>NC_134086.1:99104900-100450525 GCF_000715075.1 Nicotiana tabacum
GGAGATGAAGAATTTGGGTATAGATTATGGGATCCAATACAGAAGACGGTGATCAGAAGTAGGGATGTTGTATTCCACAAAAACCAGACAATTGAAGACATTGAAAAGCCCACAATGTCTTATGAAAGAGGTTCCAGTGCCCAAAAAAGTTGGTCCAGATCCACTACCATTGCAGTTTGACACAAATAGCATGGGGGAGCATGAAACATTACCAGAAGCAGAACAGGAGGATGTTTGGAAGGGGGAGGCACAAACCCCTCAGGAAACTACAGAACCATCACAGGGGAACGATGATGGTACACATCCTGAAGCTAATAATCAACAACCTCGTCGATCTGAACGAGGTCAGATTCCATCAACTCGATACCCAGAAACCGAGTATATTCTACTTTCTGAAGATGGAGAACCAGAGAGTTTCCATGAAGCTATATCTCATACGGATAAAGAAAAATGGCTGCAAGCAATGACCGAAGAGATGAACTCTTTACAGAAAAACAACACTTATGAGATTGTGAACTTCCACAAGGTAAGAAGGTACTGAAGAATAAATGGGTATTCAAGTTGAAGAAAGATGGCAGCGGAAAGGTGGTGAAGCACAAAGCCCGGTTAGTAGTCAAAGGATTCCTACAGAAAAAGGGAATTGACTTTGATGAAATATTTTCACCAGTTGTAAAATTGACTTCAATCCACATCATCCTTGGATTGGTAGCCAGTTTGAATTTGGAGCTTCAACAAATGGATGTCAAGACAACCATTCTTCATGGTGATCTAAATGAAGAAATCTATATGGAGCAGCCAGAAGGTTTTGAGGTTTCAGGAAAAGAAAACCTCGTCTATAAGCTTACAAAAAGTTTATATGGCCTAAAGCAAACACCGAGGCAGTGGTACAAAAGGTTTGACTCATTTATGGTAAGTCAAGGATATAAAAGGACTGCTGCAGATCAGTGTGTTTACATTCAGAGATTTTCGGATGGCAATTTTGTTGTACTTCTACTTTATGTAGACGACATGTTGATCGTCGGACAAGATGCAACAAAAATTAGACAGCTGAAGAAAGAACTCTCTAAGTCCTTTGAAATGAAAGACTTAGGTCCAGCTCAACATATTTTGGGATTGCAGATAACTCGAGATAGGAGAAACAAGAAGTTATGGCTATCTCAAGAAAATTACATTGAACAGGTGATCAAACAGTTCAATATGAGTAATGCCAAACCGGTAGGTGTCCCTTTGGAAAATCACTTCAAGTTGAGCAAGAGTTTGTGCCCCTCATCCAAGAAAGAGATTGAGGAGATGTCTACAATTCCATATTCTTCAACAGTTGGAAGCCTGATGTATGCCATGGTTTGCACGAGGCCAGATATCGCACATGCGGTAGGTGTGGTAAGTCGTTTTCTTTCTAACCCTGGAAAGAAACATTGGGAGGCAGTTAAGTGGATTTTCAGGTATCTTCAAGGTACTTCAAAATCAAGTCTGTGCTTTAGGGAAGCTGATCCAGTCTTGGAAGGCTATACAGATTCAGATATGGCCGGAGATCCTGATGGAAGAAAATCAACCTCAGGATATGTTTATACTTTTGCAGGGGGAGCTGTGTCATGGCAGTCAAGATTGCAGAAGTGTGTTGCACTATCCACAACTGAAGCAGAGTATATTGCTGTAGCGGAAGCTGGAAAAGAAATGTTGTGGCTAAAGCGATTTCTCCAAGAACTAGGGATAAATCAAACAGAGTATAAGATACATTGTGATAGTCAAAGTGCAATTGATTTAAGCAAAAACTCAATGTATCATTCTCGGACAAAGCACATCGACATTCGTTATCACTGGATACGCGAGGTGATGAATCAACAACTGTTGAAACTAGTGAAGATCCATACGAAGGAGAATCCAGCAGACATGTTAACAAAGGTGGTCACTCAAGAAAAGTTAGAGCTGTGCAGAGACATAGTTGGAATAACTTTCAAATAGTAGCTGCGTTGGAATGCAGCTGAAGGGGGAGAATTGATAAGTTCAGCTGCTACCAACTACCAATTCTAGAAGCCCACCATTGTTGAAGCCACCAACCCATTCTAGAAGCCACCATTGTTGAAGCCTCCATTGTTGAATGAAGAATTCAACCACCAACCACCTTCTTTAAGGCTATAAATAGAGCCTTATGTTTTACACAGAAACATCAATCCAGAGAGATTGAAATACAATCCAGGAAGAGATTGTGAGAACAAAAAGAGAGTTTGGTGAGGTTTTTTGTAGAGAGAAATTCTTGGTGTAAATTCTCTATAATTCTATTCTTGTGAAATAGAGTTGTTTTTCCTCCCAAATAATCTTCATATTGATCCGAGAATCACAACACATTCTAGGATATTCCATCCAGTTATAAAAAATAATATGCAAGTATGTAATCCTCTTAAAATCTAGCAAATTTGAATATGAAATTGTTATATGTATAAAGTAATATTCATTTCCTATATTTATACCAAATGGTTAAATTCATTTTCTTTTGGGGGGATTTGGTTGACATTTTCCAATTGTCACTTTATGTAGTTACTAAAAAGTAATTGGTAATTGAATAATGCTTTTAACTCTACTTGATTTTTGCTTATTCTGATTTTTCCCTTCAGATTGAAATGCAAAGGCAAATGTTAACTTAATTGACCGGCTGACCATTAATACTACTGATTCTAGCCAATATTTGCTTTTTGCAGATGAGTGAATTGAACCAGATACCAAAATTGGATTTTTTGTCACATAAAAAAATTAATTTGGACCAATTACATTAGGACAAAATACTTTTAGTGAACAAAGAAATATGTAAATCTATGAAAAACTTGGCCAAGAAAATAAGAAGAAAAAAAATTAAAAAGTTTAGTATGTTGATAGAAAGGGTTCTTAAAAGAGTCTAGTGCATACATTCACTATTGTTGAATTTGAATTGTTAGCAAGTTCATCACAGGCTCTATCTCACAACTAGCAATGACCTAAGCGATTCTACAACTGTGCAAACTCTTGAAACCGATTCACTGTTCGTGTTTTGGGTCTTAAGCCGAAACTATGAATTAACTAGCAACATTAAACAGTACAACTAACTACTTCTTTCTGGAACACACATTTGCTTTATCCGTAAAGTTACTTTATTTCCTGGTGCTACGAATTCACTCAAATCAAACACACACACACAAAATGTACGATAACACAGTTAATATAATAAGAGAAACAAGAGAAAAGATTGAGAGCATGTGTCATAACTCATAACAAATGTCTCGTGTCTGAATCCTCGGATACAGTGGGCGAAGCTAAGTTTTTCACTAAGGAGTCCCAAAATAGAAAAAATTGATCACATGAAGAAACTAAGAGGATTCAACATATATATATATATATATATATATATATATATAATAATAATAATAATAATAATAATAATAATAATAATAATAATAATAAGGGGTGTCAACCCTTGCTTATAGGTTGCTCCGCCACTGCTTTGATACACGCACTCGACGATATATATGGTTTTATTTACCAAATGTGGAAAGGCGCACTAATACAATGTCACATCAATTATAGGTCGATCTGTAAACACATTTAACTTGTTGAATCATTCACACACGACTCACAAAACTGCAGAATAACATGCCAATACTTCTGCTTCTGTTTGAGCTGCAATTCCATTTGCTATTTGGCGCTGACTCCTTCCAAACTATTCCTGTGCAGGTGCTGTGATCTATCCAAAATGTCAAAATGACTTCAATAGAAGATAGAATAAGAGATATGCAGCAGATAACCTTCATGAGAATATCTCTTCACTGGTTATGCAGCTGAAATTCTTCTCTGCTGGTGGTTCCACTAACCATTACTCTATTATAACGACAATTACAAACGAAACATATCATGTGTTACGGTGAAAAAGAAGTCTACTTTGTAAAGCAATAACAGAATTTGTTCATATATCTGGATCACCAAGTAAGCATGCTTTATAGAGCACAAGTCTTGATGATACTTTGAATTTCAAGGATCCTTTGCATCCAGGTCCAAAGAAGCCAAATTCACCAGAAACAAAAGCCTAAAACTGTTATTGATATAAGCCTGGGAGGGGGACCAGAAACAGGCAGCTAGAGCATAAACCGAAACCAAAAGGGTCAAACTACTAGTGAAGAAACAACCTTGCTATACAATTTATTCGGATAGCTGATGCAGCTACAGCTACATCCCTGCGTTAACCTCTTTCATAAGGTCATACTTATCCAGGGATCACTCTGTCAAGATAAAAATACACTAGAACCAGTACCCGCTTGAGTGACTAGAACCCCATCGCCTTGAATCGGTTGTTAAACCACTGATTCCAGATCGGCCATAGAAACCGTTAATCCGCTAGCATTTTCAGATTCAGAGAACATGATTTCATCTGTCAGTTCTCTCAATTTCGAATAAATTTCACGGCAACGAGGATGTGATAGATCCTCTGCATTGAAAGCATGTACCTCGTTTTGAAGTTCTATCCAACTCCAACCAGGTACCTTACTGACACTCTTTTCCCTCATCAGCCTCTTAATATTAGCTATTTTATCCCACTTCTTGATTTGTCGGTACATGTCTGAGAGCAAAACGTAAGTGCTATGATCTCCCGGCTCCAATTCTAGCAAACGGCTAGCTACCTCACTTGCATATTCAATATCACCACACGACCGACAGACACCGAGTAGAGTTCTCAAAACCATCGCATCAGGATCAAATGGCATTCCTTTAACCAGCTCTTTTGCCTCCTCAAGATGTCCAGCCCGCCCGAGTAGATCAATTGCACAAGCATAATGTTCCATTCTTGGAACAATTCCAAAATCAGCTTCCATAGATTTGAAAAAATGGCAACCTTCTTCAACAAGACCAATGTGACTACATGCAGTCAAGACTGCCACAAAAGTTATATGGTCTAGCTTCACTTCGCTTTGTTTCATTAGGAAGAAGAGGTCAAGGACAAGTTTACCCTGCCCGTGTTGTGCATGAGCAAACATGATCGAGTTCCAAGATATTGAACTCCCTTTAGGAGAAACTTCAAAGGACTTCCAAGCATCTTCAATGATTCCACAATTGGAATACATAAGTATCAAAGCACTGCTAACATACTTATATGACTCGGAGCTCAGTTTTAGTGCCAAGGCATGAATTTGTTGACCGAATTGAAGAGTAGCCAAATCCGAGCAAGACCTAAGGGTAGCAGAAAAGGAATATTCATCCATCTCAAGGTGTTCCACCCTCATTTTCGAAAAAAATTTGAAAGCAATTTCACTCCAACCCGTTTGTGACAATCCGGTCAAAATGGAATTCCAAGAAACAGAATCCTTTACATCCAGGTTTCCAAATACTGTCAGCGCATCATCCATATAGTTTGTGCATGATTTGGCATACATGGAAATCAATGCATTCGAGATTATAGTTACATTTTCCAGTCCTCTCTTAATAATCAAAGCATGCAAACACTTTCCTTGACTGTTATGTTTATCCTCGAAACAACCACTTATTATACTAGTATAAGTATAAGAATCCATTTCCAACCCAAGCCTTTCCATGTCCAAGAATAGTTCAAATGCCTGCTTCTCCTCATCATGTTCTAAATAAGCTGCTAGCATTGAATTCCACGTTACCAAATCTCTGCAACTAATAGTACCAACAAAAACACTTTTCGCACTTTCAATACTCCCACATTGGGAATATGCAGTGATTAGAGCATTGACCACTTTGACTTGACAACATAAACCAAGCTTTTTAACTTTTGCATGAACCTGCATTGTCACCTTGTAAAACCTTTTCTCATTAAGCAACGTTAAAAGCGGAGAGAATGTGCCATCATCAAGTTGCATACCCTCTTGCTCCATACCTCTCAACAACCAAAAGCAATATTCTATCTCACCTTTCCCTGCATACCCTGCTATTATAGCATTCCATGAGACATAATTACGTTCAGGCATGCGTTGAAACACTTTATTTGCGTCGTCAACTTTGCCACACTTAGCGTACATGTCCAGCAAAGCACTGGCGGAATAAACATTCCCCACATAGCCCATTTTAACCACATCACATTGCACCTGTTGGCCTAAGGACAATAGGCCATTAGAAGCAATACCCTTTAGTATGCTTCCGAAAGTATAGTCATTTAAACAAAACCCACGTTCTTTCATCAAATTAAGGAACAGCCAAGCACCATGAAACTTCCCAGAATTGACGTATCCAGAAACCATGATGTTCCAAGAAGCAGTATCTTTGTAGGGAATTTCGTCGAACAGCTTGAGAGCAGTACCAATCTCCCGGCATTTTGTGTACCCGTTCAAGATGTTAGTGGCAGTGTATGTATCGCTAATGCGTCCTAGTTTGGTAGCACGACAATGGGTTGCCGTTACTTTTGACAAGGATGTCGCTGAGCTTTCAGCGAGAGAGTTCAATAGCCTCATTCATGAGTAAAGTAGTAAACTATCCAAATGTTTGGGAGTCAACAAAATAAGCCTTCTATGAGCTCGTTGTGGAGCATCTTTAAAAACCCAAACAAAGCAACAATTAACATAACCTAAATAGAGGTACTAGTGAACCTATTGATAACTTCTAATGAAGGTACTATGCTAGTAGTTGCTTCTCTCTTTTTGCTAAAAATTTATACATATAATACCAATATTTACATCAAACCATATTAACTTATCATAATTAAGTGATTCAATTAGATAAAAATATATGTTACACATGCTAATTGTGGTTGCATTGAGAAGATCTACTATATAGTAAAAGCCAGTTGCGGAGCCACGTGGACGGAAGGATGGTCAGTTGAATACCTTTTGTCAAATATTACATTGTGTATATAAAAGATTATACTATATATACATATCAAAAGTTATATTTTATATATCTTGAATACTCTTAGCGAAATTCTTTTTAATTTGAGCAAAAGCAAACATAGATTATATTTGGTTACATGTATTGATTCGAAATATTCGCATATTGATTTCAAATATTCTTACTAACTTGGAGATTATTTTAGGTAAATAATTTTTTAAATCATATTTAATATTTAATTGGGTGTAAAAATATATTACGTAGATGCTATGATATGAAATAGTGTTTAGGTTACATTTTTTTATGTCTAAGTATCAATTGTAGTTGTATAAAGTAAGAGTAGAAACATTGTAAACTAAGATGTCTTTATTTCATAAGGATCGAGAACAATATTTTTCTTAGAGTAAATTGTCACGATTGAGGACAATTAAACACTGCAATGGTCTCCCAAAGATAACATTTTGCGGAGAAATATTTTCTATCATATAAAAAAGGTAATTTATGCTAATAATCGGAGCTTGATAACTATATATTTTTTTACCACATTAATCAACTATTAATCATGTGCTAATTCTTTTATATTATTGCCTATCAACTTCTATGTGGTATGGCAATTCTTGTATAATAACAATAAACTACAGAATTCCATATAAAATTATGAAAACGCCATTTAAATAATTGCATGGGACGCCCTATTTGGTCGTCGCCTTTTAACTTATACTCGTTTTGTTTTTCCGTTTGCATCCGTACCCATTTTTTATTAAAAGTATTTTAAAAAGACAATTTTGCTCTTCTTTAATAAAAGACTATTGATAAACTGCAGGACAAAAACTTAAGCATGTTTAGACTGAAGTTTTGGCAAACGAACTAAAAAACTTCAGCTTGTTTAGACTGAAGTTTCGAATAAAGCTCAGAATAAAACTGTAGATTGCGTTACAAAACTTCAACATGTTTTGATATAAAGTTTTAGCAAATGAACTAAATAACTTCAGCATGCATTAGCAAAAACTCTTTAGAAAATTACATACTGCAAGACAAAAATTTAAGCATGTTTAGTCTGAAGTTTCAGCAAATGAACTAAAAAACTTCAGCATGTTTTGGTATGAAGTTTTAGCAAATGAACTAAATAACTTCAGCATGCATTAGCAAAAACTCATTAGAAAATTGCATACTGCAAGATAAAAACTTAAGCATGTTTAGTCTGAAGTTTTAGCAAATGAACTAAAAAACTTAAGCATGTTTAGTCTGAAATTTTAGCAAATGAACTAAATAACTTCAGCATGTTTAGATTGAAGTTTCGGATAAAACTCATGAAAAAACTGTACACTACAGGATATATAACTTCAACATGTATTAGCATGAAGTTTTAGCTTCAATATGAAACAATTTCATGCTATATTAGCATGAAATTTTAGCTTCAACATGAAACAACTTCATGCTACATTAGCATGAAATTTTAGCTTCAACGTGAAACAACTTCATGCAAGTGTGATTCTAAAGATGAATCTGGATAAGTTTCTAATTTTTTGATAAAGCTGCCGAGAGGAGAGTAGGAGATCACGTGATTAATGCATGATGCAGGTTTAATATTTTGTCAGGTGTGTAATTATCATACTATTACGGAATTTTTGTTAGCTGACTACTAAATCAATAATTTTTAAAAATAGAGTACAGGTTAAAAGGTGGCACGAATATAGAGTACGACTGCAAATCTCACTGAACTATTATTTATTTAATTAGCATCGCATACATGATTTGAGGTAATTAGATATTTTCATTATCTATAAACTAATTTTTTATTTCAAATATGAAAATTTGATTATTACTACTGCTAATTTATGGTAACTTTTTGTTACAATTATAAAAATAAATAGTCTTGACTATTTGCAGGTAGCACGTGACCTGCAATCCAAACCCAAACAGACCAAAACCCCAGTTCGGGTTCTCTAAGAGGGTTTTAGGGTCACTACGAAATCTATATTCGATTTCTTTGCTTCGCTGTGTTCAATATTTTGATCCACCTTTATCCTATATATGTGCGTTTAGTTCATCAATCTAGGCGTAGTAGAAGCCATTGAAAACCTCAGATTTCAAAGATGCAGCATGTGAGGAGAAGCGGGGTTTCTTTGAAAACTAGGTGGTGGTCGAATGTTGTTAAATCAAACAAGAAGTTTGATTCTTTGTTGGAATATATGCCTTCAAGAAGCTTATCTGATTTGGTTATTAGTCGTTTCTCGTCTATGGCTGCTGAAAGTGCTGCTTTCAATGTTTCTGCCAAAAGGGTATGTCAAATTTTGCTTATTGTTGTAATTAGAACTACCTAATATCAGATATATGTACTGGAATGTATCGCTTGAACCTATGTTGTGCTTGATGGTTTTGATAGATGTTAAGGGTTTCTTTGTCTCAACTGTTACATACTTTATCTCATATGCTGAGTCGTAATGTGCCTTTTATGTGGAAGTAAATTTTAGTAGTTTTAGAAGATAATTGCTTAGAGTTTATGCGTCGAAAAGGTTATATCCTAGTGCACCATAGTTTCAGTTTGACTCCTTAATGAGTGTAAATTTTTGAAAGCTCTCTCTGTGCATTTGCTTTTCTGACATTTGGCTGTTGTCATTATCAGCAGAGGGCGGATGTAGTTTGTTACCAATGGGTTCGATTCAACCCATAACTTTCGACATGGAGTAAAAATTTATATGTAAAAATTATTAAAATTGCAAAAATAGTAGATATGAACCCATAACTTTAAAAATATAATGGGTTCAATACTAAATACCTTAAAAGTTGAACCCATAAAATTTAAATCCTGGATCCGCCTCTATTTATCAACTTAACCTTATGATTGATGTGCGAAGTGGTTGAGTTCTGTATGGTCATTATAGCACGTAGTGCTCCCCAATGTATATCTAAGTCGGAAATTCAGATCAAGCATCAAAGTTTGACTAATTCAAGAATTCAGAAAGAAGATCTGCAGATATACCAAACTAGTTGAAGTCCCTATTTGTTTATAACCGAGAATTCCCTATGAGTTAGCTGGCCGAATTCCTTTGGCACGCAGATCTGGAACTTGAGGGAATATGGGCCCCGTCCATCTACCCTGCTCCCACTTAACTACTAGGCTTCAGTCAGTGGCAGACTTTGAACTAGTGACATGTGTCTAACCATACATCCTACATTCCGTCTTTATCACTGAATATAAGCTCTGGAAGCTACTCTAATCCCCATTTTGATACTTCAGAATTCAAATTCTTTTATTTTGGTTCAAGTTCAACATTTAAATCTAGAAACCTTAGAAATTTTATATTCAATATGCACTTTAGAGGTTTTAGCTAGACGCAGAAAGTTATTTACTCAGTATTGGGTAATTATGCCTACTAAGGCTTAAGCAGATGGGAGAAAATTACCTAGTGCTTTTTGCATCCGTTGATATTAGAACTTGAGACTCATAGTTCTCTTTCCACTTCATTGACCACTAAACTACACCTTGAGTGCCATTTTCCAATATTAATTGACTTTGGGATAGAAACTGGTGTTTCGTCAAGGGTTGTTCTTATGAGCTTGCTTTGACCCTTTGACATAATTTTCAAGCAAAGGGGGACCTTTACAATAATTATATCTTAGTTCAAACTCAGGCAACATTATTGTTAGGGAAAAATAGATTGATTAAAAATAATTAACGGAAAAGATCACCTGGCCTTTTTGTACTCATGTAGATAAGGAGAGAGGGATGTCAATTTGAATGGCAGGCTCGACTTTATTTATGGCAAAAAGAAAATAATTGATGAATTTTACAATCATTCGAAAGTAAAAACATAAGAGTTGTGAATGTGAATTGAAACTCTTATCTTGTTTGAAACTTTTGGCATGCTTCAAGTTTATGATCTGAAACTGCTGATCAAATTTTTGTCCAGTTCTCATTTTTCAAAATGATGTTGGATATATTCTTCTTCTATTCGTTCTCTGATTATGATGTACTTTCAGGAACTGATAAGATCAGGTTGTGCAAGGAGACATGCTTCTTATCTGGCTGCGAAGGTGAGTTGAAATGTCTTGCTACTTTGGTGATCCTAAATCTTTGTTGGCTGCCTATTGACAACTTTTGTCCCCCAAATATTGATTTTGCAGGTTATTGATGAACCTGCTGGTGAGTAGATGCTACATTCGTATTGAAAATCTCAAACTGAAAAAGAACAATTTGGATCTCAACAAGTTTTTGATCTCCCAAGAATCTAAATTTAGGAAACCCTTGGGGGTTGGCCTGGTGACAATTGACTTGAGCCTTGGGGTTTGCTCCCTTTCAAGGTCTCAAGTTCGAAACCCACTGTGTGCAAACAATTTCTGAGGGCCATCGGACTGGGTAAAACCTGAATTAACCGTGGTGCACTTGGGGGAAACTCCTTGCCGAGGGCCTGTGCACCCCCGGGAATAGTCGGGGCTCGAAGAGACTCGGACACCCGGTGCAAATAAAAAAAAAAAAAAAAAAGAATCTAAATTTAGTATTAGTTCATTTCTCTTCATTGAGTGGAGCTTGAGTCTGCTTTAACATCCATCCATTCAGTGGTTTAAGTTCTTCATTTGTGTTCACGTCAAACGGATTCTTCTAGCAATTTGAATGATCATAAATATATGCTATTGCATGTTTCATTCCTCGAAAACTTTAAGATGATGATTTTGAACATTTTGCTATAGAGAAAGGATTTTGTTTTCCATAAGAAAAAGGAGATGCCTTGCTTGACTCTAAATGTTGTGGACTTGCTATCTACTTATGTCGGGGCAAAGGGAGAAAGGGTTTAAATAGAATGTTCTGCATCTATGTTTCTATACTTTTGAAGTACTGATGTTAGTTTTATGTAGGACTTGTGTGTTATCATGGCTGTGCCTGACAGTTGTGGCACTCGTTAGAAGTGATCAGTACTTTGAATTACACCTTTATGCTTTCAGTGGAATCATTTCCTTTTGAGATGTTTAGAAAATTACATATGTACATTCATGCATTTGCTTCTTATTGTAAGCTCTTGTGTCTGACCATGTAATTACTGAAAATTGCTGTATTCAGTCTGTGCCACTATCTTGTGTCGATGCAACAGGGATTTTAATATTTCTCTTGGAGCATATTCTATGGTAAGAAAAGTACTCAGACGTAGATCTTGCAGGACTTCCTGTTCTATACAGAAACCGAAGGAGTACACAATGCTTAATGACCTTTAGATCGTCGTTTCAGCTTGTCAATACCGCTGGCGTAAATCCTCAATCATCTTGCTTTGCTAGATCATTTGCATCAAAGGCTTCTGGGTCGACACAAAAGCAATCAGAGGTTATTTCGGTCTCTAAATCATGCATATATGTCTTCCCTTTTTTGTGTGTTTTAGATTAAAAAGGGGGAATTTAGCAGATGGGCAAACGAGAATAAAATGTGCTAATGACCACAATTAACTAATTCCCTAGCGAACCATGAATTACGTTAACAATACAGTAGGGATTTGAACATCCAAATTTAGGTCCAAGTCCAACATACTTATAAAAAGCGCAATCTTGAGTTAGTAACCTTTTGTTTTACCTCCCAATAGCAATATTTTTCATTAAATGCATCCCAACTTAAGAAACATGTGATTCCAATTATCAACTATTTTAACCTTGCCAATTCTCTCTAACTTGAGAAACAATTATTTCCTTAGTTAAGTAGATTGACATATGATCTAACGAAGCCTACCCTTAGTGAATTAGTTATAAGCTAGTGGTGAACCGGAACTCATTCCCGTTCCACAAAGCAAAGCTATCCACAACAAGATTTCCTTAAAAGAACAAAATGGACTAACAAGAATGTATGCTGTTCTACTAAAGCCTCTAATTTGTTGCAGTTCTCCCAGTTCTACACTCCCTAAAAACCATTACTTCAAAAAAACAAGAAAGAATGTTTTCTTCCAGGCCAAGTCAACTAATGTATATGGGTCCTAATGTTCTCATATTTCTTTACCATAAGCCCCATTTTAGAGCCAAAGGAGCTGCATGTTGTACCGGTTTACCTTCCCTTATCTTCCTGAAATCTTATACCTGGTTGTTAGAAGCTCATTCAATGAGAAAGAGTCACTATAGCTTCCCCCAAAATATCAAAATGTCCCGTGAGAAGATCATTTTTTAATGAGGAGAAAGTTACAATAGCTTCCCCCTAAGTTGCTCGGACACAGGTGTAGGTGTCCGACATGGGTGCGGATCTAGAGATCGGATCCTTTGAGATGTAAATTCTAAGATTTGTGGATACAGATCCTAGTACGGATGCAAGGATCTGGCTAAAAATAATTCAAAAAATAAAAATATAAAAATTATGATAAATTTTGGGGAATACTTATGTATAGCTTGTAAAGTGTGAATTTCTTTTTTATTCTCAAGTTGTAGATAAGAAAAGGATTGATTTCCTAGATTAGGTATGCTATTTTATTCAAATTTATCCTAATTTTGGTTTTGATTTCGGGAATTAAATTGTATATCGTCTCGAATTTTTTCATCTGTCGTGGTCAAAGTATCCAAAATCGTTTGACCAGATCCGGTACGGATCCCATACCCACACCCATACTAGTGTCGTGTCGACACGGGTGCGGCACCTAAACTGCCATGTTGGAGCAACTTAGGCTTCCCCTAAATTTGGATCTTTTCCACAATTTAATGCAAATTGCAGAAGGAGATGCTTATGAGGTCCAGTCATGTGCATCAATCATTAGCCTTTGTTGGTGTGCACCTCCAACAAGTCATTCCTGCTATGTTTTTTTATAAACCAAAGACCACATAAAAGGTTTTACTTTCTAAGGCAGTTTAACTTTCCAAACAAGTGAAGTTAAAGGGAGAGGAGGGAAATTTCCAGCGTTCGCCGGGAAGGAGAAAAACCTTCTTGAGCAGACACCTCATACTTTTGGACCATGTAGTGTTTCTAGAGCTAGTGAACTAGATGATGATGCATAACACAGCTCTATAGTGCAACTGCTATTTCTGTAGGTTCATTACCAAGTCTGTCAAGTTGCTATTGGGTTATTTGTCCTTCATGATCTCCAAACTGTATGATGTTTCCAAAAGGTAACACTGACGAATCATTGATTTTATTGCTTAACAAAACTAATTTTTTTTACATAGCATGGTTGTTGGTCTTTTGTATTTCTCGTAGTAGAAGATTTATGACTTGTTGAATAAAATTTCCTGTCTGAAACCTAGTTAGTGTGGATAGCGCAGGATCTGCCTAATCAGAATTTCTGTTAGTTAATTACCAAGAAAAAAAGGAATTTCTGTTAGTTTTAGCTACTATTTTTTCCAACTGGTATGCATATCTTATATTTTAGGTATATATGAGATCTCTCTCTATGTGGTCGTTTGGTTGGACTGTTGGAAGGATCAGAGAAATAATCCAAGCATAAAATTTATAATGTGTTTGGTTAGAGGGATTAAAAGAATATTTCATGTATGAACGTATGCATTCATTTGGTTGGTCGCATATGAAAAAATAAAGCCTGTATAATTTTTTGCAGCATTTGGTTGATGTGTTAACTAATACCTGCATTAAATTATACAGGACTGTACATATTATTTTATGCGGTAGAATATGAAATAAAATATACTCCATGTATGTATTAGCAATAGGGGCATTAAAGTATTTAAAGGCAAAAATGCCCTTAAAGTAAGTAATCCCTGCATAACAACTTCATTATTAACAATTCCTACATTATTAATCATCGCATAAGAGAAAAAACATGTGGTACCTGTAAATTAGGTTATTGCTTGAGCGCTTACAACACCATAATATGTTGATGTATTGTCTTAATATAATACTGAAACATTTAGAAACCATTTTAAATCATTTGGTTTCAAAGTCTCCTTTTTAACTCAAAACATAATTAGGCATTTGGCCAAAGTACATGAGTGCGGAATGAATTATGAGAAATAAAAATATAAAGCCCATCTACATGACTAGACTTGCGCACAACGTCATTGGGGCCTCTATAGACATATACAAAGTTAATATAATCTCTAGATGCACCCACTGATAAAAGAAGCAGGGTCACCAAAGTATAGTAGAGAATAAAGGAGACGCATAGTCTCGTGCTGTCACCTTCAGATGCTACAATATCTGAAACGTCAAGTAAGTTGTCCCACGAAGGAGGCTGAGTATAATTTCTATGAAATCATACCCTTGAGTATCATTAACTCCTCCCGAAAAGATTCTTGAGCACTGGCTTTGAAACCCCGGGATACAAGATAAAATAGTATATCATGACCTTTTTTTTTGAGAAAGGTAAAAATATAACGTGACATTTTGACAATGCAATTAATAAAGCTTGAAACAATGAAATGCATTTATGTGATAAGATGACATAATTTAAGTCAAAGCATTATTTTAGCAATTTCTTATTTAAGTTAGGGAGTTCTGGATAAGGATATAAAGGGGGGGGGGGGGGTCTATTAGGCAGAAGTAAAACATTCGCTCAACAATTGTTCCTCACAAAAGGAATATAACCAATTGAGATCACCATCATCATCATCATCATCACTGTGCCATGTATAATATCATGACGGACATTATCAAGTCGTTATGAACTCATCATGGTGCTATTATTTATTTCAAGGCAATAGTATAACCAACATTTCAATCTAGATATTTAAGCATACGATAGCCCATTTCATTTCAAACATGGAATGTATAGCTCGCTCGATCATACAAAACTATACAAACATTTTAGACTTCATCATAGACTCACTTTCATGCACTTTTAGCATAACTCCTTAAAGTAAGATATGTCTTAGCTTACCTCTATTTCGCTCCCAATAACGGACTTGATACATTCAACATGTCTAATATGTTCAACAATTATCAATCTACAACACTTACAATTGAACTTCATCAATTAAAGTTCAATCAATTCATCATAACCTATTTCCGGATTCACAATTTGCATCAAGCCATCCAATACTTCTCTTCTCGATTGCTCTCATAATTTAGGTCCAAAATGCCATTACAAAGCATACATCAGCTCAATGAAATTATTAGAGTCATTAATTAACTCAATTATTAACCACAAATACTATTCATCTTCTTCTTTTTTCAACTCTTTAATGTCATGAAAAGTCATTTTTGGATTTACTTTAATAGTAAATTTCAATCACATTCTACCCAAATACACTTAATTAATATCATTTGGACTTTATAATTGAAGAGAGAATGGTGAAATTACCTTGTTGTAGTGAAATTCTAGCCTCGGAAGATTTAAGTGTTCTTGAAAACTTCTTGAGATTGTTACCACTTTTGATTTGAATAATCTCAAGCAAGCTCTAAGCTTCTCCACTTAGAGCTGCTCGTTATTTGCAAAAATGGAGATGGGCATTTCCTCTTCGCTACCTTCGGGTGGAAATCAAGAAATGGGAAAATGCCCCATTTTTTGCTTCTCTCTCCGCAAGTTACTACATAAGATGGTTATATAATCTTTGAGCCTTAGTGTAAAACTTTTAAGTGGGTAGCCAACTTTGATTACTTTATATTTACCATATCAAAGTATCCTCTTCCAAAACATAATTTCAATGAGAATTTTTCATAACTTTTACAACATTGTAAAGGTCCTTATTGTATTGATGTGTTGTCCTTATACAAGTATACACCATTGGAAAGGTGTGACCCCAAAACATGAATTCAAAGAGGAGAAGAAGCATGAGACTGAACCACATATCTATTCTATGCAGTTACACCATTTTGGTATATATTGAGGAAAATTATTGCGGAAATATATAAAACTTGGAGATTACCCTTGAAGTATAGCTCCCAATATGACAACGAATGCATTTCTTTCTTGTCCTACTTGTACAGGCTCGAAAGGATGTATCTACTGTTGAGGATCCCTTTGATGCTCCTACCTACAATATTCCAGAGAAGCCCGTGACATTTACTGAGGGAGCTTCTTATAGCCTTGTCATTCTTGCCGGACTTGCAGTTGCTGCTGGTGCAGCATATGGAGTTTTTAAGGAACTCATTTTTCAGCCAAAAGAGTAAGGGTTGCATTTAGGCTCTCTAAGTAGGTTGACATAAACCTTGAATTCTTCTTTTTCTTCAATCTAGCTTAAAGTAATTTTCTTGTAGGTACAAAATTTTTGATAAAGCTCTCAAGAGGATTCAAAATGATGGTCAAGTATGTTCCTAGCCCCTAAAATCCTTGCCATTAATTTACTACATATAATTTTTGGATTGAGTTGTAGACTGGATGACAGCGGCGAGGCTGCACTTAAAGATCTTATTTCCTAAGTACCAACTGGGGCAGTCTTTACTGGCTTGCTGAGTCATACGAGTAGATAGAGTTCATAATTAGCACTAACTCCGAACAATCAGTTTATTATGTATTTTGATTCTGGTTGTACTTGAACTGATCAGTTGCATGTGTATGCTATTCTTTACGCCAGGTTAGTGTAAGAATTGGATCCCCTGTAACAGGCTATGGATCAGAAAGTAGAAACCGTGCTGCACGCCAACGCATCCCCAATAGGATATGGACTGATGAAGACGGAGTTGAGCATGTTGAGGTGACTATTTTTTCGTATGATCCCTATCCTTTTGATTCTTTCTCTTCCCGAGTTCAAGCTTGCACATATTGAATGTTTGCTTGGTGTTACTTCTACTTTCTCCAATATATATTTACGTTTATGTGATTAAACTGAGTGTAGGTCAATTTTTATATCCGCGGACCACATGGAGCTGGCAAGGTTTATACAGAGATGTTTCAGGACAAGGTGGATAGGCAGTGGAAGTTCACATACTTGATCGTTGAGATCAAATCACCGTCACCAGCTCAGTTGATGCTCGAGTCGTATGTACCTGCCTGAATATCCACATAAGTATGCAGTGCCTGCTCTTTTCATAAACGCCTAGATGCAGTTGATAATGCTCCATATTCTTTTCAACTCGCTTGAGAGCTCTCAAGATGACACATCTGATTTCAAGTTCTTTTGGTTGAACCATGGACTCTGATAATAGTTAGCTTCGCTAAGAAAATTTAGAAAGTTTACTTTTTGTGCATCATAAGGAAGTTGCAAGAAAAGCTGCTAATTTATTTCCCATGGAAGACTTTCGTCTCTCACCCCCCCCCCCCCTTTCATTTCTAGTCTCCCTTTTAAATAGTCAATTACAAGTTTCTATCTTCTGTTTACTTTATATTTCTGCAATTTTCTCAAGAAAAACATTTTCGAGCAATATTTGTTATCCACCGTCAGCCTAATAGAACTTAGGATTAGATAAAGGATCTTTACTTTCGATTTCATAGCCAATTAGCCATCTACCCGGAGGTTCAACCCATGTGGCCTCAAATCGCAAACCCCCAGGAATAACTTGAAAAGGGGCCTTTTATGTGCCTATGCCTGTCATTTGATTTTCCACTTGGCCGAGCCCTTGTGAAAAAGTGTAGCATATTCCTATGTCCTAAAAAAAGAATTACTCATGCTTCATTATATGAAAACTTTATCATGTGTTCAGATGTTTAATTGGAACATGTCTTAGTTCGACTATATAAATGAAAGATACTGGTGAGTTCAAGGGGTTATCCGCCTAAAAAGAAATGCCATATGTGTGTATGTATGCATACCGAGTGAGAGAGGGAGAGAGTTGACATTTTTTTAGAGATAATGCAGATCAGACTTGATTAGTAAATCTAGAGAGAGCTGGTCATTGGTGAGGCACTCAAACAACGCATCTTGTAGTAGAAAAAAAAAAAAAAAAAAAAACCAACTGAGACCTAATGAACCTTGAGTGGCTTAATTGGTTTATACCCATTTTGCTTCCTCAATCTTCCACATAACACCTGCTTGAAAGAGATTTGACTCTTTTTAAGTTTAAAAAGGAAAGAAAAGGCATCAATGAGTTAGCCAGCTGCTACTTTCTTTTACATGTATCAGAAACTAATATGATACAATATGTGTATAGTTGGAAAAACTTATCTGGACCTAATGCCTTAATTTATCACATTTAACTGATAAATTGAAGTAAGAATACGTATAAAACACATATCATGCACTTTTATTTTCAGTACATGCACCTGGTGATAAGTATTTTCCATTACAGTACTATTTCTTAGTCCCATCCAACATGAAAACACTTTAGCTGAAGGGAAAGAGGAAAATGCTGCAGTTACAACTTACAAGCACCAAGAAAAATGTCGCACAACTGAATGAGAGGTGGCAGAAGAGGGTGACTAATTTATCAGCTAAAGCTGCCATTCCAGAAAATGTGTGAAATCACTTGGATTAAGATTGAAAAGTTGTCAGCCTCGAATGCTAAAATCGTTAATGAGTGGGTACCCCTTTTCAGCTATGTGCTCCCCTTGGAATGATTTTAGCAAGAAACTACACAGAGATGGATAATCTTCATACTTCAACATTCTATAGGCTACTGATTCAAGATAGTGCTCAAAATACTTAGTCATCCCGTGCCCTTCGTGTTAACCCAAGTCCGGTTCTTATGCTTGCCCCAACAGCCTTCATGTCTTCCACCTACGTATTTCACAACCAATTAGTGCACACAATTTCAAAACTAAGATAGATGTGATAACTACTGTCTTTAACAAAATAAATCAGGCACATAATGTTTTGCTTTTGATAAGCAAATAGATACATCATGTTCTAACTACAAATCAAACTTTCAGTACTGGAACCTATAGGATGAAATTAATATTGGGCTATTACATGAATACCTTGCCACTAGTCGGAAAGATTATATTGAACAGCCTTGTACTGGATGAAATTAAAAGGTTTAATTTTACAGCTGAACTAGACCTAATCTTCTTCCAGTAGGACTACATCCATATATAAGCATTTTCTCTCCTTCTTCCTACGCTTAAAATCAAGTGATAAGGTCTGCCAATGAGCTTTATGTGGGCAAACACAATTGCAATGTTACTAACACTTCATACTAATAAAAATAAGGGTTCTGATTCTATGATTTTGCTGATTTAGTGGAAAATGGAAAGAAATGATCATTTTTCTATGATTACATGACCAATTAAAAAGCATAGGGAAAAAGAAAAATAAAATAAAATTTGTGATCCACACAATTTCAATTTGCATGCATCAGCATAGTTAAAAGATAAGAGTAAAACAATGTTTTGTGACAACACGTTTCCAATATCATATGAACCCACATAAATAAGCAAGACAACCGTGTAAGAAAAACAAGGTGAAACGAAATAATCTACATGTAACTTGTCAATAGCTGAGTACTTTCCATGATGAACATATCCAATTTGTAACATGCTAAAAGCATCAATTTGTTTCTACTTTCTACGACCACCAACAATAGAAACAACAACAAAACGTCAATCCAGGGCAAATCATTCTATCCAATAACATTACTCAACCATCCTTCTAATAGTTGCTTCAATCCATAGGCAGGCAATAGGCCTCTCGCTATTCCCATCTTGTGGCATACCAGCTACTGTATCACTTAATCCACATTGGCACTTAGTAATGCTCAGGTAGAATGAAAAAGCCGTAGGAAATGAAATTGAGGCAAGTTTCCTAACAAAAATAGATCTGCTTAGTTCGCACCGAATAGGCTGAATCAATCTACCATAAGAGCAAGCAAAACATATGCAGCTAATAGTCATACTATTACCAACTTGAGCATGATATATCAATATGAAATTTGATATTATGCAGACTTTTTTTCTCCAAATACTTCAATAAGCAGAAAGATTTCCCGCACTGGAACAGAATTCAGCACGATTTAATCCCTGCATGCAATACATTTCATTCCGACCTGTAATTGGAGATGTTCTTAATGCCTTATTGATAAGCCTTACATAAAAACCTTATCAAGAATTTCAAATAATTGAAAGTCAGACCCTAATTTCGCAAACAAGCTTGAATTCTTACTACTGGATGTTATATACTTTAAAGTTTTCAACTTCTAGACGAAAACCCCGTAAGTATTGATTCTTCACCTAGACATATGTATAAAGGAAAATCATATAACATCAATCATAAAGAAAACCCAGATAGCTGCTCATAGCTCAGAAGTTAACTGATATACAAGACAATGCACAATAATACCATCGTAAATCTCAATTTTCTTTTTCACTCTTCTTTTTCCGTCACAAAAAGATTATATTAACACTCAGCATCTAGATCCCTACTTAAATCAAGTAAGTCTGAATACCTGATCAATATAAGGTCCCATTAGAATGAACTGGTTATTTCAAATTCAGAAGCTTAATCTGCATGTCTTTGGATACACATGAGAACTTAATTACACTCATGTAACACATTAATTCAACCCTTATGAGTACTCTCTTCATCCCAGTTTATCCCATGTTCTTTCCTTTTCAAAGATGTCGCAAAGTTTTTTACACTATTCCATTTCTATACAACTTTCAAGAATTAAAATTCATTAAACTATTCAGATTCTACAATGTCGGGTCTTTAACTCCATGCTGTCACACAAAATAGAATGGATCTCAAATTCCTCCACACAAGAGATAAACCCTACCAATTAGAAATAATTAGTCTGTGTAGATTAGTCAACTGAAGTCAAATAATATGCTAAGAAATGACAAAATTTCTTTAGTGCATCAACAAGGTAAGAGAAAAGAGAGAGAACTTTACGGAATGGATGCCGGAGGCCTGAAGAGAGGCAACGGAGGCGGAAGCGATGGCGCCGACGAAAAGCGAGGCGACGCCGAAGGCTTTAAGCGGCATCAGTCGACATTCACCGGCGTAACCTTTTCTAAAAGCGTGAATTCCCCATACTAACTGGCCTGTGCTCGCGGCGGCCCACCACCGGTGATGGGCTGTGCCGCCAGCAGCGTTGCTGACTTCCTTTTGGTTCATTTCCGCTTCATCGTGTCCGATCGCCGGCGTCTTTGGAAGGAGCTAATAGTCAATTTTGGGCCTTTTATGGGCTTTTCATTTGGGCTCTTTTGCTGGGAGAAATTTAAAAATAGCCAAATTTACAACTGGTCGTTCAAAAATAGCTCAATTTCAAAAGTAATCGAAATTTAGCCACTTTTCATGTAAAGATAAATCTGAGCGAAAAATACTGTTCAAAACCCGGAAAATACGCTAGTATATTATGCTGGAGTTCCAACATAAGTATTCTTGAACTCCAGCATATTATACCGGAGTTCCAGGATAAGTATGTTGGAACTCTAGCATAATATGATGGAGTTCCAACATAAGTATACTAGAACTCCAGTATAATATACTGAAGTTCCAGCAAGTATATCTGTCCAGCATAATATACTGGAACCAGCAAAGTATACCGATCCAGCATAATATGGTGGAGTTCATACACATGTGCACCGAACTCCAGTATATTATGCTGGACCGATCTCTGTTGCAGCAAAATAGTGGCTATTTTTCATTGACTTGGTAAACGCTGACTATTTTTGAATGACCACTCCCAAAACTGGCTATACCGTGCTATTTTTACCTTTTGCTGGTGTGATTATTACGGGCGAAATTAAAAATGGATTTTTTACATTCCTATACACTATATGAAATTATATTACCCTTCATACTCAAGTTTTACTATAATTACATTTTAGATACCCAATTACCATTTATGTACATTTTAAGGGAATTAATGATAATAATTACAACAACAACAACAACGGCCCAGTGTAATCACACTAGTGGGGTCTGGGGAGGGTAGTATATACGCAGATCTTACCTCTACCCTTAGGGGTAGAGAGGCTGTTTCCAGGAGACCCTCTAACATATCTTTCACTCCCTCACATTTCTCTCTCCACATCCCCCCACGTATCTTGCACAAGAGAGCATCAATTCTACCATTGACAACTATTAAAAAGCTTTGAAGCTTTGAATTCGAATTTGGGTTTTCAAAAAACATTGTTTGTTTGGATTGGATGTTGTTGCAAAGAATTGATAATTCTCTCTACGTCTCTCTCTATCTCTCAATCCCAAATTTCAGTAATGTAAAGCAAAGGAAAAGAGAGCAGCAATTCCACCATTGACATCCATTAAAAAGCTTTGAAGCTTTGAATTCGAATTTGGGTTTTCAAAAATCATTATTTGTTTGGATTGAGTATTGTTGCAATTAATTGGAAATATGGTTTGGAGTTTATATCTCAATTTTGAGGGGTTTTGGTGAAGATTAGACTTGGCTTTGGCTGAATTTCAGATTGAAACTCGAAGAAGAAGAAGAAGAAGACATGACATACATTATATTGCAAAAATTGTAGTAAAATTATAGAAAAATTGTATTATGTTGTTTATTTATTTTTCTTTTATTTATTTAACTATTGTATGAAAGTTGAACAACATTGTATAAAAATTATATTTAAGCTGTATGATATTGTAGTTGTATATAACTGAGTAGAAATAATGTATGAAAATTGTAGATAAGTTGTATAATATATAATTAGTTGTATGATTTTTTTTACTATGTATAAATCAGATACAAAAGACATATTGTATAAAATTTGTATTTAAGTTGTATGTTATTGTAGTTGTATTTAACTGGGTAGAAATAATGTGTAAAAATTGTAAATAAGTTGTAGATAAATTATATAATATATAATTAGTTGTATGAAATTTATGTTTACTATGTATAAATTAGATACAAAATATACAAAAGACATACCGTTGCATTTGTCTTCCTTTTTACCTGCATTTAACTATTTTAATCAAACTTAATTATACTAGTGTCTGTAATTAGAAAAAAGAATGCCACTTGAGTAGAAATTGAAAAAATCCATTGTCAGAGATGAGTAAAATAACTTTAGTTTCCAGATATCATGAATAATCTATATATATATATATTAAAGCAAAGAAGTTTGCCTTCTCATTTAACCAAGTGGCAAATTATTAGAATGCCAAGTGGTAAAATCTTAAAAATACACATTGCAAATTAATTTATTAAAAATTCAAGTTGTAATATACGAGACAACACCGTCTTCCTTGAATTAATTATTCAAGACGAAAAGGTGTATTCTTTTTTAGTTGCATTAATATTTTCCCGTAATTTGACTACAATCTCCATCTTCTGCTTTATACTATGAAATTCATTAGGTTACACGTGTATTTAATCAACTGCAATTTTAATTTTTATGATCTAGATGGAGATACCTCGAATACAGCTTTTCCATATATATAGATTAGGTGTGAATGATGCTAACTCTTAATATGCAATTTAGTATTTTACTTGCGAGAATTTTTTGGATATCTTAGACAATATAATATCTAAGATTATTGTCTTATGAAAAGTATTTACCATCAAATATGCTATATTCACATATAGGATTTACCCATTGATGCTTCATTGTTTAATATACTCTGTGACAACACTGTACAACTGAGTATTTGTCTGACTCAATATTAATTATGAATTTTTTGTTTCTAGGGCGATCGTATTCATGCGACTGTTGGTCGGTCTCTTATACGTATGTTCAAACCAAAGATAAAAAAATTGGGTTTGTACTTTATGAAGAACTTTATGGTTTGACCAAATTATACGAAACTTAACTATACGCGGCATAAATTGAAGTTGACATTTACTCATAAGACGATTGTAGAGGAAGCAAATGATCATCTTTTTGGTATGAGTATCTTCGACTTAAAACCTTATGAGTATTTGATAAACAAAATTGATGTTGAAGAAAGTGAACTCTTTGGTAAGTATTCAATTCGCAGTTCTATTATTTGAATGTCTTATCAACTTTCTCCTGCTCATTTTTTTAAAATTATTATAGATGTCATTGGAGAGGTTGTAAGTTATGGTGAAGTAGAATCCCATAACCAAGGTGATAAAACCAGCACTTATATGAATGTGGAACTTGAAGATCATGAGTAAGATTGCGTCTATGAATTTACTTTGTTATATATTAACATGATTACTTATCGTTGTCTGATTAAGTTGTTATATAAATTACAAAGGAGGAATAATATCTCGGCAATATTTTGGGGAGAATTCGTTGACCAAATCTTGCCACATTTAGAGGGATCACCCCATCAGCCGGTCATAGTTGTTATGCAGTTGATGAAAGCTCACAAATTTCAAGGTATTTCTATTGTCTTGATGACATGGGTTAATTTTTTTATGTTAATGTCACGACCCTAAACTCGAACCCGGTCGTGATGGCGCCTTTCGTGAAGACAAGACCAGCCAATTACACCCAATTTACTTTTTAAACAGTTAAATATCATAAAAGCAGTCTAAAACATGATATAGCAATACTAAGTAGCGGATAATGTCAATAATATGTGGAAGTACAACCCAACACAGCCCTAACCGGGGTGTCACAAGTCATGAGCAACTAATGATCCTAATACGAGTCTACTAGGTACGATGTCTGGTACAGTAGTTTGAAAAACATAGAATTAATAAGATAAAGGGAGGCACGGGGGCTGCGGACGCCAATAACTACCTCGTAGTCTCCGAAACCCCGCCTGGACTGGGAGGATCAGCACTCAGGAGCGGGATCTGCTATGCCTGAATCTACACACAGGGGTGCAGAGAGTAAAGTGAGTACTCCAACTCAGTGAGTAACAAATATAAATAATGGATAAAAGCATAAAAACACGTAAAAGCACAAGGCAATTCTATATCAAAGCAGTAAAATCACTTAAAGCAGTAAATCCGTGAAGAAATCAAGTTAAATCCCTTTTTAAACAAGTAAAACAGGTAGTTTGGCAGGTAAATAACAAGTAGAAATCCGCCCTTCGGGCACAATATCAATCACTCAGAACAGTATCAGCCCCTCGGGCTCACTCTTAGAACAGTATCAGCCCCTCGGGCCTATTCTCAGTACAATATCAGCCCCTAGGGCTCACTCTCAGTACAATATCAGGCCATCGGGCTCACTCTCAGATCATGATGGGTACCCGTGCTCACTGTGGGTGTGCAGACTCCGGAGGGGCCCCTTACGGCCCAAGCGCTATATCAGGCCACCTCGTGGCATCATCTCTCGGCACTCGGCCTCACATCACTCAAGCCACCTCGTAGCGTATAAAAATATCTCAGGCCCTCGGCCTCATATCACTCAACATATACTCACATATGGCCCTCGACCTCACTCAGTCCGAAAATCATCACAAGCTCCTCGAGCATTAGTAAAACAGTAGTTCTCAGCCCAAAACATCATTTAGAAATATCATTTAAGTCTCAAAACTGAGTAAGAGTGGCTGAGTTATAAACCAGTAGGAAACAATAGGACTGAGTTCAACTAATAAATCAATACAGTGAGGAAATAGTGATAAAAATCCCCGGAGGGGTCAAATAGTTGGCACAAAGCCCAAATATGGCAATCAGCCCAAACCATGATGATAACAAACATGTTTCAGTCGAATACGCGGTAAAATCATCAATCGGGGCGGACCAAGTCACATTCCTCAATGGTAAACGACCCCACGCTCATCATTAAGCGCGCGTCTCACCTCAATATAGCACTACGATATGCAAATCCGGGGTTTCAAACCCTCAGGGCACCATTTACAATCATTACTCACCTCGAACCGGCTAATTCTCTAGCTCGCGATGCCTTTGCCCCTCGAATCGGCCTCCACGTGCGTCGAATCTATCCAAAATCAGAACGAATACGTCACAATATGCTGAGGGAACAAAGCCCAAGTGAAAACAATCGAATTACCACAAAATTCCAAAATTTGGTCAAACCCGACCCCCGGGCCCACATCTCGAAATTTGACAAAATTCACAAAACTAGAATCCTTATACTCTCACGAGTTTAACCATATGAAAATTATCCAATTCTGGTACCATTTGGTCCTTCAAATCATCATTTTACATCTTTGAAAGATTTCATAATTTTCTTCCCAAATTCCATCCCAAATCATGAATTAAATGATGAATTCAATGATAGATTCATGTACTCTAGCCAAATCTGAGTTAGAATCACTTACCCCGATGAATTTCTTGAAAAACCTTCGAAAAATCGCCAAAATCCGAGCTCTCTAGGTCAAAAAATCAAATAAAACCCAAAATCTCATATTTATAAAGAACCCCACAGATCTCCACCTCCACGGGCTGCACAAAACCGACCGCGGTCCGCACAAAACCAGTGCGGTCCGCACAAAAACGATCGCGGCCGCACAGCTTTCCTCTGCAGTAACAGGCTTTAGTATGTTAGCCATAACTTTTGCTACAAATTTCCAAATTATGATATCTTTACCTTTCTGGAAACTAGACCCAAAGGACTATAACTTTTGATTTTAAATCATCTCAAAATTCCTTGTAGATCAAAAGATATGAGATTCTGAAGTAGGACCAGCGGAATGTTCTTCACCGCGGCCGCACACCATTTTGTGCGGTCCGCACAGCACCTACCGCGGCCGCACACCATTTTGTGCGGTCCGCACAACACTCACCGCGGACGCACTTCATTTTGTGCGGATCGCGCGGGTGAGTTCTGAGGCCTGCAACCCTTCTGGACCTGCTACAACTATGATTTTCGGCCTAAAACATCCTAGAACTCCCGGAACTTCAAACCAATTGTACCAACACATCCCATGACATCATTCAAATTTGATCAAAACTTCGGAACGCTCACAACAACATCAAGTCACCAATTTAACATAGGATTCAAGCCTAAGAACTCCAAGAACTCTTAAATTATGCTTTCGATCAGAAAGTCTATCAAACCTCGTCCGAATGACCTGAAATTTTGCACACACATCCCAAATGACACAACGAAGCTACTGCAACTCTCGAAATTTCATTCCAACCTTTATATCAAAATCTCACCTATCAACCGAAAAGTGCCGAAATCTCAATTTTACCAATCCAAGCCTAAACCTTCCACGGACTTCCAAAATGCATTCTGATCACGCTCCTAAGTCCCAAATCACCTAACGGAGCTAACCAAATCATAAAAATTCCAATCTGAGATCATATATAAACAAGTCAAATATTGGTCAAACCTTTCAAATTTTTAAGCTTTCAACTGAGACTGTTCTTCCAAATTAAATTCTGATTAACCTGAAACCCAACACCAACGATTTACATAAGTCATATTGCATCACACGGGGCAAGTCATGCCCGAGAACTGGTGAGAGAAATGCAAATACTCAAAATGACCGATCGGGTCGTTACATCCTCCCCCACTTAAACATACGTTCGTCCTCGAACGTGCCCAGAGTTGTTCCAAAAGCCAACCAATTGCTGAATAACCTCACCATGCACATACCTGGGGGTGATCCCACGTCACCCTATCTCACATAGGTTCGATAACACGGTATAACTGAATTTTCACAATTCATCCTAGTCCATAAACCATATAACCACATTTCCTCTTCTGAAATCATTCACAAGATCAGAATCTCACATCTATTTTCTGAATAAGCCTGAACAAGCTATAATAACCCATATATGCTATCTCCGGTGCAATCACATGATATACCACATAACTCAACACTTGTAGTGATAACTTCTAATCACAGCAATTGCACACAACATCCGCATACCGATAGAAAAATTCTTATCAACTAAAGTCTCATCCCAACACTTTCATATACTGCCAATGATCACTAAGACACACGGTAAGCCATAACCATTTCCTAGATCAACCATTCAAGAAGCCACTCCTCCTTCGGCAAATACCACAACAAATTTTCGAGCCGAATCTCGATGTTATCCTTCCAACATGCTGAAATCGAATCCGTTCGCATTCATTAATGATCCCAACGATCTACTCTACTCCAACACACTACTTTGGTGACATGACACATCAATACAAGCCTAAGCCACAACTTGCATAATACGCACACCAATAAGCAACAGTCCGAACATACTCAAATCATGAAAATGACTCAAATGAAAGAGCTATACCTCAAGCTCACCAGTACCACCACAACACAAGACTGAGAACCCGTCCCGCGTCATAGGAACAAAACACATGAATCTAACCCGCAAGGTCATACCTCCACATAACTTTGTTGCGATGTGCGATCCTATCCAACACTGCTCTACATGAACCGCCTCAAGTCATTATGCTTGAAATCGACAAACACGCACAATTTGATGTCTGGAACTAAATAAATCATTACACCCATGGTGAAACAAATAACATACACTATGCACACCCGATAGGACATAACCGATACGCCCTTTACCGAGCAACACCCAATTACTCTTCCCGCTTCACTTTCACTATGAAACCCCAATAGAACCGCACCATATGTGCCTATAACTAACAAAACATAACATCTCGCAACACAGAAAGGTAACTCATGGATCTCCCCAGATTACTAATAAGCTCAATAACAATCGAATCAACACACCCCTCAACAGTACAATTCAGAGCTAACCAAGCCGGCTCAAATTAGAACATGCATCCACATTGGCATGCCAACGAGCTCCTTATCACAAAAATCATGGAGTTGCTCTTCAACTCCTTTAACTCTGTCGGTGCCATATGATATAGTGTCCGACATCAAATCAATACCAAAATCAACAACCTTGTCCGACAACATGCCCGGCCACAAGAAACATATCCGAAAAGTCCCTCAGCACCGGAACTAAATCAATGGTAGGAGCCTCTGCACTGACATCTATCACAAAAACCCAACTAAGAAAAACAATCCTTCCCAGCCATCCGCTGGGTCTTCGAAATATAAAACCACTCTACTATGACATAATCCGTCGAATCTCACCACTCAATCCATGGCATTCCCGGCATAGCCACCAGTGCCGCCTTAGCGCAATAGTCCAAAATGACACAACATGGAGACAACCAGTCTGAACCCAATATCACATCCAAATCTAACATACCAAGCAACAAAATATTCGCTTGGGTATCCAAATCCCGATAGTCACTAAACAGTGTCGATACCCACAACTCACAACCACAACATAGCCTAGATATGAGAACTTCCCGTCTCCAACTCCATATGGCCCATGAATCAACATATCTGGTCCAATTTTGCCATCCGAATACATACCCCACCTCAAATACCCAATCATTCCACAAGAGAAAATCTAGAATTCCTCTCTGCCACCAAGCAAACTTGAATATCAACAGTCGATCTAACAAGAAAATGCCACAATACTACCGAAGTATCATCAACTTAATCACATTGCCCTTTCTGAAACATATGCCTTTTGTCAAATCATTCCCATTTAGCAATACCATTTCCTTAATCATCTGGAGATCATACCCCTAATCATCTAAAGCTCATTTCCCTAATCATCTGAAGTTGTCCATGGTGCCTAAGAACTTTTTTTGACTATCCGTTCAAAACTGAACCGTAACCTTACACACGCAAATCCCAATCCTCCATAACATACTGCATATACCATATCATCCTAGGATAACATGAGAACTTTATCTCCCTTCCGAGCCACAAACATCTATGTATACTAGTCAATAACTTTTCATTGATCCCATCTAGAAGAAAATCACTATGCACCCCATGCTCCTCATGCCCATAGAAAATATACATCTCCAACTGTGGTAGAAACCATATAGAACTCCCCGAATTCCTTTTGCACAATACTAGCTCATCAGAACTGAATCCTTCTAACTCACCGAGCTACGCATGTCATTAAAACCCAAAAGAATTGCCGCGAAACACCTGCAGAGACTCGTTACCTCAAAAACACCCAAGGAACTAATCATATCCTTACCATACGATCTGGCCTACTACCACGCTATCCTATTTATTCGAGTTTCCCTCTGATCTACCGTTAGCTTGACACTTCTTCTTGCTACAACGCCACAATTCCTCAACCCAAATTTAACACGCGAGACCCAAGCATGAAACCACACTGTCTAAGGCTCATAAGCCGCTGAGTACTCTCTTAAATGTTTTCAAAAGCACCACGTTCAAAATACGTATCCCCGAAGGGACTTCCTGCGAATCTGGAACCATTACCTTCCTAATACTGATATATAAAATCCCATAGTTAATGTAAAAAGTACCACAAGTCTTGACATTTTCCAAATGAAAACTCAGTTCCTAACCACATATACAACTTTAAAATACCCAATTGCTACATGTAGAATCTTGAATACATTAGAACCATTCTCGAGAGTCATTCACTCTATTCAAACTGCAATTAGTCTAATCAAATGAACCAAAAAACCCGTGTCTTATTGGCACTCCGACACCGCAGAATGTAACCTCATCCCAATACAACCAAGCAACTTCCTGCTCTATGCACCGAGCTTTCTTGCTAATAATAACTCAAGACATCCCGTGATTCTCACACACCTATGAAGTATAATATAATTTTCGTCAAAATTTTCCTTTACTCGAGCCATCCTCGGTCTCAATTTCTGCAAGCCATAATTGATTCACCACACGCCTCAAACTAGAACCAACATAGCACCTAACCGTGCAATCGCCTAATTAATAGCAGGCTCCCCCACTTGGATCGAAGCCATAGATCAGAACACACTCAATAACTCATAACGAATATACTCTATTGATGCCATGATACTATAGTGAGATTAAACTCAAATCTTTTATAAGCCTGTGAAAACACAGATCATCTAGAATTTTAACACTTCTGCAAATCTCGCATTCCACTCTCGCAACAATCACACCTACTCTGTAAGCAACCCAATTTAAATTGCAGCACATATCCTTCACTCGTAAATGAGATCTTCTAACAGACACATAAGGATCGTATAACCTCAGAACATTTCGCAGGAGACAACCCACCTGCTTTGCCTCTAACTAACATTTCTGTATACCTTCCACTATCATAAACTGTATGCAGTCACTTAGTCTTTCTGAGTCTGAAATCATACCGCAAAATAAAATTTACTTTACTCACAATTGGGAAACATGAAAAGATCCTTCACTCGCCCATAACTCGGGGCTATACCTCGAATCAAGATGGAATTCAAGCACCTAATAGTTCTTCTATCCTTTAGCAGACCTTCCTCGTCACTTCCAAATCATACGAATACACCTCACAACACTAACATTCTCATTACATAGCCATCCAACCGTCACTTCCACTAATAGGGAAAAATACCGAACATATAAATTCAAAAGCACTTGATTACACAATCAGCACCTTGGTGCTCAAGCTATAGGCAAAGATCTGACCTCAAGTCCTCCAAACTGGCCCAACATCAACTCACAGAGATCACATCTCGCCCCTCAATCAAGGAATCACAAGCCATCGAGGCACATCTGATACTGAGCGCTCATGCGCGCATATGAACGCATGGAAGGAATTCAAGAGTTAATTTTCAAGCTGAACCAAGGACGCATAATTAGAATTCAAAAATGTGAAGTTTTCCTAAAAGTTCTGCATCCTCTCGAGGATAAATACATACGTCTCCGTACCGATCCGCGAGACTCTACTAAACCTGCTCATGACTCGCGAGACCTATGTAACCTAGGCTCTGATACCAATTTGTCACGACCCTAAACCCGAACTCAGTCGTGATGGCGCCTCTCGTGAAGACAAGGCCAACCAATTACACCCAATTAACTTTTTAAATAGTTAAATATCATAAAAGCAGTCTAAAACATGATATAGCAATACTAAGTAGCGGATAATGTCAATAAGGTGCGGAAGTACAACCCAACACAGCCCTAACCGGGGTGTCACAAGTCATGAGCAACTAATGATTTTGATACGAGTCTACTAGATACGGTGTCTGGTACAATAGTTTGAAAAACATAGAATTAATAAGATAAAGGGAGGCACAGGGGCTGCGGACGCCAACAACTACCTCGTAGTCTCCGAAACCCCGCCTGGATTGGGAGGATCAACACTTAGGAGCGGGATCTATTATGCCTGAATCTACACACAGGGGTGTAGGGAGTAAAGTGAGTACTCCAACTCAGTGAGTAACAAATATAAATAATGGCTGAAAGCATGAAAACACGTAAAGGCACAAGGCAATTCTATATCAAAGCAGTAAAATCACTTAAAGCAGTAAATCCGTGAAGAAATCAAGTTAAATACCTTTTTCAACAAGTAAAACAGGTAGTTTGGTAAGTAAATAACAAGTAGAAATCCGCCACTCGGGCACAATATCAATCACTCAGAATAGTATCAGCTCCTCGGGCTCACTCTCAGAACAGTATCAGCCCCTCGGGCTTATTCTCAATACAATATCAGCCCCTGGAGCTCACTCTCAGTACAATATCAGCCCCTCGGGCTCACTCTCAGTACAATATCAGCCCCTCAGGCTCACTCTCAGATCATGATGGGTACCCACGCTCACTGTGAGTGTGCAGACTCCGGAGGGGCCCCTTACGACCCAAGCGCTATATCAAGCCACCTCGTGGCATCATCTCTCGGCACTCGGCCTCACATCACTCAAGCCACCTCGTGGCATATAAAAATATCTCAGGCCCTCGGCCTCATATCACTCAGCATATCCTCATATATGGCCCTCGGCCTCACTCAGTCCAAAAATCATCACAAGTCCCTCGGGCATTAGTAAAACAATAGTTCTCAGCCCAAAACATCATTTAGAAATATCATTTAAGTCTCAAAACTGAGTAAGAGTGGCTGAGTTATAAAACAGTAGGAAACAATAGGACTGGAAATAGTGATAAAAATCCCTAGAGGGTTCAAATAGTTGGCACGAAGCCCAAATATGGCAATTAGCCCAAACCATGATGATAACAAATAGGTTTCAGTCGAATACGCGGTAAAATCATCAATCGGGATGGACCAAGTCACATTTCTCAATGGTAAACGACCCCACGCTCATCATTAAGCGCGTGTCTCACCTCAATATAGCACTACGATGTGCAAATCCGGGGTTTCAAACCCTCAGGGCATCATTTACAATCATTACTCACCTCGAACCGGCTAATTCTCTAGCTCGCGATGCCTTTTCCCCTTGAATTGGCCTCCATGCGCATGGAATCTATCCAAAATCAGAACGAATATGTCACAATATGCCGAGGGAACAAATCCCAAGCGAAAACAATCGAATTACCACAAAATTCCAGAATTTGGTCAAACCCGACCCCCGGGCCCACATCTCAGAATTTGACAAAATTCACAAAACTAGAATCCTTATACTCTCACGAGTCTAACCATACGAAAATTATCCAATTCCGGTACCATTTGGTCCTTCAAATCATCATTTTACATCTTTGAAAGATTTCACAATTTTCTTCCCAAATTCCATCCCAAATCATGAATTAAATGATGAATTCAATGATAGATTCATGTACTCTAGCCAAATCTGAGTTAGAATCACTTACCCCGATGAATTTCTTGAAATACCTTCGAAAAATCGCCAAAATCCGAGCTCCCTAGGTCAAATATCAAATAAAACCTAAAACCTCATATTTATAGAGACCCCACAGATCTCCACCTCCGCAGGCCGCACAAAACTGACCGCGGTCCGCACAAAACCAGTGCGGTCCGCAAAAAAATGACCGCGACCGCACAACTTTCCTCTGCAGTGACAGACTTTAGTATTTTGGCATAACTTTTGCTACAGATGTCCAAATTGCAGTATCTATACCTTTATGTAAACTATACACGAAGGGCTACAACTTTCGTTTTTGAATCATCTCAAAATTCCTTGTAGATCAAAAGATATGAGCTTCCGAAGTAGGACCAGCAGAATGTTCTTCACCGCGGCCACACACCATTTTGTGCGGTCCGCACAGCACCTACCTCTGTCACACACCATTTTGTGCGGTCCGTACAACACTCACCGCGGACGCACTTCATTTTGTGCGGACCGCGCGGGTGAGTTCTGAGGCCTGCAACCCTTCTGGACCTACTACAGCTATGATTTTCGGCCTAAAACATCCTAGAACTCCCGGAACTTCAAACTAATTGTACAAACACATCCCATGACATCGTTCAAACTTGATCAAAACTTCGGAATGCTCACAACAACATCAAATCACCAATTTAATATAGGATTCAAGCATAAGAACTCCAAGAACTCTTAAATTATGCTTTCGATTAGAAAGTCTATCAAACCTCGTACGAATGACCTGAAATTTTGCATACACATCCCAAATATCACAACGAAGCTACTGCAACTCTTGGAATTTCATTCTGACCTTTATATCAAAATCTAACCTATCAACCGGAAAGTGCTGAAATCTCAATTTCATCAATCCAACCCTAAACCTTCCACGAACTTTCAAAATGCATTCCGATCACATTCCTAAGTCCCAAATCACCTAACGAAGCTAACCAAATCATAAAAATTTTAATCCGAGATCATATACAAATCAATCAAATATTGGTCAACCCTTTCAAATTTTTAAGCTTTCAATTGAGACTGTTCTTTCAAATTAAATTCTGATTAACCTGAAACCCAACACAAACGATTTACATAAGTCATATTGTATCACACGGTGCAAGTTATGCCCGAGAACTGGTGAGAGAAATGCAAAAGCTCAAAACGACCTATTGGGTCGTTACAATTAATTTTTTGGTTCAGAAACTAAAGTTATATATAGGCAAATATTCTGTTCTTAATACTTGGCATGCCTCAAAACTCTGGATTAACCCGGATCTTCCTCAAGTTGTTGATTTTAAGTCCAGGTTAGTTATTTCATAAATTAAGGTTATGTGGATACTACACAAATAATTGTTTATGGTTAAAACTAATACAACCTTGCGTATACAGATTGGCAAGTGTGAATGAAGCTCACTCTGCCAGGATCAGTCAAATACCTTCTCAGCGTAGTTATTCTGTTTCTAATGAGTTGGCTACTGGAACTATAGAAGTTAAAACTATTAGAGAATTGGTCGACTGCATGGAGATGACTAATATATTAAACTCCTTTAGTGTTTAACTAATGTTATGTTGTGTATGTATAACACTGTTAGGTCTAAAAATACTATTTGTTTTCCTAAATTTGCACATATATATTTTTTGGAATCCCTGTTACGTAAGTTTATGAGCATTTCACAATCCGAAACTTCACTAATAAAAAGAAGAAGGTTACCAGAAATTCAGCAAGCAACATGGCATGTTAATATAGAGAAATATAAAGAGAAAGCCGTGTGGCGTGAACTGCTAAATCCTTCACCTGCAGTTAGAAGAATGCTAATTACAGGTTAGAGCAACACAGGTATAGATGCAACTGTGTATTATAGTCCAACAATTTTTAAGGACGTCGGAATTAAGGGTAACACTCAACTATTAGCTGCAATTGTTGCTGTTGGATTCACAAAATCTATTCATTTTGATAGACATATTTCTTTTTAACAAAGTTGGTAGGAAAACTTTGTTATTGACATATGTCTTGGACTCACACTTTCTTTACTGTTGAATGGTTCAGTTGGAATCAAATTAGTAATTTTATGTGTATGTGGAAATGTAGCATTATTTTCCGTGTGGATTGGTCCTATTTGTTGGGTATTAACATCTGAAATCTTCCCCTTAAGATTTAGAGCCCAAGCATCAGCTCTTGGTGCAGTGGAAATCAGGGTTAGTAGTGGTGTGGTTGCAATGTCTTTTCTCTCTATTTCTCGAATGATTACAGTATGAGGAACATTGTACAACTGAAATCCTAAATGCTTCTGTTGATGTGATATTCCCTTATGCATCCGAATGCTTACAGATTGAACTATTGAAGGTATCATTTAATGGAACTAATTTAATATCTATGCTTAATTGCTTATCTTTTTGGTTTTGGACATAAATGAAATTTTCACAGCTTATGCTCTTGGCATTTATATATAGATTCCAATAATCAAATTTGCAAGATACATTGCTACAACTTAACTTCTTTTCAGGAAGGACATATTTGGATTGTTGCGACTGTAGTGAATCTTCTACTTAAAAAAGAATGGTCATATTTGGGGTGCAAGAGATGCTCGAAGAAGGTTGTCAAAATTGGAAGTAAATTTCACTGCAAGAAATTTGATTGCCTTGATAGTTCTGTCACTCGTAGGTTTGATAAGCTTCACTATTTACTGTGAAATACAACTAAAGTTGCAAGTTACAAAAATAAGGACCAATTTTACTATAAAATATTAAATAAAACTAAAGTTTCAATTTCTTATTCGAAACGTATCTTTCAGGTACAAGCTTCGAGTACAAGTAATGGATCACACTGGCTTTATATCTTTGTTGCTTTGGGATCGTGAAGCAACAAGACTCATTGGGAAGTATGCTAATGAGTTAAATGAAATTTCAATTGAGGTATATTTTTTTTGTATTAATTTTTACTATATTTTTTCAATGAAGGTAAGAAAGGTAAATATGGTATATTTGTAAAATTATAATAAAAATTAACTTGAACCTCCAATACACCCTTAAATTAATTGGAACTGACCATTTGTTACATCACTCAAGAGGAAGAGCCCTATTATTTTGTTTTGATACTATTCCTACCAGAATGAAAAGTAGGATAATGATTTAAGGGATGGTTTAGTAGTTATACTTTTTATTTTAATTCTTTGTGTTTTACCATTTCTAACACTAATTCGGTCTTAGACTTCTGTTGTTGTTGATGAGTGTTCTTATCCAGTGGAGTTGTATGATATTCTTGACAAAAAAGTCCTGTTTAAAGTGTCTGTCAAGAGATCCAACATTAAAGTGCATGCGGAAGTTTATAATATTGTTAAAATCAGCGAGGACGATAACCTTATACAACAATATAGTCAACCTGCACAAGATGATACATTCACTGTATGTGATCGTTACTCAAATACTTCATAATACACTAATTTTCCTTTTGATTTTATATAAGGGATTATCAAGTTTTAATTAATTATGTTACTATTTTCTTAATAGGACCCTGATTTTGAGTGTGAACAACACACTGGTGCAGACACAACTTTCAAGGTGACTAATTCAAACTTTGCCTGTATAGCTTCTTATCTATAATATGGTTTTTAATAATTAATTTTTCTTTTGTAGGATTCAATGGCTGAAAATGAGATGACTTCTCTTGCAAAGACCCCTGCCAAAAGAAATAGAGAAGAGGATGTGTCATATGTAGTAGATGTTGGTGATGATCTTGCACAATTTTCAAGTAACAAGCTTAAAAAAGTGATCAAAAAGGAGAAAAATCAGTGAATTGAAACATTTACTTCCTTTTAAATGAAATTATTCGTACAATTTCATTAGCAAGTACTTTGGTACAATTTGAAGTAGTTTGGTTTGTATTTTAATTTGGTTTCTACCATTTAGGATCATGATTTAATATCTGAAATTAGTTGATTTTTTGTGATATGAACTTCACTTACGTCAGAAGTGCAACTGCATCAGTGCAACTGCATATTTTTGAAATATTGCATTAATATCGCATGTAAACATTTATGCTATTATATTATCAAAAAATGAGGAGAAGTAACTTTTGAATGTTATATGTGAGTTAAGTGAATGAATCAAGAGTAAGTGTCTTCGTGTAGTTAAGGTTTCTGTATCTACTTGTGTTTGTCAGACTTCAAACTTTTGATATATATTTTATGTATCAGATATTAGAATCCAATAAAATGGGACAATAACAAAAAAAATGTAATGCACAAGCTATAAAGTTCAGTTATTTGAAATCGGTCCCGATATACAATATTATAGTAAGTCATTTGTATATGTAAAGGAATATTGCGTCTGCTGCACCATCTTTAGTTCTCATCACGAAGATCTTTTCATTAATGGAAAGAAGTATTTAACTTCCAAAGAAGGGACCGGATTAGGTAGAAGACTGCTCCAATGAATATTTCCTTCAAATTTGGAGCAATTATCACATAAGTACTACTGTGAGATAAAAGATCAAATACTGTCCAATGTGAATCATATTGCATCAGATGTTACTTTTGATACATTTCTAACTCAAGGTAAATACATTTTACAAAATCACTGGAATGCAGAATAAAACGACTAAGTGAAACTTCTACGGAGTATCATGAGATGAAATGTAGCCAAACTAAGGGGATATTCTGGGACAGTGGTCTGAATGCTAACAACAGAATCATGATGTTAGGGCAAGAAACAAGCTTTACCAGTATTTCTGTAATTGTATCCTGTACCTTAGAACCAAATATCACATGCAACCTCAAGGTAAATGAACCATTTTATTCAAGCAGTTTCAAAACAACCAGAACGAGCAGCAAATATCACTTGCAACCTCACAGGAAAGGAATCATTTTATTCAAGGTATTTCAAACAACCAGAACTTAGCACTACAAAAGATGGAAAAGGGTACCGGCAAAGCGATCAATATTCTCGAGTATGTAGAAACCTATGCTATATATAGTAACAGAAAAAGACCATGAGCCTTCTCAGAATTGAACATCCAGCGAAAGTACACAACTGCATAACTGGATCAAATGCTGAGTAAGTGTCTTTGTGTAGTTAAGATTTCTGTATCTACTTGTGTTTGTTAGACTTCAAACTTCTGATATATATTTTATGTATCAGATATTAGAGTCCAATAAAATGGGACATCACCAATATAGTCAAATGGAAAAAGGTTCCTCAAGTGTAACCTTTATGTATGAGATATTGAAGTTCTATTATGATGTACATTGTTTGAATCAGATGAAAATCTCAAAAAACCCTGTACATACTCCATGTAGTTTGGATGGGGGTAAAATCTTAAAGGTTTTCTCCAGCTCCTCCAGCAGCACCATGTATAGTTCCATTCAGACGCCCTTATATAAGTGCTTCTCATTATTTGTACAAATATTCTGCAGTAAACATCAGCAATAGTTATCTTTGCATCAGCCAATTAGATGAATGCAGAGTTTTTTTAATTATGTCATTTAAGAGTAAATATGATAATACGAAAAAATCCTAATATTTGCAGTAAGCTTTAACTAAATGTCGGACGATAAATGAGCAACAGAGGATATAGTCTAGGTTGTTAGTAAACAGAAATTGCAGTAAAGTAAGGAGTCTAAATTAGTTGGAAATCAGGAATGATGTGCATTACAGAAGAATTGCATCAGATAGCAAAATACATTGTAATACCAAATTCACCATCCATCAATTAGAATATTAATATGCACCAGCACAATGTATAGAATGTACCAGCTCAACACTTAGAAACTATTCACAAATCAAAATGTTACTTATAAGAGTTGCTTCACTAGAATCTCAAGGTACATTTTACTAGGCTTACCAATGAAAAATATAATTATGCCAAAAAAATCAAGAACAAGAAGAAGCCAATCGCTACATACAATCAAGTCTATAAACCTGTAGGAATCACTTTAAAGTAACACAAAAAAAATACTAAGGCTCTTAGAGAGCCGTACACTCTGCATCTGCTGTGTAGTAAATACTTTTGTATGATTTTGCTTATGCTATTTCTCATAAAAATCTAAGTATGTGTGTGTAGAACCGATCAAACTATGCATTTGTGTTCACTATTTATTTAATATGTACAAAGTATCTTTTCATAATCATGTAAATAACACAAATTCAATAAGAACTAATAAACTAAAAATCCTGGCTTTGTTCTGTGAGTGCAATTATTTTCTGCGTTTGAAACAGAACTAAAATAGCTTTAATGTGACTTCATGTTTTTTCCATTTTTGTTCAATAACAAAAAATAGTAAAAGTACATTTAACTAGATATTGGCTTATAAATGTATGGCTTCAAACTGACTCAATGTTATTAAAAAAAATTATGGATGGGATCTGGAAACCACCATGGATCATATCTGAGCAGGTAGAGGAAATGATGCAACTAATGAATGGGGGCAATTACACAGTTACTCATATTCATAGGGAGGGCAACAAGCTGGCAGATCACTTGGCTAATTATGCTTTAGATCATGGAGAAATAGAATGCCAACAATTCTGGCATCTTGATGCACAGGGAAAGAGATTGGTTAATGAAGATAAGCTGCAATGTCCAAGTCTAAGGGTGAAGGTGGACAGGAGATAAGAAGCAAAGAGAAAAGGAAGAGCATGAGGCATGTCAACTTAATCGACCAATATATTCAAATCCTAAGGGAGGAGGATATTTCTATCGCGCAGGTGCCACTACGTTATCACAATGCTTATGGCACTCAATGCTGCAACTTTACGAGATAATCGATGCTAAAGAACAAAAACATTTCAGTAAACAAGATGGGCACATGAAGTTATGCACAGTAACAGATAACAAACTTTTGGGAGTTTGCACAACCACGCAAGGGAATTTGTACGAAATGCAGGTCTTTAATCGTTTTAAACTAAGCATTGAGGGTTGTAGTGATTTCGAGAATCCCTTTCATGTGCGCACATGGTTTAATATAGAAAGCGTGAAGCCTGTCTCCTGGTCTGGGCAGTGCAATCGAGTCAAAAGGAATGCAGGAACGAAACAACAAAGCACACGCGTGCAGTTGCCTATTTCAGAAAAACTTGATACACGCATGGAGGGTGGCAGCTGCCACAACCAAAGCATCTGGGAAGTGATTTTTTGGGAGTAAAATACCAACAGGGAGGCACACATGCTTTAGCTTGGAAATGCGAGTTGAAAGTTAATGCATGCTAGACATGAATGCTTTTGATACTTGAGCATGCACTACATTGGCTCAAAACGAGAAATGGTAGAGCGTGTAAAAGCTTGATACATGCATGGAGGGTGGCAACTGCAACAACCAAAGCAACTAGGACGTGATTTTTTGGGATTAAAATACCAACAGGGAGGCACACATGCTTTCACTTGGAAATGAACGCTGGAAGTTAGTGCATGCTGGACATGAATGCTTTTGATACTTGAGCATGCACTACATTGGCTCAAAATGAGAAATGGTAGAGCGTGCCAAGCTCTGTGTTCGACAAAGGCAGTAATTAAATAATGGCCAGCCATTAAACAAGGGCCAATGTCTTCGGCGCAGCAACAACATCTATACGAGTGGGAACAGAAGAGTAAACATACGCGTCCAGTTTCCTAGGAGGCACCACTAGGTCGACATTCCATGTTGAGCGAGGCTAATGTCTTGAGCTGGAACAAAAGATTGGACGCATGAATAATGCAGCAGCACCAACAAAAGAATGGACTGGACAGTGCGTTCGATAAGCCACATAGAAAAGAGTTATGTATGAAAACAACAGAACCTAAATTACAACGGGATAGAAGCAAATGCGAAGGAGAAAGGCGTATACTAATGCATGACTTTTAGTTATACAAAGTGTGATATCAACTTTGATAATAGGTATTATGTAGTTTACAAAATTTATTTCGTGCACCTTTTAAGATTTCATGACACTTTGTTTTTCCTTTAAAATATTAATAAAAACCAACCCTAGGCTATGCCTAGTGGATTGCTTAAAAAAAAACTTAAGACCACTAGGATATATCTATCTTTCTCTAAATTAAAAGGACTGGGAAATACATAAATAATAAAAAATTAAAACAGATTAGCACATATGCCTCTAAAATAATTCCCGATTTGTCCCAAACCGTCTTCTCGCTGTCTCCGTCATAAAAATTCCCAATACTTCTTCGCGCTCTCTCTCTCTCTCTCTTCTTAAAGATTTCTCAATTCTCAATAGAAATCCATTTTCAAGGCTACTTGAACATGGAAGATCAGAAGAAACTGGCAAGAACAAAGAGAATATGCATACGAAATCAAAAGCGGACTAAGCACTTCTCGGATCGCAATGGTAAAAACTTATATTGCCGCGCTTATCTTTGATGTATTTAAACTTTTCCGTGTTATAAATTAATCGATGTTAGATATAAACCCTAAATTAGAACACAAAATATTCAACTAGAAATTAAGGGTTCTTCTCCAGGTACTGAGAATTGACATATTATTAGTAATACATTCTCATTTTGGTGTACTGTCTTCTACAACATAAAAAATATGATTTCAAAAAAAATGGTTTAGGCTTTCTATGATCCAATTTATTTGCTAGTAGCTTATTTCGATCGAGAAATTCTTTTGGTCCAGCAAAGTATGAAATGAGCATGAAGCTTTATATCTTTTGTTAGGCTATGTTGAATTATTTTATATTATTCCTTTTTTGTAACTCATTTTTGAAAATTTCATGTGTTCTACAGGTTGATCCCACAAATGGCAGAGGGAATGCTAACGAAAAAGAAAACAGATGTCCTCCTTTGTCTGATATAACAAATGGTCAGTTCCTATAAATCTAAGGGGGTTAATATTTACTAAATATTTTCATATTTTTACTAAATATTTTCATATATATCAAGCTTATCTTAATTGAAAATATTCATGAACAGTTTCCCAGTCGAGACGCAAGAGGTGTTTTTTAAAAGATGATGTCAATGAAATGAGGAAACAAAGGAATGTAATGGGAATAAATATGTCAATCAACATAAATATATGTCATGGCACATCTGAAAAGAATTCAGGCGAATCTGGATTGAGTACCCTTAGAATGGCTGGAATGTATGCTCTCTAGATGGTGATAAAAGAAATAGATATGTTGTTGTGCCAACTCCATCATATCAGAATTGTACACCACTAGTTGGCATCCCTATAACAAGTTGTATGGACAGGTTTTTTCTTCCAAACCTTTTGAATATAATCCAAAGCCACTTCCACTACGAGATTTGCGAAATAGTTAGTCTTTTATGATCTTATTTCTTACTTGTATGTAATGGTTATCTAAAGTTTTTTAATGATTAAACATTGACTGTTTTTTAATTACCAGTCCGAAAATTGATTAGCCCATACTATTTTCACGATTATTACAGAAATAACTAGGCAGATTTACTGTTTATATTTTCTAGTGGGTATACATTAATTATAGGCATAATACATGCCCTCAAAGTTGACCTCAGTCGACAAGTATGCCCTTTAACTTTGGATGTGCATAGTACTAAAACTGTCTCCACTTTATCAATTGAACACTCCAATTTATATAATGATCATTTAGATACCTCCAAAATTTATGTGCCACATCAACATTTGTGTTTACATGTTCAACTTTATACAAATTGAATTGCCTATTTGGGTTAATTCTATTTTACCACCGCTTATTCCTTATTATTATTATTATTATTATTATTATAGACATAAGTATTCCTAACTAAGGCCAATTTTAAAAATAGACACTAAGAGTCCCTTCTAAAACTTTATGACCAAATGCTTTTTTTTTGGGTTAAAAATTAATAAAATATGTTCCTTTTGAAGATTTTATCACATGGACTCTCCTTCCTTCCTATGCCCACCTAAGATCCTCCCCCTTTTTCTTTCTTTCCTTTTTTTTAGTTTTCATATTTTTTTATCTTCTTCACTTTCTTTTATTTTTTTCCATTTTGTTTGTAAAGTTGTGTACGCCTTTTCAGTTTTTTTTTCTTGTAGTTCTCGCTTTAATTCCTTTTTGTTCTTTCTAGTAAATCACTCCTTTTTTAATCTTGTCTTAATTTTTTATATTTTTACTGTGTTTCTATATTTTTTATTTGTTTTTCAAGTAAAATTGCTTAGTCCAGAATATTCGTCACTTTTTTTACTTTCTTTTATCTTTCCCATTTTGTAGTTGTTTTTTCACATTGTTATATTTTTCGTTTCTAATAAATTATGAACTCTTTTTAGGGGTTTTAACCTTTTTGTAGTAATTCTTTCTTTTTTTTTTTAGTTTTTTTTATTCATTTTAGTAACAATCCGTCGCTCTTTACACTTTAATTTTTTTTCTTAAATTTTATTATTTTTTTGGTTGTATTTCTTTATTTTTTTTAATTTAATTCTTTCTAGTAAAATCTCTTCGTCCAAAAATATAAGTTACTTTTTTCTCTTTTTCATTACTCCCTGCATTCTAATTTATATGTCTTAGTTTAACTGAGTATGAGTCAAAAAAGTAAGAAATAATTTTTTATATCTTATGGTATTAAACTAAAGAATGTGTTATATACCAAAATATCTTTGAATCGCTTATGGCCTTAAATATGTCATGTGAAAAAGTTGGAGTTAAAGAGTTGCTAAACATAAAAAGAAATATTTTTTAAAACAAATAAAAAAGAAAGCAAGACACATAAATTAAAATAGGGGGAATATATAACGACCTGACCGGTCGTTTTAAGAATTTACGCTCTGATCCCCTATTAACTGCTTTTTCCGTATTTATTTCTGCTATTTTGATTCACCGGGATGTTTGGTTTTGAGTTTCGGAGTGTTTTGGGACACTTTAGTCCCTAAATGAGAGCTTAAGTTTTAGAATTTGGACCGTAGTTGGAGCAGTGTGAAGACGGCCTCAGAATGGAATTTTGTCGGTTCCGTTAGCTCCGTTGGGTGATTTCAGTCTTGGAGGTGTGTTCGGATTGTGTTTTGGAGGTCCATAGCTTATTTAGGCTTGAAATGTCGAAAGTTGAATTTTTGAAGTTCCAAGTTCGATAGTGAGATTTTGATATCGGGGTCGGAATGAAATTCCGAAAGTTGGAGTAGCTCCATAGTGTTGAATGTGATGTGCTTGCAAAATTTCAGATTATTCGGGCGAGGTTTGGTAGACTTTTTGATCGAAAGTGTAATTTGAGAATTTTTGGAATTCTTAGGCTTGAATCCGATATTAAATTGGTGTTTTGATGTTGTTTTGAGCGTTCCGAAGCTTGGATCAAGTTTGAATGATGTTTTAGGATTGATTGGCATGTTTGGTTGAGGTTCTGGGGGCCTCGGGTGTGTTTCGGGTGCTCAATGAATCATTTTTGGAACTTGAAAATTTGCAGAAAAAGTTGCAGCAGTCAGTTTTGGTTTCCTTCTTCGCGTTCACGAGTGGGGTCTCGTGTTCACGAAGAGGAGTTGGGGCTGGTGAAGGGTTAACGCTTTGCTTTCGTGAAGGTATTCCCGCATTGGACCAAGTAGAGTTGTGCTTCGCGAGCGCGAGAGTCCTTCCGCGTTCGCGAAGAAGGAAATAACTGGGCAGATTTTAAAAACCCAAAATCGAGGGTTTAAGCCATAATTCATATTTTGGACTTGGGAGCTCGGGAAATTTGCAATTTTTGAAGAGATTTTCACCTGGGTGATTTGGGTAAGTAATTCCTACTCGGTTTAGACTAATTTCCATAATCTACACTTAAATCCATCCTTTAATTTTGAATTTATGGTGGAAAATTGGGGGAAAGTTCTTAGACCTAAATTTCGAGTTTTGATTGGGGATTTGACATTAGATTTGGATAATTTGGTATAGTTAAACTCGTGAGAGTATGAGGATTCTGAAAATGTAAATTTTACCCGATTCCGAGATGTGGGCCCGGAGGCATTTTGGTCATTTTACCTAATTTCGTGTATTAGCTTAGAATTTATTTGTGGGTTTAGTTATTTGAAGTTATGTTTACATTATGCAATTGAATTGAATAGATTTGGGCCATTTGGAGTTGAGTACTCGTGGAAAGATCGTAGTTTCGGGTTGATTTTGAGCAGGTTCGAGGTAAGTGGCTTGCCTAACCTTGTGTGGGGGAAACTCCCCTTAGGATTTGGTATTGTTGATATTTGAAATGCCTTGTACGTGAGGTGACGAGTGCTTACTTGTGCTAATTGTTGAAAATCCTGTTTTCATTAAGTAACTTTAATTGTGTTTTCCTTCATGTTTATTCTACTTACAATTTAAGCCTGTTGTTAGCTTAGGGAATCATGTCTAATTGATTTAATTGCTGTATTTGCTCAAACTGCCTTATTTGGACTATGTGACACATGCTAGGTTAGAAATATATGTTTTAACTTGGTGTGAAATTTAATTTAATTGAGTATTCTTCGGGCTGTTGCTGCGTGTTTAGTTTGGGACTACGGGACGGTATCCCGGGAGATCCCCTGCACATATATATTGATTTGGACTGTAGTATAGGATACCAAGAGATCCCCAGAACATATTGAGGATACTAAGAGATCCCCAACATATATATTGAGGGTACTAGTTGATCCTCGGGATACTGAGAGATCCCCGTCACACATATTGAGGATACTAAGAGATACTCGGGATACTGAGAGATCCCCTATCGTTACCTCTGTGTTGAGCTGTACTCCTTTCCGTGATTATTCTGTCTCTGTTACAGTTGCTATTGTTCTTTCTATTTTGTGTTATTTCTTACTGTTGTACTTAGCTTTTACTGCCTTATTCTATACTATCATACCTTATATTTCATTTAATCTCAGTAGGGCCTTGACTTTCTTCGTCACTACCCGATCGAGGTTAGACCTGGCATTTACTGAGTACCGCTATGGTGTACTCATGTCCTTTTTGCACATGTTTTTTATGTGCAGATCCAGGTACTTCCACTCAGTCTTATCACACTTGAGGTGAGGCGCTTTCGTAGAGACTTCGAGGTATATCTTCCATGTCCGCAGACCGAAGAGTCCCTTTCTATTCTTAGTACTAGTATAGCCCTTCTGTATTTTCCTTGTTGATTGATATTTTTGGAGTTAGAGCTTTTTATGTAAACTCTTAGCTTGTGATTCATGGGGTTCCGGATTACGGGAGTGTTTTGGTTAAGATTCTTGTACTGTTATATGCCAGGTGACATCTTAACATTGTTTCATTTTGTTATCTCAGTTTTTATTTATTTCCTTTCCGTAATTTTTCTTTTTTTCCGCATTTGTTAGGCTTACCTAGTTGTAGAGACTAGGTGCCATCACGATAGTTCACGGAGGGTGAATTGGGGTCGTGACAAGTTGGTATCAGAGCTCTAGGTTCATAGGAGTCATGAATCATAAGCCGATTTATTAGAGTCTCGCGGATCGGTACAGAGACGTCTGTACTTATCTATGAGAGGCTATGTAACTGTTAGGAAAATTCCACTTCATTTGATTTCCTTGTCTTGCGAAATTTTGATATTACAATTCTAAACTTCTATCTTCTATTCTCTCACAGATGGTGAGGACACGTGCTTCCCGAGATGATCAGGCACCCGTGCCCCCTACTGCAGCTGTCAGAGGCCGGTCCCGGGGTATAGGCCGAGGACGCGCACGTGGTGCAGCCAGAGCACTTGCGCGAGCTGCCACCGAGGTACCACCAGCAGTTACAACCGGAGTCCAGGCACCTGATATGCCTACTGCTACTACTACTCCAATTCTTCAGGAGACTTTTGTGCAGTTCATGAGCATGTTCACCACTCTGGCTCAGGCAGGGTTGCTTCCCCTTATTGCAGCTACATCTCAAGCTGGGAGAGGAGCACAGACTCCCGCCGCCCGCACTCCTGAGTAGCGAGTGCATGTTGATCAGGTCCCAGAGATTATTCCTGTACCGCCTGCAGTCCCAGATCAGCTCAATGATAGGGCATCGGCTTCAGAGGATGAGCAGTGGAGGCTTGAGAGGTTCAAGAAGTATGATCCTCCTGTATTCAGTGGGTTAGCATCAAACAATGCCTTGGGATTTCTATAGGAGTGTCACCGTATCCTTCGCACTATGGGTATATCAGGATCGAATGGGGTTTCTTTCACTGCCTTCCAGCTTCGAGGAGCCGCCTATGAGTAGTGGCATACCTATGAGTTAGACAGTCCGGATGAGGTAGCTTCACTGACTTGGACTCGGTTTTTAGATATGTTCCCGAGAGAGTTTGTTCCTCAGAGCCTCAGGGACGCATGACGCACAAAGTTTGAGCATTTGCGCCAGGGTACTATAACTGTCTCAGAGTATGCTATCCGTTACACTAGCTTGGCTAGACATGCTCTAGCCTTGGTTTCTACTATTCGCAAGAGGGTTCGCCGGTTCATTGAGGGGCTTATTCCTAGCATCAGGTCTAGCATGGCTAGTGAGTTGGAGATGGATATTTATTATCAGCAGGTGGTGAGCATATCTAGGAGGATAGAGGGTATGCATGCTAAGGAGAGAGAGAAGTGGGAGGCCAAGAGGTCTCGAGAGTCGGGTCATTATTCTGGTGCCCATGCCCCAACTACAGTTCATCATGGTAGGGGTTATATGAGTCGCCTCGTTCATTCAGATCTTCCAACAACTAGTGGTATTCCAGCTCCTCCTAAGCCTCATGAGCCTTATTATGGACCTCTAGTATCTAGTGCGCCTCTTGCGCGGGGTGCTTTCAGAGGTCAGTCCAGTAGACCTGGCCCAAACCAGTCACAGTTGCCACGTCCCCCCCAGAGCTTGTTTTGAGTATGGAGACACACGCCATGTGGTGAGGGATTTCCCTAGACTTGGGAGGAGTGCACCTCCACAGACTTCTCAGTCATAGCATGCCCCACAGAGTTCTCAGGCTATGGTTACAGCTCCAGTTGCTACCCCACCTGCTCAGCTAGCTAGAGGTGGAGGTTAGGGAGGTAGTGGTCGCCCTAGAGGGGGAGTCCAGGCCAGATATTATGCCCTTCCTGCTCGTACCGAGGTTGTTTCCTTCGATTCTATCATCACAGGTATTGTCCTAGTTTGTCATAGAGATGCATCAGTTTTATTCGATCCAGGCTCCACCTATTCTTATGTGTCTTCTTATTTTGCTCCGCATTTGGGTGTATCTCGGGATTCTTTGAGTTCCCCTGTTTATGTTTCTACTCCTGTAGGAGATTCTTATGTTGTGACCGCGTTTATCGGGCGTGTGTGGTTGCTCTTAGTGGTTTTGAGACCAGAGCCAATTTATTATTGTTCAGCATGGTAGACTTTGATGTTATCTTGGGCATGGACTGGTTGTCGCCCCATTATGCTATTCTTTATTGTCACGCCAAAACCGTGACGCTGGCTATGCTAGGTGTACCGCGAGTAGAGTGGAGGGGTACCTTAGATCATACTTCCAGTAGAGTTATTTCTTTCCTTAAGGCTCAGTGTATGGTTGAGAAGGGGTGTGACGCATATCTAGCTTATGTGAGAGATGTCAGTATTGATACCCCTACAGTTAATTCAGTCCCAGTAGTACGGGATTTCCCTGATGTGTTTCCAGCTGATCTTTTGGGCATGCTGCCTAATAGAGATATTGATTTTGACATTGATCTGTTGCTGGGCACTCAACATATTTTTATTCCTCCGTCTCTTATGGACCCTCCTGAGTTGAATGAGTTGAAGGATCAGTTACAGAAATTGCTTGGTAAGGGTTTTATTCGGCCCAGTGTATCACCTTGGGGTGCTCTTATCTTATTTTTGAAGAAAAAGGATGATTCTATGCATATGTGTATTGATTATCGCTAGTTGAACAAAGTTACAGTGAAGAACCTTTATCCTTTGCCTCGTATTGATGATCTGTTTGACCAGCTTCGGGGCGCACGAGTATTTTCTAAGATTCACTTGCACTCAGGTTACCACCATTTGAATATTCGGGATCCAGATATCCCGAAAACTACTTTCAGGACTCGGTATGGTCATCACAAGTTTCATGTTATGTCATTTGGACTGACCAATGCCCTGACAACCTTTATGCATTTGATACACAATGTGTTTTGGCCGTATCTTGACTCGTTCATCATTATTTTTATTGATGATATTCTGGTGTATTCCCGGAGTTGGGAAGATCATGAGCAGCACCTGAGGGCAGTGCTTCAGACCTTGAGAGAAAAGAAGTTATATGCTAAGTTCTCGAAATGTGAGTTTTGGTTGGATTCCATGTCATTCTTGGGCCACATGGTTTTGAGTGAGGGTATTCAGGTGGATCTGAAGAAAGTGGAAGCAGTGTAGAGTTAGCCCAGACCATCCTCAACTACAGAGATCCATAGTTTGGGTTGGCGGGTTATTACCGTCATTTTGTTGAGGGATTTTCATCGATTGTAGCCCCTATAACCAGACTGACCCAAAAGGGTGCACCGTTCTAGTGGACGGAAGAGTGTGAGGCGAGCTTTCAAAAGCTCAAGACAACTTTGACTACAACCCAAGTTTTGATATTGCCTACCGGTTCGGGGTCTTATACTGTCACTGCCTCGAGGATTGGCCTTCGAGCGATTTTGATGTAGGACGGTAGGGTGATTGCCTACGCGTCCAGACAGTTGAAGGTCCATGAGAAGAATTACCCTATCCATGATCTCGAGTTAGTTGCTATTGTTCATGCCTTGAAGATCTGGCGTCATTATTTGTACGGTGTGCCTTGTGAGATTTATACTGACTACCAGAGTTTGTAGCATCTGTTCAAGTAGAAGGATCTTAATTTGTGTCAGAGGAGGTGGTTAGAGTTGCTGAAGGACTATGATATCACTGCTTTATATCACCCGGGCAAGGCCAATGTGGTGGCCGATGATTTGAGTCACCGGGAAGAGAGTTTGGGGAGTTTGGCTTATTTACCAGCAGCAGAGAGGCCCATGGCGATGGATATTCGGGCCTTAGCAAGCCAGTTTGTGAGATTGGATCTTTCGAAGCCCAGCCGGGTTCTAGCTTGTGTGGTTTCCAGGTCTTCATTATTTGATCGTATCAGGGAGCATCAGTTTGATAACCCCCATTTGTTTGTCCTCAAGGACAAGGTTCAGCACGGTGATGCCAGAGATGTGACTATTGGTGATGATGTGGTATTGAGGATGCAAGGTCAGATTTATGTACCTATATTGACGGGCTTCGGGAGTTGATTCTAGAGAAGGCCCATAGTTCGCGGTATTCCATTCATCCGTGCGCCGCGGAGATGTACCAGAATTTGAGGTAGCACTATTGGTGTAGGCGGATGAAGAAAGATATAGTTGGGTTTGTAGCTCGGTGCCTCAACTGTTAGCAGGTGAAGTATGAGCACCATGGACTTTGTAGTTGGACTCCCATGGACTTTGAGGAAGTTCGATGCCATTTGGTAATTATGGATTGACTAACCAAGTCCGCACACTTAATCCCTATGTGTACTACCTATTCTTCGGAGCGGTTGGCGAAGATTTATATCCGGGAGATTGTTCGTCTGCATGGTATTCCAGTTTCCATCATTTCAGATAGAGGTACTCAGTTTACATCACGATTCTGGAGGGTCGTTCAGCATGAGTTAGGTACTCGGGTGGAGTTGAGCACATCATTTCACCCTCAGACTGACGGACAGTTCGAGCGCACTATTCAGATTCTTGAGGATCTACGTGCGTGTGTGATTGAGTTTGGAGGTTCTTGGGATCAGCTCTTGCCATTGGCGGAGTTTGCCTACAACAACATCTATCAGTCTAGCATTCAGATGGCATGATATGAGGCTTTATATGGTAGGAGGTGTAGATCTCCGGTAGGTTGGTTTGAGCCGGGTGATGGTAGATTATTGGGCACAGACTTGGTTCAGGATGCTTTGGAGAAGGTTAAAGTGATTTAGGATAGACTTTGTACAGCCCAGTCCAGACAGAAGAGTTACACGGACTGGAAGGTTCGTGATGTTTTCTATATGGTTGGAGAGTGGGTTCTGCTTCGGGTTTCGCCTATGAAGGGCGTTATGAGATTCGGGAAGAAAGGGAAGTTGAGTCCGAGGTTTATTGGCCCTTTTGAGATATTGCGACATGTTGGGAAAGTTGTTTATGAGCTTGCCTTACCTCCCAGCTTGGCAGGAGTTCATCTGGTATTTCATGTTTCGATGCTACGGAGGTATCACGGTGATCTGTCGCACGTGTTGAATTTCAGTTCAGTTTAGTTGGACAAAGATCTATCTTATATTGAGGAGCCACTGACAATATTGGACAAGCAGGTTCGAAAGCTGAGGTCAAAGAACATCACATCTGTGAAGGTTCAGTGGCGGGGTCAGCCGGTCGAGGAGGCGACCTGGGAGACCGAGCAGGATATGCGCAGCCGTTATCCTCATCTTTTCACTACTTCAGGTATGTCTCTATGCTCGTTCAAGGACTAACAAATGTTTAAGTTTAGGAGGATGTAATGACCCGGCCAGTCGTTTTAAGAATTTACGCTCTGATCCCCTATTAACTGCTTTCCCCGTATTTATTTTTGCTATTTTGATTCGCCGAGATATTTGGTTTTGAGTTTCGGAGTGTTTTGGGACACTTAGTCCCTAAATGAGAGCTTAAGTTTTAGAATTTGGACCGTAGTTGGAGCAGTGTGAAGAAGGCCTCAGAATGGAATTCTGCCGGTTCCGTTAGCTTCGTTGGGTGATTTCGGGCTTAGGGGCATGTTTGGATTGTGTTTTGGAGGTCCGTAGCTTATTTAGGCTTGAAATGCCGAAAGTTGAATTTTTGAAGTTACCGGTTCGATAGTGATAGGAATTTCGAAAGTTGGAGAAGCTCCGTAGTATTGAATGTGACGTGCTTGCAAAATTTTAGGTCATTCGGACGAGGTTTGATAGACCTTTTGATCGAAAGCATAATTTGAGAGTTTTTGGAGTTCTTAGGCTTGAATCCGATGTTAAATTGGTGTTTTGATGTTGTTTTGAGTGTTCCGAAGCTTGGAGCAATTTTGAATGATTTTAGGATTGGTTGGCAAGTTTGGTTGAGGTCCCAGGGGCCTCGGGTGTGTTTCGGGTGCTCAACGGATCATTTTTGGAACTTGGAAAATTGCAGAAAAAGTTGCAGCAGTCAGTTCTGGTTTCCTTCTTCGTGTTCGCGTGTGGGGTTTCGCATTCGCGAAGAGGAGCTGGGGCTGGTGAAGGGTTAACGCTTCACATTCGCGAAGGTATCCCTGCGTTTGCGAGGCTGTGGTATCTTAACCTACGCGTTCGCGAAGGCAGTCCCGCGTTCACGTAGGAGGAGGGTGGTTGGTCATCGCGTTCGCGACTTGGGCATCGCGTTCGCGAAGGAGGAAAGTTGGACCAAGCAGAGTTGTGCTTCGCGAACGCGAGAGTCCTTCCGCGTTCACGAAGAAGGAAATAGCTGGGCAAATTTTAAAAACCCAAAATCGAGGGTTTACGCTAAAATTCATATTTTGGACTTGGGAGCTCGGGAAATTTGCGATTTTTGAAGATATTTCCACCTGGGTGATTTGGGTAAGTAATTCCTACTTGGTTTAGTCTAATTTCTATGAATCTACACTTAAATCCATCTTTTAATTTCGAATTTATGGTGGAAAATTGGGGGAAAGTTCGTAGACCTAAATTTCGAGTTTTGATTGGGGATATGACATTGGATTTGGATAATTTTGTTATGGTTAAACTCGTGAGAGTATGAGGATTCTAAAAATGTAAATTTTACCCGATTCCGAGACGTGGGCGCAGAGGACATTTTGATCATTTTACCTAATTTCACATATTAGCTTAGAATTTATTTGTGGAATCAATTACTTGAAGTTATATTTACATTATGCAATTGAATTGAATAGATTTGGGCTATTTGGAGTCAAGTACTCGTGGTAAGAACGTGGTTTCGGGTTGATTTTGAGCCGGTTCGAGGTAAGTGGCTTGCCTAACCTTGTGTGGAGGAAACTCCCCTTAGGATTTGGTATTGTTGATATTTGAAAGGCCTTGTATGTGAGGTGACGAGTGCGTACTTGTGCTAATTGTTGAAAATCCTGTTTTCATTAAGTAACTTTAATTGTGTTTTTCCTTCTTGGTTATTCTACTTGTAATTTAAGCGTGTTGTTAGCTTAGGGAATCATGTCTAATTGACTTAATTGTTGTATTTGCTCAAACAGCCTTATTTGGGCTATGTGAAGCATGATAGGTTAGAAAATACATGTTTTACCTTGGTGTGAAATTTAATTTAATTGAGTATTCTTCGGGTTGTTGTTGCGTGTTTACTTTGGGACTACGGGATGGTATCCCGGGAGATCCCCTGCACATATATATTGATTTGGACTGTAGTGCGGGATACCAAGAGATCCCCAGCACATATTGAGGATACTAAGAGATCCTTGGGATATTGAGAGATCCCCAACATATATATTAAGGATACTAGGAGATCCTCGGGATACCGAGAGATCCCCGACACACATATTGAGGATACTAAGAGATCCTCGAGATACTGAGAGATCCTCGATCGTTACCTCTGTGTTGAGCTGTACTCCTTTCCGTGATTATTCTGTCTCTGTTATAGTTGCTATTGTTCTTTCTATTTTGTGTTATTTCTTACTGTTGCACTTAGTTTTTATTGCCTTATTCTATACTGTCATACCTTATATTTCATTTAATCTCAGTAGGGTACTGACTTTCCTCGTCACTACCCGACCGAGGTTATGCGTGGCACTTACTGAGTACCGCTGTGGTGTACTCATGCCCTTTCTGCTCATGTTTTTCATGTGCAGATTCAGGTACTTCTACTCAGTCTTATCACACTTGAGGTGAGACGCTTTCGTAGAGACTTCGAGGTATATTTGCCGTGTCCGCAGACCAAAGAGTCCCTTTCTATTATCAGTACTAGTATAGTCCTTTTGTATTTTCCTTGTTGATAGATGTTTCTGGAGTTAGAGCTTTTTATGTAAACTCTTAGCTTGTGATTCATGGGGTTCCGGATTTTTGGAGTGTTTTGGTTGAGATTCTTGTACTGTTATATGCCACGCGACATCTTAAACACTGTTTCATTTTGTTATCTCAGTTTTTAATTATTTTCTTTCCGCAATTGTTTCTTTTTTCCTTATTTGGTAGGCTTACCTAGTCGTAGAGACTAGGTGTTGTCACGATAGTTCACGGAGGGCGAATTGGGGTCGTGACAGAATCTTATCAAAACTATGAAATTTATTTTGTATCAAGGTTGGATAAAGGCCAAATACATATGTGGGCCCGTGATCTTGTTCCATTCTTACATTTAGACTAGAGTTGTCAAAATGGGCCAGCCCAACCCAAGCCTCGCGAGCTTTTAAATTTGGTGGGCTAGGGAGGGCTGGCCACTATCTAAATAGGCCTTAAAATGGTCAGTCTAACCTAGCCCTAAGAGGGCCACGGCTAGGGTGGACCGACCCTTCAATTTTTTTAGAAAAAAGATTTCTTCAAATCTTTAAATATTTTTTTCATGACATAGTCTCTTAAATATGAACGACTTCTATTTGATTAAAGTGTACAAGAATCTCGTAATTGAAATGCAAATTCTCAATATCTCTAACTCTTCTTTTTTTAACGTTACATGAATAATTTTTAATACTTTTCTTTTACTTTCCTCAGGTTTAGGGATTGCTTCAATAAATTTATATGTTGAGAGTTTTTAATTTAGGTTTAATATTATTTGCTGATTTCATCATTATAGTCCATAACTTTTTTAAAATTCATGAAATTTGCTAGTGTTATCAATTTTCTTGGGGTATTAAAACTTGACATTTTTCTATATTGAAGAGCAACTTAATTATTGATAATATATTAAAGTAACCAAACTAATCATTGACCACTTAAAATAATATTATCTTTTGAAAAAAAATATTATTGGCCACTTAAAATTTCTCCAGTTCGTTGTCAATTAAGCAAAAGAAAAATTAATCTTGTCATACCACATGGATATCAGAAATCTAAATTTTAGTTGATATAGAAGAGTAAATGAACAATCTAAGGTTGGGGAATGAGGATTATAGTTGATAGTTTTTTTAGTTTTTACTTTTTTCAAATTTTTAAATTTGAATTTAATTAATTTTTTGGCCTATGGGCCGGTCCAGGCTCAGCCTCGGTCAAGTCTCAAGGGCCAACGAGCTAACTTGGGCTGGGTTTATAAGCATTAATTTTAAATGGGCTAAAACAATTCCAATCCAACCCTATCCAAATAGTGGGCTGGGGTGAACTTGTCTTACGGGCCAAACCATTTTGACCGCTCTACTTTAGACATCTAAGCTAAGCATTATTTCAATCAGGCATCTGAACCCAAGCTATAAAGTATACCTATTAGACACACCGTGGGAAATCTTTTATAAAAAACTAAGTGCGTGACTTTCAGATGGAGTGACATGGATAGACGAGCAATTCACTCGATAACATGTGGAAAATTGAAAAAAGCAAAAAAGAAAAATAAAACCTCGCTTACCACCCCTCTTCGTGTTATCTTGTTCCCCCTCCTCCACCGGCTCCAACAGTGCATCCTCCAAATTCCCACAACTCCACAAGCCATTTTTTTTGTCAAAAAAGTCTTTACCAATTTTATTACTCCTTTCGGACACATTAGCACAAACACTGCATAAGAGGGCAACTGAGCAAGTAAAAAGCAGTATAAATTTTTTGGACATGACCTTTCTGGTTTCATACCACAACATACACGACATTTCAGCTTCCAATTAAGCACCATCTAGAAGTAATTCCCCGATTAAGACATTCAAGAAATCAGGAACTTCTTCTATTTGATCAAGTTCCACGTTCACTTTTATTACTGTTAATGGTTTTTGACACTTTTTGGTCGTCATTCTCATCTGAATCTCTTTCATTCTCTTCCTCATCGGAGCTTCTCCTTCAGCGTCACTGCCCATATTTATAATACCAACATATGCAGGATTATCACCAGAAGAACTAAAGACCAATTGGGAACTTTATGTTTGTTGACCCAAGTGAAGGTTAGCTTTGAAGACTGAAAAAGGAACTCAGGCATGAACCAGGTCCATACCTTGTGAACACGGGCAGAGTTGTGCATGTGGAATGCACGTGATGCAAATAAACTTAACTTGGCATAATGGATATCTCCTGATCGAAAATGTTGCATAATTGATAAGGAGAAGGACTCCTTACTCAAAGAGAACATTATCCAAGATAGGGAATGAGTTAGAAGTTGAGATCAACTAGAACTCTTCCACCAAGGAAGAGTAGCATTAGAACTCTAGTTATTTCTCCATCTACTAATTTTATATATTGCAGGATGTTTTCTCATTTACAGGTAATGCACAAATGCAGAAGTTAAACAAGAATTGAGAGCAAAATAGCAAGGCATTTTGCAAGCAGTTCGTGTGTGATTCAAGTGTGCAAACCTGAAGCTCCATGAACCAGGTAGAAGAACCAGTTCCAAGTGTCTGTCTTTTATTCTAGTTCAATTGTAGTAGGTGTTTTCATATTGTACCTTTCAGCTTTATCTTGAGGCAATTATAATAGGTACTCAGAGTATTCAAGTTAGAGTTAACTTGAAGTTGTCGCAACAGTTAGAGGCTGTGTGCTACAACGAGATTAGAGTTAGTCCTAGGTTTACAAAAGTTTTTTTGTAAAAGCAGCTTTTGGCTCAGTGATTTTAGTGGAGAGTTTAGAAAAGTCCTATTGGGAAGTAGGTCGTGGTTTTTTTTACCTTTTGAGCCAGGTGTTTTCCACGGAAAATACTTGTGTTCTTTACTTTCCACATTTATTATTTTTGCAGTAGTAGGTTAAGGAACACTTAGAAGAACTACGTCCTTCCATAATCAGTTTAAGCAAAAAATTGGACACCACGCAAATTACCTTCCTATTGTATGGTATTGAAGTTAAAACATCAATTGGTATCAGAGCAGGTTGTCCTTGAAGATGCTAACACCTTAGGAACAGATCAAGATGAGCGCACCACCTGGAAACTGGAAAGGATAATCCACTGCTAGGCCTTCACTCTTTAATGGCCAGTACTACTCTTGGTGGAAAAATAGGATGAAAGATCACATCATCGAAAAATATTGTGAGCTATGGGACATTGTCACTAATGGTCCCCTGGCTACCATGAAGAAGAATGCTGAAGGTGTAGATGTGCTAAAAACAAGAGCTGACTGCAATGCTGAGAACTTGAGGAAATGGAAAAAGAATGCTAAGACCAAGAAATGGCTTGTGTGTGGACTTTGTCCAGACGAGTGTAGTAGAATTCAAAGATGTACCACTACTAAGAAAATCTGGGACACTTTGCAAGTGACTCATGAAGGAATACCTCAAGTGAAGAGGTCCAGAGGAATACTGTTGTATTTTCAATATGAGATCTTCACCATTAAGGAAGGAGAAACCATCCAAGAGATGTATATAAGGTTCACCATACTAACAAATGAACTTAAGACTTTTGGAAGGGTTATTCTTGAAGAGGACAAAGTTGGGAAAATTTTGACAAGGGTTTTGCCAGTCACTTGGGAAAGAAAAATCACTGCCATTTAGGAATCAAAGAACATTACAACTCTTAAGTTGGATGAGCTAATTGGAAATCTCACTGCCTATGAACTTAGAAGGTAAACCATGAAGATGGATGCACCCAAAGAGGAAAGGAGCCTGATACTCAGAATCACTGAAGGTGACGATATAAAAGAGGATGAAATGGCTATGATCACAAATGACTTCAAGAAGTACCTAATGAGAGGAAAGGGTTCTTCAAAAGGTGCAAGCTACAACAAATCAAGGGTTCCTGAAAAATAATCCAACGAGGGCTGCTACAAGTATGGGAAGACTGATCACCATATCAAAAATTGTTCTCAGCGGGAAATTGAATGGAAGAAGAAAAGAGCTGAACGAAGAAACAAGAAGAAGGAATAGGTTCATCCTAAGAAGAACAAAGGATCAACAAAGGCTATGGTTGCTGCATGGGGAGAAAGCTCAGATGAGGACTCAGAGGATGAAGATGGAGATGGACAAGCACTTACGGCAATTGGAGAATCCAATGAGGAATCTGAGGTAAGTATAATTCATCTCAAAAACAAGATTAACCTTTTGTCAAAAGAAAGGCTATCTGGGTTACAACTTCTAGATTTCATTGATGAATCTGAGGTTATAAATAATGAAAAAGAACAGTTGTCTAAGGAATGTGTGATTTTGAAAGCTAAGTACAAAAATCTGGAACTTAGGGTTAGTGAAAGTGATAGTAAAATGTTGAGTTAAAGAATCAGGTTCTTGTACTTGACACCATTATCCTAGAGCTTAGATCTGAAAATTTAAAACTGAAATTAGGAATAGATAAAATAAAGCTGATCACACACAATTCACTTTAGAAGAAAACCTAGGAAACATGAAAGATGAGTTGTACAAAAGAGATGAACAGATAAGAGTCCTAAAGGAGGATCTGAGTAAGGTCAAGCACGAGCTAGACAAAACCTGTAAATGGAACAGGTCCTCCGATGCACTTTCATGGATACATGAGCACCATAGTAGCAATAAGAGAGGACTTGGCTACGGGACCCCTACACCAAAGTGGGATCCCAAAAGCAAGTACCTCACACTTCTTGAGAACAAAATTTGCACACACTGTGGTAAAACTGGTCACTATAAAGTGAATGTACTGCAAAGGAAAAGGCTAGTCAAAAGAATAAAGAATTTTTTCAAGGGAAAAGTAGGATGCTATGTTGGGATAAAAAGAAATTGATTCATCTTTTCGCCTATAGAAAGAGACTCAAACTAGTTTGGGTTCCTAAGACTAACCCCTGATTTTTTACAGGTCCAAGTGAAGGGTAGCAGCCAAATATGGTACATGGATAGTGGCTGCTCAAAGCATATGATAGGAAGCAAGAACCAATCCCTTTCACTTGAGGACCTCAAAGGAGGAAATGTCTCCTTTGGGAATGAGAATAAAGGTGAGATCATTGGGGTAGACAAGGTAGGTAAACTGATTCTCACTTTATTGAGAATGTCTACTTGATAGATGGCTTAAAATACAGTCTAATCAGTGTGTCACAATTGTGTGATAGAGGTAACTTGGTAGCCTTCACCTCTACCAAATGTTTTGTGATTAATCTTACCACTGACAAGATTGTTTTGCAGGGAAAAACAGTAAACAATATATACATTGTAGATCTGCCCACACTTTCAGAAAATAAACTCACTTGCTTAAGTGTGTTGGACAATGATCTCCTCCTTTGGCACAAGAGACTTGGACATGCAAGTCTGAGTCAACTCAAAAATTAGTCTCCAAGGACCTGGTGATAGGGCTACCTAACATCAAGTTCAAGGAAGATAAAGTTTGTGAGGCTTGTGCAAGGAGGAAGCAGGTAGGATCCTCTTTTAAATGCAAGAAAGTGGTAAGCACCACCAGATCGATGGGACTGGTCTATATGGATCTTTGTGGTCCAATAAGAACATTATGCAGAGGTGGTAAAAGATATGTAATGGTGCTTGTTGATGATTACTCTAGGTCTACCTGGACATTATTATTAACATCTAAATATGAAGCATTTGACATGTTTACTTCTTTTGTTACAAAAATTAAGAAACAACTAGGTAATCAACTTGCATCAATTAGGTCTGATCATGGAACTAAATTTGAAAATGCTAAGTTTGTTGAATTTTGTGATGTGCATGGCATAGATCATAATTTTGTTTGCTTCTAGGACTCCACAACAAAATGGAGTAGTTGAAAGAAAGAATAGGACACTTGAAGATATGGTTAGGACTATGCTTCTTTCTAGTAAACTGCCCCATAGTTTCTGGGCAGAAGTTGTAAATACTGCATGCTACATCATCAATAGGTGCATCACTAAACCTCTTGTAGAGAAGACTCCTTATGGGTTACTTAAAGGGAGAAAACCAAATATATCCCATCTTAGGGCATCTGGATGCAAGTTCTTTGTGCACAATAATGGAAAAGACTCTCTAGGTAAGTTTGATCCTAGAAGTGATGAGGGAGTATTCATGGGATATTCTTCACATAGTAAAGCTTATAAAGTATACAACAAAAGAACTATGTATGTAGAAGAAAGTGTACATGTGGTTTTTGATGAAACTAACATTCTTTTTGAGAGATAGGAACATGAAGATGAAGCAATTGGGCTGGTAAGAAGTTTAATTGAAATCACAACCCAGGCTGAAGCTGCACCAGAAGAAGGAACATGTGATGGAACATGTTCTTCTATTCAGGGCAACCTGACAGGAGGAATTGCACAAAGAGGAACTGAATCTAATACCTCAATGGAACCTGTCCATGAGCCTGTTCCACAACAACAAAACATTGGAGAAACATCAAGAGGAAACCAGTTGGTTGTAAAAACTTACAAGTACCAAAGTTCACACCCTATTGAGAACATAATTATTGATCCAACCTCTGGAATTAAAATTAGATCCTTATTAAAGAATCTTTATGTTTTTGATGCTTTCTTATATCTTATTGAAATGTTGCTGAGGCTTTGTAAGATGCTGGGTAAATGCAATGCAAGATGAACTCAACCAAGTTTGAAAGGAATCAAGTTTGGCATATGGTTAGAAGACCCAAGGACAGATCGGTAATTGGCACAAAATGTGTCTTCAGAAACAAACTTGATGAAGATGAAACTGTTACAAGGAATAAGGAAAGATTAGTGGTTCAAGGATACAACCAAGAGGAGGGCATAGACTATGATGAGACCTTTGCTCCAGTCGCAAGGTTGGAAGCAATAAGTGCCGCACCCCATTTTTTTCCTTTTTGACGGGGACATCCGGGTTTGGACATTCATGGAGGAATAACTCATTTCCTTTTGGGAATTGGGTATTTGAAGAGTCTCCACCTAACGGATTATGGTGCGTTAGGGCACCTTGAGCAATTAACTCATGGACTAGTTTGCATTACTAGAGATTTACGGTAAGAGCTCTAAATAACCTTGAGGGAAAGGTGTTAGGCACCCTTCGCGGTCCACAACGATGGGTCCCGGCCGAACTTAAACTATGTGAATTAGTCATTCTAACAAATAAATAGTTTTTAACACGTACTTTTAAGTAAAAGGCATGTTTTGACATTCTAAGCATATGTATGATTCAAGTAATAGAACAAGGGAAAATGTTTGAACAAGTTGCACATATATAAAGAAAAGTAAATTTGTTTAAACAATGGGAGTTGGGAAAGAGGGTTCCTAGGTTGGTTAGCCTATAGGATCATACCCATACAACGCCCAGTAAACACTCCTCAACGAGGGTCTACACGTGACATTAACACGTAGTCATCATATTCCTTACTACCTAATTCCCTCCCCTTGGTTATAGCCTAAAGCGTTCTAGCAACCTTGAAAGATACCCTATGCGTGCACTACCCGTTCCTTCCTTGTGGCCCTGGAGGTATTTAGGACCTATAATTTAGGTAGTTTTAGACCATCCTAAGGTTTTTAAAGGATAAAAGTCTAGGCGTCAATCAAAATAATTAAGACTGCATTTAAAGAGGGAACAGTTAAAGGCTCACATTTACCTCCACAAACATAACAAGTGAGTGCACGTCTGAAACAACAGTTTAAAGTATTTATGAGAAAATCCTAGAACATGATATCTAGGTGAGCAGAGATTATACAGTACTAAATTAGAATCAAAGTGTCTAAAGACCTATTCAGCTTGCCTACTGGTTTTATACCTGTTGAATGTGAGCAGTCTCAAATAACAAAGCACAGTTTTATGGTTGTAGGATTTTTAATCGCCCTAGAGGCTTGCCTAGGTGTATAATAGTGATGTTCTATAAATATGATATCTATATTGATTAGGAATGTTGAAAATAGTAAGCCATTTTAAACGAACAACTTGAGATCCTATAGGCATGCTTTGTAGCAGTATTAATTTAAGGCAATGTTTTGAAAACTTATTAAAAAAGCGAACATATTGATTAATTAAACCGATTCAGAATACACAAACATTAATTGAACTGACTTTTCTAACTGAACTATTTTAAGTCTTATAGGCATGATTTCTAATTGAGCAAGGTAAAACAAACATCATTCATTTAACCAACGTGAGACCCCTATATGCATGATTTCTATAGAGATGATTTTAACCCTAGAGGCATGATCTCTATTATTAAAGCCATTTTAGATCTTATAGGCATGGTTTCTAATTGTGTAGGAGTAAAGCAAACATAACAAATACATTTGAATCTACATGGACCCTATAGGCATGGTATTTACCCAATTTGCCCAATATACATAACTACCCTCCCTTTTCACTAATCACCCTGCTGTTTGTTTACAAATAATTATTACAGGCCAATGAATTGAAGAGAAATTACATATAAAAGAAATTAATCTATAGGGATCCTGAAGTAGGCCCAAGTGAAAGCCTCCAGTAGTCTCAAATACCCAAAGTTCCATAGCCAAATTCATGTCTAGGTGTGTCAGAGTTCCCTAAGGACCTCAAGCATCCCGGGCAGTGCTCACACCTAGACCTTTCTCAAATAATAACTGATTTAGGTGTAGTGTGGAAATGCAAGCTCTGACATGCCAGAGTTTAGAGAGATCTTAACGGTCTCAAGGCAGTACACATATTAGAGGGGCATGATCTAGTATTCGAAGAGTAAGTGAAAGTGCATAGTGGTTTGAAAGAGTTTAATAGAAAGGTTTTACGGTTGAAAAGAACTTCTGAAAACCATTGGTGTTAAAACAGTTTGAGAGAAAGTATAAAGAAGCAATTTTGCAATCAGAACACAAGACAAAGATTAAACAAGCTTTAGGAAGCAACTTTGGCAAGCAACTTTCACACAAAGGGAAGAGTGATTGGGAAGATAGAGATTACACCTTAATGAAGCATACAAACAATAGGATATAGAGAGTTTTGAGGGGGTTCTACAAATGCAACAAAGATCATAGCAGAAACATGCTAAAGACATCTAAACCACACAACTAGAACCCTTTTAAGGAAACTGACTAGCGTAGTAGGAGTGAAACAGAATAGGCAAGGACTTAAATGGATATACTAGGTAAGTGCTAACAAGTGTAGGCATGCTAGTTACATAGAAGTAGAGTCTAAGAAGAAACAATAGTTAATTAAATAGGGTTAAGTTGCATATGTAGACATGTTAAACAAGATAGCAAACATGAAAGTAAAGTGGAAGCATACTAATCACAGGTTTGAATAGGCAGCATTAGACATGCTTGGACAAGCAGTAAACAGAAACAAGAATGGATATTAGGCCACATGAACTAAAGCAGTAAGTAAACACATAGGTTTTGATTTAAAAATTAATCAGAAGCATACCTAGTTAAAGAATGAAAAACACAAGATATGAGAAAGGCAGTGTGCAGCTTCCAGCCGGCTAGAATGGCAAAGATCACAAGTAGCAAAGAGAGCAGAAAGAGAGCCTTTTTGAGTGAAAAATTAGTAGTTTTGAACTGTTGTTCATTCTCCAGAAGTTAAAATAAGAGGGAGTTTATATAGTAATCAAAAGCTTAACAAAATAAGGTAAGGGATCAATTAAGTAGCAATCATGAAATTCATGGAATCAATAACACATGTAAATAAGTAAGTCTTCCCTTTGATCAAGGGATAACTAATCAGGGCCAACCCTGCCCCACTACAAAGTAGCGAGAGTGGTCGAAGTAGCTTTTACCCGAGATGGTCGGGATCGAATCCACAGGGAGCTAGAAGTGGGAATTGGATTCCTATCTAAACTAGAAATGCATACTGCTCTTAATTACTCTTCCAATGATCTTTTGGTTGGTTATTACTTCTAATATTTATGCCAATGATAAGCTAAATTAAACTAAGAATGATTGCTTGTAAGGTTTTCTAAATAGTTAAAGAGGCACTAGGGAAGTGACTTTCTCCTAGATGAATACTTGACGGGATCTAAAGCCTAAGGTAAAGAAGTTATGTTGGGGATTGTGATATAGTCAATGCACCGAATTACTCACTCTATACCTCTCGGTAGCTTGAGTGACTTTGCCTTAATTGACTTTCTCAAGACCAATTGGGTGTCCAAATTGTGCAAGTAATATAGACTCAAGTCGGGTATTACTATCTCTAGGTTTAATCCTTTGATTGGGGTTATCAATCTCTTGATTATACCCCAATTCCTTGTTGGACTGATTTTCCTAGACTCAAGCTCTCTTTATCAAGAAGAGCCCAAGTCAAATAAGCACAAATTAGTGTTTGCAACCACTAATTCAACATGAAAAACACAAATCAGTCCAAATATCAACTACTCATAAATATCTAAGCCTTAAATCAAAAGACTCATCAAATACCCATACTAGGGTTGAGCCAAAATCCTAGCTAATGGGTCTAATTACTCATAATAATGAAAGAAAACAGAGAAATAGATGAAGAATAACCCATATGATTTAATTACAAGCTAATAATTGAAGATTCAATGATAAACCCACTATAAAATTACTCAAAATAGTCAATAACCACCGTTCACGTGCTCAGCTGAAAGTTAGATTACAAAAGATGCCCTAAAAATGTGAAAAGAAAGTATTTATACTAAGTCAAATTTCTAGACAAAAATACCCCTAACGAGGTACTGCGGTCCGCACAAATTGCACCGCGGACCGCAATGAAGCTCTTGGCTTAATTAATCATTCTCTTAATCTGGCCACCAAGGGCTGCATAAAATGCACCGCGGCCGCGGTGGCTTCAACTGCGGTCCACACAAAAAGGACCGCGGACCGCATTGGCCTTAATCTCCAAACTCCTAACTCTCTAAACTCCCATCTTTGTGGACTGCACAAACTCGATTGTGGCTACGGTGAGGCCACTACAGTCCGCACAAAATGGTTTGCGGCTGCAGTGCTTGAGTTTCCAAAATATGCACCTCTCTGAATCTTTTCACTATGGACTACACTAAATGGAATGCAACCGCAGTGGATCTGTTGCACTGTGCTTGGACTTGTTCTTGGTACTTGTGCATGTTTCACTCCTTTTTGAGCTAGTTTTGACTAATTGTCACCTTTTTGACCAAACCCTGCAAACAAGTACAACATGTATGCCTTTGGGACTATTTTGTATACATTTTTAATCAAAACTCAAGTAAAAAGGAGTGTAAAATGAACTAGAATCCCTAGTTATCAACCTCTCCAAACTTAAGCTTTTGCTTGTCCTCAAGTAAACAAAATAAGACACACATCTTAAGAGTAAATCCAAGAAAATTTAGCTGACCTAAAGTGACCTCATCTAGCATCAATTGGGACTAATAATTGCCCTAAATTCAAATGAATCATTAACAACATTCGACCTTTTAAGCACCATGGTTTTAGAGCGACACAAGAGCATCAAGAGTTGACTCAACCCATCAAGGAAACTCTTTCTACTACTTTGGTCATTGTGGAACCCAAACTCATACTCCTCAACTCTTCCTACACAAACCTCACTTTTAGATTGTAACACTCAAAAACGAGGATAGTGGAAACACACTCATCTCTCTCAAAGAAAAGTCACAAGTCCGGATCTAAGTACCATAAGCTTGTCCCTTATGTGAGTCACCACTAATGTAAGCATCATTCAACTCACGATCATATAGGGCTTTTGTGGAGATATAGTAAAGGCTTTTGGTTCAGGGTAGGGAATATTTGGTCTAAGTAGGTTCCATCTTCCCTTAAGCACTTCATTTGCTTCATTTTGGCACACATTCTCTTGACTTCTTGGGTCATTAACTTCTTTCTTAGGGGTTAGAGAGACACACTGTCACTCTTTCTTGTTCATTTCAAATCGTTTTCCCCTTTTTAACTTTCCACACCTTTCATCTCTTTACTTTTATTGAATCCCTTCATTTTTTTCTACATTGATCATTCTTTTTGACTTTTTGATTTTCTTTCTTTTTCATTTCCTTTCCTTTTCTTTATTTTGTACCTTTTTCCACTTTGTTGCATTCCTCATCTCTCCCCCCAAACTTATGCTTTTACCTTGTGCTAAGGAAAGATCGGGTGCCAAGAGAGGGTATTTTTATAACGAGTAAAGGCTGGTATCTTGGTTTTTGAAAGAAAAAGATCTATGACTCAAAAGGGTTGACTAGGGATATTAACATTGGTAGGCTATGGAAGTTTTCAAGACAACATTCAGATCAAGGAGAGCCTATATCACATCTCAAGTAAAACTACACTTAGAATTTTGCCTAGACAAACATTCAGGGCAAGTTCTAGACTAATGGCTCGGGACTTGGACTTGCAATTCAAATTCTCACCACACAAGCTATAGGATTTCTATAAGAGATAGAGTCGGGGGACCACAACAACCTTAGCTAAGATTTGAGCAACACAATGGTCCCGAAAAACCACTTGATGATTATCGGCCAACACAACAGTCTTAAGGTCACAACTTTCATCATCCTATACATAACAATTTACTTTTGACCATAGGATCAAAGGCAAATGAGTTAGGCCCAAGTGAAGCTTTTCTTGAGGCGCCCTTACTCACTAGCTACTATTTACACAAAAAGCAAAAGAAAACAAACTCAAACCCTTAAGAAGGTTGTCATGCCATCCATCCTCGGGAAGAGCCACCCGGTTCACACAAATTTCACTTTTGGAAAGAACCATGGCATTAAGAAAACCAAAGGCACTCCCCCAAACTTAAGCTTTTGCTAGTCATCAAGCAAACAAAATAAGACCCACCTCTTAAGAGTAAATCCAAGAAAATTCAGTTGACCTAAAGTGACCTCATCTAGCATCAATTAGGACTAACAATTTCCCTCAATTCAAATAGGTTTGGCAGAAGTGGGAATTGGATTCCTATCAAAGGAGAGTCCTCCTAGGGTAGGGGACAAGGCATGATCAGATGACCCCACAAGTTCAGCATGCAATCAAAGATACCAAAAAATCAATAAAGGTTGTGGATAGAGCTGCTTCCCATTCGGGAAGTGAGTATGTCCCTCCCGAGAGGCATTCGACTCAGATTTTGTGCCAGAGTATGTTCCTAACTGGCCAGAAAGGCGAAGATTGAGAGATACACCTTCGGGCTCTCCTACTGCCCAAGAGTCAGTGCAAATTTCTTCTAAGTTGTCTGAGGGCTCACCTGCGAGCAGTGACAGTGCCTCTTCTACCTCACCTACAGCTTCAATACCCAGTGAGGATCCCGTAGAAGAAGAAGGAGGGGGTGATCCCCAAGTAGGAGGAGTAGAAAGAACCAGGAAACCGGAAGCTTGGCAAGATAAGTTTATGAGTGAAGTGGCCTACCACAAGTTTAGAGAATGGTGGCCCGAGAGGAAGCTGATACCTGAGCGGAAATTCATTACAAAGGACCTTCTGCCTCACAACCCCAATGTGTTGTGGCAGTTCAGAGAGAGAGAGTAGGCTGGGACTATTTCATAGGCCACGTTGAGTACGCAAATGAGCACTTGGTGAAGGAATTTTACACTAATGTTGCCCACATCAAAAAGGGCACTACAGTGACCAAGGTGCGAAATTTGAAAATAAAGTTTGATGAGAAAACATTAAATGACTACCTGCGCTTTCCGGAGGAGGACGAAGCATTATACTTAGAGAAGGTAGCTTTGGGGGAGGATGCCCGCCCGTGGTTAGCAGAGTACTTGGCAATCCCAAGTACCAGCCCAGCATGGTTAACGGCGGGAGTAAATATTTTGAGGAGAACCCTGAACTTCGAGGCGAAAGGGTGGGAGATATTTGTGTGCAGTAGGCTAGACCCCACCACTCACAAGAACTCTCTTCCTATCTCCTGGGCTATTCTGGTGGCATCTATCATGGCGGGAAATTCGATCAATATCGAGAATGTTATGTCCAGGGTGATTACACAGGTGGTGAACGAAAGTGATAGATCCTACCACTTCCCAAATTTCCTGACTATATACTTTGAGGATTAAGATATAGAAAAAAAGAGATTTGATGTGAAGGTGAAGCCGAAGGCACCCTTTTCCTAGTACAACCTATACGGTGATGACAACCCCAAAGGTAAGGATCCCAAGGGTAAATCCACTGCTTCTACTGGCCAGTCTGAAGAGCTAGTAGTAGTAGTGGCTCCTACTCAACCTCCTTCAGCTACCCTAGATATGGCCCCAGGACCCTCTACTACCAATACCCCAGATATCCCCTCCTCTTCAGCCTACCCATTGACTGCCCACCGTCTAAACCAAACCCTTGCCAGTATCAACAACTGGATGCAGGCAGCCACTTCTAAGTTGTCTATAGTTTCTACCTTGGTGGCAGCCCAGTCGGGACCCCCTCAGCCACAGGTCCCACAGTCAGTGGAGAACACTCTCAAAGAGCTTCTGGAAAACCAGGAGAAGCTCCTGGAGAACCAGCAATTAATATTGAATGTTGTGGGTTCTCATGGAAAAGCATTGAAGGAGTTGACCAAAGAAACAAAGAAATTGAGAAAGACTCGGGCATCGAAGGAGTCAATGAAAGATTTGAGGGTAGAGGTAGAGAAATTGAAGGCTGATCACTTGCCTTTGGATCTTTTATTGCATGACCTGGCCCCAACAACCCCACCTGAGGCAGAGCAGGAGACAGAGAGGCCAGCAAAGAGGAAGAGGGTGATTCCCCATGTTGATGATGTTGTGATAGAGTTGTAGGAGCCACAGGGAGGTTCCTCTAGCTAGCCTCAGAACCTAGTGCAGGCCCAGGACCAAGGACCCAGTACAGGCCCAGGACTCAGTGCAGACACAGGTTACAGGGATCCAGTCACAGGTTCCCAAGCAGTCCGAGGACCTAGGGACCCAGACTCATGATTCTATTGTTGACATCCAATTTTGTCCCTCCTTTCTTACAATTAATTTCCTTGAGCTTAGTTAGAATTGAGGATAATGCTAGCTCTCATTTGAGGGGGTAGGCCTTATTTTGATGACATTGGTTTGTATATATGAAATTACTTTCTTTTTATTATGCTTTCTTTTTACTTTTGGTATGTACATAATTTTATCATTTTAGTCACTTTTCGTACTTTGCAACTTTGGTCTGTATATAAATTTACTTTCTGATGTATATATTCATTCCCCATTATGTATATTCATCTAAATCCCCTCTTGTACATATTTATTCTACTTTCCGCATTTTTTTTTCCGTAGCTTCTTATTTCATTTTGATAGCTTTTTATTTTGAGTTTTGTGTTCAATAAGCCTTTGATTTTCTTAATGCCACGATTCTTTCCAAAGGTGGAGTTTGTGTGAACCGGGTGGCTCTTCCCGATGATGGATGACATGACAACCTTCTTAAGGGTTTGAGCCTGTTTTCTTTTGCTTTTTGTGTAAATAGTAGCTAGTGAGTAAGGGTGCCTCAAGCAAAGCTTCACTTGGGCCTAACACATTTACATTTGATCCTATGGTCAAAAATAAATTATTGTGTATAGGATGGTAAAATTTGTGACCTTGAGACTCTTGTGTTGGCCGATAATCATCAAATGATTTTTCGGTCCATTGTGTTCCTCAAATCTTAGCTAAGGTTGTTGTGGGCCCCCGACTCTATCTCTTTAGCAATCCTATAGCTTGTGTGGTGAGAATTTGAATTGCAAGTGCAAGTCCTGAGCCATTAGTCTAGAACTTGCCCTGAATGTTTGTCTAGGCGAAATTCTCAGTGTAGTTTGACTTGAGATGTGATATAAGCCCTCCTTGATCCGAATGATGTCTTGAAAACTTCAATAGCCTATCAATGTTAATATCCCTAGTCAACCCTTTTGAGCCATAGACCTTTTTCTTTCTAAAACCAAGATACTATCCTTTACCCGTTCTAAAAATACCCTCTCTTGGCACCCGATCTTTCCTTAGCACAAGACAAAAACATAAGTTTGGGGGGAGAGACGAGAAATGCAACAAAGTGGTAAAAGGTACAAAATGAAGAAAAGGAAAGGCAATGAAAAAGAAAGAAAATCAAAAAGTCAAAAAGAATGATCAATGTAGAAAAAAATGAAGGGATTCAATAAAAGTAAAGAGATGAAAGGTGTGGAAAGTTGAGAAAGGAGAAAAAGGTTTGAAATGAACAAGAAAGAGTGACAGTGTCTCTCTCTAACCCCTAAGAAAGAAGTTAATGACTCACGAAGTCAAGAGAATGTGTGCCAAAATGAAGCAAATGAAGTGCTTAAGGGAAGATGGAACCCACTTAGACCAAATATTCCCTACCCTGAACCTAAAGCCTTCACTATATCTCCACAAAAGACCTATATGATCTTGAGTTGAATGAAGCTTACACTAGTGGTGACTCACATAAGGGGCAAGCTTATGGTACTTAGAACCAGACTTGTGACCTTTTTTTGAGAGAGATGAGTGTGTTTCCACTATCCTCGTTCTGAGTGTTACAATCTAAAAGTGAGGTTTACGTAGGAAGAGTTGAGGAGTACGAGTTTGGGTTCCACAATGACCAAAGTAGTAGAAAGAGTTTCCTTGATGGGTTGAGTCAACTCTTGATGCTCTTATGTCGCACTGAAACCATGGTGCTTAAAAGGTCGAATGTTGTTAATGATTCATTTGAATTGAGGGAAATTGTTAGTCCCAATTGATGCTAGATGAGGTCATTTTAGGTCAGCTGAATTTTCTTGGATTTACTCTTAAGAGGTGGGTCTTATTTTGTTTGATTGAGGACAAGCAAAAGCTTAAGTTTGGGGGAGTTGATAACTGGGGATTCTAGTTCATTTTACACTCCCTTTTACTTGAGTTTTGATTAAAAATGTATACAAAATAGTCCCAAAGGCTTACATGTTGTACTTGTTTGCAGGGTTTGGTAAAAAAGGTGACAATTAATCAAAACCTGCTAAAAAAGGATTGAAACATGCACAAGTACCAAGAACAAGTCCAAGCACAATGCAACAGATCTACTACGGCCGCATTCCATTTAGTGCGGTCCGCACTGAGGAGATTCAGAGAGTTGCATATTTTGGAAACTCAAGCACTGCGGCTGTATACCATTTTGTACGGACCGCAGTGGGCTCACCGTGGCCTCAATCGAGTTTGCGCGGTTCATAAAGATGGGGGTTCAGAGAGTTGGGAGTTTAGAGATTAAGACCAATACGGTCCGCGATCCTTTTTGTGCGGACTGTAGTTGAAGCCACCACGACCGCGGTGCATTTTATGCAGCCCGCTGTGGCCAGATTTAGAGAGTGATTAATTAAGCCAAGAATCCTCATTGCGATCTGCGGTGCAATTTGTGCGGACCGCAGTACCTCGTCAGGGGTATTTTTGTCCAAAAAATTTGGTCTAGTATAAATACTTTCTTTTCACATTTTAGGGTATCTTTTGTAATCTAATTTTCAGGAGAGCATGTGAATGGCTGTATTAGACTATTTTGAGTAATTGTATTGTGGGTTTATCATTGAATCATCAATTATTAGCTTGTAATTAAATCATATGGGTTATTCTTCATCTATTTCTCTGTTTTCTTTCATTATTATGAGTAGCTAGACCCATTAGCTAGGGTTGTGGCTCAACCCTAGTGTGGGTATTTGATGGGTCTTTTGATTTAAGGCTTAGATGTTTGTGGGTAATTGATATTTGGACTGATTTGTGTTTTCCATGTTGAATTAGTGGTTGCAAACACTAATTTGTACCTATTTGACTTGGGCTCTTCTTGAGAAAGAGAGCTTGAGTCTAGGAAAATCAGTCCAACAAGGAATTTGGGTGTAATCAAGAGATTGATAGCCCCAATTAAAGGGTTAAACTTAGAGATAGTAATACCCGACTTGAGTCTGTATTGCTTGCACAATTTGGACACCCAATTGGTCATGAGAAAGTCAATTAGGGCAAAGTCACTCAAGCTACCGAGAGGTATAAAGTGAGTAATTTCGTGCATTGGCTATATCACAATCCCCAACATAACTTCTTTGCCTTAGGCTTTAGATCCCGTCAAGTATTCACCTAGGAGAAAGTCACTTCCCTAGTGCCTCTTTAACTATTTAGAAAACCTTACAAACAATCATTCTTAGTTTAATTTAGCTTATCATTAGCATAAATATTATAAGTAATAACCAACCAAAAGATGATTGGAAGAGTAATTAAGAGCATTATTCATTTCTAGTTTAGATAGGAATCTAATTCCCATTTCTAGTTCTCTGCGGATTCGATCCCGACCATCTTGGGTAAAAGCTGCTTCGACCACTCACGCTACTTTGTAGTGGTGCAGGGTTGGCCTCGATCACTTCTAGTTTAGACGGTGGGCAGTCGTTGGGTAGGCTGAAGAGGAGTGGATATCTAGGGTATTGGTAGTAGAGGGACCTGGGGCCATATGTGGGGTAGCTGAAGGAGGCTGAGTAGGAGACACTACTACTACCGGCTCTTCAGACTGGCCAATAGAATCAGTGGATTTGCCCTTAGGATCCTTGCCTTTGGGGTTGTCATCACCCTATAGGCTGTACCAGGAAAAGGGTGCCTTAGGCTTCACCTTCACATCAAATCTCCTTTTTTCTACATCTTGATCCTCAAAGTACATAGTCAGGAAATTTGGGAAGGGGTAGGATCTATCACCCTCATTCACCACCCGTGTAATCACCCTGGACATAACATTCCCGATGTTGAACGGGTACCCTGCCATGATAGATGTCACCAGAATAGCCCGGGAGATAGGAAAAGAGTTCTCGTGAGTGGTGGGGTCTAGCCTGCTGTACACAAATGTCTCCCACCCTTTCGCCTAGAAGTTTAGTGTTCTCCTCAAATGTTTTACTCCCGCTGTCAACTATGCTGAGGTGGTACCTGGGATTGCCAAGTACTCTGATAACCACGGACAGGCTTCCTCTCCCAAAGCTACCTTCTCTAAGTATAATGCTTCGTCCTCCTCCGGAAAGCCCAGGTAGTCATTTAATGTTTTCCCATCAAACTTTATTTTCAAATTTTGCACTTTGGTCACTGTAGTGCCCTTTTTGATGTGGGCAACATTAGTGTAAAATTCCTTCACCAAGTGCTCATTTGCATCCTCAACGTGGCCTATGAAATTTGTCCCAACCTGCTCTCTCTCTGAACTGCCTCAGCACATTGGGGTTGTGAGGCAAAAGGTCCTTTGTAATGAGTTTCCACTCTGGTATCAACTTCCTCTCGGGTCACCATTCTCTGAACTTATGGTAGGCCACTTCACTCACAAATCTATCTTGCCAAGCTTTCAATTTCCTGGTTCTCTGTACTCTTCCTACTTGGGGTTCACCCGCTCATTCTTCTTCTACGGGATCCTCACCGGGTATTGAAGCTATAGGTGAGGTAGAAGAGGCAATGTCACTACCCGCAGCTGAGCCCTCAGATGACTTAGAAGAAATTTGCATTGACACTTGAGCAGTAGGAGAGACCGGAGGTGTATCTCTCAATCTTTGCCTTTCCGGCCAGTCAGGAACATACTCTAGCACAGAATCTGAGTCGGATGCCTCTCGGGAGGGGACATACTCACTTCTGGTATCTTTGATTGCCTGCCGAACTCGTGGAGTCAATCAGATCATACCTTGTCCCTTACCCCGAGAGGACTCTCCTTTGCCTTTCTATTTATCACTTCCGCCTTGTGATTTCACTATCATCTGCAAGGAATCATTAAGTTGAAGCTTGTTAGTATCAGAAGAATCAGTAAAAGACATAATTGCATGAAACAACAGAAAATAGCTGTAGACAGCAGACTGCGGTCCGCATAAAATGCAGTGCGGCCGCAAAGGGACCACTACAGACCGCACAAAACAGCACCGCAGTCTGCATTGAGGTGGGGATCAGACTACCCACCCTCTGATAAAGGCCACCATAGACTGCACAAAATGGTACCGCGGTCCGCATTAAGGCACCGCAGACCGCAGAAAATCCACCGCGGCCATGGTCCTCAATTCTCAACTTTCAGAAGTTTCACCACCGCGGTTCGCACAAGATGGCATTGGAGACTGCGGAGAAGCACCGCAGACCGCGATAAGTTATACCCAACATCACCAACCTAGGGTTTCAATTTTCTTCACATTTTTAGTCTAATGTTCACCTATTATTGATCCCCTAGGTGTTCAATCAGTATTTTTAACTATTTAGTCCTAATCTAAACAACTTATGAAACCCTAAGCTAAAATATTAAAGAAAAAGGGGAGAAGAAATGTAGAACTAACAATTTAAAAGAATATAAAACACATTTAAAAGCTAGGGAAAGATTAAAAATAGCAGAAATGAGATGCAATGTAGATGAATGAGACTCAGCAATTGAATTCGTGCAGCTAGGGCATGGATGAACAGTGTTTTTTTCTATTTAGTGTGCAAAAGAGTGAAAAGTTTAAAATGAAGGCCTCAGGTCGTATTTATAGAAAAAGGACCTGGGGACCACTTCACCTACCCACCACAGACCGCACAAAATGGCACTGCGGTCCGCAGTACTCACAAGTATGAATCACTAAGGAGATATCCACTGCGGACCGCAAGAAATGCAATGCGGCCGCAGTGGTCCACCGCGGACCGCACAAAATGCATTGCAGCCGTGGTAGAAAACTTCAGAGAACCCCTTTCTTGACCAATTAACTCTGCGGACCACATTGAAATGTTGCCCCCACACTAAGGCCTTTGCAGTCGCACAAAAAATGCAATGCGTCCGCAGTGCAAACTTCAGAGAGTGTACATTTTTCCCAACTTGGTCCTGCACTGCATCAAAACAATCCTACACACATCTCACAACTCGTTAGTCCAAGAGCAAATCCTACGGTAAAACAAAAATCAAAGAAAAACAAAAAGAAAGACACATGGGTAGCCTCCCAAGAAGCTCCTGATTTAACGTCGCGACACGACGCAAGTTACCATCACATCACTTTAGATGGAGCATTACCACCTCGTGGCTGTCATCAATTTTGCCTAGGTAGTGCTTGACCCTGTGCCCATTAACTCTAAAAATCTCCCTATTTTTGTTCTTCAAGTCAAGTGAACCAAACAGAGTCACAAACACCACTTCAAAAGGTCCACTCCATTTCGACTTAAGCTTTCCCGGAAATAGATGTAACCGAGAATTGAACAAGAGAACCAAATCACCCACTTTGAACTCCTTGCCACAAGCATATTTATCATGAAGGTACTTCATATTGTCCTTATACAAGGACGAACTGGAGTAGGCATGGAATCAGAATTTATCAAGTTCATTAAGCTTCTCGACACGAAGATTTGCTGCCACATCCCATTCAAGATTCAGCTTCCTCAAAGCCCACATGGCCTTGTGCTCTAACTCAACCGGTAGATGTCAAGCTTTCTCAAACACCAACCGGTACAAAGACATACCAATCAGAGTCTTGTAAGCAGTCCTATAAGCCCATAGAGCATCATTCAATTTCTTTGACCAATCGGTCGTATTTGCATTGACCGTCTTTGACAATATACTCTTGATTTCCCTGTTTGAGACTTCAACTTGGCTACTCGCCTGAGGATGATAAGGAGTAGAAACTTTGCGATTGATACCATACTTTGCAAGCAAAGTGTCAAAAGATCTATTACAAAAATAAGACCCCCCATCACTTATGATTGCACGAGGAGTGCCAAACCTAGTAAAAATGCTTTTCTTAAGAAACGCAACAACACCCCTGGCCTCATTGTTGGGTAAAGCCACGACTTCAACCCACTTTGAAACATAGTCAACCGCCACAATAATGTATGTGTTCCTACACGAACTAACAAATGGGCCCATGAAATCAATGCACTATACATCAAAAATATCAACTTCAAGAATGGTATTGAGAGGCATCTCATCTTTCTTCAAAATTCCACTCCCTCTTTGACATTCGTCGCAACTCTTCAAAACTTCACTTGCATCTTTGTACAAGGTTGGCCAATAAAACCCACAACTAAGAACTTTTGAAGCCGTCCTCACCCCGCCATGATGGCCACCATAGGGACAGGAATGACAAGCCTCTAAGATACTCAATTGCTCCTCCTCTAGGACACACCTTCAGATCATACCATCCGTGCAGATCTTGAACAAGTACAACTCATCCCAATAGAAGTCCAAACTATCTCATTTGAGATTCTTCCTTTGGTTAGAAGAGAGCTCACACGAGATTATACCAGTCACAAGGAAATTAGCAATGTCCGCAAACCATGGCATACCATTCACCGACACCAAAAGGAGTTGCTCATCGGGAAATAAATCATTGATCTCTAGGCCATCACGAGGTCTCCCCTCCTCCTCCAAGCGGGACAAGTGGTCTGCCACTTAGTTTTCACTACCCTTCCGGTCCACAATCTCCAAATCAAACTTTTGAAGTAACAAGACCCATCACATCGGTCTAGCTTTGAAATACTTCTTCATCATCAAGTACCGAAGTGCAGCATGATCGGTATGAACTATGACCTTGGCACTCATGAGATACGACCGAAATTTCTCCATTGCGAACACAATAGCCAAAAACTCTTTCTCAGTCGCCGTGTAATTCACTTGAGCATCATTCATTGTCTTGCTCGCATAGTACACCGGATGAAACATTTTGTTCACTCTTTGACCCAAGACCGCCCCAACCACAACAACACTCACGTCACACATAAACTCGAAAGTCAAGCTCCAATTGGGTGCGGTAATGATAGGAGTGGTGGTCAAATTGTGCTTGAGAAGTTCAAAGGCTTGCATACATCTCTCATCGAACACGAACTTGGCATATTTTTTCCAATAACTTGCTTAAGGGATTCACTACCTTCAAAAAGGCTTTGATAAATCTCCGGTAGAACCTCGCATGCCCAAGAAAACTTCTAACTCCCTTGACAGAAGTAGGGGGAAGGAGCCTTGAAATCACATCAATTTTTACTTTGTCCACCTCTATACCGTGCTTTGAAATTTTATACCCAAGAACTATGCCCTCCTCAACCATGAAGTGACATTTCTCCCAATTAAGAACAAGATTGGTTTCTTCACAATGGGCCAACACTCTATCAAGATTTTTCAAACATTCATCAAACGAGTCACCCACAACACTAAAGTCATCCATGAACACCTCCAAAATATCTTCCACCATATCGGTGAAAATGGCCATCATACACCGCTGAAATGTAGTCGGTGCATTACACAACCCAAAAGGCATCCTAGAAAAGGCAAAGGTTCCATATGGACAAATGAAGGTAGTCTTCTCCTGATCTTCCGGAGCAATCAAAATTTGGTTGTACCCAGAATACCCATCCAAGAAACAATAGAAGGAACGCACAGCAAGTCGATCTAACATATGATTAAGAAAAGTCAATGGAAAGTGATCCTTGCGGGTCACTTTATTCAACTTGCAGTAGTCCATGTACACCCTCCATCCGGTGCTAGTTCTAGTAGGAATCAACTCATTTTGTGCATTGGTCACCATGGTTATACCACCCTTCTTCGGCAGACATTGCACCGGCAAAGTCCAAGAGCTATCAGATATGGAGTACACAACCCCGACATCCAACCACTTGATCACCTCCTTTTTCATAACTTCTTGCATTGCCTCGTTCAACCTCCTTTGATGTTCCAAAGAGGGCTTTGCATCATCTTCTAGAATAATCTCGTGCATACAGAATGCGGGGCTTATCCCCTAAATATCAGCTAAGGTCCATCCAATTGCCTTTTTCCACTTTTGGAGCACCGCCAATGTGGTATCAACCTGCATGTTAGTAAGACAGGAGGAAAAAATAACTGGCAAATTTGAACTAGGGCCTAAGAACTCATACCTGAGGTGTGGAGGCAACGACTTCAACTCCAACACTAGAGGTTCCTCGATTGAAGGTTTTGTTAGTGGAGTCTTCCTATTCTCAAGATCCAAAGAGAGTTTCCTACGCTCATAAGAGTAAGAGCCCATTCCATGCAAATCATCCACACACTCCACTCGACCTTCATCCCCATTTACATCAAGATTCAATAATACTGCCTCTAAAGGGTCATCCACATTGATCATTGCACTAGTATCATCAACTATCACTGCCGTGATAAAGTCCACAGAAGAGCACACTTCAGAACTATTAGGCAACTTCATTAACTTGCACACATGAAAGACCACTTTCTCATTACCCCCCGGAAGGTGAGTTCCCCTACTTCCACATCAACTAAGGCCTTCCCAGTAGCAAGGAAAAGTCTTCCCAATATGATTGGAACCTCATAGTATACCTCACAATCCAAGATCACAAAATCAGCTGGCAAGATAAATTTGTCCACCTGGACAAGAACATCATCAATAATACCGAATGTCTCTTCATAGTTCTATCTGCCATTTATAATCTCATGGAAGTTGGCCTTGGTTGCCCAATACCCAAAGTCTTGAAAACTGAGTAGGGCATCAAGTTGATACTCGTCCCCAAATCACATAGAGCTTTAGAAAAGTCCGCACTCCAAATGGTGCAAGGAATGGTAAAAACAGTGAGATCTTCTAGCTTTGGGGCCATTGAGTGCACTATTTCACTAACTTGGTGGGTCATCTTGATAGTTTCACAATCCATGGATCTTTTCTTTGTCACCAAGTCCTTCATGAATTTAGCATAACCCGGCATTTGCTCTAGAGCCTCTACCAAAGGCACATTAATGGATAAGCTTTTCATCATGTCAATAAACTTCTTAAACTGATTCTCATTTTTCTGCTTCGCAAGCCTTTGAGGATAAGGTGGAGGTGACCTTGAAAAAGGAGCCTTGGCTTTAGGCACAACTGTTTCCGAGATGTCAATTACGTGTTCCCTAGATGGGTTCATGTCATTCTGAGTTTCCACCTCGGCATCTTGGATATCAATCCTCACTTCCTCATTCACATTCTCATCAATCATATTTTCAACCACTAAAGGAATCTCATCTTCTTGCAACTCAACTTCTTCACTCAAAATTTCTTTTTGTTTGGAGGCATTCACATCACCGCTTCATCCGCTTCTTGTATTTATCGCCATAACATGATTGGTCCCACACTTCGGGTTAACTACCGTATCACTTGGTAGAGCCCCTTAGGGCGAGTATTCAAGGATTGTGAGATTTGGCCTAATTGAACCTCCAAGTTTCTGATTGAAGTATTGTGGGAAGCCAACTGAGCATCAGATTCCGCATTCTTTTTCATCATCTGTTTAAACATCATTTCAATTCTCCCTATTTCATTGTTATAAGAACTCGAGCCTTGGGATGGAAATGGGGGTGGATTGTTCGGTTGTTGATACATTGGGGGCCTTTGAAAGCCTTGCCCCCGATTTCCTTGATTGCCATTGTTCCCACCACCTTGATTGTTGTTACCACCCCAGTTATTGTTGTTACCATTCCAATTACCCTGTTGTTCTAATTATTGTTCTAATTGCCCCGATTGGAATTTTGGTTATTGTTCCCCCAATTACTATTCCCTTGTTGTTGATTTCCCCAATTGCCGTGGGGTCTCCATTGTTGTTGGTTAGAAGAATTGCCCCTTTGGCCCTGATAATTGTTCACATATTGCAGTTCTTCATTCTGACCATTATAACCATCATCTTGGAATCCACCACAGTCATTGTCATATGATCTGAACTCCCTTGGTTCTGTTGACCTCTTTATCTTCTTTTGTTCACTAGCATGTTGACACCCTCCATAGCATTTACTTAGCGCGGATTTTGAACATGGTGTAACTGTGCCTTTGTAGCTGGTTCATTATTGTTGTCAGCTCTGCTATTGCCTGCCCATGATCATGTAGCTCTTTGTGCAAGTGAGTGATCGTGGGGTCACCCTGTGGCACATTGGCTCTACTTTGCCAAGCGGAGGACGTGTCAACCATCTTATCAAGAATGTTACAAGCCTCATCATAAGACAACTTCATGAAATTACCCCCAGCGAGTTGGTTCACTATGCAGTGATTTGTTGTGTTAATGCCTTGGTAAAATGTCTATTGTATTATTGCCTCAGTCATATCATTGTTGGAACATTACTTTACCATGGTTCTATATCTCTCCCATATCTCATGTAATGGTTCAGTGGGCACCTGCTTGAAAGCTAAGATCTCATCTTTCAATGCTGTCATATGCCCTAGCGAGAAAAACTTTGCAATGAATTTATCCGCCAACTCATCCTAAGTAGTGATGGAATGGTTGGGAAGTCGCTCAATCCAATCCAGTGTCGTCCCTCTAAGTGAGAAAGGAAATATCCTCAACCGAAGTGTATCCTCTGACACATTAGTTTGCTTGCTCCCCCAAAAGGTATCCAAAAAACTCTTAAGACATTTGTAAGCATTCTGATTGGGAGCACCCATGAAATACCCTCGCTGCTCCAACAATGTCAGCATCACATTTGTAATTTGAAAATTTCTCGCCCGTATCTGGGGTAGGACAATTACACTAGCATATCCTTGGTTGGGAAGCACTCAAGCATCCACTCTTGGAGGTGGCGGGGGAGGGTCTGGAATATTATCATTGGCCTGGTGGCTTCTCCTTTGTCCTTGAGGTACAATAAGAACCTCATCATCAATATTGTCATCTACCTCCTCCCTCGGCAGAAGATCTCCAAGAGGTGCATTGTTTACTGCCATTTTGTACCTAAATATGCGACACACACAAATTAGAAGGCACGCCCAACAAGTCGATCTAACATCTGATTAAGAAAAGGCAATGGAAAGTGATCCTTACGGGTCACTTTATTCAACTTGCGGTAGTCCATGTACACCCTCTATCTGGTGACAGTTCTAGTAGGAATCAACTCATTTTGTGCATTGGTCACCATGGTTATACCACCTTCTTTGGCATACATTGCACCGGTGAAGTCCAAAAGATATCAGAGATGGGGTACACAACCCCGACATCCAACCACTTGATCACCTCCTTTTTCACAACTTCTTGCATTGCCTCGCTCAACCTCCTTTGATGTTCCAAGGAGGGCTTTGCATCATCTTCTAGAATAATCTCGTGCATACAGAATGCGGGGCTTATCCCCTGAATATCAGCTAAGGTCCATCCAATTGCCTTTTTCCACTTTTGGAGCACCGCCAATGTGGCATCAACCTACATGTTAGTAAGACAGGAGGAAAGAATAACTGATAAAGTTGAACTAGGGCCTAAGAACTCAAACCTGAGGTGTGGAGGCAACGTCTTCAACTCAAACACTAGAGGTTCCTCGATTGAAGGTTTTGTTGGTAGAGTCTTCCTATTCTCAAGATCCAAAGAGAGTTTCCTAGGCTCATAAGGGTAAGAGCCCATTCCATGCAAATCATTCATACACTCCACTCGGACTTCATCCCCATTTACATCAAGATTCAATAATACTGCCTCTAGAGGGTCCTCCACATTGATCATTGCACTAGTATCATCAACTATCACTGTTGTGACAAGGTCCACAGAAGATCACACTTCAGAACTATTAGGCTACTTCATTGACTTGCACACATGAAAGACCACTTTCTCATCACCCACCCGGAAGGTGAGTTCCCCTGCTTCCACATCAACTAAGGCCTTCCCAGTAGCAAGGAAAGGTCTTCCCAATATGATTGGAACCTCATAATCTACCTCACAATCCAAGATCGCAAAATTAGCCGGCAAGATAAATTTGCCCACCCGGACAAGAACATCATCAATAACACCGAATGGTCTCTTCATAGTTCTATCTTCCATTTTCAATCTCATGGAAGTCGGCCTTGGTTGCCCAATACCCAAAGTCTTGAAAACTGAGTAGAGCATCAAGTTGATACTCGTCCCCAAATCATATAGAGCTTTAGCAAAGTCCGCACTCCAAATGGTGTAAAGAATGGTGAAAGCAGTGAGATCTTCTAGCTTTGGGGGCATTGAGTGCACTATTGCACTAACTTGGTGGGTCATCTTGATAGTTTCACAATCCATGGATCTTTTCTTTGTCACCAAGTCCTTCATGAATTTAGAATAACCCGGCATTTGCTCTAGAGCCTCTACCAAAGGCATATTAATGGATAAGCTCTTCATCATGTCAATAAACTTCTTAAACTGATTCTTATTTTTCTGCTTCGTGAGCCTTTGAGGATAAGGTGGAGGTGGCCTTGGAAAAGGAGCCTTGGCTTTAGGCACAACTATTTCCGGGATGTCAATTACGTGTTCCCTAGATGGGTTCATGTCATTCTGAGTTTCCACCTCGGCATCTTGGATATCAATCCTCACTTCCTCATTCACATTCTCATCAGTCACATTTTCAACCACCAAAGGAATCTCATCTTCTTGCAACTCAACTTCTTCACACAAAATTTCTTTTTGTTTGGAGGAATTCACATCACCGCTTCATCCACTTCTTGTAGTTACCGCCATAACATGATTGTTCCCACCCTTCGGGTTAACTACCGTATCATTTGGTAGAGCCCCCTTAGGGCGAGTATTCAAGAATTGTGAGATTTGGCCTAATTGAACCTCCAAGTTTCTGATTGAAGTATTGTGGGAAGCCAACTGAGCATTAGAGTCCGCATTCTTTTTCATCATCTGTTCAAACATCATTTCAATTCTCCCTATTTCATTGTTAGAAGAACTCGAACCTTGGGATGGAAATGGGGGTGGATTGTTCAGTTGTTGATACATTGGGGGCCTTTGAAAGCCTTGCCCCCGATTTCCTTGATTGCCATTGTTCCAACCACCCTGATTGTTGTTACCACCCCAGTTGTTGTTGTTGCCATTCCAATTACCCTGATGTTCTAATTATTGTTCTAATTGCCCCAATTGGAATTTTCGTTGTTGTTCCCCCAATTACTATTCCATTGTTATTGTTGATTGCCCCATTTGCCTTGGGGTCTCCATTGTTGTTGGTTAGAAGAATTGCCCCTTTGGCCCTGATAATTGTTCACATATTACACTTCTTCATTCTGACCATTATAACCATCATCTTGGAATCCACTACAATCATTGTCATATTGATCTGAAATCCCTTGGTTCTGTTGACCTCTTTGTCTTTTTTTGTTCACTAGCATGTTGACACCCTCCATAGCATTTACTTGGCGCGGATTTTGAACCTAGTGTAATTGTGCCTTTGTAGCTGGTTCATTATTGTTGTCAGCTTTGCTATTGCCTGCCCATGATCATGTAGCTCTTTGTGCAAGTGAGTGATCGTGGGGTCACCCTGTGGCACATTGACTCTACTTTGCCAAGCGGAGTACGTGTCAGCCATCTTATCAAGAATGTTACAAGCCTCATCATAAGACAGCTTCATGAAATTACCCCCAGCGAGTTGGTTCACTATGCAGTGATTTGTTGTGTTAATGCCCCGGTAAAATGTCTATTGTATCATTGCCTCAGTCATATCATTGTTGGAACATTACTTTACCATGCTTCTATATCTCTCCCATATATCATGTAATGGTTCGGTGGGCACCTGCTTGAAATCTAAGATCTCATCTCTCAATGCTGCCATATGCCCTAGCGAGAAAAACTTTGCAATGAATTTATCTACCAACTCATCCCAAGTAGTGATGGAATGGTTGGGAAGTCGCTCAAGCCAATCCAATGCCGTCCCTCTAAGTGAGAAAGGGAATAGCCTCAACCGAAGTGCATCCTCTAACACATTAGTTTGCTTGCTCACCCAACAGGTATCCACAAAACCCTTAAGATGTTTGTAAGCATTCTGATTGGGAGCACCCATGCAATACCCTCGCTGCTCCAACAATGTCAGCATCACATTTGTAATTTGAAAATTACTCGCCCGGATCCGGAGTGGGACAATTACACTAGCATATCCTTGGTTGGGAAGCACTCAAGCATCCACTCTTGGAGGTGGTGGGGGAGGGTCTGGAATATTATCATTGTCCTGGTGGCTTCTCCTTTGTCTTTGAGGTACAATAGGAACCTCATCATCAATATTGTCATCTACCTCCCCCCCAGCAGAAGATCTCAAAGAGGTGCATTGTTTGCTACCATTTTGTACCTGAATATGCGACACACACAAATTAGTAACGCAGAAGGAAAGAAGAGCAATACACAAAACTATTTAGATTGATAGCCAAAACCGTTAGCTCCCCGACAATGGCGCCAAAAAGTGATCAGGGCCAACCTTGCACCACTACAAAGTAGCGAGAGTGGTCGCTGTAGCTTTTACCCGAGATGGTCGGGATCGAATCCACATGGATCTAGAAACACATAATACTCTTAATTACTCTTCCAATCATCTTTTGGTTGGTTATTACTTCTAATATTTATGCTAATGATAAGCTAAATTAAACTAAGAATGATTGCTTGTAAGGTTTTCTAAATAGTTAAAGAGGCACTAGAGAAGTGACTTTCTCCTAGGTGAATACTTAACGGGATCTAAAGCCTAAGGCAAAGAAGTTATGTTGGAGATTGTGATATAGCCAATGCATGGAATTACTCACTCTATACCTCTAGGTAGCTTGAGTGACTTTGCCCTAATTGACTTTCTCAAGACCAATTGAGTGTCCAAATTGGGCAAGCAATATAGACTCAAGTCGGGTATTACTATCTCTAGGTTTAACCCTTTAATTAAGGCTACCAATCTCTTGATTACACCCCAATTCCTTGTTGGACTGATTTTCCTAGACTCAAGCTCTCTTTCTCAAGAAGAGCCCAAGTCAAATAGGCACAAATTAGTATTTGCAACCACTAATTCAACAAGGAAAACACAAATTAGTCCAAATATCAACTACCCATAAACATCTAAGCCTTAAATCAAAAGACCCATCAAATACCCACACTAGGGTTGAGCCACAACCCTAGCTAATGGGTCCAGCTACTCATAATAATGAAAGAAAACAGAGAAATAGATGAAGAATAACCCATATGATTTAATTACAAGCTAATAATTAAAGATTCAATGATAAACCCACTACAAAATTACTCAAAATAGTCTAATACAGCCGTTCACGTGCTCTCATGAAAGTTAGATTACAAAAGATGCCCTAAAAATGTGAAAAAAAATATTTATACTAGGCCAAATTTTCTGGGCAAAAATACCCTTGATGAGGTACCGCGGTCCGCACAAATTGCACCTCAGACTGCAATGAGGCTTCTTGTCTTAATTAATCATTATCTGAATCTGGCCAGCGCGGACCGCATAAAATGCACCGCGGTTGCTGTTGTTTCAACTGCGGTCCGCACAAAAAGGACCGAGACCGCATTGGCTTTAATCTCCAAACTCCCAACTCTTTGAACCCCCATCTTTGCGGACCACACAAACTCAATTGCGGCCGCGGTGAGGCCACTGCGATCTGCACAAAATGGTTTGCGGTCGCAGTGCTTGAGTTTCCAAAATATGCACCTATCTGAATCTCTTCACTGCGGACCGCACTAAATGAAATGCGGCTACAGTAGATCTGTTGCACTTTGCTTGGACCTATTCTTGTTACCTGTGCATGTTTCACTTCTTTTTGAGCTTGTTTTGACTAATTGTCACTTTTTTGACCAAACCTTACAAACAAGTACAACATGTAAGCCTTTGGGACTATTTTGTATACATTTTTAATCAAAACTCAAGTAAAAGGGAGTGTAAAATAAACTAGAATCCCTAGTTATCAATAACCAATTAACGGTAAAAGCCTGATAGTATTTAAGGAAAAGAATCAAGTAAGGTTTGGGGTATAGAGTAGGTAATTAAGGGTAAATGAGAAGAAGTTTCAATTAAGGAAACAATCGATTGGAATCAACAAACAACGAATAAGGTAAGGGAAAACTAATTAAGGCAAGAAATTCAATCAAACCGAGTAGAAAGGTAAGAATCAAAAGTTTCGTTAAGGAAAATAGTTCAAATAAACCAAGGAAATAAGAACTACAAAACAGTCAAGGGTTCAATCAAAGAGAAGATCACGTAAAGAGTCAACAAATTTCACTGACAACTTAAATAAAGCAAGAAAAGAATAGTCAGAATAACATAGGCATATCGAATCAATGGAAAAGTTGAACCAAGAACTCAGTAGAGGCATATTAGGGTAAGAAACCCACGAGACATCTAGATGGCTAAAGAAAAATTACAGGAACCAAGGCAAAAACACAGTTAGTACACGAGTACTCAGAAACCAAACAAAGAACGTCAAAATATTAGGGCTTTTAGTGTAAACGAGTTGAAATTAGAGCAAACCTAACGAAATCGATTAAAACACACAGGAAACAGAAGATTAAACACCCAAATCATCAAATATTTTTTGGAAAAAGAGATTTTCGGAAATCCTAGTTTAGAGAAAGATGAAAAATCATTCGAATATCAAACGATCCTTGTAAAGAATCAAAGGTTATTTTAAAAATCATATGAAATAGGTACAAATATCTCAGATCTGTACAGATCTAAGAAGTTTTGAAGAAAGAAAATAGGGTTTCGAGAAGAACAATCACAGAGATAAAGAATCAAACATAGAAACCCATAGATATAGGAATATCTCACTCGGAATCAAACCAGGACAACTTGAAACAGGCGATAAATGGCCATAGATGCAAACAAACTAACCCTGGTCCCTTGAGGACCCTGAAGATGGTGATACCTGTACAAGAGAGGCTACTAGAGGCCTGGGGTGTAGTGAGGAACACCATGGAAGGCAGCAGACGACCGGTGATGTGGGTAGATTAAGTTTAGGTTTGAGAGCATTTGAGAGAGGAGAGGGATTTTCGGGCGGTGGACAGTGGGAAAATAAAAGGGTTGGGGGTCGTTTGGTTTATTTTAGGCAAGGGTCAATCTAGACCGTTGATCACAATGATCAACGACCAGGATTTTCCCGGGTTATTGGGTTGGGGAAGATGGGTATTGGCTGGGTATTCTTTGGGTTTAAAATTGGGCTGGGTGTTGGGTTGAATTAGGACCAAAATTGAAATAAAAATAGGCCATATTTTAAATAGCCACTTTTAATAACTAAATAATTTATAAAAATAATAAGTGAGTACCAAAATATTTTTTGTGTAATGAAATGATTAAAAATATTTATTTAATATTTTAAAAATATAAAATATTATTTTATGCATAAATAATGTAATTATACATTAGTAAGAGCTATTATTGCAAAGATATGCAATTTAGCTTAACAAATATAAATATAATTACGAAAAATGCACAAAAATAATTAAACACTATGCTGGCATAAATAATGAATTTAAATATCTAAATTACCATAAAGTTAATTTGAAGAATAATTATTGGATATTTATATAAATAAAAGAGAAGAAATAAATTGATTTGGAGCTTTTAAAATTATAGAAAAATTATAAAAATACTAATGCATGCTTATAACTGCATATGTACTATTTTGAAAGTATATATATATATATATATATATATATATATGTGTGTGTGTGTGTGTGTGTGTGTGTGTGTGTGAGAGAGAGATTGGGTATCAACAATTGTCCCTCTTTACCCGGGAAGGATGAAAAAGTTTTCGGATAAAGAAATGATGGCCAATTTTGACCGAACAAGATGTTTTGAAGGACACAGGTCGGACTTTGGTTTTTGAGCTGCCTACATATCCTTGGTTTTACAGGAATCAGGCGATGTGTAGCTCCGGATTCATTGGCGAAATATACCGACGAAGTCATTGCAAGAACATACACGAGATTTTGGAGTGGATGCAAGAGTGGTTATGATGAGTGGTTAAGTTTGAAATAGTTGAAGGAATTGGAGAGAGGTCGCTCCTGCTAGGATAACAGTTTCTTGCTGGTCACCAGCAGATAAAGAGATGCTATAGAAATGTATTTGTGCGAAAATTTAAACACGATGCAAATTCCCTTTGGACCATGAGGGTTGTCTTTGGACGGTTAAAGATAACGTCCTTGGACCATGATGTCCTGGGCCATGAATTGTTTAGTGAGGGATTCACAGGCCATGGAATGGTGTTCTTGGGCCATGCAGATGGTGTCTCCGAACCATGACGCCTTTAAATAATGATATGCAAATTTGAGGGATCTTCAGGACATGGCATGGTGTCTTCCGGTTATTTGGATGATTCCTTTTAGACTATGACGCCTTGGGATAGGTTGGCAATATTTCAGCCCATGAGATGCAATAACACGATGCTACAAAGACAAGGCTTAGTCTTGTGAATGAAGGGCAGATCTTAGCCTAGTTGAAAAGTAAATAGATAGTACTAGAATACAACAATATTTATGTAAGGAGGGACAATGCTTAGTCCCATGAATATGTGGATGCAAGGATTAGCCTCATGCAAATATGGAGGCATAGATTAGTCTCATGCAAATATGGAGGCAAGGATTAGCCTCATGCGGTATGGAGGCAAGGATTAGCCTCATGCAGGATGGAGGCAGGGATTAGCCTCTTGCAGATATGGAGGCAGAGATTAGCCTCATGCAGTATGGAGGCAGGGATTAGCCTCATGAATATATGGAGACAAAGATTAGCCTCATGCAGTATGGATGCAAGGATAAGCCTCATGCAAATATGGAGGCAAGGATTAGTCTCATGCAGGTATGGAGGCAAGGATTAGCCTCATGCAAATATGGAGGTTGGGATTAGCCTCATGTAAATATGGAGGCAAGGATTAGCCTCATGCAAATATGGAGGCAGGGATTAGCCTCATGCAGATAGGGAGGTAAAGATTAGCATCATGCAAGTATAGAGGCAGGGATTAGCCTCATGTAGGTATGGAGGCAGTGATTAGCCTCATTCAAATATGGAGGCAAGGATTAGCCTTATGCAAATATGAGGCAGGGATTAGCCTCATGCATATTGGGAGGCAAGGATTAGCCTCATGCAAATATGGAGGCAAGGATTAGCCTCATGAAAATATGGAGGCAGGGATTAGCCTCATGCAGGTATGGAGACAGGGATTAGCCTCATGCAGATAGGGATGCAAGGATTATCCTCATGCAAATATAGACACAAGGATTAGCCTCATGCAAATATGGAGGCAGAGATTATCCTCATGCAAATATGGAGGCGAGGATTAGCCTTATGTAGATATGGAGGCAATGATTAGCCTCATGCAAATATGGAGGAAGGGATTAGCCTCATGCAGATAGGGAGGCAAGGATTAGTCTCATGCAAATATGGAGGCAGGGATTAGCCTCATGCAAATATGGAGGCAGGGATTAGCCTCATGCAAGTATGGAGGCAGGGATTAGCCTCATGCAGATAGGGAGGCAAGGATTAGCATCATGTAAATATGGAGGCAGGGATTAGCCTCATGCAAGTATGGAGGCAGGGATTAGCCTCATGCAAATATACGGAACCATGCTTAGTTCCATGCAAAGGGCAAGTAGCAAATAAGAGTAGTATATTTCTTAGCTGGGGAAATATTCGGTGTCTAATGGCCGGATCGATAGTGAATTTGCTTTGTGTATACATGTTTATGAATGCTATTGCCACGTCAAATGTGCCTGCGTTCAAAGAAAAATTGTAAGTTTTGTAAGGGGAGGTTGGTTCGTGCTTCTGCCCGCTGGCCTTGCTTTGCTCCATTCCAGAGGCCTTTTTGATTTTCCCTGGGTAACACCTGACTATCATGGAAATATAGTTTTCGAAAATATGCAATTGTTGATAAAAAATAGAGTCATTTTAGAAACATATTGATATATCAAGTGATTTTTAGATGAACTAGTGACTGTAACACATTTTAGAGACATTGCAACTTTAGAATTTTGAGGGTCCTCCTCAAAATTCTTTCCCAGTTTGGTAGGTGATCCTTCGACTGTTTGTAGGTAATGAGCCTTGTTGAACCTTCTTCGGAATTTTGAGAATCCTTTTCAAAATTCTGCCCCAGTTTCTTAACCGATTTCTGACCGTTTGACATACGTTGGCGTTGGCTGGACTTACCCTCAAAATTCTGCCGCAGTTTCTGACTTTGGGGAAAATGGAAATTTTCTTATGATATGGCCGAACCTATAAGGCTGCCTACGTATCCACTCTTAAATGGGAATCAAGTCAACCGTAGTTCAATTACATCAGATAAGGAAATGTAAATAATCTAAGCATAGTATCTCTTGACTGCGTCTGAATTGATTGGTTTTGCCTAGATTTTTCTATCCATCTCTGCAAGTATGAGTGCTCCTCTTGTCATCACCCTGTGAACCATGTAAGGACCTTGCCAGTTGGGAGAGAATTTCCCTTTGGCTTCATCTTCATGCGGGAAGATCTTCTTCAGCACCAGCTATCTTGGTGCAAAATGCCTTGGTTTGACCCTTTTGTTGAAAGCTCTGGTCATTCTATTTTGATAAAGTTGGCCATGACACACCGCGTTCATTCTCTTTCCATCGATAAGGGCCAATTTTTCATAGCGGCTCCTTATCCACTCTACATCACTGAGTTTAGCTTCCTGTATGATTCTTATAGAAGGAATCTCTACCTCGGCTGGAATGACAACTACGGTACCATAAACCAACATATAGGGAGTTGCGCCGGTTGATATGCGAACTGTAGTGCGGTATCCCAACAAAGCAAAAGGTAGATTCTCGTGCCATTGTTGTGGTTTTCTACCATCTTCCTTAGTATCTTATTGATATTTTTGTTGGCGGCTTTTATGGCTCCATTCATCTGAGGTCTATAGGCTGTGGAATTTTTGTGTTTGATTTTGAAAGTTTCACACATGACTTTCATCAGATCACTGTTGAGTTTGGTAGCATTATTAGTAATAATGGACTCGTGAACTCCGAATCGGCAAACAATACGATCTTTGACAAAGTCTGTGACAACTTTCTTGGTGACAGCTTTGTAAGATGCAGCCTCTACCCATTTTGTGAAGTAATCAATGGCTACCAGAATAAACCTGTGCCCATTTGAAGTAGTGGGCTCGATCGGAACAATGACATGCATTCCCTAGGTAGAAAATGGCCAAGGTGAGCTCGTTGCATTAAGCTCATTTGGCGGTACCTTTATTATATCGGCATGCACTTGGCATTGGTACCATTTGCGGATATACTGGACATAATCTGTCTCCACAGTCATCCAAAAGTAACCAGCTCTAAGTATCTTCTTAGCCAAGACAAAACAATTCATGTGCGGGCCACATGTCCCAACATGTACATCCTCAAGTAGTTTAGAAGCTTCTTTTGCATCGATACATCTTAGCAATCCCAAATCGGGAGTTCTTCTGTACATATTTCCTCCGCTATGGAAGAAGTGATTGGATAATCTCCGGAGTGTGCTTTTCTAAGTGTGGTTCGCATGCTCCGAATAATCTCTTTTCGCCAAATACTCCTTGATGTCATGGAACCAATGTTTTCCATCTGTTTCTTCTTCAACATGGGCACAATATGCCGGCTGATTATGAATTCTCACCGGGATAGGATCAATGTAATTCTTATCTAGTTGCTGTATCATGGATGAAAAAGTGGCCAATGCATCGGCAAACTCATTCTGAATCTGGGCACATGTTGGAATTCTATCTTCATGAACCTCTTTCTCAATTCCTACACATGGTGCAGATATGGCAATATCTTGGAATTCTTGGTGTCCCACTCTCATTGTACTTGGTGCACAAGCAAATTTGAATCACTGATTACTAGCAGCTCCTGAATATTCATGTCGACGGCCGTGTTGAGTCCTAGTATGCAGGCTTCATACTCTGCCATGTTGTTGGTGCAGGGAAATCTGAGTTTAGCAGATACCGGATAGTGTTTCCCGGTTTCTAATACCAAAACTGCTCTAATGCCCAATATTTTGAAATTCGCAGCTCCATCAAAGAACATCCTCCAACCGTCGTATACTTCGGTAATGTCTTCCCCTACGAACAACACTTATTCATCAGAAAAATACATTTTCAGGGTTTGTATTCTCTTCCCACCGGGTTTTCAGCAAGATGATCTGCCAATGCTTGCCCTTTCACCGCTTTTTGGGTTACGTAGACAATATCGAACTCACTCAAAAGTACCTGCCACTTAGCTAACTTCCCAGTTGGCATGGGTTTATGAAATATGTACTTCAAAGGGACCATCCTGGATATGAGGTATGTAGTATATGCACAGAAGTAATGCCTCAACTTCTGGACCATCCAGGTCAAAGCATAATAAGTGCGCTCTAGCAAAGAGTACCGTGCTTCGTAATGTGTGAACTTCTTACTCAAGTAATATATGGCTTGCTCCATTCTTCCTGTCTCGTCATGTTGTTCCAGAACACATCCGAAGGCTCCATCTAATACAGATAGATAGAGTAGTAAAGGCCACCCCAACTCTGGCGGGACCAAAACTGGTGGTGTGGACAAGTACTCCTTAATTTTGTCGAAGGCTTTCTAACACTCCTTGGTCCAACTTGTTTCAACATCTTTTCTCAGCATCTTAAAGATAGGTTCACATATGACTGTGGATTGTGTTATGTAGCGACTGACATAGTTGAGACATCCCAAGAAGCTCATCACGTCCTTTTTGCTCCTAGGTGGCAGTAACTCCTGAATAGCCTGGACTTTAGACGGATCTAACTCTATCTCTCGACAACTGGCTATGAATCCCAATAACTTTTCTGTGGAAACCCCAAATTCGCATTTTGTGGGGGTTCAGCTTCAGATTATACCTCCTTAACCTGTCAAAGAACTTTCTCAAGTCTGCTATGTGATCTACATCCCTCTTGGATTTGATAATGATGTCATCGACATACACCTCTATCTCCTTGTGTATCATATCATGGAAGATGGTTGTCATGACTCTCATGTAGGTAGCCCCGGTATTCTTGAGACCAAATGGCATCATCTTGTAGCAGTATACCACCAATGGTATAATAAAAGCTATTTTCTCCGCGTCTTCTTCGTCCATCCAGATCTGGTGATGAACCGCGAAGCAATCTACAAAAGATTGCTTGGCGCAGTTATCGATCAGGATATGTATGTTTGGCAGTGGAAAGTCGTCTTTGGGACTTGCTCTGTTTAAATCCAGATAGTCAACACATACTCTAACTTTCCCGTATTTCTTCGAAACTGGCACAATGTTAGCTAACCAGGTTGAGTACTCGACCACCCTGAGAACTTTGGCTTTGATCTGCTTGGTAACTTCCTCCTTGATTTTCAGGCTCATATCTGGTTTGAACTTTCGGATTTTCTGCTTTACTGGTAGATACATGGGATTAATAGGCAACTTGTGAGCCACTATGGATGTGCTCAAACCGGTCATGTCATCATATGACCATGCAAAAATGTCCTCATATTATTTTCGAAAATGGATGAACTCTTTCTTTTCTACCGGTGACAAGTGAATGCTGATGCGAGTCTCCTTGATGGTCTCGACGTCCCCCAAGTTTACTACTTCGGTTCCGTCCAGATTGGACTTAGGCTTATTCTCAAAGTTTTCAACTTCCCTGACAACTTTCTCGGGTATCTCATCTTCTCCATCTGAATCATTATTCTCATGTTCCGTTGCATCATTACATGTCACAGTCACCGGTTCATCAGGAAAAGTGATAATAACAATGTAGAAAGAAAACGTATAGAAAATAGTAATGAATAATAAAGAGCAAATGCATTTGATTAAAATTAAACATCATCCAGAAAAGTGCGGCTCGATGAATCAAACATTTATTTTTAAATAAGTAAGTCTTTAAAACAAAATTACTGAAAATAGTAAATGACTAGAATGGCTATAGAAATAAAATCTACCAAGCTACCCAAGGACTCGGCGAGCTCGGGATGGTCTGGCGGTCCAATTCCTGAGAACAACTCCTTTCTTCACAGTCTGAATAGTGAGGCCTTCTTCTTCTTCCTCCTCCTCCTCCTCCTCAATTATGGCACTACTGTCATTGTCTTCATCCTCCAAGAACAAATTCCTCAGCCCTGCTAACGCTTCTTCTTCTGCAGTTCCCCATATTGTGTCAGCTTGATCTAGACGTGGCACTGGTTGCTCGAGAGGGTAATACGGTCCATGCCATGGAGATGACCAATCATTATACTCTTGCCATGTGTACTGATATCCTTGCCCAAAGGTAGTACCGCGACCCTTCAGTCGTATCGGCTTAGTAATACCCTAGAGATTCTTCCCAATCCCTTTGCCAGGTTCATACCAAGACCATGCCAATATGCTCTCTATTTTTTGCTGCTCCATCATTTGTCTTTCTCAACGGCATTGAAACGTTCAATGTGATGATAGGTTTCCCCTCCTAGCCTTCTTCTATGTCCAATGACTGAGATGGTTTGACTGGTGTAAATTGGGTTACTCCCATCTCCGTGAATGATCACCTCCTGATGATTCCGTTCGAATTTCATGGATTGATGCAGTGTGAATGCCATAGCCCCAGTAGCATGGATCCATGGTTAGCCCAACATAAGATTGTATAAGGCTGGTATGTCGAGCACCTGAAACTCGACGTCGAACCAAGTTGGCCTCATCTGCAAGCAAAGGTTAATTTCCTCGATCGTGGCCCTTTGAGACCCATCGAAAGCTTTCACGTTCATGCTTCCTGCCTGTATTTCATGAAAACCTTTGTCCAGTGTTTTCAGAGTAGCCAATGGACAAATATTGAGGCTTGATCCTCCATCAACCAAAACCTTGGCAATGAACTTGTCTTTAAATTGCATTGTGATATGCAATGCTCGATTGTGATTCAAACCCTTAGGCGGTAGCTCATCTTCGTAGAAGATGATCTTATGACTTTCCAGTACCTGCCCTACCATATTGGCCATCTCTCCGCCGGTGATGTTGTTGGGTACATAAGCTTCACTCAACACCTTCATTAAAGTATTCTTATGCGCCTCTAAATTTTGCAGCAGTGACATGATGGATATCTCAGCTGGGGTTTTGTTCAAATGGTCAATGACGAAATACTCCTTTGCTTGTATTTTCCTCCAAAGGTCATCTGGCCCTATTTCAATGATAGGCTGCTTGGTAGTGGTATCCTTACTTGGTCCTCCCAAGTGTTCAGGGGTATAGACTCTTCCGGTCCTGGTCATTCCATGTGCAGCATCGGATTCTTCTGCCTTTGCCTTCTCTTTTCACTGAGTTTCGGCAACATAATCCCAAGATATTGCTTTTGAGTGGAAATAAGGTGTGGTTGATACTGTCATTGTAAAAGGTGTGACAACTTCTACTTGAAATGGAGCAGGGGTGTCCGTAGGCAGAGCCACCTCTACCTCAAATGGAACTGATGCGGCTACCTCAACATCGATTGGTGACTGAGTCTGTACTACTATAGGAGTAAGTGTGAATGAAGGTTTAAAGTCATCGCCCTCCCGAATAAACCCAATCGACCCATCAGGGTCCCATTCTTCGTTCGTCTCTATCACATGTACCCCACTACCTCTATGATCAGGGAGAGGGTTGTTGCGACATTGGGTGCAGCTTCCTTTGCTTTATCAATTAGCGTCTAGATCTTATCTTTCAATGTTCGGGACTCATCAGTGGTGTGCCCCTTCATACCAGAATGGTTTGCAAAAGTTTTGTTTGGGTTAATCCATTGGGATGGATTTTCTAATGCCACAGTGGGAATAAGGGTGATGTAACCAGCAACTTTCAACCTTTGATACAGTTGATCGATGGGTTCAGTAATGGCAGTGTATTATCTGGGTGGCTTGCGATCGAAGCTTGGTCGTGGTCTTGGAAAGTTTTAGCGAGTTGGAGGTGATTGGAAATGGGATGGTTGGGAGTTATAGGTATGATGGACAGTGGCTAGTTGGGAATATCTGGGAGATGATGGTTGATATGTGGGTGGTGGTGCTTGATATATGGGTGGGGGTGTTTGATATGTAGGTCGAGGTGTTTGATATGTGGGTGGAGGGGTTTGATTGGTAAGTGGAGATTTTGGGCCCTGGGCCACCATTACTACCCCAACGTCTCTTTTCTTTGATATGTCGCCTGATTGCAATGCCTTATTTGTGGCCTGTAATGCCTCAAAATTTGTCACCATCCCGCTTTTGATACCTTCCTCAATTCTTTCCCCAAGCTTGATGATATCGGAGAATTTATGGTTTTCAATAACCATCAATCATTCATAATACTACGGAACCTGTGCTCTGAAGAAGAACTTGTTCATCTATTCCTCGTCCAAAGATGGCCTGACCTTGGCTGCTTCTGACCTCCAATGAGTAGCATACTCGTAGAAAGTCTCGGTAGGTGTCTTCTTAAGATTCTGGATGTAGAAGACATCCGGTGCATTCTCCCTATTGAACCTGAACCGGTCCATGAAATCCGATGCCATACTCACCCAATTGGACCATTTCTTGGGGTCTTGGTTGATGTACCAGGACAGACCATCTCTAGTAAGACTCCTCATAAAGAGTTTCATTTGGATCTTTTCGTCTTCCCAACCCTGACAAGCTTGTCGCAATAGATCCTCAGATGGACCCTGGGATCACCTGGGACCCTTCTTTGATGGAGGGTTTTATCCTTCCAGCAGTTCTACATTTGGCTGTATGCATAGGTCTTCATAGTTTAAACCTTCTATTCCCTTGTCGCCTTCGACACCCTAAACTCGACTCGTCAATTTCTTGAGTTCTTCAACCATGTTTTGAATGAGCAGGTCCTTCTCAGATTATTCTGGGGTATAGGAGATTGGTTGGATAGAGTGAGGCACGATTTCCACGTATATGGGGTTGTTTTGGTGAGTGCCCGGTGCCTGGGTGTAGTGGTGGTCATTAGTAGAGTTTTGAGGGTCAGGAATGGGTTGTGGTGTATTCTGGGGAGTATGATAAGTGGAGGTTGGTGGGTAATGAATTGGTTGATGATGGTGTTGTGGCAGAGTTGATATTGGTATGGGATTGAGATTTTGGGGTGGGGTTGCGTATTGTTGCGGTGCAGGAGGGTTTTGCGGATGTTGGTTTGGTGTGTTTTGGGGAGGTGCTGGGTTCTTTGTGCTTTGCTGGTTGATGTCAGGGATGTTCAGAGTGAGTGACAAGTTTGCGAAGTTGCAGACCTACTCAAGATCTCCTTGTAGCTCTAATATCTTTTGTTCTAACATCAAGACTAGATCATTTGGTGCTGGGGTACTCCGACCGTCTGATGTTTTTGCGTTCTCAACATTCTCCTTTCGGATACCACTTAAATCGTCCAATTTTTCTTTTCCTCTATCTTTTGTATTACTTGGAGGAGGAGGGGGTGGAGGGCCTCTAGATCAGATGTGATATGCTGACTATGCCAGTATGAGCGAACCAACCTTAGGGGATAGGAATTAGAAATAAAGAAAAACGAAAGTGTAAATAAGGCAGTAAGGATTCTGAAATTCTTGCAGTATTTAAACACATATTACGAGAATGTAAATTCGTGTCCTAATTTGGGAGCCTCGTTGTGCCCGAGGTAGGCCTAGTGACAAATAAACTTGGAGAAATTTAGTGCCAATAATTGACTCATTTCATTAAAGTAAAAGTAAACGAACCAAAACAAAACTAAATAAGTTAATGTCATTACTGGCTCTTGGCCTTATTATATTTGAAAGGAAAGCAAATAAATCTAATATACCTGGTATCAAAAGGACCCTCTCCAGGCTGAATGCTCTTGTCGATTAATTCTTCCATCTTGCGTAGGTTCAGCAGTAGGAACGCCCTTGCAAGATGCCCTCCTTCGTTCCCTTCAGCATTCTAGCAGTCGGTGACCCTTTTTCTTAGCTTCCCTTCAAACTCCATTAAACTGTATTCCAGGTATTCCAGCCTCTCGCTGGATTTAATAGCTCTTCCTTTCCACTCGTTAATTATCTCCATATCATCCTTGTGTAGTGCCATATGCTCAGCTTCAGACTCTCGAACTCTTTTCCGTAGCTTATTGTACTTCACCTATGCTTTAGAAACCTCGTCTATAACCCTATTTCTTGGCTCGACCCTCGGCTCAACGACCCCAGTTATGTTTTCCTCTAACCACGAAGTAAAGGTATGAGTGGCCCGTATGGTATCGGTCTAGCTCAATAGTATCCTTTTCCATAATAATTTTCAAGATATACATGTGTTGTGATTCATTCTTATACGGGATGGTGTCACCTTGGAAATTGGCTTTGAAGTGGCACATTTTGGCAACCCGTGGTATGATTTGTCTCCTTCTTTCTTGTCTCATAACCTTGAGAGGAGCGTAAGGGTATATGCCCCTCAACCCGATCAACACCAAGTGCTGAAAATCCCTGGATCTGATGATGAATTCATCGGTAAGGAACCACTCGAACATCCACTTGACTTGATCCTCAGTCAAATTTTCAAAAATCTGTACCCATCCTGCAGCGTCCTCTGGCTGAGCAAACATATCTAGAATATAATTCATTCTTTTGGGATGATGGAAGGCTATATGATCATTCCACGGCCTTCGCAGAAATTCTTGACAATATTGTCCCTTTTGGAGATGTTCCAACAACCAGAATTGTAGCAGCAAGTTGCAGCCCTCAAAGAACCTGAACCCCTTCTGACATCGCTCCAAAGTCCGGTACATGTCTGCAACAATCATAGGGACGATAGTGTATGTCTCCCCCTCGATCTTGTCCATCAGAGTTTTGGTTGCCATGGCCAACCTAGTATGGATCCTATCCCCTTGGATTGGGAATACCAGCATGCCCAAGAAGTACATGATAAATACGAAGACCCTACGATGAATCCAACCTAAAGAAGTGATTGAGAACTCATCATCAAAGAGGCGGTAAGAACTGTTATGACTGTATCTTTCATAAAGGAACTTAAAAGGAATGTAGGAGTCCTTTAGGAATTTCAAGTTATCATTCTTCTTCAGCCCTACCATCTTCAAAAATCCCCTAGCAGTGCGATTTTCAGGCGCCAACAGATTAGGACTATCCCAAAGTAACCCAGCAAATTACCCTATTTCTTCTAGAAGGGTGTCATTTCTATGTTCCCAAAATGGAACACAACTCTTTCCTTGTCCCAAAACATAGTTACAACCTCGATCAACATTTTCTTGAGTTGAAGGTCCATCAAAGAAGGCAAGTTTCCTAAGACTCGTTTCACATTGTTTTGGTCACATGAAGGAAGATTCCTCCACCAATCTAGCAAAAGTGAGGGTGTGCTAACCATACCGAATCTGGGGACCTCGTGCCTCATTTTTTTCAAAACAAAGAGAGTTAGGCCTTTTCCCCCTCCAGGTTTGTCTATTTATACAGTAATGATTAGCATATTGACAATTATTTCTCCAAATTAATGCACACAATCGTGGTTACATCTGTTGGGATTATGGAAAATCCGATGGACTTTTGGACAAGGCTCGTCTTAATGGGTTATTATGTGGACAACATATTAACCCGACTAGGTTTGACCATGATACATGTACAATTTAATCAGAGTAGGGTTGCTATAGAGGTATAGACTAGGACCCTCAAACGGACAACTTGAGGGGGAAAGGAACGGAATCGTCGAACGCACCGCTGATCGACTAGTTTTACCGCAAATACGACTTTCTGAATTTAAAGGGTGATATATAGGAAGAGCGTAAACACTCATCAAGCATTGCTATAGGATTAATTACACATGAGTGGAGTATGATGTTGAGCATGATTTATGTAGCAATAAATCATATTGTCAAGTATCTGCACGTGAGAAAATAATAAATGCAATATTTAAATAATTGAAGAGACAGTACAGAAAAAGAAAATAAGGAGACAAGTCAATTTCAGGAATAAAGAATGATAAATGCTTGAAAATAGACAGTTAAGTTCAAATAAGGGGAAAAGGGTATGTGGGATAGAGCATGCTTGGACTAATTCACAAAAGATAAGTTCGTTATGGTAAAAGCCTAAAAATATCCCCAGCAGAGTCTCCATGCTATCACACCCCCTTTTTTCCCTTTTTAACGGGGAAGTCCGGGTTTCGACATTCATGGGGGAATAACTCGTTTTCTTTTGGGAATTGAGTATTTGCAGAGTTTCCACCTAATGGATTATGGTACGTTAGGGCACCTTGAGCAATTAACTCATGGACTAGTTTGCATTACCAGAGATTTAGGGTAAGGGCTCGAAATAACCTTGAGGGGAAGGTATTAGGCACCCCTCGCGGTCCACAACGGTGGGTCCCGGCCGAACGTAAACTATGTGGATTAGTCATTCTAACAAATAAACAGTTTTTAACACGTACTTGCAAGTAAAAGGCATGTTTTGACATTCTAAGCATATGTATGATTCAAGTAATGGAACAAGGGAAAAGGTTTGAACAAGTTGCACATATATAAAGAAAATTAAATTTGTTTAAACAACGGGAGTTGGGAAAGAGGGGTCCTAGGTTGTTTAGCCTATAGGATCATACCCACACAATTCCCGATAAACACTCCTCAATGAGGTGCTACACGTGACATTAGCACGTAGTCATCATATCCTTACTACCCAATTCCCTCCCCTTGGTCATAGCCTAAAGCGTTCTAGCAACCTTGAAAGATACCCTATGCGTGCACTACCCGTCCCTTCCTCGTGGCCCTGGAGGTATTTAGGACCTCTAATTTAGGTAGTTCTAGACCATCTTAAGGTATTTAAAGGAGAAAAGTCTAAGCTCCAATCAAAACAATTAGGACTGCATTTAAAGAGGAAATAATTAAAGGCTCACATTTATCTCCACAAACATAACAAGTAAGTGTACGTATCAAACAACAGTTTAAAGTATTTAAGAGAAAATCCTAGAACATGATATCTAGGTGATCAGAGATTATACAGTATTGAATTAGAATCAATGTGTCTAAGGACCTATTCGGCTTGCCTACTGGTTTTATACCCGTTGAATGTGAGCAGTCTTAAATAACAAAGCGCAATTTTATAGTTGCAAGATTTTTAATCGCCCTAGAGGCTTTCCTAGGTGTATAATAGTGATGTCCTATGAACATGACATCTATATTGATTAGGAATATAGAAAACAGTAAGCCGTTTTAAACGAACAACTTGAGATCCTATAGGCATGCTTTCTAACAGTATTAATTTAAGGCAATGTTTTGAAAACTTATTAAAGAAGCGGACATATTGATTAATTAAACCGATTCAGAATAAACAAACATGAATTGAACTGACTTTTCTAACTAAACTGTTTTAAGTCTTATAGGCATGATTTCTAATTGAGCAAGGTAAAACAAACAACATTCATTTAACCAACGTGAGACCCCTATAGGTATGATTTCTATAGAGCTGATTTTAACCCTGTAAGCACGTGATTTTTGCCCTATATGAGAATTACTCCCAAAAAATTCAAAAATAAAATAATTTTTCTAGGTGTGCAATTTTTGTGATATTTTGTGTAACTATTTGTATGTTTGTCTGTGCATGTTTATTTGTTAAATTATTAAAAATACAAAAATATGTCGCATTTTGCATGTAGGATTTAATTCTACAATTTTTAGTAATTAAGTTTGTTTTACAAAAAATAAAAATTTACAAAAATAGGCATCGTTTGTATTTTTAGCATTTAATGTCCAAATATACAATTTTATGCTTAATTATTACTTAATTGTGCGTTAATTGTTATTTGGAGTTAATTTGCGCTTTTATAACTTAATTTAGTTCTTAATAATAAGTTAAGTATTTTTATAATTTAGTTTTAGAAAAAATAAAAGAAGAAAAGAGAGCGAAAATATAAAGAAAGTCGGAATTGGGCCTCTTCTTTGATTTCAAGCCACAGGCCCAAAAAATGACCCAATCTTCCCAAACGACGCAGTCCATTTTGAACTGGGTCGACCCAGTCCAGTACCAATAACCCAACTCCCCCTCTTCATTTTTCATTTTTATTTTTACAAAACAAAAAAAAATGAAGAAAACCCTAAAAAACTAAGAAACCATCCGCCCCCCCCCCCCCATTTTTGCTTCTTCTTCTCCAAAATACCAAACACAAGCACACATCCATGGCAGCCCTTCTGCCTCCCCATCGACAACACATACACACACATCAAACACAAACAAGCTCCACCACCCTCGCATCCAAATAGACCCCGTCGCGTCTGCCTTCATCGTCTTCGTCGAGCTCAAGCTTGAGCTCGACATCCATGGTCGCCTCTGCTGCTTCGTCGTCTTTCTTCGGCACCAACGAAAACGTCAAGATGCATCGACTTCAAAGGATTGCTTAAAACAGTCCATCGCCGAGTTCATATGCTGTCATGGCTGATGCCTCGCCGTGCCTCGGCTCCTTCATCGTCTTCTGCTTCACCTCCCATGCTGCCGCGTCCAGCTTCGACGAGCAGCCATGGTTGCTCCAAACGGATGTTGCTGCTACTATTTCAGTCTTCTTCCTCATCGACGACCTTAGTTGTTGAACGCAGCAGCATGTCGACGACCATAGTTGCTTCAGCTGCGTCGACCACTGCCTTCCTGCGACCACTCGTTTCCATGGCTGAAAATAGGAGAACACCCTCGCCATGGCCGGTCGCTACTGCTGCTCACGCAGCTGCTACTGCGTCAGCCTTCTGCTCCGCCTCCCAACTGCTTTTGTTTTGTTCGCTGCTGCCCGCACCCTTTAGTCGGCGTTGCTTCAGTTTGCTTCTTAGATTCGTTCGTCGTCGTTTGGTCGAGCTTTTGTCGAGGTTTGTCGAAACAGTCCGTACATATTCGTTTCAATCCGGTGAGTATATTTTGAGTTTTATTTTGTCCGTATTTTTGTTTTGATATTTTCGAATCTAAAATCGGCAAATGTTTGTTTTGTTCATGTCCATCGTTTGAATTAATTTTTTTTAGTTTGTTCATGTGCTTTGTTAAATTAATTTTTCAGATTTCAAATGAAAGATAATTAATTGTTTTTCATGTTATTTCATGTTTGTATTGTTGTTTAGATAAATATTTGTTAGTTTAATGTTTGATAGATTCAAATTGAAATTTAATTAATTATTTCTTCAATTTGTTTCATGTTGTTATATATTTTCCAGAAATTATTAATGTTGTTTGAGTCATTTAATCCGTCATGTTTGTTGTTTTAAAAAAATGGATTCATTCGTGTTCATACTTTGTTTGGTTGATCTTGAATCCAAAATTTGTATAGTTTGATTTCTTGTTTATCATTTATGATTATTTCTTGAATTTGTCTCATAATCTTGTTTAAGTTTAATATAGGAATTGTTGGTTGTAATGTTGTTAGAGTTGATTTTAAGTTCAATATTATTGAATTAAGAAATCTAAATATACTTGTTTGTTGTTATTATTGTTGAATCTGAAAATAGGTTGTTTGTTGCTAAAAAAAAATATTGTTCAATCAAATTTTAGTTGTTCTTTGTTGTTCAATTTGTGTTCATGTGATTTGTTGTTGAAATGTTGAAGAAATCATGTTCATGTGATTTGTTGTTTAAATTTCTGTAGAAATTGGTCATATTGGCTATATTTTGGTTGAATGTGATTAATTGATTTGTTATAGCTGATGGGTTAGTTTGGTAATTTGCAGTACGTTCAGGGGTAGTTTGGTAATTTCAGTAAGGTCGGAGGGGTAGTTTAGGAATTGTACATTTTTGTAATTTTTTATGTGAAGCATGGGGGACAAAATGTAATGGGGTGAGTTGTGATATAATTGTTTAATATAAAGGGGGGACAAGACAAAATTTAGTGGGGAGGAATCTTGTATTTGTTTAGTGAAAGCATGGGGGACAAAATATAATGGGGTGAGGTTGATATATTTATTTAATGTAATGGGGATGAATGGGAAGATAATGGGTTTGGTAGGAGAAAATGGGTTAATTTTAATTGATTAAAAGATTTATGGGATGAGATTATATATAGGAAGTCTTGAACACACAATAAGGATGGACAGAAGAGAAGAAGAGAAAGAACGAATCTGAAATAAGAGAATAAAAAGAGACAAAACAGAAAAACACAAGGGGAGAGAAAAAAAAGAGCTGAATATTTAAGAGAGAAAAATTCCGAAAAATATTCAAACTTTCAAATAAAAAAAAATTTAACAAAAATCTTCGGCTTTCTTTCATTGTTTGAAATCAGCATTAATTGTTGTTGTTTCATAAAAGTTGGAAGCATTTGTTTTGGGATTACTACTCCACCGGTGTGTTACTGGGTTGTTATTGTTGCTGGGCTGTTGTTGCTGTCTTGTACTGTTATTACTGCTGCTGATTCTCATCTTCATTTTCTTTTGCTTCCAATATCAGGTACACAACTGACACACAGGTTATTGTAATCCGAATATGAAGCATGAATACGAAAAATGAAGAATTGAAATTCTGAATTATATTTAATTATATTCTGAATTTTATTTGTATGTACAAATTATTTAGCTTGCAAAAATCAGAATCATGTAGCTATTTAATACATATAGTGGAACATCCGACGATAATTTAACATATGAACTATCTACATATATTGCATAAAAATAAATAAATGGTGTAGTAACTCCGTCAAGTAAAAATCAAACGAATAGGCCATCTAGTAGGAACTTGGTAGAAATATTGTTTAGTTAAATAATATTGGTTAATTTCAGCATGTAAATGGTCTAGGATTAAAATTAGATTGCTATTTTTTTAAATTTGACAAACTGAGAACATGCCTAGTATAATGTAACTAGGTAATAACATGTAAATAAATTAAGATATTTTCTCTTTTATTTTGTAGAGACAAATTTCAAATAAAAAATGTAGGCATTTTAGGACTGATTTTTTTAAAAATAAAATGAGATGAGCCTCGCCCAATAAAATGCACCAATTGCGGGGCCCTCGATAAATGTTTAATTGAGTAAATAGAATTCGGGATAGACTGTTTAGTGAATTCCACGGTCTTACCCATAAATAATAATACGCTAATCGCTTTAGGCACGATTTTAACAATAATACATTCTTAAGCACGGGTGCGCATTCATGCGACCCAAATCCAAATCCCAAAACATTGAATAAAATGTGTTCCGGATTGCGGGTGCACTTCATGTGACGTAATCCAAAGACATGTTTTAAACAATGTTCACATTCTTGTAAAAATAAAATAAATAATGATAAAAGCGGTAAAAAGATAAAACTTGCACATAAGTTCATATTTATATAAAAATCAGATAATCAAGCCGAATATAACAGTTGAGCGACCGTGCTAGAACTACGGAACTCGGGAATGCCTAACACCTTCTCCCGGGTTAACAGAATTCCTTATCCGGATTATTGGTTCGCAGATTGTAATATAGAGTCATTCTTTTCCTCGATTCAGGATTAAAATTGGTGACTTGGGACACCCTAAATCTCCCAAGTGGCGACTCTGAAATAAATAAATAAATCCCGTTTCGATTGTCCTTTAATTGAAAAAAAACTCCCTTGTACCCTAGCGGGGCGGAAAAAGGAGGTGTGACAGCTCTGGCGACTCTGCTGGGGACAACAACCCAGAATCTCTGGTTCAGGGTTCAGAATTCGAGCTTAGATAAATTGTTGTATTGAATTGTATCTGATTTTCCTACATGTTTTATGCTAAATGTGCTAAATGTTACCGCTTTTATATTATCTGAACTGTATATAAACTGTGCCGACACCCTTCTCTCTTCACCTCCGGGGATGCGCTTACTGGTTGAGACTCCCTATTCTGTTAGTGTCATACCTTGAAATAAGAAAGAGGTCGGACAAGTTACGAAGTCGGATGGCCTTTTGGTTCCCGGTAAGTTGCCCCCTCCTCGACTCGAGTTGTCCGCTCGGGTACACAGTCTAGTACTCCGACTCAGGTTTTGAACATAAAATAACATGACTTCATGCCGGATCCCTAGTAGGAACGATTATTTGCATCATGTTGCATTTGACTTAGGGGACTCAACACAGGGGTTGGGTCTGTCTAGGGCTAGCAACCTGAAATGAAAAAGACCATCTTGATGCATCCTATGTGCTACATGTTGCATTCCTTCAAGGGTAAAAGGGTCATTTGGCGGACCAATGATAATTGAGAGTGAATGAAAAGGAAAAAAAAAGAGGGTGAAGTGCGAAGATAAAGCAAATAGGGCCCGGTTATGTTTTGTTACATTTTTATTTAAAAAAAACAAATTTAAAAAAAAATGAAAATTTTTTAAAAAAAAATTCTTTGCACTTTTTATCATTTTTGAAAAATCAAAAATAAAAAAAAGGGAAAAGAAAATCCAAAAGATTTTACATGTTTCATCACCTTTTAAGAAAAAGCAAAAGAAAAAAAAGATATGTTTTCTCTGAATTAGTTATTTTTTTAATTTCTCACCCGTATCCAATCGGCCCGAACTACGTGGGTTTGATTCTCACCGGATGTGAGATACGTAGGCAACCCTCATCGGGTCCAACCCCACCTTTTGCTAAAATAGCCAAAAACCAATAAATAAATAAAAAACGTGTCAAAATTTTAATTTTGTCATAAATAAGTCGGGCGGTGTCCAACCTCCCCTTTTGCTAAAATAGCCAAAAAAAAAATAATATGTCAAATTTTAATTTTGTCATAAAGAAGTCGGGTGACGCTGTTTTATCAAGACATAGCCGAATGTTCCCGAAGGGGACGCCGGAAGGCTGACTTTGCATAAACAGCCACCTTTTGGGTCATGTTTAGGATTTTTGGTCCAGTTGACCCACACAACCTTAAAAATCTTTGTCCCCGAAGCGTTGAAAGGTCGTGTTTGCAACACCAGGTTTTTATTGTAATTTGAAAAAAAAACAAAAAAAAAACAAAGAGTGAGCGGTCAGGTATTTTTAGTCAAAAATAAGCCAAGCCAGCTTCGACCGCGTCTTAAACCGTTCTTGCCGAAATAGCCTTAGAGTATCTTTCAGTCGTTGAAAGGCTATTTTCGTAAAAGAATGAGAAGTTTGTAAAGTGTCATAAAATAATCCTCCCCGGCCTCAAAATTCATATGAAATTGGGAAGGGGCCACATTTGAGAAATAACCGTTTGGTTGTCTTTGCCAAACGGGAAAAGAAGCTGGTCGTTTGTTTTTGGAGTTTGTAAATCTTTTAATTAGAATATGTGGGTTGTTTGATTTTTGAGTTTGTAGGTCATCTTCAAACCTTTGAAACCCAGTTTTGTTTAATATGAAAATTGAAAAAAAATGATTAGTATTGTTTATCTTTTATTGGTCCGAACTACGCAAGGTCTAATTCATGCGGGGTCATGATACGTAGGCAATCTCCATAAGATTCGACCATGACAAAAAAAATATGAAAAAATTTTTGAAGAAAAAAATCAAAAAAAAAATCAAAAAAAAAATCGAAAAAAGAAGAAAAATGAAAAAAAAGGGAAGAGTGTTGTTAATAATGAGGACCGACTGAGTCCATTCTAACCTGTTTTGCTTTGAATCACAAAGAAAGTTAGGTGGTTGGTTTGTGGTAAGCCGGAAATACAAGACCCAGAAGCACACTTTGCGGGGATCAGGCCTTATAACAGAAGCACTCGAATCCTATTGGGACTTGTTGACTAAGGTTGATGATATCGAAGTTGGAAATGGTCTGGACAATACTGATGCAAAACTCAGTGGCTAAAGATGTCAATTTTGATAAAGTGGGAGGACACTCCGTTCCTTGGTTAGCAAAAGAGAAGCTGGTGGTGGCTTATTTTGTTGTCATTTCTGTTGTCCGGATTATTCTTCGGGTTGTAATCCGAATATGGTCTTGTGTCAAACCTTCTTATCTTTCCATTTTGTCATATCAGTTTGTTTAAGTTTTGTCTAGGCTATTTTAGGATTTTATTCTGGTTTGTTTTGTTTGTTTTATTATTCAAACCATTTCGCCGGTAGTCTAAAACAAAAGCCGGTCTTTATTATTTTCAGTCATCCTTTTTGTTTAGTCCTTTTATCATTTTTGTTCAAGCGCCGATTCTCGTGACATGACATGCGCACACAGTTTGGGCCTAATCTTAAAATGTTAATCATAAAACCCTGGGAAGATGATCAAAGCATTTAAAGGAAATAAGAACGGTTTGAGATTGTTTGAAGCCCGAGTCATGTGAAACCGGGGCAAGTAAAACATAAAGAAAACCGTTAAATGCAAGATTCGCCAAATTAGCATGAGGGTCGTTCATGAGAGTGAGAGTGTCGCCCAGCAGTGCTTTAATGACAAATGAAAAAGCAAGTGTTTAACATAATTGTCAAGTCCAGCACCATCGGAAGAGACTATAAATCTATGTTCAATTGTGTCGTTTGCACTTGGCATGTTTTGAAGACTGGAATGACGAAGGCATTTTGTTCTGCTACCTAAACACTTTATCCTTCGTTACCCCTTTTGAGCCTTATTTATTTTCTTTCATACCCCTCGTTCGGAATCAATAGCAACGACTAGGAAATACGAGCCTGGAAGGTAAAGAAAAAAAAATCAAAAAAGAAAATTGATAACAAAAAAAAACAAAGGAAAGTCAAATGAAAACAGAGGAATTGGGAACTACGTTTGACCTGATTCCTCAAAGAGGATACGTAGGCTTTTCACGGCTCGGTCATAGTTTTGAAAAATGAAAAATCAATTAAAATATCCCTAAGCAAGAAACTGGGACAAAGGTTGCAAATAAATCTAGTTTCCGAAAGTTGTAATTTTGAACCCAGAATTTATTTTGTATTTTTGAGCCTTTTATACCCTTTCTTTCTAGCCCTATCCAAAAACCTACATTACGGTCCAAAGAAAGACCTTCTGATCAGTTTTCAAAAGATGCTAAGTTAGACAAACGAGAGTCTTACCGGCGAACATAACATTCTGTTCCACAGCAGAAAGGACTCTAATCTCCAGCAGAGAGGGTCATACCGGCAACACTCCAAATCCCCAGCTGGAAAGTGATACAAATGAGAGAGTCTTATCGGTGAAAACCTTCACAGGCACCATAAGGCGATGAAAGCTGAGAGAAAAACCAAAATGAGAGAGGCTTGATAGTGAAAACCCTTCGGGCACTACAAGTCGAATAAGATTGAGAACCAGATGAGGAATTGCCAATTGAAGGTCTTGAAAGACGACTGACAGCAGAGGATAGGCCACATGTGCATGTCATGACCATTAGAGTCGGTATCTGCGTTTGATAGGTTTTTATTTAAAGTTTCTTTTGTTAAAGAGTCATCGTTTTCCTTTGTCTTTTATTCTGTTCCTTTTATCTTTTTCCTTTCATAGAAAAATTCCCCAGTAGAGCCTGTTTGGTCAAAACCAGTGGGAAATGACTTCAAAATGGGCCATCAACTCTCCAATCATGCAAGATGAGATCTGACTAGTACATCCAAGTGGTATAGTCAGCAAGGAACAAGCGCGAGGCCAGTGTCAAAAAAAAAATATCCCCAGCAAAAGGGAGTTGACAAAAGGATTGACGAGTGTCAAGAAGGATATCCCAGCCGAAATCAAAGGTTGTTAAACCTCAAGACCAAGGCCTGTGGACAAAGCAAGGAGAGCAGTGAGCATGATTTGGGAAATTCATACGATACTAAAAGATCGGTGAAGTGCAAGTTTCCAGGCTATGTCACAAAAGAAAGGGATTATCCCCAGCAAATAATATCATCCCCAACAAGTTGTGGAACAAAGAGCAAGGAAGGAGAAAGGGAAAACCAGCCCAACAGGAGTATCACAACCAACCACCGCGTTTTGAACTAACAAATTTTGTTTGATTTGAAACAGGTAAAGGAAATGGCATTGATGACAAAAATGCATGCCACAAGGGATGTTGTCAAACTGGGGCAGAAAATTTTCTTTTCATTTAGAAAATTTTCTGGAAGTCAGGTACCCATTCGGGGAAGAATAAAGATAATGCCAGTCTCAAGGGAAGTGGTCTTAGAACCAGTGTTGCCCCCAACATAATAAGTTTCAATGGAGGAAGTTGTTCCCCAGCAAAGGGATGAAACTTGAGCTCAGAAAAAGCAAGAGGCCAGCATCATTCCCAACAGCCTTTCGAAGAGTGAAGCACTAGTTCTGAAGGAATCAAAATCCCCCAGCGGTGTTATCCTCGACAGTGTTATCCCCAGCTGATAATATTTTACCCCCCAACAGGTAAGTAAATAATTCCCCAACAGTGTTATCCCCAGCAGTTTCGAGGAGTCCAACACAAGTTTGATGAAAGTCGGTATCCTCAGCGGTTCCTTTCGGGGAAAGACAAAACGAGTCTTAAGGGAGGTAGTCTTCGAAGGAAGAAGCTATGCAAAAAAAAAAAGAGAATAAAAAAAAAAGTTTCGGGCAACCTAGAGTGGGTAAGTAAAAAAAGGGGGAAAAGTCATCCCCATCAAAATAATCCCCAGCAGTTTCGAGGGAAGACAACACATGTAAGTAAATAATTCAGGAAGAAGGAAATGGTTCACGCATAGGAAATGCATTTCCTCCTAAGTTTATTTTTTTTACCCATAGGAGATGCATTTCCTCCTAAAGTTTAGTTTTACCCATAGGAGATGCATTTCCTCCTAAGTTTATTTTTACGCATAGGAAATGCATTTCCTCCTAAGTTTAGCTTCATTCATAGGAGATGCATTTCCTCCTAAGTTTAATTTCACCCATAGGAGAGGCATTTCCTCCTAAGTTTGTTTTTACCCATAGGAGATGCATTTCCTCCTAAGTTTAGTTTTACCCATAGGAGATGCATTTCCTCCTAAGTTTGTTTCACCCATAGGAGAGGCATTTCCTCCTAAGTTTAGTTTCATTCATAGGAGATGCATTTCCTCCTAAGTTTATTTACCCCTAGGAGACGCACTTCCTCCTAAGTTTGTTTTTACCCATAGGAGAGGCATTTCCTCCTAAGTTTGTTTTTACCCATAGGAGATGCATTTCCTCCTAAGTTTAGTTTTACCCATAGGAGAGGCATTTCCTCCTAAGTTTAGTTTTACCCATAGGAGAGGCATTTCCTCCTAAGTTTAGTTTTACCCATAGGAGATGCATTTCCTCCTAAGTTTGTTTCACCCATAGGAGAGACATTTCCTCCTAAGTTTAGTTTCATTCATAGGAGATGCATTTCTTCCTAAGTTTAGTTTTACCCCTAGGAGACGCACTTCCTCCTAAGTTTGTTTTTACCCATAGGAGAGGCATTTCCTCCTAAGTTTGTTTTTACCCATAGGAGATGCATTTCCTCCTAAGTTTGTTAGTTTCACCCATAGGAGAGGCATTTCCTCCTAAGTTTAGTTTCATTCATAGGAGATGCATTTCTTCCTAAGTTTAGTTTTACCCCTAGGAGACGCACTTCCTCCTAAGTTTGTTTTTACCTATAGGAGAGACATTTCCTCCTAAGTTTGTTTTTACCCATAGGAGATTTCCTCTTAAGTTTGTTTCACCCATTGGAGAGGCATTTCCTCCTAAGTTTAGTTTCATTTATAGGAGATGCATTTCCTCCTAAGTTTAGTTTTACCCATAGGAGAGGCATTTCCTCCTAAGTTGTTGTTGAAATCAGGAGTCCGCCTGGAGAATAGAGACATTCAATTTTCAATTTAGCAATCAGGCTCCCACCTGGAGAATAAGGGAATACAGTTGAAGTATCAGCAATCAGGAGCCCACCTGGAGAATAAGGGAATACAATTCAAATTTTAAGTAATCAGGAGTCCGCCTGGAGAACAGAGACATACTTTTCAAGTCTGATGTCAGGAGTCCGCCTGAAGAACGGAGACACACAGTTCAAGTATTGGTTGATGTCAGGAGCCCCCCTGAATAACAGAATGGCGATTTATTGGTTGAAGTTGGGAGCCCGCCCGTATAACAGAGGAATACATTCAGCATTAATTTTCAAGTATTGAAGTTGGGAGCCCACCCATATAATAGAGGAATACATTTCAGTCTTTAATTTTCAAACATTGAAGTTGGGAGCCCGCCCAGATAACAGAGGCATACATTTCAGTCTTTATATTTCAAGCATTGAAGTTGGAAACCCGCCCAGATAACAGAGGCATACATTTCAGTCTTTACATTTCAAGCATTGAAGTTGGGAGCCCGCCCATAGAACAGAGGCATACATTTCAGTCTTTATATTTCAAGCATTGAAGTTGGGAGCCCGCCCAGATAACAGAGGCATACATTTCAGTCTATTTCATTTCAAGTGTTGAAGTTGGGAGCCCGCCCAGAAAACAGAGGCATACATTTCAGTCTTTATATTTCAAGCATTGAAGTTGGGAGCCCGCCCAGATAACAGAGGCATACATTTCATTCTTTACATTTCAAGCATTGAAGTTGGGAGCCCGCCCATAGAACAGAGGCATACATTTCAGTCTTTATATTTCAAGCATTGAAGTTGGGAGCCCGCCCAGATAACAGAGGCATACATTTCAGTCTATTTCATTTCAAGTGTTGAAGTTGGGAGCCCGCCCAGATAACAGAGGCATACATTTCAGTCTTTTCATTTCAAGTGTTGAAGTTGGGAGCCCGCCCATAGAACAGAGGCATACATTTCAGTCTTTACATTTCAAGCGTTGAAGTTGGGAGCCCGCCCAGATAACAGAGGCATACATTTCAGTCTTTTCATTTCAAGTGTTGAAGTTGGGAGCCCGCCCATATAACAGAGGATCAAGTCAGAGGACAATAAAACAGAGGGTTACAATAGGAATCCCCAGCAGGAAACAATAAAATTCCCCGACACTGGGAAGCAGAAGGTTGCAATAAGAGGTCCCAGCAAAAACTCAAATGCATGTGTCGAAAGGAAGAAAAGCATCGGAAGAAAAGCACCGGAAAAAAAATGCAACAGACAAGAAAGCAAGGCAACAAAAACAAATTGCAATCTAGCCTAGCTTCTTGTTTTCTTTTAAGCACAGTGTAACAAGGAGATCGGTAAGCAGTAGTAATAGCATGCAACAACAGTAACATTGCAGTCCCACGGTAGTCCCAGCTACCAAAACTTCCCGAACTACATTGACCTGATTCCTGTTTAGCCCAGGATATGTAAGAAACCTTTGAAGCAAAGGTTCGGTCAAATCTTTTTCAAAAAAATGCTTCACACGGAGTACTCGGATGGGCAAAAATCGCTCGCTTTATCTTTGCACGAAAACCCTTCGTGTCTTCGGGCAAAGAGGGGCAGCTGTAAACACGTGATTTTTGCCCTATATGAGAATTACTCCCAAAAAATTCAAAAATAAAATAATTTTTCTTGGTGTGCAATTTTTGTGATATTTTGTGTAACTATTTGTATGTTTGTCTGTGCATGTTTATTTGTTAAATTATTAAAAATACAAAAATATGTCGCATTTTGCATGTAGGATTTAATTATACAATTGTTAGTAATTAAGTTTGTTTTACAAAAAATAAAATTTACAAAAATAGGCATCGTTTGCATTTTTAGCATTTAATGTCCAAATATACAATTTTATGCTTAATTATTACTTAATTGTGCGTTAATTGTTATTTGGAGTTAATTTGCGCTTTTATAACTTAATTTAGTTCTTAATAATAAGTTAAGTATTTTTATAATTTAGTTTTAGAAAAAATAAAAGAAGAAAAGAGAGCGAAAATATAAAGAAAGTCGGAATTGGGCCTCTTCTTCGATTTCAAGCCACAGGCCCAAAAAATGACTCAATCTTCCCAAACGACCCAGTCCATTTCGAACTAGGTCGACCCAGTCCAGTACCAATAACCCAACTCCCCCTCTTCATTTTTCATTTTTATTTTTAAAAAACAAAAACAAAAAAACAAAAAAATGAAGAAAACCCTAAAAAACTAAGAAACCATCCCCCCCTATTTTTGCTTCTTCTTCTCCAAAATACCAAACACCCCAAGCATCCATGGCAGCCCTTCTGCCTCCCCATCGACAACACACACACACACATCAAACACACACAAGCTCCACCACCCTCGCATCCAAATAGACCCCGTCGCGTTTGCCTTCATCGTCTTCGTCGAGCTCAAGCTTGAGCTCGACATCCATGGTCGCCTCTGCTGCTTCGTCGTCTTTCTTCGGCACCAACAAAAACGTCAAGCTGCGTCAGCTTCAAAGGACTGCTTAAAATAGTCCATCGCCGAGTTCATATGCTGTCATGGCTGATGCCTCGCCGTGCCTCGGCTCCTTCATCGTCTTCTGCTTCACCTCCTATGCTGCCGCGTCCAGCTTCGACGAGCAGCCATGGCTGCTCCAAACGGATGTTGCTGCTACTGTTTTAGTCTTCTTCCTCATCGACGACCTTAGTTGTTGAACACAGCAGCATGTCGATGACCATAGTTGCTTCAGCTGCGTCGACCACTGCCTTCCTGCGACCACTCGTTTCCATGGCTGAAAACAGGAGAACACCCTCGCCATGGCCGGTCGCTACTGCTGCTCACGCAGCTGCTACAGCGTCAGCCTTCTGCTCCGCCTCCCAGCTGCTTTTGTTTTGTTCCCTGCTGCCAGCACCCTTAAGTTGGCGTTGCTTCAGTTTGCTTCTTAGATTCGTTCGTCGTCGTTTGGTCGAGCTTTTGTCGAGGTTTGTCGAAATAGTCCGTACATATTCGTTTCAATCCGGTGAGTATATTTTGAGTTTTATTTTGTCCGTATTTTTGTTTTGACATTTTCGAATCTAAAATCGGCAAATGTTTGTTTTGTTCAAGTCCATCGTTTGAATTATATTTTTAGTTTGTTCATGTGCTTTGTTAAATTAATTTTTCAGATTTCAAATGAAAGATTAATTAATTGTTTTTCATGTTATTTCATGTTTGTATTGTTGTTTAGATAAATGTTTGTTAGTTTAATGTTTGATAGATTCAAATTGAAATTTAATTAATTATTTCTTCAATTTGTTTCATGTTATATATTTTCCAGAAATTATTAATGTTGTTTGAGTCATTTAATCCGTCATGTTTGTTGTTTTAAAAAAATGGATTCATTCGTGTTCATACTTTGTTTGGTTGATCTAGAATCCGAAATTTGTATAGTTTGATTTCTTGTTTATCATTTATGATTATTTCTTGAATTTGTCTCATAATCTTGTTTAAGTTTAATATAGGAATTGTTGGTTGTAATGTTGTTAGAGTTGATTTTAAGTTCAATATTATTGAATTAAGAAATCTAAATATACTTGTTTGTTGTTATTATTGTTGAATCTGAAAATAGGTTGTTTGTTGCTAAAAAAAAATATTGTTCAATCAAATTTTAGTTGTTCTTTGTTGTTCAATTTGTGTTCATGTGATTTGTTGTTGAAATGTTGAAGAAATCATGTTCATGTGATTTGTTGTTTAAATTTCTGTAGAAATTGGTCATATTGGCTATATTTTGGTTGAGTGTGATTAATTGATTTGTTATAGCTGATGGGTTAGTTTGGTAATTTGCAGTACGTTCAGGGGTAGTTTGGTAATTTCAGTAAGGTCGGAGGGGTAGTTTAGGAATTGTACATTTTTGTAATTTTTTATGTGAAGCATGGGGGACAAAATGTAATGGGGTGAGTTGTGATATAATTGTTTAATATAAAGGGGGGACAAGACAAAATTTAGTGGGGAGGAATCTTGTATTTGTTTAGTGAAAGCATGGGGGACAAAATATAATGGGGTGAGGTTGATATATTTATTTAATGTAATGGGGATGAATGGGAAGATAATGGGTTTGGTAGGAGAAAATGGGTTAATTTTAATTGATTAAAAGATTTATGGGATGAGATTATATATAGGAAGTCTTGAACACACAATAAGGATGGACAGAAGAGAAGAAGAGAAAGAACGAATCTGAAATAAGAGAATAAAAAGAGACAAAACAGAAAAACACAAGGGGAGAGAAAAAAAGAGCTGAATATTTAAGAGAGAAAAATTCCGAAAAATATTCAAACTTTCAAATAAAAAAAAATTGAAAAAAAATCTTTGGCTTTCTTTCATTGTTTGAAATCAGCATTAATTGTAGTTGTTTCGTAAAAGTTGGAAGCATTTGTTTTGGGATTACTACTCCACCGGTCTGTTACTGGGTTGTTATTGTTGCTGGGCTGTTGTTGTTGTGTTGTACTGTTATTACTGCTGCTGATTCTCATCTTCATTTTCTTTTGCTTCCAATATCAGGTACACAACTGACACACAGGTTATTGTAATCCGAATATGAAGCATGAATACGAAAAATGAAGAATTGAAATTCTGAATTATATTTAATTATATTCTGAATTTTATTTGTATGTACAAATTATTTAGCTTGCAAAAATCAGAATCATGTAGCTATTTAATACATATAGTGGAACATCCGACGATAATTTAACATATGAACTATCTACATATATTGCATAAAAATAAATAAATGGTGTAGTAACTCCGTCAAGTAAAAATCAAACGAATAGGCCATCTAGTAGGAACTTGGTAGAAATATTGTTTAGTTAAATAATATTGGTTAATTTCAGCATGTAAATGGTCTAGGATTAAAATTAGATTGCTATTTTTTTAAATTTGACAAACTGAGAACATGCCTAGTATAATGTAACTAGGTAATAACATGTAAATAAATTAAGATATTTTCTCTTTTATTTTGTAGAGACAAATTTCAAATAAAAAATGTAGGCATTTTAGGACTGATTTTTTTAAAAATAAAATGAGATGAGCCTCGCCCAATAAAATGCACCAATTGCGGGGCCCTCGATAAATGTTTAATTGAGTATTTAGAATTCGGGATAGACTGTTTAGTGAATTCCACGGTCTTACCCATAAATAATAATACGCTAATCGCTTTAGGCACGATTTTAACAATAATACATTCTTAAGCACGGGTGCGCATTCATGCGACCCAAATCCAAATCCCAAAACATTGAATAAAATGTGTTCCGGATTGCGGGTGCACTTCATGTGACGTAATCCAAAGACATGTTTTAAACAATGTTCACATTCTTATAAAAATAAAATAAATAATGATAAAAGCGGTAAAAAGATAAAACTTGCACATAAGTTCATATTTGTATAAAAATCAGATAATCAAGCCGAATATAACAGTTGAGTGACCGTGCTAGAACCACGGAACTCGGGAATGCCTAACACCTTCTCCCGGGTTAACAGAATTCCTTATCCGGATTTTTGGTTCGCAAACTGTAATACAGAGTCATTCTTTTCCTCGATTCGGGATTAAAATTGGTGACTTGGGACACCCTAAATCTCCCAAGTGGAGAATCTGAAATAAATAAATAAATCCCGTTTCGATTGTCCTTTAATTGGAAAAAACTCCCTTGTACCCTCGCGGGGCGGAAAAATGAGGTGTGACAAACCCTATAGGCACGATCTCTATTATTAAAGCCATTTTAGATCCTATAGGCATGGTTTCTAATTGTGTGGGAGTAAAGCAAACATAACAAATACATTTGAATCCACATGGACCCTATGGGCATGATATCTACCCAATTTGCCCAATATACATAACTACCCTCCCTTTTTCACTTATCACCCCACTGTTTATTTACAAATAATTAGTACAGGCCAATGAATTGAATAGAAATTACATATAAAAGAAATTAATCTATAGGGAGCCTGAAGTAGGCCCAAGTGATTTCCAAGCCTCCAGTAGTCTCAAATACCCAAAGTTACATAGCCAAATTCATGTCTAGGTGTATCAGAGTTCCCTAAGGACCTCAATGATCCCGAGCAATACTCACACCTAGACCTTTTTCAAAAATAATTGGTTTAGGTGCAGTGTGGAAATGCCAGCTCTGACATGCCAGAGTTCAGAGAGATCTCAAGGGTCTCAAGGCAGTACACATATCAGAGGGGCAGGACATAGTATTCTAATAGTAAATGGAAGTGCATAGTGGTTTGAAAGAGTTTAATAGAAAGGTTTTAGGACTGAAAAGAACTTCTGAAAACCATTGGTGATAAAATAGTTTGAGGGAAAGTATAAAGAAGCAATTTTGTAATCAGAAAACAAGACAAAGATCAAACAAGCTTTAGGAAGCAACTTTGGCAAGCAGCTTTCACACAAAGGGAAGAGGGATTGGGAAGATAGAGAGTACACCTTAATGAACCATACAAACAATAGGATATAGAGAGTTTTGAGGGGGCTCTACAGATGTAGCAAAGATCACATCAGAAACATGCTAAAGACATCTAAACCACACAACTAGAACCACTTTAAGGAGACTGACTGGCTTAGTAGGAGTGAAACAGAACATGCAAGGACTTAAATGGACATACTAGGTAAGTGCTAACAAGTGTAGGCATGCTAGTTACATAGAAGCAGAGTCTAAAAAGAAACAGTAGCTAGTTAAACACGCTTAAGTTGTATATGTAGACATGTTAAACAAGATAGCAAACATGCAAGTAAAGTGGAAGTACACTAATCACAATTTGAATAGGCAGTATTAGACATGCTTGAACAAGCAGTAAACAGAAACAAGAATGGACATTAGGCCACTTGAACTAAAGCAGTAAGTAAAGACATAGGTTTTGATTTAAAAATTAATCAGAAGCATACCTAATTAAAGAATGAAAAACACAAGATGTGAGAAAGGCAGTGTGCAACTTCCAGCCTGGGCTTGCAGCCGGCTAGAATGGCAAATATCACAAGTAGCAAAGAGAGCAGAAATAGAGCCTTTTTGAGTGAAAAAGTAGTAGTTTTGAACTATTGTTCGTTCTCCAGAAGTTAAAATAAGAGGGAGTTTATATAGTAATCAAAAGCTTTAAAAAATAAGGCAAGGGATCAATTAAGTTGCAATCATGAAATTCATGGAATCAATCACACATGTAAATCAGTAAGTCTTTTCTTTAATCACGGGATAACCAATTAACGATAAAAGCCTGATAGATATTTAAGGAAAAGAATCAAGTAAAGTTTGGGGTATAGAGTAGGTAATTAAAGGTAAATGAACAGAATTTTCTATTAAGGGAACAATCGATAAGAATCGACAAATAACAAAAAAGGCAAGGGAAAACTAATTAAGGCAAGAAATTCAATCAAACTGAGTAGAGAGGTAAGAATCAAAAGTTTTGTTAAGAAAAAGAGTTCAAATCAACCCAGGAAATAAGAACTTCAGAACAGTCAAGGGTGAAATCAAAGAGAAAATCACGTAAAGATCAGCAAGTTTTGCTGACAACTTAAATAAAGCAAGAAATAATAGTTAGAATAAATATAGGCATATAGAATCAATGGAAAAGTTGAACCAAGTACTCAGTAGAGGCATATTAGGGTAAGTAAACCACGAGACATCTATATGGCTAAAGAACAATTACAGGAACCAAGGCAAGAATACAATTAGTACACGAGTACTCAGAAACCAAACAAAGAATGTCAAAAAATTAAGGCTTTTAGAATAAACGAGTTGAAATTAGAGAAACCTAATGAAATCGGTTAAACATACATGAAACAGAAGATTAAACACCCAAATCATCAAATGTTTTTTGGAAAAAGAGATTTCTGGAAACCCTAGTTTAGAGAAAGATGAAAAATCATTCGAAAATCAGACGATCCTTGTAAATAATCAAAGGTTATTGTAAAAATCATATGAAATAGGTCCAAACATCTCAGATCAGTATAGATCTAAGAAGTTCAGAAGAAAGAAAATATGGTTTCGAGAAGAACAATCACAGAGATGAAGAATCAAACCAAGAAACCCATAGATATAGGAATATCTCACTTGGAATCAAACTAGGACATGCTGAAATAGGCGAGAAATGGCCATAGATGCAATCAAACTAACCCTGATCCCTTAAGAACCCTGAAGATGGTGATACCAGTACAAGAGAGGATACTAGAGGCCTCGGGGTGGTGAGGAACAACATGGAAGGTAGCAAACGACTGGTGATGTAGGTAGATTAGGGTTAGCTTTAAGAGCATTTGAGAGAGAAGAGGGATTTCCGGGCGGCGGACGGTGGCAAAATGAAAGGATTTTGGGGGGTCGTTTGGTTTATTTTAGGTAAGGGTCAATCTGGACCATTGATCACAATGATCAACGACCAGGATTTGCCCGGGTTATTGGGTTGGGGCAGATGGGTATTAGGCTGCGTATATTTTGGATTTAAAATTGGGCTTGGGTAGTGGGTTGAATTAGGACCAAAATTGAAATAAAAATAGGACAGATTTTAAATAGCCACTTTTAATAACTAAATAAATTATAAAAATAATAAGTGAGTTCCAAAAATATTTTTTTGTATACTAAAATGATTAAAAATAGTTATTTAATATTTTAAAAATATAAAAGACTATTTTATGCATAAATAATGTAATTATACATTAGTAAGGGATATTATTGCAAAGATGTGCAATTTAGCTTAAAAATGTAAATATAATTACGAAAAATGCACAAAAAATAATTAAACACTATGTTGGAATAAATAATAAATTTAAATGGATAAATCACCACAAAAGTAATTTGAAGGATAATTATTGGATTATATAAATAAAAGAGAAGAAATAAATTGATTTGGAGCTTTTAAAATTATAGAAAAATTATAAAAATACTTATGCATGCTTATAACTGCATATGTACTATTTTGAAAGTATATATATATATATATATATATATATATATATATATAATATGTGTGTGTGTGTGCAAGGTTGGAAGCAATAAGACTCCTCATAGCCTTTGCTGCTTACATGAAATTTACTCTTCCCCAGATGGACGTCAAGAGTGCCTTCCTTAATGGCTATTTAAAAGAAGAAGTGTTTGTCAAGCAACATTTAGGGTTGGAAATCAAGGAGTGTCCGAATTATGTGTACAAACTTGACAAGGCACTCTATGGGCTCAAGCAGGCTCCTAGAGCATGGTATGAAAGATTATCAAAATTCCTGCTTGAGCATGACTACAAGAGAGGTAAAATTGATAACACTTTATTCTTGAAGGAAAAAAGTAAAGACCTTCTAGTAGTACAAATATATGTTGATGATATTATCTTTGGAGCAACTACTGATAAATTAAGTAAGGAATTTGCTAAATCGAAATGAGTATGATGGGTGAGCTTAATTTCTTTTTAGGCTTATAAATTAAACAAAATTCAGATAGAACTACGATCCATCAGTAGAAATATGTGAAAGAGTTGCATAAAAGGTTTAAAATGGAAGAATAAAAAGAAATCGATACTTCTATAGCAACAACCATAAAATTGGATATAGATGAACCAGGTTCATCTATTGAATAGAAGTTGTATTGGGAAATGATTGGTTCTCTTTTTGTATCTTACTGCTAGCAAACATGGCATTGTTTGCAGTGTAGGTCTTTGTGCTCGATTTCAGGTAAATTCAATGGAGTCCCACTTGCCTAATGTCAAGAGAATATTGAGACACTTGAAAGGCACCACTAACCTTTGCCTTTAGTATCCAAAAGGTAATAATTTTAACCTAGTGGGATATGCTGATGCTAATTATGCAGGTTTTCTTGTGGATAGGAAGAGCACCTCAGGTATGACACACTTTCTTGATTTATGTCTTGTGTCATGGGATATTAAAAAGCAAAGTTCAGTAGCCTTATCTACTGCTGAAGCTGAGTATGTTGCTGCTGCTTCATGTTGTGCTCAATTGTTGTGGATCAAACAACAATTAATGGACTTTGGAATCTATGTTAGTTGTATCCCCATTTTTTGTAATAACACTAGTGCAATAAGTATGACAAAGAAGTCAATTCATCATAAGAGGACTAAGCACATAGATGTTAGTCATCCTTTTTTGAGGGATAACTATGAGAAAGGCTTGATTACTATACAATTTTGTGCTACTAACAAGCAAATTGCTGACATCTTCACAAATGCCTTAAGTAGAGATGATTAAAATCACCTAAAGGGCCAGTTCAAGGTTAAACAAAAAAAAACAAAAAAAAACAACAAAATTTTGGTTAGAAAGTCTGTACATTGTACATAAGTAGATTAAATCTTGATCAGTCTCATACATTCAATAGTATATCTTGTTCCATGTGTTAAAATAACTCATTAATCTCTAATGTTATTTTCTTTATTTTACAAATTTAGATTTACACAAGAAAATTATTAGAGAAGAACCTGGTTTATCAAGATAACACGGTATGCTTTCTACACTCTGCATATTTTGAAATAATAATATTTGAATCATGAGCAAAGTCCTACCTAAGCTAAATTTCCTTTGAACTTATCCAATAAGTGAACCAGTTCAGTGCATAGATTCCCACCCAAATTAAGTCACCTAGATTCTAAGGAATACTCCATCGTCTAGTCAAAAACTGAAATTTCAGTTTCATTAGACTTCTAAGAGTCTGAAAAAGCCTATTGTTACCCATTAATTACTCTCTTTAAATTGATCATCATCATCCCTGCCTTCACTCCCTAATTTTCAAACCGTCAAAACCTTCTCCATCTTCTCTCATTCTCCAAAATTCAATCTATCTTTCTTCATTCTTCCAAATCCAAGATACTAACCCCTCTGATAATCATGGTACTCCCCCACCAAACTCTTCATCTTCAACCACTCCTTAGCCTAAGAAATGGAGAGTTAAGATGCTTGCTCACAAGAACATTGCTGGGAAGGAATTATCAAAGAAATTGAATGCACAATTAAAATCTAGCCAAGCCCAGGAACCCTAGAAATTTGACAACTCCTTCAAGTCAGCTACTGAGGGGGAAGAAACGGGGTCTTCTAATACTGAACAGGTAACTTCTGGAATAAATACTATGAATGAGGTTATTTCTGTGTTAGTTGAAAATTTGGAGAATAGGTTTGTTTTAGTTGGATCTGTTGTGGATGTAGAAACTCCAAAGTCTAGAAAGAGAGGTGCTAAAAATAGAAAGGAAAAAGACTAGGAGAGTGAGGGTATTCGAAGTGAAGAAATGGGAATGGTAACAAAAGTGGTTGACTCTTCACCCACTTCTGATGAAGGAAGAATGACTAATTGTGGAGCAGAATCAGATAATTTAGAGGAAAACGTCAAGAAAATAGGGGGAGGTGGGTCTAGCGAAGCCGTTGAAGGGCTGGCTAAAATTGGGTAAAATATAGATAAACCTGGTTCAACAGTTGATGAAACCCTCACAGACCTATTAAAGAAGGTGAGTGATAGCTACAACCCAAAGAATTAGAGAACTTCACTGGCTAAGACCCGTGGCACTGCTAGGGCTAACAAGAAAAGGAAGGTTGTCCCCCTCTGACACTGTTGAAGTTCCTCCAATGGCAAGAGCCACAAGAAGTCAATTAAAGCAGAATGAGGAAGATCTACAGAGAGCCTTAGAATAAAGCAAAAAGAAAAGGATGGATAAAGGGTAGAAGAAGATAGGAAAGTCTGTTGAGACTATTGATGTGGATGAGATGGATCTGGTCCATCAAGATGAAGATGTGACTGCTGAACTGGAGGTTCAGACTCCTAAGCCCAAGAAATCCAAGACTTTCTCCAAGAAGTCTACTTCTATGTCAAAGTCTGCTGAACTATCCACCCTGGCAAAAAGGACCAGGTCCACAGTGAAAACCATACAAGCAAAAGTTACTGAAGGAGAGGCGTGGAGTAGTGAAGAGGAAGATGAATCAGACAGTGAAAAGGACAAGATGGCTAAGTTTGGCAAAAGAACTATTCTGAAGGGTAGATTCCTCAAGGATTTGGAGGAGGAAGGGATAGTATTGCTGTTGGAAAAATTAGAAGTACAAGGCTGGAAGGACATGGTCCTTTAGATGGATGGCAAGTTGGCTAGGGATGAAATAGTTGAATTTATGGCAAATGCTGCAGTGCTAGATGGAAGGGATACTAGCTTAGTGAAAGGGGTGCAAATCTCTTTTGATATGAAGGAGTTGGGTGGAATTCTAGGTGTACATGATGAAGGGTACAATAATTACAAAAAGCTTAAGTGGCAAAGCCTAGAAAATTTTCCTACTGCCCTTGCCATCACCAGAAAATTCAGTGATCATGAGAAGGAAAGTGTGCCCAAGACTGTGTACAAGAGTGAAATGAAGTCACCCCACAAGGTTTTGTTTGAATTTGTCATCAAATATGTTCTGCCTAGGTATGAGAGGAGGCACACTGCAAACTTCATGGACTTGGTTCTAATGGAGTGTCTAGATTGTGGGAAGTAGATAAATTGGCCTGGATTTATAATCCAGTTTCTTGATAGGGTTATCAATGGTACCAAGTCTCATTCTATTCCCTATGGTTTCATTCTTACAACTGTGCTTTCTTGTTTTAAGGTGCCTTTGAATAAGTGTGAGGTGGCTACAAGCAAAGATCACTTTGGGGCGAAAACTTTGATTGCTTGTGACTATGAGGTCCATGCCACTCCTAATGAACCTGGTTCACATCCAAGAAGATACCAGTAAATAGCTCTTGGTATAGGAAAGTGAGGCAAAGGAAGCTAAGATAGCAAGGATGAAGACACGGTTGGCTGAGGTAGAATCTGAGAGAGATGCTCTCAGAACAAAACTTGCAAGACAAAAGGAGAAGAATGATGGAATTTTTCAAGACATGCTGAAACTTCTCCAAGAAAATAACCCAGCACCTCGTTCTTCCAAGCCTAAAGTTCCTAGCCTAGTGTAGTTCCTTCAGTGACCCAGCTTGGGATGTTTCTTTTGTTGATGTTTGCTCATGTTTTCAATATTTTTATTTCCTTTTATGTATTGTGGAAGAATCATATCAACTATCAATGAAATCAATGAAATCTACTGGTTTTTGTTCTAACTGTTTGTTTTTATTTCTTTGATGGTTGAAATTCTTAGCTTAATCAATGATGATTAATCCATGATTGCATTTGGGATAGCCCGAGTGTACATGAGTAAGTTTTACAATCCGGGTATTGCACATTTTTATGCACTTTTTCTATGATGCCAAAAGGGGGAAAATAAGTTGTGCTTTAAACAAGCGATATTTAGCTTTGAACATGTGATATTTATAACCTTATGAACCTGGTCCTTGATGATAAGTGATAACAAGGAAAAATATTTCTAACATTTTGTTGATATTAAGCTGAGTTTAAACAGGGCCTAAGCTTATGAAAAGCACATAGTTTGTCATCATCAAAAAGGAAAAATTTATTGGCCCAAGTGAAGGTTTGTTTTGAAGACTGACAAAGGAACTCAGGCATGAGCCAGGTCTATCCTTTGTGAACACGGGCAGAGTTGTGCATGTGGGATGCACGTGATGGAGATAAACTTAACTTGGCACAATTGATATCTCCTGATCGGAAAGGTTGTATAATTGATTAGGAGAAGGACTTCTTACTCAAAGAGAACATTATCCAAGATAGGGAAGGAGTCAGAAGTTGGGATCAACTAGAACTTTTCCACTAAGGAAGAGTAGTATTAGAACTCTAGTTATTTGTTCATATACTAACTCTATATATTGTAGGATGTTCTCATTTACAGGTAATGTACAAATGCAGAAGTTAAACAAGAATTGAGAGCAAAATAGCAAGGCATTTTGCAAGCAGTTTGTGTGTGATTCAAGTGTGCAAATATGAATCTACATGAACCAGATAGAAGAACCAGTTCCAAGTGTCTCTCTTTTATTCTAGTTCAATTATAGTAGGTGTTTTCATATTGTACCTTTCAGCTTTATGTAGAGGCAATTGTAATATATACTCAAAATATTCAATTTAGAGTTAACTTGAAGTTGCCACAATAATTAGAGGTTGTGTGCTACAACGTGATTAGAGTTAGTCCTAGGTTTACAAATATTTTTTTGTAAATGCAGTTTTTGGTTCAGTGATTTTAGTGGAGAGTTTGGAAAAATCCTACTGGAAAGTAGGTCGTGGTTTTTTCACCCTTTGAGCCAAATATTTTCACGTAAAATACTTGTGTTTTTTACTTTTCGCATTTACTATTTCTGCAATAGTAGGTTAAGGATCACTTAGAAGAATCACGTTCTTCCATAATCAGTTTAAGTAAAAAATTGGACACCACACAAATTATCCTTTGTGTGGTATTGAAGTTGAAACATCAATGTTATGCGTATGATCTTCCCACAAAGTTTAACAAGGATCTGTTCAAAAAATTACCCTGATTTAGACCCGTGGAGTTCTATCTCCTTGTTTTGTATGACTTTTCTTGTGGGAAGGTGGATGGTGTTGCGTGTGGCAGTGTTGGTGGGGAGAGATAAGGAGAAAGTAGATGGTGGTGAAAGGTGTTCCATGTCTGCAATGTGTGCATATCTAATAGTAATATACGTTAACTTAGGTTCAGGTGTTCAATAGGAATAAAGTTTAGTTTAGGTATCTAAATTAAAAAGGCGGACAAGTTCCAGGGGAGCATATGTATTTGACCTTGGATAATAGTTTTGATAGATTCGTTAGGTTATGACATGTATCAATCGCCTATTTTGTACATTGCACTTCCTTTCTGTAGTAGTAAGTGTATTCCTAGCAGTTTCTCTTTTACGTATTTAGTTTTCTCATTGTCTTAAGAGGTCTTTGGGGAATTCAGTTTTCCTGCGAGGATACTCTATGGAGTATATGTAATGTTTATGATCACTGCGACTGTTTCTTAACTTAATACTAGTAAGGCAAGCCCGTGCTACGCACGGGTCCAACACTATTAACATAACTTTTCTGATACAAAAGATATTTTCTGTATTAAGTTCAATTAACACATAAAAACTTGAGAGTTTGAAAATTGGATACAACTTCTAATGCAATTTTATTTTTCGTCATCTGAAGCCACCTTCCCGTTGCAATCTCAATAAAGGGAAACCTTTGAAGAAAAAATGAGTTGAAATCTCTTTATTTCATGACGGAGTAATATAAAATTATAAATTATAAGGTTGGAAAATCATTCTAAATAACAAAAGTGATGAAATTCACTTGCTTGAAAAATGCGGAAGACAAAATAAAAGAATAACAGGGTTCTGGTTCAAAACATTGCGTATACTTAAAAAGGAAATAATACATTCAATAAATATCACTTTCTCAACTTTCCTAAAACATTTGGACATAAAAAAGATACATTTACTATCTCATATTAAATTCTTCTAGGCACTTGATGCGATTATATACCGCCCTTTTGTTGGTTTCCTTTACACTACAATCACGTAAGAACAGATCAATATAACGCATCAACTCTTGATGCCTTAACATTATCCTCTGAACTCTTATGGCAGATCAAAGGAAACTATTCCAAAAATATTTTATTGACCATTATCTTCGTATTTTGGAGCTTTGTAAATTTGCTTTATAGATGACACAATGTTATTCCTCTTAACATTATTCCAAAGTTTGGCGAACTTGATATTTTCACTTATTAAGTCCTTATATGAAGAGCTAGCTTACAAAGATCAAATGATTTGTCTTCAACCTGCAGTAAAGAGCAACAACTTAATGAGAGAACACAAGTGAACTCATAAAGAGCCATTTTACAACTTTCAACAATGTGGCCGTTTAGAAATCAAATATTCCATGTCCAAAAAAACCTTAAAGTACAAGAACTATTTGATTATCTAATAATTTTGGATTTTATATTTCATCCAAGAGTTTCTAAATAAAGATATAAAATGTCAGAATGAAAATTCGATGACCAACAACTTATGACAGAATATGTGTATTCATTGTGTGTGATGATCCAAAGGGTCATAACCGGTTTTCTACCTTTTTCTGGGCTTTCGAGGTCTTGAAAACCTCATCTTTAGTTGCCTCGATTTGCGTGCATAGTCCAGGCGCGTAGCCGGAAAAGCTTATGTGTTAAATTATGTGAAATTTGATAAATTGTGGCTTTAAAATGGTTAAAGTTGATTTTGGTCAACATTTTGGGTGAACGAACCCGGACCCATGATTTGATGGTCCCGAAGGATCTGTAGAAAAATATGGGACTCGGGCGTATGCCTGGAATCGAAATTCGAGGTCCCGAGCCCGAGAAATGAATTTTTAAAAGAAATTGTTTTTTGAAATTTAATATGAAAATTTGAAATAAAAATGAATTAGAAAGCATTGGTATCAGGCCCGTATTTTGGTTCAGGCACTCGATACAGGTATTATATGTGGTTTAAGCGCTTTCTATGAAATTTGGTTGAAATCGGACGTCATTTGACGTGTTTCGGACCTAAAACTCTAAATTTGAAAGTTTATGAAGTTTGATAGAAAAAAATGATGATTTTGAGGCTTGATTCATTGATTTTGATGTTATTTTGGCGATTTGATCGCTTGAGTAAGTTCATAGGATGTTATTGAGTTAGTGTGTGTGTTTGGTTAGGAGCCCCGAGGGCTCGGGAGTGATTCAGAGGCGGTTCGGGGTGTTTTTGACCTTAGGAAGTGTTGCAGAATTTCTGCAGTCAGTGCCCAGTCATTTTCTTCTATGCGATCACATAGGTATGTCTGCAATCGCGTAGAGTTATTTTGGAGTCGCCCAGTTTTGTTCTATGCGATCGCGTTATAGGCCATGCAATCGCGTACCTCTGTAAACTCATTCTATGCGATCACACACTCCCTTCTGCGTTCGCAATTCACAAAAGGCCTAGCCCCGCTTTGACCCTCTATGCGATCGCACTCGTCATCCCGTGATTGCAGTGACCAGCCTACCTTCCCCTATGCGATCGCATTCCCTTTCCCGCGATCGCATAGGGCAATTCCGCCCAGTTATTTTAAAAGTCCAAAACAGACCCATTACGGGAGTTCTACCATTTTTCATAAAACTTGTCTTCTCCAAGCTCTAGGGGCGATTTTTGAAGCTCTTCTTCATTAAAGTCTTTTGGGTAAGTAATTTCCCACCTATTTCCTTCACTCTTCTTCATTAATTACTGAAATTCTAAACCTAAATCATGAAATCAAAGTAGAAATTAGGAGTTTTGGGTAGAGTTATGTTTTTGGAAATTTTGAGTGATTCAACCTGAATTTGGGGTCGGATCTTAAAATAAATTATATATTTGAACTCGTGGGGTTATGGGTAATCAGGTTTTGGTCCGACCCTCGTGTTTGGACCATGTGGGCCCGGGGTCTAATTTTGGTATTTTTGGAAGAATGCTAGGAACTTCATATCTAAGCTATGTGATTTTGTTATCGAGTCTTTATTGATATTATTGAATTAATTATGCCTAGATATCGTTGTTTCGGAGTCGGATTATAAAGGAAAAGCGGTATTTGAAGGTTGATTGCTATTCTTTGGACCGAGGTAAGTGTTTGTTCTAACTTTGGCTTGAGGGAATAGGATTAGAGTATTGTTTGCTATTTGCTAATTGTTGAGTACGGTGTATAGGCATGGTGACGAGTATCTATACACCGGAGTCTAGCATGACCGTGAGTCTTATTTGTGTTTATTCGAATTTTGTGATACCTCTTCCTTGTTAAATTCATAAATTTCATATAATGTGAAGAGTTTGAGGAAGAGTTATGATTTGTACATTCTTGGAGCGTTGGCTCGAGTGTATCATAAATCATGAAAGTATATGAAATGATTAAACCCCTTTGGAGCGTTGGCTCAGGTGGTAAAGTGAGATAAGAGGTAAAAGTGAAAGAAAGAGAAAGAATTATTGAATTGCTCCCTTGCCGGGATGCTTGTTGCTTTGTTGACTATCTCCCTTGCCGGGATGCTTGTTGTTTTGTTGACTATCTCCCTTGCCGGGATGCTTGTTGCTTTGTTGACTATCTCCCTTGCCGGAATGCTGAGATTATTGTTATTGTTCCCTTGCTGGGTTTTTTTTAACTGCTTAATTGTGCTCCCTTGCCGGGAGTTAGCTGTTTATTTGTATTCCCTTGCCGGGATTTCTATCATTATTTGTCTACTCCCTTGCCCCTTATTTGTGATTGTTTCTTGGGTGAGGAAGAGTGATAAAGCACGAAGGGTGATGTCGTGCATTGTTTGCTATTGTGAGGAAAGAGTGTAAAGCATGAAGGGTGATGTCGTGCCGCATGATGTACTATTCTGTGCCGATTTTATTGATTATATGGTGAGTAAAGAGAGTAAAAGCACGAAGGGTGATGCCGTGCATATTTCATTTATATGATTGCTTTGGTGAGGACGAGAGCGTAAAGCACGAAGGGTGATGCCGTGTATTTGTTGCTTTCTGATTCTTTGTTGATATTCGAGTTATGTTGTTTCTTTCATTACTTGTTCTTATTTGATTTACTTCGAGGTTATAGATTTCCTTACCCTATTTGCCTTGTGATTGTTGTTTGGGTGAGGAAGCGCGTAAAGCACGAAAGGTGATTCCATGTATTGTTTTGGTGAGGACGAGAGTAAAAGCACGAAGGGTGATGCTGTGCAAATTGTTGACTTTTTATTCTTCTTGACATTCTGGCTTTGTTACTTCTTTCTGTTATTGAGGATTTCTATTTGAAACTTTTAGCTCCCCATAGCATGCTCCCCCCTTCTTAGCTGTTTAAATTCTGTATATTTCCTTTTATTGCATATATCTGCATAGGTTGTTTTTGGTAGGTCCTGTCTAGCCTCGTCACTACTTCGCCTGGGTTAGGCCAGGCACTTACCAGCACATGGGGTCGGTTGTGCTGATGCTACACTCTGTGCATCTTTTTGCACAGATCTAGGAGCAGCTTTTGGACCTTAACAATAGGATTTGATCGGGAGCTGACTTCAGTCCAGAGACACCAAGGCAGCCTTGCTGACGTTTGCAGGCCCGAAGTCACTCTCTCTTTATTCAGTTTGTTATCTTTTGTACCGAAACAAACAATTTATAATTTTCTTTCAGACGATTGTATTTAGTAAATCTTAGAAGTTCGTGAGCATTGTGACACCAATCTTGGGTAGAGGATTATGTTAAACTTTCCGCATTTCTATTCAGTTTTTATATAAGTTAAGACTTCCGCTTGAAATTTTAATTATGTTGCCTCTATTACATGTTGATAATTATGGAAAAGAATATGTGTTAAACGGAAGGTAATTTAAGTTGGCTTGCCTAGCTCCTATTAGTAGGCGCCATCACGACCCCGAGGGTGGGAAATTTGGGTCGTGACAAGTTGGTATCAGAGCACTAGGTTACTTAGGTCTCACAACTCACGGACAAGCTCAGTAGAGTTTGAGGGATTGGTACGGATACGTCTATATTTATCCCTCAGAGGCTACTGAGTTAGGAAAACTTCACATCTGTTCTTTCTTGTCGTGCGGTTCTGTTTCCCCAATACTGATTGAATTTCTACTCCGTTCTTTCGCAAATGGCGAGGACACGCGCTTCCTTATCGACCGAGCAGCAGCCCGAGCCCCCAGCAGCAGCTCCTATTAGGGGCAGAGGGCGAGGCCATGCTAGAGGCCGAGGTAGGGGCAGAGCTCAGCCCCGAGCAGCAGTTCCAGAGGTGGAGCCTCATGTTGATTATGATGAGGAGGTTCCAGCTCCAGTAACTTTGGTGGGCCTAACTCAGGTCCCAGAGGGTTTTATTGCCACCCTAGTTCTTCAGGACGCCCTGGTTCAATTGGTGGGCCTTATGGAGAGAGTCACCCGAATATGTTTTCTTCCTGTAGCACCAGCCACTTCTCTGGCTGGAGGAGGGGCTCAGACTCCTTCTACACGCACTCCGGAGTAGGTAGCTCCCCAGATTCAGATTCCAGCGGTTTAGCTAGTTAGGGTAGTTCAGCCGGGTGCCATAGCTCAGACCGGCGATGGAGCGGCTATGTTCGTCGATGCTTTGTGGAGACTGGATAGGTTCACCAAGCTCTTCACTTCTACTTTTGCCGGTGCATTTACTGAGGATCCCCAGGATTATCTAGAAAGCTTCCACGAGGTTCTGAGAAACATGGGTATTATTGAGACCAATGGGGTTGATTTTGCTACATTTCGCTTGTCTGGATCCGCCAAGACTTGGTGGAGGGATTATTGCTTAGCGAGACCAGCCGGATCTCCATCTTTGACTTGGGAGCAGTTTACAGTGTTGTTTCTAGAGAAGTTTCTCCCCGTTACTTAGAGAGAGGCCTATCGGAGGCACTTTGAGCGCCTCCAGTAGGGTTCTATGACTGTTACCCAGTATGAGACCAGGTTCAACGATTTAGCTCGCCATGCTCTCATCATACTTCCCACCGAGAGAGAGAGGGTGAGAAGGTTTATTGATGGTCTTATTCTGCCAATTCGTCTTCAGATGGCCAAGGAGGGCGGGAGCGAGATCACATTTCAGGAGGCGGTCAATGTGGCCCGCATAGTTGAGATGGTTATGTCATATGGAGGTGGTCATAGGTCGGATAAGAGGCCCCGTCATTCAGGAAGATTCTGTGGTATTGCGTCTGGAGGTAGAGATTCGTATGGTAGAGGCCATCCTCCTAGGCCCTTTCAGTCAGCTCGCCAGGTATCACATGGTATCTCAGGTGGTCGTGGTTCTCAAATGCATTATTTGGACCAGCAATCTTTCAGAGCACCACCAGCTCTCATAAGTGCACCGCCACTTCAGAATTTCTGAGGTGGTCATTCAGGGCAATAGGGTCAGCAGTCTCAGCAGCCGAGGGCTTGTTACACTTGTGGTGATATGGGTCACATTTCTAAGTTTTACCCTTGAGCTTCGGGTAGTTCTCAACAACAGGGTCCTCGCCTTATGATTCAGGCACCAGTTGCTCCATAGCCTGCCCAGCCAGCTAGAGGCGGGGGTAGAGGACATAGAGGTGGAGGTAGAGGTCATAGAGGTGGAGCTCAGACCGCCAGAGGTAGGGGTCAGCCAACAGCCGATCGTCCCAGGGTTGTGATTTAGGGAGGTAGGGCCCAACCCCGATGTTATGCTTTGCTAGCCAGGCCAGAGGCTAAGTCATCCGATGCTGTTATTACAGGTACTATTTTGGTCTGTGATAGAGATGCTTCAGTGCTATTTGACCCTGGATCTACGTATTCACATGTGTCGTCCTATTTTGCACCCTACTTGGTTATACGTAGTGAGGCCTTGAGTATTCCTGTGTATGTATCTACACTAGTAGGTGATTCTATAGTGGTTGATTGGGTTCATCGTTCCTGTGTTGTGGTGTTTAGGGGACTTGAGACCCGTGTTGATTTGTTGCTCTTAGATATGGTGGATTTTGACATTATATTAGGGATGGATTGGTTGTCCCCGTATCATGCGATCTTGGATTGTCATGCCAAGATTGTGACTTTAGCCTTATCGGATTTTCCCCATTTAGAGTGGAGAGGGACTCCTGGTCATTCTACCCGTAGTGTTATTTCGTATGTGAAGGCTCGGTGTATGGTCGAGAAGGGGTGTTTGGCCTACTCAGCTTATGTTCGTGATTCCAGTGCTGAGATTCCCTCTATTGATTCTGTGACCTTGGTTCGTGAATTTCCTGTGGTTTTCCCATCAGACTTGCCAAGGATGCCACCCGATAGGGATATTGATTTTTGCATCGATTTGGCTCCGGGCACTCAGCCCATTTCTATTCCACCATATCACATGTCCCTGCTAGAGTTGAAAGAGTTGAAAGAGCAGTTGCAAGACTTGCTTGAGAAGGGTTTCATTAGACCCAGCATATCGCCTTGGGGTGCGCCGACTTTGTTTGTAAAGAAAAAGGATGGCTCGATGAGAATGTGCATTGATTACCGGCAATTGAACAAGGTTACAATTAAGAATAAGTATCCACTACCGAGGATTGATAATTTGTTCGATCAGCTTCAGGGTGCCAAGGTATTTTCAAAGATTGACTTGAGATGTGGCTACCATCAGTTGAGGACTAGGGCATCCGATGTCCCTAAGACAGCATTCCGCACTCGGTACGGGCATTATAAGTTCTTGGTTATGTCATTTGGGTTGACCAATGCCCCTGCAGCCTTTATGGATTTGATGAACCGAGTGTTCAGGACTTATTTGGACTCGTTCGTGATAGTCTTCATTGATGATATTTTGATATATTCCCGCAGTCGGGAGGAGCACGAGCAACATCTTAGATTGGTTCTTCAGACCTTGAGGTATAGTCAGTTATATGCTAAGTTCTCGAAGTGTGAGTTCTGGTTGAGCTCGGTTGCATTTCTGGGTCACGTTGTATCAGCAGAGGGTATTCAGGTGGGCCCGAAGAAGATAGAGGTAGTCAAGAATTAGCCTCGACCAGCTTTAACTACAGAGATTCAGAGTTTCTTGGGGTTAGAAGGTTACTACCGTCGGTTTGTGGAGGGGTTTTCATCCATTGCAGCCCCGATGACCAGGTTGACCCAGAAGGGAGCCCAGTTCAGATGGCCGGACGAGTGTGAGGCGAACTTTCAGAAGCTCAAGACCGCTCTGACTACGACACCGGTATTGGTTTTGCCCGCAGGCTCAGGGCCTTATACAGTCTATTATGATGCATCTCGTATTGGACTTGATGCAGTGTTGATGTAGGATGGCAAGGTCATTGCCTATGCTTCGAGGCAGTTGAAGGTTCATGAGAAGAACTATCCTGTGCATGATTTGGAGTTGGCAGCCATTGTTCACGCATTGAAGATTTGGAGGCACTATCTGTATGGCGTGGCGTGTGAGGTGTTCACGGATCATAAGAGTCTTTAGTATTTGTTCAAGCAAAAGGAGTTGAATTTGAGGCAGAGGAGGTGGTTGAAGTTGTTGAAAGATTATGACATCACTATCCTATATCACCCGGGAAAGTCCAATGTGGTGGCCGATACCTTGAGTAGGAAGTCAGCCAGTATGGTCAGTCTTGCTTATATTCCGGTCGGCGAGAGACCTCTTGCTTTGGACGTTCAGGATTTGGCCAATCAGTTAATGAGGTTGGATATTTCTGAGCCTAGTAGAGTATTAGCTAGCACGGTCGCCCGTTCTTCGTTATTAGAGCGTATCCATGATCGACAGTTTGATGATCCCCATTTGTGTGTCCTTAGGGACACGGTACAGCGTGGAGGTGCCAAGAAGGTTACCTTAGATGCTGATGGATTTTTGAGATTGCAGGGTCAAGTTTGTGTGCCTAATGTGGATGGGCTTCGAGAGTTGATTTTAGAGGAGGCCCATAGCTCCCGATACTCTAATCATCCGGGCGCCGCGAAGATGTATCAGGACTTGCGACAGCATTATTGGTGGCGTAGAATGAAGAAGGATATCGTTGCCTATGTGGCTCGGTGTTTGAATTGTCAACAGGTTAAGTATGAGCATCAGAGGCCTGGTGGTTTATTTCAGAGGATTGAGCTTCCCGAGTGGAAGTGGAAGCGGATCACTATGGACTTCGTTGTTGGGCTCCCGCAGGCTCGGAGGAAGTTTGACGCAGTTTGGGTCATTGTTGGTAGGCTGACCAAGTCAGCGCATTTCATTCCTGTGGCAGTCTCCTATTCATCCGAGAGGTTAGCTGATATTTATATCTGGGAGATTTTTTGCCTTCATGGTATGCCAGTATCTATCATTTCGGACCGAGGTACGCAGTTTATCTCGCGTTTATGGAAAGCAGTCCAGCGAGAGTTAGGCACCTAGGTTGAGTTGAGTACAACATTTCGTCCTCAGACGGACGGGCAGTCCGAGCGGACTATTCAGATATTGGAGGATATGCTCCGAGCTTGTGTCATTGACTTTGGAGGTTCGTGGGATCAGTTCTTACCTTTAGCAGAGTTTGCCTACAACAACAGCTACCAGTCGAGTATCCAGATGGCTCCTTATGAGGCTTTGTATTGTAGGCGATGTCGATCTCCGGTTGGATGGTTTGAGCCGGGAGAGGCTCAGTTGTTGGGTACAGATTTGGTTCAGGAGGCTTTGGACAAGGTCAGGATCATTCAGGATAGACTTCGTACAACTCAGTCCAGGAAAAAGAGCTACGCAGATCGAAAGGTTCGAGATGTGGCTTTCATGGTTGGTGAGCGGGTATTGCTCCGAGTGTCGCCTATGAAGGGCGTGATGAGATTTGGGAAGAAGGGCAAGCTTAGACCTAGGTTCATTGGTCCATTTGAGATTCTTGATCGAGTGGGAGAGGTGGCTTATAGACTTGCATTGCCACCGAGCTTATCAGCCGTACATCCAGTGTTTCATGTGTCCATGGTTCAGAAATATCACGGCGATCCATCCCACGTGTTAGATTTCAGCACTGTCCAGTTGGATAAGGACTTATCTTATGAGGAGGAGTCGGTAGCTATTCTAGACCGGCAGGTTCGCCAGTTGAGGTCGAAGAGTATTCCTTTGGTTCATGTTCAGTGGAGAGGTCAGCCTCTTGAGGCATCGACCTGGGAGTCCGAGTCCGATATGCAGGACCGTTATCCTCACCTTTTCCCCGACTCAGGTACTTCCTTCTTATGTCCGTTCGAGGACGAACGGTTGTTTTAGAGGTGGAGAATGTGACGACCCAAAGGGTCATCACCAGTTTTCCCCCTTTTTCTGTGCTTCTGAGGTCTTGAAAACCTCACCTTTAATTGCCTCAATTTGCGTGCATAGTCCAGGTGCGTAGCCGGAAAAGCTTATATGTTAAATTATGTGAAATTTGATAAATTGTGGCTTTAAAATGATTAAAGTTGACTTTGGTCAACATTTTAGGTAAACGGGCTCGGACCCGTGATTTGACGGTCCCGGAGGGTCCGTAGAAAAATATGGGACTCGGGCGTATGCCCGGAATCGATATCCGAGGTCCCGAGCCCGAGAAATGAATTTTTAAAAGAAATTGTTTTATGAAATTTAATATGAAAATTTGAAATAAAAATGAATTAGAAAGCATTGGTATCAGGCCCGTATTTTGGTTCCGGCGCCCGGTACAGGTCTTATATGTGGTTTAAGGACTTTCTGTGAAATTTGGTTGAAATCGGACGTCATTTGACGTGTTTCAGACCTAAAACTCTAAGTTTGAAAGTTTATGAAGTTTGATAAAAAAATGATGATTTTGAGGCTTGATTCATTGATTTTGATGTTATTTTCACGATTTGATCGCTCGAGTAAGTTCGTAGGATGTTATTGAGTTAGTGTGTGTGTTTGGTTAGGAGCCCCGAGGGCTCGGGAGTGATTTAGAGGAGGTTCGGGGTGTTTTTGGCCTTAGGAAGTGTTGCAGAATTTCTGTAGTCAGTGCCCAGTCATTTTCTTCTATGCGATCACATAGGTATGTCTGCGATCACGTAGAGTTATTTTGGAGTCGCCCAGTTTTGTTCTATGCGATCGCGTTATAGGACATGCGATCGCGTACCTCTGCAAACTCATTTTATGCGATCACACACTCCCTTCTGCGATCGCAATTCACAAAAGGCCCAGCCCCGCTTTGACCCTCTATGCGATCGCAATCGTCATCCCGCGATCGCAGTGACTAGCCTACCTTCCTCTATGCGATCGCATTCCCTTTCCCGTGATCGCATAGGGCAATTCTGCCCAGTTATTTTAAAAGTCCAAAACATACCCATTACGGGAGTTCTACCATTTTTCATAAAACTTGTCTTCTCCAAGCTCTAGGGGTGATTTTTGAAGCTCTTCTTCGTCAAAGTCTTTTGGGTAAGTAATTTCCCACCTATTTCCTTCACTCTTCTTCATTAATTACTGAAATTCTAAACCTAAATCATGAAATCAAAGTAGAAATTAGGAGTTTTGGGTAGAGTTAGGCTTTTGGGAATTTTGAGTGATTCAACCTCAATTTAAGGTCGGATCTTAAAATAAATTATATATTTGAACTCGTGGGGTTATGGTTAATCGGGTTTTGGTCCGAGCCTCGTGTTTGGACCATGTGGGCCCGGGGTCGAATTTTGGTATTTTTGGAAGAATGCTAGGAACTTCATATCTAAGCTATGGGATTTTGTTATCGAGTCTTTATTGATATTATTGAATTAATTATGCCTAGATATCGTTGTTTCGGAGTCGGATTATAAAGGAAAGGCGGTATTTGAGGGTTGATTGCTATTCTTTGGACCGATGTAAGTGTTTGTTCTAACTTTGACTTGAGGGAATAGGATTAAAGTGTTGTTTGCTATTTGCTAATTGTTGAGTACGGTGTATAGGCATGGTGACGAGTATCTATACACCGAAGTCTAGCATGACCGTGAGTCTTATTTGTGTTTATTCGGATTTAGTGATACCTCTTCCTTGTTAAATTCATAACTTTCATATAATGTGAAGAGTTTGAGGAAGAATTATGATTTGTACATTTTTGGAGCGTTGGCTCGAGTATATCATAAAGTGTGAAAGTATAATGATTGAACCCCTTTGGAGCATTGGCTCAGGTGGTAAAGTGAGATAAGAGGTAAAAATAGAAAGAAAGAGAAAGAATTATTGAATTGCTCCCTTGCCGGGATGCTTGTTGCTTTGTTGACTATCTCCCTTCCCAGGATGCTTGTTGCTTTGTTGACTATATACCTTGCCAGAATGCTTGTTGCTTTGTTGACTATCTCCCTTGCCGGAATGCTGATATTATTGATATTGTTCCCTTGTCGGGTTTTTTTAACTGCTTAATTGTGCTCCCTTGCCGGGAGTTAGCTGTTTATTTGTATTCCCTTGCCGGGATTTCTATCATTATTTATCTACTCCCTTGCCCCTTGTTTGTGATTGTTGCTTGGGTGAGGAAGAGTGATAAAGCATGAAGGGTGATGTCATGCATTGTTTGCTATTGTGAGGAAAGACTGTAAAACACGAAGGGTGATGTCATGCCGCACGATGTACCACTCGGTGCCGATTTTATTGATTATATGGTTAGGAAAGAGAGTAAAAGCACGAAGGATGATGCTGTGTATATTTCATTTATATGATTGCTTTGGTGAGGACGAGAGCGTAAAGCACGAAGGGTGATGCAGCGTATTTGTTGCTTTTTGATTCTTTGTTGATATTCGAGTTATGTTGTTTCTTTCATTACTTGTTCTTATTTGGTTTACTTCGAGGTTATAGATTTATTTAACCTATTTGCCTTGTGATTGTTGTTTGGGTGAGGAAGAGCGTAAAGCACGAAGGGTGATGCCGTGTATTATTTTGGTGAGGACGAGAGTAAAAGCACGAAGGGTGATGCCGTGCAAATTGTTGACTTTTGATTCTTGTTGACATTCTGGCTTTGTTACTTCTTTCAGTTATTAAGGATTTCCATTTGAAACTGGTAGCTCCCCATAGCATGCTCCCCTCTCTTAGTTGTTTAAATTCTGTATATTTCCTTTTATTGCATATATCTGCACAGGTTGTTTTTGGTAGGTCCTGTCTAGCCTCATCACTACTTCGTCGAGGTTAGGCCAGACACTTACCAACACATGGGGTCGGTTGTGCTGATGTTACATCTGTGCATCTTTTTGCACAGTTCCAGGAGCAGCTTTTGGACCTCAGCAGTAGGATTTGATCGGGAGCTGACTTGAGTCCACAGACACCGAGGTAGCCTTACTGATGTCCGCAGGCCCGGAGTCTCTCTCTCTCTCTATTCAGTTTGTTATATTTTGTACCGAAATAAACAGTTTATAATTTACTTTCAGATGATTGTATTTAGTAAATCTTAGAAGTTCGTGAGCATTGTGACACCAATCTTGGATAGAGGATTATGTTAAACTTTCCACATTTCTATTAAGTTTTTATATAAGTTAAGACTTCCGCTTGAAATTTTAATTATGTTGCCTCTATTACATGTTGATAATTATGGAAAGGAATGTGTGTTAAACGGAAGGTAATTTAAGTTGGCTTGCCTAGCTCCTATTAGTAGGTGCCATCACGACCCCGATGGTGGGAAATTCGGGTCGTAACTTTGTGATTTTACTTTCTCAAGCAATTCAATATCTTCTAGAGCTTGATGTGACCTATTGATGTTTTTGGTGGTGACATAACTTCTTTTATCATGTTTGAAGAAAAATTATTAAATGAGATAAAGTGGTTGTAAGATGGTTAATTAGAGTAAAATAACAATGGACGAGGAACATAATCTCGTTACCTATACTCAATCATAAAAATAAGAAAGAATTTTACCTCTTCCCTTTTTTTTGTACCAGCAAGTGAAGCTCCAAGGCAAGCTTTGTATAGACAAAAAGAGAAGAAAACTTGTTATGCTTTAGGAACCACTTTCTTCTTACTGTTACCAAGTAGTTATGCTCTAGGAACTCTTTCTTTTTACTGTACCATGTAAGAATATTTATAGAAGATAAATGGCCATCCAGTTCCCTCTGCAAGCAAAAAAACTTGAAAGTACCTAACTTATTTAACTAAATTCTGGAGCCAAAGCGAAGCCTAACTTACTGACTAAAATCATTGGGAATACAGTTTGGTGTTGAATTTATTAAACATCTCCTAATGCTGAACTTGATCATCCATCTCCTGTAACATGCATATTCACAGAAAGAGGCTTCTATGAATGCTACAATAATATCTATGAATACTACAATAATATATGAAAATTATAATGATCGAACAGTCGGATTAAGCATCTACTTAACTGATATAAGAAAAATAAAGTATATTAATTAGAAGAAATTCAAGGCAATATTCAGTTACTCATCGTGAAAGACCTTTGCTATGAGGCTTTATTTAGCTTGGACTTTATGCCAATTACTATTTCTTTTTATCCTTTTTCTCTTTTTTTATATTTAAGTAGATTTAGAATATATACTTTTCAACACCAAATCTCATTAGATTCTGACATTAGCTTCTAATCCTCTATCATACTTTTCTTAATCAAGAGAATTTCAACACCAACTTCTTTAGATTCTGATGAAAATTACTAACCCTTTATCCCACTTTTCTTAATGAGATTTAGAATATTTTTCGACAACATAACTCGTAAGATTTCAATAGAAAGATCAAATTATTTCTTCTACAAAAAATTGTGAAACTTCTAAATCTGAGCAGGTAAGGAGGACAGGGCACTGCTAAAACTTTTCTCAAACCAGGGTCGGCTCCATAGTGATGAGAGGTAAAGGCATGTGCCTTAGGCCCCCAAATTTGGGGGTCCCATTTTAAAAAAATAATAAGTTCATAAGTATTTTAAAAATAATATTTAATATTTTTAATACAAAAATAGAGTATTTAATATAAAAGAAAAGAAAACTTTTTAGATATATAAATGAGGTAATAATTTGACTTACTTAAAAATAGGTAGATGAATACTTTTTCCAATTTTTTACTTTTTCACTTTTTACTTCTTTAAAAATTTGCTCTCTCTTCCTTAATTTGTCCAAGTCACTCTTTCTTTTTTCTAATCTCTTCATATCTCGGAAAATCCTATATATTTTCTGTCTTTCTATGTGATATTCTTACTCACTTTCTTTCTTCAAGATTTCATTACTCACCTTTTTCTCAAAGATGTCATTAGTTCAAGTGTTCAACAATACTTTTAAGTTTTCAATAGTTCTATACTTCTATTGCTCTGTAAAATCTCATCTAATATCAGCAATATCTCAAGAAAGATTAAATAAGCTAGTTATGTTATCAATTGAACATGAACTATTAGAGAAAATCGATTATAAAAGAATTATTAACAATTTTGTATCTCAAAAAGTTAGAAGAATAAACTTCAAATAAAAAGATATCTTATAACTTTTTTTTAAAAAAAAATTAGGCCTCATATTAAACTATGGCTTTAGGCCCCGTATGTGCTTGAGCTGCCCCTGCCTCAAACATCAAAACACCAATCCATTAAAAGTCTATAAAAGATATTAAAAGAAGCAACATTGGACTACATGAAAATCTTAAAATTGTTCTACTATATCAAAGCACAATTAACCTCAAACTCTCAAAGAATCTGAAGATATCTCTGATTTATTTTGATAAAAATTGTCTATAATGAGACACATCCACAATAAAAACACAAATCTAGCAAAAAATTACAACTAATTACATTTGTTCTTATTAACAATAATGCACAAAAAATGTAGACAACATATAAGTCAAATGTATAAAAGGCATGAGTATGATGAATTAATTTTAACAGTAACAATTATATTTAACCCATAAAATTTATCTTACGCTGGATGAAAAAATACAACAAAATATGCGAATTGAGTTCACCTTGGCGTGTGAAACTAACAAAACCTAAGGTGAATTAGTGGAGAATACATCATGTAGTTCTGCAACTGATTTTGTAGGAGAACCAAAAACAAATTAACAAAAAGGATGTACTCCAAGTTGCTTCAATAATTGTGACGACCCGGATTTCTCACCCTCGGGAGTCGTGATGGCGCCTACTAATGTGAGCTAGGCAAGCCGACTGTTTGAACTAATTACCTTTTTACCCCTTTTATATTCTTTAACAATTTTAAAGCAATAAAGTGTAGACAACGGAATTTACAATAAGCGGAAGAAAAGCAATGAACTATCTAAATATGTATCCAATACAACCGCTTGAACCTCGACTACCCAGAACTGGTGTCACAGTTTCACAGACGGTCTAAGAATACTATATACAAAGTCTGAAAGATAAAAGATACACTGATTCTGAAATAAGTAAAGGAAACAGGATAAAGAAAAGATAGGAGGTGATGCCAAGGCCCGCGGACGTTTGCAGGACTACCTCGGGTCACCTGTGTGAACTGAAGACAGCACCCTCACTACGGTCCAAGCGCTCCGGAATCAGTATCTGCACACAGTGTAGAGTGTAGTATAAGCACAACCGACCCCATGTGCTGGTAAGTGCCTAGCCTAACCTCGGCGAAGTAGTGACGAGGCTAGGACCAGACTACCAAATAAACCTATGCAGTTAAATCATATACAACAGAAATATAAAAGCAGATAATTACATTTAAAGATGGGAGGGGGAAACATGTTTCGGGGAATAACAGACAACAACAGAATATCAAGAGGAATATAAATAAACCAAAATCCAATTACTAACAAGGATAAGGAAAACAAATGCAGAATTCACTTTCATTTCACATCTTGTTGTAGGCGTGCAACCCGATCCCATTTCATATATCTCGTTGCAGGCATGCAACCCGATCCCATTTCATATATCTCATTACAGGTGTACAACCCGCTCCCATTTCATATATCTTGTTGCAAGCATGCAACCCCTTCCTATTTCATATATTTCCGTGGTGGCGTGCCACCCGATCCCATTTACAAATCAATAATAATCACAAAAGAATCCTGGCAAGGGAACAAGAGCAATATAGCATCATCCCAACAAGGGAACAATAATATTTTAACAACATCCTGGTAAGGAAACAATAATATCAAAACAAACATCCCGGCAAGGGAACAATAATAATAATAACATCCGGGAAAGGGAACAATATTGGTAATCCTCATATGAAATACAATAAACCACAACGTGTCATAACAATTACAATACAAGACTCACGGGCATGCTTGACACCAACGTATAGATACTCGTCACCATGCCTATATGTCGTACTCCACAGTTACCTCATAGAAAATAAGACACGACTCCTAATCCTTCAAGCTAAGGTTAGACAAAACACTTAACTCGATGCCACGAACACAATTCAAGTCTCAATTATTGCTTTACCTCTTGATCCCACCACCAATTCGCTCGTATCTAGCCACAAGTTACTTAATTACGTCAATAAATGCTAAATGAATTAATTCTAATGTATGAAAATAAGTTTTCCAAAGGTTTACCCAAAAAGTCAAAAATCGCTCTCGGACCCACATGGTCAAAATTCGAGGTTCGAACCAAAACCCGGCTACCCATTCCCCTAAGAACCCAAATATATAATTTGTTTTAAAATCGGACCTAAAATTGAGGTTCAAATCCCCAATTTTTAAAAAATCTAGGTTCTACCAAAAACACCTAATTTTCCCCATGAAAATTATTGATTTTGAGTTGAAATCATGTGAAAAGATGTTAACGATTGAAGAAAACGACTTAAAATTGACTTACAATCGATTTGGAAGAAGAGTTGTCTTTGAAAATTGCCCAAGGGTGTTTTGGTTTTGAAAGACTGTGAAAAATGAAAGATTTTCGGCTAAGTTATAAAATTGGAGGTTGCAGATGTTGCAATTGCGACAAGTGTTCGCAATTGCGAACCCAGACTTCTGCTAAGCTCACATTTGCGAAGTGGCCCTCGCATTTGTGAGGTTGGAATTGTGAACATACAATCGCATTTGCGATAACAGGCCCAAATGGGGAGTATCGCATTTGCGAAGGAAAAATCTCGCATTTGCGAAGAAGGGCTAGCCTGAGATGTTTCGCATTTGCGACTCAGCCTTTGCATTTGCGAAGGAAAAATCTCGCATTTGCGAAGAAGGGCTATCCTGGGATGTTTCGCATTTGCGATGCGAAGCCTGCAGGCCTGCAATGAAACAGCTGAAGCCTGCAATTTCTCAAGTCCAAAATCCACCCCGTGGCGTATCCAAAACTCACCCGACCCCTCGGGACTCCAAACCAAACATGTACACCAACCTAAAAACATCATACGGACTTGCTTGTGCATTCAAATCACCAAAAGAACGTCAACAACTACGAATTTAGCATCAAAATCATAAAATTTCTTAAGAACATCAAATTTCCCAATTTCCTCAAATAAGGTCCGATTCATATCATATCAAGTCCGTTTCTTACCAAATTTCACAGGTTCGACTCAAATCATATATAAGACCTATACCGGGGTCCGGAACCTAAATACGGGCCCGATACTATCAAACTTTAAACACATTTCACTTTCAAAAACTCATAAATATTCCAGAAAATAATTTTCTTCAAAAATTCAATGCTCGGGCTTGGGACCTCAGAATTCGATTTTGGGCATTCGCCCACGTCCCATATTTTCCTACGGACCCTCCAGGACCGTTTACCCAAAATGTTGACAGAAGTCAACTTAAATCCATTTTAAAGTCAAAATTCATCATTTTTCACAGATTTTCACATAATGGCTTTCCGACTACGCGATCGGACTGCGCACACAAATCGAGGCAAGACAAAAAGAGGTTTTTAAGGCCGCAGAACACATAATTCATTTTTAAAACAAGTGATGACCCAAAAGGTCTACATTCTCCACCTCTAAAACAACCGTTCACCCTCGAACGGACATAAGAAGGAAGTACCTGAGTCAGAGAAAAGATGGGGATAACGCCTTCGCATATCGGACTCGGACTCCCAGGTCGATGCCTCAGCAGGTTGACCTCTCCACTGAACACAAATAGAGGGAAAACTCTTCGATCTCAACTGACAAACCTGCCGGTCTAGGATAGCTACCGGCTCTTCCTCATAAGACAAGTCCTTGTCCAACTCACAGTGCCGAAATCTAACACGTGAGATGTATCACCGTGATACTTCCGAAGCATGGACACATGAAACACTGGATGCACGGCTGATAAGCTCGGTGGCAACGCAAGACTATAATCCACCTCTCCCACTCGATCAAGAATCTCAAACGGGCCAATGAACCTAGGGCTAAGCTTGCCCTTCTTCCCAAATCTCATCACGCTCTTCATAGGCGACACTCGAAGCAATACCCGCTCACTGACCATGAATGCCAAATCTCGAACCTTACGATCGGTATAACTTTTTTGCCTGGACTGAGCTGTATGAAGCCTATCCTGAATGATTCTGACCTTGTCCAAAGCATCCTGTACTAGATACTTACCCAATAACCGAGCTTCCCCTGGCTCGAACCATCTAACCGGCGACCGACACCGCCTACCATACAAAGCCTCATAAGGAGCCATCTGGATACTCTACTAGTAGTTGTTGTTGTAGGCAAACTCTGCTAAAGGCAAAAACTGATCCCACGAGCCTCCAAAGTCAATTACACAAGCTTGGAGCATATCCTCCAAAATCTGAATAGTCCGCTCGGACTGCCCGTCTGTATGAGGATGAAACATTGTGCTCAACTCAACCCGTATGCTCATCTCTCGCTGAAATGCTCTCCAGAAATAGGAGGTAAATTGCGTACCTCAGTATGAAATGATAGACATGGGCACACCATGAAGACGAACTATCTCCCAGATATAGATCTCAGCTAACCTGTCGGAAGAAAAGGAGACTGCCACAGGAATGAAATGTGCTGACTTGGTCAGCCTATCAACAATAACCCATACTGCGTCGAACTTCCTCCGAGTTTGTCGGAGTCCAACAATGAAATCCATAGTGATCCGCTCCCATTTCCACTCGGGAATCTCAATCTTCTAGAACAAACCACCAGGTCTCTAATGCTCGTACTTAACCTGCTGACAATTCAAACACCGAGCCACATATGCAACGATGTCCTTCTTCATTCTCCTCCACCAATAATGTTGTTGTAAATCCTGAAACATCTTAGCGGCACCTGGATGAATTGAGTACCTGGAGCTATGGGCCTCCTCTAAAATCAACTATCGAAGCCCATCTACATTAGGCACACAAACTTGACCCTGCAATCTCAAAACTCCATCATCCCGTAAGGTAACTTGCTTGGCACCTCCGTGCTGCACCGTGTCTCTAAGGACACATAAATGAGGATCATCATATTGCCGATCTCGGATAAGCTCCAACAAAGAAAAATGAGCGACTGTGCAAGCTAACACACGGCTGGGGTCAGCAACATCCAACCTCATGAACTGGTTGGCCAAAGCCTGAACATCCAAAGCAAGCGGTCTCTCACTGACCGGAATATAAGCAAGATTGCCCATACTGGCTGACTTCCTACTCAAAGCATCGGCCACCACATTGGCCTTTCCCGGATGATATAAGATGGTGATATCATAGTCTTTCAACAGCTCCAACCACCTTCTCTACCTCAAAGTTATCTCCTTCTGCTTGAACAAGTACTGTAGACTCTTGTGATCCGTGAACACCTCACATGCCATTCCATATAGATAATGCCTCCAAATCTTCAATGCGTGAACAATGGCTGCCAACTCCAAATCATGAACCGGATAGTTCTTCTCATGAATCTTCAATTGTCGCGAAACATAGGTGATGACCTTGCCATCCTGCATCAACACCGCACCAAGTCCAACACGAGATGCATCAGAATAAACTGTATAAGGCCCTGAACCTGTGGGCAAAACCAACACTAGTGCCATAGTCAAAATGTCTTGAGCTTCTGAAAGCTTGACTCACACTCGTCAGACCATCTAAATTGGGCACCTTTCTGGGTCAACCTGGTCATTGGGGCTACAATAGACGAGAACCCCTCCACAAACCAATGTTAATAGCCTGCCAATCCCAAGAAACTCCGAATCTCTGGAGCTGATGCTGGTCTACGCTAGTTTTTGACTGCCTCAATATTCTTCGGATCAACCTGAATACCCTCTGCGGATACAACATGACCCAGGAATGCAACTGAACTCAACCAAAACTCGCACTTCGAAAACATGGCATACAACTGACTATCCCTCAAAGTCTAAACAACCACTCTAATATGTTGCTCATACTCCTCCTGGCTACGGGAATAGATCAAAATATCATCAATGAAGACTATCACGAACGAATCCAAGTAAGGCCTGAACATTCGGTCCACCAAATCCGTAAAAGTTGCTGGGGCATTTGTCAACCCGAATGACATTACCAAGAACTCATAATGCATGTACCGAGTGTGGAAAGTTATCTTAGGGACATCGGATGCCCTAATACTCAACTGATTGTAGCCAGATCTCAAGTCAATCTTCAAAAATACCTTGGCACCATGAAGTTGATCAAACAAATCATCAATTCTCGGCAATGGATACTTATTCTTGATTGTAACCATGTTCAACTGCCGGTAATCAATTCACATTCTTATCAATCCGTCCTTCTTCTTAAAAAACACCACCGGCGCACCCCAAGGCGAGACACTAGGTCTAATGAAGCCTTTTTCAAGCAAGTCTTGCAACTGCTCCTTCAACTCTTTCAACTCAGGCGGGGCCATACGATACGGCGGGAATAGAAATAGGCTGAGTGCTCGGAGCCAAATCAATGCATAAGTCAATATCCTTGTCGGGTAGCATACCCGGCAGGTCTAAAGGAAATACCTCAGGGAACTCACGAACAGCAGGCACAAAATCAATAGAAGGAACCTCAGCACTAGAATCATGAACATAGGCCAAATAGGCCAAACACCCCTTCTCGACCACACACCAAGCCTTTACATAAGAGATAACACTACGGGTAGAATGACCAGGAGTCCCTCTCCACTCTAAACGAGGTAAACCCGACAAGGCTAAGGTCATAGTCTAGGCATGACAGTCCAAGATAGCATGGTAAGGTGATAACCAGTCCATCCCCAATATGACATCAAAATCAACCATGTCCAGCAGAAGCAAATCTATACGAGTCTCAATACCCCCAATCACAACTATACATGAATGATGTACTCGATCTACCGCAATAGAATCACTTACCGGTGTAGACACATAAACAGGAGCACTCAAAGAATCATTAGGCATGACCAGATACAGTGCAAAATAAGATGACACATAGGAGTATGTAGATCCTGGATAAATAAAACTGAAGCATCTCTGCTACAAACTAGAACAGTACCTGTGATAATTGCATCGGAAGCCACAACCTCGGGCTTGGCTGGAAGAGCATAACATCGGGACTGAGCCCCACCACCCTGAACTACATCTCTGGGATGGCCTGCTACTGGCTGGCCTCCACCTCTAGCTACCTGACCTCCACCTCTAATACCTCTACCTCCACCTCTAATACCTCTACCTCCACCTCTAGCACCTCTAACCCTACCCCTAGCTGGTGGAGCAGGCGGTTAAACACCTGGTGCTAGAACCATAGTACGGGAACCCTGCTGCTGAGAACTGCTCGGTGCTAGAGGGCAATATCTAGCAATGTGCCTCGTGTCGCCACAAGTAAAACAAGCCCCTCGACTGCTTGGTCTGATGACACTGGAAACTCTGAAGCGGCGATGCAGTGATAGGAGTTGGTGGTGCACTATAGGACTGTTGATCAGAATACTGCATATGAGAACTACAACTATCTGAAGCACCGTAAGAAACTTGAAGTGCTGACTAAAAAGGCCTAGGACGATGGCCTCTACCATACGAATCCTTACCTTCAGACGAGGTACCACTGAATCTGCCTGAATGATGAGGCCTCTTGTCAGACCCCTGACCGCCTCCCTACGATAGAACTATCTCAACTCTCCTGGCCACATTGGCCACCTCCTAAAAAGAAATGTCACTCCCTATCTCCTAGGCCATCTGAAGTCGAATAGGCTGGATAAGTCCCTCAATAAACCTCCTTACTCTCTCTCTCTCTCTCTCGGTGAGAAGTATGATAAGAGAATAACGTGCCAAGTCGATGAATATGGTCTCATACTGAGTAACAATCATAGAACCCTGCTGGAGATGCTCAAACTGCCTCCGATAGATCTCTCTCTGAGTGATAGGGAGAAAAGTCTCCAGAAATAGCTGAGAAAACTGCTCCCAAGTCAAAGCTGGCGGTCCGGCTGGTCTAGCCAAGAAATAATCTCTCTACCAAGTCTTGGCGGATCCAGACGAGCGAAAAGTAGCAAAGTCGACCCCAACAGTCTCCATTGTCACCATGTTCCGAAGAACCTCGTGACATCTGCCTAAATGATCCTAGGGATCCTCAAAAGATGCACCGCTGAAAGTAGTAGTAAAGAGCTTGGTGAAACTTATCCAACCTCCACAAAGCCTCTGAAGACGTAGCTGATCTATCACAGATCTGTGCTGCTTCTCGGCTGAAGAAGAGGTACGTGACCTCGCCATTCGCGAAAGGACAAGAGTAAAGATTTCGATTTAGCATTGAGAGAACAAAAATTGCATGACAGGAAAGAATAGAAGTGAAGCTTTTTCCTAACTTTGTAGCCTCTGGGGATAAATACAGACGTCTCCGTACTGATCCCTTAGACTCTACTAAGCTTGTCTGTGAACTGTTAGACCCATGTAACCTAGAGCTTTGATACCAACTTGTCACGACCCAGATTTCCCACCATCGGGAGTCGTGATGGCGCCTACTAACGTGAGCTAGGCAATCCGACTATTTGAACCAATTACCTTTTTACCCCTTTTATATTCTTTAACAATTTTAAATCAATAACGTGTAGACAACAAAATTTACAATAAGCGGAAGAAAAGAAATGAACTATTTGAATATGTATCCAAAACAAATGCTTGAACATAGACTACCTAGAACTGGTGTCACAGTTTCATAGATGGTCTAAAAATACTACATAAAAAGTCTGAAAGATAAAAGATACAATGTTTTTGAAATAAGTAAAAGAAACAGGATAAAGAAAAGATAGGAGGTGACGCCAAGCCCCGTGGACGTCTGTACAACTACCTCGGGTCGCCTGTGTGGATTGAAGATAGCACCCTCAACGCGGTCCAATCACTCTGGTATCAGTATCTGCATACAGTGCAGAGTGTAGTATCAGCACAACCGACCCCATCTGCTGGTAAGTGCCTAGCCTAACCTCGGCGAAGTAGTGACGAGGCTAGGACCAGACTACCAAATAAGCGTGTGCAGTTAAATCATATTCAGCGGAAATATAAAAGCAGAAAATTACAGTTAAAGATGGGAGGGGGAAAAAATGCTTCGGGGAATAACAGACAACAACAGAACATCAAGAGGAATATAAAGTAACCAAAATCCAATTACTAACAAGGATAAGGAAAACAAATGTAGAATTCACTTTCATTTCACATCTTGTTGCAGGCGTGCAACACGATCCCATTTCATATATCTCGTTGCAGGCGTGTAACCCGATCCCATTTCATATATCTCGTTGCAGGCGTGCAACCCGATCCCATTTCATATATCTCGTTACAGGCGTGTAACCCACTCCATTTTATATATCTCGTTGCAGGAGTGCAACCCGATCCCATTTAATATATCTCGTTGCAGGCGTGCAACCCGCTCCCATTTCATATATCTCGTTTCAAGCGTACAACCCACTCACATTTCATATATCTCGCTGCAGGCTTGCAACCTGCTCCCATTTCATATATCTTATTGCAGGCATGCAACCCACTCCCATTTCATATATTTTCGTGGCGACGTGCCACACGATCCCATTTACAAATCAAGAACAATCACAAAAGAATCCCGGCAAGGGAACAAGAGAAATATAACAACATCCCGACAAGAGAACAATAATATCAAAACAAACATCCCGGTAAAGGAACAATAATATGACAATAACATCCCGGCAAGGGAATAATAATGATAATAACATCCCGCCAAGGGAACAATAATGATAATCCTCATATGAAACGCAATATACCACAACGTGTCATAACAATTACAATACAAGACTCACGGGCAAGCTTGACACCGACGTATAGATAGTCGTCACCATGCCTATACGTCGTACTCCACAATTATCACGTAGCAAATAAGGCACGACTCCTAATCCATCAAGCTAAGGTTAGGCAAAACACTTACCTCGATGCCACGAACACAATTCAAGTCTCAATTATTGCTTTACCTCTTGATTACACCACCAATTCGCTCGTATCTAGCCACAAGTTACTTAATTACGTCAATAAATGCTAAATGAATCAATTCTAATGCATGAAAATAAGTTTTCCAAATGTTTACCCAAAAAGTCAAAAATCGCCCTCGGGCCCACATAGTCAAAATCCGAGGTTCGAACCAAAACCCGACTACCCATTCTCCTAAGAACCCAAATATATAATTTATATTAAAATCGGACCTCAAATCGAGGTCCAAATTCCCAATTTTTAAAAACCCTAGGTTCTACCCAAAACACCCAATTTTCGCCATAAAAATCATTGATTTTGAGTTGAAATCATATGAAAAGATGTTAATGATTAAAGAAACCGAGTTAAAATTGACTTACAATCGATTTGGAAAAGAGTTGTCTTTGAAAAATCACCCAAGGGTGTTTTGGTTTTGAGAGAGTGTGAAAAATGAAAGATTTTCGGCTAAGTTATGCAATTGCAGGTTGCAGATGTCGAAATTGCGACCAGGGTTCGCAATTGCGAACACAGACTTCTGCTAAGCTCGAATTGGCCAAGTGACCCTCGCATTTGCGAGGTCGGAATTGCGAACATACAATCACATTTGCGATAACAGGCCCAAATGGGGAGTATCGCATTTGCGAAGGAAAAATCTCGCATTTGCGAGGAAAGGCTGGCCTGGGATGTTTTGCATTTGCGAGTCAGGCTTCGCAATGCGAAGCCTGCAAGCCTGCAATGAAACAGCTGAAGCCTGCAATTTCTCAAGTCCAAAATCCACCCTATGGCGTATCCAAAACTCACCCGAGCCCTTGGGGCTCCAAACCAAACATGCACACCAACCTAAAACATCATACATACTTGCTTGTACATTCAAATCACTAAAAGAACGTCAACAACTATGAATTTAACATCAAAATCATGAAATTTCTTAAGAACATCAAATTTCCCAATTTCCTCAAATTAGGTCCGATTCATATCATTTCAAGTCCGTTTCTTACCAAATTTCACAGGTTCGACTCAAATTATATATAAGACCTATACCGGGGCCCGGAACTAAAATACGATCCTGATACTATCAAACTTTAAACACATTTCACTGTCAAAAACTCATAAATATTCCAGAAAATAATTTTCTTCAAAAATTCATTTCTTGAGCTTAGGACCTTGGAATTCGATTCCGGGCCTTCGCCCAAGTCCCATATTTTCCTACGGACCCTCCGGGACCGTCAAATTACGGGTCCGGGTCCGTTTACCCAAAATGGTGACCAAAGTCAACTTAAATCCATTTTAAAGTCAAAATTCATTATTTTTCACAGATTTTCACATAATGACTTTACGACTACGGGCCCGGACTGCGCACGCAAATCGAGCCAAGACAGAAAGAGTTTTTTAAGGCCTCGAAACATAGAATTCATTTTTAAAACAAGTGATGATAGGTCATCACAATAACAAACAAAAGTCAATAACATTAGCTAGACTCCACAAACTTTAATTGAAAAACATTAGAGCTAATTCCAGCAAAGTTTGACATCCGCAACAGGGAAACAAAATGAAAATCTTTTACTACCTATGGAATTGAGAATTCGTTATGATAGTAATCTTGAGAATAAACTAAAGAAGTTATTGTTCAGTTCCTTTCTTGAAGTTTAGAAATATCACTATTGATATGTTGCCATATCAGATTCAATTTTGTTAGGCAGCAGTTCCCTGATGCACCTTCTTATCAGCTACGTCGGGGGGGGGGGGGGTGACTGGGACTTAGTAGCTTCATGGGTATCATCATCTTCTTTAAAAATAAATAAATCAACGAACACTTGATATATTTAGCTAAAGAAAAGAAATAATGTCTTAAATATTAATATGTTAGGATTTTTTTATCAACTTCAAGAAACAATATTATTTACCTTGAGATTCTCCGATATGATCTACGATGAGTTTATATCTTTGCATCCTGAGTGGATGCAAGGTGATAGAAGAACTATTATCCCAATATAATGTAGGTGCTTCCTACCACGGGAAATCATAAAGTAGGACGCAAAAAGAAGGCAATTAGGAAGCTTTTGGGAGAGACTATATCTATTCAAAATTCAGAGGAAATAGTCAAACTCAACTGAACAATTGAAAAGAGAAACTCGGTAGTGGCTAATTATCTAAAGTTCTTTCTGAAGTAATGCGGATACCAAGCATACAAAATTTATAAGTACAAAAATTACCTGTCTTTTTCCCCTTTAGTTCTTTTTGGTTTTCATTTCTTCTTACTCTGTTTTCTCCTCCTCTTTTCCAGCCACCTCTTTTACTATCAGCCATGCTCGGATTCTCCCACTAACATTGTTCCCTCCACCCATTTTATTTTAATTTTATTCAATTTCTTTTAGTTTTTTTCACTTGATTCCTCAAGCATAGTCTATTTTTTAAATTTATTTTATCCAAAAAATATTCATGAAGGTTACATTTGAAACTCTTCACACTCTTTAACAGGAGGCAAAATATTTTTTCATAAGTGCTAAAACCAATAAAAAAAAAGTTAATAGTGCTACTGATATTTAGTATTAGTTTTGTATTCACATAATAGAAACATCCAAAATAGAATAGATGTCTTGGCGACATCTACTATTGATCTTACCAAATTTACCGAAGTGAAATAAAAAGGAACACATTAGTGTTTAATCATTCATATATCTTCTGATATGGCATGTGAAGAGCTCAAGCCATGCTGTATCTAGAATAATATCATTATAATCATGAGGCTACAATAAAATTGAAAGCTTACTGGGCAATCAATCCAATGGAAAATCCACATCAAACGAAAACATTTGAAACCATAAGCATGTGCAAAATGTGATAAAAGTCATATGTGCACTTGCAGGAATATTTTCTCCTTTTATTCAAGGAGTCAATATATCCATGCTCGTGAATTCCTTTATCTTATCAAAAATTGCAGACAAATAAAAATAAACTTCTAGGTATTTTTGTCTTTTATTTAAATTTTTCCTAATTTTATTATCCTGCACCTCAAGCAATATGAACGAATTTTCCTACTCAAGCGCTCCATTTTGGATGTAGAGGAAACTAATTCTAAGTTTTCATAATAATAGTCAGAAAAATCAGAAGGATTTTAAGATAGTTGTACTGGATAAAGAATAGCTAAAGCTCTGACTACATTAGAGGTTATTACGAACATTGTATCTGAAGAATTCACATGATAATCAAGCTTCATAAGCTCAAGTTTGGCTAACCAAGAATTCTAAACTAAAAATACTAAACAGGACTTACATATTATATATTCTTGTTCGTGGTTCTAGTTTCAGCATCACCCATATAGTTTCAGGTTTTATAATTGCTTCTTCCATTTCTTGTTCAACTATGATTGGAAACTTCATTTCCTTTTATTTCTTTCACCCGCACTTGTTGGAAACATATGTTCCTTTTTCAACATAAGATAAACCAAAAAGTCTGGCATGCATGTTGTCATAATTTCTCCATATTGATTTTTTAAAATTGAATTTGAAACAATTGGTCCTACAGTTTGTCACGACCCCGGTTCGCGCTCCGTGAACTATCGTGATGACACCTAGTCTCTACGACGAGGTAAGCCTAAAATGCGGAAGATAAACCAAATTTGCGGAAGAAAATAATTTAAAACAGAAATAGAGTAATAAAATAGTGTTTAAAAGTGTCGCTCGGCATACACAATATTAACTCTTAAAACCAATAAATTTTCCCAAAACCCGGAAACCCATGAATCACAAGCTAAGAGATACATAAGAAGCTCTAACTCCAAAAATGTCTAACCAAAAATGGAATACTGAAGGGCTATACTATTACAGAAAGATAGAAAGGGACTCCTCAGTTTGGGGACGCGGAAGATATACCTCGAAATCTCTACAGAAGCGCCTCGCCTCAAGGATGATAAGACAGAGTGGAAGTATCTGGATCTGCACATGAAAACATATGCAGAAGGGGCATGAGTACACCACAACGGTACTCAGTAAATGCCAAGCCTAACCTCGGTCGGGTAGTGACGAGGAAGGTCAGGGCCCTACTGAGGTTAAATAAAATATAAGGTATAACAGTGTAGAATAAGACAGTATAATGAAGTGCAACAGTAAGAAATAACATAGAATAGAAAGAACAACGATAACTAGAACAGAGACAAAATAATCACGAAAAGGAAATACAACTCAAGACAGAGATAACAACCGGGGTACCCTCCAGGATACCGTCCTGTAGTCCCAATTACATCTAACCAGTGGATCTCCCGGGATACTGTCTCGTAGTCCATCATATGTATTTGAACGATCTCTCGGGATCCCGTCTCGTAGTCTAACTATCAGTGCGTGGGGATCTATCGAAATTCCGATCCGTAGTCCCAAATATAAATACCCAGTACTGGAAGAATCTACCATGTGCAGTCTCGTAGTTCCATATAACTGTGCAGGGGGATCTACCGGAATCTCACATCCGTAGTCCCAATTAAACAAACAAGGGAGATCTACTGACATCCCACATCCATAGTCCCAAATAAACAGACAAAGGGGATAATCCACATCCGTAGTCCCAAATAAACAGACAAGGGGGATCTATCGGAATCCCATATCCGTAGTCCCAATGTAAATACACAGCAGCAAAAGGAAAATATTCAGAAATGGCAAATTTCATATTAAGGCAAACAAGTAATTCTAGCCTAGCATGCTGCACAGAATTCAGGTAAGGCAGTTTGAGCAAGTAAACCAATCAAGTCACTTAGACATGCTTTCCTAAGCTAACAGCAGGCTTAATAGTGCAAGTAATAAAAAACAGGAAAGAAATCATACTAGTAATTACTTAATAAAAATCGAATTTACAACAATTAGCACAAGTATACACTCGTCACTTCACGTACAAGGCATTTCAATTATCAAATACACCAAATCCTAAGGGAAGGTCCCCCACACAAGGTTAGACAAGCCACTTACCTCGAACCGGCTCAATAATCAATATGAAACCATGCTCTTGGCATGAGTACTCGACTCTAAATGACCCAAATCTATTCAATTCAATATCATAACGTAAATAACACTTCAAGTAATTGATTCTACAAAGAAATTCTAAGCTAATACGCGAAATTAAGTAAAATGACCAAAACGTCACTCGGGCCCACATCTTGGAATCGGGTAAAATTTATATTTTCAGAAACCTCGTACCCTCACGAGTCTATACATAACAAGAATATTGAAATCATAGTTCAATTGACCCCTCAAATACCCATGTTAAGGTCTCTTAATCTCAAGCCCTAATTACTCATTTTTTCCAAATTTCTCACCACCAATTAGGTCTTTAATCACATATAAACGAGTTGTGAAATCAAAAATATTACCTCCAAGTGATTCCCGTTGAATCCCTCTTTAATCCCCTTCAAAAAGCTTCAAAATCGCCCAAAAATGGAGGAACTTAGGCTCAAAATCACGGAATAGGCATTTTAAATCATTCTGCCGAGGCATTTAAATTCTTCTTCGCGGACGCGGTCAAAGCCTGGCGTTCGCGAAGCACAAATTGACGTTGACCACTTTTCCTTCTTCACAAATGCATCCCCTTATTCGCGAACGCGAAGGCTCAGCTTCCCAGCTCATCGCGAACGCGTAGTTCAAAGACCCTAGCTCTTCGTGAACGCGGGACCTCCATCACGAACGTGAAGTCCATACCTTCAGCTCCACATCCTAACCCTTCGCGAATGCGAGGGTCCATTCGCGAATGCGAAGAACAACTGGTCTGCAACACACATAGTAGTTTTCTGCAACTTCAAACATCATGAAATGGTCCAATTGACCACCCGAAACTCACCCGAGGCCACCAAGACCTCAACCAAACTTACCAACATATTTCATAACTTCATTCAAACTTGTTCCAACCTTCAGAACACACAAAACAACATCAAAACACCTATTTTTCATCGGATTCAAGGCTAAGAATTCCAAAAACTCTAAAAATATGCTTTCGATCAAAAAGTCTATCAAACCTCGTCCGAATGACCTGAAATTTTGCACATACGTCACATTAAACACTACGGAGCTATTCCAACTTCTGGAATTACATTCTGACCCTCAGATCAAAATTTCACTATCGAACCGGAAACTTCAAAATTCGACCTTTCTACATTTCAAGCCTAAATTAGCTACAGACCTCTAAAACACAATCCGAACACGCCCCTAAGCCCGAAATCACCCAACGAAGCTAACGAAACCATTAGATTTCCCTTCTGATGTCATCTTTGCACTGTTCTGACTACGGTAAACTTTCCAACACTTAAGCTCTTATTTAGGGACTAAGTGTCCCAAAACTCTTCGAAACTCAAAACCGAACATCCCGACAAATATAAATAGCAGAAATAAATTCGGGGAAAGCAGTTAATAGCGGATCAGGGCGTTAATTCTTAACACGACCGGCCGGATCGTCACACAGTTGTTCTTGGACATGCTTAACACACATAATCTTCATTGAAGATGAAACAATTCAAGTTCTTTAGATATAAAGAGTAGGAGAAGAAAGCTATAAAGAGCATACATCGAAAATAAGAATACTTTGATTCCCCAAAGTATTAATTATATCCCCCAATTGGAAGATACCAAAAAATCTCAAAGTAGCTAAAGAAATTCAAAGCCCTGCTCTGCAGAACTAGTTTGACTACTAAATTAAGTCAGAAATATGAAAAAGAATTGATCAACCAATTAAAGATGAATATTTTATCCATCAAACTAACATCATCTACAGATGAAGTAGCCATGAATAAGCAACCTCCCCAACATGCCTCAATATCTCAAAAGGGCAAATAAACCTCAGACTCAACTTCTCTTTCTTCCCAAATCTCATAACGCCCTTTATAAGAGAAACCCGAAGCAGAACCCGCTCTCCAACCATATAGGAAACAACACTAACCTTCCGGTCTGCGTAACTCTTCTGTCTGGACTGGGATGTACGAAGTCTATCCTGAATCACCTTAATCTTCTCCAAAGCATCGTGAACTAAGTTTGTGCCCAATAATCTAGCCTCACCCAGCTCAAACCAGCCCACCGGGGATCTACACCGCCTACCATATAAAGCCCCATACAATGCCATCTAAATGCTGGACTGATAGCTGTTGTTGTAAGCAAACTCCGCCAATAGCAAGAATTGATCCCAAGACCCTCTAAACTCAATCACACATGTATAGAGCATATCCTCAAGAATCTGAATAGTGCGGTCGGAGTGTCCGTCCGTCTGAGGGTGAAATGTTGTACTCAACCCCACCCGAGTACCCAACTCATGTTGAATGGACCTCCAGAACCGTCATGTGAACTATGTACCTTTATCTGAAATGATGGATATTAGAATACCATGCAGACGAACAATCTCTCGGATATAAATCTTTGCCAACCGCTCCAAAGAATAAGTAGTACACACAGGAATGAAATGAGTGGACTTGGTCAGCCGATCCACAATCACCCAAATAACATCGAACTTTCTCAAAGTCCGTGGGAGCCCAACTACAAAGTCCATGGTGATCTGCTCCCACTTTCACTCCGCAATCTCTATCTGCTGAAGCAACCCACTCGATCTCTGGTGCTCATACTTCACCTACTGACAGTTGAGACACCGAACTACGAATCCAACTATATCTTTCTTCATACGCCTCCACCAATATTGCTGCCTCAAATCCTGATACATCTTCGCGGCACCCGGATGAATGGAATACCGCGAACTCTAGGCCTCCTCCAGAATCAACTCCCGAAGCCCTTCAACATTGGGTACACAAATACGGCCCTACATCCTCATTACCCCATCATCACCAATAGTCACATCTCTTGCATCACCGTGCTGAACCTTGTCCTTGAGGACAAGCAAATGAGGGTCATCATACTGACGTTCCCTGATACAATCAAATAAGGAAGACCGAGAAACCACGCAATGTAGAACCCGACTGGGCTTCAAAAGATCCAATCTCACAAACTGGCTGGCTAAGGCTTGAACATCCATCGCCATAGGCCTCTCCGATGCTGGTAAATAAGCAAAACTCCCTGCCCAACGACTCAAAGCATCGGCCACCATATTGGCCTTGCCTGGTGATACAAAATAGTGATATCATAGTCCTTCAGCAACTCTAACCACCTCATCAGGCACAAATTTAGATCCTTTTGCTTGAACATGTGCTGCAAGCTCCGATGGTCAGTCTAAATCTCACAGGGAACCCCGTATAAATAATGGCGCCAGATCTTTAGGGAATGAACAATGGAAGCTAACTCAAGGTCGTGGACAGGGTAATTCCTCTCATGTACCTTCAACTGTCTGGACGCGTAGGCAATCACCCTACCATGCTGCATCAACACCGCTCCAAGGACAATCCTCGAGGCATCACAATAAACCGTATAAGACCCCAAACCTATAGGCAGTATCAAAATTGGGGCTGTGGTCAAAGCTATCTTGAGCTTCTGAAAGCTCGCCTCACACTCCTCCATCCACTGGAATGGAGCACCCTTTTGGGTAAACCTGGTCATGGGGGCTGCAATCGATGAAAATACTTCCACAAAATGATGGTAGTAACCCGCCAAGCCAAGGAAACTGTGGATCTCTATAGCTGAGGATGGTCTGGTCCAACTCTGCACGACCTCTATTTTCCTCGGATCCACCTGAATACCCTCACTCGATACCACATGGCCTAGGAATGCCACGGAGTCCAACCAAAACTCACATTTCCAGAACTTAGCATATAACTTCTCCTCTCTTAGAGTCTGAAGCATAGTCCTTAGGTGCTGCTCATGATCTTCCCGACACCGGGAATACACTAGAATATCATCAATAAAGACAATGATGAACGATTCAAGATACAACCGGAACACACTGTGCATCAAATGCATAAAGGCTACGGGGGCATTGGTCAGCCCAAATGACATAACAAAGAACTCGTAATGACTATACCGAGTCCTGAAAGCAGTCTTCGTGATATCTGGCTCCCGAATCTTCAACTGATGGTAACCTGAGCGCAAGTCAATCTTAGAAAACACCCGTGCGCCCTGAAGCTGGTCAAACAGATCATCAATACAAGGCAAAGGATAACGGTTCTTCACTGTAACTTTGTTCAACTAGCGATAATCAATACACATACGCATAGAACCATCATTTTTCTTAACAAACATGATAGGAGCACCCTAAGGTGATACACTAGGCCAAATAAAACCCTTATCAAGCAATTCCTGTAACTGATCCTTCAACTCCTTCAACTCAGGAGGATCCATGCAATACGGAGGAATATAAATGGGTTGAGTGCCCGGCAACATATCAATGCCAAAATCAATATCTCTATCAAGCGGCATGCTTGGAAGATCAGCTGGAAACACATCGGGAAAATCCCGTACTACTGGGACTGAATCAACTGAAGGGGTATCAATACTGACATCTCTCACATAAGCTAAATACGCGTCACACACCTTCTCAACCATATGCTGAGATTTAAGAAAAGAAATAACCCTACTGGGAGTGTGATCTAAAGTACCCCTCCACTCAACACGCGGTACACCTGGCATAGCCAGCGTTATGGTTTTGGCGTGACAATCAAGAATAGCATAATGAGGCGACAACCAGTCCATGCCCAAGATAACGTCAAAATCTATCATACTGAGCAATAATAAATCGGCTCTGGTCCCAAAACCACTAAGAGCAACCAAACACGACCGATAAATGCGGTCCACAATAAGAGAATCTCCCATAAGAGTAGAAACGTAAAAAAGAAAACTCAAAGAATCTTGAGGTACACCCAAATGCGGAGCAAAATAAGAAGACACATAAGAGAAAGTGGAGCCTGGATCGAATAGAACCGATGCATCTTTGTGACAAACCAGTATAATACTTGTGATGACAGAATCAGAGGCAACAACCTCCGTACGTGTAGGAAGGGCATAATATCTGGCCTGGCCTCCCCCTCTAGGGCGAACTCTAACTCCCCGACCTCCACCTCTAGCTGGCTGGGCAGGTGGGGTAGCAACTGGAGCTGTAACCATATCCTGAGAACTCTGCAGGGCACGCTGTGGCTGAGAAGTCTGTGGAGGTGCACCCCTCCCAAGTCTGGGGCAATCCCTCACCATATGGCGTGTGTCACCACACTCAAAACAAGCTTTGGGAAGACGTGGGGGCTGTGACTGGCTCAGGCTAGGACTGCTGGACTGACCTCTGAAAGCACCCCGTAGAGGAGGCGCGCTAGAAATCGGAGGTGCATAATAAGGCTCCTGAGGCCTAGGAGGAGCTGGACCACTATTGGCTGCTGCAAGAGCTGAATGAACTCATATAACCCCTACCATGATGACCTGCAGTTGGGGCACGGGCACCAGAATAATGGCCCGACTCTCGAGACCTCTTGGCCTCCCTCTCCTCTCTTTCCCTAGCATGCATACCCTCAATCCTCCTAGCAATGCTCACCACCTGCTGATAAGGAAAATCCATCTCCAACTCACGAGCCATGCTAGACCTGATACTAGGAATAAGTAGCTCAATAAACTGGTGAACCCTCTCGCGAACAGTAGAAACCAAGGCTGGTGCATGTCTAGCCAAGCTAGTGTAACGGACATCATACTCTGAGATAGTCATAGCACCCAGGCGAAAATGCTAAAACTCAGTGCGCCACGCATCTTTGAGGCTTTGAGGAACAAACTCTATTAAGAATAGATCTAAAAACTGGGTCCAAGTCAGCAAAGAAGCCTCGTCCGGACTGTCTAACTCATAGGTGTGCCACCACTCATAGGCGGCTCCTCGAATTTGGAAAGTAGTGAAGGAAGCCCCGCTCGATTCTGATATACCCATGGTACGAAGAATGCGGTATCACTCCTCCAGAAATCCCAAGGCATCATATGATTCTAACCCACTAAATACGGGAGGATCATACTTCTTGAACCTCTCAAGTCTCCGCTGCTCATCCTCCGAAGTCGATGCCCTATCCTCGGGTTGGCCTGGGGCTACAAGAATAATCTCTAGGACCTGATCAACGTGCACTCGCTGCTCAGGAGTGCGGGCAGCAGGAGTCTGTGCTCCTCCCCCGGCCTGAGATATGGCTGCAGCAAGGGAAAGCAACCCTGCCTGAGCCAAAGAGGTGTACATGCTCATGAACTGCGCTAGAGTCTCCTGAAGTGCTGGAGTAGTAGTAGCAATATGCGTATCAGGTGCCTGGACTCCAGCTGGAACTGCTGGTGGTACCTCGGCGGTAGCTCGCGCAGGTGCTCTGGCTACACCACATGCGCGTCCTCGACCTCTTCCCCGGCCCCGACCCTGACCTCTAACGACTGCAGTAGGGGCGCGAGTGCCTGGTCATCTCGGGTAGCACGTGTACTCACCATGTGTGAGAGAATATAAGACAAAAGTTTAGAATTGTGATGTCAAAATATCGCACGACAAGGAAATCCAATGAAGTGGAAATTTTCCTAACAGTGACATAGCCTCTCATAGATAAGTACAGGCATCTCCGTACCGATCAGCGAGACTCTAATAAACCGGCTTGTGATCCATGACTCCTATGAACCTAGAGCTCTGATACCAACTTGTCACGACCCCGGTTCGTCGTTCGTAAACCATTGTGACGACACCTAGTCTCTACGATTAGGTAAGCCTAAAATGTGGAAGATAAACCAAATTTGTGGAAGAAAATAATTTAAAACAGAAATAGAGTAATAAAACAACGTTTAAAAGTGTCGCTCGACATACACAATATTAACTCTTAAAACCAATACATTTTCCCAAAACCCGGGAACCCATGAATCACAATCTAAGAGATAAATAAGAATCTCTAACTCTAGAAATGTCTAACCAAAAGGGGAATACTGAAGGGCTATACTATTATATCAAGATAGAAAGGGACTCCTCGGTCTGCGGACATAACAAATATATCTCGAAGTCTCTACAGAAGCGCCTCGCCTCAAGGATGATAAGACAGAGTAAAAGTACTTGGATCTGCACATGAAAAACATGCGCAGAAGAGGCATGAGTACACCACAGCGGTACTTAGTAAGTGCCAAGCCTAACCTCGGTCTGGTAGTGACGAGAAAGGTCAGGGCCCTACTGAGTTTAAATAAAATATAAGGTATAACAGTGTATAATAAGACAGTATAATTAAGTGCAACAGTAAGAAATAACATAGAATAGAAAGAATAACAACAACAACTAGAACAGAGACAAAATAATCACGGAAAGGAAATACAACTCAAGAGAGAGATAACAACCGGGGTACCTTCCAGGATACCGTCTTGTAGTCCCAATTACATCTATCCAGTGGATCTCCTGGGATACCGTCCCGTAGTCCATCATATGTATCCAAAAGATCTCTCGGGATCCCGTCCCGTAGTCCAACTATCAGTGCGCGGGGATCTACCGGAATCCCGATCCATAGTCCCAAATATAAATACCTAGTACTGGGAGAATCTGCCATGTGCAGTCCCGTAGTTCCATATAACTATGTAGAGGGATCTACCAGAATCACACATCCGTAGTCCCAATTAAACAGACAAGGGAGATCTACCGGAAACCCACATCTATAATCCCAAATAAATAGACAAGGGGGATCTACCGGAATCTCACATCCGTAGTCCCAAATAAACAGACAAGGGGGATCTACCGGAACCCCACATCCGTAGTCCCAATGTAAATACACAGCAGCAACAGGAAAATATTCAGAAATGACAAATTTCATATTAAGGCAAACAAGTAATTCTAGCCTAGCATGCTGCACAGAATTCAGGTAAGACAGTTTGAGCAAGTAAAGCAATTAAGTCACTTAGACATGCTTTCCTAAGCTAACAACAGGCTTAATAATGCAAGTAATAAAAATAGAAAAGAAAACATACTAGTAATTACTTAATGAAAAACAAATTTACAACAATTAGCACAAGTACGCACTCGTCACCTCACGTACAAGGTATTTCAATAACCAAATATACCAAATCCTAAGGGAATGTCCCCCACACAAGGTTAGACAAGTCACTTACCTCAAAGCGGCTCAATAATCAATCCTAAACCACGCTCTTGCCACGAGTACTCGACTCCAAATGACCCAAATCTATTCAATTCAATTTCATAACGTAAATAACACTTCAAGTAACTGATTCTACAAAGAAATTCTAAGCTAAAATTTACATTTTCAGAAACCTCGTACCCTCACGAGTCTATACATAACAAGAACACTGAAATCAGAGTTCAATTGACCCCCTAAATACCCATGTTAAGGTCTCTTAATCTCAAGCCCTAATTACCCATTTTTCCCAAATTCTTCACCACCAATTAGGTCTTTAATCACATATAACGAGTTATGAAGTCAAAAATATTACCTCCAAGTGATTCCTCTTGAATCCCTCTTTAATCCCCTTCAAAAAGCTTCAAAATCGCCCAAAATGGAGGAACTTAGGCTCAAAACCGCGGAATAGGCCTTCTAAATTATTCTGCCAGGTATTTAAATCCTTCTTCGCGAACACGGTCAAAGACTGGCGTTCGCGAAGCACAAATTGACGTTGACCACTTTTCCTTCTTCGCGAACGCGCCCCTTTATTCGCGAACGTGAAGGCTCAGCTTCCCAGCCCATCGCGAACGCGACTCCCTTCTCGCGAACGCGTAGTTCAAAGACCTCATCCCTTCGCGAACGCGGGACCTCCATCGCGAATGCGAGGGTCCACTTATGAACGCAAAGAGCTACTGGTCTGCAACACACACATCAGTTTTCTGCAACTTCAAACATCATGAAATGGCTCGATTGACCACCCGAAACTCACTCGAGGCCCCCAGGACCTCAACCAAACCTACCAACATATTCCATAACTTCATTCAAACTTGTTCGAACCTTCGGAACGCTCAAAACAACTTCAAAACACCTATTTTTCATTGGATTCAAGCTTAAGAATTTCAAAAACTCTAAAAATATGCTTTCGATCAAAAAGTCTATCAAATCCAACGGAGCACACACGTCACATTAAACACTACGGAGCTACTCCAACTTCTGGAATTCCATTCCGACCCTCAGATCAAAATCTCACTATCGAACCGGAAACTTCAAAATTTTACCTTTCGGCACTTCAAGCCTAAATTAGCTACGGACCTCCAAAATACAATCCGAACACGCCCGTAAAACAAAATCACCCAACGGAGCTAAGGAATCATCGGATTTCCATTCCGAGGCCGTCTTTGCATTGTTCCGACTACGGTCAACTTTCCAACACTTAAACTCTCATTTAGGAACTAAGTGTCCCAAAACTCTCCGAAACTCAAAACCGAACATCTCGGCAAATCAAATTAGTAGAAATAAACTCGGGGAAAGCAGTTAATAGGGGATCGGGGCATTAATTGTTAATACGACCGGCCAGATCGTCACACAGTTGTTCTTGGACATGCTTAACGCATATAATCTTCATTGAAGATGAAACAATTCAAGTTCTTTAGATATAAAGAGTAGGAGAAGAAATCTATAAAGAGCATACATAAAAAATAAGAATACTTTGATTCCCCAAAGTATTAATTATATCCCCCAATTGGAAGCTGCCAAAAAATCTCAAAGTAGCTAAAGAAATGCAAAGCCCTGCAGAACTTGTTTGACTACTAAATTAAGTCAGAAATATAAAAAAGAATTGATCAACCAATAAAAGATGAATATTTTAGCCATCAAACTAGAATCATCTACCGATGAAGTAGCCATGATTAATTCTAAATTTATAGGTACTGAAATTTTAGTAGACAATATGTATAATTGGTTGAATATATACCTTGACGAAAATTGTTGGGTAGATTTCTTAAGCTGTCATTGAAAGCAACTTTTCTCCAAGATCACCAGAAATTGTAGCGATTGTTAACTCACTTTCATCAGTAAGATCAATTTGGAATAATTACTCACGGGACAAAGTAAAAATAATCACTCACATGAACAATATACCACTGAAACTACTTTCTAAAGAACATCATTTTAGCATCGACTCTAGTCCTTCGAGAAATTGAAAAAAAAAACATACAGTTAACTCGCCGAATCAAATTACAAAAGGAATTATACAGAGTTAAAGAAAGTAAGTTGATGGTTTCCAATAATTGAATGGCTGGTTCTTCAACAGTAAGCAACTGAATTACAAAAACAAACTCAATCCATACAACATAAATAATAACACATATTAATAGCATAAAAATCTCAATTAATGTTACACACTCAACCATCATTCGTTTCTCCCAAATTCTAGCAAGTCTAACTAATAGGTCAATAAAGATGGGAAGAAATCACCAGCAAAATAAATCTCCTAAAGATTACTGATCTGTGAGGATTGAATCACATGCATAAAATATAAGTTAGAGACGCAAAATGTAATCAGGGAAAACAATCTTCAATCTCTGTTGCACTAAGGATCAAATACCAGACATGTATGAGAATATCAGACCAAATTACTGACATGCATGTAGAAAATCCAACAATAAACTACCAAAAAGAACCCAAAAAGGGAGTGAGACAGAATGAGAGAGAGAGAGAGAATATAGGAAACTAACATACATCCAGCAGATAGCGATTAGCAACGAAAAAGGTGCAACAAACAATAAAACAGATGCAAAGAAAAACTCACCAAAACAAAGTTCACACTTTGAATTAGTGAACATCGGATAGAGAATCAGAAAATATTTGAGAAACTCTCAAAAAGGAGAAACGGATCAGTTAGATAGAGAAGTAAAAGAAAAGGGGATAGGATTCGACAATGACCATGGTAGAGTATCAAAACAAGCAAGACGCGTGTTTATAGCGTATCAGTAAAAGTCTTTAGAACTAATATTATAAGTATTACCAATTTAACCTTAGAAGAGTTCGCAATGCTAAGAGTACAACGCTTAAAACTTTTTGTACAACCACCTAGAGCAGTGTTCGTCCTTTCAAACTCTCATTTCTAAATAGTAGAAAAATACTAGTATCTACTTCATGGAAAAAAAAAAAACATAAATGATCACTAGAGATAATACATTTGAACTCCAAAGAAAATGGACATAATCAGTAACAGAATAAAAATACTCCATAAAATATCTAAATTTCCTAAGAAAAAACTTAAAAAATATATTTAAAAAAATATACATTGAAAACATATTAAAAATAGGAAAAATAGTTTTAAAAAACAGAAAACATACCTCTAAGAAGGAGGAGGACCGGTCGAAATGAAGACGAAAGGGGTTTTTGCCTTTTATTTTCCGACGATCGATGACTTATTATCGCCAAATATAATTATTTTAAGAAATTTAGTGAAAGTCGAGTGATTTTGTGTTTAGAAAAATAAGTTTAGGATTTTCGTGCAATTATAAACTGAGTGACTGTGTAATTAACCCTTTTGTAAGAGTTGAACTCTCTGAAGATATAAGTGTGTGTATTTATTTCCCTCTTACATCCTCCAAAATGATAATGTAAGATGAGCATAAGGACAACTTTCACCTAATTGTGACTGAAATATGTAGGAGCTGCCTGTACTGTAGTAAGTCCATATGCTAGCTATTGATAATGTTAGGATCCGAAACTCAGGTAGTGCGGAATTTAGCCAAATAATATTATAATGTCAATAATAAAGACAATGTAAGTTGATAACAACGACAAAAAAAAGATACCAATTTAATATGGTTCAGTCAGTGTGACCTACGTCCACAAGCGAAGAAGAGCAATTTCACCATACCAATAAGAGTACAAAATTAGAATAAATACTCTAATTAATCCCAAATACCCGAAGAGAATAACCCACTAGATCACTCCAAAGAAAGGGTTCACATAAATATTTCCTAACACTTAACTCTCATACAAAATACTCTTAATAACTAAAGGAGGAGAAGAAGAAACAAGAAATGAAGACTCAAGTCTTGTTGGTGTGTCTAAAATGAACTAATGGTCTTTGGTTTTGTAGGCAAAAAAGCCTTGGCCTCCAAGGTGTAAGAGAAAAGATACAGCTTGTGCAAATGATATCTATTACACAATGCAATATTTTTGGGTCCCAAAGAATATTATCAACAAGGTCTACTTTGCAAATATACTTATGCTTATGTGAGATGGAGTTCACTAACCAAAATATTGGTTATATTACAAATAATAAACCACAAAAGGAATTCCAACAATTAAAAAATCTTTTATATATATGATGAGAGACAAAGGAAAGGAAAGGAAATGATGAGATTCCAATGTTCGTACTGCAATAACATCTGAAAAAAGGAAATCAATACATGTCAAAGTTGAACTCTATATAGGAGTTTTAGGCTAAGAACGGGAAAAAAAGGAGAATTTTAGAAACAGTAATAAGAAAAATGTAAAAAGAGAAAGAAGGATCAAATTACTATTTACAGCTAATTAGAATATTACATGTAGTATCAGCACAAAGAATTAAGTAATATAAAGAAACTAGTCTGTGAAATCGTTTCAGTGAACTGCTTCTTGGATCTTGGAAAATACAGCTTAATTCCTGGTACTAGACGGAATTCAAACGCGTTCTTTGACGTAATCGTAGAGATCTGCAATAAGAAAGAAAAGCCAATAACTCCTATTATATTCTTTAATTTTCCAACAAAATTAATTATATTCTTGGTGGAAAAACTAAATAAAGTGTTACTTATATAGGATGCCAAAGTATGAGAAAGGGAAGGGAGCCTATAAAATATGAACATATATACAGTTGAGGAGAAAATAAAGGAAAGTGAAAAACAACAATTAATTCTGAAAGTCGTTACCTTCATATATATATATGCGAAGAGCAAGACAATCACTTCCCGCCATGGCAGCTACTTCCTCCTGAATTTCTCTGGCTGAATCCACAATTAGACCGCATTTATACAACTCAATTGACTCCAAGGTGTATGTATCTGCAAAGGCTATAGGAATTCGCCTAAGAATCTTGATTTTCTCCAATACGAGGCGTTGAAGATTTGGAAAGTTAACATTGGTAGCCTCCCAGAGTTGTGTCTCTGTGTCATCAAGTAGAAGGAACTTTAGCTGCTTGAACTCATCTTCCTCCTTTAATTTCCATACCTCACCTCTGAATGCATGACATCTAAGTTTGAGTAGTTGGAGATTTGGTAACTTGGCAAGATTTGCCATGTCTTCCCAGGGAAGCCAACTTCCAGATAGGGTCAATCTCTTTAGCGATATTGGGAAACAACATTTAGCCAGAGAGAGTTCCCTTCATCAAAGGAACACTCTAATACTCGGAGTTTATTCAAGTAGAGCAGGCTCCAACATGTTTCCTCTAATGCTTTGTATTTTTCCCCGATATCATAGATACGTAATTTCTTTAGATGAGGAAGGCCAAGAAATACCTCTTTTGTACAGCTAGCAAGACAGAGACTGGAAAGCTCCTGCAGATGTTGCAGACCCAACTCGTCTACCACATATGGGTTGGGCAAATAAGTGCTACCATGTAGACGGAGATGCCTCAGCTGCTTCATATTCCAGATATGGTTAGGTAAAGTTAAAATTCCACGCCACTCCAGATTGTGATGAACAAAACTAAAGGTTTGCAGGTTATGCATATATTCAAGTGATTCAGTAAAATGATTGTCTATGTGAATCTCAAGATAGCTGAATCTAAGGTCATGCGACGCCTGAAGATGAAATGATACCTAGGAATGGCAGCCAACACCCTCAAAGCTTTGAATTCCAATGGTTTTCCTATTGTTTTATGAGGTTCCTTGAAAAGATACAAGCAACGCAAAAATTTTGCTGACTTGGTAAAGTTTTCCCCTGAAATGCGTGTATGCAAACTAAAGCGAGGAGTCTCATAATGAAAATTAGGAATTTGATTAGTTCTAAACACATCCGGAAGCGCTCACATCCCCAACAAGTCATGCATACGGCAAATTTTTGATCCGGCCATTGAGTTTCCCCCTTTTGACCATTATTAAATTTCTGCTAGCCAGATCTTCCAAACAATCCTCTGCCACTTTTTCCAGGCTTCTCAGCTTATCCCTCTTCAGAAAACCCTCTGCAACCCACAGACGAATTAACCGCCAAGCATCAATCTCAGAATCCTCAGGGAATGCTCCCATATGGAGGAAACAAGGTTTGAGGTGAATAGGCAGGTGATGGTAACTGATCGCAAGCACTGCTATGCATTCATTCGGATAACTTGTAACAACTTCATTCACATTTTCAGATACAGTTACCCAGTTTTCCCTTTTTGGGGAAATCCTAGAGAGATGCCCAGCAACCACCAAAATTGCTAGAGGCAGTCCCTGGCATTTTTGTACTATTTTCTTCCCGATATCTTCTAATTCAGAATGACAATTAATGTGGCTTTTCCCCAACAACTTATTCTGAAGTAACTTCCAACTCTCATCTACCCCTAACGGCAGCACTTCAAGAGGAGGGATATCAGGGTTAGCATACTCAGCCACATCTTTTAGCCTCGTAGTCAGAATGATTCGACTTCCATTATTGTCATCAGGAAGGGTTCTCGCAATCAAATCCCAAATCTTTGTACTCCAAATATCATCAACTACGATAAGATACTTCCGACCCTTAAGTGCTTTATATGACTGGTCCATTAACTGGTCATCACTCATTCCCTGAAACTCGTATCCTGTAAGGCTACGTGCAAGGCTTGGCAACACTTCGTTTAAGTGATATTCTTGAGATATAGTAACCCACGTTTGGATGTCAAAATGTGATCTAATTGATTGATCATCTTGAGCCTTTTTAGCAAGTGTGGTATTGCCACATCCACCCATTCCCAAAATAGGAATGACGTTCTGCTCAGAAGCTAATCCAAGTAGTGCATCAGTGAGTTTTCTCAAGGAATTCGCCAAACCGACTGTATCATCATCATCATCATCATCACCTAGAAGGGAAGTAGGAGCAAGGTTTGAAGAAGAACCAGCTACCAGAGAATGTCCCTTTTTGAAGAAATGATCCTCATCATCAGGGGGGCCAAGGCAACGAGCATAGGTTTCAGTGGAGAAGGAGTTAATCCGCCTCACCTATTTCTTTACAGCATCAATCTTGTCTACCGCTTGAGGCAAGACTCGAAGAAGAACCCCTACTTCATCCTGAAAAGTCTCGTCAATATTATTCTCTTCTTGTTGCCTCCATCATTCTCTCATAATTTCCGCAACATTTGATTCAAGCACATCTTCAGCTTGGTGCATCGCTGATCTTATCTCTGCCTCAAAATATTTGAATGTATCATATTCCTGTTTCTGGTGGCTAGCGTTCTCAAGAATATTTTGAAAATATTCAGCACTGGCATGGAGAGAGTCAATCATCTCTGCAGTTTGACCATGGATCAATGCTGGATAAGTCTTTTGGAATAGCTCCAAAGTTTGAATTAAAGAGTTCACTGCAGGATAAGCCATTACTTTCAATTACTCAGTGGGAGAGAAATGCTTTCAAGATTTACTATAAGCTCTTTCGAAACTTATACTAGCTAGCTAGCACTTAATTTTCAGATCAGCTTGGTCAAACAGCAATTTGGAAAGCCAAATGGGTGTTCATGGAGGATGGTTCTATTTTCAACATTAGTGCAAAAGAAGCCTATTTAAACTAATTAGTGCAAAATAAGTCTACTTAAACTAATAAGCGAAAGAGAAGTGGCCTTCTATTTAAAAATTAAAATAAATTGATCTATTTAAACTAACCAGCGCATGCAAGAGAAGTTTACTTAAACTAGAAGTCTATTTAATTACGACAAATGGCCAAATATACCTTTGTACTGTAACAAAAAATTTAAATATACCCTTTGTTATAATTTGGATCCAAATAATACTATTGATTCTAATATACTCCTCTTCTTTTAAAAATGTTCAAGGTGGACATTCAATCCTACGTGACACTGATATTTGATGAGGTGGATGACACATGACATACCACCTCAGCGCCCATAATCCATATATAAAAGACTAAAATTTGAAATACAATATTTTTTATGGTAGCGATAATGGTAGCAATGGTGGTGGGGGGGAGGAAATTTTAGTGGTGAAAACAAAATAGGAGGGGTAAAATGGGTTAGGGGCGCTGAGGTGGCAAGCCATATGACATCCGCCTCATCAAATATCAGTGCCACATAGGATTGGATGTCCACTTTGGACAAACTTAACAGAAAAACAGTATATTTGAACCAATAGCATAACGATATGGGTATATTTGGACTCAAAGTATAAAGACAGGGTATATTTGGACTCAAAGTATAACGAGAGGTACATTTAAGAGCCCGAAACCAAAGTGTGGTCTTTTTGGAGTCAAACAACCAAAATAGGTGAAAAAAATAACGGATTACCATTTTATATATAGCGGGGTTATTCACGGCGCTATACCTTAACGACACGTTTATCCGAAAAGCTTTTATGTGAAAATATGAGATATAGAAATTTCTAGAGTTAAAATTTGAATATGGTTGACTTTGGTCAACATTTTGAGCAAACGGACCCGGATCTGTGTTCTGACGGTCCTGGGAGGTCCGCAGTAAAATATGAAACTTGGGCGTATGCCCGGAAATGAATTCCGAGGTCCCAAGCCTTAGAAATAAGTTTTTGAAAAAAATTATTTTGCTGAATTATTTATGAAATAAAGAAAAGAATTAATGATTGAAACCATTGGTATCGGGCCCGTATTTTGGTTCCGTAGCCCTGTACAAACTTGTTAAAGTATTTAAATGATAATTGTGAAATTTGGTGAAAAATGGAGTTATTTGACGTGATTTGGACCTCAGGTTGAAGAGTTATGAACTTTAAGTGTTCTTGATGAAAATGATGAGTTTTGAGGATTAATACATAGTTTTACATGTTATTTTCATGATTTGATTGCATGAGTAAGTCCGTATGATGTTTTTGGATTAGTGTGCATGTTTGGTTTGGAGCCCCGAGGGCTCGGGTGAGTTTTGGATAGGCCATAGAGTGAAATTTGGACTTAGGAAGTTGCAGGTTTTAGCTGGTATGTTGTAGGTCTGCAGGCTTCGCAAATGCGATAATCGACCTGGGCTACCTTAGTCGCAAATGCGATTGTTCTATCGCAAATGCGAAGGTGATCGAAAATTAAACTGGGTCGCAAATGCGAAGGGCTCAGTTTTCTGAGGGGTTCGCAATTGCGAACCCTGATCGCAATTGCGACACCTGTAACCTGCAAAATCATAACTTAGACGTATTTCAACAATTTTTCAAACCCTTTCAAAACCAAAACACTCTTGGGCGATTTTTCAAAGACAAACACTCTTCCAAATCAATTGTAAGTCATTTCTAACTTGTTTTTATTAATTTTTAACATCTTTTCTTATGATTTCAACTCAAAATTAAAGGTTTTCATAGAGGAAATTGGGTGTTTTGGGTAGAACCTAGGTTTTTCAAATTTTGGGGATTTGGACCTCAATTTGAGGTCCGATTTCAAAATAAAATATATATTTGGGTTCGTGGAGGAATGGGTAATCGGGTTTTGGTTCGAACCTTGGGTTTTGACCATGTGGGCCCGGGACGATTTTTTGACTTTTTGGGAAAAAACTTTAGAAAACATATTTTCATGCATTGGAATTGATTCATTTAGCATTTATTGATATAGTTAAGTAACTTGTGGCTGGAGACGAGCGAATTGGTGGTGGAATCAAGAGGTAAAGCGATAGTTGAGGCTTGAATTAACTGCACAGGTTTATTTGGTAGTTTGGTTCTAGCCTCGTCACTACTTCGCTGAGGTTAGGCTAGGCATTTACTAGCACATGGGGTCAGTTGTGCTGATACTACACTCTTCAATGTGTGCAGATACTTATACCGGAGCATTTGGACCGCACTGAGGGTGTTGTCTTTAGTCCATTCAGGCGACCCTATTTCTTCTCTTTCTGTTCTTACTTATTCAGAGACAGACTTATGTATTTCATTCAGACCTTATTTGTAGTATTCTTAGATAGTCCGTGACTTGTGACACCAAATTCTGGGTAGTATTGTACTTTAAATTATGTAGCAGTGTTTGGTTGAATTATTAAGTTTTCGTATTCCGCATTTCTGGTTATTTAATTTATTTCGCTGTTTAATCACTTATTATTTTAAATTGTCGAACATTTTTAATAAAAAGTGTAATGATTTTATAATATTCGGCTTGCGTAGCTTCCACGAGTAGGCGCCATCACGACTCTCGAGGGTGGAAAATCCGGGTCGTGACAAGTTGGTATCAGAACTCTAGGTTACATAGGTCTCACAATTCACAGACAAGCTTAGTAGAGTCTGAGGGATCGGTATGGAGACATTTGTATTTATCCCCAGAGGCTACAGAGTTAGGAAAAACTTCACATCTATTCTTTCCTGTCGTGCGGTCTGGTTTCTCAATGCTAATTAAATTTCTACTTTGTTCTTTCCTAGATGGCGAGAACACACGCTTCCTCATCAATTGATAAGCAGCCCGAGCCCCCAGCAGCAGCTCCCACGAGGGGCAGAGGGCGAGGCCGAGGTAGGGGCAGAGCTCAGCCTAGAGCAGCAGCACCAGCGGCGGAGCCTCAGGTTGAGTTTGATGATGAGGTTACGACCCAGGAAGTTCCGGTGGGCCTAGCTCATGTCTCAGAGGGGTTCATTGCTACCCCAGTACTCCAAGATGCTCTGGTCCGTCTAGTGGGCCTTATGGAGAGTGTCACCCGGGCATACTTGCTTCATCGTAGCACCAACCATCTCTCAAGCTGGAGGAGGAGCCCAAACTCCTACTACTCGCACTTCGGAGCAGATGGCTCCCCAGTTTCAGACTCTAACAACTCAGCCAGTTGGAGCAGTTCAGCCGGATGTGGTAGCTCAGACCGGTGATAGAGCAGCTATGTCTGTCGATGCCTTGTGGAGATTGGACAGGTTCACCAAGCTCTTCACTACCACTTTTAGCGGTGCATCTTTGGAGGATCCCCAGGATTATTTGGACAGATGTCATGAGGTTCTCAGGAACATGGGGATATTGGAGACCAATGGGATCGACTTTGCTACTTTTTGCTTATCTGGATTCGCCAAGACTTGGTGGAGGGATTATTGTTTGGCCAGACCAGTTGGGTCACCAGCTTTGGCTTGGGATCAGTTTTCTCACCTTTTTTTGGAGAAGTTTCTTCCCGTCACTCAGAGAGAGATCTATCGAAGACAGTTGAATGTTTCCAACAGGGTTCTATGACTATTACTCAGTACGAGACCAGGTTTATTGATTTGGCCCGTCATGATCTACTTATACTCCCCATTGAGAGAGAGAGTGAGGAGGTTCATTGAGGGACTCATTCAGCCTATTCGACTTCAGATGGATGAGGAGACAGGGAGTGAGATTTCTTTCCAGGAGGTAGCCAATGTGGCTAGGAGAGTTGAGATGGTTCTATCGCAGAGAGGTGGTCAGGAGTCTGATAAGAGGCCTCGTCATTCAGGCAGATTCAGTGGCGCCTCATCTGGAGGAAAGGATTTGTATGGTAGAGGCCAACCTTCTAGGCTTTTTCATTCAGCACTTCAGGTTTCTCACGGTGCTTCAGGTGGCTGTGGTCCTCATATGCAATATTCTGATCAGCAGTCCTACAGTGCACCACCAACTCCTATCAGTGCACCGTCGCTTTAGAGTTTTCAGGGTCGTCAGTCCCAGCAGCCGAGGGCTTGTTTTACTTGTGGCGACACGAGGCATATTGCTAGATATTGCCCTCGAGCACCGAGCAGTTCTCAGCACCAGAGTTCCCATGCCATGGTTCAGGCATCGAGTGTTCCACCGCCCGCCCAACCAGCTAGAGGTAGGGGTTGAGGTGCTAGAGGTGGAGGTGCTAGAGGTGGAGGTATAGGTATTAGAGGTGGAGCTCAGGCCGCTAGAGGTGGAGGCCAGCCAGTAGTAGTCCATCCCAGAGATGTAGTTCAGAGTTGTGGGGCCCAGCCTCGATGTTATGCTCTTCCAGCCAGACCTGAGGCTGAGGCTTCCGATTTAGTTATCACAAGTACTATTTTGGTTTGTAGTAGAGATGCTTCAGTTCTATTTGATCCAGGATCTACGTACTCCTATGTGTCATCTTATTTTGCACCGTATGTGGTCATGCCTAGTGATTCTTTGAGTGCTCTTGTATATGTGTCTATCGCTATAGGTGATTCTATTATGGTAGATCGTGTCCATCGTTCATGTATAGTTGTGATTGGGGGGTCTTGAGACTCGTGTATATTTGTTACTTCTGGACATGATTGATTTTGATATCATTTTGGGGATGGACTGGTTATCACCTCACCACGCGATCTTGGACTGTCATGCCAAGACTGTGACCTTAGCCTTGCCAGGTTTACCTCGTTTAGATTGGAGAGGGACTCCTGGTCATTCTACCCATAGTGTTATTTTATACATGAAGGCTCGAAGTATGATCGAGAAGGGGTATTTGGCTTATTTGTCATATGTTCGTGATTCTAGTACCGATGTTCCTTCTATTGCTTCTGTGCCTGTTGTTCGTGAGCTTCCTGAGGTATTTCCTTCAGACTTGCCGGGTATGCCACCCGACAGTGATATTGACTTCTGCATTGATTTGGCTCCGGGTACTCAGCCCATTTCAATTCTATTGTATCGTATGGCCCCGCTTGAGTTGAAAGAATTAAAGGAGGAGTTGTAATACTTGCTTGAGAAGGGCTTCATTAGACCTAGTGTCTCGCCTTGGGCGCGCTGGTATTGTTTGTTAAGAAGAAGGATGGATCGATGCGAATGTGTATAGATTTCCGGCAGTTGAACAAGGTTACAATCAAGAATAAGTATCCATTGCCGAGGATTGATGATTTATTTGATCAACTTCAGGGTGCCAAGGTATTTTCGAAGATTGACTTGAGATCTGGCTACCATCAGTGGATGATTAGGGCATCTGATGTCCCTAAGACAGATTTCTGCACTCGGTACGGGCATTATGAGTTCTTGGTGATGTCATTCGAGTTGACAAATGCCCCGGTAGATTTTATGGATTTGATGAATCGAGTATTCAGGCCTTACTTGGATTTGTTTGTGATAGTCTTCATTAATGATATTTTGATCTATTCCCACAGCTGGGAGGAGCATGAGCAGCATCTGAGAGTAGTCCTCCAAACTTTGAGAGATAGTCAGTTGTATGCTAAGTTTTCGAAATGTGAGTTCTGGTTGAGTTCATTTGCATTCTTGGGTCATGTTGTATCAGCAAAGGGTATTCAGGTAGATCCGAAGAAGATAGAGGCTGTGAAGAACTGGCCTAGACCAGCATCAACTACAGAGATCCGGAGTTTCTTGGGATTGGCAGGCTATTATCGTCGGTTTGTAGAGGGGTTTTCATCTATTGCAGTCCCGATGACCAGGTTGACCCAGAAGGGTTCCTAGTTCAGGTGGTCGGACGAGTGTAAGGCGAGCTTTCAGAAGCTCAAGACAGCTTTGACTACGACGCCAGTGTTTGTTTTGTCCACAGGTTCAAGGCCATATACAGTTTATTGTGACGCATCTCGTATTGGACTTGGTGCGGTGTTGATGCAGGATGACAAGGTTATTGCATATGATTCGCGTCAGTTGAAGATTCATGAGAAGAATTATCCAGTTCATGATTTGGAGTTAGCAGCCATTATTCACGCGTTGAAGATTTGGAGGCATTATCTATATGGCGTGTCATGTGAGGTGTTCACGGATCACAAGAGTTTACAATACTTGTTCAAGCAGAAGGAGCTAAACTTGAGGAAGAAGATGTGATTGGAGCTATTGAAGGACTATGATATCACCATCTTATGTCATCCGGGAAAGGCCAATGTGGTGGCCGATGCTTTGAGTAGGAAGTCAGCCAGTATGGGCAGTCTTGCTTATATTCCGGTCGGTGAGAGACTGCTTGCTTTGGATGTTCAATCTTTGGCCAATCAGTTCGTGAGGTTGGATGTTTCTGAGCCCAGCCGTGTGTTAGCTTGCATAGTCGCTCATTCTTCTTTACTGGAGCGTATCCGAGATTAGCAGTATGATGATCCTCATTTGTATGTCCTTAGAGACACGGTGCAGCACGGAGGTGCCAAACAGGTTACATTAGGAGATGATGGAGTTTTGAGATTGCAGGGTCGAGTTTGTGTGCCTAATGTGGATGGGCTCCGGGAGTTGATTTTAGAGGAGGCTCACAGTTCCCGATATTCTATTCATTCGGGCGCCACTAAGATGTATCAGGATTTGCGGCAGCATTATTGGTAGAGGAGGATGAAAAAGGACATTGTTGCATATGTGGCTCGGTGTTTGAATTGTCAGCAGGTTAAGTACGAGAATCAGAGGCCTGGTGGTTTGTTCCAGAAGATTGAGATTCCTGAGTGGAAGTGGGAGCGTATCACTATGGACTTCGTTGTTGGACTCCTACAGACTTAGAGGAAGTTCGATGCAGTGTGGGTTATTGTTGATAGGCTGACCAAGTTAGCACATTTCATTCATGTGGCAGTCTCCTATTCTTCCGAGAGGTTAGCTGAGATCTATATTCGGGAGATTGTTCGTCTTCATGGTGTGCCTGTGTCTATCATTTCGGACCGAGGTACATAGTTTACCTTACATTTTTGGAGAGCATTTCAGCGAGAGTTGGGCACATGGGTTGAGTTGAGCACAACATTTCATCCTCAGACAGACGGGCAGTCCGAGCAGACTATTCAGATTTTGGAGGATATGCTACGAGCTTGTGTCATTGACTTTAGAGGCTCGTGGGATTAGTTTTTGCCTTTAGCAGAGATTGCCTATAACAACAGCTACTAGTCGAGCATCCAGATGGCTCCTTATGAGGCTTTATATGGTAGGCAGTGCCGTCGCCAGTTGGATGGTTTGAGACGGAAGAGGCTCGGTTGTTGGGTATAGATCTAGTACAGGATGCCTTGGACAAGGTTAGTATCATTCAGGATATGCTTCGTACAGCTCAGTCCAGGCAAAAGAGTTATGCCGATCTTAAGGTTCGAGATTTGTCATTCATGGTCGGTGAGCGGGTGTTGCTTCGGGTGTCACCTATGAAGGGCGTGATGAGATTTAGGAAGAGGGGCAAGCTTAGCCATAGATTCATTGGCCCATTTAAGATTCTTGATCGAGTGGAAGTGGTGGCTTACAGACTTGCGTTGCCGCCGAGATTATCAGTCGTGCATCCAATGTTTCATGTGTCCATGCTTCAGAAGTATCACGGCTTTCCATCCCACGTGCTATATTTCAGCATTGTCCAATTGGACAAGGACTTGTCCTATGAGGAGGAGCCGGTAGCTATTCTAGACCAGCAGGTTTATCAGTTGAGATCGAAGAATTTATCTTCTATTCGTGTTCCATGGAGAGGTCAGCCTGTTGAGGCATCAACCTGAGAGTCTGAGTCCGATATGAGGAGCCCCTATCCCCATCTTTTCCCCGACTCGGGTACTTCCTTCTTATGTCTGTTCGAGGACGAACGGTTATTTTAGAGGTGGAGGATGTGATGACCCAAAAGGTCATCACTTGTGTTAGAAACAAATTCTGTGTTCCGAGGCCTTAAACTTCCTTTTTACCTCACCTCAATTTGCGTGCATGGTCTGGACGTATATCCGGAAAGCTTTTATGTGAAAATATGAGAGAGAGAAATTTCTAGAGTTAAAATTTGAATATGGTTGACCTTGGTCAACATTTTGAGCAAACGGACCCGGATCTATGTTCCGTCGATCCCCGGAGGTCCGTAGCAAAATATGAGACTCGGGCGTATGCCCGGAAATGATTTCCGAGATCCCAAGCCTTAGAAATTAATTTTTGAAAGAAATTATTTTGCTGAATTATTTATAAAATAATGAAAAGAATTAATGTTTGAAACTATTGGTATCAGGCCTGTATTTTGGTTCTAGAGCCCGGTACAAACTTGTTAAATTATTTAAATAATAACTGTGAAATTTGTTAAAATAGAGTTTATTTGAGGTGATTTGGACCTTCGGTTGAAGAGTTATGAACTTTATGTGTTCTTGATGAAAATGATGCGTTTTAAGGTTTTTTTTTTTAGTTTTGAGGTTTAATTCATAGTTTTACATGTTATTTTCATGATTTGATTGCACGAGCAAGTCCATATGATATTTTTGGGTTAGTATGCATGTTTGGAGCCCCGAGGACTCGGGTGAGTTTTGGATAGGCTACGGAGTGAAATTTGGACTTAGGAAGTTGCAGGTCTGCAGGCTTCGCAAATGCAAAGCTTGGCTCGCAAATGCGAGAGAGCATCGCAAATGCGATAATCGACCTGGGTTGCCTTAGTCGCAAATGCGACTGTTCTATCGCAAATGCGATATCGCATTTGCGAAAGGTCCCTCGCAAATGAGAAGGTGACCGGAAATTAAACTGGGTTGCAAATGTGACATTATCTTCGCAAATGCAAAGGTGTCAATTTTCTGAGGGGTTCGCAATTGCGAACCCTGATCACAATTGCGGCACTTGCAACCTGCAAAATCATAACTAAGACGCACTTCAACCATTCTTCAAACCCTTTCAAAACCAAAACACTCTTGGGCGATTTTTCAAAGACAAGTACTCTTCCAAATCGATTGTAAGACATTTCTAACTTGTTTTTATTAATTTTTAACATATTTTCTCATGATTTCAACTCAAAATAAAAGGTTTTTATGGGGGAAATTGGGTGTTTTGGGTAGAACCTAGGTTTTTCAAATTTTGGGGGTTTGGACCTCGATTTGAGGTCCAATTTCAAAACAAATTGTATATTTGGGTTTGTGAGAGAATGTATAATAGGGTTTTTGTTCGAACCTTGGGTTTTGACCATGTGGACCCGGGGGTGATTTTTGAATTTTTTGGGGTAAAACATTGAAAAACTTATTTTCATGCATTAGAATGGATTCATTTAGCATTTATTGATATAATTAAGTAACTTGTGGCTAGATACGAGCGAATTGGTGGTGGAATCAAGAGGTAAAGTGATAGTTGAGGCTTGAATTGTGTTCGTGGCATCGAGGTAAGTATTTGGTCTAACTTTAGCTTGGGGGATTAGGAGTCGAGTCTTAATTTCTACGTGTTAACTGTGGAGTACGATGTATAGGCATGGTGATAAGTATCTATACGTCGGTATCAAGCATGCCCGTGAATCTTGTATTGAAATTTTATGACTCCGTTGTAGTTTATTCGTGCTTCATATGAGAATTATATTATTATTCCCTTGCCGGGATGTTGTTGTGATATTATTGTTCCCTTGCTGGGATGTTGTTATAATATTATTGTTCCCTTGCAGGTATGTTGTTATTATACTATTATTTCCTTGCCAGAATGTTATTGTTACATTATTGTTCCCTTGCCGGGATGTTGTTGTTATACTATTGTTCCCTTGCCGGGATTCTTTTATGATTGGTGTTGATAAATGAAATAGGAGCGGGTTGCACGCCTGCAACTGTAATATATGAAATGAGAGTGGGTTGTACGCTTGCAACGGTAAGATTTGAAATGGGAGCGGGTTGCACGCCTGCAACAGTAATATATGAAATGGGAGCGGGTTGCACGCCTGCAACGGTAATATGTGAAATAGGAGCGGGTTGCATGCCTGCAACGGTAATATGTTAAATGGGAGCGGGTTGCATGCCTGCAACGGTACTATATGAAATGGGATCGGGTTGCACGCCTGCAACGGTATTACATGTGTACTTGTTTTCCTTATTTCCTTATCTTTTGCTGGTAATTGATTTATGGCGTTCCTTACATTTTTCTACTGTTATTCTGTTATTATCTGTTACTCCCCACAACATGTTTCCCCTGCCCAACTTTAACAGTAATTATCTACTTTTATTTCCATTGTATATGATTTAACTGCACATGTTTATTTGGTAGTTTGGTCCTAGCCTCGTCACTGCTTCGCCGAGGTTAGGCTAGGCACTTACCAACATATGGGGTCGGTTGTGCTGATACTATATTCTGTACTGTATGCATATACTGATACCGGAGCGTTTGGACCGCAGTGAGGGTGCTGTCTTCAGTCTATTTAGGTGACTCGAGGTAGTCCTGCATGCATCCGCGGGCCTTGGCGTCTCCTCATATCTTTTCTCTTTCTGTTTTTACTTATTCAGAGACAGACTTATGTATTTCATTCAGACCTTATTTGTAGCATTCTTAGATGCTCCGTGACTTGTGACACAAAATTCTGGATAGTATTGTACTTCAAATTATGTAGCAGTGTTTGGTTGAATTATTAAGTTTTCGTCTTCCGCATTTTCGGTTATTTAAGTTATTTCGATGTTTAATCACTTATTATTTTAAATTGTTGAACATGTTTAATAAAAAGGGTAATGATTTTATAATATTCGACTTGCCTAGCTTCTACGAGTAGATGCCATCACGACTCCCGAGGGTGAAAAATCCGGGTCGTGACAGGATCTCGTCTATTGCTCGTTTCGGCTACCAAATACTCAATTTTTTCATATTTCAAAAAAAATTAAATCTAGGTGTCACGACCCAATTCCCGAACCCGGTCGTGATGACGCCTCTCTTGAAGACAAGGCCAGCTAAACCAAAACAGAATACCTCTTTTAAACAGTTAAATATCATTAATCGTTCTAAAGCATGATATAATATCCATAATTTGCGAAATTAACGATAACAACAGTAAAAGCCATCCCGACATAGCCCAAATTGGGGTGTCACAAGTCATGTGCAACTAAGAGAAAATCGTGATACAGTCTACTAATCACTAAACTCGATACAATAGTTCTAAGAACATGAAAATGATAAGATAAGGGAGGCACGGGGGCTGCGGACGCCAACAGCTACCTCGTGATCTCCGAAACACTGCCTGGACGGGAAGATCAGCACTCAGGAGCGGACTTTGCGATGCCTGAATCTGCACACACAGTGCAAGCAGTAATGTGGGTACTCCGACCTAGTGAGTAATAATCATAAATAATGGCTGAAAGCAAGAAAACACATAAAGGCACAAAGCAATTCTATATCAAGTAGTAAAATCACTTAAAGCAATAGATCGGTGAAGAAGTCAAATGGAATCCCTTTAAACCAAGTAAAACAGGTAATTTAGCAGGTAATTAACAAGTAGAAATCCACCCCTCGGGCACAGTATCAATCACTCAAAACGGTATCAGCTCCTCGGGATCACTCTTATCACTTAGTGCTCATTCTAAGCTCTTGACCCATATATCTCTCATAATAATAGAAATCAGAATAACCGCTGCGGCATGCATCTTGATTCGTACATCGTTGTGGCATGCAGCCCGATCCTTATAGATAGTCGACTGCGCTCACTGGGGGTGTACAGACTCCGGAGGGGCTCCTACAGCCCAAGAGCTATATTGCTGCAGCGTGCAGCCCAATCCATATAAGTGTTGCTTCGGCGTGCAGCCTGATCCATAACATATATAATATCCTCACCATTGGGTTCTCAACCCTCTCAGTCACTAACCTCACAGCCTCTCAGACACAATAATAGAAGATACGGATCTCAGCCCACAAATTCCTCTCATTTAGGAATAGTATGATAAAATTCGACTCGAATCGTTTAAAACAGATAGAAACATGACCGAGGATATGATTTTTAACAAGTATAGTGAGGAAAAATCAGTCAAAATCCCCGAAGGGTTCAGATAGTTCGCACGAAGCCCAAATATGACAATTAGCCCAAATAATGATGATAACAAATAAGTTTCAGTCAAATATGCGGTAAAATCATCAGTCGGGACGGACCAAGTCTCAATCCCCAGTAGTAAAAGACCCCACGCTCATCATCCAGCGCGTGTCTCACCTCAATATAGCACTACGGTGTGCAATTCGGGGTTTCAAACCCACAGGACATCATTTACAATCATTACTCACCTCGAACCGGCTAAATCTCTAGCTCGCGACGCCTTTGCATCTCAAATCGGCCTCCACGTGCGTCGAATCTATCCACAATCAGAATGAATACATCACAATATGCTAAGGGAACAAAGCCCAAGCGAAAACAATCAATAACAGGCACAAATCCCGAAATTGCCAAAACCCGAGCCCCGGACCCACTTCTCGAAACTCAGAATTTTTCACATCATTAGATGTCTTATCTCCCCACGAGTTCATATATACCAAAAGTTCTCAAATCCGACCCCAAATGGTTTTTCAAATCCCAAATAAATGTCCAATTTCTCAAGCCCTAGTACTTCAATTTTTAGGTTTAGTTTCCATGAATTTCTAGGTGGATTTCACAATATAATCGAGTTTTAAGACCAAGATTCTTACCTCAAGTCGATTCCTCTTGAATCCCTCTTTAATTTCCTTCAAAAATCACCAAAAACGAGCAGCCATAGGTGAAAATAGACCCAAAATCGCGGACAAGACAACTTAAAACCATTCTGCCTAGGCCTGACTTTCCTTCTTCGCGAACGCGGTCAACATCTCGCGAACGCAAAGCACAAAATTGCGTTGACCAGCTTTACCTTACGCGAACGCGACATGCCAATTGCGAACGCAATGCTTCCATGGCCTTGACCTTCGTGAACGCATTCGCTCCTTCGCGAACGCGATGAATAACTGACCATTAGACCAAATCCTCCTTCGCGATCGTGTATACACACTCGCGAATGCGATGAAGTCCCCTAACAAGCCTTCGCGAACGTGGCATGGACCCTGGAGAATGCGAAGCTTACGAAACCCGGCCCTTCGCGAACGCGAAGGCCAAAATACCTGCAACTGCTGGAACAAGATCTGCAATTTTCCAAACTCTAAAATGGTCCAATTGACCACCCGAAACTCACCCGAGGCCCCCAGAACCTCAACCAAAGGAACCAACACATCCTAAAACCTCATTCAAACTTGTTCCAATCATCAAAACACCTCAAACAACAACAAATCACTCATAACATATCGGATTCAAGCCTAAGTTTTCTAAAAACTTCCGAAATACGCTTTCGATCAAAAATCCAACCAAACCACATCTGAATGATCTGAGATTTTTCACACACATCCTAAATGACATAACGAAGCCACTGCAACTCTCGGAATTCCATTTCACCTCCTGGATTAAAATCTCACCTACCAACCGGAAATCGCCAAAATCTCAACTTCGCCAATTCAAGCCTAATTCTACTCCAGGCCTCCAAAGCCAATTCCGATCATGCTCCTAAGTCATAAATCACCCAAGGAAGCTAACCAAATCATAAAAATTCCGATCCGAGCTCATATACAAATAAGTCAACTCTTGGTCAAACCTTTCAAATTCGAAGCTTTCATCTGAGACTGTTCTTTCAAATTCCTTCCGATTTTCCTGAAAACCAAAACCAACGATCTACATCATTCATAATACATTACACGGGGAAAGTCATGCCCGAGAACTGGCGATCAAGTGAAAAAGCTCAAAACGACTGGTCGGGTCGTTACATCCTCCCCCACTTAAACACACGTTCATCCTCGAACGTACCTAGAGTTGTTCTAGAAGCCAATCAATAACTGAATAACTTTACCATGCATATACCCGGGGGATTATCCCACGTCACCCTATCTCATATAGGTCCGATAACATATTGAAACTAAAATTACGCAATCCAGTCTGGCCCCTAAGCCATAGAACCACATTTCCACTTCTGAAACCATCAATACGATCAAAGCCTCACACCTATACTCTGAATAGACTCGAACCAGCTGTAATAACCCATGCCTGCAACCTCGGGAGCAATCCCATGATATACCACATAACTCAAACACTCGTAGCGATAACTTCTATTCACAGCAGTTGTCCACAACAACCGAATACTGGTAGAAAATCTCTTACCAGCCAAAGTCTCATTCCAAAACTATCAAATACTGCCAACGATAAATGAAATACGCAATAAACCATAACCATTTTCTTAGATCACCCATTCATGAAGCAACTTCTCCTCTGACAAATACCATAGCAAATTTCCGAGCCGAACCTCGATATTAACCTTCCAACATGCTGAAATCGAATCCGTTCGTATTCATTGATGATCCCAACGATCTCCTCTAATCCAACACACCACTCTGGTGACATGACACATCAATAGAGGCCTAAGCCACAACTCAAGCTCACTAGTACCACCACAACACAAGGCTGAGAACCTGTCTCACATCATATAATAGAACATATGAATCTAGCCCGCAAGTTCATATCCCATATAGCTTCATTGCAATGTGCGATCCTATCAAACACTGCTCCACATGAGACACCTCAAGTCACTATGCTCGAAATTGACAACCACGCACAATTTGATGTCTGGAACCAAAGCAGATCATTACACCCACGGTGAAACAAGTAACATATACCACGCAAACCCGATAGGACATAACCAATACGCCGTTCACCGAGCAACATCTAATTACTCTTCCCGCTCGACTTCCACTATGAACCCCAATGGAACCGCACCATGTGTGCTCATAACCAACAAATCATAACGTCTTGCAACACATAAAGGCAACCCATAGATCTTCCCAGATCACTAATAAACTCAATAATAGTTGAATCAACCTATCCCTCAACAATACAATTAGGGGCCAACCAAGCCGACTCAAGATAGAACACGTATCCATATTGGCCTGCTAACGAACTCCTTACCAAGGAAGCTTAAAGCTGCCCCTTACACTACTATAACTCCCGCTGAAGCCATACGATACGGTGCCCGACACCAAATTAATACCAAAATCTGCAACCTCGCCCGGTGACATGCCCGGCCATAAGAAACACATCCGAAAAGTTCCTCAACACTGGAACTGAATCAATGGTAGAAACCTCTGCTTTGACATTCATCACGAAGGCCCAATTAAGAAAGGCAATCCTTCCTAGACGTCCGCTGGGTCCTTGAAATATAAACCACTATACTAGAACATAATCCGATGCACCTCGCCACTTAACCCGTGGCATTTCCGGCATAGCCAAAAGCGCAATAGTTCGGAATAACCCAACATGGAGACAACCAGTCTAAACCCCAACATCACATCCAAAATCTAATATACCAAGCAAATAAAGATCCACTGGGGCCTCCAAATCCCGGTAGTTGCTAAACAATGCCGATACACACAATCTACAACCACAACATAGCCTGAATATGAGAACTTTCGTCTCCACATCCAAACGACACATGAATCACCATATCCGATCCCAATTTTGCCATCCGAACACATGCCACACCTTTAATACCCAATCATTCCATGATAGATACTCTAAAATTCTTTTGTGCTTCCAAGCAAACTCGAATATCAGCAGCCGATCTGACAAGAAGTGCTGCAATACTACCGGAGTACCATCAACTTAATCACATTGCCTCTGTCTGAATATATACTCTCGTCCAATCACCTCAATTAACATTACCCTTTCTTTAATCATCTAAAGATCATTTCTCAAATCATCTGAAGGTCATTTCTTCAATTTATCTAAACTGCCCATACTACATAAGAATTTATGACCTTTCTTTCAAATTTGAACCGTGACCTTACACATGCCAATCTCACTCCTATACAACATACCGCATAAACCGTACCATTCTAGGATAACAACAAGAACCTTGTATCTCTTCCGAGCCACAAGAAACTATGTACTCAACCAACCAAGAACTTCGATTGTTCCCATCTAGAAGAAAATCACTATACATACCATGCTCCTCATGCCCATAGAAAATATATATTTCCAACCGAGGTCGAAACCATCAAGAACTCTCCGAGTTCCCCTTGCACAAACCAGACCTGCCAGGACTAAATCCTTCTAACTCAACCGAGCTATGCAGATCACTAAAACCCAAGAGAATTGCCGAGAAACACATGTAGAAACTCATTATCTCGCAAGCATCCGAAGAACTAATCATATCCTTACCATACCAACTCGGCCTACTACCAAGCTATCCCGTATATTCGAATTTCCTTCTGATTTACCTTCAACTTGATACTCATTCTTGCTATAACATCACAATTCCTCAAACCAGACTTACCACACGGGACCCAAGCATAAAGCCATACCGTCTAAGGCTCATAAGCCGCTGAATACTTTCTCAGATATTCCCACGAGCACCACTATCAAAGTACTTTGCTCTGAAGAGACTTCCTGCGAATCTAAATCTGTTACCTTTACCTTCCCGGTACTGATACATAGAATTTCATAATTTATAAAGATAATACCACAAGTCTCGACATCTTCTAATGAAAACTCAGGTTCTAACCACATATACAACTTTAAAATACCCAATTGTTATATGTAAAATCTTGAACACATTAGAACCATTCTCGAGAGTCATTCACTCTATTCAAACTGCAATTAGCCTGATCAAATGAACAGAAGCACCTGTGCTTCAATAGCACTCCGACACCGCAGGGTGTAACCTCATCCTAGAACAACCAAGCCACTTCCTGCTCTATGCACCGAGCATCCATTACCACAACAGCTCAAGACACTCTAAGATTCCCATACATCTATGAAGCATGACATAACCTCTGTCAAAATTTTTCCTTTACTCAAGACATCCACGATCTCAATCTCCGTAATCCATGACTGATTCACCAGTGCACCTCAAACTGGAACCAACATAGCACATAACTGTGCAATCAACAAATCAATAGCAGACTCCCCCACTTGGCTCGAAGCCATAGATCAAAACACATTTAATATCTCGTAACACATATACTCTATTAATGCCATAATACCATAGTGAGATTAAACTCAAAGCCATTGTAAGCTTGCGAAAACACAGATCATCTAGTACTTTAACTCTTCCGCAAATCTCGCATTCACTCTCACAATAGTTAGGTCCCCTCTCTTAAGCGACCCATTTAAATTACAAGACATATCTTTCACTTGCAAATGAGATCTTCTAACAGACAGCATAAAGATCGCACAACTTCCGAACTCTTCGTAGGAGATAACCCACCTGATTTGCCTCAAACTAACATTCCCGCATACCTTCCACCGTCGTAAACTTTACGCAGTCACTTAGTCTTCCTGAGTCTGAACTCATACCGCAACATGAAATTTACTTCACTTCCAACTAGGAAAAATGAAAAGATTCTTCACACGCCAACAACTCGGGCTATACCTCAAACCGAGATGGAATTCAAACACTAATAGTTCTTCTATCCTCCAGCGGACCTTTCTTGTCGCTTCTAAATCATATAGATACGTCTCGCAATACTAACACACTCATCACATAGCCATCCAGTCGTCGCTCCCACTAACAGGGACAGTACCAAACATATAAGTTCAAAAACACTTGCTCACATAATCAGCACCTCGGTGCTCAAGCCATAGGGAAAGATCTGGCCTCAAGTCCTCCAGACTGGCTCAACATCAACTCACAGAGATCACATCTCGCCCCCCGATCTAGGACTCATAAGCCATCATTGCAAATCTGATACTGAGCGCTCATGCGTGCATACGAATGCGTGGAAGGAATTCAAAGAGTTACAGTTCAAGCTGAATCAAGGACGCACGATAAGGATTCAAGAACATGAAGTTTTCCTAAAGGTTCTGCAACCTCTCGAGGATAAATACAAACGTCTCCATACCGATCCATGAGACTCTACTAAACCTGCTCATGACTCGTGAGACCTATGTAACCTAGACTCTGATACCAACTTGTCACGACCCAATTCCCGAACTCGCTCGTGATGGTGCCTCTCTTGAAGACAAGGCCAGCCAGACCAAAACAGAACACCTCTTTTAAACAGTTAAATATCATTAATAGTTCTAAAGCATGATATAATATCCATAATTTGCGAAATTAACGATAACAACAGTAAAAGCCATCCCGACATAGCCCAAACTGGGGTGTCACAAATCATGTGCAACTAAGAGAAAATCCTGATACAGTCTACTAATCACTAAACCCGATACAATAGTTCTAAGAACATGAAAATGATAAGATAAGGGAGGCACGGGGGCTGCGGACGCCAACAGCTACCTCGTGATCTCCGAAACACTGCCTGGACGGGAAGATCAGCACTCAGGAGCGGACTCTGCGATGCCTGAATCTGCACACACGGTGCAGGAAGTAATGTGAGTACTCTGACCCAGTGAGTAATAATCATAAATAGTGGCTGAAAGTAAGAAAACACGTAAAGGCACAAAGCAGTTCTATATCAAGCAGTAAAATCACTTAAAGCAATAGATCGGTGAAGAAGTCAAATGGAATCCCTTTAAACCAAGTAAAACAGGTAATTTAGCAGGTAATTAACAATTAGAAATCCGCCCCTCGGGCTTAGTATCAATCACTCAAAATGGTATCCGCTCCTCGGGCTCACTCTCATCACTTAGTGCTCATTCTCATCTCTCGACCCATATATCTCTCGTAATAAAAGAAATCAGAATAACCGTTGCGGCGTGCAGCCCGATCCGTACATCGCTGCGGCGTGCAACCCGATCTTTATAGATAGTCGACTGCGCTCACTAGGGGTGTGCAAACTCCGAAGGGTCTCCTACAGCTCAAACGCTATATTGTTGCGGTGTGCAGCCCGATCCATATAAGTATTGTTGCGGCGTGCAGCCCGATCCATATAAGTATTGCTGCGGCGTGCAGCCCGATCCATAACAAATATAATATCCTCACCATTAGGTTCTCAACACCTCTCAGTCATTTACCTCACAATCTCTCGGGCACAATAATAGAATATAGGGATCTCAGCCCACAAATTCCTCTCATTTAGGAATAGTATGATAAAAAATGGCTTGAATCGTTTAAAACAGATAGAAACATGACAGAGGATATGTTTTTAACAAGTATAGTGAGGAAAAATTAGTCAAAATCCCCGAAGGGTTCAAATAGTTGGCACGAAGCCCAAATATGGCAATTAGCCCAAATCATGATGATAACAAATAAGTTTCAGTCAAATATGTGTTAAAATCATCAGTCGGGACGGACCAAGTCTCAATCCCCAATAGTAAAAGATCTGACGCTCATCATCCAGCGCGTGACTCACCTCAATATAGCACTACGATGTGCAATCCGAGGTTTCAAACCCTCAGGACATCATTTACAATCATTACTCACCTCAAACCGGCGAAATCTCTAGCTCGCGACGCCTTTGCCCCTCAAATCAGCCTCCACTCGCGTCGAATCTATCCACAATCAGAACAAATACATCACAATATGCTAAGGGAACAAAGCCCAAGCGAAAACAATCAATAACGGGCACAAATCCCGAAATTGCCAAAACCCGAGCCCCGGAACCACTTCTCGAAACTCAGAATTTTTCACATCATTAGATGCCTTATCTCCCCACGAGTTCATACATACCAAAAGTTCTCAAATCCGACACCAAATGGTCTTTCAAATCCCAAATCAAAAGTCTAATTTCTCAAGCCCTAGTTCTTCAATTTTTAGGTTAGTTTCCATGAATTTCTAGGTGGATTTCACAATATAATCGAGCTTTAAAACCAAAATTCTTACCACAAGTCGATTCCTCTTGAATCCCTCTTTAATTTCCTTCAAAATCTCCTAAAACGAGTAGCCATGGGTGAAAATAGAACCAAAGTCGCGGACAAGACGACTTAAAAACATTCTGCCCAGGCCTGACTTTCCTTCTTCGCAAACGCGGTCAACATCTCATGAACGCGTAGCACAAAATTGCGTTGACCAACTTTTACCTTACACGAACGCAACATGCCCGTCACGAATGCAATGCTTCCATGGCCTTGACCTTCGCGAACGTGATGAATAACTGACCATTAGACCAAATCATGCTTCGCGATCGTGTATACTCACTCGCGAACGCAATGAAGTCCCCTCACAAGCCTTTGCGAACGCGGCATGGACCCTCAAGAACGCAAAACTTATGAGACCCGTCCCTTCACGAACGCGAGATCCACTTCGCGAACGTGAAGGCCAAGATACCTGCAACTGCTGGAACAAAATCTGCAATTTTCCAAACTCCAAAATGGTCCGATTGACCACCTGAAACTCACCCGAGGCCTCCGGGACCTCAACCAAAGGTACAACACATCCTAAAACCTCATTCCAACTTGTTCCAATCATCAAAACACCTCAAACAATAACAAATCACTCAACACACATCGGATTCAAGCCTAAGTTTTCTAAAAACTTTCGAAATACGCTTTCGATCAAAAACCCAACCAAACCACATCCGAATGACCTAAGATTTTGCACACACATCCAAATGACATAACGAAGCCACTTCAACTCTCGGAATTTCATTCCGACTCCCGGATCAAAATTTCACCTACCAACCGAAAATCGCCAAACTCTCAACTTCGCCAATTCAAGCCTAATTTTACTCCGGGCCTCCAAAACAAATTCCGATCACGCTCCTAAGTCATAAATCACCCAACGAAGCTAACCAAATCATAAAAATTCCGATCCTAGCTCATATACAAATAAGTTAACTCTTGGTCAAACCTTTCAAATTCGAAGCTTTCATCTGAGACTGTTCTTTCAAATTCCTTCCAATTTTCCTGAAAACCAAAACCAACGATATACATCAGTCATAATACATTACACGAGGCAAGTCATGCCCGAGAACTAGCGATCAAGTGCAAAAACTCAAAACGATCAGTCGGGTCATTACACGAGGTATTCTGACTTACTTTTTGATAAAACTCATGTATATAAAATTCTTATTTGTTGTTTTTTACCGTGGTCTATATTTTTTGTGATCATTTTGTGATTTAATTAATTTGTTATTTTTTTATCCCGATTAAAATATTTATGTGCTAAAAAAGTAGTAAAAAGGTATATTATTTTATGAATAAATATTGTTATATGTGATTTTATTTTTGTACGTATATTAATATGTGACTTTATTGTTGTTTAGTGCCTTTTAGTGTTATGTTGTGTTCTTAATTGTTATGTAGTGCCCTTTAGCATAGTAAAACTGATGATAAATTTTAGCTTATGGTAATTGACTTTGTTTATGGCCATTTAGAGTAGTGTTATTGTAGTACTCTTTAAGATTATTTAGTGTAGAATAAAAAATTATGTGCTCTCCTTAACAAACTCGGGTAGAGTACTTAATTATATATTTAATGTATCAGTATATAATTATCAAATATTAGATAGGAATCATAAAATTATCATTTGCCGAGAACTGGCAAAATATGAAGTTAACAAACAAATCGTTGAGAATGGAATAAATTCAATATTATTTACTATTAAGTTTGTGGTATTTTTTATATGATTAATTATTGAGTATATCTTGATTACTTATGAAATTGTAATATATTATAATTCTATTATAATTCAAAATTAACTTTAAAAAGATGATAGTTCAAACAAAACCATGTAGAATTTTAGTACAAAAATGTTGGAAACTAACATATGAAATATTAATACATAAAATTTATCAACCTAAGTATTTGTTAAATGAATAGTTATTAAATTATATTTATAGTTATTGAAATTAATCATTTAATTATTTGTTAACCCCAAAAATATACGAAAAAAGATTAAAAACAACATATAAAATATAGAGAATTTGTCAAACTAAGTATTTTCTATATGAATACTTATTAATTATAACACGTATATTTATGAAAATTAATTATCTAATTCTATTACATCCAAAAATAGCTGAGTAAGAAAAAAAAATATAAAATAACAAATTAACATATAAAGTAATGTAATAAACTAACATATAAAATAGTAATATATAAAATGTATCAACCTAAGTAATAATAGAGAAACAATATCGATTAAATATTAATATAAAAGATATTGAAATATATTTAAAGATGTTAAACAATTAAACAGAAAATACTTTAATTAATATTGTTCAATTTACGGACATCGTCATGGAGGTTCCCCCTGTGCATCCTGGACTTGCATCTCGAGAGCTACTCTTGCTACAGGGCAACCATAGGTCTTTACACATCTGAGATGGACAGTGTCTGCCCCGGATATTCCGCCCCAGACGTATAGACGATATGTGGGAGTTCACTAGGGACCACCCACTGCATCCCCTTATAGTTAGACACCTCCAGAATACGGGTTTCTACAAGATCATAGAGATCGGCCGGTTGCAGTTCGACTGGGCTTTAATGGGTTCATCATACCATTCTTTAAAAGCACATTGATTTTTGTCCTACCAATGGGGATGATAACACAACACTATTAATTAACATGTTATATAAAAACTATTAACAAACATTTTTTCAAAAAATAATAACTTACTAGTTGTTGATACGTCTAGCGTCTGCGCCCTAGATTGTAATTTGACCAACATGGCTTCAAAATTGCATGTTTTCCACAGTAACACATTGGTATGCCATTGCGTCCAGACATGATGTAATGCTCGAAAAATAAAAAATTAATGGAAAGTTGTTCTATTCGTTTTGTTACAATACAAATAATAACTAAAATGTGCGAGGTTTTTATAGGCAGCTAAGAGTGATTTTAGGTTACATAACACATATTGGTGATGTGCTATGTTACCCGTGCTAATGTTTCTTTAGGGTACAAGTGGGTGCAGCTTTTTAGATCGACAACTTTTTCAGCTCCACAATTTTTTCAGGCCGATATGACAATACACATAATGCATATTGGTGACGCTCTATGTTACCCGTGATAATGATTCTTTAGGGTACAAGACTGCTTTTTCAGGTCGACAGCTTTTTCAGGTTAACATGACAATACACATAACGCAGATTGGTGACGCGCTATGTTACGCATGATAATGATTCTTTAGGGTACAACTGGGTGCAGCTTTTCAGATCGAGAGCTTTTCCAGGTCGATAACTTTTTTAGGTCGACATGACAATACAGATAATGCATATCGGTGACGCGCTATGTTACACGTGATATGATTCTGTAGGGTACAAATAGATGCAGCTTTTTCAGGTCGATAGCTTTTTCAGGACGACATGAAAATACACATAACGCATATTGGTGACGTGATACGTTTAATATACAAGTTCATGCAGTTTAGTTCTTCTTAAGTTGAACCAAGAAATCAGTATTCAAAGACTATTTGAAGAATCATTGCAACATTCATTTAAAAAATGCTACTAACATTTAATAAGTGGTTCAAGAAGAGGTAAAAAGGTAAAGGTAGTTCATCAAATCCACATGGAACACGTCATAATACAATAAATTCCTACCTGAAAAACATATGCTAGGTTGTTATACTGGTTTGGTTGATGACAAGTGGTATGGTATTCTACGTCCCTTGGAAAATAAGCCTATCAATATACACAGTGATCTCAAAGTTGCAGGGCACATTATTGAGGGCAAAACGCATTCTATAGAGCCTGAAGGTATGCGAATTTAGGGAGAAAAACTACAATAAGTTCCCCTTTACTCAAAACGGTGTAATTATGGAGTACTATGTCACTGGCATGGTCTAGGTGCACCACAAGCACTGTCTGCAACCTTCCAAACAAACACACACAAAGATGAACTAGAAGTGATTCGGCCTTTGATGTAGAGATTTTAGAGATGAAAAAGGCACTAGCCGTTCATCATGCACTGGATGAACTTAACTACCTGGAAGGAATGGAGGATCAATGTTGGAATTTATTAGAAAATAAAAAATTACGTAGAGACAATAATTATCCTATTTACCCAATAGCTGTCGAGTGGGAGGGACTACCTAAGTTTCTACCACAGACGTTGGATGTAAGAGTCCCATATTATTGTAGAAATCAAGCAAGTGGTCTTATTGATGATATCGATGAAATACGAGAAATGTGTGTCAAATAGGGCCTATATTATGATGCCCTCGATCCGAAGGGTGCATACAAGATGTTGACGAAGAAGATGAAGACAATGATAATGAAATAGTGCCAGATAGTGACGATAATGGCGAATAAAAATTGTTATTTATTTCTTGTGGTATATGTTAAATTGTTGGGTTGAATCTTTAATGCTAAATATCAATTAGATTTAATCCTATTGGAAACATAATTATATTTTAGAAATTTTGCAAACTGAACATTTACAGACATTTAGTACAACAAAAATACTGCAATAAAACACTATGTTTATCCTTGATAATTGGGAACATTAGATGAACTGCCACCTGGAGCTGAATTACCACCATTTTCCAAACTAGCTGAAGGACATTTACGGCGGTCGTATCCTGTTTGGGAACATATACCACATTTACGCATATAAAAGGGTATCACCAACATCCATTTGGTTCTGTATGCACGTTCTTTTTTGCACTTACCGTTGACGCACATAATCCTTATTACACACCATTTTAAATGATTCCGGTGGCCAATAATGCTCAGTACCCACTAGCTGCAACTGTCCACTATATATGTTTAAGTATGCAACAACATTATATTCTTTATCAATGTACCTCGTTGCTGCGAAACCTGTATGTTGAAAGTACTTCATGGTATGTGAGCATGAAAAGTGATAGATTGACCATTTTCCATAGGAGCAAAATCTTTTGGATTTATTGACAACATGTATATTATTCTCGCGGTTGTCATGCAGACCAATGCGAACTTCAAAAATATTTAGCTTGCTGCAATACTACAAAAATTCATGCCACCGTACTCGCTTCTTATATTTCTCAAATCGTTTCATTGATTGTGGTATAAGTTCAACACCCCTTTCCATCAATGACGATGCACCTCTAGATCTTTCAACAAACCTCTCTGCCATCTACTTGAATGACATACGCACCATGGCAGTGACATGCAATCCACGTGCAAACTTCAATAACCTGTTGAAAGACTCTGATATAGTTGTAGTCAAAATTTCGTCAAAATTTCCCATCTTCTACTACCATTCATATGCAAAGTCCACTAGTCAAGCTCATGTCGCATCAACCAACGATAGGCTTCTAGGTCTTCCTATCTAATCAATTCCTTTTCCTCCTGAAGTTACACTCTTGGTGATCTGTTACAGCCATTTAAATCATGTAATTCCTTGTTTGGATAAGCCCCCTAGAAGTTGGCCTTCAAGTACCTTACATAGTAACAGTGGTAGGAATACGGTTCCTGTCATACACGCAAATTTTGTACAGAACTTAAAATACCGCCATGCCGATCAGATATTAGACAAATACCTGAACATTGTTTGACAACGTGCTCCTTCAAGTGGTTCAACAATAATGTCCATGTCTCTTGGCTTTCATTGGAACAAATAGCAAATGCTAGGGGAAATATACTTCCATTAGCATCTACTGCAACGACGATCAACAACTTAATATCCTACTTTCCATAGACATGAGTGCCGTCTATGGATATTACCAGCCCACAATGCACAAAACCATCAATGACTGGTTTAAATGCCCAGAATACATATCTGAGTATGTATTCTAGTATTTTCGGACTCCGCTCAAGCTTCCATTCAACAACAGTCCTGAGGTTAAAGTGTTGCAATGCAGCCATGTACTTGGGTAGAGCAGAAAAGGACTTATCCCAATTACCATAAACAATTTCAAACGCACGTTTATGCTCGAGAAATGCTTTTTTGAGGTGATGGTACATCTATATTCCTGGTGGACAGATTGTCACGACCCCAAACCGGACTCGGTCGTGATGGTGCCTCTCATAAAGACAAGGCTAGCTGACACAATTCCCAAATCAACCATTTTCCATTTAAAAGTGGTTTTTATACCATCTATAAACCATTAATGTCATAATGAACATTGAAAAGAAAAATACGGAATAATTACACAAGCTCGACATCGGGTGTCACTAGTCATGAGCATCTACCAAGGTCTGAATACAACAAAAACAGTCAAGTGTACTAAGTACAGAAATGGAAATGAGCTGAAGAAGTAGTGTTGCGAACGTCGTGCGGCCACCTTGCTAACTCTGATGACTCCGCGTCTGAGCAATCAATACCCGCTACCGGGTTCTGAAATACCTGAATCTGCACACGAGGTGCAGAGAGTAATATGAGTACTCCAACCCAGTAAGTAATAAGAGTAAATAAAGACTGAGCAGTAGGAATCAATGAATCCACATTCATGATAACTCAATAAGCACGTAGGTTGCTAATTCAGAATACGAGTCGATCGTCTTATTTAAAATCTAGCCTTTTGGTAAAAATTATTTAAACAGGTGAAAATACTTTTTGACAGTTTCAGTAGGCGTTCAATACCATTTATAATAAAAGAGATGAAAACCATAATCGGCCCCTCAGGCAAAACATAGTTCATAAACAGCCCCTCGGGCAAAAAAATAAACAGGAATCATAAACTCTTCATAACATGAAAATCTCAGTGGAAATAACAAAGCCAAATCAGTGATTAAATTCTGAACATCTCACAAACCCCAGCTTAAATGAAAGTTGTTTTAAAACATTTGTTCAACACTTTCGATAGAGGCTCAATATAAAGATGAGTGAAAACAGTCAATAATCAACATATTCGATAGAAACTCATTTTTAAAGAGGAGTGAAAAAAAATAAATAAGTTCATAAAGAGGCCCCTTATGCAAAGCATCACTCATATGCATGTATATATCTATCGCCCCTCGGGCAAGCCTCTCAGTCACTCACGACTCAACTCTTACTAATCAGCGCTCACACTTAGCACTCACACTCAATAGGTACCATATAGTAACCGCTACGGCGCGCAGCCCGATCCATATATCGCTGCAGCGTGCAGCCCGATCCATATATATATATATATATATATATATATATATATATATATATATATATATATATATATATATATATATTTGCAACAAATAATAATAATCCTCACAACTAGGCCCTCGGCCTCTCTCAGTCATTAACCTCACCATTAGACTCTCAGTCTATCTCAGTCATCAATCTCACAATCAGACCCTCAGTCTATCTCAGTCATTATCTCATGATCACTCGGATCATCAGTAAAACAGGAAAATAGTTTCCACATTTTTAAGAATATAGTGATAAAGCCAGATTTGAGCAGTAAACAGGTAAAACATAATTGAGGATATGCTTTCAAATAAATAAAGGGAGGAAAGATAGTAAAAATACCCTTAAGGGTCTCAACAAGTCGGCACAAGGCCCCAAACATGGCATACAACCTAAAGTACAATAACATCAAATGGTTAACTATCAAATACGCATTAAAATAGTCGTTCGGGATGGACTAGGTCACAATCCCCAGTGGTGGTCTACCCCACGCTTGTCATGTAGCATGTAAGTCACCTCAAAGTAACACAACGATGTGTAATCCGGGGTTTCAAACCCTCAGGACAGTATTTACAATCATTACTTACCTCGAACCGGCTAAATCTCTAGCTCGCGATGCCTTTGCCCCTCAAATCAGCCTCCACGCATCGAATTTATCCAAAATCAGAACGAATACGTCACAATATGCAAAGGAAACAAAGCCCAAGCGAAAACAATTGAAAAATACCAAAAATTCCGAAATTAGCAAAAACTCGAGCCCTGGGCCCACTTCTCGAAACTCAGAAATTTTCACATCATTAGATTCCTTATCACCCCACGAATTCATACATATCAAAAGTCCTCAAATCCGACCTCAAATGGCCCCTCAAATCCCAATTCAAAAGTTCAAAATCTCAAGCCCTAGTTCTTCCATTTTTAACTTAAGTTCCATGATTTTCTAGGTAGATTTCACAATAGAATCACGTTGTAGGTTCAAAAATCTTACCTCCAATCGATTATCCTTGAATCTCTCTTTAATCTCCCTCAAAAAGATCTCAAAATGATCAACTATGGAGGAAAAATGACCCAAAATTGCTGATGAAATAACTTAAAAACTTTCTGCCCCGCACTGCTCGTTCCTTCATCGCGATCACGGCACAAGCATCGCGATCGCGAAGAGCAAATCTTCAAGACCTCAGCAGTACACTACACGAACGCAACAAATACCATGTGAACGCGATGCTTCAGCTTACCATACCTATGCAAGCACGAGCCCTCTAGTGCGAATGCGAAGAGAAATTCCTCTTGGACCCCATTTCTTATACGCGAACGCGGACAGCCTCATGCAAACGCGAAGCACCAGCTCCCAGCCTTCCATGAACGCGAGGCCACCTATGCGAACGCGAAGGTCTAAATTCTGGCCTTCCAAATTCCTTCTACGTGATCGCGATATACCCCATGCGATCGCGAAGGCTTAAATGTCTACAACACCTGAACAATTTTTCTACAACATTCCAACTCCAAAAATAGCCCGATTGACCAGCTGAAACTCACCCTAGGCCCCCGGGACCTCAACCAAAAGTACAAACACATCCTAAAACCTTGTTCAAACTTGTTCCAATCATCAAAATACCTCGAACAACAACAAATCCACCAATTCACATCGAATTCAAGCCTAAATTTCTAAAAACTTCCGAAATACGCTTTTGATCAAAAACCCAACCAAACCACGTCCAAGTGACCTGATATTTTGCACACACATCCCAAATGACATAACGAAGCTACAGCAACTCGGAATTCCATTCTAACCTCTATATCAAAATCTCACCTATCTACCGGAAAACGCCGAAATCTCACTTTCGCCAATTCATGCCTAAACCTTCCAGGGACTTCCAAAATGTATTCCGATCATGATCCTAAGTCCCAAATCACCTAATGGAGCTAACCAAATCATAAAAATTCTGATCCGAGATCATATATAAGCAAGTCAAATATTGGTCAAACCTTTCGAGTTTCAAGCTTCAAACTGGAAACTGTTCTTCCAAATTCATTCAGATTTTCCTGAAAACCAAAACCAACGATTTAAATAAGTCATAATACATCACACGGGGCTAGTCATGCCCAAGAACTGGTGAGCAAAGTGCAAAAGCTCAAAACGACTGGTCGGGTCATTACACAGATGTTATAAACTCTTTGATCTTGTACCTTATGGATGCTTCAATGTATGTAATCAAGACAAGAGAAATCAAGCCAACATTAAAGTTAAAATGATTCCTACTAAATGTGTCCATTTCACAAGTGTGGGTGCCAATGTGTTTCCCCACAATCCACATATTTGTTTTCAACTTTCTCGCACGCAGCATCCAATTACAACCTTGAAACCATCTATGACAAATAACCTTGTATACGTCCGTAGATGACTCATGAACCACGATATCATAACACTCTTTTATGTTGTACTTTCGCACCGCTCTGCTTAGGCACGCTTTATCAGCAAAAAATATATTCTTTGATAGCACCGTTACTCTAGATTCATCCCCCATTGTTGTCCAAATTTTGTCAAGATCCCTTGTGAGGGTATCCATATCCGGCATACTTGGAAAATAATCAAGGTAGAAAATCTCCCTTGAATGAAACGACACATGGGACTCGTACACTCTTGGTCTAACGGGAGGTGGAGCATGCTCCCTCGTCAAATTTGGTTCATCATTCTCGTCCTCATCATCATCACCCTCATCAGGGAAGGGTGTGTCATCTCTAAACTCATCAACATTGTTGTCATAATCACTATCATCTTCCCGACTCTGCGCATCTGCCAGATCCCAATTAAATATGTCGTCTCCGGGTAATTAAGTAAGGACATGACCTTCAAGTTGCTCGTTTTCACTTCACAACCAATAAAATAATGAGTTTCTCAAATTCATCCAAACATTACATATAAACTGTATCACTTAACTTACAAATCATAATATGTTGATATCCCATGATGCACATTATCCTGTTGCTGATGACTCCTGGATGGACCACCATGATCCAACATACCAAAACTAGGCATATTCCAACTGTCCGTTGGTTCATAACTTGTAAAATTCATATCTAGTCGGTACCCCCTGTGGAATATATCAGTGTTAATACAAACATAATACATAAAAATAAACATCGTAACACAAAGAAAAATTGAAGTTTACTACTCGGTTTGTGGATTATGTAAACTTGGGGAAAAATTATATCCTCGCTCCTCATTCACCCGTGAAAATAAGTTTAGATCTGGCTAAACTCTTTCACTTGAAACCTGTTCGGATAAAATTGCTCCAATTAAGCCACTTGATAATTGCGAGATATCATTATTTTACGGACCCTCAATGTTGCGAACGTCTTCAGCCTTGGCATACATTTCCAATATTTTTATCACAAGAAGTTTTCGGTTCATCCGAAGTCCTCATAAAATCTATCAGAGCTTCATCCTATTCGATGTTTAACTCAGCATACCAAGTAACCCCTTGCGGAGTAATAGATTACGGATATCTTCCTGTTACTTTAATATTAACCGAACGTTTGTGCACACTCATTTTTTTACATAACAACGATACTAGTCTATCGTACTTCATTGTAAGTGGCAACTTAATATGACACTGTAGATAACAACCTCACCCCCACAATATAATGAAACCCTAATTTTTTGCTCTTCGGACATTATGACAAAATACAAAATAACTTAACAAACAAATATTTCAGAAGACTTGAAGGATCCTAAATGAATTTTTACCAAATTCTGAAACTCCTTAAATAAGAAAAAATACCAGTCCGGGGGTACAATAATTGAGGTATAGCGCATGTATAATAGGCGCTATATATGTAGCGTGTATATTGCATGCGCTATACCCTCAATTATTAGTGGGTCAACACGGTTCAGATAAAATATTGGTGGGGCAGGAAAGTTCAAATATAGCGCGGCTATTCACCGCGCTATACCTTAATGGACAAACGTGTCGTTAAGGTATAGTGTGGTGAATCACCGCCCTATATATACCACGCTATATATAAAATGGTAGTCAGTTATTTTTTTCACCTATTATTGTTGTTTGAGTCCAAAAAGGTATTGTTGTTTGAGTCCAAAAAGGCCACAATTTGGTTCCAGACTCTAATATTTAAATCTTTTCTAATAGTACAAGGGTATATTTGACATTTCTTTCCGATTTAATTAAATTACTCAGCTAGCCAGTGTGTAAGAGAAGTTTATTTAAACTAATTAATGCATGATGGTTATGTCCATCAATTGAAATCAACAATGGAAAAGATTGTAGAAAACATGTGATTTTACTGATCGATGTTAGGAATAAAAACTTGTAAAACCAATGTTGGGAGTTGTGATGACCCAAGAGATCATCACTTGTTTTAAAATGAAATTTCTGTGTTCTGAGGATTTAAAAACCTCTTTTAGCATCACCTCGATTTGCATGCACAGTCCGGGTGCGTAGTCGGAAAGCTTATATGTGAAAATCTGTGAAAAATGATAAATTTTGACTATAAATGAATTATTTTGACTTCGGTCAACGTTTTGGGTAAACGAACCCGGACCGGTGATTTGACGGTCCCGGAGGATCCGTAGGAAAGTATGGGACTTGGGCGTATGCCCATAATCGAATTCCGAGGTTCCAAGCCCGAGAATTGAATTTTTGAAGAAAATTATTTTCTGAAATTTTTTAAAGGATTTGGAAATGAATTTTGATTAGAACGTGTTGGTATCGGGTCCGTATTTTGGTTCCGGTTCCTGGTAAAGGTCTTATACGTTATTTAAGATAATTCTGTGAAGTTTGGTAAGAAACGGATGTCATTTGACGTGATTTGGACCTTAAATGCAAATTTGATTTTTTAAGAAGTATTGAAATATTTTATTGATTTTGAAGTTTAATTCGATGTTGATGATGTTATTTTGGCGATTTGATCGCACGGATAAGTTCATATGGTGTTTTGGAGTTAGTAAGTATGTTTGGTTTGGAGCCCCTAGGGCTCGGGTGAGTTTCGGATGTGTTTCAGAAGGTTTTAAACTCTTAAAAAGTCGCAGGTTTTCAGTTGCTCGTATTCTGGTATTTTCTTCTTTGCGTTCGCGGAGGACTCTCGCGAAGGCGATGAGTTAATTGTGCTGAAGGAAAATTCCTTCTATGTGAACGCGAGACCGAGGTCGCGAACGCAAAGCTTTGGGGGGTCTACCCTTCGCGAATGCGGGCCTGGTATCGCGAACGCGAAGGCTTGTGGCTTGGTTAGGGGAAAGGGAAAATTATACCTATGCGAACGCGACTACTTGGACGCAAACGTGAAGGCTCAAGGAGTTACTTCTCCGCAAACACGAGCCATCTTCTGCGAACGTGAAGGTCTGTCATACCTAACCATCGCGAACGCGATGACCAAATCCGCCCAGTTATTTTAAAAGTCCAGAAATAGAATGCATTACAAGATTTAACCCATTTTTCACAAACTTCTTCTTCTCCACACCTCTTGGGAGATTTTTGGAAGAACTTCTTCACCATAACCTCATGGGTAAGTAATCTTTGACTTGTTTTCTTCCATTTTTATCAACATCTACTAGATTTCTAGGCCTAAAGCATGAGATTAAGGGTAGAAAATTAGGGATTTGGGTAGAGTTAGGGTTTTTTGATTATTTGGGAATTTGACCTCGTTTTGGGGTCGGATTAAAAAACAAATTATATATTCGGTTTCGTGGGTGAATGGGTGATCGAGTTTTGGTCCGAACCTCATATTTTGACCAAGCAGGCCCGGGGTAAATTTTTGACTTTTTGGGAAGAATGATTAGAAAGCCATAATTAAGCATTGGAATTGGATTGTTTAGGATTTATTGATGTTATTAAGTCAATTATGTCTAGATACAATTGTTTTGGAGCCGAATTCAAAAGGAAAAGCGGTGTTTGAGGCTTGAGTTGACTTTTGAAGTTTGAGGTAAGTGTTCAGTCTAACCTTAGCTTGAGGGATTAGGAGTTGTGTCTTATTTGCTATTTGTTTCTTATTGAGTACGACGTATAGGCATGGTGACGAGTATCTATATGTTGGTGTCAAGCATGACCGTGGGTCTTATATTGTGATTTTCATGACTTCGTTGTATTATTCATGCCTTGGTGAAGATTTCCATTTGTTGTGTAAAGTTGTGGAAAAGAATTGTGACCTATGAACATTGAGGAGCATTGGCTCCAATTGTATAATGAATTGTGAAAGTATAAGTGATAATTTAAACTCTAGAGTATTGGTTCGAGTTGTGAAGTGAATTGTGAAGTAAAAGTGAGAAAGAGAAGAGATCATTATGTTGCCCCCTTGCCGGGCTATTGTTGAGTTGTGGTTTCCTTGCATTGTGTTCTTAATTGACATTACGAATGCTTAGGTTGATGATTCTTTGCGTTGGGTAAGGATTATGGTTATTCTCGGGGAACAAGTTTGGTTATAGCTGAGGTAGTTAGATGTTGTAACAAGTTTGGTTATAGCTGAGGTAGTTAAATGTTGTAACAAGTTTGATTATAGCTGGGGTAGTTAGATGTTGTAACGAGTTTGGTTATAGTTGTTTCTCCCTTGCCGGGACGTAATTGCTTATGCTGTCGGATCCCTTGCCGGGATAGTGTAGACCTTGTTGATCCCTTGTCGGAACTCTCGTTATAATTAAAACATATATGTGGATCAGGTTGCACGCCGCAACAATGATAAATGATATGGATCGGGTTGCATGCCGCAACAATAATTATATGTGGATCGGGTTGCATGCCGCAACAATGATATATGTGGATCGGGTTGCACGCTGCAACAATGATAAATGATATGGATCGGGTTGCACGCCGCAACAATATTATATGTGGATCGGGTTGCACGCCACAACAATAATATATGTGGATCGAGTTGCACGCCGCAACAATGATAAATGGTATGGATCGGGTTGCACGCCGCAACAAAGATATATGTGTATCGGGTTGCACGCCGCAACAATGATAAATGATATGGATCGGGTTGCATGCCGCAACAGTGTTGTTATATATTGGGATCGGGTTGCGCGCTGCAATAATTATTGATACAAGTGTGTTTAGCGTGGATATTAGTTTCTTTTGTTTTGCTGTGAATTTTAAGCTGCCCTTAGACTGTTACTTTTGATTTACTGTTAATACTGGTATACCCCCGTAGCATGTATCCCCTCCCATCCTTACTTGTTTATTTCTGTTTTATTTTCCAATGTACATTATATAATACACAGGTTTATTTGGTAGTCTGGTCCTAGCCTCATCACTACTTCGCCGAGGTTAGGCTAGGCACTTACCAGCACATATGGTCGGTTGTGCTGATACTACATTCTGCACTCTTTTGTGCAGACCCCAGTGTTGTAGACTTCAGACCGCGGTGGAATTGCTGATTCTTGTTCATCAGGCGACCCAAGGTAGTCTTATAGGCGTCCGCAGGCCTTGGCGTCTCCTTCCATCTACTATTCCTGTTTCTTTCATGCATTTCCAGAGACGGTATTGTATTTATTTCTTTCAGACCTTTATTTGTAGTGTTCTTAGACCGTCTGTGAAACTATGACACCCGTTCTGGGTAGTCGAGATTCAAACAGTTGTATTGGATTCATGTTCTGATAGCTTATTGCTTTTTCTTCCGCTTATGTTAAATTCCGCTGTTTAAATGTTATTACTTCGAAATTGTTAATGAATATAAAATGGGTAAAAAGGTAAATTGTGCAAATAATTCGCTTGCCTAGCTCGTATTAGTAGGCGCCATCACGACTCCCGAGGGTGGGAAATCCGGATCGTAACAGGAGTTGACCTCATGTTCTCCCTTTCTTAATTCTGAGCTACGATTCATTGATATCAACTAACAACAAAAGATTCTGAAAATTAAGTTCACACTTCAAATTTTGCGGACATACGTTATGAATAAATTAATAAAGTCCACGTTCAGTGTACCCTTTTTCGTCGGAGCTAGGTTCTATTCCTGAAATCAATAAGAAATTGATGAAACTCACATGCATGATTTTGCCAATGTAATGACTAAAACGAACTTCTGCATCCACTGTAGGAACTGGATTTCCACGCTCTCTCTCTTAGATCAATGAACCGGCCAGGCAAGAGTTTCAGATATCACATCAGGGCTTCAACTTTGGAGTTGACAAGTTGTTATGAGAAAAATTTGCAAATGCATTGTCGGATTCTGTGCTCTCTCTTGCTTCTGGGTCGCAATTGTTAAACGAGGCCACATTATATTGGTCCCTTTAAACACGCGGTCATTCAATTCAGACGAACCGAATCTGAACAAAGAAAAAGTATATTATTACTTTAAATATATTTGTTTTTATTGTTATTTAAATTATTGTATCGTATTGTTAAATTTGTCGTTACGTAACAACGTAACGTACAATTTTATGTAACGACCGATTTGGTGTGACATTGTTACCTTATTTTTTTAATCATATTGCCCTTCCTTATTAATCATTTATCATATCTTTTTATATACTAATAATTTATTTTCTATTAACTTTTTCTTTGTAATATTGCAAGTTTATTCTTTATATTATTGGTATATGACATCATGAAAACAACGACAAACGATACAATTTATCCAAACATTGTATCATCAAAACAATATATAAAACAATACAATATAATACGATACATGCATTATGAAACAATTTGAACAACCATATAATACGTTACATGCACGAAATAATTTGTAACAACCATCCAAACTAGCTGTAAGGGAATGGAATCTGAAAAACCAAAGGAGGAAGAAAAAGAAGAATAGTAGAAAGTAGAAACAATCACACCTACCTTCCTTTGCTGCTTACAAATTGCCATTTAGACAAGCTCAAACCTTTTTAAATAGTGGTAGATTAGATTTTAGTATCTTGTAGTTATTTCCATCTAAATTCACCCAAAGTCCAAGATAAATTTCTTTAGTGTTTTTCAGTTTTAGAATTTAACATATAAAATATATTTTATACATAAAATTTATTCGATTCGATTCGTTATTTTTCAGTTTTTTACAAAGCTAAAAAAAACTATCATAATTCTCCGTGAGGATATAAATTTATACTGAAACCTTATTTTACTTTAAAAACCTGATAATCAACTCCGTTAGGTTCAGTTTGGTCAAATGGTCGGTTTTCAAAGTTGTTTTGACACGGGTAGTTGCAATTCCAGTGGCCTCACTACTGATGATCTCAAATCCCTAATCTCACAAGTGAGTATTACTGAATTAATTATGTAAGGAATAATTTCAAAGATGTTTCTTCGTGTTTCCCTCTATCACATTATCTCCCTCATGGTTCATAATATTATGTTTACCTTCATTATTTTAATTATTTTGTAATAATTTTCTACCTATTTTTCATTAATATAATATAGTTTGAGAAACTCTCCTTTTTCTAATATTAAATTTTTTCAATTAATTATTTCTATCAAAATGTCATATTTTAAAAATTCTTTTAAAATAAAATCAGAAAACGTTCAAAATTACACTTTTACTATTATTGCGATGAGTTTGCATGCCACATGGCATCCACCTCAACGATACGACATGCCACGTGAGGTAATGGTGCCATGGTGGAGGGTCCGAACACCAGAGGGCTATATTTGCACCAATTCTATTACATCGGGGGCTATAATGGATCAATAGTATAACGAAGGGTATAAATGAACATTTTCAAATAGTAAAAGGATAATTTTGAACCTTTTCTGAAATAAAATTGTTTACCCTAAAAACGGATAACAATTAAATTTATATGTGGTTTTAAGGATATGCGAATTAATTCAATACAAATGATAAATTGCGTTAGATTAAACAGATAGAAGGACGTAATAAATTGTCAACTCACTTAAGAGGAATGATTCCGAGTTCGGTTACAGCCTTAATGGAATGCCTGCCTTCGATCCCGGATTCAAAATAACGAAGCACTGATGAGCAAAAGTAAGAACTTTGAATAATGGACAAAATGAGAGTATATTGCCTTGGTATGCGTGTTACAATGTGTTTTTAATGAATAATCAGAGCCCCTTTATATAGTTGGGGAGTTTTATCCTAAGCACAATTCCATAAAAGGTAAAAATCTTCCAATTAACTAATCACCGGTTCTTTGCCGATACGTGCCGAGATTCACGCCGTGATATCTAGCTGGTCGTGAATATTACGACATTTTGTTGATCGTGTTCGGTTACCTGGTAATGCTCTCCGAGGCCTTTGGGGTTCGAACCGGACATGGGGTCATGGCCCCGATACTCACGAGGGTAGGTGTTTTACCCGAACCCCGGATCGAACAGCTCCTTGCCTCGATTCCAGTTCCTTGCCTTCATGTCTCTCACTCTGTTTACTTCATCGGAAATTGAGGCGTCCCGTGGTTCAGTTTCATCCATACACAGATAGTCCACTCGTTTCTCGGAGGGTAAGTTTACGAAAACGATGAGAAACGACATGAGCTCTTCGATTCATTCTCCAATACGTCGTGACAGAAACGACAAAGAATTTGAAATGCCCCGTCAGTTGCGTCATAATGACTTCAAACGCGTGTCTGCCATCGGCAGGCTATCCCTGGACGCGAAACGGCGCAAAGCCTCTATAAATACTCCCTCCTTCGTTCATTTTTTACTTTTGACCAAGCTTCTACCTTCCAATCTTCAAGATATCACTGGCTTTCTTCATACTCCAACATTTTTACCTTCATTTTTCAAGATTTCTCGGTAAATTGAAAACTTTTATTTATGTTCTGTCCAAACCAGCATACTTGATTCCTTCATCTCCCAATATTCCTTCTCACTCTCCCAAACTTTTTTCCATATAACAATGGTGAAGACTTCTAAAATGGCTCCCCAAAAAGTCACTTCTTCTTCTCAACCGACCACCAAAATTGATGAAACCACTCCTGATGTGGTCGACCTGGAGAGGTACGCTGCTGATGTGGTTACCGATGAACCGGCTATCGAACCTCCCTTAAAAATGTTCATTCCCGAGGGTTGTTTGGTCGCCGACGACTTTAAGGTTGAGAATCCCTCTTCGGTGTAGGGTCAGCATGAGGAGGCATCGAGATATATATGCTCGATCACCGAAGATGTCCTCCTTGAAGTCCGAAATGACTGCAACTGGGCAGATAAGGACATAGTGGTCCCCGACCCTGAGGAGGCCATTACTACCCATATCGAGGGATATCTAAGTATTTACACTTATCCCTTCACACTAGGCCCGGTGGACCCGACCATTATAGACTTCTGTTAGAGGTACAAAGTATGTCTCAGTCAAATCCACCCATCGCTGAGGAGGATTGCAATCTTCATTCGATTCATCGTGAACAAGATCGACTCCTATCAGCTCACGGTTGATCATCTACTCCGCTTGTACAGTTCCCGAATCTTCTGAGGGGGCTAATAAAGCTCGTGCACCGAACTAACAAAGCATCATTCTCAAGCATCGATGAGGACTGGTATTGAGGCTGGCATGGGAGCTTTGCTGGGTAAGGACCTCAGACTTGATCCCTACCAAATTTAGGCCATTCCCCGAGAGGTGGAATGCATCACGTAAGCACGACTTTCCTTTAAATGTTGATTTATGTTCATCTCTTTTTTCCTCATTGGTATTTGTGGTGGTACAATTGTTGCTCGAGTCCCCAACACTATCCCTCGGCTCAAGAAGTGGATTGAGGATATCATCTCACAGATGCCTTACTCCGAGCGCTCGTGGCGCAAACTCTCGAAGGGCCGTTGGTAGGCTCGTTCCCATGGTAAGATTTATTTCCCAAATAAGTTACATTAGGCTTCTCCTTCTAGCATCACGTTCTCATTTTCTTGATTCCTCTACTTTAGGGCAGCTCGGGGCTGCATCAGGAGAGAAGAAGAAGAAGAAGAAAAGAAAGGCTTTGGGTTCCCCGAGCTCAGAGAAGAAAAAACCGAAGAGAAGATTGGCCTATAAGCCAAAGGATAGCTCCAGCTCTCGAGCACCAGACTCAGACTTGCTCTACTGGCTCAGGGAAGAGCATGAGGAGGATGATCTTTTTACGGCCTACGAACCGACCTCCCCCAAAGAGCGGGCGATAGCCGAGGAGGAGACAACAAAGGCCTGTCTTTCTCAGGTTCGGGAGACCGATGTAGAAACGAGGGCTCAGCCTTCTCGAGACGCTGGCTCTGCTCCACCCAGCATCAAAGAAATTTCTGGGTCACCTTCTTTCACCGAATCTATGTTGGACAAAGCTCGAGCGGAGAAGGAGAGATATAACGAAGGGGCCTATGGTGTGGACGACCCCCTTCGTTGCCTTTTTGAAGGTGTGGACTCAACCGCCCTAAAAGACTTCTCCGGTTGGGTTATTTGGAGCTGCCGAGACTATCTTTGGAGGTCAGCGGGCTGAACTCGAGCCCAAAATTAAACAATCGATTCCCTGCCCCGAGCATGGATCTCGACAAAAAGCAGTCAATAATCATCACTGTCCTGGTAGATGCCTTGGTTCTTTTCGCCCCCGTTGGAGTAGCTAGATACCTTCGGTGCCTAGTAACCAATAAAGAGTAGGAAAAGTGAATGAGGTGGACACACCGTGCTTGTTCAACAAAGCATAGCAGGCGCTGAACCAGGTAATGCATCATTACCCTCTTTCATCTTCGTATTTTAGTCTTTGATATCTATGATGCCTTTTTTTTATATTTTTGCAGGCTTTGGTACTTCATCATAAAAATTTTCTCTGGTACCAGCCTGAGGTTAACCAGCTCGAGGCTGAGGTCAAGGAGCTTGCTGAGAAGAGGGACACATATAAGTTTCTCAGCGAGAAACATAAGGAAGCGGTCAAGAGTCTTTGAACAAAGTCGGACGCGGGTCAGAAGGAGCATGCTGACCTCCGAGTCAGATGAACGAGGCCAAGTCCATGGCTGAAAGGTGGAAAGAAAAAATGGATCGATTGGCTTCGGAGAAAGAGACTGCCCGGGAGCAACTGACATCGGTGTAGGTCCAACTCCGAGTGGCAAAAGAGAAGGAAAATGCATGTGCTCGACAAATCGATGACCTCCATGCTCAACTAGGCTCAGCTGCTGCTAAACGGGATACCTTTAGGAAGGAGCTCGAATCAGTGAAGTCTGTGTCAGAAATAACTAGGGGTGATGCTGAAGAGATGGTGGCCCAGTACAGGGCCGATGTCGAGGTAGCCCAGGACCTCCTTAAAGTTACTATTGAGTACGTAAGTGGTTGTCCTGAAGGGAGACTCTCGAGGAGGTCCATGTCCAGGGTTTCTACCTGTTAGCCGAGATTGAAGATGCAAAAAGGCTCGAGGCCGAGGCCAAGAAGCTGGCTGACCCCAAGGATGGGGAGGGCTATGAGGGCTCCGGTGACCCCGAGGATGGAGAAGACCCTGACAACCCTACTAACGAGGTGGGTTCTGGTGAAGATCGGGCTTAGGCGCCTTAAGGATTTTTCTTTGTTTTTGTATTTTGTCTATTTTGTTGAGGCCATTATCGTCGGCCTTTGTAAAGACTTTTATTGGAATGTATATAAGGCGTTTTTCCCTTTGGTGATTTTCGAGTTCGTTTCTTTTGGCTTCCTCTTTATGATTGCAAAGATTTCAAATGCCTTAGCACGGAATAAAATGTAGTACTAAGGCCTTGTTCGGAGGTTCAAACAAGAAAAGACTTGTTCTCAATGTAATTTTTGTTTGAAACTCGTGGGGGCTCGATATGACTGGAAGCTTTACCCAAAGTGCTTATTTAGATGTTTTTAAATTATAGTTTTACCGAGGGTAGCCTTTGAAACAGTTTGGAATTTTTGAAGGCCTTATGTTTTGATTACGGGTTTTGGATGTCTACGAGCCATTTCTAGGGTGGCTGTAGCCTTTTAAGTTCAGATTATGCCTAATAGGATTTGTACTTTCGGGCTTCGATACCTGAGCCGTCCGAACTTGCCTTGGACGACAGTCCCCGAGTGGGTGTGATCTCTTTGAACTGGATAGAGGCAGCCCTTGTGCTCGGTATCCTTAAGGAACAAAATGTAATAGTCTGAAGGGACAAAATATGTATCTACAAGGTGGAAACTTTCTTTCATTCTTGTGCGGAATATACAAGATTGTAAGTGTGTACAAGCTTTGTATTAGGGCTTAAGTGGTCTATGCGGACACGGTTCATTTGACCATTTGGCCCTTACAATAAATCTTATCCCACAAGACCAAAATGTTCAAGCACATAGTTTCCTTCCTTGCTAAAATCAGTACCCGAGGGTGATGGCCCCCAGTATTCTAGGTCGATCGTCGAGAGGTCTTGGATATTGTTGATGTGACCCTCGATTCTGGTTCATAACCAGTTTCGATTCTAAGTTAGCATGATCCAATGTTGCCTCATTAAAAACTTGCCGAAAAACCCATTTGGGACAAAACCGATTCAAGGGAAAAATAGTGCAATGCGTGCTTTCAGGCCTAATAGCTGCATCATTCCTTGGATATTGCCTGCAAGTTTTCTAATTCGTAATATACATAAAGAGAAGAATGAATGGGGTCATACCTTAACAATAGTATCATTTTTAGTGGGTTACATTCAAGTTGTTTGGTAGTCGCTCACCATTCCCTACTTTGGGTTTGTATGAACCTTTACTGGTAATCTCTACAGTTAGATATGGACCTTCCCAATTCGGTCCTAGATTCCCTTTGTTCGGGTTTCGGATGTTCAGTGTCACCTTTGTCAACACCAAGTTCCCAATATTAAAATGTCAAAGGTTGGCTATACGACTGTAATACCTTTCGATCCATCATTTTTGGGCGGCCAACCGGACAAGGGCGGCCTCGTGCCTCTCGTCTAATAATTCCAAGTTCATGCTCATGGACTCACCATTTGACTCTTCAATCGCATATCGAAACTGAAAATAGATTCTCCTACCTCGACCAGTGTTAGCACTTCAGCACCGTAGACCAATGAGAATAGGGTGGCCCCGGTACTAGATTTTGAGGTTGTATGATATGCCCACAGTACTTCGGGCAAAATTTCCTTCCATTTTCCTTAGGCGTCGGTCAATCTCTTCTTAAGGTTTTGGAGTATGGTCTTTTTAGTAGACTCTGCCTTCCATTTCCACTAGGGTGATAGGGTGTTGATAGGATCTTTTTGATCTTATGGTCCTCAAAGAAAATTCTCACCTTACTACCAATGAACTGCTCATCGTTGTCGCATACGATCTTGGCCGGCACTCCGAACCGGCAAATTATGTGGTCCCAAATACAATCAATAACTTCTTTCTTCATGACTTTCTCAAATGTCCGGGCTTCAACAAATTTAGAAAAATAGTCAGTCATAAATAATATAAATTGAGTCTTGTAGGGTGCCTATGGCAGGGGACCGACGATGTCCATTCCCCATTTCATGAATGGCGAAGGTGACAAAACTGAATACAGCAGCTTCCCAGGCTGGTGGATCATTGGTGCATTCCTTTGACATCCATCGTATTTTCATACGAACTCCTTTGCATCTTTCTCCATGTTGATCCAGTAGTAGCCGGCTCTGATTATCTTAAGAACGAGCGATTCGGCACCCGAATGGTTCCCGCAGGTGCCTTCGTGAACTTCCTCAAGACATATTTGGTATTTCCCGGTCCTAGACATAGGGCGAGTGGTCCAATGAACGTTCTCCTTAATAGGGTGTTATCTTCGAACATACAAAACCTGGCCACCTTCGTGTACATAACTCTTGATTCTTTAGGGTCCGAGGGAAACTTCTCGGTCTTCAGGTAATCTATATACATGCTTCTCCAATCCCAAGTTAAGCTTGTCAAGTTTATCTCGACGTGGCCCTCTTCCACTACCAATTTCATGAGTTGTACAACCGTTCCCGAGCTGAATTCATCGTCATCAACCAACGATCCAAAGTTAGCTAGAGCATCGGCCTCGCTATTTTGATCCCGGGGTATATGTTGTAGGGTCCATTCCTTGAATTGATGCAGTGTTACCTGTAATTTATCCAGGTATCTTTGCATTCGTTCCTCTTTCACTTCGAATGTCCTATTGACCTGATTCACTACCAGGAGGGAATCACACTTAGCTTCGATCACTTCGGCCCCCAAGCTTTTATCTAGTTCGAGACCTGCAATCATTATCCTCATACTCAGCCTTATTATTAGTCAATTTTACAGTTCTAATATATTGCCTAACTACATTAACTATTGGTGGCTTTGACATGATGCCAAGTCTGGACCCTTTTGCGTTCGAGGAACCATCCGTAAAGAGGGTCCATATCCCCGAGGAAGTCCCCGAGTTCAACAACAATTCCCTTACAACCTCAAGTATTAGGATAGGCGTGAAGTCGGCCACGAAGTCTACCAAAATTTGGGATTTGATGGCGGTTTGGGGTCGATATTCAATATCGTACCTGCAGATTTCCATGGCCCATTTGGCCAATCATCTTGAGAGCTTGGGTTTATGTATTATGTTTCTTAACAGGTAGGTAGTTACGACACATATGGGATGGCATTGAAAATACGGCTTTAACTTCTTGGAGGCGCTTAGCAAGGTGAACGCCAATTTTTCCAAGTGAGGATACCTAGTTTCTGTCACGACCCAAAATCCACTAAGGGCCGTGATGGCGCCGGACACCATTGTCAGGCAAGCCAACACTAAATAACTAGTAATTTCTCGTTTTAGATATTTCTGAATTCAGTTCTTTTATACATTTAAACAATAAGGAATAAATTCCCGCTGAATAAATAATGATATCTTTAACAATTTCAAAATACTGACTACTTCCATAGACATCCTAGAACCTGGTGTCACAAGTGCATGAGCATTTACTAGAGAATGAAATAAAATATAGAAACTGTCCGAAATACAAGTAGACAGAAATGAAAATACAGTACAATACTCTGAAGGAGACTCCGCTGGCTACGCTAGTCTCGATAACTGCAACTCACATAAGTCTCCGTATCAACCATGCCGCTATGCCACTAAGCCACTAGCCACACATAAACATGTGCAACAAAAATGCACATCAAGTGTAGTATGAGTACGAAAACAACGTGTACCCAATGAGTATCCCGTCTAATATTGAAGAAGTAGAGACGAGAGGTCGACTTCGACACTTATTAGTGGTCCAATAGTAATATATTATAAATGCAAGTAATCATGGAGTTATTAAGACCGGTAGTAATTTCAAATAAGTCACGAACAGGTAAAAGTTCCTTTTATATTAAAAATATCCGGATTCATAATCTATTAATTTCCAATTATCTCAAGTCAGGGAGAGCAAATATCAGTATCGATAAATCTCAAGGCAAGCAATAAAAGCATGCGCAAATCCTGCCGAGGACGTATGACCCGATTCAACAATATTTAAATTGCACTGCCAGAGCGTCGAATGATGCAAACCATAGATGCATCTATTTAATCACCGAGGCGTTCGACCCGTTCCGAAATTAAACACATACAGACAGTCAATCAAGAAATCAACAAGGAACAATTATCCAAAGAAAAGCCTTTAACAATTTTATAAAACTGAAGTTTAATCCTTTTAGAAATTCATTTACCAATTCAACAGGATTTAAGCAATTCAGTTGTCAATAAGATTAAAAATATTCCAAGTATAGCATGCTTTTTGGGTCCTAGACTACCTAGACTTAAACATAATAGTAGCTACGCATGGACTATCATCACCTCGTGCGTACATAGCCCCCACAAATAGGAGCACATAACCAATTATTTCAACTATGGGGACAATTCCCTCTTACAAGGTTAGAAAGGAGACTCACCTCGCTCCAAAGTTCCATAATCGGCATTCCACGCCCTTCCGAAGACTCAATTCGATGCAAAAATGCTCCACAACTAGCCATTTATCATCTAAGCCCATTAATATATGCTCAAGTACTCATTATAATCCAATTTATAACAATTTCTAACCCCGATCGAAAAGTTGACAAAATTGCCCTCAGGCCCACATGCCCGGATTCCGAAATTTCTCGAAGATAAATTTTACCCATGGACTCACGAACTCAAATATATGATTTTCTCTTAATTTCATACGCAAAATTGTGGTCAAAATCCAAGAATATTAATTTTCTAGGTTTCCCCTAAATCCCCAAGTTTCTACCAAATTTTCATGCTCAAATCCGCACATAATCAATGTATTTAACTCAAGATAGATGTGGTTAGCTTACCTTGTCATTGATGATGAAAAACCCCACTTGAAGCTCTCCAAAAGTGTCCACACCATATGAAAATGGGGGAAAAAAAGACCAACCCCCGATTTTAAAAGAACTTACTGCCTCCAGCACTTCTGCACCTGCGGTCACATGACCGTTTCTGCGGTTCCACAGGTGTGGCCCCTTTACCGCTCCTACGGTTTCTCTCCAGGCTCCCTTTTTCCGCTTTTGCGCCTTAACTTCGCAGGTGCGGTCCCGCTTCTGCGACGAGATGACTGCATCTGCGGTCCTTACACTTCCAACCCAAAATCGCATCTGCGACTCTCCTGACTGCTTCTGCGGCTCCGCACCTGCGGCCAAAAACTCGCAGGTGCGGTTACACCAGATATCAGCTGCCTCAATCCATCCTCAAATTCCAAAATTGATCTGTTAACCATCTGGAATCCACTCGAGGCCCCCGGGACCCAAACCAATCATACCAACCAGTCCCAAAACACATTACAGACTTGCTCGAGGCCTCAAATCATATCAAACAATGCAAAAATCATGAATCTATCTCCAATCCAGGCTTAATGAACTTTAGAATTTCAAACTTCAACATTCGATGCTGAAACCTATAAAATCACGTCCGATTGACCTCAATCTTTTTGCACACAACAAAAAGTCCACTTTCGGTCAAACTTTTCAAAAACCTTCAAATTTCTATCTTTAGCCAAATGACTCCAAAATGACCTACGGATCTCTAAATTCACTTCTGGTCACGCCCCCAATACCAGAATCACCATATAGAGTTATTCCTGGAATCGGAATCTCAAACGCACATTGATAACCCTGAAATGCACTTCAATCCAAACTTATGAGATTCTTCCAAAAATGCTAACTTCCATAATAGGCACTAAAACGTACCCAGTCCGGACATACGCCCAAGTCCGAAATCATCATACAAACTTGCTGGAACCTTCGAATCCCGATTCTGAGGTTGTTTACTCAAAAATCCAATCTTAGTCCATTATTTCACCTTAAAGCTTCCGAATTGAGAATATTCTTTCCAAATTAACTCTGAACTTCCCGAAATTCAATTCCGACCATGCGTACAAGTCATAATACCCGAAGTGAACTGCTCATAGCCTCAAACTACTGAACGACACGCTAAAGCTCAAAACAACCGATCGGGTCGTTACATTCTCTCCCACTTAAACACACGTTCGTCCTTGAACGTGCTAAGAACTGCACTGAAGTTGTTCTAAATCACTGTCTAACACCTCGAGCACCTACCCACGCTACCACAACTCAGCTGGGCACCCTAGCTCGATCAATCTGAAGATACCCTTTTTCACTTAGGCAATTAAGCCTTAGAGCCCAATTCCAACATTCGAAATTCTCTGCCAGGCTTGCTCCAACATATGCTCACTTAATCAATAACTACACGCAGCACCAAAACATGACTGCATACCTTAGTTGAATTCACACCTTGCACCACTTTACTCACAGGACCACAATAACATTCTCTTATCAATTTAATCAAAATTCCATGACTGTGATGCTCCCATTGCACCTCATGACATACATAGGTCTTGCCCTAACTCTTACAATACCCCCACGACGGAAAAGAGTGTAGAAATTCATAACTAACTACCGAATCGACAATTCATTGGGTCTATATTCCTTTCAGGAACCATCACCCTATTCTGAACCAAATAATGGTCTTTGCTCCTTAATATACTTCATATAATCATATTGCAATGATCCTAAATCCAATGATCTCAGCTCACCCCGTCCGTACTACTCAGGCAATAAGCCATCCAAAACATGATCAAAAGTCTCATATGCTACCACAATGTACCAATATGCTACCAATTCGAACATGATACATAAAGGAAATGAACTCTAAAAAGGAAATCCAATTACCCCGCTTGCGAATCATAATGCGACGCGGACACATAGCTAATACGAGTTTTCCTTAGAAACTAGGAAACAAAATACATAAAAATAGATATAAGGAACTGTACTCAACATCATACTGTTGCGGCGCGCAACCCAATCCAAACAACATACCCATGGTGGCGTGCCACCCGATCCACACATAAAATTCACATAAGCAGTTACACATTGAGCTAGATTGCTCATTACAACAAAATATCGAATATCGGTCACAAGCACGCTAAGTGCATAATACCATCCCTAGGGAGATATATAGCGCTATAAGCTACAAACTCAAGCACAACTGGGGTGCGATATACGATCTGAATCTCAAGAGCCATTCTGCTCATATAACATCATCTCTACGCGGAACCTCAACACATAAGAAATTCACTAAGCCATCTCATAACTCACACAGCGCAATATATCATTACATGAAATAGCTGATGACGAGGTAATACCCCGACTACTCTCCCATAAGGAGCGCATTGCTGAAATGAACACATCTGGCCTGATATAGAGCCCATATTCACATTTAAATCCATCCACAGACCTCAAGCTGATTCTGATCGCACTTAACTAGGCTAATAACCTTTCAAAGATCCATAATCACCCCCCTTTTCTCATAACACACAAGAACAACCATCATAATCGGAGTAGTCCTCCACAATCCACAACCCAATAATCGAGTGCCCTCTAGTCATCAATTCTCAATTTAACGACATCACTACAATCTTCATACTTGGTTTAACTCTTCAATCAGTCAAGTGGTTGCATGCCACATGTTACAACCCATATTCACGTATGTTAGCTCATGGCATAAGGTATTCGACGTAAATCCATAAAGAGATTATCTTTAAGATGATAAGAAGTTAATCTTATTGGTCTTAAATGATACAAGGGTGTATAAGGGGGGTTAACAAGTATTATAAGTTAAACGAATCAAGGATATTGTTAGCCGTATTTTTGGGTAAACCTAGAGGTTCTTAATACACTCAAGAGGTAGTGTTTTAAGGTGTTTGAATCATATAATATCCGTATCATAAGTCTTGAAGTGAAACAAGTTATGAAACAAAAGTCGACAAAAGTTGCCGCAACTTAGGTTCATAGTTTTACTTAAACATTAGGTCAAATGTTACTAAGATTTTCTCCCAATTTACTTAGAATTATGGGATGATATACCCACCAAATTTAAGATCTATGAGTCTAGTTTCCAACGCATTAAACCGTTTGTCGATACAATCTCGAAGTACAGAGATATTTGTATTTTTGTGAGACTGCGCCAAACACCTCTCTATAGGGCCCACTTAGGCAGTTTAAGACATTTGGATATATATATATATATATATATATATATATATATATATATATATATATATATATATATATATATATATATATATAATGATGCCCAGTCTTTTTTTTTATTTTTTTCACTATATTCAGACCTTAGAACCCTAGAACATCATATCAAGGTTCTCTCAAGATTCAAGACCCAAATAAAGGCAAACAACACAAATCAAGTGTCGGGAATCCTGTGGCGCTAGTAAGTTTCTTGTTCTTCTTGTTGTTGCTCATTTTTGTGTTGTTCCAGCTCGTGAGGGAGGTTGTTTTAAGGGGTTTATGTTCTGTAAATGGTGTTAACCCTCTAGCCTGATTTATAACTAAATTGTTGCAGTGTATCGATAATGGTGGCACAGTTCTTAGTGTTTGCTGTAGCAAATAGGCTTAGATCATCAGCAACGAATAGGTGGGAAATATTGGAGCCTGTGTGGTTGATCTTAATGGGGAACTAGCTACCATTCTGCGCTTGAGCCTCAATGCTCCTAGATAGGCTTTTCATACACATGATGAAGATGTAGGAAGACATAGGGTCCCCTTGTCCCATGCCCCTGCTAGGATGAAAGAAATAAGTCATACCCACATTCACTAAGATATAGATAAAGCTAGTAGATATACATGAGAGGATCAACTTAGTCATATTATTAGGGAAATCAAAGGACACCAGGGTATCTCTTATAAAAGACCATTCTAATCTATCAAAAGCCTTTTCTAGATCAATTTTAAGGATCATGTTAGCATTTTTCCCTTTCATTTTATTGAAATGGCTAATATATTTTCTGCATAATGATGGAATTGTCACTAGCCCTCCCATTGGACAGGAAGTTATCTTGACTAGGGCCAATGTTAGAGGGGAGGACAAGTTTGATTCTACTAACAATTATTTTAGTGATCAACGTGTACATTGTATTGCAGAGTCTAATTGGTCTGAAATTCTTAAGAATTGTGGCATTGTCACACTTATGGATAAAGCATAAGTAGGTTGTGTTCACAACATGCTTCATTTCAAGGCTGTGGAAAACCTACTTACAAAAATTGGTTACTTTATCTTTGGTAGAAGAGTGGGTGAAGGCCATCAGGCCTATGGTACTTGGTTAGTATGAAAGAGAACATAGCAGCCTTGATCTCACTGATCCTTAAGGGGGCATTCATATTAGTCTTATTACACCCCATGTTTTCGTACATGAAATTACGTCGTAAGTCAGTTGATGTATGCTCGGAAATTAGGTCATCATTAAAAGTATATAAAGCAAGTTAATCATATTACTTTGGAGGTTAAAAATATTTAAGATCAATAACTACAAGTACCAATAGGATTAGAAGGTTTAGAAGCTAAACAAATCGAAGAAAATAAGTTTCGTCGAAATAGCAAGTCGGGAATATTATAACCCGTACTTTTTGGGTCATATTAGGGTTATTAATATGATAAGGAGGTGATATTATGAGGTGTTTTGGTCATATTATAGTCGTGTGTTATGTTTTGAAATCAAACGAATTAAGAAAAAAGGTCGACAAAAGTTGTCACAAGTTACGTTCATAATTTACGTAAAATTTAGGTCTAATGTTACTGATCTTTTCTCTCAATGTTATTGGATTTATGGGGTTATTCATCCAAAAAATTGAATATAAATGAATTTATTTTCCAATTCATTAAACCGTTCATCAATACGATATCGAAGTGGAGAGATATTTTGCGAGACTACGTAAGCAGCTCCCTTTGGGACCCACAAGGTCAGTTGAGGATTATCTTGATATATAAAGTTATAGCCTTCATCTCTAAGGCTCATTTCGACCCATATAAGACCTAAAAAGTATCTCTATATATCTTAAATACATCCTTAGGGTTTTGGAGCAATTCCATAATCCGCAACTCAAAATCAAGATGCGAACACATCAATGCGATTCTCACGACATATGTAAGACTTTGCCATCCCCTTACTCCTTATAACTCATGTTTTGGAAAGAGCTTCGTGGCTAAGGAAGATTTTCTCCTCTATATTTTAGTTATACAAGCATAATTAAGGGTATGGATCAAAGGGAACAAGTTTTGGAAGTGAGAATACAAGAGGTATATAGGGTTTTCGTTTCATTTTTGACATGATTTGATTTAACTATGTTCTAGACTTTTCTCTTAATCTTTTAAGGGTTGTTCAAGGAAAATTTTAGCATATATGGTATCCTTGTATAATTCAATTCCATATGTGAATTATGGAAGAAACTAGTTTAGGTTGAAACTTCAAAGTACAATAAAAACAGAAAGAGTGAATTGCCCATTTGACGTATGTCATCCGGACATATGTTTATTCCGTTCCTTTGATGTTTTTACGTATACCTAACACCCATATAATCATAATAGCTTCAGTTAAGTATATATAAGCTTAATTATTAGGTGTTGATGCATAGATTAATCCTAAATCATATTTATACTTTCATGTCACAAGTTAGCCACTATGAGTCGACATTACGTCACAGTTCTGTTCATGTTACGTCACAAGTTAGCCACTATGAGTCGACATTACGTCAGAGTTGGACAAATATTTAGTTTAAAGGGCATCCCGTTCCTCAAGTTCTTAATATTAACCCTAGGTGATTTCAAACCTTCTAAAGTGATTCTAGTGCCGGAAAATACTAATAGATTGCTAGTTTCACTTCCTTGTTGTTGTGACAGCATTATAGGGATATTTCATGGACAATTAAGGTCAAATTGGAGTTGTTCTTTCTGGCTAAAGGTAAGGAACCTCTTACTCTACATGTATTTAAGATTATCCAAGTTGCGGCTAAGTCATTGAAGCTAGAACTTGTGAAATATATATCAAAAGGCTTGGTAGTAATGTTATCGGTTGGTGGACTATTTTGGGAGGTTCAATATGATTAACATTGATGTTGTTTTGGCTATTTGGTTATTTTTTCACTTGTAGGAAGTCATATAAATAGGGGAGGTGCTGTTCGCTTCCTCGTAAAATAGGTTGTGTTCGATACATAATAGTTACGACGCCTAAATGATAACGAGAGTGTCATTTATCTTATTGTAGGCTAAGGAGCCGTGAAATTGCATATCTTGAGGTTGGGAAGAATATACAAGGTATGTGAGGCTATCCCTTTCCTTCTTTTGCACGACCCCGATTGTACATAATGTAATGAACAAGATTCTAAAGATACTCTACTCTTAGAAGCTAGCAGTACTTACATTGTTTCCCTTTTTATGGAGCGATTGATGTTGATGTTGCATCTCTTATTCTTATGTTATCAATGTTGTTGGTATTTCCTTATTCTTATAAGATTAATGATAAAGCGTTAGTCCTAATAAGTGTACAGAGGATACCGACCTTAATCACTCCGGAAGGTTCAAAATATTATTCCAATGAGTCCAGCATGCATTGTATATATGTATCTATTTTACTCTACCGAGCCGCGCTATAGACGGCCGGGTACAACACCTATTGTGCAACCACTAATCAATTGGGTTTTACCAAACTACATGTGGTCGGGTACGATTCTACCAAGCCTTATGATGGCCAGGTACGATTTTACCGAGTCTTTTTTGAGGTCGGGTATGATATGATGATGATGCCCACAGAGGCGTGTGTTTTAAAAGTTTATGTATATATATTTTTGTATCATGCATTTCATGTCAGTAGCCTACAGAGGTACCCAGATATTACAGGTTGTATATTCTCTATCCTTATTCACATTACTATATATACTTATGTTTTTCTTCCTTGCATACTCAGTACTTTATTCGTACTGACGTCTTTTTTATTTGTGGACGCTGCATCTTGTGCTGCAGGTCCTGATAGACGGGTAGATGCAGCTCCCCCACCATAGTAGGCTGCCTAGTTCAGCGGTTATTGACGAGATCCCTTCTCCGGACTTGTCGTGGTCTTGGTATGCATTTTTGTTATAGACATTATGGGTATGTCAGGGCCCTGTTCCGGCTATGTTTCAACACTTATGTTCCTTTAGAGGCTTATAGATAGGTGTTGGCTCATGTATAGTTTGGTATGCCTTGTCGGCTGAATTTTTGTTGTATAGCCTTTCATGGTAGCGTGGTAGCTCGTACCTTATATATAATTTCTTGATTATCTGGTCATCCCATGTTATGTATGTTCATGCCATCATATTTTATTGTTGGTTGTCCATGATCCATGTCTACCATTTATATTGATCTCGTCATCCCTAAAAGATAATAAAGAAGGTTAGATAAAATGTACGTTGGTGCTTGGCAAGTATGGCTGGGTGCTAGTCATGGCACTCCAGTTTGGGTCATGACAAACTTGGTATCAGAGCAAGTGTGTCCTAAGGGTTGTCTATGAGACGTGTCTAGTAGAGTCTTGATTATGGATGTGTAGCGCGCCACATTTATAATCAGGAGGGTACATGACATCTAGGGTTGTTACCTTCTTCCTGAATCTAGATCGTGCGTAGAGTTGAGTCCTAAGTGTTCGTCTCTAATATTCACCTTATTCTCTTTCAGTAATGCCTTTGACTAGGAAGCAAATGATTAGTAGACGGCTTGATATAGAAGCGAGAGAGGGTACCAGTCAGGTGCCCCAAGCTAGATCAGGACAAGGTGAGGCTCAGAGTGAGATGCCCTCTCATACCTCATCTACTCTATCTCCTCCAGAGGATATTAGGAGGCACCGAGCACCTCCAGTTCCTCCTTCTGGAACTACAGACCAAGATATGTGGAGTGCTTTGCAGTTGTTGACTAGCTTGGTAGCTGCTCAGGCTTAGACACAGAATACAGGTGATGTTGATAAACTAGTTAGTACGAGAGTTCGTGATTTTATTAATTTAGACCCTCCAGTGTTTACCGGATCAGACCCCAAGGAGGACCCGTAGACTTTTATTAACTAGGTTCATCGTACACTGTGGGGTTATGCATGCTAGTGATATAGAGGTAGTAGAGTTGGCTTATTATCGGTTACGGGATTTAACGGTTTTCTGGTATGATAGTTGGGAGAGATCCAGGGGTCCGAACGCTCCTTCGGCTGTGTGGAAGGAATTTTTTGAGGCCTTTCTTCGTCACTACTTGATAGTTGAGATACGATGAGCTAGAGCTGATAAGTTCTTGAACCTTAGGCAAGGTAATATGAGTGTGCGATAGTACAGTATGCAGTTTGATTCTTTAGCAAGGTATGCTCCCCATATGGTGTCCAAGATGAGAGGTAGGGTGAATCTATTTGTGAACGGGTTGGGACCATATCTGATAAATGAGTGCACAACAGCCTCCTTGGTGGAGGGCATGGATATTTCCCATATTCAGGCTTATGCCCAGACCCTAGAGGATCGTAAGCGCCAACAAAAGGTAGATAGGGAGAAGGATAGGGGCCAACATAAGAGGGCGAGATTTGTAGGGTATTCTGATGACTTCGGAGGCAGTGTCAGATCCCAATCTTCGAGGAGTTCGGTGCCATCTGTAGCTAGTGCTCCTCTACAGTTTCAGAGGCCTCGATATGATCGATTTACCTATTCAGGTCCAGGTCAAAGTTCGCGGGCATTAGGCTCGCAATATAACAGAGATACTAGTCAGACGAGACCCCCAACATCACGTTGTGATCAGTGTGGTAAGGCCCACTTTGGACTGTGCCATCGAGGTTCTGATGCGTGCTATTCTTGCAGACAGCCTAGCCATATAATGCGGGATTGTCCTAATATAGGAGGTGGTGGTATGGCTCAGCCGACTAGATCTGTGTCTGGTTCTTCGTCATCAATTTGATCTCCAGCATGAGGTTTTCAGCAGTCGACAGGTCGTGGTAGAGGTAGAGGTGCAGTGCCGCATTCGAGTAGTGCTCAAAATCAAACCTATGCTCTAGTAGGTCGACAGGATCTCGAGTCGTCTCTAGATGTTGTTACAGGTATATTGTCTGTATTTTCTTATGATGTATATGCGCTGATTGATCTGGGATCCACATTATCATTTGTTACACCCTTTGTGGCTAATAAGTTTGGCATTAAACCTGAATTGATAAGTAAACCACTTGCGGTATCTACTCCGATAGGAGATTCTGTGATCACTAGGAGGGTATATAAAGGTTGCACAGTGATGATTTGTAGTCGTCAAACCTCAGCAAATTTATTTGAGTTAGAAATGGTTGATTTCGATGTGATAATGGGGATGGACTGTTTGGCCTCATGCTATGCAAATATTGACTGTCGTACGAAGATGGTTAGTTTTCAATTTCCTGGTGAACCCGTCATTGAATGGAAGGGGAACATTGCTACACCGAAAGGTAGGTTTATTTCCTATCTTAAGGCAAGGAAAATGATCTCAAAAGGTTACATTTATCATATCGTTTGCGTTAGGGATGCGGAGGCGAAGCCGCCTACTCTACAATCAATCCCCGTGGTCAATGAATTTCCAAATGTTTTCCCAGATGAACTCCCAGGCCGTCCTCTTGAAAGGGAGATTGAGTTTAGCATTGATGTGTTGCCTGACACTCAACCGATCTATATCCTCCATATAGAATGGCCTCGGTAGAGTTGCAAGAGTTGAAGGCGCAGTTGAAGGACTTGCTAGATAAGGGCTTCATTAGGCCTAACACTTCACCTTGGGGTGCGCCAGTTTTGTTTGTGCGGAAGAAAGATGAGTCGTTAAGGATGTGTATCGATTATCGACAGTTGAATAAGTTTACTATAAAGAACAAGTATCCACTTCCAAGGATTGACGACCTTTTTGACCAACTCCAGGGTGCCAAGTATTTCTCCAAGATTGACTTACGTTCAGGGTATCATCAGGTGAGGATTAAGGAGAAGGATGTTCCAAAGACGGCCTTCCGGACAAGATATTGGCACTTTGAGTTCTTGGTGATGTCGTTCGGGCTAACAAATACCCCAGCTGCTTTTATGGATCTCATGAATACTGTATTCAGGCCCTATCTTGATGTGTTTTTGATTGTAGTCATTTATGACATTCTAGTGTATTCTCGTTCGGAGGCGGAACATGCGGGCCACTTGCGGATAGTATTACAGACACTTCAAGATTGTAAGTTATATGCTAAGCTCTCCAAATGTGAATTCTGGCTGAACTCAGAAGCATTACTTGGCCGTATGATATCTGACGAGGGTATTAGTGTCGACACTCAGAAGATCGATGCAGTAAAGAATTGGCCGAGACCGACAACACCATCAAAAGTCCGCAGCTTCCTGGGGCTAGCAGGATATTATAGGCGGTTTGTAGAAGGGTTTTTCTTTATATCAGCACCATTGACTAAGTTAACACAGAAAACTACCAAGTTCCAGTGGTCTGACACTTATGAACGTAGTTTTCAGGAGCTAAAGAATCGATTAACATCCACACCAGTGCTCACTCTCCCTGAAGGAACAGAAGGTTATGTGGTATATTGTGATACCTCAGGTATAGGTGTGGGGTGTGTATTGATGCAGCGTGGGAAGGTGATTGCTTATGCATCAAGACAATTGAAGAAGCAAGAAAAGAATTATCCAACCCATGATTTGGAATTGGTTGCAGTAATATATGATTTGAAGATATGGCGGCACTACTTATACGTCGTCCATGTTGACATCTACACAGATCACAAGAGTTTACAATACATCTTCAAGCAGAAAGAGTTGAATTTGAGGCAGCGTAGGTGGCTTGAATTACTGAAAGACTACGACGTCGAGATATTGTATCATCCTGGTAAAGCCAATGTTATGGCAGATGCTCTCAGCCGTAAATCAATGGGAAGCTTAGTACACATTGAGGCAGGTAGATGGGGGTTGACTAAAGAGCTTCATCAGCTAGCCAATATGAGAATCAGATTGTTAGACTCTGATGATGGAGGTGTTACTGTACATAATACATCAGAATCATCTTTGTTAGCCGAGGTAAAAGTACGGCAATATAAAGATCCTATCTTAGTACGATTGAAAGAGAGCATTCAGTAGTGTAAAATTACGGCTTTTGAGATCGGAGGAGATGGGGCACTAAGATACCAGGGCCGATTATGTGTGCCTAATGTGGCAGGGTTGTGAGATAAGTTTATGAATGAGATTCATCAATCCCGATATTCCATCCATCCTGGCTCGACAAAAATGTATCATGATGTCAAGGAGCAGTATTGGTGGGATAACATGAAGAAGTCTATTGCAGAATTTGTAGCCCAGTGTCCATAATTGTCAACAAGTAAAGATCGAACATCAGAAACCCGGTGGATTCCTTCAGAATATAGAGATTCCGACCTGGAAATGGGAGGTGATTAATATGGACTTTATTATTGGATTACCTTGCTCTTATCATAAGTTTGACTCCATTAGGGTGATAGTTGATCGACTTACAAAATGTGCCCATTTTTTGCCAGTTAAGACAACTTACTTGGCTGAAGATTATACGAAGTTGTATATCAAGGAGATTGTTAGGCTTCATGGTGTGCCGGTATCTATTATATTAAACCGAGGAGCTCAATTTATGGCTAACTTTTGGAGGTCTTTTTAGAAGGGTTTAGGCACACAAGTAAATCTCAGCACTGCATTTCATCCACAGACTGACGGACAGGCTGAACGTATTATTCATACACTTGAAAATATGCTACGAGCATGTGTTCTAGATTTCAAGGGGAATCAGGATGACCATCTTCCACTCATAGAATTCGCCTACAATAATAGCTACCATTCCAATATTAAAATGGCCCCATACGAGGCACTATACGGGAGGAGATGTAGATCACCAGTTGGATGGCTCGAAGTCGGTGAAACAGAATTATATGGGCCAAATTTGATTCACCAAGGCATTGAGAAGGTGAAAGTGATACAGGAGCGATTGAGGACGGCATAAAGCAGGCAAAAGTCTTATTCCAATGACTGACGTCGTGATCTGGAGTTTGAGTTTAGTGATTGGGTTTTCCTGAGTATCTCACCGATGAAGGGTGTTATGTGTTTCGGGAAGAAAGGTAAGCTGATTCTGCGGTATATCGGGATGTATAAAATTCTTCAACAAATTGGACAGGTTGCTTATGAGTTAGAATTGCCATCCGAATTGGAATTTGTCCACCCGGTATTCCATGTATCTATGTTTAGGAAATGTATTGGAGACCCTTCTCGAGTCATCCCAATCAAAGATGTACAAGTTATAGAGGATCTATCATATGAAGAAGTGCCAGTGGCAATATTAGATCGACAAGTCCGCAAGCTGAGAACAAAATATGTAGCATCTGTCAAAGTATTATGGAGGAACAAGAATATGGAAGAAATGACATGGGAAGCAGAAGAGAAGATGAAGTCTAAATACTCTTACCTATTCCACAATGAAGATAACAAGGATGTTGGTGGAACGCAGGATACATTGGAAGGTGAAACTGCTCTATGAGGTAAGCAATAACTTGAGAATACTCTTCCTTAATACAAAATGGTGATATGTAGATAATGTAAATATCCATAATGCTTTGTGTAGCCTTGTGAGGACATATGTTGGGCTTAACTGCTTGCAAGTTTTGCTAGTGACCATTTTATAAGGGAAAATTGACCGGAAATTTCCATTGGAATCCACGATGATTTGGACTCCCCATAAACCTTTACATTCGAGGACGAATGTCCCTAAGGGGGGAGGGTGTTACAATCTATATTCACGTATGTTAGCTCATTCCATAATGGACTCGACGTAAATCCATGAAGAGATTATCTTTAAGATGATAAGAAGTTAATCCTATTGGTCTTAAATGATACAAAGATGTATAAGGGTGGTTAACAAATACTAGAAGTTAAATGAATCAAGGATGTTGTCAGCCGTATTTTTGGGTAAACCTAGAGGTGATTAATAAACTTAAGAGGTAGTGTTTTAAGGTATTTGAATCATATAATATCCGTATCATAAGTCTTGAAGTGAAACGAGTTATGAAACAAAAGTCGACAAACGTTGTCGCAACTTAGGTTCATAGGTTTACTTAAACATTAGGTCAAATGTTACTAAGCTTGTCTCCCAATTTACTTAGAATTATGGGGTGATATACCCACCAAATTGAATATCTATGAGTCTAGTTTCCAACTCATTAAACCGTTCATTAATACAATCTCGGAGTAGAGAGATATTTGCTTTTTCGCGAGACTGCGCCAAATACCTCTCTATGGGGCTCACTTAGGCGGTTTAAGACATTTGGATATATATATATATATATATATGATACCTCCAACCCTTTTTAAGTCAATTTTTTTCACTATATTCAGACCTTATAACCCTAGAAACACCATATCAAGGTTCTCTCAAGATTGAATACCCAAACAAAGGGCAAACAACACAAATCAAGTGTCGGGAATCCCGTGTCGCTAGTAAGTTTCTTGTTCTTCTTATTGTTGCTCATTTTTGTGTTGTTCTAGATCATGTGGGAGGTTTATTTAAGGGGTTTATGTTTTTTAAATACTTACTCAAGTTCTTAATATTAACCCTAGGTGATTTCAAGCCTTCTAAAGTGACTCTAGTGTCGAAAAACACTAATTGATTCCTAGTTTCGCTTCTTTGTTATTGTGGCAGTATTGGAGGGATATTAAGGTCAAATTGGAGTTTTTCTTTCTGTATAAAGGTAAAGAACCTCTTACTCTGCATGTATTTAAGATTATCCAAGTTTCGGCTAAGTCATTGAAGCTAGAACTTGTGAAATATATATCGAAAAGATTGGTAGTAATGTTATCGGTTGGTGGACTATTTTGGGAGGTTCAATATAATTAACATTGATGTTTTTTGTCTGTTTGGTGATTGTTTTCACTTGTGGGAAGTCATATAAATAGGGTAGGTGTTGTTCGTTTCCTCATAAAATAGGTTGTGTTCGATACATAGTAGTTACGATGCCTAAACGATAACGATAGTGTCATTTCTCTTATTGTAGACTAAGAAGCCGTAAAATTGCATAGCTTGAGGTTGGGAAGAATATACAAGGTATGCGAGGCTATCCCTTTCCTTCTTTTGCACGACCCCGATTGTACATAATGTAATGAATGAGCTTCCAAAGATACTCTACTCTTAGAAGCTAGCAGTACTTACATTGTTTCCCTTCTTATGGAGCGATTGATGTTGATGTTGTTTCTCTTATTCTTATGTTATCAATGTTGTTGGTATTTCCTAATTCTTATAAGATTCATGATAAAGAGTTAGTCCTAATAAGTATACAGAGGATATCGACCTTAATCACTTTGGAAGGTTCAAAATATTATTCCAATGAGTCCAGCATGCATTGTATATATCTATCTATTTTACTCTACCGAGCCTCACTATAGATGTCCAGGTACGACACCTATTGCGTAACCAATGATCAGTTGGGGTTTCCCGAGCTCCACGTGGTCGGGTACGATTCTACCGAGCCTTATGATGGTCGGGTACGATTTTACCGAGTCCTTTCTGAGGCCGGGTATGATATGATGATGATGTCCACAGAGGCGTGTATTTTAAAAGTTTATGCATATATATGTTTGTATCATGCATTTTATGTCAGTAGCCCACAGAGGTACCCAGATGTTACATGTTGTATATTCTCTATCCTTATTCACATTACTATTCATAGTTACGCTTTTCTGCCTTGCATACTCAGTACTTTATTCGTACTGACGTCCTTTTTATTTGCGGACACTGCATATCGTGCTGTAAGTTCTGATAGATGGGTAGACGCAGCTCCCCCACCACAGTAGGCTGCCCAGTTCAGCAGTGATTGGCGAGATCCATTCTCCGGACTTGCCGTGGTCTTGGTATGCATTTTTGTTATAGACATTATGGGTATGTCGGGGCCCTATTCCGGCTATGTTGCAGGTCTTATGTTCATTTAGAGGCTCATAAACAAGTGTCGACTCATGTATAGTTTGGTATGCCTTGTCGGCTGGTTTTTGTTGTATAGTCTTTCATGGTAGCGTGGTAGCTCGTACCTTATATGTAGTTTCTTGATTGTCTGGTCATCCCGTGTTATGTATGTTCATGCCATCCTATTTTATTGTTGGTTGTCCATGATCCATGTCTACTATTTATATTGATCTCGTCAGCCCTAAAAAATAATAAAGAAGGTTAGATAAAATGTACGTTGTTGCTCGGCAAGTATGGTCGGGTGCTAGTCATGGCCCTCCAGTTTGGGTCGTGACACAACTTATACAACTTTCCCGTGGGGCACACTCCTACGACCTTTCGTTTCAGATAACAGGTCTGTACATCCAAACCACCAGCCGCACTAACGCTGAAAAGCGATCAAGAACCCTCAACCAGGATGCAAAGCCTTTTTCACAAAATACCGACCTCAAGTGACACTGAGGACAATACCAACTTATTTTTAAACATCCGAACTCCTTTCCTGCTCATCCGAGCTCGTGACATCTTTGTCAACACCGAATCGCAACCTTGATCCTCACTTCTAATTCCATACCACTTAGTGCACCCAACATGCCCATATACGATAGAACATGATTTCCATCATAACCCCGGAACCACTAATAGATCAAAACTTCATCATATAAAAACTTTTCACTTAACTCACTTCAGGAGGACCATATCAACACACAAGTAAATTCTCATAACCGTAGAATATGCAATTCTCTAAGTAGTAGCCTAAGCCACCATATCCCTTTCGGGATCCGCCTACACATACAGGCCATAACAATAGAATACTTCTGAATAATATCAATTACGGCGGCCGACAAGCTCACCACGTACCGCTAAAATCCACTTGCATAACTTGATCACGCTAAAAGAACTGATCACTACCACCAATCTGCCAATTCAACTATGGCTAACCAATCTATCTTCTTCCAATTTATCCTTGATTGCCTTAGAAATAATAATAACCCCATCTAACACATAACACGCTCCATTCGCACTCATCCCGAGTGACCTTGAATCACGAGACCATGTTGTCTCAAATCCCACAAACTGTTTCATACCTCCCAAATGCTACACTGCAAGTCAAAACATCCTAGAAGATTCTAGGACTCTTCTTATAAGCTGCTACAAAGCTTGATTTTTAACCGTACCTATAGGCTCGAAATCATTACGCACCACACTTTACCCCTTTGAATCCACTAGTACCGTTGTTGAGAGCCACCCGCTCTGACTTGGCCCTGAATGTTATCAATTCCATGAATCTTCTAGTATATGAATACCTTCTCGACGAAGCACCCGGCAAAATCACTTCCCTTGGAACCCGTATCTATACAAGGCGTAAATCCTGAATCCTCTCATAGAATCATCATCCACAGTCGCACGACCGATCTCTTTGTTGTATAACCCATAGAATTCTTTGCAGAAGCTTCGCCAACCATGTAACCGCTGGTCTGCTCACTGGAGATAACCCACCTGGGAAATTTACGTGCCAACATATTCCAACGCTGCTGCACGGGGTACAATCATTATGACATCAATAACTCATCCTGAGTCCGAACTCACTCTCTAGCTGCACAGGTCCATTCACCCCTCGTGGAAATCAATTAAAGGTGTGGCAACATCCTTCCAATCCAAAGTTATGTTGTATCCTTCTTCATTTCAAGCAGCTCCTTTCCATTGTACGAAATCTTCTACCGCATAATAGCTCATACTTCAGCTTAAATCCATAGACCCCAATCACCCATCACTAAAATTCCCAAATCATTCCAAACTTTCCTTAAGGTGCGTAGTCATCCTACCACAAAACCCACATGCAACTCCGCCACTCTTCCGCTTTGGCGGAACTCACTCCTTTAATCAACTACTTGACCTTCACTTCTTATACCTGGCCTTCTAGAAATTTTAACCACCACCTGACACTCCCCATATGTCTTTCCTCATCCTTTGCTGCTTAGTTGTTGCCTTAACTAAAATCCATCTTTGTAGCACTTGAACCCACAAATCGCTACTAACTTTAAACCTTTCCGAAGATCATCTTTCTCGAGCCGTCAACATTTGAAACACCGATTCAATCCTGAACCACCACACCCCGCGATCTTTGACAGCCGATTTTCCAGTACTTTTGTATAATAACATGCCCCAAAGGTGAATCGTAGAAGATCATAACACCGATGAACTTAACACATCCAATCGAGGACGACAACACTACATCGTAGATGAAAATTCCACCACGCTCGAAAATACCATGTCTCATTGCTCCATCACCCCAAATCCGGACATTCATAGGCCAATTGCTTTTCCTCCACCAGAAATGAAATATCAGATCTCTGAATTATGCACTGAGTGGACTTCCTTTCAAATCATTCACCGCCCCAACACATAGGCAAGTATCCTATCATCAAGTCAATACTGTGTGATAACTAATCGTGAGCATCATAGCAACTTGTGCATAGCCTCCAAGCTCTTAGAGGCACAACTACTGATCCAAAACGATAGAAAAAAATCCTTCCACAAGGCGATGACAATAGCCCAACCAACTACACAGGGAGAACATCCCGCACCATATCTGTAGTACCATTACAATCCTTCAATTCTCGATTTATAACAAGTGGTTCGCGTCGTGTAAGATTGAATAGGAAGGAAATAAAAGCATAAGTCTCAAGGAATTAAACCACACAATGAGGAATCAAGAAGGGAAGTGCTCCTAACAGCCCTGCAGCCTCTCGAAGATAAGTACAGACGTCTTCGTACCGATCCGTAAAACTCTACTAGACTCGCTCATGACTCATGACACCTAAGGAAACCTAGTGCTCTGATACCATGTTGTCACGATCCAAAATCCACTAAGGGTCGTGATGGCACCGGACACCATTGTTAGGAAAGCCAACACTAAATAACTAGTACTATCTTGTTTTAGATATTTCTAAATTCACTTATTTTATACATTTAAACAATAAGAAATAAATTCCCACTGAATAAATAATGATATCTTTAAAAATTTCAAAATACTGACTACTTCCATAGACATCCCAAAACCCGGTATCACAAGTACATGAGTATTTACTAGGGAATGAAATAAAATACAAAAACTATTCGAAATACAAGTGGACAGAAATGAAAATACAGTACAATACTCTGAAGAAAACTCTGCTGGCTACGGTCATCTCGATAACTGTAACTCACCTAAGTCTCTGTATCAACCATGCCGCTATGCCACTAAGCCACTAGCCACACATAAACCTATGTAACAAAAATGCACATATAAGTACGAAAATAATGTGTACCCAATGAGTATTCCGTCTAATCTCAAAGAAGTAGAGACGAGAGGTCGACTTTGACACTTACTAGTGGTCCAATAGTAATATATTATAAATGCGAGTAATCAAGAAGTTATTAAGTGTGATGACCCAAGAGGTCATCACTTGTTTTTAAAATGAATTCTGCATTCTGAGGCTTTAAAAACCTCTTTTAGCATCACCTCGATTTGTGTGCACAATCCGGGCGCGTAGCCGGAAAGCCTATATGTGAAAATCTGTGAAAAAATGATAAATTTTGACTATAAAATGAATTAATTTGACTTCGGTCAATACTTTGGGTAAACGGACCCGGACCCATGATTTGGCGGTCCCGGTGGGTCCATAGGAAAATATAGGACTTGGGCGTATGCCCGGAATCGAATTCTGAGGTCCCAAACCCGAGAAATGAATTTATGAAAGAAATTGTTTTCTTAAAAATATAAAGGTTTTTGAAAGTGAAATGTTATGTGAAACCTGTGGTATTGGGCCCATAATATGGTTCTTCCGGAGTCCAGTATAGGTTCAATCTGATTTATATGTGTTTTCGGTAAAGTTTGGTAAGAAACGGAATCCATTTGACGTGATTCGGACCTTAAATGCAAAATTTGATGTTTAAAGAAGTTTTGAGAAATTTCATTGATCTTGAGGTTTAATTCGATGTTCATGATGTTATTTTGGTGATTTAATTACACAAATAAGTCTGTAGGATGTTTTTTAGGTTGGGTGTATATTTGGTTTGAAGCCCCGAGGGCTCGGGTGAGCTTTGGATAGGCCACGGGGTGCATTTTGAACTTAGAAAATTGCAGGATTTTGTTGGTATGATCAGGCCTGCAGGCTTCGCATTTAACAAGTCCAAGCCTGCCCTTCCTCGCAAATGTGAGATGTTCCTCGCAATGCCGACCTTGAAAATGCGAGGGTGCCTTCGCAAATGCGATGTATGCCGGAAATGCTTGAAGTCGCAAATGCGACATTTCTGATCGCAAATGCGAAAAGCCCAAATTTCCTGAAGGGTTCACAAATGCGAGCCTTGTTTCGCAATTCCCAAGCCAGCAGAGGTCGGGGTTCGTAATTGCGAACCCCTGTTCGCAATTCCCACATCTGAGACCTGCAACTTTTATACTTAGACGAATTTTAACCCATTTTTCATATCCTCTCAAAACATAAACACACTAGGGCGATTTTTCAAAGGCTTCTTCTTCTCCAAATCAATTGTAAGTCGTTTTTAACTAGTTTCCTTCAATTATTAACATCTTTTAACATGATTTCAACTTAAAATTAATAATTTTCATGGGGAAAATTGGGTGTTTTGGGTAGAACCTAGGTTTTTCAAAAATTGGGGATTTGGACCTCGATTTGAGGTCCAATTTCAAAACAAATTATATATTTGGGTTCATGGGGGAATGAATAATTGGGTTTTGGTTTGAACCTCGGATTTTGACCATGTGGGCCCGGGGCTATTTTTGACTTTTTGTGTAAAACTTTGGAAAACACATTTTCATGCATTGGGGTTGATTCATTTAGAGTTTATTGATGCAATTAAGTAACTTGTGGCTAGATTCGAGCGGATTGATGGTGGAATCAAGGGGTAAAGCTATAATTGAAACGTGAATTGTGTTCGTGGCATCGAGGTAAGTGTTTGGTCTAACCTTAGCTTGTGGTATTAGGAGTTGTGTCTTATTTGCTGCGAGTTAATTGTGGAGTATGACGTATATGTGTGGTGACGAGTATCTATACGTCGGTGTCAAGCATGCCCGTGAGTCTTGTATTGTAATTGTTATGACTCCGTTGGGAATTATTTCACTTCACATGTTATTGAAATATTATTGTCCCCTTGCCGGGATGTTGTTATATTGCCCTGGTTCCCTTGCCGGGATGTCGTTATATTGCTCTTGTTCCCTTGTCGGGACGTTGTTATATTGCCCTTGTTCCCTTGTCGGGATGTTGTTATATTGCTCTTGTTTCCTTGCCGGGATTCTTTATGATTGCTATTGATTTGTAATTTGGAGCGGGTGGTACTCCTGTCACGAGATAAATAAAATGGGAGCGGGTGGCATGCCTACCACAAGGTAAATGAAATGTGAGCGGGTGGCACGCCTTCCACGAGATACATGAAATGGGAGCGGGTGTCGTGCCTACCACGAGATACATGAAATGGGAGCTGGTGGCGTGCCTGCCACGAGATACATGAAATGGGAGCTGGTGGCGTGCCTGCCACGAGATACATGAAATGGGAGCGGGTGGCATGCCTGCCACGAGATACATGAAATGGGAGCGGGTTGCACGCCAGCAACGAGATACGTGAAATGGGTGTGGGTTGCACGCCTGCAACAAGATGTGAAATGAAAGTGAATTCTGCCTTTGTTTCCCTTATCCTTGTTAGTAGTTGGATTTTGGTTCCTTTATAATTCTCTTGATATTCTGTTTTTACCTGTTATTCCCCGAAGCATGCTTTCCCCCTACCATCTTTACTTGCTTATTTCTGTTTTACTTTCCGTTGTATATTTTATAATTGCACAGGTTTAATTGGTAGTCCGGTCCTAGCCTCATCACTACTTTGCCGAGGTTAGGCTGGGCACTTACCAGCACATGGGGTCGGTTGTGCTGATACTACACTTTGCACTATGTGCAGATCCCGGAGCAGCTCTTGGACTGTAGTTTGGAGGCTACCTTCAGTCCACGCAAAGATCCAAGGTAGACTTGCAGGCGTTCGCAGGCACTAGCGTCTCCTCTATCTTTTATTTCCTGTTTCATCTTTCTGCTTCAGAAACAGTGTGTCTTTTATTTTTAGAACTTGTATTTAGCAGTCTTAGACCGTCTGTGGTACTGTGACACCAGGTTTTGGGTGATTAAGGCTTGAGCAGTTGTAATAGATACAAATTTCAGATATTTTATCATTTTCTTCCGCTTAAATTTAAATTTTCGCTGTTTATACATTATCGCTTCATGTTTGTTAAAAAGAAATAAATGGATAATGAAGTAATTAATTTAAAGGATTGGCTTTCCTAGCTTACATTAGTAGGCTCCATCACGACTCCCGAGGGTGGAAAATTCGGGTTGTAACATTAAGACCAGCCGTAATTTCTAATAAGTCACAAACAGGTAAAAGTTCCTTTTATATTAAAAATCTTCGGATTCATAATCTATTAATTTCCAATTATCTCAAGCTAGGGAGAGAAAATATCAATATCGATAAATCTCAAGGCAAGCAATACAAGCATGTGCAAATCCTGCCGAGGACGTACGACCCGATCTAACAATATTTAAACTGTGCACTGCTAGAGGGTCGAATGGCGTGAACCATAGATGCATCTATTTAATCTACCAAGGAGTTCGGCCCGTTCCGAAATTAAACACATACAGACAGTCAATCAAGAAGTCAACAGGGAACAATTATCCAAAGAAAAATCAATTCTCTTTTAACAATTCTATAAAAATGAAGTTTAATCCTTTTAGAAATTCATTTACCAATTCAATAGGATTTAAGCAATTCAGCTGTCAATAAGATTACAAATATTCCAAGTAGAGCATGCTTTTTGGGTCCTAGACTACCCGGACTTAAACATAATAGTAGCTACGCACGGACTCTCGTCACCTCGTGCATACATAGACCCCACAAATAGGAGCACATAACCAATTATTTTACCTATAGGGACAATTCCCTCTTACAAGGTTAGAAAGGAGACTTACCTTGCTCCGAAGTTCCATAACCGGCGTTCCACGCCCTTCCGAAGACTCAATTCGATGCAAAAATTCTCCAAAACTAGCCATTAATCATGTAAACCCATTAATATATGTTCAAGTACTCATTATAATCCAATTTATAACAATTCCTAACCCCGATCGAAAAGTTGACAAAATTGTCCTCGAGCCCACGTGCCCGGATTCCGAAATTTCTCGAAAATAAAGTTTACTCATGAACTCACGAACTCAAATATATGATTTTCTCTTAATTTCATACGCAAAATCGTGGTCAAAATCCAAGAATATTAATTTTCTAGGTTTCCCCTAAATCCCCAAGTTTCTACCAAATTTTCATGCTCAAATCCGCACATAATCAATGTATTTAACTCAAGATAGGTGGGGTTAGCTTACCTTGTCGTTGATGATGAAAAACCCCACTTGAAGCTCTCCAAAAGCGTCCACGCCATATGAAAATGGAGGGAAAATGACCAATCCCCGATTTTAAAAGAACTTACTGCCTCCAGCACTTCCGCACCTGCGGTCACATGACCGCTTCAGCGGTTCCGCAGGTGCGGCCCCTTTACCGCTCCTACGGTTTCTCTCCAGGCTCCCCTTTCCACTTATGCGCCTCAACTCTCGCAGGTGCGGTCCCACTTTTGCGGCAAGATGACTGCATATGTGGTCCTTACACTTCCAGCCCAAAATCGCATATACGGCTCTCCTGGCCGCTTCTGCGGCTCCGCACCTATGGCCAAAACCTCGCAGGTGCGGTTACACCAGATATCAGCTGCCTCAATCCTTCCTCAAATTCCAAAATTTATTTGTTAACAATCCGAAATCCACCTGAGGCCCCTGGGACCTAAACCAATCATACCAACCAGTCCCAAAACACATTACAAATTTGCTCGAGGCCTCAAATCGTATCAAACAACGCTAAAATCATGAATCAATCTCCAATCCAAGCTTAATGAACTTTAGAATTTCAAACTTCAACATTCGATGCCGAAACCTATCAAATCACATCTGATTGACCTCAAATTTTGCACACAAGTCATATTTGACATTATGGACCTACTCCAACTTTTGGAATTGGATTCCGACCCCGATATCAAAAAGTCCACTTCCAGTCAAACTTCTCAAAAACCTTCAAATTTCTATTTTTAGCCAAATGACTCCAAAATGACCTACGGACCTCCGAATTCACTTCCGATCGCGCTCCCAATACCAGAATCACCATTCGGAGCTATTCCCAGACTCGGAATCTCAAACGGACATTGATAACCCTAAAATGCACTTCAATCCAAACTTATGAGATTCTTCCAAAAATGCTAACTTCCACAATAGGTGCTGAAACGTTCCTGGGTCTTCCAAAACCCAGTCTGGACATATGCCCAAGTACGAAATCATCATATGAACCTGCTGGAACCTTCGAATCCCGTTTACGAGGTCGTTTACTTAAAAATCCAATCTTAGTCCATTCTTTCACCTTAAAGCTTTCGAATTGAGAATTTTTATTCAAATTAACTCCGAACTTCCTGAAATTCAATTCCGACCATGCGTACAAGTCATAATACCTAAAGTGAAGCTGGTCATGCCCTCAAACTACTGAACAATGCACTAGAGCTCAAAACGACCGGTCAGGTCGTTACACTTTCGGCCTCGCCTAGAGTCCTCCTAACATAGTAGATAGGAAATTGTGTACCTTCCTATTCCCGGGCCGGGACTCCACTTACCTCTATCTCGGATACTGCTAAGTATAGGTACAACTGCTTGTCTGACTTGGGAGTATGAAGCAAAGGCAGGCTCGAAAGGTACCGCTTGAGTTATTCCAAGGCTTGTTGGCACTCCGGGGTCCATGAAAAGTTCTTCTTCTTCTTCAATAACAAAAAGAACCGATGGCTCTTGTCGGAGGACCTTGAAATGAATCGACCCAAGGGGGCTATGTTCTCGGTTAGCCTTTGAACGAATTTGACATTGTCCACCATGGTGATGTCCTCTATGGCTTTGATCTTTTCGGGATTGATCTCGATTCACCAGTTGGATACCATGAATCTGAGAAACTTCCCGGACCCGACTCCAAATGCGCATTTCTCCAAGTTCAGATTCATATTGTATCTCTTCAATATACTAAAGGTTTCCTGCAAATATTTTAAATGGTCCTCTGCTTGCAGGGACTTAACTAACATGTCGTCAATGTAAACCTCCATTGATTTTCCTATTTACTCTTCGAACATCCGATTTACCAAGCGTTGGTAAGTTTCTTGGTCATACAGTCTACCATATTTAATTATACACGGAGTAGGCATCGAGAAAGCTGAGTATCTCATGGTCGTCCATTGCATAGATCATGCAATCGATGTTAGGCAAAGGGAAAAAGTCTTTGGGGCATGCCTTGTTTAAGTCTTTATAGTCTACATACATTCTCAATTTATTTCCCTTTTTAGGCACTACCGCTACATTTGCTAAACAATCCGAGTACTTAACTTCCCGAATGGAGCATATTTTAAGAAGTTTGGATACTTCGTCTTTGATAAACGCATGCTTGACTTCAGACCGAGGCCTCTTCTTCTGTTTAACCGGGTGAAACTTCGAATCCAAGCTCAGCTTCTGAGTAGTTATTTTCGGTGGGATCCATGTCATGTCAAGATGGGACCAAGAGAAGCAATCTATGTTAGCTATAAGTAATTCAATGAGTTTTTTCCTAAGCCCGGGAGTTAGTCCCGTGCCCAGGTATACCTTTCGATCGGGCAGGTGCTCGATCAACTTGACTTGCTCCAGCTCCTACAATGTTTACTTGGTGGCATCAGAATAGTCAGGGGCTATTGAAGTCCTAGGGACTCTGTAGTCATCATCCTTGCATGTCACCTGCTTTTATGGTTCGGTTGGGGCTGGCGTCAGTGATTGATATTTGGTTTCTCCCTTGGTGACTGAACTCGAGCTCTTCGATGTCGAAAGTGTGGATATCGGGACCACCTCATCGACCACGAACATTTCTTTTGCAGTCGATTGTTCTCCGTAAACTATTTTGATCCCTCCCAGTGTAGGAAATATCAATGCCTAATGTAGCATTGAGGGTATCTCCCTCATGTTATGAATCCATGGCCTCCTGAATAAAGCATTGTACCTCATATCTCCTTCGATCACGTAGAACTTTGTTTCTTAAATGGTCCTGGCGGTGTTTACCGGTAGGGTTATCTCCCCTTTAGTGGTCTCGCATGCAATGTTGAATCCCTTTAAGACTCAGACTGCAGGCACTATTTGGTTTTGCATACCTAGTTGTTCCACGATCCTTGATCTTATGATATTGGCCGAGCTACCTGAATCAATTAACACACGCTTAACTAGAGATTTATTTTTTAGTACAGATATTACCAGTGCATCATTGTGGGGTTGCATGATGCCTTTAACGTCCTCGTTGTTGAAAGATACGGTTCCCTCTGGTACATAGTCTCGAGCCCGTTTTTCCCTTGCAATGGATACTTTAGTGCATTTTAACATCGACCCTTGGGGATGTCAACTTCACCAATGATCATGTTAATGATGTGTTGAGGTTCCTCTTCTCAATCTATTTGTTGGTGTCCCTATTCCTGAAGTGATTTTTGGCTCGATCACTTAGAAATTCTCGGAGGTGCCTGTTGTTGAATAACCGGGCTACTTCTTCCCTCAGTTGTCGGCAGTCTTTGGTTCTGTAGCCGTGGGTGCCATGATATTTACACATTAGATTGGGGTCCCTTTGGGCAGGATCAGACTGCAATGGCCGAGGCCACTAGTATCTTTAATACGTCTGATGGCTGATACGATACCGACAACATCGACGTTAAAGTTGTATTCCGATAACCTTGGTGCTTCTTTGGACCCGATAGGTCTGTCAAAACCGTTCTTTCTCATGAGTCCCCAATTATTATGACCTCGATAACTCCTTCTTTACTCCTTGCAGGGGTGCGTCCAGACCCACTGCTCCTTCAATCTCCACTCTACGATTGATACTAATCTCTGTTCGATCTTGGCTCATGATCGACGTCTCTTTTGGATCTGTCACTGGTCCTAACGGGGTAAATGGACCCAGAAAGGGTCTCGAGCTAATCATCTTTGACCCTGATTTTTGTTTGGTGTCTGTTATGGACGTCGACCCAAGTTACAGCCGGGTATTCTTTCAAAATTTGCTTCAACTGTTGTGAAGCCAACGAGCTTTGGGGATTGAGTCCTTGGGTGAATACCTGAACGGCTCAATCGTCTACGACTGGAGGCAGATCCTTCCGTTCCATTTGAAACCTTGACATGAACTCCCTGAGTATCTCGTTACATCTTTGCTTTACCTTGAAAAGGTCTGACTTCCTGGTCTCGACCTTGATGGCTCCGGCGTGCACTTTTACAAAGGCATCTGCAAGCATAGTAAACGAGTCAATAGAATTAGGGGGGTAAGTTGGAATACCATATCATAGCTCCTTTTGGCAAGGTCTCTCCAACCATTTTCAGTAGAACAGATTCGATTTCATCATCCTCCAAGTCGTTCCCTTTGATGGCGCATATGTACGAGGTTACATGTTCATTTGGATCAGTCGTTCCATTATACTTCGGGATTTCGGGCTTATGAAACTTTTTTGGGATCGACTTCAGATATGCGCTCGAGGGGAAAGCCTTTTGGACAAACTTCTTGGAATCCAGGCCTTTCAGTATCGGTGGTGCTCCTGGATTTTGGTCGACCCTGGAGTTATAGGTCTCCACCTTTTTGTCGTTAGCTTCGATTTTCTTTTCTCCTATTTCTACCCGTTCCGTCAATTCCTCGAGCATATTTATTATCTCGGGGTTGGCCCCGGATTCATCTTCACTCGCCTTTTTGTGGCTGGTTAATTTCTGCGAGTGTTTTTCCGGAATTGTTCGGGCTCAACTCTACTGGGAGCAAGGCTTTGGTTCTGCAACTGGGCTATCGCTGCTTGTTAAGCCTGTAGCATTTCGAAGATCACCCGCTAGTTGATCTCATCGCCTTTATCGTTGTGCGTATCCCTGGCTATCGACCTGGCTCCCACGCGAACACTATTTTACGGATCGGTGGGAAAGTTAGCATCAATGGCCACATGGGAGTTGGCATCGATTGGACCTGCGACCGGCACCCCGTAGGGGTCAGCATGGTGAACCTCGTTGCTGGGCACTATATTGTTGTTCTCGCCGTGGTGGCCAGATTCAGCATCAACGTTTAGGTGAGCAAATTGAGAGTTTGACATCTTTAAGATTTCGTAAAATTAAGATCTCAAAGAACAAGAGAAAAGTAGAGTGTGTTATGGAAATTTGTATCAAATAGCCACTATTATCCTTAGCCCCATGGTGAGCGCCAAACTGTTTACCCTAAAGAACGGATAACAATTAAATTTATATGTGATTTTAAGGATATGCGGATTAATTCTATACAAATGATAAATAGCGTTAGATTAAATAGATAAAGGCCGTAATAAATTATCATACCACTTAAGAGGAATGACTCCGGGATCGGTTATAGCCTTAATGGAGTGCCTGTCTTCGATCCCAGATTTTCAAAAACGAAGCACTGATGAACAAAAGTAAGAGCTTTGAATAATAGAGAAAATGAGAGTATATTGCCTTGGTGTGCGTGTTACAATGTGTTTAATGAATAATCAGACCCCCCCCCCCTTTTATATAGTCGGGGAGTTTTAGCCTAAGTACAATTGCATAAAAGATAAAAATCTTCCGTTTAAATAATCACCGGTTCTCTTTCGATACGTGCTGAGATTCACGTCGTGATATCCGGCTGGTCGCGGATATTAAAGTCTTTTGTTGATCGTGTTCGGTTACCTGGTAATGCTCTCCGAGGCCTTTGGGGTTCGAACCGGACATGGGGCCATGACCCCGATACTCTCGAGGGCAAGTGTTTTACCCGGACGCTGGATCGAGGAGCTCCTTGCCTCGATTCCGGTTCCTTGCCTTCACGTCTCTCGCTCCGTTTGTTTCATCGAAAATCGAAGCGTCTCGTGGGATCGGTTTCACTCGTATACAAAAATAAAAAGATACAATCTTCCTCGTGAATTCAGTTGATGACTAGCCTTCCGTTTTTTCTTTCCAGCTTTTGGAATGAGTATTGGATATACGATTTCCACATTATTATTGTTTCTCTTCATTGAAATCTCCACTGCCATGAAAACCGAGATCGAAATTTTAATTTGGATAGTGTTTTTTGGTTATTTAGTTTGGTTTTAGAATGAGAAATTAAAATTTTTAATTTTTTTGGTTTTGTTTGGGATTTAAGAAAATAAAAAACGAAAACCCAAATTTTTTTTATATATATTATACAGAAAAGGGCTATATATGTCCCTCTACTATCGAATATTAGTTATTTATATCCTCTGTTATACTATTTGACGTTTCTTACCCTTGTCGTTAGCCTTTTTAACAAATCTGCCCCTCCCATTGACGGCCCCAGTCTGTGCGGACACGTGGCACATTTTTAGAACCCAAACCCTTTTTCTTTCCCCACCCAAGATCCATGCCCGAAATCTATACTAAACCCATATCAATAATAAGAAGCAAGCTTAGTTTATTAAGTGCCTTAATGCATTGTCTTTCATCATTGCAAGAAACCATCAAATCAAAACCCCGAAAGTGAAAAATAAAACCCTGCTACTACCTAATTGATTGATTAAAAACAAAAACTCGTGAAGGGGCGAAATATATCACGATTAAAAAGAAATAAAAGGTTTACATCTTCTTCGTTCTATGCTCCTTCCTTAAGCAAAATGAGGGCTTCAGATTCAGTAGGTAGAGCTGGGATTGGTCATTTCTTGGTTGTTGTGATGGCTCTACATGCACAGGCAAACCTTAGTACTTCCTTCAACCTTGCTTCATCTTGCATTTTTAGTTTTCCACAAATTAATTTACCCCCGTTATGATGATGTCCATCTCATTGAAGAAGTATTAGGCATGTGCCTAATAAGAGTTTTCTTTGGTTTGGTAGCCAACCTTGTTGACTTGGTTTGGTTGGTAGCCAACCTTGTTGAATTAGTTTGGTTTGGTAGCCAATCTTGTTGAATTTCTTTGGTTTGGTAGCCAACTTTGTTGAATTGTGAAAAGTGTGTGTAAATTGTCAAATATTGTAGGCTTTAGAGGGTGAAGCTTTGGCTATAAAAGGAGAGCTTCAACTCTCATTTCTACACACCAACAAAGAGAGAAAGAAAGAGTGAGGTTTCACAGACAAGGTATAAGAAAATAGTCTGTGAGGAAAATAGAGAGTGAGCGATATTGTAGTGAGGTGGGAATATCAAAAGAGGGTTATTTCTTTTGAGTGTTGTAGTGGTCTTTGGAGTATTTATCTCCGACCTACAAAGTGTAAAATTCCTTACTATAGTGATATCAGTTGCTCCTCTCGGGGTCGTGGTTTTTTCCCTTATTCAGAAGGGTTTTCCACGTAAAAATCTTGGTGTCATTGTTACTCTTTTATTCTTGTTAATTACCGTATCTCGGTGCTACATTATTATTCCGCTTTATTACCGTGAATATTATTTTGTTAAGGGGTTTATTCCCAACAACTGGTATCAGAGCACAGGTTCTGCTCGTTCACTGAAATACTATTCACTGTCGGTAGTACTATACTTGGTGAAAAATAAAAATGTCCGGAGTAAAGTACGAGGTAGCAAAATTCAACGGAGATAACGGTTTCTCAACATGGCAAAGAAGGATGAGAGATCTGCTCATCCAACAAGGATTACACAAGGTTCTAGATGTTGATTCCAAAAAGCCTGATACCATGAAAGTTGAGGATTGGGCTGACTTAGATGAAAGAGCTGCTAGTGCAATTAGGTTGCACTTATCAGATGATGTGGTAAATAACATCATTGATGAAGACACTGCACGTGGAATTTGGACAAGGTTGGAAAGCCTATACATGTCCAAAACGCTGACAAATAAATTGTACCTGAAGAAGCAGTTATACGCCCTACAAATGAGTGAAGGTACAAATTTTTTGTCACATTTAAATGTGTTTAACGAACTAATCACACAGCTTGCCAACCTCGGAGTGAAAATCGAGGAAGAAGATAAAGCCATCTTGCTATTGAACTCGTTGCCATCTTCGTACGATAATTTGGCAACAACCATCCTGCACGGTAAGACTACTATTGAGTTGAAAGATGTCACATCGGCTCTTCTACTCAATGAGAAGATGAGAAAGAAGCCTGAAAATCAAGGACAGGCTCTCATCACAGAAGGTAGAGGCAGGAGTTATCAAAGGAGTTCGAACAACTATGGTAGATCCGGAGCTCGTGGGAAGTCAAAGAACCGATCCAAATCAATAGTCAGAAATTGCTACAACTGTAATCAACCAGGTCACTTCAAAAGAGATTGCCCAAATCCAAGGAAGGGCAAAGGTGAAACCAGTGGCCAGAAGAATGACGACAACACAGCCGCCATGGTGCAAAATAATGATAATGTTGTCCTCTTTATAAATGAGGAAGAGGAATGCATGCACCTGTCAGGTCCAGAGTCGGAATGGGTGGTTGACACAGCGGCATCTCACCATGCCACACCGGTAAGAGATCTTTTTTGCAGATATGTAGCAGGTGATTTCGGCACAGTGAAAATGGGTAACACAAGTTACTCAAAGATTGCGGGGATTGGTGACATTTGTATCAAGACAAATGTCGGATGCACATTGGTTCTAAAGGATGTGCGGCATGTACCTGATTTGCGGATGAACTTGATCTCGGGAATTGCTTTAGACCGAGATGGATACGAGAGTTATTTTGCAAATCAAAAGTGGAGACTCACTAAGGGATCATTGGTGATTGCAAAGGGAGTTGCTCGTGGCACGTTGTACAGGACAAATGCAGAAATATGCCAAGGTGAATTGAACGCGGCACAAGATGAGATTTCTGTAGATTTATGGCACAAAAGAATGGGTCATATGAGCGAGAAGGGATTGCAGATTCTTGCCAAGAAATCACTCATTTCTTATTCCAAAGGTACAACTGTAAAACCTTGTGACTACTGTTTAGTTGGTAAGCAGCATAGAGTCTCATTTCAGACATCGTCTGAAAGAAAATTGAATATACTTGATTTAGTATATTCTGATATTTGCGGCCCAATGGAAATTGAATCAATGGGCGGTAACAAATATTTTGTTACTTTTATTGATGATGCTTCACGAAAATTATGGGTTTATATTTTGAAAACCAAAGATCAGGTGTTTCAAGTTTTCCAGAAATTTCATGCTCTAGTAGAAAGGGAGACGGGTCGAAAGCTAAAGCGCCTTCGAAGTGACAATAGAGGTGAGTACACTTCAAGGGAATTCGAAGAGTATTGTTCAAGTCATGGGATCAGACATGAAAAGACAGTTCCTGGAACCCCACAGCACAATGGCGTAGCCGAGAAGATGAACCGCACCATTGTGGAGAAGATGAGAAGCATGCTCAGAATGGCTAAACTGCCTAAGTCATTCTGGGGTGAAGCAGTTCAGACAGCCTGTTACCTGATCAATAGGAGTCCATCAGTTCCGTTGGTGTTTGAAATCCCAGAGAGAGTTTGGACCAACAAGGAGGTGTCCTACTCGCATCTGAATGTGTTCGGTTGCAGAGCTTTTGCACATGTACCAAAAGAGCAGAGAACAAAGCTGGATGATAAATTTGTTCCCTGCATATTTATCGGATATGGAGATGAAGAGTTCGGGTACAGACTGTGGGATCCTGTAAAGAAGAAGGTCATCAGAAGCAGAGATGTAGTCTTCCGAGAAAGTGAAGTTGGAACTGCTGCTGATATGTTAGAAAAGGCGAAGAATGGTATAATTCCTAACTTTGTTACTATTCCTTCTACTTCTAACAATCCCACAAGTGCAGAAAGTACAACCGACGAGGTTGCCGAGCAGGTGGAGCAACCTGGTGAGGTTATTGAGCAGGGGGAGCAACTTGATGAAGGTGTCGAGGAAGTGGAGCACCCCATTCAGGGAGAAGAACAACCTCAACCTCTGAGGAGATCAGAGAGGCCAAGGGTAGAGTCATGCAGGTACCCTTCCACAGAGTATGTCCTCATCAGTGATGAGGGGGAGCCAGAAAGTCTTAAGGAGGTGTTGTCCCATCCAGAAAAGAACCAGTGGATGAAAGCTATGCAAGAAGAGATGGAATCTCTACAGAAAAATGGCACATACAAGCTGGTTGAACTTCCAAAGGGTAAAAGACCACTCAAATGCAAATGGGTCTTTAAACTCAAGAAAGATGGAAATGGCAAGCTGGTCAGATACAAAGCTCGATTGGTGGTTAAAGGCTTCGAACAAAAGAAAGGTATTGATTTTGACGAAATTTTCTCACATGTTGTCAAAATGACTTCTATTCGAACAATTTTGAGCTTAGCAGCTAGCCTAGATCTTGAAGTGGAGTAGTTGGATGTGAAAACTGCATTTCTTCATGGAGATTTGGAAGAGGAGATTTATATGGAGCAGCCAGAAGGATTTGAAGTAGCTGGAAAGAAACACATGGTGTGCAAATTGAATAAGAGTCTTTATGGATTGAAGCAGGCACCAAGGCAGTGGTACATGAAGTTTGACTCATTCATGAAAAGTCAAACATACCTAAAGACCTATTCTGATCCATGTGTATACTTCAAAAGATTTTCTGAGAATAACTTTATTATATTGTTGTTGTATGTGGATGACATGTTAATTGTAGGAAAAGACAAGGGGTTGATAGAAAAGTTGAAAGGAGATCTGTCCAAGTCATTTGATATGAAGGACTTGGGCCCAGCACAACAAATTCTAGGGATGAAGATAGTTCGAGAGAGAACAAGTAGAAAGTTGTGGCTATCTCAGGAGAAGTACATTGAACGTGTACTAGAACGCTTCAACATGAAGAATGCTAAGCCAGTCAGCACGCCTCTTGCTGGTCATCTAAAGTTGAGTAAGAAGATGTGTCCTACAACAGTGGAGGAGAAAGGGAACATGGCTAAAGTTCCTTATTCTTCAGCAGTCGGAAGCTTGATGTATGCAATGGTATGTACTAGACCTGATATTGCTCACGCAGTTGGTGTTGTCAGCAGGTTTCTTAAAAATCCTGGAAAGGAACATTGGGAAGCAGTCAAGTGGATACTCAGGTACCTCAGAGGTACCACGGGAGATTGTTTGTGCTTTGGATGATCTGATCCAATCTTGAAGGGCTATACAAATGTTGATATGGCGGGTGACATTGACAACAGAAAATCCACTACTGGATATTTGTTTACATTTTCAGGGGGAGCTATATCATGGCAGTCTAAGTTGCAGAAGTGCGTTGCACTTTCAACAACTGAAGCAGAGTACATTGCCGCTACAGAAACTGGCAAGGAGATGATATGGCTCAAGCGATTCCTTCAAGAGCTTGGATTGCATCAGAAAGAGTATGTCGTCTATTGTGACAGTCAAAGTGCAATAGACCTTAGCAAGAACTCTATGTACCATGCAAGGACCAAACACATTGATGTGAAATATCATTGGATTCGAGAAATGGTAGATGATGAATCTCTAAAAGTCTTGAAGATTTCTACAAATGAGAATCCCGCAGATATGCTGACCAAGGTGGTACCAAGGAACAAGTTCAAGCTATGCAAAGAACTTGTCGGCATGCACTCAAACTAGAAGACAGTGCTACCTCCTCTGAATGAATGAGACTGGAGGGGGAGATTGATGATGTCCATCTCATTGAAGAAGTATTAGGCATGTGCCTAATAAGAGTTTTCTTTGGTTTGGTAGTCAACCTTGTTGACTTGGTTTGGTTGGTAGCCAACCTTGTTGAATTTCTTTGGTTTGGTAGCCAACTTTGTTGAATTGTGAAAAGCGTGTGTAAATTGTCAAATATTGTAGGCTTTAGAGGGTGAAGCTTTGGCTATAAAAGGAGAGCTTCAACTCTCATTTCTACACACCAACAAAGAGAGAAAGAAAGAGTGAGGTTTCACAGATAAGGTATAAGAAAATAGTCTGTGAGGAAAATAGAGAGTGAGCGATATTGTAGTGAGGTGGGAATATCAAAAGAGGGTTATTTCTTTTGAGTGTTGTAGTGGTCTTTGGAGTATTTATCTCCGACCTACAAAGTGTAAAATTCCTTAATATAGTGATATCAGTTGCTCCTCTCGGGGTCGTGGTTTTTTCCCTTATTCAGAAGGGTTTTCCACGTAAAAATCTTGGTGTCATTGTTACTCTTTTATTCTTGTTAATTACCGTATCTCGGTGCTACATTATTATTCCGCTTTATTACCGTGAATATTATTTTGGTAAGGGATTTATTCCCAACACATTATTTATTTATAAACAAGCTTAATTTGGGATAAGAAATTATAAAGGTATTACCGTTAATGGGAGGGGCATATTTGTTAAAAAGGCTAACGACAAAGGTAAGAAATATAACGGAGTTTATAAATAATTAATATCCGATAGTACTAGATATATAAGGTCTCATTATTCATCTTTAAATACAACCCCTTATTCTCGTTACTAAGTAGTATTTTGATTGGGAAACTTTCATCGAGCTTCTTTAACTTTTAATATTTACGAGCAAAAATCAGTCTCATTTGCACTTGAATTATAATTTATTGTATTTTTATACCTGGACATGTTACTATTAATATTGTCTTTTAAAAGTTTTAACCGTGACTAATATTAACAACTCTATTTTAAGAGATATAATATGATTACTTCTCATTCTCTATGATATTTTTTGCCATAGAATATAAATATTTAATTATGTTTTTTTTTTAATTTTTATTCTTCTATTATGCCCAAAGATCTATTTCTTTTCGATTATGTTAATTATCTTATACTAGTATTAGTACCCGTGCGATGCGTGGACAAATCATATCAAATTGTGATGTAGATTGTTTGAATCATGTGCAATTAACCTCAAAATATAAACCTCTCAGATAAAAATTATATAATCATTAGATATTAATTAAGAAGCAGGATATGAAATTATTGTTTAAATCTCGTAATGGACAACCTATTTTTGTCTATATTAGTAGTCAAACTAGTACTAGTATCATCAGACACTAGTTGTATGAGGCATTTTTTTTATCTCACATTTTTGTGGACTCATGTTTTTATGGATCCAGAAGTATAAGATTAGGGTCCACGAGATAAAAAAAAGTCTTATACAATTCATGTAAGTTGTGTGAGACACATAATAAAACTTAATAAAACTTTACTTGCTGGATCTGTACGTTTGCTATTATCCATGTTTTGAATATGAAACTTGAGCATCCAGCGAAGAGTTGATTTTGTGCTATCTTTCTTACGTGTTGACTTGTCATTCATTGAGTTGGCTTTTCATTTACCTTAAAGACAGACGTACTATATTATTAATCAAAACTAGTAGTCGTACCCGTGCGATATGCGGTAAATATTAAAAAAATATTAATTAAATTAAATTATGATCGGGTTTGTTTGATCCTATTAGATCTTATTGCTTTATTAAATTTAAATTGTCATCTTATTGTCTATACGATATACCCAATAATAAAATCTCTATTAACTTAAAGATACTTATATAGTCAGTGTAACTTTTTTGTTCTATATTTTTCTTTATTACGTTATCCATTGTTTAGTATTATTACATTGTCAATAGAAATTTTTATTAGTATATTACTTTGTTTACTCCAAACCCTACAATGTGAGATATTACTGGGTACGTTGTTATTGTATATTACTTTGTTTACTATTTTTGTCTGCTCACTTTCTTTTTCTAATATAAGAGAAGATATATAATTAATTGTTGTTGAAATATTTTTTTATTTTGAATTTTATTCTGTTATTCTTAATAATATTATCTAAATTTTAATGAATAAAATCTCTATTAAACTAAAGGGACTTATACAGGCAACAAATAACTTTTTAATTTTTCTTTATTTTATCATCCAATATTTAGTATTATTACATTGTTAATAAAAAAATTTATTATCATATTATTTATTTAATATTTTTCTCTGCTACTTTATTTTTGTAATATAATAGAAGATATATATTTTATTAATCTTGCAATAATTTTATTTTAAATTGTTAAAAAAATTTTATTATCATATTATTTATTTAATATTTTTCTCTGCTACTTTATTTTTGTAATATAATAGAAGATATATATTTTATTAATCTTGCAATAATTTTATTTTAAATTTTATTCTATTGTGCTCAATAATATTGTCTGGACTTTAATGAACAAATTTTCGATTAAATTAAAGGGACTTATGTAGTCATCGAATAACTTTTTTTTATGTATTTATCTTTATTATATCACTCATGTTTGAGTAGTTAATATTATTCTAATTATTTTATTTTAAAATAATTTTAAAACTCCAACTTAAAACTACTCTCGCCAATTTGAACGGGTAGTTATTTTTATTATATATTTATATTTTTCGTTTTTTATTATAACTAATTATAAGATCTATATTTATTAATTCAAATAAAGTATATATATATATATTGTAGTTTTTTCATTTTTTATTATTTTCGTTTTTTATAAATATTTAAATTCAAAAATAATAACTAATAATTAACTAAATATTTAAATTTTATTATATTTTTCTCAATAATATTTAATTTTAGTGAATAATTACACTTTTTATTTTGAAAAAGAAAAACGAAAATGATTTAACAAAATAAAATAAAGAAATTAACTAACCCAAACCAACCATCACCCATGTTTGAGTAGTTAATTCAGGTAATTAATTTCTTTGTTAATTTTTAATAAATAATTGTTATTAACTAATTGTGCCATATGTTTTTTATTGCTTTATTTTAATTTTTTAATTTAAAATAAACTTAAAATTCCAACTTGAAACTACTCCTCAATTTGAATGGGTAAATTTTTTTTTTACTTTTATTTTATTTAAAAATATTTTAAAACTCCAACTTGAAACTACTCTCCGATTTGAATGGGTAGTTTTTCTTTTTCTTTTTTCATTTAATTATTAAAGCAAATTATTTTATTTTAAAATAATTTTAAAACTACAACATAAAACTACTCCCGCCAATTTGAACGTGTAGTTATTTTTATTATATATTTATATTTTTCGTTTTTTATTATAACAAATTATAAGATCTTTTTTTTTAATTCAAATAAAGTAACCAATATATATATATATATATATATATTTTTTTAATTCAAATAAAGTAACCAATATATATATATTGTAGTTTTTTCATTTTTTATTATTTTCGTTTTTTATAAATATTTAAATTCAAAAATAATAACTAATAATTAACTGAATAACTAATTAGTAACTAATTATATCATGTGGCTTTTTTTTAGGCTGCCACTTGGCTTAAGGAGAGGGCTTTATCCTCTCCTTTTAATAATATATAGATATTTTATTTTAAAATAATTTAAACACTCCAACTTAAAACTACTCCCGCCAATTTGAACGGGTAGTTATTTTTATTATATATTTATATTTTTCGTTTTTTATTATAACTAATTATAAGATCTTTTTTTTAATTCAAATAAAGTAACCAATATATATATATTGTAGTTTTTTCATTTTTTATTATTTTCGTTTTTTATAAATATTTAAATTCAAAAATAATAACTAATAATTAACTAAATAACTAATTAGTAACTAATTATATCATGTGGCTTTTTTTTAGGCTGCCACTTGGCTTAAGGAGAGGGCTTTATCCTCTCATTTTAAGAATAATATAGAAGATATAGATATAGATATAGATTTAACTACCTAAATTATTAATAAAGTAACCAATATACTCAATTATTAATAAAGTAACCAATATTTTTCGTTTTTTATTATAACTAATTATAAGATCTTTTTTTTAATTCAAATAAAGTAACCAATATATATATATATTGTAGTTTTTTCATTTTTTATTATTTTCGTTTTTTATAAATATTTTAATTCAAAAATAATAACTAATAATTAATTAAATAACTAATTATATCATGTGGTTTTTTTTAGGCTGCCACTTGGCTTAAGGAGATGGCTTTATCCTCTCCTTTTAATAATATATAGATAGATATTTTATTTTAAAATAATTTTAAAACTCCAACTTAAAACTACTCCCGCCAATTTGAACGGGTAGTTATTTTTATTATATATTTATATTTTTCGTTTTTTATTATAACTAATTATAAGATCTTTTTTTAATTCAAATAAAGTAACCAATATATATATTGTAGTTTTTTCATTTTTTAATATTTTCGTTTTTTATAAATATTTAAATTCAAAAATAATAACTAATAATTAACTAAATAACTAATTAGTAACTAATTATATCATGTGGCTTTTTTTTAGGCTGCCACTTGGCTTAAGGAGAGGGCTTTATCCTCTCATTTTAAGAATAATATAGAAGATATAGATATAGATATAGATTTAACTACCTAAATTATTAATAAAGTAACCAATATACTCAATTATTAATAAAGTAACCAATATATTTCATTTTTTACACCCGCCAATTTGAACGGGTAGTTATTTTTATTATATATTTATATTTTTCGTTTTTAATTATAACTAATTATAAGATCTTTTCTTTTAATTCAAATAAAGTAATATATATATATTGTAGTTTTTTCATTTTTTATTATTTTCGTTTTTTATAAATATTTAAATTCAAAAATAATAACTAATAATTAACTAAATAACTAATTAGTAACTAATTATATCATGTGGCTTTTTTTTAGGCTGCCACTTGGCTTAAGGAGAGGGCTTTATCCTCTCCTTTTAATAATATATAGATTAAAAATAAACTTAAAATTCCAACTTAAAACTACTCCCCAATTTGAATTGGTAATTTTTTTTTACTTTTATTTTTTGTTTTAAAATTATTTTAAAACTCCAACTTGAAACTACTCTTCGATTTGAAAGGGTAGTTTTTCTTCTTTTGTTTCCATTTAATTATTAAAGCTAATTATTTTATTTTAAAATAATTTAAAACTCCAACTTAAAACTACTTCCGCCAATTTGAACGGGTAGTTATTTTTATTATATATTTATATTTTTCGTTTTTTATTATAACTAATTATAAGATCTTTTTTTTTAATTCAAATAAAGTAACCAATATATATATATATTGTAGTTTTTTCATTTTTTATTATTTTCGTTTTTTATAAATATTTTAATTCAAAAATAATAACTAATAATTAATTAAATAACTAACTAATAATTAACTAAATAACTACTTAGTAACTAATTATATCATGTGGCTTTTTTTTAGGCTGCCACTTGGCTTAAGGAGAGGGCTTTATCCTCTCCTTTTAATAATATATAGATAGATATTTTATTTTAAAATAATTTTAAAACTCCAACTTAAAACTACTCCCGCTAATTTGAACGGGTAGTTATTTTTATTATATATTTATATTTTTCGTTTTTTATTATAACTAATTATAAGATCTTTTTTTTAATTCAAATAAAGTAACCAATATATATATATTGTAGTTTTTTCATTTTTTATTATTTTCGTTTTTTATAAATATTTAAATTCAAAAATAATAACTAATAATTAACTGAATAACTAATTAGTAACTAATTATATCATGTGGCTTTTTTTTAGGCTGCCACTTGGCTTAAGGAGAGGGCTTTATCCTCTCCTTTTAATAATATATAGATAACCATTACGCTTCCGGTATTGGGGATGATATCCTTTCTTTTGGGGTACCATTAATTCATTAATTTGTACAAAGTGATAGAGCTTGACGTTTACTCATATGCCCCTTTCTTATGTGGTATGCATATAGATGCTGAAATTTTAACAGATCAAGATAAATCCTAAATTTATGATTATTCTTAAAATAATAGGAGTCTATCAGGATTACTTGGTGGCTACTCCACTGTCACGACCCGGACTTTCTACCCTCGGGAATCATGATGGCGCCTACTAATGTGAGCTAGGCAAGCCAATCCTTAACAACTTACTTCATTAACAAATCACTTATTTTAACGATTATCAGTGATAGCATGAAAACATCAGAATTTAGTAAATGTACGGAAGACTTAAATTAAAGAAACTGAACAATAATACGGAAATCAACATATGCCTCTACCCAAGAACTGGTGTCACATTACTCACCAACTTCTAAGAGTACTAAATACAACCGTTTGAAAGAAAAATATAAACTGTTTGTCTCGAATACATGAGATAACAGACTGAAATAAAGAGAGAGGAGACGCCGGGCCTGCGGACGCTTGCAAGGCTACCTTGGTGTCTCACTGGACTGAAAGCTGGCTCCCGCGCTACTGCTGCTGTCCAAGACCTGGATCTGTGCAAAAGAGCACAGAGTGTAGTATCAGCACAACCGACCCCATGTGCTGGTAAGTGTCTGGCCTAACCCCGGCGAGGTAGTGACGAGGTTAGGACCAGACTCCAGATAAACCTGTGCAGTTATATAATATACAGCCTGAAAAGTAAACAGGTAATAAGCAATCAAAGCTGGAAAAAGGGGAAACATGCTCCGGGGGTAGCAGATAAAACAGAATACCAAAGAATAGTAAGGAAACTACAATTTAACTTCTAACACGGATAAAGAGAAATAAGGAAACTTTCACTTTCAGTTTCATCTTGTTGCAGGCGTGCAACCCGATCCCATTTCTCATATCTTGTGGTAGGCGTATCACCCGCTCCGATTTTATTATATCTCATGGTAGGCGTACCACCCACTCCCATTTCATTATATCTTATGGTAGGCGTACCACCCGCTCCCATTTCATTATATCTCGTAGTAGGTGTACCACCCGCTCCCATTTCATTATATCTTGTGGTAGGCGTACCACCCGCTCCCATTTCATTATATCTCGTGGTAGGCGTACCACCCACTCCCATTCCATTATATCTCGTGGTAGGCGTACCACCCGCTCCCATTTCATTATATCTTGTAGTAGGCGTACCGCCCGCTCCCTTTTACATTTCATCACACAATCACAAGAAATCCCGACAAGGAAACATAAATAATATAATAACTTCCCATCAAGGGAACACAACAATGTTATAATTTTCCCGGCAAGGGAACAACAATATTGAATTAGTCATCCCGGCAAGGGAGAATCAGCTATACCAACCTCAACTCAACTTGTACTCAGTTCAATTATTGAAAATGCTCAATCATAGAAGATCATTAAGTAAAGCACCCAAGTGTCATTTAAGAACACAACAACTTTCAATTTAAGACTCACGGTCATGCTTGACACCAACTTATAGATACTCGTCACCATGCCTATACGTTGTACTCAACAAGAAGCAAGTAGCAAGTATGACTCAACTCCTAATCCCTCAAGCTAGGGTTAGACCAAACACTTACCTCGATGCCTTGATCACCACTCAAGTCTCAACTATAGCTTTACCCCTTGATTCTACCACCAATCCACTCGAATCTAGTCACAAGTTACTTAATTACATCAATAAGTGCTAAATGAATCAACCCCAATGCATGAAAATGAGTTTTCTAAAATTTTACACAAAAGTCAGAAATCACCCCCGGGCCGACGTGGTCGAAACTTGAGGTTCGGAGCAAAACCCGATTACCCATTCTCTCACGAATCCAAATATATAATTTGTTTTGAAATCGGACCTCAAATTGAGGTCTAAATCAACAATTTTAGAAAACCTAGGTTCTACCCAAAACACCCAATTTCCTCCATGAAAATCTTTGATTTGAAGTTGAAATCATGTTAAAAGATGTTAAGGAGTGAACAAAATGAGTTAGAAATCACTTATCAACGTTTTGGAGAAGAAAGGTTATTTGAAAAATCGCCTTTTATGTTTTGGGGTTTTGAAAAAGTGAAAAAATAGCTCGTTTATTTATACCCCTCTCAGACCCACAGTGTGGACCGCATCAAATGGACTGTGGCTGCACAGCCTCCACCGCGGACCACACAAAGGCGACTGCGGCCGCGCTGGCCCCTCCGCTGAAGACCTGCAGTTCAACACCCTGGGCGGACCGCACAAAGGCGATCACGGCCGTGCTGGCCCCTCCGCTGTCGCACACAATTTCTCGCGGACCGCACTAGAGGGTTCAGAGAATGCAACATTTGACTTTCTAAGCCTAAGGCATTTCGGAGCCCATTCGAAACTCACCCGAGCCCTCGAAACTCCAACCCAAGTATACACACAACCTCAAAAATATCCTACGGATATATTCGTGTACTCAAATGACCAAAATAACATCACAAGCATTGAATTAAACCTCGAGATCAATAAAATTTCTCAAAACTCTTTTAAACATAAAATTTCTCAATTAAGGTCCGGATCACATCAAACGACGTCCGTTTTAACCAAATTTCACAAGAATGACTCAAGTCATATATAAGACCTGTACCAAGTACCAGAACCAAAATACGAGCCCGATACCATTGCTTTCTAATCAGTTTCTCACTTCAAATTTCCTTAAACAATTTCTAAAAATAATTTCACTTAAAAATTCATTTCTCGAGTAAGGGAACTCGGATACCGATTCCGGGCATATGTCTAAGTCCCATATTTTCCTACGGACCCTCCGGGACCGTCAAATCATGGGTCCGGGTCTATTTACCCAAAATGTTGACCGAAGTCAAATTTATTCATTTTAAAGTCAAGACTTAACATTTTTCACAGAATTTAATATTTAAGCTTTCCGGCTATGTGGCTGGAATGCACATGCAAATCGAAGCAACTTCAAATGAGGTTTTCAAGGCCTCGGAAGTACATAATGGGTAAGAAAACAGGTGATGACCCTTTGGGTCGTCACATTCTCCACCTCTAAAACAACCGTTCGTCCTCGAACGGACAGAAGAAGGAAGTAACTGAGTCAGGGAATAAATGAGGATAATGGCTCCACATATCGAACTCGGACTCCCAGGTCGATGCCGTAGGAGGCTGACCTCTGCACTGAACACGAACCGAAGGAAAACTCTACGACCTCAACTGACGGACCTGCCGGTCTAGAATAGCCACCGGCTCCTCCTCATAAGACAAGTCCTTGTCCAACTAGACAGTACTGAAATCTAACACGTGGGATGGATCGCTGTGATACTTCCGAAGCATGGACACATGAAATACTGGATGCACGGCTGATCAGTTAGGCGGCAATGCAAGTCTACAAGACACCTCTCCCACTCGATCAATAATCTCAAATGGACCAATGAACCTAGGGCTAAGCTTGCCTTTCTTCCCGAATCTCATCACGCCCTTCATAGACGACACTCGGAGCAATACCCGCTCACCAACCATAAAAGTCACATCTCGAACTTTGCGGTCTGCATAACTCTTTTGCCTGGACTGAGTCGTACGAAGCCTCTCCTGAATGATCATGACCTTGTCCATGGCCTCCTGAACCAGATCCGTACCTAACAACCGAGCCTCCCCTGGCTCAAACCATCCAACAGGAGATCGACATCGCCTACCATACAAAGCATCATAAGGAGCCATTTGGATACTCGACTGGTAGCTGTTGTTGTAGGCAAACTCTGCTAAAGGAAAAAACTGATCCCACGAACCTCCAAAATCAATGACACAAGCTCGGAGCATATCCTCTAGAATCTGAATAGTCCGCTCGGACTGGCCGTCTATCTGGGGATGAAAGCCTGTACTCAACTCCACCTAAGTTCCCAACTCTCGCTGAACTGCTCTCCAGAAATGCGAGGTAAACTGCGTACCTCGGTCCGAAATGATAGATACAAGCACACCATGAAGGCGAACAATCTCCCGAATATAGATCTCAGCTAACCTCTTGGATGAATAGGAGACCACCACATGAATGAAATGCGCTGACTTGGTCAGCCTATCAACAATGACCCAAACTGCGTCGAACTTCTTCCGAGTCAGCGAAAGTCTAGTAACGAAGTCCATAGTGATCCGCTCCCACTTCCACTCGGGAAGCTCAATCCTCTGAAACAATCCACCAGGTCTCTTATGCTCATACTTAACCTGCTTAAAATTCAAACATTGAGCCACATATGCAACAATATCCTTCTTCATTCTACGCCACCAATAATGTCGCCGCAAATCCTGATATATCTTCGCGGCGCCTGGATGAATAGAGTACTAGGAACTATAGGCCTCCTTTAAAATCAACTCTCGAAGCCCATCCACATTAGGCACACAAACTCGCCCCTGCAATCTCAAAACTTCATCATCACCTAAGGTAACCTGGTTGGAACCTCCATGCTGCACCGTGTCTCTAAGGACACACAAATGGGGATCATCAAACTGTCGATCACGGATACGCTCCAATAATGAAGATCGAGTGACCGTGCAAGCTAATATTCGGCTAGGCTCAAAGATATCCAATCTCACAAATCGATTGGCCAAAGCCTGAACATCCAACGCAAGCGGCCTCTCACCGACCGAAATATAGGCAAGACTGCCCATGCTGGCTGACTTTCTACTCAGAGCATCGGCCACCACGTTGGCCTTTCCCAGGTGATATAAGATAGTGATATCATAATCCTTCAACAACTCCAATCATCTCCTCTGCCTCAAATTCAACTCCTTTTGCTTGAACAAATACTGAAAACTCTTGTGATCAGTGAACACCTCACATGTCACGCCATACAGATAATGCCTCCAAATCTTCAATGCGTGAATAATGGCTGCCAACTCTAAATCATGGACCAGATATTTCTTCTCATGAATCTTTAACTGCCTTGAATCATAGGCAATGACCTTGCCATCCTGTATCAACACTGCACCAAGCCCAATACGGGAAGCATCGCAATAAACTATGTAAGGCCCTGAACTTGTGGGCAAAACCAACACTGGTGCGGTAGTCAGAGTTGTCTTGAGCTTCTGAAAGCTCGCCTCACACTCGTCCGACCATCTGAATTTGGCACCCTTCTGGTTCAACCTGATCATCGGGGCTGCAATAGATGAGAACCCCTCCACAAACCGATGATAGTAGCCTGCCAATCCCAAGAAACTCTGAATCTCTATAGCTGATGTTGGTCTAGGATAGTTCTTGACTGCCTCAATCTTTTTCGGATCAACCTGAATACCCTCTGATTATACAACATGACCTAGAAATGCAACTGAACTCAGCCAGAACTCACACTTCAAGAACTTAGCATATAACTGACTATCCTTCAGAGTCTGAAGAACCACTCTGAGATGCTGCTCGTGCTCCTCCTGGCTGCGGGAATATATCAAAATATCATCAATGAAGACTATCACGAACGAGTCCAAATAAGGCCTGAACACTCGGTTCATCAAATCCACAAAAGTCGCTGGGGAATTTGTCAACCCAAATGACATGACCAAGAACTCATAATGCCTGTACCGAGTGCGGAAAGCTATCTTAAGGACATTGGATGCCCTAATCCTCAACTGATGGTATCCAGATCTCAAGTCGATCTTTGAAAATACCTTGGCACCCTGAAGCTGATCGAACAAATCATCGATCCTCGGCAGTGGATACTTATTCTTGATGGTGACCTTGTTCAACTGCCGATAATCAATGCACATTCTCATCGAACCATCCTTTTCTTAACAAACAACACCGGCGCACCCCAAGGCGAAACACTGGGTCTAATGAAACCCTTCTCAAGCGAGTCCTGCAACTACTCCTTCAACTCTTTCAACTCAGGCAGGTCCATGCGATACGACAGAATAGAAATGAGCTGAGTGCCCGAAGCCAAATCAATGCAAAAGTCAATATCCTTGTCGGGCGGCATACCCGGCAGGTCTGAAGGGAAAACCTCAGGAAACTCACGAACCACGGGACAAAATCAATAGAGGAAACCTCCGCACTATAATCTTGAACATAAGCTAAATAGGCCAAGCACCCCTTCTCGACCATATGCCGAGCCTTCACATAAGAAATGACGCTACATGTAGAATGACTAGGAGTCCCTCTTCACTCTAAACGAGGCATACCCGGTAAAGCTAAGGTCACAATCTTGGTGTCACAGTCCAAGATAGTGTAGTAAGGTGATAGCCAGTCCATCCCTAATATGACATCGAAATCGACCATGTCTAGAAGCAATAAATCCACGTGAGTCTTAAGACCCCTAATCTCAACTCACAAGAGCGATAGACTCGATCTACCACAATAGAATCACCCACTGGCATAGACACATAAATAGGAATACTCAACGAATCACTAGGCATGACTAGATACGGTGCAAAATAAGATGACACATACGAGTATGTAGACCCTGTATCAAATAACACTGAAGCATCTCTATCACAAACCAGAACCGTACCTGTAATAACTGCATCTGAAGCCTCAGCCTCGGGCTTGGCTGGGAGAGCATAACATCGGGGCTGGGCCCCCCACCTTGAACTACCTCTCTAGGATGGCCTGCTACTGGCTGGCCTCTACCTCTGGCGGCCAGAGCTCCACTTCTAGGACCTCTAACTCCACCTCTAACACCTCTACCCCCACCTCTAGCTATCTGGGCGGGCTGTGGAACATCTAGTGCCTAAACCATAGCACGAGAACCCTGATGCGGAGAACTGCTCGAAGCCCAAGGGAAATACCTTACAATGTGCCTCGTGTCGCCACAAGTAAAATAAGCCCTCGGCTGCTGGGGCTGACGACCCTAAGAACTCTGAAGCGGTGGTGCACTGATAGGTGCTGGTGGTGCACTGAAGGACTACTGATCAGAATACTGAATCGGAGGACCACGACCACCTGAAGCACCGTGAAAAGCCTGAAGAGCCAACTAGAAGGGACTAGGAGGATGGCCTCTACCATATGAATCCCTACCACCAGACGAGGTACCACTGAATCTGCCTGAATGATGGGGCCTCTTATCTGACCCCTGACCACCTTCTGCGACAGAACCATCTCAGCTCTGCGGGCCACATTGGCCACCTCCTGAAAAGTGATCTCACTCCCGGCCTCCTTGGCCATCTGAAGATGAATCGGCTGAATAAGACCGTCGATAAACCTCCTCACCCTCTCTCTCTCGGTAGGAAGTATGATAAGAGCATGGCGAGCTAAGTTGATGAACCTGGTCTTATACTGGGTGACCGTCATGGAACTCGAACTGCCTCCGATAGGCCTCTCTCTGAGTAACGGGGAGAAAATTCTCCAGAAACAATACTGTAAACTGCTCCTAAGTCAAAGATGGCGACCCAGCTGGCCTAGCTAAGCAATAATCCCTCCACCAAGTCTTGGCGGATCCAGACAAGCAGAATGTAGCAAAATCGACCTCAACAATACCCATGTTCCTAAGAACCTCGTGACAGCTATATAGAAAATCCTGGGGATCCTCAGAAGAAGCACCACTGAAAGTAGTAGTGAAGAGCTTGGTGAACCTATCCAGCCTCCACAAAGCATCTACATACATAGCCGCTCCATCACCGGTCTGAGATACTACACCCGGTTGGACTACTCCAACTGGCCGAACCGCTGGAGTCTGAATCTGAGGAGCTACCTGCTCTGGAGTGCGTATAGTAGGTGTCTGAGCCCCTCCTCCAGCCTGAGAAGTGGCTGGGGCTACAGGAAGCAAACTTGCTCGGGTGACACTCTCCGTTAGGCCCACCAATCGGACCAGAGCATCCTGAAGAACTAGGGTAGCAATAAACCCCTCTGGGACCTGAGCTGGGCCCACCGGAACTGCTGGGGCCAGAACCTCATTCTCAAAATTCTCGGGACTAAACTCTGCCCCTACCTCGGCCTCTAGCATGGCCTCGGCCTCTAGCACGGCCTCGGCCTCTGCCCCTAGTGCGAGCTTCTGCTGGGGGCTCGGGTTGCTGAGCGGTAGATAAGGAAGCGCGTGTTCTTGCCATCTGCGAGAGAACAGAGTAGAAATCCAATTAGCATTTGAGGAACAAATCCGCACGACAAGAAAGAACAAATTTGAGATTTTCCTAACTCTGTAGCCTCTGGGGGATAAATACAAACGTCTCCGTACCGATCCCTCAGACTCTACTGAGCTTGTCTGTGAGTTGTGAGACCTATGTAACCTAGAGCTCTGCTACCAATTTGTCACGACCCGGACTTCCCACCCCCGGGAGTCGTGATGGCGCCTACTAATGCTAGCTAGGTAAGCCAATCCTTAACAACTTACTTCATTAACAAATCACTTCTTTTAACGACAATCAGTGATAGCATGAAAACACCAGAATTTAGTAAATGTACGGAAGACTTAAATTAAAGAAACTGAACAATAATACGGAAATCAACATATGCCTCTACCCAAGAACTGGTGTCACATTACTCCGAACTTCTAAGAGTACTAAATACAACCGTTTGAAAGAAAAATATAAATTGTTTGTCTCGAATACATGTGATAACAGACTGAAATAAAAAGAGAGGCGATGTTGGGCCTGCGAACGCGTGCAAGACTACCTCGGTGTCTCACTGGACTGAATGCTGGCTCCCGTACTACTGCTTCTGTCCAAGACCTGGATCTGTGCAAAAGAGCACAAAGTGTAGTATCAGCAAAACCGACCCCATGTGCTGGTAAGTGTCTAGCCTAACCCCGGTGAGGTAGTGACGAGGCTAGGACCAGACTACAAATAAACCTATGTAGTTATATACTATATGGCAGAAAAGTAAACATGTAATAAGCAATCGAAGCTAGGAAAGGGGAAACATGCTCCGGGGGTAGCAAATAAAACAGAATACCAAAGAATAGTAAGGAAACTACAATTTAAACTTCTAACACGGATAAAGAGAAATAAAGCAACTTTCACTTTCAGTTTCATCTTGTTGCAGGCGTGCAACCCGATCCCATTTCTCATATCTTGTGGTAGGCGTACCACCCGCTCCCATTTCAGTATATCTCGTGGTTGGCGTACCACCCGCTCCAATTTGATTATATCTCGTGGCAGGCGTACCACCCGCTCCCATTTCATTATATCTCGTGGTAGGCGTAGCACCCGCTCCCATTTTATTATATCTCGTGGTAGGCGTACCACCCGCTCCCATTTCATTATATCTCGTGGTAGGTGTACCACCCGCTCCCGTTTATATTTAATCACACAATCACAAGAAATCCCGGCAAGGGAACATAAATAATATAATAACTTCCCGGCAAGGGATCACAACGATGTTATAATTTTCTCGGCAAGGGAACAACAATATTGAATTAGTCATCCCGGCAAGGGAGAATCAGCTATAACCAACCTCAACTCAACTTGTACTCAGTTCAATTATTGAAAATGCTCAATCATAGAAGATCATTAAGTAAAGCACCCAAGTGTCATTTAAGAACACAACAACTTTTAATTTAAGACTCACGGTCATGCTTGACACCAACGTATAGATACTCGTCACCATGCCTATACGTCGTACTCAACAAGAAGCAAGTAGCAAGTATGACTCAACTCCTAATCCCTCAAGCTAGGGTTAGACCAAACACTTACCTCGATGCCTTGATCACCACTCAAGTCTCAACTATAGCTTTACCCTTTGATTCCACCACTAATCCGCTCGAATCTAGTCACAAGTTACTTAATTACATTAATAAGTACTAAATGAATCAACCCCAATGCATGAAAATGAGTTCTCTAAAGTTTTACCCAAAAGCCAGAAATCACCCCCGGGGCTCACGTGGTCGAAACTCGAGTTTCAGACCAAAACCCGATTACCCATTCCCCTACGAATCCAAATATATAATTTGTTTTAAAATCGGACCTCAAATTGAGGTCCAAATCCCCAATTTTAGAAAACCTAGGTTCTACCCAAAACACCCAATTTCACCCATGAAAATCTTTGATTTGAAGTTGAAATCATGTTAAAAGATGTTAATGAGTGAAGAATATAAGTTAGAAATCACTTACCAATGTTTTGGATAAGAAAGGTTGTTTGAAAACTCGCCTCTTATGTTTTGGGGTTTTGAAGAAGTGAAAAAATAACTGAAATTCTCGTTATTTATACCCCTCTCATACCCCAGTGAGGACCACAACAAATGGACCGCGGCCGCATAGCCTCCACCGCGGAACGCACAAAGGCAACCGCGGCCGCGCTGGCCCCTCCGCGGTCGTACGCGATTTCTTGCGGACCGCACTAGAGGGTTCAGAGACTGCAACTTCCTGAACCTGCAACATCTGACTTTCTAAGCCTAAGGCATTTCGAAGCTCGCTCGAAACTCACCCGAGCCCTCGAAACTCCAACCCAAGTATATACACAGTCTCAAAAATATCCTACAGACATATTCGTGTACTCAAATGGCCAAAATAACATCACAAGCATCGAATTAAACCTCGAGATCAAAAAAAATTCTCAAAACTCTTTTAAACGTCAAATTTCTCAATTAAGGTTCGGATCATATCAAACGACGTTCGTTTTTAACCAAATTTCACAGGAATGACTCAAGTCATATATAAGACTTGTACCGGGCGCCGGAACCAAAATAAGGGCCCGATACTATTGCTTTCTAATCAGTTTCTCACTTTAAATTTCCTTAAACAATTTCACTTAGAAATTCATTTCTCGGGCTAAGGACCTCAAATTCTGATTTCGGGCATACGCCCAAGTTCCATATTTTCCTACGGACTCTCCGGGACCGTCAAATCACGGGTTTGGGTTCGTTTACCCTAAATGTTAACCGAAATCAAATTTATTCATTTTAAAGTCAAAACTTAATATTTTTCATAGAATTTCATATTTAAGATTTCCAGCTACGTGCCCGGACTATGCACACAAATCGAAGCAACTCTAAATGTGGTTTTCAAGGCCTCAGAAGCACATAATGGGTAAGAAAACAGGTGATGACCATTTGGGTCGTCACATCCACCCAAACCCTAATTCATGCCTATAAATAAGGCTACATATGTTCTTCAAAGATAGTCCAACAGTTCCATAAACTCTCAAAATATGCATAAAGAGATCAAATATACGATCTCCAAAATCCCCAAAAATTCTTGGAATATTCAATAAGAGATCAAAGACATGCCAAATATGTCTTGCTCAAATTTCTATCAACATTCAAGATCCAAACAGATTGCTGCTACATGCTTCTTGATCATCAAATACATCAAGGAGATGCATACCATTACGTTCGAGAAATACACTTCTAAGGCCCTAGAATCACGTAGAATAAATCGGAGGAAAGAATCAAGGGATAAACAGAGTTGTAACCTAAAATGTTTATCAATAAAATCCTTTTTTCTTTATAGTTGTTTGTGATTGCAGTTTTATTTTTCTCTGCATAAATTTGTTGCAAACAAATTGGCACGCATAGTGGGACCAGCTCTGTCCTCCATCTCTTCCTTCTGCAAATCGAATGTCGCGCCCCCTTTTTCCCCTTCATGGGAAAAATCCGGGTTCTAACGTTCATGGGGGTAATAACTTATTTCCTTTTGGGAATTTGGGTATTAAAGAGTCGCCACCTAACGGATTATAGTGCGTTAGGGCACCTAGAGCGATTAACTCTTGGATTGGTTTGCATTACTAGAGATTTAGGGTAAGGGCTCGAGATAACCTAGAAGAGAAGGTGTTAGGCACCCCTCTTAGTCCACAACGGTGGGTCCCGCCCGAACATATATTTACGAACAAGTCCATTAACAGATAAATAGTTTTAAACACATAATTACAAATAAGAGCAGGTTTTAGACATTACATGACTCAAATAATGACACAAAGGAAAGGCTTAAACAAATTGTATACATATGGAAAGTAAAGGTAATTTGGGAAGGAGGGGTCCTAGTTTGGTTAGACTACAGGATCACCCCATGTAATGTCTGGTAAACACTCCTCAATGAGGGGCTACATATGACATTAGCGCGTAGTCATCATATCCCTTTCTACCCAAGTCCCTCCCCTTGGTCATAGCCTAAACCTCTCTAGCAACTTTGACAATATCCTATGCGTGCACTACCCGTTCCTTCTTCGTGGCCCTGGAGGTATTTTAGGACCTCTATTCTTTAGACAGTTCTCGACTTTTCTAAGTTTTTAAAGGATAAAAATCTAGGCGTCAATTAAGAATAGTTTGGACTGCATTTAAAGAAATAAGTTATAGGCTCATAGTTACCTCCTCAAACATAACAAGTAAGTGCACGTCTTCAAAGAACATTCAAATACTTAAGAGAAAACCCTAGCACATGATATCTAGGTGAGCAGGGGTTATATAGCGTTGAATTAGGACAATATGTGAAAGATCCTATTTATCTTGCCTATTGATTTGAACTTGTTAAATTTGAACAGCTTTAAGTAGCAAAAAAATAGTTCCAGAGTTGCAGAATTTAAAACGCCCTATAGGCTTGCCTAAATGTAGAATAGTGATGTCTTAAGAGCAAGATAACTACGTTGATGTAGTAAATCAGTGAACAGTTTTAAACGGACACTTGAGATCCTATAGGCATGCTTTCTAGCAGTAGTGAGTTAAGGCAGTGTTTTAAAAACTCAATTAAAGAAGTGGATAGTTGATTAAGCCAATTTCAAAGTGAACTAACATGAATTAGACTGACTTGTGTAACTAAATTGATTTTAATTCTATAGGCAGAATTTCTGATTTTAATTCATATAGGCATGTTATCTAATTGTTAAGAGCTGATGTTGGAACTTATAGGTATGATTTTAGTGAGACAAATGTAAACACATGTAGTAGAAGGAATTGAACTCAATCACTTTACACTCTATAAGCATGGTATCTAATTATGAAGTTGATTTTAAACCTATAGATATGGTTTCTATTATTGAATCCATTTAAACCCTATAGACATGAGTTCTAATATGGGAACCTTTTAAACCATATAGGCATGGTTTCTAGTGTGGTAAAGCAAATATAGCAAGTCTATTAATATAATCCTATAAATATGGTATCTACCCGAATTACCCCTGAAATATGTAACTACCCACGCCTTTTCACTAATCACCCCAATGTTATTTGCAAATAATTATTACAGACCAGCTGAACAAATAACATAAACAAATAAAGAAGGAAAAGAAGAAGTTAACTATAGGGAGCCTGAAGTAGGCCCAAATGACTTCCCAAGCCTCCAATAGCCTCAAGTGCCAAAGTAACATATACAATATCATATCTAGGTGTGTCAAAGTTCCCTAAGGAACTCAAGGATCCTGAGCAGTGCTCACACCTAGACCTTTCTCAACAATAACTGATTTAAGTGCAGTGTGGAAAGGCCAGCTCTAACATGCAAGAGTTCAGAGAAATCTCATGGATCTCAAGGCAGTACACATGCCAGAGGGGCAGGACCTAAATATTCTAGTAGTGGAGAGTGCTTGACATAGAAAGAGTTTGGAAGATAGAGAAAGAAGGTCTTAATAGCAGAAAGAACTTTTATGAAAGTCAGAACAAAGTTTTAAGAGTAGGAATAGTTTAAGAAGACATTTAAAATAATAAGAAATCAGGTTAAAGAATATACAGCTTCAGAATAAATCTCACACAAGGGATAGAGGTATGGGAACACCTAGCATACACCTTAGTGGTGTCAATCAAGTACAGATATGGTAGTTACAAAGTTAAGTTGGGAACACATAGGTTTAAGACACAAGCAGAATTACATTAGAACAAACTGTACCGGACAAACATTTCATGAAAAACATTCAATGTATTAGAACAAGCAGGGTTTGGTCATGCTAAACAGTATAAAATCATAAGCTTGAAACATGCTTTGTAATATAGTATTCTAGGCATACTGATTGCATCTAAGTAGAATAGCTCATAAAACTGAAAATCAAGATTGATAAACTATAGTAACAAAGTAAACACATAGCTTGGAATGTGAATTTAATCAGAACATACCAGTTTAGGAGAGTATGCAGAATACAGAGTAAAGATAATGCCAGTAGTCAGCCTTAGTGTACAACCGACTGAACTAGTAGGAATTGTAAGGAACAGAAGAGAGTAGATGCTTTTTGAGAGTATAATAGTGTAGACAAACTAGAGTGCCTTGTTATCGTTGTTATAAACTTTAAAGAAGAGAAGGTTTATATAGGAGTCGAAAACTTAACAAAATGAGATAAGAGATTAATTGAGTAGTAAATCAGGGAAGTTACCCATAAATCAGCAAGATCTTCCCTTAATCAAGGGACTATTCAATCAACGGTAAACATGCCAGGTATTTAAGGACAAGAATAAAGTAAAGTCTTAGGTATAAAATAGGTAATTAAGGGCTAGGTACATAAAGTTCTAATTAGGGAAATAATTAGTAAGAATCAAGTAATAATGCAGACAAGGTAAGGAAAAATTAATTAAGGCAAGCAAATTAATCAAATTGAGTAAAGAAGCAAGAATCAAACGTTTAAAGCAAAGTAGTCAAATAAAACTAGAAACTAAGGGATTTAGAGTAATTAACGGTTCAGAAAATCGTGAAAGAAGCAGCATGCTTAGCATATAAAATGAGGTAAGGCATGAACAGTCAGGATTTCACACAGCCTTGACAAAACACATGGTTAAACGACACTGATTCAAAGGGAAGCATACAAATTTTGCATGAATGGCTAGTACACACACAAGTTCATAATATTAGTGAAAGTTTGAACAATGAAGATTCAATAAAAGCATACTAGGACAAGTAAATCATGAGAAGTCACAAGAAACTAAGGCAAGAACACACTCAGAAGTACCCATATCAGAAACAAAATGAAAACCCCAACATTAGGGTTTTCAGTATAAACGGGCTAGGGTTGCAGCAATTTTATAAAATTAGTCAAAAATGTGTGAGAATCAGAAGTTTAAACACAAAGAATCATCAAACAAAGTTTTAAAAGAAATTTCAAAAACCCTAATTTTAGAAAAGGTGAAGAAATCACTTGAAATCAAACGATTTTGGTAGAGAATCTCAAAGATATTGTAAGACACACAAGAAATAGACTCAAATCGTCCTAGATCTGTACAGATCTAGGAGATTTAGAGAGGAAGTTAGGGTTTCGCAGAAAACCATATAGAGGTGAAGAAACATACTGAAAAAACCATAGATCGTGGCTAACATAGAAAGATTTCACTCGAAATCACACCGGAATGGCCAAGAACAGGCAAGAGATGAACCCAGGATGCAAGTCGGCATGGCCCTGGTCCCTTGAGGGCCTTAGGGATTGAAAGAATGACATGAGAGAAGCCATTAGAGGCCTGAGAGATGATGAGAGGTCGCCAGAGATAGCCATAGATAAGGGGTCGGCGTTTGGAGATTAGGGTTTAGGTTGAGAGTGTTTTGAGAGCAAAGAGGATTTTAGGGCGGCGGGGTGGGTTGTAAAATGAATTAGGTTGGGGAGGGAGGGGTATTGGTCGGTTTAATTAGGAAAGGGAGAATCTGGGCCGTTGATCCTTTGGGCCATTGATCAAAACAATCAATGGCCAGGATTTGGCCGGTATTGGGTCGGGTATTTTAATCAAAAGTTGGGCTAGGTAATTTAGTGTCCGATTTGGGATGAATAGGGATTGGGGAGGGGTTGGAATTGGGCTAAAATTGAAATGCAATTTGGCTAGATTTTAAATAAAATTTTAACACTATATACTTTATAATAAATAATAAATGATTTCTGAAAAAAATAATTTCATGTATTAAAATGATTAAATAGTTGTTTAATATTTTAAAAATATAAAATACCATTTTATGTATTAAAAACGTAGTTATGCTTTAATAGGGCTAGTATTGCAAATATATGCAAATTGACTTTAAAAATGCAAATGCAATTATAAAAATGTACTAAAAATATTTTAACAATATTTTGGCATAAATATAGAATTTAGATGGCTAAATCACCACAAAAATAATTTGAAGGATGATTATTGGAGATTTTTGACTTTGTTTTTATGGTATTTATGTTATGTTATGGATTTAATGGTATTTTATGTTGTTTTATTATGAGTCTATTGATAGTACTAATATAGTGTCTCTTGTTGCCTCTTTGAGCCGAGGGTCTCCTGGAAACAGCCTCTCTGCCCTCGGGTAGAGGTAAGGTCTGTGTACATATTACCCTCCCCAGACCCCACTTGTGGGATTACACCGGGTTGTTGTTGTTGTTGTTGTTGATTATTGGAGATTTTATCAGTAAAAAGGAAGGAAATAAATCAATTTGAAGATTTTAAAAATTATAGAAAAATTATAAAAATGCTTATGCATGCTTATATATGCATATATACTATTTTGAAAGTATATTTATGTATTAAAAAAATATATAGGGAAAAATTCGGTATCAACAGCTGCCCCTCTTTACCGAAAAGGATGAAAGAGCTTTCGGGTAAAGAAATAATAGCCAATTTTGACCGGACGGGATGTTTTGAAAAACAGAGGCCGGACTCCGGTCTTTGATTTGCCTACATATCCCTAATTTTCAGGAATCAGGCCATGTGTAGTTCTAGATTCATCGGCGGAATATGCCGATGAAATTATTGCAAGAACGGACACGAGATGTGGAAGCAGCTATGGTGAGTGGTTAGGGTTCGGGACAATTGAAGGAACTGGAGCGAGATCGCTCCTACTAGGATAGTTGTTTCTTGCTGGTTACCTGCAGATAAAAATACTACAAACCTATATTTGTGAAAATTTAAACATGATGAAGATTTCCTTTTAGACCATGAAGGTTGTCTTTGGACGGTTAAAGATGATGTCCTTGGACCATGATGTCCTGGGCCATGAATTGTTTAGCGAGGGATTCACAGTCCATGAAATGATGTTCTCGGGCCATGGCAATGGTGCCTCCGAACCATGACGCCTTTGAATAATGATATGCAAATTTGAGGGATACTTAGGCCATGGCATGAGGATGATGCCTTTTAGACTATGACGCCTTTGGATAGATTGACGATATTTAGCCCATGATATGCAATAGTCATGATGTTAACAAGACAAGGCTTAGTCTTGGGAAATGGAGGGCAGAGCTTAGCCCGATTGAAAAGCAAATAAATAGTACTAGAAATAGAGCAATATTCGTGCAAAGAGGGACAATGCTTAGTCCCATACAGATGGGGAAGCAAGGATTAGCCTCATGCAGATGGAGGCAGGGAATATCCTCATGTAGAGAGGGAGGCAAGGATTAGCCTCATGCAAATATGGAGGCAAGGATTAGCCCCATGCAGGTGTGGAGGCAGGGATTAGCCTCATGCAGATATGAAGGCAGGGATTAGCCTCATGCAAATAGGGAGGAAAGGATTAGCCTCATGAAAATATGGAGGTAGGGATCAGCCTCATGCAAATATGGAGTCAAGGATTAGCCTCATGCAGATATGGAGGTAGAGATTAGCCTCATGCAGATATGGAGGTAGGGATTTGACTCATGCAAATGTGGAGGCAAGGATTAGCCTCATGCAAATAGGGAAGCAAGGATTAGCCTCATGCAAGTGGGGAGACAAAGATTAGCCTCATGCAAGATAGGGAGGCAGGGATTAGCCTCATACACGTATGGAGGCAAGGATTAGCCTCATGCAGATATGGAGGCAGGAATTAGCCTCATGCAAATATGGAGGCAAAGATTATCCTCATGCAAGTGTGGAGGTATGGATTAGCCTCATACTAATAGGGAGGCAGGGATTAGCCTCATGCAAGTATGGAGGCAAGGATTAGCCTCATGTAGAGAGCAAGTAGCAAATAAGAGTAGTGTATGTCTTAGCTGGAGATACATTCGGTGTCTGATGTCTTGATTGATAATGAATTTGTTACGTGTATGTATTTGAGGATGTTATTGCCATGTCAGATATGCCTGCATTCAAAGAAAAATTGTAAGTTTTGTGGGGGAAGGTTGGTTTGTGCTTCTGTCGGCTGGCTTTGCTTTGCTCTATCCTGAAAGCCCTTTCTGAGTTCCCCTAGGTAACACCTGACTGTTATGGAAATAGAGTTTTTCGAAAAATATTCAATCGTTCATAAAAATAGAGTTATTTCAGAAATATATTGATATATTTAGATGAACTAGTGACTGTAACACATCTCAAATGCATTACAACTCTCTTCTATTGGAATTTTGAGGGTCCTTCTCAAAATTCTGCCCCAGTTTAGTAGATGATCCTTCGGCTGTTTGCGGACAATAGGCCTTGCTGAACCTTCTTCGGAATTTTGAGAATCCTTCTCAAAAATTTTGCCCCAGTTTCTTAACTAATTATTGACCGTCTGACACATGTTTGCATTGGCTGGACTTGCTCCGGAATTTTGAGGACCCTCTTCAAAATTCTACCACAGTTTCTGATCTTGGGGGGAAATGAAAATTTTATTATGATATGATCGAACCCATAAGGCTGCCTACGTATCCCCTCTTAAATGGAAATCAGGTCAAACGTAGTTCAATTACATTAGATGAGAAAAATGTAAATAATCCAAGCATCGTATCTCTTGATTGCGTCTGAATTAATTGGTTTTGGCCAAATTGCTCCATCAATTTTTGCAAGTATGGGTGCTCCTCCTGTCAGCACCCTGTGAACCATATACGAACCTTGCCAGTTGAGGGAGAATTTCCCTTTTGATTCATCTTAATGTGGGAAGATCTTCTGCAGCACCAACTGACCTGGTGTAAATTGCCTTAGTTTGACCCTTTAGTTGAAAGCTCTGGACATTATGTTCTGATAAATTTGGCCTTGGCACACTGCATTCATCCTCTTTCCATCGATGAAGGCCAATTGTTCATAGCGACTTCTTATCTATTCTGCATCGCTGAGTTCAGCTTCCTATATGACTCTCAAAGAAGGAATCTCTACTTCGGCTGGGATGACAACTTCGGTACCATAAACTAGCATGTAAGGAGTTGCCCTGGTTAATGTGCGAACCATAGTGCGATATCCCAATAAAGCAAATGGTAGCTTTTCGTGCCACTATTTGTGATTCTCTACCATCTTCCTTAGTATCTTCTTGATGTTTTTGTTGGCCGCTTCTACGGCTCTATTCATCTGAGGTTTGTAGGTTGTGGAATTCTTGTGCTTGATTTTGAAAGTTTCACCCATGGCTTTTATCAGATCACTATTGAGGTTGGCGGCATTATTAGTAAGAATGGACTCGGGAACTCCTAATCGACAAACAATTCGATCCTTGACAAAATCTACGATGACTCTTTTGGTTACAGCTTTGTAAGATGCAACCTCTACCCATTTTGTGAAGTAATCAATGGCTACTAGAATAAACCTGTGTTCGTGTGAAGCAGTGGGCTAAATCGGACCAATAACATCCATTCCCCAAGCGGCGAATGGCTAATGAGAGCTTGTTACATTGAGCTCGTTTGGCGGCACTTTTATCATATCGGCATGCACCTGGTATTGAAAGCATTTGCGGACATACTGGATGCAATCCGTTTCCATGGTCATCCAAAAGTAACCGACCCTAAGTATCTTCTTAGCCAAGACGAAACCATTCATGTGCAGGCCACAAGTCCCGGCATGTACATCCTCAAGTAGCTTAGAAGCTTCCTTTGCATCGACACATCTTAGGAAACCCAAATCAGGAGTTCTCCTGTACAAATTTCCTCCGCCGTGGAAGAAGTGATTGTAAAATCTCTGGAGTGTGCATTTCTGAGTGTGGTTTGCGTGCTCAAGATATTCTCCCTTTGACAAATACTTCTTGATGTCATGGAACCAAGGCTTTCCATCTATTTCTTCTTCAACATGAGCGCAATATGCCGACTGATTATGGATCTTCACTGGGATGGGATCAATATAATTTTTATATGGATGTTGTATCATAGATGACAAGGTGGCTACTGCATCGACAAACTCATTCTGAATTCTGGGCACATGTCGAAATTCTATCTTCATGAACCTCTTTCTTAATTCCTGCACATGGTGCAGATATGGCAATATCTTGGAATTCTTGGTGGCCCACTCTCCTTGTACCTGGTGCATAAGCAAATCTGAATCATCGATCACTAGCAACTCTTGAATGTTCAAGTCGATTTCCATGTTTAGCCCTAGTATGCAAGTTTCATACTCTGCCATGTTGTTCGTGCAGGGAAATTTGAGTTTAGCAGATACTGGATAATGTTCACCCATTTCTGATACCAAAACTGCTCCAATGCTTACTCCTCTAAAATTTGCATCTCCATCAAAGAACATCCTCCAACCGTCGTATGCTTCAGTAATGTCTTCTCCCACAAATGATACTTCTTCATCAGGAAAATACATCTTCAAAGGTTCGTATGCTCCTCCCACCGGATTTTTAGCAAGGTGATCTGCCAATGCTTGCCCTTTGACCGCCTTTTGAGTTACGTAGACGATATCGAACTCACTTAACAGTATCTGTCATTTGGCCAACTTTCCAATCGGCATGGGTTTCTAGAATATGTACTTCAGAGGGTCTATCTTAGATATGAGGTATGTAGTGTAGGCACAGAAGTAATGCCTCAATTTCTGAGCTGTCCAGGTCAAAGCACAGAAAGTGCTTTCAAGTAAAGAGTACCGTGCTTCATAAGGTGTGAACTTCTTACTCAGGTAATATATGGCTTGCTCCTTTCTTATTGTCTCGTCATGTTGTCCTAGAACACATCCGAAGGCTCCATCCAATACAGATAGATAGAGTAGCAAAGGTCGTCCTGGTTCTGGCGGGACCATAATTGGTGGTGTGGACAGGTACTCCTTAATCTTGTCAAATGCTTTCTCACAATCCTTTGTCTAGCTTGTTTCGGCATCTTTTCTCAGCATCTTAAAGATGGGTTCACATATGATTGTGGATTGTGATATGAATCGATTGATGTAGTTGAGACGTCCTACGAAGCTCATTACGTCCTTTTTGCTCTTAGGCGGTGGTAACTCCTGAATAGCCTTGACCTTAGATGGATCCAGCTCGATCCCTCGAGGACTAACGATGAATCCCAATAATTTTCCTACGAGAACCCCGAATGCACACTTTGCGGGATTCAGTTTCAAATTGTACCTCTTTAGACTGCCAAAGAACTTTCTCAGGTCCGCTATGTGATCTGCGACCCTATCGGATTTGATAATGACATCATCCACATACACCTCTATTTCCTTGTGTATTATATCATGGAAGATGGTTGTCATGGCTCTCATGTAAGTAGCCCCAACATTCTTTAAGACCGAATGGCATCATCTTGTAACAGTATACACCCAAAGGCATAATAAAAGTTGTCTTCTCTGCATCTTCTTTGTGCATCCAGATCTGGTGATAGCCCGCGAAACAATATACAAAGGATTGGAGTTCATGCTTGGCACAATTATCGATCAGGATGTGTATGTTTGGTAGTGGGAAGTCATCCTTGAGACTTGCTCTGTTTAAATCCCGATAGTCAACACATACTCTGACCTTCCCATCCTTCTTCGGAATAGGCACAATGTTAGCTAACCAAGTTGGGTACTTAACCACCCTGAGAACTTTGGCTTTGATATACTTGGTAACTTCCTTATTGATTTTCAGGCTCGTGTCTAGTTTGAACTTTCTGAGTTTCTGCTTTACTGGCGGACATATGAGATTAGTAGGCATCCCGTGAGTCACTATGGACGTGCTCAAACCAGTCATGTCATCATATGACCATGCAAAAATATCCTCATACTCTTTTAGGAAGCAAGTGTACTCTTCCTTCTCTGTTGTTGACAGTGAATGCTGATGCGAGTCTCCTTGACGGTCTTGGCGTCTCCCAAATTTACTGCTTTGGTTTCATCCAGATTGGACTTAGGCTTATTCTCAAAATTTTCAACCTCCCTGATAATTTCCTCGGGTATCTCATCCTCTTCGTCTGAATCACTATCCTCATGTTGCATTTCCTCATTACATGTCACAGTCACGGGTTCATCAGAAAAAGTAATAATAATGCTGTAGAAATGAAAGTATAAAATAGTAATGAATAATAAAGAGCAAAAGAGTTTGATTAAAACTGATAAATCATCTTGACAAGTACGGCTCGATGAATCAGGCATTTATTTCGAAACAAGTAAATCTTAAAACAAAATTACAGGAAATCTTAGATGCCTAGAATGGCTATAGAAGTAAAAATTTGCCAAGCTACCCAGGGACTCAGCGGGCTCGAGATGGTGTGGCAGTCCAGTTCCTGAGAGCGGCTCCCTTCTTTACAGTTTGAATGGTGAGGCCTTCTTCCTCCTCCTCCTCCTCAATTATGCACTGCAGTCTATGTCCTCATCCTCCAAGAACAAATTCTTCAACCCAGCGAGCGCTTCCTCTTCTGTAGTCCCCCATATCGTATTAGCTTGATGAAAAGCTTGTTCCAAATGTGACACTAGTTGCTCGAGAGGGTAGTACGGTCCATGCCATTAAGGCGACCAATTTCTATGCTCCTGCCATGTGTACTAGTATCCAAGCCCAAAGGTGGTACCATGATTTTTCAGCTATATTGGTTTGGTGATACCTTAGAGGTTCTTTCCCAATCCTTTGCCGGGTTCATATCCAGACTAGGCCAATATGCTTTCTATTTTACTGCTCCACCATTTATCCTTGTCGATGGCATTGACCCGTTCAATGTGATGATATGTTTCCCCTTCTAGCCTTCTTTTATGTCCAATAGCCGGGATGGTTTGACTAGTGTAAATGGGCTACTCCCGTCGCCGTGAATGATCACCTCCTGACGATTCCATTTTAATTTCATAGCTTGATGCAGTTAGGAAGGCACGGCATCAGAGGCATGGATCCATGGTCGGCCCGACAGAAGATTATATGAGGCTGGTATGTCAAGCACCTGAAACTCGACGTCGAACCGAGTTGGCCCCATCTGCAAGCAAAGTTTGATTTCCCCGATCGTGGCCCTTTGGAACCCATCGAAAGCTTTCACGTTCATGCTTCCTACCCGTATTTCATGGAAACCTTTGTCCAACCTTTTCAGAGTGTCCAATGGACAAATATTTAGTCTTGAACCTCCGTCAACCAAGACCCTGTCAATGAATTTGTCTTCAATTACACTGTAATGTGCAATGCCGATTGTGATTTAGCCCCTCAGGTGGTAGCTCATCTTCGTGGAAGATAATCTTATAACTTTCCAATACTTGCCCCACCATGTTGGCCATTTCTCCGCCAGTGATGTTATTGGGTACATAAGCCTCACTCAGCACTTTCATTAAAGTGTTCTTACGTGCCTCTGAATTTTATGATAGTGACAGGATAGATATCTGAGCTGGGGTTTTGTTCAGATGGTCGACGATGGAATACTTCTTTGCTTGTACTTTCCTCCACAGGTCATTCGGCCCGATCTCAATGATAGGCTACCTAGTATTGGTATCCTTACTTGAACCTCCCAAATGTTCAGGCATATAGCCCCTTCCAGTCCTAGTCTTCCCTTGTGCATCATCAGATTCTTCTACGTTGGCGTTCCCTTTTTGCTGAGCCTCGACAACATAATCCCAGGGTATTGCTTTTGATTTTAATGGAGGTGTGGTTGATACTGTCATAGTAAAAGGTGGGACCACTTCTACCTCAAAGGGAGCAGGGGTGGCCACATGTAAAGCCACCTCTACCTCAAATGGAACTGATGCATTTATCTCAACCTTGATTGGTGACTGAGTCTGTACCACAATAGGAGTAAGTGTGACTGCAACTTTAAAGTCATAGCCTTCTCGAATAAACCCAATCGATCCCTCAGGGTCCCATTCTTCATTCGTCTTTATCACATGTACTTCACCGCATCTATGATCAGGGAGGGGGTTGTCGCGGACATTAGGTGTGTCTTCCTTTGCGTGTATGACCTTGTTGCCAATCAGTGTCTGGATCTTATCCTTCAATGTTCGGCACCCAGCAGTGGTGTGTCCCTTCATACCAGAATGGTACGAACAAGTTTTGTTCAGATTGACCCATTGGGATGGGTTTTCTAATGCCACAGTGGGAACAGAAGTGGCATAACCCACAGCTTGCAACCTTTCATACAACAGGTCGATAGGCTCAACAATGGCGGTGTAATGTATGGGTGGCTTGCGATCGAAATTAGGTCTTGGTCTCGAAAAGTTTTGGCGAGTTGGAGGTGATTATAAATGGGATGGTTGGGAGTTATAAGTATGGTGGAAAGTGGCCGATTAGGAATATTTGGGAGATAAGGGTTGACATGTGGGTGGCGGTGCTTGGTACGTGGGTAGAGGTGTTTAATATGTAAGTGGAGATTTCGGGCCTTGGGCCACCATTACTGCCCCAACATTTCTCTTCTTTGATATGCTGCCTGATTGTAATGCCTTCTTTGAGGGCCTGTAGCACCTCAAAATTCATTACCATCCCACTCTTGATTCCTTCTTCGATTCTTTCTCCGAGTTTGATGATATCAGAGAATTTATGATTTTTGATAACCATCAATCTTTCATAATATTGCGGATCCTATGCTCTAATGAAGAATTTGTTCATCTGTTCCTCGTCCAAAGCTGGAACTCTAACGAGTAGCATACTCACGGAAAGTCTCAGTAGGTTTCTTCTTAAGATTCTGGATGTAGAAAACATCTGGTGCATTATCTGTATTGAACCTAAACCGATCCATGAAATCTGACGCCATACTTACCCAACTGGATCATTTCTTGGGATCTTGGCTAATGTACCAGGACAAACAATCCCCAGTAAGACTCCTCATAAAGAGATTCATTCGGATCTTTTTGTCTTTCCCCACCCCGACAAGTTTGTCGCAATAAGTCCTCAGATGAACTATGGGATCACCTGTATCGTCAAACATCTCAAACTTGGGAGGTTTGTATCCCTCTGGCAGTTCTACATTCGGTTGTATGCATAGGTCTTCATAATTCAAACCTTCTATTCCTTTGCCGCCTTCGACACCTTGAACTCAGCTTGTCAACTTCTTGAGTTCTTCAGCCATGTTTTTAATGAGCAGGTCCTTTTCGGAGGATTCTGGTGTATAAGACATGGGTTGGATGGAGTGAGGTACAATTTCTACGTATATAGGGTTGCTTTGATGGGTGCCAGGAACTTAGGCGTAGTGATGGTCGTTGGTGGAGTTTTGGGGATGGGGAATGGGTTGTGGTGTGTTTTGGGGAGTGTGGTAAGTGGTGGTTGGTGGGTACTGAGTTGGCTGATGGTGATGTTGTGGCGGAGTCAATATTGGCAATGGATTGAGATTTTGGGGTGGAGTTGCATATTGATTTGGTGCGGGAGGATTTTGTGGATGTTGGTTTTGTGTGTTTTGGGGAGGTATTGGGTTCTTTGTGTTCTGTTGGTTGATGTCGGGGACATTCAAGGTGAGTGACAAGTTTGCCAAGTTGTGAACCTACTCAAGTTCTCCTTGCAATTCCAATATCTTTTATTCCAATCTCAGGACTAGATAATTTGGGGCTGGAGTACTACGGCCATCTGAGGTTTCTGCGTTCTCAACATTCTCCTTTCGGATACCACTTAAGTCGTCCATTTTTGCTTTCCCTCTACCCTTTGTATTGCTTGGAGGAGGAGGAGGTGGAGGGCCTCTAGATCTAGTATGATATGCTGATGAGGCCAGTATGAGTGAACCAACCTAAGGAGATGGGAATAATTAAAAAAAATATGCAAAAACAAAAAGGTAACAAGTTAGTGAGGATTCTGAAATGTTTGTAGTATTTAAACACATATTGTGGAAATGTAAATTCGTGTCCTACTTTGGAAACCTCATTGTGCCCGAGGTAGGCCTAGTGATAAATAAATTTGGAGAACTTTAAATGCCAATAAATGCTTCATTTAATAATATAATAATAGATGAATCCCAAATCGACACTAAGATAATAAAAAATAAGTCACTATTGGCACTTGGCCTTATTACATTTTAGGAAAATAGATAAATCTAGCCTATTTGGTCATAGAAGGACCTTCCCCAGATTCAATCTTCCTGACTCCATCATATATATCCCCCAGCTCGCGCAGACCCAGCAGCAAGTAGGCTCTGTCCAGATGTTCTCCTTCAGCGTTCTGACAATCCTCGATTCTCTTTATCACTTTGCCTTTCAGCTCTACTATTCCTCGCTCCACATCCAGTTTCCTGTTGGAAGTGGCTGCCATCTCTTTCCATTCTTCAATCATCGTACATTTCTCTCATGTATTTCCCAGTGCTCATTCTCAGAGTCGTGGACCCTCTTGCGCAGCCTGTTGTATTTGACTTGAGCCTCAGCTTCTTCGTTTATGATCCTATTCCCTCGACCAGTTCCTAGCATCACCATCCCCTTCAGATTGTCCTCCAACCATGTCGGGTAGAGAGGCTCACACCCCACATGATACCTGTCTGGCTCAATGTGTTCTTTTCCACAATGATTTTACAATGCCACACGTGCTGAGCTTGGCACTTATAAGGGACATCGTTGTTTTGAAAGTCTGCCCTGAAATGACTCATATTGGCAACCCTTGGTACAACCTGTTTCCTGCCTGCTTGTCTTATACCTCGGATAGGGATATAAGGGTATATCCCTCTCAACCCGATCAGCACCAAGTGTGGAGCGTTTCTGGATCTGATGATGAATTCGTCTGTTGGGAACTATTCTAACATCCATTGCACATATTCATCAGTCAGATTGTCGAAGAACTCTACCCATTATTTGGCACTTTTTGGCTGAGCAAATCTGTCTGGAATGTAAGTCATCCGCTTGGGGTGATGAAAGGCAATATGGTCGTTCCAAGCCCTTCGCGAAAATTCTTGGCAGTAGTGACCCTTTTGAAAATGTTCTAACAACCACAATTGCAGCAACAAGTTAAAACCCTCGAAATGTTTGGCCCCTTTTGGCAGCACTCCAGAGCCCTGTAGATGTCAGCTATGATCATGGGGACTTTAGTGTATGTCTATCTATTGATCCCTTCCCTCAAAATCTTGGCAACCATGGCCAACCTAGTGTGGATTCTTTCCCTTTTCATTGGGAACACTATCAGGCCCAAGAAGCATACGATGAACACGAACACTCTGCGGTGGATGTGGCCCAGATAAGTGAGAGAGAACTCATCATGGTAGGTACGGTAGGACTTGCTATGGCCATACCTCTCATACAAAGGGTATGTAATATTCTTTCAGGCATACCAGGTTAGCATTATTCTTTAACCCCATCATTTTTAAGAACCTTTTACCGGTATGGTTCTCCGGTACCAATAACCCGGGACTATCCCAAGTCAACCCGCAAGCCCTCCAATTTCTTCTAGAAGTGGTATCATTTCTACGTTGCGAAAACTGAACACAGACCTCTCACTGTCCCAGAGCAAAGTAGTAGCCTCGATCAACTTGTTGTTTGGCTCAATGTCTAGCAGGGAAGGCAAGTTACCCAGGTACTTCCTTACATGTTTCTTGTCACTTGAGGAAAGGTCCTCTACCAATCTAGCAGCAATGGTGGAATGTTGCTAACCATACCCAATCTGGGGACCCCGTACCTCATTTTCTGCAAAACAAAAGGGTTAGGCCTTTATCCCCCACCAGACTCGACTATTTATACATTCATGATTAGCATATTGGTATTTAGTTTGCCAAATTAATGCACAGATCGTGGTTGTGTCCGTTGGGATTATGGAACCTCCGGTGGACTTTGGATAAGTCTCTTCTTAAAGGATCATTATGTGGATAACATAATTGCTCCGACTTGGTTTGACCATAATGCATGCACAATTTTGATCAGAGTAAGGTAACTATGGGGTTTTATACTTGTACCCTCAAACGGACAACTTGAGGGGGAAACACGCGAAACCGTCGACTGCACCGCTGATCGATTGGTTTTATCACAAATAAGCCTTTCCGTATTCAAGGGTAATAAATAGGAAGAGCGCAACCACTCATTAAGCGTCACTATAGGATTTGATACGTACGAGTGGAATATGATGTGGAGCATAATTTATTCACCAATTAATAGCATAAAGTCATGTATTTGAACGTAGGAAAAATAAATACAATATTTAAATAATTGAAAAGACAGTTACAGAAAAAAGAAAACAAAAAGACAAGTCAGTTTTAGGAATAAAGAAACATAAATGCTTAAAATAGGCAATTAAATTTAAATAAGGGGAAAAGGCTTAGGATAGAGCATGCTTGGACTAATTCATAAAAATAGGTTCGTTATGGTAAGAGTCTAAGATATTCCCAGCAGAGTCGCCATGCTGTCGCGCTCCTTTTTTTCCCTTCGCTGGAAAAGTCCAGGTTCCGACGTTCATGAAGGTAATGACTTATTTCCTTTTGGGAATTTGGGTACTGAAGAGTCGCCACCTAAAGGATTACGGTGCGTTAAGTCACCCAGAGTGATTAACTCTTGGATTGGTTTGCATTACCAGAGATTTAGGGTAAGGGCTTGAGATAACCTAGAGGGGAAGGTGTTAGACACCCCTCTTGGTCCACAACGATGGGTCCCAGCCGAACTTATATTTACGAACTAGTCCATTAACAAATAAATAGTTTTAAACACATAATTACAAATAAGAGCATGTTTTTGGACATTACATGACTCAAATAATGAAACAAAGGAAAGGCTTAAACAAATTGTATACATATGGAAAGTAAAGGGAATTTGGGAAGGAGGGGTCCTAGGTTGGTTAGCCTACAAGATCAACCCACACAATGTCCGATAAATACTCCTCAATGAGGAGCTACACGTGACATTAGCGTGTAGTCATCATATCCCTTTCTACCCAAGTCCCTCCCCTTGGTCATAGCCTAAAGCGTTCTAGCAACTTTGACAATGTCCTATCCGTGCACTACCCATTCCTTCTTCGTAGCCCTGGAGGTATTTTAGGACCTCTATTCTTTGGACAATTCTAGACTTTCCTAAGGTTTTAAAGGATAAATAAGTGCACGTCTTCAAACAACATTCAAATACATAAGAGAAAACCCTAGAACATGATATCTAGGTAAGCAGGGGTTATATAGCGTTGAATTAGGACAATATGTGAAAGACCCTATTTAACTTGCCTACTGATTTGAACCTGTTAAATCTGAATAGCTTTAAGTAGCAAAAAAATAGTTTTAGAGTTGCAGAATTTAAAACGCCCTATAGGCTTGCCTAAACGCAGAACAGTGATGTCCTAAGAGCATGATAACTACGTTGATGTAGTAAATCAGTGAACAGTTTTAAAAGGACACTTGATATCCTATAGGCATGCTTTCTAGCAGTAGTGAGTGAAGGAAGTGTTTTAAAAACTCAATTAAAGAAGTGGATAGTTGATTAAAACAATTTTAAAGTGAACTAACATGAATTAGACTGACTTGTGTAACTAAATTGATTTTAATTCTATAGGCAGAATTTCTGATTTATTTCCAATAGGCATCGTATCTAATTGTTAAGAGCTGATGTTGGAACTTATAGGCATGATTTTAGTGAGACAAATATAAGCACATGCAGTACCAGGAATTGAACTCAATCACTTTACACTATATAGGCATGGTATCTGATTATGAAGTTGATTTTAAACCTATAGACATGGATTCTATTATTGAATCCATTTAAACCCTATAGACATGAGTTCTAATATGGGAACCTTTTCAACCCTATAGGCATGGTTTCTAGTGTGGTAAAGCAAACATAGCAAGTATATTAATATAATCCTATAAATATGGTATCTACACGAATCACCCCATAAATATGTAACTACCCACCCCTTTTCAGTAATCACCCCAATGTTGTTTACAAATAATTATTACAGACAAGCTGAACAAATTACATAAAAGAACTAGAGTTCCTTGTTATCGTTGTTATAATAGTGTAATAGTGTAGATGAACTAGAGTGCCTTGTTATCATTGTTATGAACTTAAAAGAAGAGAAGGTTTATATAGGAGTCGAAAACTTAACAAAATGAGGCAAGAGATCAATTGAGTAGAAAATCAGGGAAGTTACCCATAAATCAGCAAGATCTTCCCTTAATCGAGGGACAGTTCAATCAACGGTAAACATGCCAGGTATTTAAGAAAAAGAATAAAGTAAAGCCTTAGGTATAGAATAGGTAATTAACGGCTAGGTACATAAAGTTCTAATTAGGGAAATAATCAGTAAGAATCAAGTAATAATGCAGACAAGGTAAGGGAAAATTAATTAAGGCAAGCAAATCAATCAAATTGAGTAAATAAGCAAGAATCACACGTTTGAAGGAAAGTAATCAAATTAAACCAGAAAATAAGGGATTCAGAGTAATCAAAGGTTCAGAAAATCGTGAAAGAAGCAGTATGCTTAGCATATAAAATGAGGTAAGGCATGAACAGTCAGGATTTCACACAGCCTCGACAAAACCCATGGTTAAACGACACTGATTCAAAGAGAAGCATACAAATTTTGCATGAATGGCTAGTACACACACAAGTTCATAATATCAGTGAAAGTTTGAACAAAGAAGATTCAATAGAATCATACTAGGACAAGCAAATCATGAAAAGTCACAAGAAACTAAGGCAAGAACATAGTCAGAAGTACCCATATCAGAAACAAAATGAAAAACCACCAACATTAGGGTTTTTAGTACAAACGGGATAGGGTTACAACAAGTTTATAAAATTAGTCAAAAATGTGTGAGAATCAGAAGTTTAAACACAAAGAATCATCAAACAAAGTTTTAAAAGAAGTTTCGAAAACCCTAATTTTAGAAAAGGTGAAGAAATCACTTGAAGTCAAATGATTCTGGTAGATAATCTCAAGGATATTGTAAAACACACAAGAAACAGACTCAAATCGTCCTAGATCTGCAGATCTAGGAGGTTTAGAGACAAAGTTAGGGTTTTGTAGAAAACCATACAGAGGTGAAGAAACATACTGAAAACCCTTAGATCGTGGCTAACATAGAACGATTTCACTCGAAATCACATCGGAATGGCCAAGATCAGGCAAGAGATGAACCCTAGATGCAAGTCGACATGGCTCTGGTCCCTTGAGGGCCTTAGGGATGGCAAGAATGACATGAGAGAAGATGAGAGGTTGCCGGAGATGGCCATAGATGGAGGGTCGGCATTTGGAGATTAGGGTTTAGGTTGAGAGTGTTTTGAGAGCATAGAGGATTTTAGTGCGGCGGGGTGGGTTGTAAAATGAATTAGGTTTGGGGGGGGGGGGTATTGGTCGATTTTATTAGGAAAGGGAAAATCTGGACCGTTGATCAAAACGATCAATGACCAGGATTTGGCCGGTATTGGGTCGGGTATTTTAATCAAAAATTGGGCTGGGTAATTTGGGGTCCGGTTTGGGCTGAATTGGGATTAGGGAGGGGTTGGAATTTGGCTAAAATTGAAATGCAATTAGGCTAGATTTTAAATAGCCATTTTAACACTACATAATTTATAATAAATAATAAATGATTTCTAAAAAAATAATTTCGTGTATTAAAATGATTTAAAATATAAAAGACCATTTTATGTATTAAAAACATAATTATGCTTTAATAAGGCTAAAAATATTCTAATAATATTTTGGCATAAATATAGAATTTAGATGGCTAAATCACCATAAAAATAATTTGAAGGATGATTATTGGAGATTTTATGAGTAGAAAGGGAGGAAATAAATCAATTTGAAGCCTTTAAAAATTATAGAAAAATTATAAAAATGCTTATGCATGCTGATCGTGGCCTACTCCGCACTACTAATTATTTAGCGAGAGAGGGTCAAGATCGATATCCACAGAGAGCTAGAATTGGAATTGAGTGTCTATTTAGCCTATGATTGCTTAGCGTTCCAAATTGCACTTCTCATAATTTTTAGGGTTTTCTTTTATAATTCTACTTTTAACAAACTACAAATTGTAACTTAAGCTAAGAGTTAAATGCTATGGGTTGTTCAAATATTCTAAAAGCTTTAGGGTAGTGGCATCCACCTAGGTGGTCAATTGACGGGTACTTGAAACTAAGGCTCTATTGACATTATTGGGGAGTATGATATAAGAGTTGCACTGCTTTACCCACTCTACACCTCTCGGTGGCTCAAGTGATTTTGCCCAATTGGCTTTCTCAATACCAATGGGTATGCAAATTTGCTCAAGCAACTTAGGGTTCAAGTCGGGTATTACTCTCTCGAAGTTTAACCCTTTAATTGGGACTATCAATTCTCTTGAGTCCATCCCAATTCCTTGTTGGATCAATTTCGGAGACTTAGGCACTCTTTTTCAAGAAGAGCCCAAGTCAAATTAGCACAAACTAGTGTTTGCAACCACTAATTCAGTAATTAAACCATGAAATTGATCCAAATAACAAACATCCATACTCAATATAGCCGTAAATTGCAACACTCATCAATTGCCCACACTAGGGTTGAGCCACAACCCTAGCTAATGGGTCTAGCCACTCATACTTGAAGAGAAAAACAGAGAAATAGATGAAGATGAGCACATATTAATTAATTGCTAAGCTAAATAAAAAGATTCAATGATAAAAAGTAAGTAAAAATGCCCAAAATGGCTACAAGATACGTTCCCATGAGCGCAACAACTATTCTAAAATGCATGATCCCCTATAAATGGAAAAAGGATCTATTTATACTAAGCTAAAAAATTTGGACAAAAATGCCCTGCGGGGTTAGTGCGGACCGCACAAAATGGTGTGCAGCCTCATTAAGCTCTTGAACTTGAAAACTTGACTCTCTGAACTCAGGCTCTGCGGATCGCACAAAATGGACATCGGCCGCGGAGGCTTCTAGTGCGTTCCACACAAATTGGACTGCAAACCGCACAGGTTTGAAAGCTGCAACTTTACCCTCTCTGAATCTTGGCTCTACGGACCGCACAGAATGGTAGTGCGGACTGCACAAAACCTTCTGCGGCCGCACTGCCTTAATGCCTGAAATACCAGCTCTCTGAATCTCCCTAGTGCAGACCGCACAAAGTGTAGTGCGGCCACACTAGGCCTGTTTTTCCTGAGTTTGTCTTGTCTTTGGTACTTGTGCAAGTTTCACTCCTTTCGAGCCGATATTTGACATCTTGTCACTTTGTTGATCAAACCTGCAATCAAGCACAACTTATGAGCCTTTTTGGACTATTTTGTGTGAATTTATAATCAAAGCGTAAGCAAGAAGGAGTATAAAATGCGTCAAAATCCCTAGTTATCAACTCCCCCAAACTTAAGCTTTTGCTTATCCTCAAGCAAATAACATAAGACCCACCCCTTAAGGGAAAATTCAAGAAATTTTCAGCTGTCCTAAAGCAACCTCAATTAACATCAATTGGGACTAACAATTGTCTTCAACACACATAAGTCATAAACAACTTTAACCTTTGAAAAACCATGGATCAAGTGTGACACAAGAGCATCAAGAGTTGACTCAACACATCAAAGAACACTTTTCACTTACCTTGGTCATTGTGGAACCCAAACTCACACATCCTCAACTCTCCCTAAGCCAAACTTACCTTTAGAATAGTGGCATGCAAAACGAGGTTAATGGAAATTCAATCTTCTCTCTCAAGAAAAAGTCACAAGTTCGGCTCTAAATACCATATGCTTTCCCCTTATGTGAGTATCCACTAATGTAAGCTTTATTCAACTCAACATCATATAAGGCTTTTTTGGAGACATTATGAAGGCTTTTGGTTCAGGGTAGGACATGTTTTGGTCGAAGTAGGTTCCATCTTCCCTTAAGCACTTCTTTTGATTCATTTGGCGTAATTTACTTGACTCTTTGAGTCATTTCACTTCTTTCTAAGGGGTTAGAGAGACACACTGTCACTCTTTCTTATGTCTTTCAGACCTTTTCTCCTTTTTTAGCTTTCCACACCTTTCATTCTTTGCTTTTCTTGAATCCCTTTTTATTCTTTTTCAGATTGAACATTCTTTTTGTCTTTTTGCTTTTCTTTATTTTTCATTGCCTTTCCTTTTCTTCATTTTCTTTGTGACTTTTTACCACTTTGTTGCCATCCTTGTCTCTCCCCCCAAATTTATACTTTTTCCATGTGCTAAAGGAAAGGTTGGGTGCCAAGAGAGGGTATCTTTTTAGAACGGGTATAGGCTTGTATCATGGTTCTTGAAAGAAAAAAGTCTAAGACTCAAAAGGGTTGACTAGGGATCTTATCATTGGTAGGCTATGGAATTGTTCGAGATATCATTTGGATCAAGGAGAGTCTATAATCATGTCTCAAGTCAAAATGCACTTAGGATTTTGCCTCAAAAAACATTTAGGGAAAGTTCTAGACCAATGGCTCGGTACTTGGATATGCAATTCATTTACTCACCACACAAGCTAAGGGAACATTAAAGACATAGAGTTAGGGGCCTACAATGACCTTAGATACGATTTGAGCAAACAATGATCCCGAAAACCACTTGATAATTATCGGTCAACGCAAGAGTCTCAAGGTCACACCTTTCACCATCCTAAACACAACAATTTGTTTTTGACCATAAGATCAAGGGAAAATGTGCTAGGCCCAAGTGAAGCTTTGCTTGAGGCACCCTTAACTACTCACTACTAAAACCAGAAAGAAAAACAGACTCAAACCCTTAAGAAGGTTGTCATGCCATCCATCACTGGGAAGTGCCACCCGGTTCATACAACACTCCACCTTTGGAAAGAACCGTGGTATTAAGAAAACCAAAGGCTTATTGGAAATGTCCAAAACAAAACAAAAAGCTACGAACATAAATAAGAAGCTAAGAATGAAAAATTTGCGGAAAATAGAATGAATATATACAAGAGGGGATTTAAATATACATTAGATGGGATGAATATGTACAATGAAACGTAACTTTATATACAGAACTAAAGTAAAATAAAAGTGTGATAAATGTAACGAAATATCAGAATTATATACAGACCAAAGATGAAAAATCAAGAAAGCATAAAAATGTATCAAATATATATGTACAATCATCCAAAATGTAAAATGTAGGGCCTAAGCCCTCAAATGAAAGCTGGCATTGTCCCCAATGCCAACTAGTCTAAATAAAACATCAAAAAGATAAGAGGAAAAAAGGAAAAAGGATGTAGAAGCCTCCCTAAGCCCTGCTTGTCTGCATAGGATTATGAGTGGTCCCTGGTTCCTCTGTGTGCTCGGGACCCTCAGACTGGTTCCCAGTGGCTTGCTGCTCTACTACTGGGACCTAGACAGGCTCTGGACCTAGTACATCCTGTGGCTGATTGGAAGAGGTCTCCTGTGGGTCTGCCAACTGGATGACTGCATCGAGCAATAAGTCCAAAGGCAGCTGATCTTCCTTCAATCGGTCAACATCAACCCTCAATGCTTTCACGGACTCCTTGGAAGCTCGTGTCTTCCGCAGCTTCTTTGCTCCCAAGCAAGCTCCTTGAGAGCCTTGCTATGTGAATCATATACCTTTGAGAGCACAACCTGAGTGTCAAGGATCTTCTTCTGATTGTCTAAAATCTCTTTCAAAGCATCCTCTATCAACTAGGAAACCTGTAGGGCTGGAGGTGCCGACTGAGCCTCTACCGTGGTAGTCTAGATGGACAACTTAGATGAGGCAGTCTTCATCCAGTTGTTGAAATTTAGAAGTGCCTGGCTTAGACGGTGGGTAGTAATATGATGGGCCCAGTAAGATGGGATCTCCGGGCCCGCTGATGTGGATAGACCAGCAGGAATAGCTGTGGATGTGGAAGGTCCGGGAGAGATGTCAGCAGGAGTAGAGGTAGGCTCAGCAGGGACCTCTACCATAACTGGATCTTTAGACTGGACAATTGGGGCAGAAGCATGAGCTTTGTAGTTCTTGCTCTTGGGGTTGTTATCCCCCTTCATGCTATACCAGGAAAATGGGGCTATCTCCTTGACCTTGATGTCATAGGGCCTCTCATCCACTTTCAGGTCCCGGAAGTACTCAGTCAGGAAGCTGGGGAATGGATTGTTTCTATCATGCTCGGCACCCACAATAGTAATAATCCTCGACATCACATTCCCCATATTGATGGGGTACCCCACCATAATAGAAGTGACCAATACAGCCCGATGGAGAGGAAAGGCGTTGTCATGAGTGGTAGGGTCCAACCGGCTGCAAACAAAAGTCTCTCATCCCCTCGCTTCAAAGTTCAGGCTCTTTCTCAATATTTTGATTCCAGCAGCCAACCAGTCAGGGACGGTACGTGGGATTGCCAAGTACTGTGCTAGCCATGGACAAACCTCCTCTCCCATTTCCAAATTTGCCATGTATAAGGTCTCGTCCTCTCATTGAAGCTCAGGTATTCATTTATATACTTCCCATCAAACAACACCTTCCAATTTTGAACCTTGGTCACTTTGGAGCCCTTTTTGATGTGGGCTACATTGCTGTAAAATTCTTTGACCAAGTGTTCGTTGGAATCCTCACACTTATCAAGGAAATGGTCCCAGCCAACTCTCATCCTAAACTGTCTCCTCATGTTGGGGTTGTGAGGTAGCAAGTCACTATCAATGAAACTCCGCTCCGGGATCAACTTTCTCACCGGCCACCACTCCTAGAATTTATGGTATGCCACTTCACTAACAAACCTATCTTGCCAAACCTCGGCTTTCTAGTTCTCACAATCCCCCCCCCCCACACTTGTGGTTCACCTCCTTCTTCTACTTCATCGTCACCACCTACTTCTTCCTCATCTCCTACAACACCCTCTTCAGATAATGAAGCTGTGGGAGTGGTAGAGTATTCATCCCTACTACCCGCTGGTGAGCCCTCAGACGACCTAGAAGAAATGTTCACTGATGCTTGGGCTGCGGGGAAAGGGGAAGAGTGTCTCTATGTCTGGCCCTCTACGGATACGAGATGTATTCTGGGATTGAGTCCAAAGAGATATCCCGAGATGGCTCGTACTCACTCCCCGAAATGTCAATGTCTTTGTCAGCCACTTTTATGGCCTTCCTTATGTTCTTGATGTTTTGCCTAGCTTGGGGAGTGAGTTTGACCATTTTCTGTTTCCCTCCCAGGGAGGATTCTCCTCGGCCTGGTTGTTTAGAGCCTTTCCCTTGTTGTTTCACCATTGTCTGCATACACAATTCAGTTGAACTTGTTAGAATCAATTTCATTAGTTGAAAGCAGTGTTTCAACAAGAAAGCAGAAAGTTGTAGAAAATACCTAGTGCGGACCGCACAAAATGGAGTGCTGCCGCACAAGGGCCAGTGTGGACCGCACAAAATGGCCATGCGATCCGCACATGGGTGGGGTTCAGAATACCCACCCTCTGTATCTTGACAGTACAGACTACACAAAATGTAGTGTGGCCACACAGGGGCTAGTGCGGACCGCACAAAATGTAGTGCGGCCGCACTGCCCAATGTTCAGCTTCCCAGAAGTTCTTTAGTGTGGTCCGCACAAAATGGTACCGCGGAACGCACTAGGGAATCGCAGACCGCACAAAACGACCACGGTCCGCACTGAGTGCCCAGGTTTGGCATTGAGTTAGGGTTCGTTGGATTTTTGCTTTTAAGTCCAAATTTTCACCTAATGAGTGCCCCCAAGTCATTTCCCAGTCCATTAAACTAACAAAGTCCTCATGAATTCAAAATTTAACTACTCTAGTCTAGGCAATTGAAATAAATACGGGAGGGAGAAGAACAGAAGCTAAGAAAAATAAAAATTAAATGAAATTGCAAAATTAAACAAGGAAAGGGAAGATTTTGTTACCAGATTATGAGATGAAGTGAAACGAATCAATGCCAAGCAAGTAATTACGATCAAATGCAAGGGATGAACAATATTAGTATGCTTTGAGAGTTAAAATTTTGAAAAGGGTAACAAGAGACCCTCAAGGTCTATTTATAGAGAAGCCACTGGGGCCCAGTCTCACCTACTAGTGTAGACTGCACAAAATGGACCGCAGTCCGTACTGAACTGTTTTGTTCAAGTTTGATAAGGCAACACTCTGCGGTCCGCACAAAATGGACTGCGGCTGCAGAGGTCCACCGCAGACCGCACAAAATGTAGTGCGGCCGCGGTGGCAAACTTTATAGAGGCTTCATTTTACCCACACCAGTGCGGTCCGCACAAAATGTACTGCGGCCGCACTGGAAACTTCAGAGACCTGTGCATTTTTTTCACTATGTCTTGCACTGCATTAACACAACCCTGTAACATCTCATAACCAGTTAGCCCAAAAATCAATCCTATACTTCAAAGAAAATCAAAGAAAGCAAGAAGAAAAGCACTTGGGTTGCCTCCTAAGAAGCGCCTGATTTAACGTCGCGGCACGACGCAGGTTACCATCACATCATTTGAAATGAAGAAGTGCCACCACGTGGCTGTCATCAATTTTCCCAATATAATGCTTTACCCGATGCCCGTTAACTCTGAAAACTTCACTATTTTTATTTTTCAAATCAAGAGCACCAAAAGAGGTCACAAACACAACTTCAAACGGCCCACCCCATTTTGATTTAAGTTTTCCCGAAAACAGACGTAACCGAGAGTTGAACAAGAGAACCAAATTATCTACTTTGAACTCCTTTCCACAAGCATATTTATCATGAAGGTACTTCATCTTGTCCTTATACAAGGATGAAATGGAGTAGGCATGGAATCTAAATTCATCAAGTTCATTGAGCTGCTCTACAGGAAGATTGGCTGCAATATCCCATTCAAGATTCAACTTCCTCAAAGCCCATATGGTCTTGTGCTCTAACTCAATCGGAAGATGGAAACTTTCCCAAACACCAACCGATACGGAGATGTACCAATCAGAGTCTTGAAAGCTGTCATATAAGCCCATAGAGCGTCATCCAACTTCTTCGACCAATCGGTCCTATTAGCATTGACCATCTTTGACAATATACTTTTGATTTCCCTGTTGGAGACTTCCACTTGACCACTTGCTTGAGGATGATAGCGGTAAAAACTTTATGATTGACACCGTACTTAGAAAGCAACGTGTTGAAAGCTCTATTGCAAAAATGAGACCCCCATCACTTATGATTGCACGAGGAGTACCAAACCTCGTAAAAATGCTTTTCTTGAGAAATGAAACAACACTCTGGGCCTCATTGTTGGGTAAAGCCACGACTTTAACCCACTTTGAAACATAGTCCACCACCACAAGAATGTAAGTGTTCCCACAAGAGCTAACAAATGGGCCCATGAAATCAATGCCCCATACATAAAAAATATCAACCTCTAGGATGGTATTGAGAGTCATCTCATCTTTCTTCGAAATTCCAGCCGCTCTTTGGCACTCGTCGCATCTTTTCACAAAATCACCTGCATCTTTGAATAAGGTTGGCCAATAGAATCCTCAACTAAGAACTTTAGAGGCGGTCCTCACCCCACCATGATGGCCACCATAGGGTGAAGAATGACAAGCCTCCAAGTTACTCAATTGCTCTTCCTCCGGGACACACCTTTGGATCACACCATCCGTGCAAATCTTGAAAAAGTATGGCTCATCCCAATAAAAATCCAAACTATCCCTATTGAGCTTCTTCCTTTGGTTAGAAGAGAGCTCACACAGAATTATTCCGGTCACAAGGTAATTAGCAATATCGGCAAACCATGACATATCATTCATTGACATCGCAAGGAGTTGTTCGTTGGGAAATGAATGATTGATCTCAAGGCCATCACAAGGCCTCACCTCCTCCTCCAAATGGGACAAGTGGTCTGCCACTTGGTTCTCACTACCTTTCCGATCCACAATTTCTAGATCAAACTCTGTAAGTAGTAGCACCCGTCGCATTAATCTTGACTTGGAGTCTTTCTTCGTCGTCAAGTACCTAAGAGCGTCATGATCGGTGTGCACTATGACTTTGGCACCCATAAGATACGGCCGAAACTTTTCCATTGCAAACACTATAGCCAACAACTCTTCTTGATAACTGTGTAGTTCTTTTGAGCCTCATTCATGGTCTTGCTTGCGTAGAACACCAGATGAAATATTTTATTAACCTTTTGACCCAAAACAGCCCCAACTACAATGTCGATTGTGTCACACATGAGCTCGAAAGGCAAGCTCCAATTTGGTGCGGTAATGATAGGAGTAGTGGTCAACATAAGCTTGAGAAGCTCGAATGCTTGCATACATCCCTCATTGAACACAAACTTAGCATCCTTTTCTAGTAGCTTGCACAAGGGGTTTACCACATTCGAAAAATCTTTTATAAACCTCCGATAAAACCCCGCGTGCCCAAATAAACTCCTCACCCCTTTGACAGAAGTGGGGGGAGGAAGCCTTGAAATAACCTCTATCTTGGCTTTGTTAACTTCAATCCCACGCTTTGAAATTTTATGGCCCAGCACTATGCCCTCCTCTACCATGAAGTGGCATTTTTCCCAATCAAGCACGAGATTGGTGTCTTCACATCGGGTTAATACTCTATCTAATTTTTTCAAATACTATTCAAAGAAATTACCAACCACACTGAAATCATCCATGAAGACCTCCAAGATATCTTCCACCATGTCAGTGAAAATAGCCATCATGCATCGTTGGAAGGTCATCAGAGCATTACACAACCCGAACGACATCCGAGAGAAAGCGAAGGTTCCATACGGATAGGTAAAAATGGTCTTCTCCTAGTCCTCCGGGGCAATTAAAATTTGATTATACCCCGAGTATCCATCCAAAAGGTAATAAAAGCTCTCCCCGCAAGACGATCAAACATTTGGTCAAGGAATGGCAATAGGAAATGATACTTTTGGGTCACCTTGTTTAGCTTCTGGTACTCCATACATACCCTCCATCCGGTAACTGTCCGAGTGGGAATAAGTTCATTGTTGTCATTTGTTACCACAGTCATACCACCCTTTTTCGGTATACATTGCACCGGAGAAGTCCATGAGCTATCGGAAATGGGGTACACAACACCAGTATCTAACCACTTGATCACTTCTTTCTTCACCACTTATTGCATTTCCCCATTCAATCTTTTTTGATGCTCCAAGGAACGCTTTGCATCATCCTCCAAGATAATTTTGTGCATACATAATGCGGGGCTTATTCCCCGAATGTCAGCCAAAGTCCATCCAATTGCCCTTTTTTGCCTTTGAAGCACCGCCAAAGTGGCCTCAACCTGCATGTTAGTTAGACAAGAAGAAAGAATAACTGGTAAAGTAGAATTTGAGCCCAAAAACTCATACCTGAGATGTGGAGGTAGTGGTTTCAACTCCAACACCGGTGACTCCTCAATTGATGGTTTTGTTGGTGGAGTTTTTCGGTTTTCAAGATCCAAAGATAATTTCCTAGGCTCATAAGAATAAGAGCCTATCCCATGTAAGGCATTCACGCACTCCACTCTGCTTGCATTATCATTGACATCAAGATTTAATAGCATGGCCTCAAGGGGATCCTCCACGTTGATCATAGCACTGGTGTCATCCACAATCACAGCTGTGACAAGGTCTACAAATGAGCACACCTCGGTGCTATTGGGTTTCTTCATTGATTTCCAAACATGAAAGACGACTTTTTCATCTCCCACTTAGAAAGTGAGCTCACCCACTTCAACATCAACCAATGCCTTCCCCGTTGTAAGAAAGGCCTTCCCAAGATAATAGGAACCTCATAGTCCACCTTACAATCCAAAATCACAAAGTCGGACGGCAATATGAATTTGTCCACCCGGACAAGCACGTCATTAATAATGCCCAAAGGTCGCTTCATCGATCGAACCGCCATTTGAAGTCTCATTGAGGTTGGCCTAGCTTGCCCGATACCCAAAGTTTTGAAAACCGAGTAGGGCATCAAATTGATACTAGCTCCCAAATCATATAGAGCCTTGGCAAAGTCCGCACTCCCAATGGTGCAAGGAATGGTGAAAGCACCGAGATCTTCAAGTTTCGAGGCCATTGAATGCACTATAGCACTAACTTGGTGAGTCATCTTTATAGTTTCACAATCCATAGAACGCTTCTTTGTGACCAAGTCTTTCACGAATTTTGCATAGCCCGGGATTTGTTCAAGAGCCTCCACCAAAGGCGCATTAATGGACAGGATCTTCATCATGTCAATGAACTTTTTAAACTGATTATCATTTTTCTGCTTCGCAAGCCTTTGAGGATAAGGTGGAGGTGGCCTAGGCAAAGGAACCTTGGCTTTTGGCACAACTAACTCCGGCATGTCAATTATGTGTTTCCTAGACGGGTTCACATCATTTTGAGTTTCCACCTCGACATCGTTAACATCAATCCTCACTTCATTGTTCACATTTTTATCAACCACATCTTCAACTACCAAAGGGATTTCCTCTTCGTGCAACTCAACATCATCATCCAAAACTTGCTTTTGCTTAGAGGCATTCACATCACCACCTCTCCCACTTCTTGTTGTAACCGCCATCACATGATTGTTTCCACTCTTCGGGTTTACTACCGTATCACTTGGTAGAGCACCCTTCAGGCGGGTATTCAAAGACTGAGAGATTTGTCCCAATTGCACCTCCAAGTTTCGGATAGAGGTATTGTGGGATGCCAATTGTGCATCAGAATCCACATTCTTCTTCATCATTTGTTCGAACATCATTTCAATTCTACCTAAATCATTGCTAGAAGAACTAGGACCTTGAGAGAGGAAAGGGGGTGGATTGTTTGGTTGTTCGTACATTGGGGGCCTTTGAAATCCTTGCCCCCGGTTTCCTTGGTTCCCATTATTCCATCTACCTTGATTGTTATTATTGCCCCCATTGTTATTATTACCATTCCAATTCCCTTGGTTGCCTTGATTGTTGTTCTGATTCCCCCAATTGTCGTTTTGATTATTGTTCCCCCAATTACCACTATTTTACTGTTGATTGCCCCAATTTCCTTGAGGTATCCATTGTTGTTAGTTTGAAGAGTTGCCTCGTTGACCTTGATAGTTGTTTACATATTGAACCTCTTCACTTTGGTCATCATAACCATAATTTTGACACCCATTATAGTCATCAACAAATTGCTCAGAATTCCCTTGATTTTATTGCCTTTTTTGTCTTCTCTTGGTAACAAGCATATTGACACCCTCCATGGCATTCACCTGGCAAGGATTCTGGACTTGTTGCAACTGATCCTTAGCCAATTGGTTCATGGTAGTCGTCAACTCCGCTATAGCTTGTCCATGGTCATGTAATTTCTTATGCAAATGAATAACCGTGGGGTCACCTTGAGGCACATTGGCTCTACTTTGCCATGCAGAAGAAGTGTCAGCCATCTCATCAAGTACATCACATGCCTCATCATATGATAGCTTCACAAAGTTGCCCCCGAAAAGTTGGTTCACTATGCATTGATTTGTTGTATTGATGCCCTAGTAGAAGGTTTGTTGGATCATAGCTTCGGTCATATCACTCCTTCACCATCGTTCTACACCGCTCCCAAATCTCATGCAAAGGTTCCGTGGTCTCTTGCTTGAAAGCCAATATCTCATCTCGAAGTGCCGCCATATGCCTGGGTGAAAAGAATTTAGAAATGAATTTATCTGCCAACTCATCCCAAGTTGTGATGGAATGGTTGGGGAGTCTCTCGAGCCAATCTAATGCCTTCCCCCAAAGTGAAAATGGGAAAAGTCTCAATCTAAGCACATCTTCGGACACATTCGTTTGCTTGCTCCCCCAGCATGTATCCACGAACCCCTTGAGATGTTTGTAGTCATTTTGATCCGCAGCGCCCGTGAAGTATCCACGCTGCTCAAGTAAGGTCAACATCATATTGGTTATCTGAAAATTGCCCTCACAGATTCGGGGTGGGACAATAGCACTTGCATAGCCTTGGTTCGGTAATACTCTGGGAGCCACTCTTGGAGGTGGAGAAGGAGGGTCTGGAATATTGCCATTTGGATTAGCATTGGCATTTCGGCCTCTACATTGTCCTTGAGGTACAAGAGGCACCTCATCTTGTTCAACATCATCTACCTCCTCCCCCGCAATCACGTTTCCAAGAGGGTCATTAGTGTTGTTCAATGCCATATTGGTACCTGAGTCGCAACACAAACAAGTAAGTAACAAAGAAGGAAAGAAGAACAATACACAACACTAACTGAATAGATAGCCAAAACCGTTAGCTCCCTGGCAACGGCGCCAAAAAGTGATCGCGACCTACTCCGCACTACTAATTATGTAGCGAGAGAGGGTCAGAGCAGCTTTTACCCAATTTTGGGTCGGGATCGATATCCACAGAGAGCTAGAATTGGAATTGAGTATCTATTTAGCCTAGGATTGCGTAGCGTTCCAAATTGCACTTCTCATAATTTTTACGGTTTTCTTTTATAATTCTACTTTTAACAAACTACAAACTGCAAATTAAGCTAAGAGTTAAATGCTATGGGTTGTTCAAATATTCTAAAAGCTCTAGGGTAGTGGCATCCACCTAAGTGGTCAATTGACGGGTACTTGAAACTAAGGCTCTATTGATATTATTGGGGAGTATGATATAACCGTTGCACTACTTTACCCACTATACACCTCTCGATGGTTCAAGTGATTTTGCCTAATTGACTTTCTCAAGACCAATAGGTATGCAAATTTGCTCAAGCAACTTAGGGTTCAAGTCAGGTATTACTCTCTCGAGGTTTAACCCTTTAATTGAGACTATCAATTCTCTTGAGTCCATCCCAATTCCTTGTTGGATCAATTTCGGAGACTTAGGCCCTCTTTCTAAAGAAGAGCCTAAGTCAACTTAGCACAAACTAGTGTTTGCAACCACTAATTCAGTAAATAAACCATGAAATTGACCCAAATAACAAACACCTATAGTCAATCTAGCCCTAAAGTGAAACACCCATCAATTTCCCACACTAGGGTTGAGCCACAAACCTAGCTAATGGGTCTAGCTACTCATACTTGAAGAGAAAAATAGAGAAATAGATGAAGATAAACACATATTAATTAATTGCTAAGCTAAATACAAAGATTCAATGATAAAAAGTAAGTATAAATGCCCAAAATGGCTACAAGATTTGTTCCCACGAGTGCAATAACTATTCTAAAATGTCTGATCCCCTAAAAATGGAAAAAGGATCTATTTATATTAAACTGAAAAATTTGGACAAAAATGCCCCTGTGGGGTTAGTGCGGACCGCACAAAATGGTGTGCGGCTGCACTAGGCTCTTGAACTTGAAAACTTGACTCTCTGAACTCAAGCTCTGCTGACCGCACAGAATGGACTGCGGCCCCAGAGGCTTCTAGTGCGGTCCGCACAAACTGGACCGCGGACCGCCCAGGCTTGAAAGCTCCAACTTCACCCTCTCTGAACCTTAGCTCTGTAGACCACACAGAATGGTAGTGCGGCCGCATTGCCTTTAGTGCGGACCTCACAAAACCTTCTACGACCGCACTGCCTTAATGCCTGAAATACCAGCTCTCTGAATTTCCCTAGTGGGGACCGCCCAAAGTGTAGTGTGGCTGTACTAGGCCTATTTTTCCTGAGTTTGTCTTGTCTTTGGTACTTGTGCAAGTTTCACTCCTTTCGAGTTGATCTTTAACATCTTGTCACTTTGTTGATCAAACCTTCAATCATGCACAACTTATGAGCCTTTTTGGACTATTTTGTGTGAATTTATAATCAAAGCATAAGCAAGAAGGAGTATAAAATGCGTCAAAATCCCTAGTTATCACATGCTTATATATGCATATATGTTATTTTGAAACTATATTTATGTATTAAAAAAATATATATAGGAAAAAATTGGGTATCAACATCGAAAATTACAAGTTTCAAGATTATCTGTTGTGATGGTCGGTACTTCAAATCTTGTCTTCAAGTTTCAGCAAGCCTACACCTCGACAAACCTTGAAGTAGGGGGCAGTTGTAGACACTAAAATTTTAACAGATTAAGATAAATCCTAAATTCAAGACGATTCTTGAATTATTAGGAGTCTATTAGGGTACTTGGTGGCTACTCCATCCAAACCCTAATTCATGCCTACAAATAAGGCTACATATGTTCTTCAAAGACGGTCTCAACAGTTCCATAAACTCTCAAAACATGCACGAGATCAAATATACGATCTCTAAAATTCCATAAAATTCTTGGAATATTCATTAATAGATCAAAGACATGCCAAATATGTCTTGCTGAAATTTCTAGCAACAGTCAAGATCCAAACGGAGTGCTGCTATATTCTTCTTGATCATCAAATACATCAAGGAGATGCATATCATTCTACTTTCGAGAAATATGCTGCTAAGACCCTCGAATCACATAGAATAAATCGGAGGGAAGAATCAAGGGATAAACAGAGTTGTAACCTATAATGTTTATAAATAAAATTCTTTTTTTCTTTATAGTTGTTTGTGATTGCAATTTTGTTTTTCTCTGCATAAATTTGTTGCAAACAACATGTATTATTTTCAATCAAGAACAAAAAATATAAAAATAGTGCACCACCTGTAGTATATTTGCACATCCTGTTGTTACAGTTGATTTCCATGTTTTAATTTCTTTCTTCCGACGTACGTACCAATATTCATTAAGCTAGATTTAAATTTACATTAAAGAACAACCACAAAGATTAATTAATGAAATTTACATGTACGGTTCCAATTTATTCCGATGTTAATTGTATGGGCCAAAAATTATCTTAGCTGTATTTGTCGCGCCTCCTTTTTCCCTCTTCGCATCGGAAATCGGGGTTATGACATTTTTGAGGTAGGACAACTCATTCCTTTTGGGAACTGGATTTGCATTTGAAGAGTCGCCACCTAATGATTTAAGGTGCATTAGGACACCTATAGGGTTCATTTTGAAGTTTGTTTGATGACCAGAGATAGGTAATGGCTTGAAATTATCCTAAGGTGAAGGTGTTAGGCACCTCTCAGGATCCACTAGTGTGGTTCCCGGCCAGACAGTTTTGTGAATTTTGTACAATTAGCAAACAGACAAATATAGGCTCAAATAGTAGGGGATTTAAGTTTAAACACATAAGAGTTTGAAAAACAACTGTAACAAGGCAAATTTTGAAAAGGAGTTACATTTTACAAATACTTGAGAATGTAAAAAGTAAAGGGGGAGTGTCCTAGGTTTATTTATAATACGGATCACATCAATGCAATACCTGGTATGAATCTCCTCAAAGAGGGGCTACATGTGGTATTAGTGCACCGGTCATCATATTCATATCTATCCTTTCCCACCCCGTGAAGGTAAATAAAGCGAAGGTTGGTCTCGACCCCTATTGCATGCTGTTACCCGTCCCATTCCTATCAGTCCCGGAGGAATTTAGGACTACTATTCCTATAAGAGGGAGGATTTTAGGCTGACTCTTGAGTTTTAAAGGTAAAAAGTCTAAGGCGACATACAAAACACGTAGAACTGCATATTAGGGAAAACATATAAATAAATAAGAGGCTCATATATACCTCCGCAGACAATGCACATAAATAGCATGACTTAAAAACAGTTAGGGTCTAAATTTAAAGTACTAAGACAGGGTGTTTTTGTTGAAGCAGACAAATTTATTACATAACTCAGATAAGAAGCCCCAATCATGCCTGCCTGCTAGTTGTAGCAGTTGTTAATTAAACAAAGGCGGATTCAGTTTAATCATCAATACCTGAGGCTTGCCTAAGTGTGTATTGGTGATTTCCTATAAGCATGATATATATTACTGATTAAGAAGGCAGCAGAGCAGTGGTTAATTTTTAAACAGACGATTTGGACCCTATAGGCATCCTTTCTAAACCGCATTAATGAAAGGAATAGGTTGTTCAAACTGATTCTGAACAGTACAAGTCAAACTGATTTTTTACTAAACTGGTCTCAGATCCTATAGACATGATCTCGATTATCGCTGATTTTAATTCCTACCAGCATGGTATCTAAATATTAAATGCTGATTTGGGTCCTATAGGCATGATATCTAGTTGAACGTGAAGTGAAACAAGCAGGATTTGATCACAGCGAAATTCCTATAGGCATGACTTTTATAAAAATATTGATTTTAATCTTATAGGCAATACATCTAATTTCAAAGCTGATTTTAACCTTATATGCATGATGTCTAAGTGTGGAAGTAAAACATGCAGAATTTATTAAACAGATCCTATAGGCATGTCATCTATCCTTCTAATAGCTAAAACATGTATAATCACCCCATCCCTTTTCACTAGCCAGCCCCTCAATATTTGTTACAAATTATTACAGACCAAAAATGAATGAGTTACATCAGAAAAGTGCGAAAACAAGGAGTTACAACCATAGGAAGCCTGATTCTTGACTTCCTCTCTGAGTTATGGAATAAACTACCTCAAAAACCAATGTTCTCAAAGCCTTTCTTAGATCTGGTTGTGTCAAAGTTCCCTAAGGGTCTCAAGGGACCCCGGGTAGTGCTTACACCCAAGTTGCATAACCAGACAAAGATGAGTGCAGTGTGGAAGGGCCAGGGCATGCCCACAAACTAGCCAGAGAACACAAACACATAGAGGGGATATGGGGGTTTGGGATTCCTAAGTCAGCAAATCACATAACAAGTGACTGACAGAGTACATATATAAGGGAAACATTAATTTAAAAGGGGATGGAGCATATTACAACATGCTAGTAATGTAACTTGATTGCATAAACATAAGCAGAAGTAGGCAAGAGTGAAAGGAACTGAGATAGCTAAAGAAACATGTTGTTGTTGATGCTTCAAAATTAGCATGGACATACCAGTAGAGAAACAGAGTGCAGAAAGAAAGAAATAAGCAAGATTCCACAGTCTAGCCTTGGGCTTTCAGCTGGCTAAACAAAGCAGTAGCATAAGCAGCAGTAAAGAAAAGAGAGAAAGTTTTGAGTGTAAGTGTGTGTTCTTGAACTCAATTGTTCGTGTCTTTGAAAGAAGAGAGGGTGCAGGGTATTTATAATTTTTGAAAACGAGTGAAAAGTAAGGTAAGAAGTAAAGTCTTAACAGAAATATGGAAGCAATCCCAATCAGAATCAATTAACATAAGTGGTTCCCTTTAATTAAGAAATCAGTTTTGGGAAAAGATTGATTATTGCCATATAAGGGAGTAGTAAAATTATGAAGTAAATAATCAAGTCTAAGTATAAAATAGGCTTATTTTGGGAAAGGATTCAGCAAGGTAAAACATCACAGTAAAGGGAAAGGAATCAATTAATTTTAAACAGGTGAGTGAAATTAGGGTTCATAAAAGAAAAGCCTTTGCAATCAGTCACAAGATCAAGATCAATCAAAGGAGAAACATGGTTCTGCATTTCAGTACATAAATAGAGTGAACAGAAGCATCAGACATGCGAGGCCAAAAACATTGGCAAAAGAGATAATACAAACATACAGTAGTGGCAAAAATAAGCTAGGATTCAGTAGTAAGAAAAAGTATTCAAAGCACAGTAGTCAAGTAGGTCAAGTAGTCACATAGAATCAACAGTGAAGAAGAACATAGTATCAGGTAAGAGAAATCGGAAATAAGTAAGTGAGCAAAAACTTCTAAGAAATTTAGGGCTTCAACAGTAGTCGAGTTTAATAGATGAAAAGAACTCAAATCAAACAAGTCGAACAAGGAAAAGAGAGTCATAAACGAAGAACTTAAGATAAGCACACATTTAAGCAAATAATTTCAGAACTCGGATAAGACTAAAAAGAACTAGGGTTTTAAACATGCTGACTCAAGTAGAAGGAAAGCATAAACAGGTAACATAGCAAAATCATGAAACAACACCAAAATCAGAGAAGAGATCTTTAAAAGAGAGGTTAAGAGAAACCCTAATCGGAAAAAATGAAGAGTCATTTTGAAAGAAAAGTTGAAGAACCTTCGAGAAAACACTTAAGAAATACATAGTAAGCACAGATCTAAAATAGATCTGAAGAAAAATGAAAGATCTTATAGATTAAGGTTTTGGAAAACGCAGAAAAGGAGAGAAAGACCTTGAAAGTTACCGATCTAAAAGTCAAGGATCTGCCTTGAAAGGCCATGAATGGCCGGAGAAAGGTCATGGATGGCCAGAGAAAGGCCATGGACAGAAATAGAGCAAGGAATGGACCAGATTCCCTCGAGGTCTGGCCATGAAACCATATAAACAAACACGCAGGAGCCGCAGAAGGCTAATACACATCTCAAATGTCCATGAGAGGCCATGGATTAGGCAGGGGTTGAGGTGGATTCGGGTGGGATTAGATGGCGACGGCTAGGGTTCATGAGGGATTGTAGAGAGAGTTGAGAGAAGAGGGATTCAAGGACGGAGTTTGGTGAAGAATGAGGTAGGGTAAGGGGCTTTTTGGGTTTAATTATGGAAGGGTGAATGGTGGCCGTTGATTTGAGTGATCAACAGCCTGGATTCAAAAGGGTAGGTGAGGAATCCGGGTTGGGTTGTTTAATTAGGTTAGGGATCGGGTTTTAATGGGAATTGGGCCGAGGAAATTGGGTTTAATTTGGGGTCATATTTAGGCTAAAATTGAAATGTAACTGGGCTATTATTTAAATAGACAATTTTTCCCTTTTAAAATTATAAAAAATAGTAAATTAATTCCTGAAAATAAATTGAGAGTACTAAAATGATTTGTAACATATAATTAACAATTTAAAAATACAGGCTTAATTTTATGAATATAAAACATAATTGAATCTTAAAAGGGCCAATATTGCAATTATATGCAATTTAGCTTAAAAATAGTAAATAATTTTATAAAAAATATGCAAAAATTACCTTAGCTATATCGTAGTATAAATATAAAAGTCCAACAAATGAATTACAAAAATAATAATTTTGGTCACAATTATTGGTTTTTTATGGATAAAAGAGGGAAATAAATTGATTTAAAAACCTTTAAAAATTATGAAAAAATAATAAAACACTTGGATATGCTTAAATATGCATATATATTAAATTTGAAGTTATTTTGCATATTGAAAATATATAGGGAAAAATTGGATATCAACAGTTGCCCTCTTTACCCGGGAAGGATGAAAGAGTTGTCGGGTAAAGATATGATGGCCAATTTTGACCAAGCGAAACAGTTTGAAGAGATTTAGGACGCACCATGGATTTTGATCTACCTACATACCCCTGGTTTTACAAGAATCAGGTCATATGTAGTTCAGGATCCGTCGGTGGAGTATGCCGATGGAGACTTTTCAAGAACGGACGCAATATCCAGGATGGGGTGAGTGGACGGCTTGTGGGAATGGTTAAGGTTTTATATGGCTGCGGGAACTGGAGTGGGACCGCTTCTGCCGGGATGTCCGTTGCTCGCCGGTTTACCTGCAATTAGAAACAATACAAGCGTATATCGCGCATAAATTTAAACATGATGCAAATTCACGTCGGACCATGAATGTTGTCTTCGGACGATGAGGATGATGTCCTTAGACCATGATTCCCTGGGCCATGAAGCGTACAATAAAGGACTCGCCGGCCATGAAATGATGCTCTCGGGCTATGAGGATGGTGCCTCCGAACCATGGTGCCTTTGAATAATGATATGCAACAGATTAAAAGGGGTCCTCAGGCCATGACATGGTGTTCTTAGGCTATGAAGATGATGCCTCTGAACGATTACGCCTTTGGATAATTTGGCGATCTTTTAGCCCATGAGATGCAGTATGAGGCAATCTTTCAGCCCATGAGATGCAGTAGCATGATGCGGACAAGACAGAGCTTAGTCTTGCGAATTGAAGGACAAAGCTTAGCCCGTAAGAGAAATGAAATAGACGATGCTTGAGATAGTGCTTAGTTTCGAAGAAAATTGGAGGCAGAGCTTAGCCTCAGAAGGTATAATGATAGCCTTATGCAAAGATGAAGAATGCGGAGAGAGGTAGAGCTTAACCTCGGAAGACAGAATGTTAACCTTATGTAAGAATGCAGATGGAGACATCGTTTAGTCTTGGAAGGCAGGACGGTAGCCTTATGCAAAAATGCAAATACAGAAAGAGGTAGAACCTAGCTTTGGAAGGCAGAATGGTAGCCTTATGCAAAAATGCAAATCCAGAGAGAGGTAGAGCTTAACCTCGAAAGGCAGAATGGTAGCCTTATGCAATGCAAATGTAGATGGAGACAGCGTTTAGTCTCAGAAGGCAGAATGATAGCCTTATGCAAATTGGAAGGTAGAATAGTAGCCTTATGCAATGCAAATGCAGATGGAGACAACGCTTAGTATTGGAAGACAAAAAGGTAGCCTTATGCAAGAATGTAGATGGAGACAACGTTTAGTCACAGAAGGTAGAATGATAGCTTTATGCAAGAAATAATAAAATAACGAATGACAATAGAGTTTTCTTAGCTGATAGCAGATTGTGGCATTATGATTATTGGGAGCATTGTGACTACGGAGAATTACTTGTGTACTGATAGCAAATGTTGGCAAGTGCAATGGTTCGGAGAGTCGTACTCATAGGCATATAGTATGTTTAATGATTTTGCGATTCTAGTACCTGCATCCAAAGAAAAATCGTGAGTTTAGATGAACCGACGACTGCTAAACAAAACAATTTCAATAATAAACATGCATGCTTTTGTAAAAATATGACATAAGTGTATAAATATAATTTTTTAGATGAACCGATGACTGCGACGTAGCTTGGGACATTGTAACCTCTCCAGCTATGGAATTTTGAGGGTCCTTCTCAAAATTCTACCTTAGTTTAACAGGTTTATGTTTCTGACTGTTGCTCATGTGGTGATCGGCTGAAATTACTTCAGAATTTTGAGGGTCCTCCTTAAAATTCTGCCCCAACTTCTAATTGTGGTGGGAAATGAAAATTTTATTGAATTGTGACCGAACCCATAGGGTTGCCTATGTATCCCCTCTTAAACAGGAAACAGGTCAGGTGTAGTTCAATTTACATCATATAAGGAAGCATAATGATTACACACAGTAATGCTTGACTGCATCTGAATTGATCGACTTTGGCCAAACTTCTTCTCCGTCCATTTCTACAACATCCATCTAGATCTGATGATAACCAGCGAAGTAATCCACAAATGACTGTAACTCATGCTTGGTGCAATTGTCAATCAGGATGTGTATATTTGGCAAAGGGAAGTCGTCTTTTGGACTCGCCCAGTTGAGATCCCGGTAGTCGACACAAACTCTGACCTTCCCATCCTTCTTTGGCACTGGTACTATATTGGCTAACCATGTCGGGTACTCTACTACCCTGAGAACCTTAGCTTTGACCTGCTTGGTGACTTCTTTCTTGATTTTCGGACTCGTATCAGGTATGAACTTTTTGAGCTTTTGCTTTACCGGTGGACACGTTGGATCGGTTGGAAGTTTGTGAGACATAATAGACGTACTCAGAACAGTCATGTCATCATACGACCTGACGAATATGTCCTTGTATTCCTTTAGAAATTCTGTGTATTCTTCCTTTTCTAATGGCGATAGGTGAACGTTGATTCGTGTTTCCTTGACATTTTCTACATCTCCCAAGTTAACAATTTCGGTCTCATCCAGGTTGGACTTAGGTCTATTCTTAAAGTTCTCAATTTCTTTGACAATCTCATCTGGTATGTCATCTTCCTCTGAATCATTGTCCATTTGTTGCGTTGTCTCATTACATGTCACAGTTATTGGTTCATCAAGATAAGTAATAGTAATGTTGTATAAGTAAAGTAATGGGAGAAAATGATAATGAGTGTTGATTTATGAGAAAAAATCAAAATGCTTTGATAAATTGCATAATTGTTTTGAACATTGAAGGTTTTATTGCGGGAATTGAAAAATGCGAAAAGAAAATCATTTAATAAATAAAACAGAGAATGATGCTTGTTTTAGCCTTGCCACCCCGAGGCTCGTTAGGTTCTGGTTGTCCTAATGGTCCAATTATTGAGGCGTGCCTCTCTGCTCATAGCTTGTATGGAAGGGCCTTCCTCCCCCTCCTCCTTGAGAACAACACAATAGTCCATGTCATTGTCTTCTAGGAATAAGCTCTTCACCGCTGAAAGTGCTTCTTATTCGTCTGACCCATAAACAATGTCAGCCTGTTGGAAAATCTTCTCTAGATCCAGTATTGGCTGCTCTAGTGGATAGTAAGGACTGCGCCATGGTGGCGACCAGTTGTTGAATTCTTCCCAAGTGTAGTCATATCCCAAACCGAAGGTAGTGCCATGCTTCTTGAGTTGTATGGGCTTGGTGATTTCTTGGAGGTTCTTGCCGAGACCCTTGCCAGGTTCGTACCCACTCCAATTCAGTATACTCTCGATTTTGTTATCCCACCATTTATCTTTGTCAACAACATTTTCCCGTTCAATGTGGTGGTAAGTCTCTCCACTTAGCTTTCTTCTTCCTTCGATTGCCGGAATGGTCTGGAGACTGTATATAGGGTTGCTACTGTCGCCGTGAATGATCACCTCCTAGTGTTTCCATTCGAATTTTACTGCCTGATGCAATGCTGACGCTACGGCCCCAGCAACATCAATCCATGGCCGCCCCAATAGCAGATTGTAAGATGCTGGCACGTCTATCACCTGGAAATTAACATCGAACCATGTTGGTCCCATTTGCAAGCATAGGACAATCTCACAAATGGTGGATCTCTAGGAACCATCGAAGGCTTTCACATTGATAGCTCCATCTTATATCTCGTGTAGTCCCTTACCCAACTTCTTGAGTATTACCAGTGGACAAATGTTGAGACTAGAACCTCCATCGATCAGGATTCTGGTGATAAAATAGTCTTTGCATTGCACAGTGATGTGCAACGCCTTGTTGTTCCCCAACCCTTCAGGTGGCAGCTCGTCCTCATGAAAGGTGATCTTATGGCTCTCCAACACTTGTCCTACCATGTTAGCCATTTCCCCACCAGTGATGTTGCTTGGTACATATGCTTCACTCAGCACCTTTAGCAGAGCATTCTTGTGTGCCTCAGAATTTTGTAGCAAAGCAAGAATGGATATTTGCGCTGGTGTTTTGTTCAACTGGTCAATGGCCGAGTATTCTTTGGCCTGTATTTTCCTCCAAAGATCGTCTGGACCCATCTCAATTGGGCGGCCTATTAGAGGCCTGCTTTCTTAACTCAGCTAGATGTTCAGGGGTATAGACTCTACCAGTTCTTGTCATACCCTGTGCTGCAACGGTCTCTTCGAACCTGACCTTGCCTTTCCTCCTCGCCTCGGCTGTATAATCCCAAGATACAACCTTTGTATGGAATGGTGTCATGGTTGGCATTGCTACTGGGATTGGCACGGCTAACCTCACTCCGAATGGAGCATATGCCTCGGGTAGTAAAACTGTAACCTCAAATATTGTGGGTGCATTTTACGGAGACACGAATTCAACCTCAATTAGTGTTGGTGTCTTTGCGGATGAAGTTAATTCAAATTCAAGTGGTACAGACAAGTCTACCTCAGCATCCTCAGACGGTTGTATCTAGACTATGATTGGATTGAGAGTGACTGTTAGCTTCTTTGGGTCATCACATTCTATGATCAACCCGATAGATCCATCGAGATCCTAATCATCCTCTATTTCAATCATGTGGATACCTCTACCCTTATGGTCTGGCATAGGGTTGTTGTGGACATTTGGAGCAGGTTCCTTTGCCATAATAATCTTGTTATCAATTAAAGACTGGATCTTGTCTTTCAGGGAACGACATTCATCGATGGTGTGCCATTTCATGCCGGAGTGGTATGCACAGGATTTGTTTGGGTAACCCACTCAGAAGGGTTCTCAGGGGTTGCAGCAGAGATGGAGGTGACATAACTAGCAGCTTTGAATCTCTCGTACAATTGGTCAATGGGTTTGGCAATGGCTGTATATTGTTTTGGAGGACTGCGATCAAAATTAGGTCGAGGTCTAGGGAAGTTTTGGCGTGTAGGAGGTGATTGATAGTGGGATGGTGGAGCATTGTAGGTTTGGTAGACATGAGCGGGTTCGAAGTATCTGGTTGAAGTAGGTTGATATGTGAGAGGTAGAGGTGATTGATAAGTTGGTGGTGAGGGTGCTTGGTAGTTTGGAGTTGGCTGATATATGAGTGGAGGTGTTGGGTAAGTTTGTTATTTGAGGGGAGATTTTTTCCTTTGTGCAACCATCACGGACCCTACGTCCCTTTTCTTGGATGCACCACCAGACTGCAAGGCCTTATTTGAAGTTTGCAAGGCCTTGAAGTTTGTAACCATTTCGTTTTTGATACCCTCTTCAATTCTTTCACCCAGTTTGATAATGTCGGAGAATTTGTGACTCTCGATCATCATCAATCATTCATAATACTGCGGGTCTTGAGTCCGGACAAAGAATTTGTTCATATGTTCCTCTTCTAAGGCAGGTTTGACCTTAGCAGCTTCAGACCTCCAGCGAGTAGCATACCCGCGAAATGTTTCTGTAGGCTTCTTCTTTAGATTCTGAATATAGAACACATCCGCACATTTTTTGTGTTAAACCTAAACCTGTACATAAAATCGAATGTCATGCCTACCCAGATTGACCACTTCTTTGGATCTTGGCTGATGTACCAGGACAACACATCTCCTTTCAAACTTCTCATGAACAACTTCATGCGGATTCTCTTGTCTTTCCCTACTCTAACCATCTTGTCACAGTATGTTCTCAAATGGATCCTTATATCCACTGTATCATCAAACATTTTGAATTTTGGATGTTTGTACCCCTTGGGTAGTTCGACATCGGGCTATATGCAAAGATCTTCATAGTTTAGCCCCTCAATTCCTTTACTTCCTTTAATGCCCTGAATCCGGCTAGTCAATTTCTTAAGTTCCTCAGCTAGGTTTCTGATGAGCATGTCTTTTTCATCAGACTCGGGTGTGCTTGAGATAGGTTGGGTGGAGTGCGGCATGGTCTACACGTAGATAGGGGTGTGAAAATGGTCATTTGTGGAGTTTTGGGGTTCTGGGATGAGTACTGGAGTATTGTTTGGTGTATGGTAGGTGTTGCATTGGGTCTTTGGTGGAATAGTGTGATGGTGAGGAGCGGGATGATTCTGTTTCTTTGGGATGTTTTGAGGAGGTGTAGGGTTTTGAGTATTGGGAAAGTTGATATTTGGGGTGCTGAGGGAAAATGAGAGGCTTGCCAGATTCCGAACCTGATCTAGCTCTTCTTGGAATTTCAACAACTTTTGTTCAAGCTGGGATACATTCTCCAGATAAACCTAAGTACCATGGCCATTAGTGGCCTCTACCCGTTCAGTTGGATTCTCCTTTCTGACGTTGTTCAAATCTTCCATCTTGCCTTTATTCTTGTTTTTGACAGAACTAAGAGGAGGAGTGGGTGGAGGGCCCCTGGATCTCGTGGAATAGGATGATGTTTCCAGAGTGCATGAACTAACCTTTGGGGAGGGGAATAATAAAAACAAAAAATAAAAACAAAAGGTAATCAAATTATTGAAGAATATAGGAAGTATTGCAATATTTAAACACATAGTGCGGGAATGTAAAGCGCGTCCTAATTTGGGGACCTCTTTGTGCCCGAGGTAGGCCTAGCGACAAATTTATTTGGAGAACTTAGGATGCTAAATGCCTCATTTTATTGATAAAAAGTAGACGAATCCCAAATTGATAAATAAACAGGAAATAAAAGTCACTAATGGCCATGGGCCTTATTACATTTATAAAGCAAAAAGATAAACTCCTATCTACTTGGTCCCAGAAAGACCTTCCCCAGATTCAGCATCCTTGGCTCCGTCTAACAGCTTCCCCAACTCGCGAAGTCCCAGCAACAGGTATACTCTGGTTAGGTGTCCGCCTTCGGTCCCTTTCGCATTTTGACAATCTTCGTCCCTTTTGAGAAACTTTCTCTCAACTCCACTATACCTCGCTCCAAGTATCCTAGTCGCTTGTTGGCACTGACAGCCATGTCCTTCCATTCCTCAATCAGCTTCTGGTTGGACTCTTGTATCTCGCGGTGTTCGCTTTCGTACTCCCGGATCCTTTTGCTTAGTTGGTTGTATTTGACCTATGCCTCAGCACTTTCATCTATAATCCTGTGACCTTGAGCAAACCCTAGCTGGCCCAGACCATCATGATTGTCTTCCAACCAACCAGAGTAGAAAGGAGCGCAACTAGCATGATACCTGTCTGGCTCGATGGTATCTCTCCCCATTATGATCTTGTAGTGCCACATATACTGATCTTGGCACTTGTAAGGACTATCATCATTCTTGAAGTCATCCCGAAAATGACTCATCTTGTCGACCCTTGGTATAACCTGCTTCCTACCAGCTTGCCTCATAACTCGGAGAGGGACGTAAGGGTATGTTCCGCTCAGACTGATCAGTATCAGGAAAGGTGCATCTCTAGATCGAGCGATCAACTCCTCGGTTGAAAACTACTCGAACAACCATTGGACCCATTCCTCAGTCAGAATATCAAATAGCTCAACCCATCCTTTGGCATCCTCCGACTGAGCAAACATATTGGGGATGTAATTCATTCGCTTTGGATGATGGAAAGCGATGTGATCATCCCAGTCCCTTTGCTGAATCACTTGTTGGTATTCTCCCCTTTGGAGATGTTCCATGAGCCATAGTTGAAGTAATAAATTTCTGGCTTCAAAGTGTTTTGCTCCTCGTTGATAGTTGTCCAAGGCTCGATATATGTCTTCAATGATCATGGGCACGATGTTGAATGGCTGCCCACCAATTCCTTCCATTAGGGTCTTAGTTACCATAGCCAACCTAGTATGGATTCTTGCTTTCTTCATCGGAAACATGATCAGACCCAGGAAACAAAACATGAAGACGAAAACCCTACGATGAATGTGCCCCAAGGATGTGATGGCGAACTCGTCAAGGTAGGTATGGTAGGATTTGCTGTGACCGTACCTTTCTAACAAATAATCACAAGGGATGTAGAATTCCTTCAGACATGTCAATTCTAGATTCTTCTTCAAACCTATCATTTTTAGGAAACCCCTGCCTTTACGGTTCTCAAGCATCAGTAGACCCGGAGTTTCCCATACTAGACCGGCCAATCCTCCTATATCCTCTAGCAAGGGTGTCATTTCAATGTCCCCAAAGTGGAATACAGCCCTTGATAATCCCAAAACAGTGTGGCAGCTTCTATGATCTTGTTGTTAGGTTGGATCTCCAAAAGGGATGGTAGATTTCCCAGATATTTTCGGACGAGAGTTTGATCACTAGAGTGATGATCTTTCCACCAGATTAGCAGTCTTATGTGGATGATGGTGACCATGCTAAATCTAGGGACTTCATGCCTCATATTTCTGCAAGACAGAAAAGGTTAGGCCCTTACCCCCACCAGACTTGACTATTTAATACCAACAATTAGCATGCATCATTTAGTTCTCCAAATAAATGCACAGAACGTGACGATGTCCGTTTAGGCTTAGGGAAACCCAGTGGACTTTGGTCAAGGCCATCTTAAAGGATCATTATATGGATAACATAGCTGGCCTGACTAGGTTTGACCATGATGCATGCACAATTTGAATAGAGTAATGGTTTCTATGGGGTTTTAGACTAGTACCCTTGAGCGGACAACTCAAGGGGGAAGGCACGGAACCGTCGACTACACCGCTAATCGAATGGTTTTATCGCAAATACGCCTTTACGAATTTAGGGGGTAATGATATAGGAAGAGCGCAACCACTCATTATAAGCGTTGCTATAGTATTTGTTTGGCACGAGTGGAGTATGATGTTGAACATGATTATGCAATAATTAAAACATGTTGGCACATATTTGCACGTTAAAAAAGCGATAAATACAACAGTTTCATAATTTAAAGCAGCAATAAAGGAAAGAAACAGGAAGACATGTCAGTTTTGCAGTTGAAAAGGATATTAAATGCTTAAAGTAATTAAACAAGTAATTGCACATAAAGAGGTACAAATTCACAAGAACAATCCAAAATGGTAAAACCCTAAAAATCCCCAGCAGAGTCGCCATGCTATTGCGCCCCCTTTTTTCCTCTTTGCATCGGAAAATCGGGTTTATGACATTTTTGGGGTAGGACAACTCATTCCTTTTGGGAACTGGGTTTGCATTTGAAGGGTCGCCACCTAATGATTTAAGGTGTATTAGGACACCTATAGGGTTTATTTCTAAGTTTGTTTGATAACATAGATAGGGTAAGGGCTTGAAATTATCTTAAGGGGAAGGTGTTAGGCGCCCCTCAGGATCCACTAGTGTGGTTCCTGGCCAGACAGTTTTGTGAATTTTGTACAATTAGCAAACAGACAAATATAGGCTCAAATAGTAGGGGATTTAAGTTTAAACACATAAGAGTTTGAAAAACAACTGTTAAAAGGTGAATTTTGAAAAGGAGTTACATTTTACAAATACTTGAGAATGTAAAAGGAGGGGGGGTCCTAGGTTTATTTATTATATGGATCACATCAATGCGATACCAGGTATGACACTCATCGGAAGAGGGGATACACGTGGTATTAGCGCACCGATCATCATATCCACATCTACCCTTCCCATCCAGTTAAGGTATTAAAGTGCGGATTGGTCTCGGCCTCCCCATCCCATTCCTATTAGTCACGGAGGAATTTAGCACTACTATTCCTATAAGAGGGAGGATTTTAGGCTGACTCTTGGGTTTTAAAGGTAAAAAGGCTAAGGCGATATACAAAACAAGTAGAACTGCATATTAGAGGAAACATATAAACAAATAAGAGGCTTATATATACCTCTGCAAAAATGCACATAAATAGCATGACTTAAACACAGTTAGAGTCAGAATTTAAAGTACTAAGGCACGGCATTTTAATTGTTGAAGTAGACCAATTTATTACATAACTCAGATAAGAAGCCCCAATCATGCCTGCCTGCTAGTTGTAGCAGTTGTTAATTAAACAAAGGCGGATTCAGTTTTATCATTAATACCTGAGGCTTGCCTAAGTGTGTATTGGTAATGTCCTATAAGCATGATATCTATTACTGATTAAAAAGGTAATAGAGCAGTGGTTAATTTTTAAACAGGCGATTTGGATCCTATAGGCATGCTTTCTAAACCGCATTAATGAAAGGAATAGGTTGTTCAAAATGATTTTGAACAGTATGAGTCAAACTGATTTTTTACTAAACTGGTCTCAGATCCTATAGACATGATCTCTATTATCACTGATTTTAATTCCTACCAGCATGGTATCTAAATATTAATGGCTGATTTGGGTCCTATAGGCATGGTATCTAGTTGAATGTGAAGTGAAACATGCAGGATTTATTTGATCACAACGAAATTCCTATAGTCATGACTTTTATAAAAATATTGATTTTAATTTTATAGGCATGACATCTAATTTCAAAGCTTATTTTAACCTTGTAGGCATGATGTCTAAGTGTGGAAGTAAAACATGCAAAATTTATTAAACAGATCCTATAGGCATGTTATATACCCTTCTAATAGCTAAATCATGCATAATCACCCCATCCCTTTTTACTAGCCAGCCCTCCAATATTTGTTACAAATTATTATAGACCAAAAATGCATGAGTTACATCAGAAAAGTGCAAAAACAAGGAGTTACAACCATAGGAAGCCTGATTCTTGACTTCCTCTCTGAGTTATGGAATAAACTACCTCAAAAGCCAATGTTATCAAAGCTTTTCTCAGACCTGGGTTTGTCAAAGTTCCCTAAGGGTCTCAAGGGACCCCGGGCAGTGCTTACACTCAGGTTGCATAACCAGACATAGATGAGTGCAGTGTGGAAGGGCTAGCCCTTATGTGTCCAAGTTCAGAGGGAGCTCAAGGTTTCCAAGTCAAGGCTCAAACAAGAGGGGTAGAACCAAGGTTATAAGATTATAGTGGAAGTGCAGAACATAGTTGAAAGAGATTTATTTAAAACTGGGTTGGGAACTAGCAAGTGGTAAGGGTGATTTGAAAATAGTAGTAGTAAAGCTCAAACTGAACAGAATAAGTAATTACACAAAGGGGTCAAGGGGGTTTTGGGAATACATTGTATGAAGCATATGACCCCAGAAAGGGTCAGGTTTGATTCATGCACAACAATAGATAATGCTGGCATACCCACAAACCAGCCAGAGAACACAAACACATACAGGGGATATGGGGTTTTGGGATTCATAAGTCATCAAATCACATAACAAGTGACTGACAGAGTACATACATAAGGGAAACATTAATTTAAAAGGGGAGGGAGCATATTACAACATGCTAGTAATGTAACTTGATTGCATAAACATAAGCAGAAGTAGGCAAGAGTGAAAGGAACTAAGACAACTAAAGAAACATGTTGTTGTTGATGCTTGAAAATTAACTAGGACATACCAGTAGAGAAACAAAGTGCAGAAAGAAAGAAATAAGCAAGATTCTACAGTCTAGCCTTGGACTTTCATGCGGCTAGACAAAGAAGTAGCACAAGTAGCAGTAAAGAAAAGAGACAATGTTTTGAGTGTAAGTGTGTGTTCTTGGGTGAAGAGTGTTTATAGTTTTTGAAAATGAGTGAAAAGTAAGGTAATAAGTAAAGTCTTAACACAAACATGGAAACAATTAGATCAGAATCAATTAACATAGGTAGTTCCCTTTAATTAAGGAATCACTATTTGACGTGTAATAGCAAGTTTATTTAAGGAAAGAAATCATAAAAGAAAAGCCTTTGCAATCAGTCAAAAGGTCAAGACCAATCAAAGGATAAACATGGTTCTACACTTAAGTATATAAATAGAGTGAATAGAAGCATCAGCCATGCGAGGCCAAATACATTGGCAAAATAGATAATACAAACATATAGTAGTGGCAAAAATAATCTAGGATTCAGTAGTAAGAAAAAATATTCGAAGTACAGTAGTCAAGTAGGTCTAGTAGTCACATAAAATCAACAGTGAAGAAGAACATAGTATCAGGTAAGAGAAATCGGAAACAAGTATGTGAGAAAAACTTCTAAGAAATTTAGGGCTTCAACAGTAGTCGAGTTTAACAAATGAAAAGAACTCAAATCAGACAAGTCTAACAAGGAAAAGAGAGTCATAAACGAAGAACTTAAGATAAGCACACATTTAAGCAAATAATTTCAGAACTCGGATAAGACTAAAAGAACTAGGGTTTTGAACATGCTGACTCAAGTAGAAGGAAAGCATAAACAGGTAACATAGCAAAATCATGAAACAACACCAAAATCAGAGAAGAGATCTTTAAAAGAGAGGTTAAGAGAAACCCTTATCGAAAAAAATGAAAAGTCATTTTGAAAGAAAAATTGAAGAACCTTCGAGAAAACACTTAAGAAATTCATAACAGATCTAAGGTAGATCTGAAGAAAACTGAAAGATCTTAAAGATTAGGGTTTCAAAAAATCCAGAAAAGCTGAGAAAGACCTTGAAAGTTACCGATCTAACTAGGAAAGTCAAGGATCTACCTTGAAAGGCCATGAATGACCGGAGAAAGGTCATGGATGGCCGGAGAAAGGCCATAAACAGAAATTGAGCAAGGACTGGACCAGATTCACTCGAGGTCTAACCATGAAACCACAGAAACAAACACCTAGGAGCCACAGGAGGCTAATACACATCTCAAATGGCCATGAGAGGCTATTGATTCGGCAGGGGTTGAAGTGGATTAGGGTGGGATTAGATGGCGGCGGCTAGGGTTCATGAGGGATTGCAGAGAGAGTTGAGAGAAGAAGGATTCAAGGGCAGCGTTTGGTGAAGAATGAGGTAGGGTAAGGGGTCTTTTGGATTTAATTATGGAAGGGCGAATGGTGGCAGTTGATCTGAGTGATCAACGGCCTGGATTCAAAATGGTAGGTGGGGGAATCCGGGTTGGGTTTTTTAATTGGGTTAGGGGTCGGGTTTGAATGGGAATTGGTCCGGAGAAATTGGGTTTAATTTGGGGTCAGATATAGGCTAAAATTGAAATGTAACTCGGCTATTATTGAAATAGCCAATTTTCCACTTTTAAAATTATAAAAAATAGTAAATTAATTTCTGAAAATAAATTGAGAGCACTAAAATGATTTATAACATATAATTAACAATTTAAAAATACAGGGCTTAATTTTATGAATATAAAACACAATTGAATCTTAAAAGGGCCAATATTGCAATTATATGCAATTTAGCTTAAAAATACTAAATAAATTTGTAAAACAATATGCAAAAGTTACCTTAGCTATATCATAGTATAAATATAAAATTCCAACAAATGAATTACCAAAATAATATTTTGGAAACAATTATTAGTTTTTTTATGGATAAAAGAGGGAAATAAATTGATTTAAAAACCTTTAAAAATTATGAAAAAATAATAAAACACTTGGATATGCTTACATATGCATATATATGTCATTTTGAAGTTATTTTTCATATTGAAAATATATAGGAAAAAATTGAATGTCAACAGTATTTAGACCACGTCAGTATAAATAGGGCCTTCGAGGGCTGCCACGTATTACCAATGTAACTTTAAGAAAAAACAGATTCAAGGTCGAAGTCATATGACAAGAGATGAAGGGCTAGATCGAGGGGTTAACAGAGATCAAGGTCGAGGACAAACACTCTCCTTAAACAGAGTAATAATGGCTAGTTTTAGGATAAGACTTTAAAAAGAATATTTCACAGAATATTTTCTGGATCTGTACTATTAGGGTTTTGTGGCACATGTACCCTTATAAATAGAAAGAGACATAGTTATAGGGGATAATGAACACCCATTTGTAAAACAACAACACTTTGATATTCTTTGAGATTTTTTCTTTATTACATATATATAAAAGATACCTTTTTCTTGAGATCCCTGCCTAGATTTTTTCCCACGATCCAAGGAAAATATGAATATTCAAAGGCTTATCAATCATTTATCATTGTCGGAAGGAATATTAGACAGCTTCATTCCCTTTTTCGGTCACCTCTGTCACATATATTTACATAAATACCATTATACATCATTTATTGCTACTGAATGTTATTCACTTCATATTTGTGCCATTAAGTGTTGTTCATTATTATATATTTATCACTGTTACCACATATCTTGTAACATTTTATCACGACACTAGTTAAACATTCTAAGGGATATTATTATTGGCTAACATTAACCCCACCTTGTTAAAAAATCTAATTGTTTAAACTTGATCTAAATTTTGGTCAAAACGTTTGGCGTCGTCTGTGGGGATTTCTTAGCTAATCTTTTAGTTTCTATTAAGTCTAAAACTCAAGTGACTTTCTAACCTAAGAGGCCACAAATTTTTTCTCCTCTCTGCATGCACAAACATTTCCCTGGAAAGTAACCAAGGAAAAGGGACTAGGGCGACATGGGACATACCAGTAACCTCATGAGCTCCATCAACGAGAGCTATGAAATACAGTGCGAGGATATGACGCCCACTGCCTCCCCTAGGCGTGAGAAGTCATCTCCCCTTATTGCAACACAATGAGGCTAAACAGAAAAGGATCTTCCATGTATACGGGAGAAAGGAAGCCACCTGCAATGAAAAAACCCCTCGAAGCATGACTAACTGATACCCTAGTAAGCGTGCTCAAAAAACAAGCTCCATGCACGACCATAGAAATCACAAGAGCCCACATGGTACAACGAGGGGACGAACATGGCGATCAACCAGACCCTCCAACTCTAGGTATAACACACAATGTTACTGACAGTGCAGATGACAACGTCCTCGCCGCTATTTTGAAAAGAATGGAAGAAATGGAGAATGAAAATAAGACGCTCACAGACCAAATGAAGGAACATGGGGAGCGAGTAGACAAGATATCGGGTGCCCCTAAGTTACCGCCAAAAAGGGACGTCGGTAGGTTTGTAGAGTAGCCATAGCGAGGAAGAGGCCCTACATGCCATACCAAATACCTTCAAAATGCCACTGTATCTCTAATATACGATAGGACAACCGACCTCGAAAACCATGTGACTCATTACGTCACCGCCATAAAGGGCAACGACCTCACCAAGGAACAAGTGTCCTCCACTTTGTTGAAGAAATTCAGTGAAACCCTCCCTAGAGGGGTATTAACATGGTATTCACGGCTACCAGCCTGCTCCATAAAAACGTTCGAAAAAATGGCTGACAAGTTTGTGATGGCACATGTTGGGGCCAAGAAAATCGAAACGAGAGTAAACAACATCTTCTCCATCAAGCAATCCTTAGGAGAGGGACTGAGGGACTTCCTTACCCGATTCAACAGGGTAAGGATGACCTTACCAAATGTATCCGAAGGGATTATAGTCACAGCCTTTAAGAATGGGTTGAGTAGATAGGGTTCAAGAGCGACAAGATAGCTGCTGAGCCAATTGATGAAGTATCCTCCAACGACTTGGGATGAAATCCATAATACCTATTGTGCTGTAGTCCGAGCATATGATGACGACATCAATGGACCAACTCGATGACTCATCTTGATACAAACTGAACCTAGGAAAGAATAAAGAGATAACATGAGGAGGGATTTTCCAAGCACCGCGTCCGGCGAACGTTGGAAATCAGACCTGCCTTCGGGGCTGCGGGAGATGATATCCTCCACCGAGGGAAAAGTTTCATTCTTTATGGTGGTAGCTGCATTCTCCCCTTGATTAGGGAACACAACCACCAACGGAACAATGTGGCTCCCTTCATCAACATCAGATGATACATTTGACATCTTTATGAGAAAGTAAAGACGGATACTGGAAAGAGAGTTTAGGATGCGAAAGAAGGAAACAATGCATAAAATAGAGGTTCCAAAAGGATGTTTTAAGTCTCAAAGTTTGGAAGAATAAAAGATTCAAATTCAGGTTTGGCCATCCCTACATATAGAGATTGAGGCACCGATTCCGAAATGGTTGTCATAATGGGCACCAAATCTGAAATGGCTCATCATAATTGACACCGGAACTAAAACCACAGATCCAATCAAAGTGCTAGCTTGAGTAAGTTTGTTTTGATGATTGACAAAGGAACACATGCATGAATCAGGTCCAAGGACAGTGTACACATGTGATGGATTAAATAAAGCAAAAGGCTTGCACTTGAAAGAGATAAGTATAAGTGGTTATATCTAATATTCCTTGAACGAAAAGGTTGCATATTTGATAAGGAGCAGGACTCCTTACTTGAAGAGAACTCTATCCAAGATAAGAGAAGAATTATAAGTTGAAGTTGACTAGAACTCTTTTACCAAGGAAGAGTAAAGTATTAGAACTCTAGTTAATCTTTATTTACTAATTCTATAAATATTAGTGTTGTTTTCTTTTACAGGTGATACACACATACTTAAGTAAAAAGCACAAATTGAGAGCAAAATAGCAAGGCATTTTGTGAGCAATTCCTGTGAGATTTATGAGTGCGATCTTGATGTTACACGAACCAGATTGAAGAACCAGCTCCATAAAGAGTTTTATGTGTCTTTCTTTATTTCTAGTTCAAAGTGTAGTAGGCGTTTTAAGTTATACCTTTCAGTTTTCTAAGAAGCAAATTATACTAGGTACCTGAGTTGTATCTTTCAAGTTAGAGTTAATTTGAAGTAGTCGCAACAGCCTGTGGCTGGTTGCTATAAGGGTTAGAGTTAATCCTTAGGTTTGCAAGAGTTTGTAAACTTTGTGGTTGGCTCAGAGTTGTGGTGAAGTGTTTGGAGAAAATCCTACTGGGTAGTAAATCGTGGTTATTACTCCCCGCAGTATTATGTCGATATTAGGACCTGTAATATTATATGAAGACGATGTTACACCCTTTAGTATTATACATGAAATTATCATAAGATAATTGACCTCAGTTTAAGGACAAGATTCTTTGGTGATTATAAGCATTAAGCTATTTCAAACAAGTGATGGATAAATTTGTGAAGATGAGAGGGCAAGCAAATCGAAGAAAATAAATTTTCGTCAAAGTTTGATATTTTGGAATAAAATACGGGCCGAGCTAAAATAACCGGTACTTATGGATTAATACCATCTAAGTTACCATATGACCGTGATAGTAAGGTGCATAAGGTGTGTTAAAAGTGAGTATCAATCTAAGTAATTTGAGATAAATCTTAATTATGTGGATTATTGGTTAATGGGGAGAATTTGCAAGTTAATTAAAATTAGTGGGTAATTAATTATTAATCTTGGGATAAGACTTAGACACCCCCCCTCCCCCGACATGGCAGCCTTTCTAACTTATCTAATGACTATTAATGAAGGTGGAAAGGTGTCACACTTTGAGAAAGGAAAGTGACACCAAGCTTGGAATGTGGGGCCTACCCAAAAATTAAAGATAACATTCATAATTGAACAATATTTTCTAATCTCTTAAGAAGAATTTTAGCCAAACTTTCCATTACATAACGTTAATTCTAAATATCTTGAGAAAGAGTTTCAACAAAAATAATTTTGCAATAGCAACGTTTTGGCTTTGAGCATTTCATACGGATTGTTTCCTATTTTGATCTCGCCATTACGTGTTTCTTTACAATCAACGTGTGTTGGAGGAATTGTCAATAGAATCAGATAAGGTATGTTAAAGCTAAGCCCTTCCTTCATTTTGACATGATCTCATTATTACATATGGTTGATAAAGAGGCATAAAGAGAAGTTCATGCTCCCGAATTTATATACATTATCCTAGTCTCATAAGTTACAGTATTCTACCTTATTGGGACTTCATATTCTATTGAGTATTGTCTTTTTCCAGTCAAGAGAGTAGAGAGCCTATAGATACAGTATTACAGTATTTTCATTATCGTTGAGTTATAATGTCACGATCCCAGTTCTCCCTCCGTGAACTATCGTGACGGCACCTAGTCTCTATGACTAGGTAAGCCTAACAAATGTAGAAAAGAAACAATTGTGGAAAGAAAATAATTAAAAACCGAGATAACAAAGTGAAACAGTGTTTAAGGTGCCGTTCGGCATATAACAGTACAAGAATCTCAACCTAACACTCCCAAAATCTAGAACCCCATGAATCACAAGCTAAGAGATTACATAAAAAGCTCTAAGTCCAGAAATGTCTATCAACAAGGAAAATACAGAAGGGCTATACTAGTACTGAGAATAGAAAGGGACTCTTCGGTCTGCGGACACAGCAGATATACCTTGGAGTGTCTACAACAGCACCTCGCCTAAAGTGTGATAAGACTGAGTGGAAATACCTGGATCTGCACATGAAAAACATGCGCAGAAAGGGCATGCGTACACCATAACGGTACTCAGTAAGTGCCAAGCCTAACCTCGATCGGGTAGTGACGAGGAAAGTCAAGGCCCTATTGAGATTAAATGAAATATAAGGTATGACAGTATAGAATAAGACAGTAAAAATTAAGTGCAACAGTAAGAAATAACATAAAATAGAAAGAACAACAACAACTATAACAGAGACAAAATAATCACGAAAAAGAGTACAACTCAACACAGAGATAACATCCAGGGATCTCTCAGTATCCCGAGGATCTCTTAGTATCTTCAATATGTGTGCCAGGGATCTCTTAGTATCCCGAGGATCTTTGAGTATCCTCAATATGTATGTTGGGGATCTCTCGGTATCCCAAGGATCTCTTAGTATCCTCAATATGTATTGGGGATCTCTTGGTATCCCGCACTACAGTCCAAATCGATATATATGTGTAGGGGATCTCCCGGGATACCGTCCTGTAGTCCTAAAGTAAACACGCAGTAACAACACGAAGAATACTCAATTAAATTCAATTTCACACCAAGGTAACAAGTATTTCTAACATAACATGCTTCACATAGTCCAAATAAGGCAGTTTGAGAAAATAAAAACAATTAAGGCAATTAGACATGATTCTCTAAGCTAACAGCATGCTTGATTGCAAGTAGAATAAACAAGAAGGGAAAACACAATTAAAGTTACTTAGTGAAAACAAGATTTTCAACGATTAGCACAAGTACGCACTCTTCACCTCACGTGCAAGGAATTTCAAATATCAATAATACCAAATATTAAGGGGAGTTCCCCCCCCCCCACAAAGTTAGGCAAGCCACTTACCTCGAACAAGCTCAAAATCAACCCGAAACCAGGTTCTTGCCACAAGTACTTGACTCCAAATGGCCCAAATCTATTCAATTCAATTGCATAATATAAATAAGACTTCAAATAACTGATTTTATAAACAAATTCTAAGCTAATATGCAAAATTAGATAAAATGACCAAAACGCCCCCTCGGGCTCACATCTCGGAATCGGATAAAAATTTTATTTTCAGAATCCTCATACTCTCACGAGTCTAACCATACCAAAACTTGAAATTTATGTCTAAGAACTTTCTCCAAATTTTCCCCCAATTTTCATCCCAAATCCGAAATTAAATGACAAATCTAAGATTAGATTATAGGAATACAACTAGAAAGGGATTAGGAATCGTTACCCACTTATTTCTTCTTCAAAATCCTCTGAAAATCGCCATCTCCCAAGATCCAAATCGGTGTCCCAACTTTTGAAACTAAACCCTTGAAATTCTTATTTTCTGCCTAGTAAATCCGCATGTGTAGTCAAAATTCCCGCTTCTGCGCTACCGCTTCTACGATTGAGGGAACTGCTTCTGCTGTTTTCACTAAAACCTCCATCTCCGCACTTGCGACCCATATTCCGTATCTGCGGTCCCGCAGGTATGGTAACCCTTCCGCTTCTGCGGTATCTGCTGCCTTCACTTGTGGCCACATCTGCGTCTCTATGCTCTCTTCTTCGAGTCCACACCTGCGGTCCCCTAGTCGCAGGTGCGGTTATGACAGCAATGGAAAAACTTCAGCTGCCAAACCAAACTAAAAAACCCCCCGTTAACCATCTGAAACCACCCCGAGGCCCCCGGGACTTCAACCAAAAGCACGAACAAGTTATATACCACTATCCAAACTTATACAAAACTTCAAAACACCTCAAACAACATCGAATCAACCAATTAACCATAGATTCAAGCCTAAGAACTTCAGAAACTCTCAATTTATGCTTTTGATCAAAAACTCTATCAAACCTCGTCCGAATGACCTGAAATTCTACACACACGTCACATCCAACACTATGGAGCTACTCCAACTTCCGAAATTTCATTCCGACCATGATATCAAAATCTCACTATCAAACCGAAAACTTCAAAAATTCAACATTCGGCATTTCAAGCCTAATGAGGCTACGGACCTCCAAAACATAATCCGAACACGCCCCTAAGTCCTAAATCACTCAACGGAGCTAACGGAACCAATGAAATTCTATTCTGAGGCCGTCTACACACTGATCTGACTACGATCTAATTTCTAGAACTTAAACTCTCATTTAGGGATTAAGTGTCCTAAAAATACTTCGAAACTCAAAACCAAACATCCCGACAAATAAAAATAGATGAAAACACGGTGAAAGCAGTTAATATGGGAGCGGGCGTTAATTCTCAATACGACTAGCCGGGTTATTACATATAATCGGTGGACAGACCTCTATTGGGCAACCTCTAATCAGATGGTAAGTTATATACCGATCCTACTGCGGCTGAGCGGCTATGAGCGAGCCTAGTTGGCCGAGATACAGATCCTAGTATGGTTGAGCACCTATGAGCGAGCCTACTACGGCAGAGCAGCTATATATATGCCAAACCTTATAAGGTCGGATAGCTATTTTACTTACTATATTGAGAGAGTTGAGCCAGTATCAGCAGGTGAGCATATCTTCAGATTATCTTTGACTCCCAGTTACTTTAAGTTATTATATTATCAATTCAGTTTCAGCTTTCATAATATTGCCTTACATACTCGGTACATTATTTCGTACTGACGTCCCTTTTTTGGGAGCACTGCATTTCATGCGTGCAGGTTCAAACAGACAGAGAGGTAGACATCCCCATTAGGTGTTGCCCAAGTTTAACTTGATCGGTAAGCTCCATGCCCTTTAGAGTTGTCGGGTCTAGAGCTTTACGTACATCTTGTGTATATATGTATATATGTTATGAGTAGCTCGGGGCCCTATTATGATCATAGTATATCCATCAGTAGAGGCCTGTACATATATCCTGTCAGTTAGTGTGGTATATTGGGCTTGTAGGCCTTGTATGTATATTTTGATTGGTTTTCCAGCTGTAGTAGTTATGATAGTTTTGTCGGCCCAACATTATGTTGATGTTTAGTTAGCATTTGCAAATTGTCTTGCAATGTGGCCCATGGCCAAAGTATGACATTATATGTTCAAAGTCCCTTAGTCGCAAGTTTGTACACAAGGATAGGTGAGGCACCTCGCCCCCCAGGTTCGGGGTGTGACCGAAGTGGTATCAAAGCAGTTCTGTCCTATGGAGTCTACAAGCCATGTCTAGTAGAGTCTTGTGTTTGTTTGTGTAGGTCCACTAAACTGTAGAGTACCTGGTCCTCTACAAGATTCTGCTGAGAATGCTAATAAAATAGTATGTAAATGAGGCAGAGGATTTTTACGTGGAAAAATCCCACACAAGGGGATCAAAAAACCACGACCTACACATGTAGGCTTTTAACTTCACTAACTTGTAATCTACCTATTATAAGCCACTTTACAATAATTTCTATAGCAAAGGATTTACTCAACTAACTTGTGGTACCTTTACCACAAGCCATTTTGTGACTTCCTAGTAACAAAGTCTTTTTCTAACTTGTGATGCTCTCACCACAAGCCACTTTGTAACTCTACAATTACAATGACTTTTCCTTATAACTAAATCTAGTCACAACATAAACTCAAGGAGTTTATGGATTTTCAAGAGGATTCCTAATCAAATGCTTCTAGGTAAGCAGTTTAGGAGATAAAATAAGTATAGTAACAAGGTTACAACTCAACTAGGACAACAACAAGCTATCTTTTAGGAAATGGTCCGTAGTTGCGTTCAACCTTATTCTTCAAGCTTGTAAGGATTGATTTCTCTATTTTTGCAAGAGGCTTGAATGAGAAACAGAAACCTTCCAGTGTTGTTTTGTATAAACCTCATTGTGGGTACATCTTGATCACATCACTTGAAATGATGTGAGTACTTTGTTTTGTTAGAGAATGAGTGGGAGGACAGTGCAGTACGGCAGAAACAGTGACGCCAGTCACTTCATTTCTAGTTGTGTCCAATTGACTCTGTACAGCTATGACGAAACCACAAGAGCATCAGGTCCTTGTGTGGGTTTCTAGCTCCTGAAGCTGTAGCAGTTCACCTTTAGCTGGAATACGTTAAAGCTTGCAGCAATCCAAGTAGGTCAGGTTCCCTATCTAGTTCTTAACAGTAAGTTTGTTAGATTATCAAAACATAAGGCAAGAGTATTTAAAATATATCAATTTCCCCTTTTTGATGATGACAAACTTAACATTTATAAACTGGAATTAGGGCAGTACCAGTTTTAAAGTATCAGGGAACACAGAGAGTTCCCCCTAAGACTATGCCTTATCTTTTACATGATCAGAGTAGTAAGAACTAGTTCCTCCATGTGTGTTCCCCCTGATTATTATTTTTTTCCTTCTTTTGGCATCATTAAAAAAATAACAGCACAAAGAAGTCCAGTGAAGCTAACTCATGCCACATATGTGCACACAATCATGATAGAGAATAGAACACATAGAGTACTGACATAATAAAACTAGAATTAATATTAATAACGATTTAATATACCTCTGCCTATGAAAAAGGCTAGAGGCAACATTTGGACTTGCTAACGGGAGTAGTAATGTTTCCTCCCAACCATCAAAAAAAGAAAACAAAAAAACATCCGCCAAACCATCAACAATGAAACAAAAACATAAGAAACATATCCAGAAAACTGGTCACTAAAGGGGTACTTTAGGGCACTAGGAGTAAAAGGATTGGTAGCAGCAGAAAATGCCTGGAGAACGAGGTCTATTAAGGTGTTTGCCGACTTTTGCTCGTTGAGCAGTTCCGCCTTCAAGTTCTCAACTTGCGCCCTGAGATTAGCATTCTCCTGTGTCAAACAAGCCACTTCATCATTCGACATGGGAACCCCTTGGGCTTGCTGATCTTCCAGGATAACATTCATGGCCTTCAACCGATGAATTTCCTCAGCTGCACTGTTTTGGACGTTGATAAGCTGAGAAACGGTTGATGTATTTCCTACTCCTCCCCCCCAATACTTTTCCACACACTCACACTCTTCCAAAGTTGTCTATGAGAATGTCCGCTTTCGAGACCCCACTTTACCTATTCCCAGTGGAACTTTAAAGAATTTGAACACTGGAGTAAGAAAGAATCCATAGGGAAGTCCATGATTACCGTCCTTGAAGGTGGAAACCTTTTGCATGTGTTCGATCATAATAGCAGGAAGAATCATAGGATTGAAACCGTCAAGTTGCTCCATTAGGAATAGGTCAGACTTAGAAGTCACTAACCTCCTTTCGGCTCGAGGCAACATGACTTTGTTAACCAATTTAAATAACAACTGGTAAACAGGGAGTAGTGCTTTCTTATGGATCTAGTCCCCTTTCTGATTAGCATTTTCTTTCACCATTGCATTTCTGAAGTTATACTGACAAACATCTCGTACACTCAACACCCTAACTGTAGGAACTTTTAAAATCTCTCCAAGCAATTTTACATCAAACACGATGTCCACCCCATTGACCAAAGCATAGACATGGTCAGTATCAACTGGAAAGAGGCTAGCAAAGAAACTTTGTACCTCCTCCTCATACACCTTAGGTGCATCCATGTGAAATAGATGCACCCAACGTTGAAACTCGACCATTTCCAGAATTTGGCGCATTCCAGCCATATCAGAGATTGTTGGGTCAAACATACGACCCAATAGAACTTTTTGATGCCTCAAAAGCTCAGAGCCAAGGCTGACTTCACTTCTCATTTTCTTCATAGAACTAGGTTCGTCAAAAGATTCCGACTTGCGTTTCCCAAACTTCTCTCCACTGACTTTGCCTTTTGCCTTAGACTTAACTAGTACATCCTCATCAGACATAGAAAACTCACTCACTACCTCCTTCTTTTTGGACTTAGATGTTGACCCTTTCTCTATTGACACAGGCTTTGTCTTTTTCAAAGATCGCCTAACAAGTGAACCGGGTTCCTCTGGAGTTCCCTCTTCCACCTCGACTACAAGGATAGCCTCATCACTTACAGGTACACCATCCTTCACCAACTTTTTTCTTTTTTTTTCTTACTACTCTTCTTGCTCGTTTGGAGAGTAGAGTCGTAGGCCACTTTGACTTGAAGCGTGGTAGTAGGTCGTTTGATTTCAGACTCAAGGGTGGACGCAACCCTTCGCTTACTTATGAATGCATCAAGAGCCACATTATCCAGGTCTTATTCATCACTAGATCGTATTTCAGGTGCTTGAATTCCCAGGGGCACAACATCAAATGCAGGAATAGTACTGTCCTAGGGATGAGAGCCCTAACCTGGGTCCTCCGGAGAGGGATCAGGTTCCTCATGTGATGCCCCAGTAGTATCTGCTATTGCATACCCTTCAATAGCCACAATGGCCCCTTATTCCTCCACATCGTGTATCTCATTTTTTTGGGATGTAATTTCATGCAATACCCCATCAGTGGATACTACAAACATAGTTACAACATCTTTCTTTTCTTCAACCGGTGCTTCCAAAACCATGAAATCGGTGGCAACGATTTCAGAACCCTTGTGAACTCAGTATTTTGACCTTGTTCTCCACTTAGGGTTTGATTGGTGGGAACAACAGACGATGGGGAGAACAAAATAGTAGTTTTAAAGGTTTCTGAGTTGGGAAGATATTGGGAAATTGGGGAAGGTGTGACTGCAGCAGCAAGAGTGGTAGAGGGTGAGGAAGGCTCAGTCAAAATGAAAGGTTCCATATATGGGTCAGTGGTGTAGAACCTGCTCATCTCCATAGAGGCAAAGAGATCGGAAGTTTTTTCAGCCATTGAAAGAAGTGGTGTTAGGATCCTTCCCTTTTGGGTGATTCTAGTGTAGGACTTATGGTTAAGAAGAGCAGAAGAGAGGGGTTTTAAAAGGAGAGGATAATTATAAAGGGAAAGGAATAAGCACTTGTTCTGAAACGGTGGTTGGGCATGGAGAATTGCAATGTTTCAGAGGGAGATGGAACATTTTGAATTGAAAGGACGTGACAGCAAGATCTAAAAAGTTGATGACATGGCAGTTGTATTTTGTACCCTTAGACGTGTATTAAAAGGATGCATAGAACTACTAACCTTTAGTACAAGAACCTAGTTCTTGAAAAAAAATTCTTCTCTTTTTTTTTGTTTTGAAAGAAATCAATCCTCTTTCATCAATCTTGCATTGCATCTATTTCCTCTATGCTCATCATGTGTGTTTACCTGCAACGGTATTGAAGTGAGTTAGACATGGCCAGAAAACACTTTGAGCCAGTTATTTCTTAAGGATAGGTGCCAACCAAAGAGGAAACAGGTTCTTAATTTGGCTTCAACAGTCCCAGCTTTACTATGTTTCTTTCAAACTGTTCCCTACTTAGTGCCTTGGTGAAAATGTCTACAATTTGATCTTTTGTGCTACATAACTTCATACATATCAACCCTTTCTCCACGTTATCTCTCAGAAAATGATGCCTCACATCAATATGTTTTGTCCTTTTATGTTGAACTAGATTCTTGGCCATATCGAGTGCACTGGTGTTGTCACATAGAAGGGGCACACTCTCAGTGAGTACCCCAAAATCCTCCAGTTGCTTTTTGATCCATAGAAGTTGAGCACAACAGGATGCTGTAGCTACATATTCAGCTTCAGCTGTTGACAGAGCCACTGAATTCTACTTCCTTGTTCCCCAAGAGATAAGACATGAACCTAAGAAGTGAGCCATTCCAGAAGTGCTTTTTCTGTCCACAAGATAACCTGCATAGTTTGCATCACAAGATAACCTCTATACATTGTTTGATTCAGAGGAGATCCAGTTTCATCCATGTCTAGTCGAGTGGCAGTTGCAATGGGAGTGTCTATCACCTTTGATGCTTCCATGTTAAACCTCTTTAAGAGTTCCCTGATGTATTTTTGCTGACAAATAGAAGTACCGTTTGGGGACTGTTTTACTCGAAGACCCAAGAAGAGGTTTAATTCTCCCATCATGCTCATTTCAAATTCACTTCCCATAAGTTTTGCAAATTCTTCACATAGAGAGTCAGTTGTTGCTCCAAAAATGATATCATCAACATAAACCTGAACGATGAGCAGGTTCCTTCCTCGTTTTTTTAAGAAAATAGTGTTGTCAATTTTTCCTCTTTTAAAACCATTTTCTAAGAGGAACTTTGACAGTCTTTCATACCAAGCTCGAGGAGCCTGCTTTAGCCCATACAAAGCTTTGTCCAGTTTGAACACATATTCAGGGTGCTCGTGACATTCAAACCCTAAGGGTTGCTTCACATAGACTTCATCCTTAAGGAGTTCATTCAAAAATGCACTCTTGATATCTATTTGGAACAAGGTGAATATTGTATGAGATGCAAAAGCGATTAGAATTCTGATAAATCCCATGCGAGCCACTGGAGAAAACGTTTTATCATATTCAACCCCTTCCTCTTGATTGTAGCCTTGGACTACTAGCCTGGCCTTGTTCCTTGTGGTAACTCCATGTTCATCGAGCTTGTTTCTGAATACCCACCTGGTTCCTATAATGGTTTGATCTGGGGGTCTAGGTACCAGGTGCCACACATTGTTTCTCTCAAACGGATGTAGCTCGTCTTGCATGGCTGTAATCCAATCTGCATCTTTCAAGGTTTCCTTGATATTTTTGGGTTCTATCTGGGAGAGAAAGGCTGAGAAGGCAAGTAAATTTTGGCTCTTGATCTGGTTTGTACTCCAGAATCTAGAGGAGTGATGATGTTATCTATAGGGTGAGAGCTTTGGTGTCTCCAGTTAGACGCCCAAGGTTCATTCTGAGAGGAGGAAGGTATGTTTGGCTGATTTTCCTCTATCCTTCTCTCAGATGCTAGAGGAGTTCCCTAAACTGCATCAACCACCCTTTTTTCAGCTTCAGTGGTTGTAATTGAAGTGCTTGGTTCTGCTTATGATGAGGCAGCGTTGTCTTCATTTGGCTCCTTTACTTGACTCATCATATCTACTTTTTCGTTTGTCATGTTAATGCCTTCACCAGGAACAAGTAAGGGTTCTCCATCTTGATCTTTCTCAGCACTCTTCTCAAATGATGGATATGATTCATCAAAAATAACATGGATACTTTCCTCAACACATTGAGTCCGCTTGTTATATATTTTGTAAGCCTTGCTTTGAGAGGAGTAACCAAGAAATATTCCTTCGTCACTTTTGGCATCGAATTTACCAAGATGATATTTTCCATTGTTGAGAACATAACATTTGCATCCAAATGTTCTTAGGTGAATCAGCTTGGGTTTTCTTCCATTCAACAATTCATATGGGGTCTTGTTTAGAAGTGATCTGATCACGCACCTATTCACTAAGTAGCAGGCAGTGTTGACAGCTTCAGCCTAGAAGTTCTTTGCAATTCCACTGTCAAATCAGCATTGTTCTTGCCATTTTTTCTAGAGTTCTGTTCTTCCTTTCTACTACTCCATTTTGCTGGGGAGTTTTGGGAGCTGAGAAGTTGTGAGTGATGCCATTTTCATTACAGAATTCATCAAATTTGACATTGTCAAATTCTGTCCCATGATCTGATCTAATGCACACAACTCTAGACTCCATCTTCACTTGGATTTTCTTCACAAAAGCTACAAACACTTCAATAATTTCGTCTTTTGTTCTGAGAAACAGAGTCCATGTGAATCTGGAATAGTCATTCATGATTACAAAAATGTATCTTTGTCCTCCTCTGCTTTGCAGCCTCATAGGTCCACACAGATCCATATGTAGAAGCTCAAGCGGCTTTGAGGTGCTCACATCTCTTATAGACTTAAAGGATGACTTCACATGTTTTCCTCTAGCACAGACATCACAGACTTTCTGCATCTTAATTAGTGACAAAGGCAGACCACAAACCAGGTCCTTCTGAATTAGTTTATTCAGAAAGGAAAAGCTTGCATGGCCTAGTCTTATGTGCCATAGTTCATCATCATCATCAACAACTTTCAGACAACTCAGATCACCACTCTATAAATATTCAAAGTTAGCAACATAGATGTTCTTGTATCTTTTGGCCACCAGTACTATTTCATCGATCACAAGGTCAGTGACTGTACATATTTTGGACAAGAATTCCATCTTGTTTCCTTTATCACAGATTTGTGAAACACTCAGGAGACCATACTTAAGTCCATTGACATAGTACACATTTTCAATAGGATGAGTGAGTGACGTCCCAACTTTTTCAACTCCAAGAATGTACCCTTTTTACCATTGCCAAAGGATACACTCCCTCATTGTAGGGATTTTAGTGAAAGAAAGTTTGTGGTATTCCTAGTCATGTGTTTCGAACACCCACTATCCATGAACTATTGACGGCCGCCTCCTTTCACCGTTCCCTGCATAAGAGATTAGGAGTTAGTTTTAGGAACCCAAACAAGCTTGGGTCCCTTGTAGTAAGCAAGAGGATGAATAAGAGCTCTCTTAGTCCATGCAGTTAATGTGTGTTTTTTTGTAAGTGGAACCTGGTCCCTCTTTTATGGTCACGGTTTCAACAGCCACTTTGTCTTTCTGAACTGATTGATTCTTGGCCTGGACACCTTTCTTGAAGCGCCCAGTGTTCCCACATTGGGTACGAGGCTAGTTATCAGAGATAGTGACATACTTACTGTGAGGGTTGTGACGCATTTTCTCCCTTTGGAACCCTGCATTCAGCCTTTTTTCACAATCATTATTAAGTAAGGCAGTGGTAGCTTCTAAGGACCGGGTTCACTTTAAAGACTTTTCAAGATCATTCATTACTCTTTCTAGATTGGTTTGGAGAAGCTCATTTTTCTCAATTTCAGCACACATCCTAAATCTTATAGCTTTCACCTCATCTTCAAGCTTAATGTATTCCTCACTTGCTATCTCCTTTCCTCTTTCAGAACTTTCAAGTTTTGACTTAGTCCATGGTTTTACTATTGTTTCCCTTTGGTATGCAATTTTTGCCAACATATCACTCTTTTCTTTTCTAAGGATTTCAATGGTTTTCTTATGGTCAGTAACTGCAGCCACTAAGTCTTCTATACTATGTTAAGATTCTTCTAATTCTAAGATCAAAGAATCCCTATCCTCCGCAAGACTACAAAAGGCAGTGATTAAAACAACACCTAAACACATGCGTTTTTTTAGAGAATAGAATTTCAGATTTCTCTTAACATCCCTGAAGTTTACCTCTTTGTTGCCATTGTCTTCATCATCATCTGATTGAGCCATCAAAGCAAAAGTTGAGTCATATCCAATCTCCTCGCCTTCAACTACCATCATGGAACTACCACCAGTATTAGGTTTATCTTCAGACTGTTTTACTTGTGTAGTTCCCTCATGAGTTGTTTGCAAAGCTTCCCATATTTCTTTTGCAGTGTCACTGGTAGAGATTCTATTGTACTCTTCAGGTCCCATTCCATATACTAGAATTTTCTTGGCACAAAAATTCTTCTCCACCGCTTTCTTGTCTGCTTCAGTGTATTCTTTGCTGGTTTTTGCCATTGAAAATGGAAATTCATCTAGTAACTTGATTGGAACTTAAGGACCGCCGCAAATTATATCCCATAGCTCACAATCCTCAGTCATAATGAAATCATGCATTCTAGCTTTCCACCACCAATAACATTGTCCATTAAACTTTGGGGGTTTGTATATGGAATGACCTTCTTCAAAATTTGGTGGAGTTGCCATGAGGATCCTTCCTAGGTGTTAGCCTAATATGAGGAACCTGCTCTGATACCAATTGTTAGTTTGTATGGGTCCACCAAACTATAGAGTACCTGGCCCTCTACAAGATTCTACTGAGAATGCTAACAAAACAGTATGTAAATGAGGCAGAGTATTTTTACGTGGAAAAATCCCACACAAGGGGATAAAAAAACTACGACCTATACATGTAGGCTTTTAACTTCACTAACTTGTAATCTACCTATTACAAGCCACTTTACAATAATTCCTATTGCAAAGGATTTACTCAACTAACTTGTGGTACTCTTACCACAAGCCACTTTGTGACTTCCTAGTTACAAAGGCTTTTTCTAACTTGTGATGCTCTCACCACAAGCCACTTTGTAACTCTACAATTACAAAGACTTTTCCTTATGACTAAATGTAGTCACAACATAAACTCAAGGAGTTTACGGATTTTCAAGAGGATTCCTAATCAAACGCTTCTAGGTAAGTAGTTTAGGAGATACAATAAGTATAATAACAAGGTTACAACTCAACTAGGACAACAACAGGCTATCTTTTAGGAACTGGTCCATAGTTGCGTTCAACCTTGTTCTTCAAGCTTGTGAGTATTGATTTCTCTATTTTTGCAAGAGGCTTGAATAAGAAACAGAAACCTTCCAATGATGTTTTGTATAAAGCTCATTGTGGGTACATCTTGATTACATCACTTGAAATGATGTGAGTACTTTGTTTGGTTAGAGAATGAGTGGGAGGACAGTGTAGTGTGGCAAAAATAGTGTCGTCAGTCACTTCATTTCCAGCTATGTCCAATTGACTCTGTACTGCTATGAGGAAACCACAAGAGCATCAGGTCCTTGTGTGGGTTCCTAGCTCCTCAAGCTGTAGCAGTTCACCTCTAGCTGGAGTCTATTAAAGCTTGCAGCAGTCTAAGTAGGTCAGGTTCCCTATCTAGTTCTTAACAGTAAGTTTGTTAGATCATCAAAACATAAGGCAAGAATATTTAAAATCTATCATCTTGTTTATGGGTGTGTTGTTCACCACACTTATAAGCAGGAGGCGACGCATTTAGGACTGTCACTCTTTCTTCTTACTCTAGATCATGTTGTAGAGCTTATTTGTAAGAATTCAAACTATTAAACTCTATTTTATTCATAATAAAACGATACCTACATCTAAAAATATTGTTGGTAAGAGATATGTCTATGGAAGAGTTGCGCCAGTAGACCTTGACTTTGTATCATGTTTATGATAAGTAAATGTGAGGTCTTCAGCAGATCATGTGTATACTGAAAGGTGTAAGCTTCTTGATAATGATCCCTAAGGAAAGAACATCTATCCACTCTTATGGTAAAAAGCAATGAAAGAATCAGAAGATACAAGTTTCAACAAATAAAAGAAGCAACGTGAACAAGGGTACAAGGTACCTAATTAGTAAAGATGAGCATTATCTACAATTTAGGAAGAGAAATATAAGCATTTAGAGTCACCTTCAACAATAACAAAGGTATGTACAATTGGCCACACTCATCTTATTTATGCCCTATGAGGGCTAACAAAAGAAGTATAAGAGAGGGAAGGATATTAGGATTCGACTAGGGTTAGAGCAACCCAAAATGGTGGATAGAATGTTTGTGTTTATTCACATTTTTGAAGGATATTGCAAATGTGCTAATAGATCTCCTTGTGAGATACCTAGGTGGTGTACTCTAAAATAGTGAAGCTAGATTTGTGTACTATAAAGATAGGCACTGGAAGCCTTGAAGGGATAAATATTACCTTAGCATGGCTCCCGTCCCTAGTAGATAAAGAATGTTACGTAACTCGAAGAGTCAGTGGATGGAGCAAGGGGAGCTAAAAGCAAATGAATATCTTGTTGAAGTATTTAAAATAAAGTGATAGACATAAATGTTAGCGGGAAATAAGAAGAGAGATAATGAAGCATTATGAGTAAGAAGTGATACATGGATGACAACGGTAGAGTATTACTGAATCTATGGTCAAAGGAAGGAAAAGACGAAAGGTGACAGACCTTGATGCAACAAAAGAGTATAAGTCATAAAGTCACATCCTCATTTCGAGAAATAAATTCGTGACCCTAACGTGAATACCAGAAGGAAAAGTTAGACCCCAAAGTAGCAGAAATCAGTATGGATTGGTGAACAAGCTAAAATAAACATGAATTAGGGACTGAGTGGTTTGATAATGTTCAACATCATGAGAATTTCATATTGCGTTCTGGCGATAATAGAATGGACAACAAACATAGATTCATGAGAAATTTAGGGAATGTTCATTCAGGAAGACGCTTCCTTAAAGCAAGAAATGTGAGAAAAGTTAAGCTTAAGGGACTGTATGTGCCAGTTACACTAAGTGTCACCCTCGTGAATAAGGAATTTCGTTATCCTTGGTACAGAAAGGATTTTTGCAAGACGAGTAAGGGTCATCGATGATGTGAAAAGAAGCCAAAGATAAAGAGGTAAAGCATCTATACGTAGATCTTCGTAGCACTCAACTTAGCACCTTCGTAAAGGGGGAATATGGAGTAATGTGACATTAAGTCAGAATTAAGTGGTTCTAGTAATTATAGAATGGTAAAGAAGAATACGACAAAAAAAGAGGGATGAGATTGCACTTATTCAAATGCTATAGATAAGCTACGATTCTAGAACATTATGCAAACACGAAATCAAGGAGGGGAAGTGAGGGTTCCTGCCTGAGATGTTATTGACAAATAAGGAGCCAGTACGAGACTTAAGTTAAGAAAAAGGAAATAACCCAAGAAAGATTACGCGGGATGTTAATATGAGAGTGGGCTAATGATTAGTTTGTAGTTGATTCAGGAAGAGCCTAGTTATGGCTAGAAAAGAGGACACAGACTAATCAATAGGTAGTGCAAGATAAACATAGTAAACCCCAACATGCGGAATTCAGTCTCGTAGATATGACATCATGATCCTTGAGAAATATTCAGATAGGAGTTGGGGCAGTTAAAGGTACCATATGAGTGTTACTGAAATAAAAGAGAATGCCACTGGGAAGACAGTCAAAATATTAGTTCAGAAGCAACCCTACAAGTACAAGGGCGTGAAGGTAAGTAACTAAGGATAATTATAGGTGAGTACGAACATAAAAAATTCTGTCGGGTAAACGATATAACCAGCTTGTAACTTTACAAGAGCCAAAAGGTCCCCCTAAGTACTACAATGAAAAACTAGCTGAGGAAATAAGGAAGAAGGCTTCAACCTAAGAACATTGACCTAAAGAGAAAATGGTCATGTAACAACAGTCTCACAACTACATTATATGCACTTCATAATAAAATGGCACCTACCGTGGGTAATGAACGGGAAGTAAAATTAGAAGTGATATTCAAGACCATATGAGTTTTATGGAATTTCAGTATATGTGGGAACTAAGATAAGCTAAATATGCACGCAAAAAGGGGACAGAAAGACCATTAAAAGAATTTGCTTACGTTTGAAGAAAGCTGAGATGGAACAAAAAGAATTATTCGATTAATGCTCCAGAGTTAGTTACGTTATGAACGCATTTAAGAGTTCGGAGTATTATCCACTTAGCATATATGTTGACAATCATACAGTCGTAGAAGATTTTGGTATAAGTTAAAAGAAAGGATTGAGTCCAGGTCATCGACAAAGGATTTAATTGTTAGAAGATTGTATCCTGGATCTTACATAGCGTCCATGAGAGGCTAAACTAATACCATGAGCCGCAGATCGAAAGATAGCTTAAGCCTGCATAAAGGATGATCACATGGAAGAGGAAACTAAAGAATTATATCAACTAAGTAAATCAGGAGCCTGATTATTGGACCTAGAAAGTTATTGACATCATGATGGAGAACATTGCATAATCACTCTTAATATCAGAGGTACAAGAGAGATAGTATAATATCTATATTCTATAATGGCTCTACGATAAAGCTAGTTAGAAGAGTACAAGCCTTATAAGATGTCAGTATGAAGCTCCCACCGTATTATGTATGCACCAAAGGTGCAAGTGTTATAATGAGAGATTCAAGTTGTGGATGTGAATTGTACCTATATGGAAAGGAGGTCATGAAAGAGATAGAAGATATGATGCGAGATTTTAAGGCAAAAGTAAACAACGTATGAGATACTCAAATGCAGAAGGTTGTGAATAGTCCATACTGTAGATAGAAGGCTAGAAGCGCTGGTATTTAGTACCCAGGAATGATAGAGTCGTCGTTAGTGGCATATATTCCGTCTTATGGTTTCTAGATATCGAGAGGTCTAGTTAAGGGTGTAAAAGAAGAGTTATAGACGATGTGATATCTAGCTTGATGTTCCAGAATAATAAAAGAAAATGGGTGCAAGCAAGGTTGTGAGCAATATAAATGGATATATGTAGGTCTCAAGATAAAATATGATAAAGCGACAAGGTTTTAGGAAGACAAGAGCAAGGACAAGAAAGGGTGAGTGAGAAGGTAATGAGAAATAGATGAGTCCTCGGGATTAAGCCCATGAAAACAAGATAGCTGATGGCTTCTCTAAGTTATAGAAAGCTCTGTATAGCTTGAATGGACTCAAAGGAATCTACGACTAGTAGCATTTAGAAAAGATGGAATGCTAAATAATTGTGATAGATAAAGGATAACATTTGTGCCTTCGACCGAGTAATGATTTGAAGAGGATTTCATGGATTTTACGGAATTAAATTACCAACGTAAAGTGAATCACATTGGAATGCTATAAAATACGATTATTGAAGTACAATATCACCCCTAAGTGGATCAGGAAAATCACTTCTAATATTCCTCGATGCAGCATAAGCTCTAGTGGTAATGTATTATGTAAAAAGTTTCAAGTTATCAACGGAAGATTGTAGATCAACATTGAGGTGAATCGATAATGGATGAACAAAAGATACAAAGTACGAGATGAGATTAGGCCATCAGACTTAAGATGGATAGTAATGAAGAAGTGTTAAAAGGCTTAGCTTTATGCATATAGGATAAGCAATGAGAGTAACCTGGAGTTTGGTCGCAGGCCTCAGTAACAATAAATCGAAGTAAGAGTTATGGTATAGTATGGCCTACTTAGATATAGTAAAGCTAACGATTCCCAGAGGGACAGCTTGGCATAGTTTTGTATATGTTCACAAAGTGAGGCCTAGAGATCGGCTAAGAGCTGGAGGAAATAGGAGAGAAGCATTGCATAGGCGCACATAAAGAGTTAGAGTCGTACAGGCTTCATGATAGAAGGTAGCAATAGTTACGAGATTAGAAGGATTCCGACTACATGTCATGGTGTGAAAAAGATGCTTAAAGGGGGGAATGCCCTAGCCTTTGGATTTATTCAAAGAACAATTGCCTAAATGGAAAGGAGAATATTAAAGTATTCATAAGGGCTATGGGTTATGAGAACGATAAGTGCATTAGCCAACATTCGAGGACGAATGTTCCAAGGGGGGGATGATGTTATGCCCTACAGTATTACGTCGATATTATACCCTACAATATTATACATGAAATTGTCATAAGATAACTGAACTCAGTTCAAGGACAAGATTGTTTAGAGATTATAAGCATTATGCTATTTCAAGCAAGTGATGGATAAGTTCGTGAAGATGAGAGGGTAAGCAAATCAAAGAAAATAAATTTTCGTCGAAGTTTGACATTTTGGGATAAAATACAGGCGAGCTAAAATACCCGGTACTTATAGACTAGTACCACACAAGGTACCACATGACCATGATAGTAAGGTGTATAAGGTATGTTAAAAGTGAGTAGTATTCTAAGTAATTTGATATAATTCTTAATTATGTAGATTATTGGTTAAAGATTGAATTAGCAAGTTAATTAAAATTAGTGGGTAATTAATTAATAACCTTGCGATAAGACTTAGACCCCCCCCCCCCCAAATGTGGAATGCCTTCTTACCTATCTAATGACTTTTAATGAAGGTGAAAAGGTGTCATATTTTGAGAAAGGAAAGTGGCCAAGCTTGGAATGTGGGGCCTACCCAAAAAATTAAAGATAACATTCATAATTCAACAATATTTTCTAATCTCTTAAGAAGAATTTCACCCAAGCTTTCCATTACATAATGTTAATTCTAAATCTCTTGAGAAAGAGTTTCAACAAAGATGACTTTGCAATAGCAACATTATTGCTTTGAGCATTTCATACGGATTGTTCCATATTTCGATCTTGTCGTTACGTGTTTCATCGTAATCAACACGTGTTGGAGGGCTTGTCAATAGAATCGGATAAGGTATGTTAAGGATAAGTCCGTCCTTCCTTTGGCATGATCTCGTAATTACATATGGTTGATAAAGAGGCATCAAGAGAAGTTCATGATCCCGAATTTATATACATTATCCTAGTCTTATAAGTTACAGTACTCTACCTTATCGGGACTTCATATTTAATTGAGTATTGTCTTTTTCTAGTCAAGAGAGCATAGAGCCTATAGATACAGTATTACAGTATTTTCATTACCATCGATCTATAATCGATGGGCAGGCCCCTATTGGGCAACCTCTAATCACATGGTAAGTTATATACCAAGCCTACTGCGGCGGAGCGCCTATGAGCGAGCCCAGTTGGCCGAGATACAGAGCCTAGTATGGTTGAGAGCGTATGAGCGAGCCTACTCCGGCAGAGCAGTTATATATATACTGAGCCTTAGAAGGCCAGACAACTATTTTGCTTACTATATTGAGAGAGTTGAGTCTGTATCAATAGATGAGCATATCTTCAGATTATCTTTGACTCCCAGTTACTTTAAGTTATTATATTATTAGTTGAATTTCAGATTACAGTATATTGCCTTAAATACTTGGTATATTATTTTGCACTGACGTCCCTTTTCTGGGGGCACTGCATTTCATGCGTGCAGGTTTAGACAAACAGAGAGGTAGACCTCCTCATTAGGTATTGCCCAATTTTAGCTTGATCGGTAAGCTCTATGCCCTTTGTAGTTGCCGGGTCTAAAGCTTTACGTACATCTTGTGTATACATATATATATGTTATGAGTAGGTCGGGGCCCTAATCCGATCATAGTACATCCATTAGTAGAGGCTTGTAGACATATCTTGTCAGTTAGTGCAGTTTATTAGACTTGTAGGCCTTGTATGTATATTTTGATTGGTTTGCCAACTGTAGTAGTTATGATGGCCTTGTCGGCCAGCTTTATATTGATGTTTAGTCAGCATTTGCAAATTGTCCTGAAGTGTGGCCCATGGACAAAGTATGACGTTATATGTTCAGAGTCCCTTAGTCACAAGTTTGTACGCAAGGATAGTAAGGCATCGGGTGCCGGTATCTCCCCCCAGGTTCAGGGCGTGACAATAGGTTTTTCACCTTTTGAGCTGGGTGTTTTTCACGTAAAAATACTTGTTTTCTTCACTTTCTGCATTTATTGTTCCACAACAGTAGCATAAGGAACACATACAAGAACCGGGTTCTCCTATAATCTGTGCATGCAAAAAATTGGATACCACATAAATCCCCCCCCCCCTCTTGTGTGGTATGGAAGTATAAAATAATAATTGATATCAGAGCGGGTTATCCTTGATGAGGCTAACACCTTAGGAAAGATCAAGATGAGTGCACTACCTGAAAACTATAAAGAGCAATCCACCACTAGGCCAGTACTATTCAATGATCGCTATTATTTTTTTGTGGAAGGAGAGAAGAAGAGTTCACTTGCAGATGACTGATGGATGCTCCAAATATGGTATAAAGAACTACATGATCAAGAACTTTCCTATGTGAAAAGTCGGGTGGAAAAAGGAGAAATCTGAAAGAAGGAACCAAAAGAAGGAACACGTTCATGACAAGAAGAACTACATCAAAAGGTCATCCAAAGCAATGGTTACTACTTGGAAAGATAGTTCAGATGAAGACACTAATGATAATGCTGAACGAGCTCTCATAGCAATTCAAGAATCTGAAGATGAACCTGATCAAGAATATGAGATAAGTTTTCTAGACCTTAAGGATAAAATTAAACTCCTTTCTAAAGATAGACTATTAGAATTGTTGCTAACTTTAATTGATGAATCCATGAATATTGAAAAAGAACAGTTGTCAAAAGAGTGTAACTTTTTAAAAGCAAAATGCAAAAACCTGGAAATAAACATTTGTAAAACTAAAAAGGAAAATAATACTTTGAAGAACCAGGTTCATGCACTTGATACATCTGTCTTAGAACTTAGATCTGAGAATCTAAAATTGAAGTTAGGAACAGGTAAAGAAATAGCTAGTGACACATAACTCTCACTAGAAAAGGATCTAGGAAAGGTAAAAGATGAGCTTTATAAAAGAGATGAACTGGTAAGAACCCTGAAGGAGGACTTGACTAAGGTTAAGCATGAGTTAGATAGAACATGTAAAAGGAACGTGTCCTCTGATGAACTTTCATGGGTACAAAAATACCATAGTAGCAACAGAAAGGGACTTGGCTTTGGAAATTCTGCACCTAAATGGGATCCCAAAAATAAGCACCTAACATTCCCTGAGAATAAGATTTGCACACACTGTGAAAACACTGGTCAAGTTGGGCTTAAAATAAAAGGAAGGTCAAAAGAATAAAAAAATTGTTCTAGGAAAAATAGGCTGCCAAATTGGGCTAAAAAGAACTTAATTTTTCCTTTTGCCTATAGAAAGGGACCCAAACTAGCTTGGGTTCCTAAGACTAACCTCTAATTTTTTTTTGCAGGTCCAAGTGGGAGAGAGCAACCAAAAGTGATATATGATAAAAGGTTGATCAAAACACATAATAGGAAATAATAAAAGGTTCCTTTCACTTTTGGCCTTTAAATGAGGTAATGTCTCCTTTGAAAATGGAAATCAAGGTAAAATCATTGGAGTTGGAAAGTCTTGCAGGGAAGAAGAGTGATCAATATATATATAGTGGATCTATCCACACTTTCCGATAATGAACTCACTTGCTTGAGTGTCCTGGACAGTGATCCCCTCATTTGGCATAAGAAACTTGGACATGCTAGTCTAACAACTCAACAAACTAGTCTCCAAGGACTTGGTGATAGGGTTGCCTAACATTAAGTTCGAGGAAGATAAAGTTTGTGAGGCTTGTGCAAGGGGGAAGCAGGTAAGATCTTCTTTAAAAAGCAAGAAAATGGTAAGCACCACCAGAACGATAGAACTGGTCCATATGGATCTTTGTGGACCAATGAGAACATTGACCAGATATGGTAAGAGATATGTTATGGTGCTTGTTGATGATTACTCTCGGTTTACTTGGACACTGTTTTTTAATATCTAGAGATGAAGCATTTGACATGATCACTTCATTTGTTAGAAAAACTTAGAAAGAACTAGGTAATTAACTTGCATCAATTAGGTCTGGACATGGTACTGAATTTGAGAATGTTAAATTTGTTGAATTGTGCGATGAGCATGGCATAGGTCATAACTTTTCTGCCCCTAGGACTCCACATCAAAATGGAGTAGTTGAAAGAAAAATAGGAATTAGAGGAAATGGCTAGGACTATGCTACTTGCTAGTAAATTGCCTCAAAGCTTCTCGACGGACGCTGTGGAGTTTTGCATGCTACATCATAAATAGTTGCATGACTAGACCTCTTGTTAAGAAGATTCCCTATGAGTCACTTAAAGGGAGAAAGCTAAATATATCCCATCTTAGGGCATTTAGATGCAAGTGCTTTGTGCACAATAATGACAAAGACTCCCTAGGAATGTTTGATCCCAGAAGTGATGAGGGAGTATTCTTGGGATATTCTTCACATAGTAAAGCTTATAAGATATACGATAAAAGAACTATGTGTGTAGAAAAAAGTGTATCTGTTATTTTTTTTTAAAACTAATATTCTTTCTAAGAGGCAGGAACAAGATAATGAAGAGATTGGGCTAATAAAAAATTCAAATAGTGAAACCACAGTCCATCCTGAAGATGCATCACATGAAGGAATAGGTGATGGAATAGGTCATTCCACCCATGGCAACATGACAGGGAGAACTAACTAGAGAGGAACTGATCCTCAAACCTCGAGGGAACCTGTCCATGAACCTATTCCTCAGTAACAAAACCAGGAAGGAACATCCAAAGAAATTGACACTCATATTGAAACATCCATGAATTTGGATATAAATGAACCTAGTTCATCTATTGATCAAAAGTTTTATAGGTAAATGATTGGTTCTCTATTATATCTCACTACTAGCAGACCTGATATTCTTTTCAGTATAGGACTTTGTGATTGATTTCTGGCAAATCCAAAGGAGTCGCACTTGACTGATGTTAAGAGGATCTTGAGATACTTGAAAGGCACTACTGGCCTTTGTCTTCGGTATCCAGAAGATAGTAACTTCAACATAGTGGGATATGTTGATGCTAATTATGCAAGTTTTCTTATGTATAGAAAGAGAAACCTAGGTATGTCATACTTTCTTGGCTCATGTCTTGTGTCTTGGACTACCAAAAAGAAAAATTTTGTGGCCTTATCTACTGCTGAAGTTAAGTATGTTGTTGCTGCCTCATGTTGTGCTCAATTGTTACGGATCAAACAACAATTAATGGATTTTGGAATTTATGAAGGTTGTATCCCTATATTCTGTGATAACACTAGTGCAATTAGTATGACCAAGAACCTGGTTCATCAAAAGGGAACTAAGCATATAGATGTTAGGCAATACATTTTGAGGGGCAACTATGAGAAGGGTTTGATCACTATAGAATTTTGTGCTACTGACAAGAAAATAGCTGGCATCTTCACAAAAGCTGTAAGTATAGATCACTTTGAAAGAAACAAGTTAATATTAGGGATGATTAAGATCACCTAAAAGGAACCAGTTCTAACTCAAAAATTTGTTAGAAAATTGTGAATTTTTGTACATAATTAGATTAGATTTTGCTCAGTCTCATACTACCATAAGTATACTCTTGTGCCATATGATAACATGACTCATTAATATATATAATGATATTATCTCTATTTTCTTGGAAAATTCATACTCACACAAGAGATTTTTCAGTGAAGAACCTAGTTCATCAAGATTATTTGGTACGTATTCTCCATTCTGCATAGTTTGAAATAATTATATTGGATCATGATTAAGAGAAGAGTCACATTCAATCTCAAAACCCATTGTACGTATCCATTATAAAAATGGACCAGTTTCGTTCAAAAGAGGAGTCCAAACCGCATTAAGTGCCTAGATTCTAGGGAACCTCTCTAACATCTTTTCAAAACAGAAATGCAGTTTGATTAGACCTCTGAAAAGGCTGTCATCACTCAATTGAACTCCTCCACTTTATATTGATAAGGCTTTACTTGTTTCTTGACTTCTAAATCTTCAAGCCGTCAAAATTCTCTCCAACTTCTCTCATCTTCCAAACACGCTCAAACCTCCTTTTCTTTCTCCCTAGCGTAGAAATGGCTAACACCTTTGATAATCCCTAATCACCACCAAAGGAAACCTCACCCTCACCATCTGATACACATTCAACTACTCCCATCTCTAAGAAATAAAGGGTAAAAATGATGGCTCGTAAGGTTGTTGCTGGTGGAGAGGAAATCAAGAAAATAAATGAAAAATTGAAAGCAAGTAAGGAAGAAGAACCCAAAAATCCGATGAGTCATTCAAGTCTACAACTGAGGGGGAAGAAATGGTTTCTTTTGAGTCTAAACATGTAACGTCTGGCCCCAAAGTTAATCCTGAAACTATTTCTAAGGTTGCTACAAATTTAGAGAATAGGTTTGTTCTAGTAGGATCGATAGCAGTATTGAAATTACTGAGTCTGGAAAGGTGGGTGGTAAAAATAAAAGAGAAAAGAAAAAGAGAGAGAGGGTGATTGAAATACTGTGAGGGTAATGGGAAAAGGAGTGGCCGAATCTTCACCTACTCTTGTTGTCCTTACTAAAGAATCAAGTGATGTGGTAGTCTGGGGTGAATAATCTGATGGAGAAAAGCAGAGTGTGAGAGTAACAGGGGAAAGTGGGTCTAGAGAAGTTGTTGAGGGGTTGGTTAGGCTAAGAAAAAATGTTGAAGAACTTGTTCCATCTGAACAGAAAACCCTCAGACCTACTAAAAAGGGTGACTGACAGTTACAATCCCAAGAAGAAAGGAAGTTCAGGAGCTAAAACTCTTGGCATTGCTAGGGAAAACAAGAAAAGGAAGGCTGCCCCTTCTGTTATTTCTGTTATTATCCCACAAGAGGCAGAGCCACAAGAAGCCAGAAAAAGCAGAATGAGGCAGAACTGGAGAAAGCCTTGGAAAAAAGTAGAAGAAAAGTAGTTGCTAAGGGAAAGAAGAAGATGAGTGAGACCGTTGAGACTGTTGATATTGATGAGATGGACCTAGTCCGTCGAGATGAAGATAAGACAGAAGAAGTGGAGGTTATGACTCCTAAACCAGAGAAAGCCAAGCCTTCCACAAAAAAGTCTATTTCATAGTCAAAGTTTGCAGAACCATCCACTTTAGCAAAGAGAACCAGGTCTGCTGTAAAATCAAGAAAAGTGAAAATTGTAGAGGAAGAAGAATGGAGTGGGGAGGAAGAAGAAGATGATTCTGATATTGTGAAAGACAAGCTGGCCAAGTTTGGCAAGAGAACTACCTTGAAAGGCAGACTTCTCAGGAACTTAGAGGAGGAAGGAATTTTGCTGCTTTTGGAAAAGTTACAATTACAAGGCTAGAATAACATGGTCCTTCAGATGGATGGCAGGTTTGCCAGAACTAAAATTATTGAGTTTATGCCCAATTGTGAGGTAAAAGATGGAAGGGTCACCAGTACAGTGAAAGGAGTGAAAGTCGCTTTTAATTTAAAAGGAGCTGGGTGAGATTTTAGGTGTAACTGTTGAAGGGTACAGTGACTATAAGAAGCTCAAGTGGCCAAGCCTAGAAAATCTCCCTATTGCCCTTGCCATTACCAGAAAATTCAGTGACAATAAGAGAGAAAATTGAGCCCAAGGTTGTGTAAAAGAGTGAGATGAAGCCACCCCACAAAGTGATGTTCAAATTTGTCAACAAATGTATTCTGCCAAGGTAGGAAATGAGGCACATTGCAAACTTCATGGACTTGGTCCTGATGGAATGTTTGGATAGTGGGAGGCAGATTAATTGGCCTGGATTTATTATCCAACTTATTGATAGGGTTATAAATGGCACCAAAACTCATGCAATTCCCTATGGCTTCATTCTCACAACTGTGCTTGCACATTTCAAGGTACCTATGAAGAGTGGGAGGTTAGTACAAGAAAGGATCATTTTGGTGCAAATACTCTGCTTTCTTGTGACTACGAAGTCCATGCCACTCCTAAAGAACTTGGTTCATCCAACAAGGTACCAGTGAATAGTAAGGTGTGGGCCTTGGTACAAGAAAATGGGCTAAGGATGCTGAGATTGAAAGGCTGAAGAAGAGGTTGGCAGAGGTGGAGAATGAGAGAGATGCTCTCAGAATTGAGCTGGCAAGAGAAAAAAAGAAGAATGATGGCATTCTTCAAGAAGTGCTGAAACTCCTCCAAGCCAAAAACCAAGCACATGGTCCTTCCCAGCCTTAAGCCTCCTAGCCTAGTGTAGATCAACCAGTGACCTAGCTCGGGATTTCTTTTGTTTCTTTTGCCCATGATCCAGTGTTTATATTTCTTTTTATGCTTTGTAGTAGGATCTTATCAATCAATGAAATTCACTGCCTTTTGCTCTAACTGTTTGTTGATATTTCTTAGATGACTAATATCCTTAGATTGATAGATGGTGCTTAAATCCATGATTGTATTTGAAGTAGCCCCAGTGGCCATGAGTAATTTTTATTAAAATCTGGTTATCTAACATAATTATGCAACTTTTCGATGATGCCAGAAGGGAGAATTAGGTTGTGCTTTTACTTTAAACTGTGATGTTTATAACCTAATGAACCCCGTCGTTGATAATTTATGTCTTTAAAATGGAAAGTTTTCCAACAGTGTATTGATGTTGAGCTGAGTTAAAACAGGTTTCATGCTTATGAAGCACGGAGTTTGTCATCATCAAAAAGGGGGGAATTTATTAGCTTGAGTAAGTTTGTTTTGATGATTGACAAAGGAACACATGCATATAACCAGGTCCATGGACAGTGTACACAGATGACGGACAGAATCAAACAAAAGACTTGCACATAAAAGGGATAAGTATAAGTGGTTATATCTGATATTCCTTGAACGAAAATGTTGCATACTTGATAAGGACCAGGACTACTTACTCGAAGAGAACTCTATCCAATATAAGAGAAGAATTATAAGTTGAAGTTGACTAGAACTCTTTTACCAAGGAAGAGTAAAGCATTAGAACTCTAGTTAATCTTTATTTACTAATTCTATAAATATTAGTGTTGTTTTCTTTTACAGGTGATACACACATACTTAAGTAAAAAGTACAAATTGAGAGCAAAATAGCAAGGCATTTTGTGAGCAATTCCTGTGAGATTTATGAGTGCGATCTTGATGCTACACGAACCAGATTGAAGAACCAGCTCCATAAAGAGTTTTATATGTCTTTCTTTATTTCTAGTTCAAAGTGTAGTAGGCGTTTTAAGTTATACCTTTCAGTTTTCTAAGAAGCAAATTATACTAGGTACCTGAGTTGTATCTTTCAAGTTAGAGTTAATTTGAAGTAGTCGCAACAGCCTGTGGCTGGTTGCTATAAGGGTTGGAGTTAATCCGTAAGTTTGCAAGAGTTTGTAAACTTTGTTGTTGGCTCAGAGTTATAGTGAAGTGTTTGGAGAAAATCCTATTGGGTAGTAGGTCGTGATTTTTTCACCTTTTGAGTCGTGTGTTTTCCATGTAAAAATCCTTATATTCTTTACTTTCTACATTTATTATTCCATAATATAGTATAAGCAATACATAGAAGAACATGGTTCTTTTATAATACGTGCACGTGAAAAATTGGACACCCCTCTTGTGTGGTATTGAAGTATAAAATAACACAAAGGTTACTCGCAAATCGACCCAATGCATCGGGAACAAGCATCGTCATAACGTATGACGTCACTCCCTCTCTTGGACCAGATTGCTCCAACAAATCACCCGGGAAATTTAAGGGATTTGAAATACGCAGCCCACAGAGAGCCACATTGCCTGCTCTCTATAACGACTATGACCCATGTTATCTCTTCGACAAGCCCGACCATGAACGACATTATCCGCTCATTGAGCGCGCCCGCGAAGACGACCTCAAGAAGCGGAGGAACTAACTGTATGGGCAAAAAATTATCATAGTTGTATTTAGATTACGTCAACATTAAGAGGGCCTTCGAAGGCTATCACGTGTCATCAGTGTGACTTCAATAATAGACAGATTCAAGGCTGAAGTGATTTGACAAGAGATGAAGTGCTAGGTCGAGGAGTCAACAGAGATCAAGGTCGAGGACGTGCAGTATCCTTAAATTAAGTAATAACGGCCAGTTTTAGGATAAGACTTTAAAGAGAATATTTCAGTGAATATTCTCTCGATCTGTATTATTAGGGTTTTGTCACACATGTCCCCTTATAAATAGAAAGAGACATAGTTATAGGGGATATTGAACACTCATTTGGAAAACAACAACACCTTTCTTTGTGATTCTTGCTTTATCACATATATACAAAATACACCTTTTCTTGAGATCATTGTCTAGCTTTTCTCTTACGATCCAAGGAGAATCTGAATATTCAAAGGCTTATCAATCATTTATCATTGTCAGAAGGAATATTACACGAGTTCATCCTCTTTTTCGGTCATCTTTGTTATATTTATTTGCATAAATACCATTATACACTATTTATTGCTATTCACTTCATATTTGTGCCATTAAGTGTTATTCATTATTATACATCTACCAATGTTACCACATATTTCGTGACATTCTGCCACGACATTAGTTAAATAATGGATATTATAATTGGCTAAGATTAACCCTACCTTATTAAAAAAATCTAATTATTTAAACCTAGATCTAAATTTTGGGCAAATATTAATACTAATAAAATACTTGCACCTCCAGTAATGAGTTGGATTATCATGTGCTTCCTTTATTTTGGTATGATCATTCAGGCGACAACAGCAAAATAAAAATACAAGTGAAAGGTTTCGTATTTTAACAATGTTAAAAATGATAAACTTCTTCATCAAGTCTGAAGTCTCAGAGTTTGGTTTTCGTGCTCTTTAATTTCTTGCTTCTATTTTACCGACAGATAGGATTTAAAAAATATACACATCCAGTATTAATTGGAGTTGAAGTCTTGAAGATTCCTCTTCTCTCTTGTATTATTACCAGTCATATAAAACGACAAGAGTTGCATATGTATGTATGTAGTGTTGGGAGTTGACCTCGATGCTTTCTTTCTTGCGAGGTGCTATTCGTTGATATATCATCACAAAGGACAAGACTTGCTGGAAATCATGTGTAACTCCCGCTTTTCTGGTGTTATGAATAAATTAAAAACTTAGCACATCAAATGGTTGGAGAAGACTTCTTTGTTCTCTTAGGATGCACTCCCTCCCTCCCATTTCATATGATTGTGATTCGGAGTACAAGGATGAAGCTATCTACTTTTTGTGTGAATGTGAACAAAGAATTTTCAAATAATTTGAAATATCATTTACATATTTAAAAGCTACGCAAAATAATACTATAAATCATAGTAACAAGTAACATTTCAAAATATTTAATAGACATGTGAAAACATGAGGTCAAAGAAAAACTCCTTTGATATCCCATGTGAATGTTGAGATCCACATTTATTTCTTCATGTGTCGCGTTCCTTGAAAAATACATTGCTATACCTTCTACCAAGATCGAGTCCTTGGTTCTACTAATTTTTAGGATCCGTTTGGATATAGATTCCCCAATATTTTTGTTATGATCCGAAATTCTCACCTTCGGAAGTCGTGATGGCGCCTACTAGTAGAAGCTAGGCAAGCCACGAACTTAGAAATCTTTAACTCTTCTGTTTTAATCTTTTTTTTTTCTTTTTTACAACTTATATTAACAAGTGATAAACATCTAAATGGCAGCAGAATATGAGATTTAAGTGAAAGACTTAAATAAATATAAAACCAAAATGTTTCGAAAGTCAACACATGCCTCTACCCAGAAACTGGTGTCACAATATCCACAGACTATTAAGAGTACTACATACAACGGTTTGAAGCAAGAATAACATTGTTTGCCTCGGATACATGAGATAACAAAACATAATAAAAGATAAAGGAGACGTCGGGCCTGCGGACGCCTGCAAGGCTACCTCGATGTCTCGGTGGACTGAAGGTTGGCTCCCCTACTGCTGCTGATCAAGTGCCGCTCCGGTATCTGCACAAAGTGCATAGTGTAGTATCAGCACAACCGACCCCATGTGCTGGTAAGTGCCTGGCCTAACCCCGGCGAGGTAGTGACCAAGCTAGGACCAGACTCCAGATAAACCTGTGCAGTTATATAATATATGGCGGAAAATAAACATGAATAAGAAGTTTAAAATTGGAGGGGGAAACATGCTTCGGGGAAACATATCAATTCTATCAGAAACTTAATAAACTATGAAAGAACACTCGATGTCTACAATCAATACGATAACAATACTGTTGCGGCGCGCAACACGATCCTTTATCATTTAACATTGTTGCGGCGTGCAACCCGATCCACATATATAACTGTTGCGGCGTGCAACCCGATCCAATATAATATCTGTTGCGGCGTGCAACCCGATCCAATATAATATCTATTGCGGCGTGCAACCCAATCCACATATATAACTGTTGCGGCGTGCAACCCGTTCCAAATATACAGTCAACAATAATTATAATTAACCATCCCGGCAAGGGATCAATAATAGACTACACTATCCGGCAAAGGAACTCAACAGTACAAGTATATACGTCCCGATAAGGGAGTAACCGCCATAACCAAACTTGTTCCAACATCTAACTATCTCAACTATAACTCAGCTAGTTTCAACATCCAACTACCCCAGCTATAACTAAACTTGTTACAACTCCTAACACGAAGAATCATCAACCTAAGCGTCCGTAATATCAATTAAGAACACAATGCAAGGGAACATCAACTCAACAATAGCCCGGCAAGGGGGGCAACATAATGATCTCTACTCTTTCTCACTTTTACCTCACAATTAACTTCACAACTCGAGCCAATGCTCTAGAGTTTCGATTATCACTGAGCCCACGCTCCTTAATGTTCATAGGTCACAATTCTTTCCACAACTTTACACAATAAATAGAAATCTTCACCAAGGCACGAATAATACAACGAGATCATGAAAATCACAGTATAAGACTCACGGTCATGCTTGACACCAACGCATAGATACTCGTCACCATGCCTATACGTCGTACTCGACAAGAAACAAATAGCAAATAGGACACAACTCCTAATCCCTCAAGCTAAGGTTAGACCAAACACTTACCTCGATGCCACAAACACAACTCAAGGTTCAATTATAGCTTTACCCCTTGATTCCACCGCCAATTCGCTCGTATCTACTCACAAATTACTTAATTACATCACTAACCGCTAAATGAATCAATTCTAATGCATGAAAATAGGTTTTACCAAGATTTCCCCAAAAATTCAAAAATTGCCCCCGGGCCCACATGGTCAAAACCCGAGGTTCCAACCAAAACCCGATTACCCATTCCCCCACGAGCTCAAATATATAATTTGTTTTGAAATCGGATCTCAAATCGAGGTCCAAATCCCCATTTTTTGAAAAATATAGGTTTTACCCAAAACACTCGATTTCCCCCATGAAAATTATTGATTTGAAGTTGAAATCATGTTAAAAGATATTAGTGATTGAAGACAATTAGTTAAAAATGACTTACATTGATTTGGAGAAGAAAGAGTGTTTGAAAAATCACCTCTTATGTTTTTGGGGTTTTTGAAAAGTGCAAAATGACTGATAGTCTCGTCTATTTATACCCCTCTCAGACCCTCTCCGCGGACCGCATAAAAAGGACTGCGTCCGCGGAGCTCCACCGCGGACTGCGAGACCTGGCTTCAGAGACCTGCAACTTCTCTGAATCTGCAACTTTTTCCTAAGTGTAAAAACATCCCGAAACTCACCCGAGCCCTCAGGGCTCCAAACCAAATGTCATACTAACTCAAAAATATCATATGGACTTACTCGTATAATCAAATCCTCAAAATAACCTCATGAACATCAAATTAAATCTCGAGATCAATGAAATTTTCTCCAAAACTTCTTTAAACATAAATTTTGCAATTTAAGTCCAAATCACGTCATATGACATCTGTTTTTCACCAAATTCCACAGAAAGGTCTTAAACCATATATAAGATCTGTACCGAGCACCGAAACACAAATTCGGTCCCGATACCATCATGTTCTAATCAAATTCCATTTCAAATTTCTTTAAACAATTCCAGAAAATAATTTCCTTTAAAAATTCATTTCTCAGGCTTGGGACCTCGGAATTCGATTCTGGGCATACACCCAAGTCCCATATTTTCCTACGGATCCTCCAGGACCTTCAAATCACGGGTCCGAGTCTGTTTACCCAAATGTTGACCGAAGTCAAATTTATTTATTTTACAGTCAAAACTTATCATTTTTCACAGATTATCATATTTAAGTTGTCTGGCTACGCGCCCGGACTGCGCATGCAACTCGAGGTGACTCTAAATAAGGTTTTCAAGGCCTCAGAACATGGAAGTTTCATATTAAAACAAGTTATGACCTTTTGGGTCATCACATTCTCCACTTCTAAAATAATCGTTCCTCCTCGAACGGACAGTACCTGAAGGAAGTACCTGAGTCGGGAAAAAGATGGGGATAATGGCTCCGCATATCGGACTCCGACTCCCAGGTCGATGCCTCCGTAGGCTGATCTCTCCATTGAACATGAACAGAAGGAAAACTCTTCGATCTCAACTAACGAATCTGCAGGTCTAGAATAGCCACCGGCTTCTCCTCATACGACAAGTCCCTGCCAACTGAATAGTGTTGAAGTCTAACACGTGATATGGATCGCCGTGATACTTACGAAGCATGGACATGTGAAACACTAGATGCACGGTTGAAAAGCTCGACAGCAATGCAAGTCTATAAGCCACCTCTCCCACTCGATCGGGAATCTCAAACGGACCAATGAACCTAGGGCTAAGCTTGCCCTTTTTCCCAAATCTCATCACTCCCTTCATAGGAAACACTCGGAGCAATACCCGCTCACCGACCATAAATGCCACATCTCAAACCTTTCGTTCTGCATAACCTTTTTGCCTGGACTGAGCTGTACGAAGCCTATCCTGAATAATCCTAACATTGTCCAAGGCCTCCTGAACAAGATCTGTACCCAACAACCGAGCCTCTCCCGGCTCAAACCATCATATCGGAGACCGGCACTGCCTACCATATAAAGCCTCATAAGGAGCTATCTGGATACTCGACTGGTAGCTGTTGTTGTAGGCGAACTCTGCTAAAGGCAAAAACTGATCCCACGAGCCTCCAAAGTCAATACACAAGCTCAGAGCATATCCTCCAAAGTCGTACTTAACCTGCTGACAATTCAAACACCGAGCTACATATGCAATGATATCCTTCTTCATTCTCTGCCACCAATAATGCTGCCGCAAATCCTGATACATCTTCGCGGCGCCCGGATGAATAGACTATCGGGAACTATGGGCCTCCTCTAAGATCAACTCTCGGAGTCCATCCACATTAGGCACATAAACTTGTCCCTACAATCTCAAAACTCCATCATCATCTAAGGTAACCTGCTTGGCACCTCCATGCTGCACCGTCTCTAAGGAACACACAAATGGGGATCATCATACTGCCGATTACGGATACGCTCCAATAAAGAAGAACAAGCGGCTGTGCAAGCTAGCACATGGCTGGGCTCAGAGACATCCAACCTCATGAATTGATTGGCCAAATCCCGAACATCCAAAGCAAGCGGTCTCTCACCGCCCGGAATATAAGCAAGATTGCCCATACTGGATGACTTCCTACTCAATGCATCGGCCACCACATTGGCCTTTCCCGGATGATATAAGATAGTGATATCATAATCTTTCAACAACTCTAACCACCTCCTCTGTCTCAAATTCAACTCCTGTTGCTTGAACAAATACTGAAGACTCTTGTGATCCGTGAACACCTCACATGCCACGCCATACAGATAATGTCTCCAAATTTTCAATGCGTAAACAATGGCTGCCAACTCCAAATCATGGACCGGGTAGTTCTTCTCATGAATCTTCAACTGCCGCAAAGCATAAGCAATGACCTTGCCATCCTGCATCAACACTGCACCAAGTTCAATACGATATGCATCACAATAGACTGTATAAGGCCCTGAATCTGTGGGCAAAATTAACACTGGTGTCGTATTCAGAGCTGTCTTGGGCTTCTGAAAGCTCGCCTCACACTCGTCCAACCATCTGAATTGGGCACCCTTCTAGGTTAATCTAGTCATTGGGGCTGCGATAGATGAAAACCCCTCCACGAACCGACGATATTAGCCTACCAATCCCAAGAAACTCTGAATCTGTGTAGCTGATGCTGGTCTAGGCCAGAAATGCAACTAAACTCAACCAGAACTCACACTTCGAGAACTTAGCATATAACCGGTTATCCCTCAAGGTCTGATGAACCACTCTAAGATGCTACTCGTGGTCCTCCCAGCTACAAGAATATATCAAAATATCATCAATGAAGACTATCACAAACGAGTCCAAATAAGGCCTAAACACGCGGTTCATCAAATCCATAAAAGCTGTTGGGGCATTGATCAACCCAAATGACATGACCAAGAACTCATAATGCCCATACCGAGTGTGGAAAGCTGTCTTAGGGACATCGGATGCCCTAATCCTGAACTGATGATAGCCAGATCTCAAATCAATCTTTGAGAACACCTTGGCACCCTGAAGCTGATAAAACAAATCATCGATCCTCGGCAATGGATACTTATTCTTGATTGTAACCTTGTTCAACTGCCGGTAATCAATATACATTCTCATTAATCCGTCCTTCTTCTTAACAAACAACACCGGCGCACCCCAAGGTGAAACAAGGGTCTAATGAAACCCTTCTCAAGTAGGTGTTGCAACTTATCCTTCAACTCTTTCAACTCAGACGGAGCCATACGATACGGCGGAATAGAAACGGGCTGAGTGCCCAGATCCAAATCAATGCAAATGTCAATATCCCTATCGGGTGTCATACCTGGCAGGTCTGAAGTGAAAACCTCAGGAAACTCATGAACAACGGGTACAGAATCAATAGAGGGAACCTCGGCACTAGAATCACGAACATATGCCAAATAGGACAAATACCCCTTCTCGACCATACGCCAAGCCTTCACATAAGAGATAAACCTACGGGTAGAATGACTAGGAGTACCTCTCCACTCTAAACGAGGTAAACCCGATAAGGCTAAGGTCACAGTCTTGGCATGATAGTCTAAGATAGCGTGGTAAGGTGATAACCAGTCCATCCCCAATATAACATAGAAATCGACCATGTCCAGAAGCAACAGATCTACACGAGTCTCAAGACCCTCAATCACAACTATAAAAGAGCGATGGACTCGATCTACCATAATAGAATCACCCACCGGTGTAGACACATATACAGGAACACTCAATGAATCACTAGGCATGTCCAGATACGGTGCAAAATAAGATGACACATACGAGTACGTAGACCCTGGATCAAATAACACTAAAGCATCTCTATCACAAACAAGAACCGTACCTGTAATAACTACATCTAAAGCCTCAGCCTCGGGCTTGGCTGGAAGAGCATAACATCAGGGATGGGCCCCACCACCCTGGACTACATTTCTGGGACGGCCTGTAGCTGGCTGGCCTCCACCTCTAGCGGTCTGAGCTCCACCTCTAAATCCTCTACCTCCACATCTAGAACCTCTAGCTGGCTGGGTGGTCTGTGGAAAACCTGGTGCCCCAACCATAGCGCGGAAACCCTGCTGCTGCGACTGAGTACCCACTAACCTCGGACAAGTCCTCCTAATATAACCATACTCACCACACTCAAAACATCCACCTAAGTGTTGTGGCTGAGGAAACTGAGACTGACCCTGGCGACCTGAATAACCACCCCGAAAACTCTGGAGCAGCAGTGCACTGATAGGAGCTGGTGGTGCACTGTAGGACTGCTGATCAGAATATTGCATCTGCGGACTACGGCTACCTGAAGCACCGTGAGAAACCTGAAGAGCTGACTGAATACAACCCGATCTAAAATACTCGGTATTTATGGACTAGTGCCATACGAGGTACCACATGACTACGACATAAGGTATATATAAAGTATATTAAAAATGAGTAGTATTTTAAAGTAATTTGAGACATTTCTTAATTATGCAAATAATTGATTAATTACCGGGTAATAGAACGTTACCTAATTACTGGATAAAGATTAAGCTTTCCCACCCTAAAACGTGGCAGCAAGACTAGCTCTAAATTGTGACTCTTAATGTCACATATTAAGGTGTCAAAACTTAGTAAGATTTGTGGCCAAGTCACTAAATTAGTGGGGCCTACAGCATTAAAACATAAGACCTCTCTAAAAAGAGTTGCTTATATAAAAAATGGTAGGCAATTTGCCTTAGTAACGTGACTGGCATTCTGTTTCAATAAATTCAAGCAAGCATATCTTAGAAATGTGATATTTTTGAAATTCTAACGAAGCCTGGTATAATTTTTCTCAAGAATATCATACGGATTTTTCTCTACTTCAATCTGTCATTACATGTTTTTCACATAAGACGTGTGTTAGAAGAATTGTTAAGAGAATCGGTCCGGGTATGTTAAGACTATCCCTTATTTCTTTTGGCATGATCTATACGTCACAAACGAAACGAGTAAATGCACAATTTCAATAAATGACTCTAATCATAGAAATACTAGGGGTGTCTATATTCTTGATTCCCAATGTAGATTATTATTATATCTTCTATTCACGGTCTCAGAAAAATACGTATTTGATAAAGTTTATCCGAAAGGCATATGAATTTTTATGGCATTCTGAGAAAATCTTATTGACATATTTTCTTATGCATTTCATGCATTTATACATGTACATTGACCCATGACTAGATGGCGTTATATATGCATATATATGTATATTATATGTATATGGGATATGGGAAAAGGTTACGATATTGTATACGCACCACCACCTGATCAGCTGGTATACGTTGATGATTTTGCCCATAGTGGACGAGATGATATGATGGGATGCCCTCAGAGGCTTGATGATGTTATGAACACATGTACCTATACACGACATGACATTCATACATATATGCATGACACTAAAAGTATTTCATAATTTACAGAGTTATCCAGACTTACAGGTTGAGTCATTTACTTTATATTTCTTCCATGTCTTTTACGTACTTATTTATGTGCCTTACATACTCGGTACATTATTCGTATTGACGTTCCTTTTGCTTGAGGACTCTGCATTTCATGTCCGCAGGTCTCGATAGATAGGTCAAGAGTCCTCTAAGTAGGCGATCAACTCAGCGGAAGATGTTGGTGCTCTCCATTTGCTCCGGAGTTGCTTGTTTGGTCAGTATGATTTATATGTGTATTGTTTGGTATGGAGGGTTCTGTCCCTACCTTTATAACAATTATGTATCCTTAGAGGCTTGTAGACAAATATCATGTATGTAAGAGATTGTATGGCCTTGACAACCTATGTTCAGTGCACGAGTGATTATTTTGGTCTTAGAGGCTCATATGTCTTATGTATAAGTTGGTATTACATATTGTATTCTACCTATTTCACGGTGGCCTCTCCGACCCAGTTATCTATGATAGTATGATATGAAAAGATACATTATGTTGGTACTCGGTTGAGTAAGATATCGGGTGCCCGTCACGAACCATCGATTTTGGTCGTGACATAATTACTTCTATAAACAAACATATATTTGAATTTTTTATTTTTAAAAAAAACTTCCAAAACTTATGGCCAAACGCCTACTTAAACTTACTTATGCTTTTGGCCTTTGAATAAAGTTAGAAAATCCATTTGTGTATTCCTTGAAAGCGAGCCATGCATTGTCGAGTCAACTTACCAGCAAATACTTCTTGTAAGATTTAATTTTTCATATAACATTTTCCTTTTTCTTTTCCTTTTTTTTTTGTCTTTTTCTTTGCATGCATGTCATCAGGCCCAGCTGGCGCCTAAGGCCACTAAGGCAATGGCCTTAAGCCCCCAAAATACTTACGGCCCCAAAATATAAAAATAATATATATATATAATATTTTGATAATTATATACTATTGTTAGAAATTTTAAATCATTTGGTTAAAATAGTTATAGCTAAAAGTTTTACAAATATTAAATTTCAGTTACTAGTTATTTTCTGTCTTTAATTCGTCCCAACTTAAGTTGATCTTCTTACAATGTTAGTTTAGAACAGTTTTTCTTAATTCTTTGAGTGCATTTGTAGACATTTTTCAAGCTACTTTGATTAGTAACTATTAAAATTTGTCCTTAACATTAATTGACTCTTGAAACATAGTAGTTACTATAATATTATTTGTTTCAACTTATATTTAGATTTAAAAGTGCTAAGAGAAACTGTATACGTAGAAGAATACTCTAATGGGTAAACTTAATCAGCTAAAAAGTGTTAATTCAATATTGTTAATTAACAAATTAACTTGAGATTTTTAAATTAAAATAGGTTGGATTTTTCTATATCAGTTGTCTCGGTTGAAAAAGTTTTTAAAAACTAAGTCAATAAAGTTCAACAAAATAATACAAGAGAGATTAAACAAATTGGTTAGACATTGGCAATAATTAAAACTGATTATAAATTTCGATAAATTATAAGAGAGAAAAAAATTAAGGCCTCACTTTTAATTTTCGCCTTAGGCCTCATATTATGTCGATCCGCCCCAGCATGTCATTATTTATAGAATATATGCCAAAACAATAAAGTTTATATACAATACAGGTATGTGTTAAAACTGATGATCGGTCCTAAACTATATGCACAAAATTTAAAAAATGAGATTATGTGAGCAGAAGGGACCTACATATATATATATATATACTTACGGATACCCTGAACATATCCACCATTAGTGGATCATCGGATAATGACATTGGACTAATAAAGCTCAGTTAGCCCATTTGTTTTGAAAATCATTGGGTTGTGTTTCATTGTAGAGGAATTTTCAAAAAGTATTATAGTTTAGAGTCCAATTATTAACATAGTTATAGTTGGCCTAATTATCATTCGTAGGTAATGTATTTCAATTTCGCTGTATCAAACGCATACAACCAAATTCAAATTTTGTTGTATCAATTCATTGTCAGGCTGCATCAATAAATACCGTTTTGATGGAAAAGTTGTATTAACTATATTAATTCGTGAATAACGGTTGTATCAATGAATATAATTTTGATGGAAAGCGATATCAATTAGAGGCAGAACTAGGTGTCGGCCCAAGAAAAGGTTTGTTTTGAAGATTGACAAATGAAGATCAGGCATGAACCAGGTCCATCCCTTGTGAGCATAGACACGGGCAGATTTGAGCATATGGGATGCACGTGACGAAGATAAGCTTAACTTGGTATATTTGATATCTCCTTATCGAAAAGGTTGCATAATTAATAAGGAGAAGGACTCCTTACTTAAAGTGAATACTATCCAAAATAAGGAAGGAGCTAGAGGTTGAAGGTAACTAGAACTTTTCCACTAAAGAAGAGTAGCATTAGAACTCTAGTTATTTTCTACTCTACTAACTCTATAAATCACAGGATATTCTCACTTTACAGGTGATGCACACATACTGAAGTTAAGAGCAAATTGAGAGCAAAATAGCAAGGCATTTTGTGAGCAACTCCTGTGAGTTTTAAGAGTGTGATCCTGAAGCTACACGAACCAGATTGAAGAACCAACTCCATAAAGAGTTTTATGTGTCTTTCTTTATTTCTAGTTCAAAGTGTAGTATGTGTTTTGAGTTGTACCTTTCAGCTTTCTTAGAAGCAAATTGTACTAGGTGCTTGAGTTGTATCATTCAAGTTATAGTTAATGTGAAGTAGCCGCAACGGCCTGTGGCGGGTTGCTATAATGATTAGAGTTAATCTTTAGGTTTGCAAGAGGTTGTAAACTCGATTTTTATTATTCATGTTAGAGTTAACATGAAGCAATCGCAACAGCCTAGGGCTGGTTGCTATAACGGCTAGAGTTAATCCTTAGGTTTGCAAGAGTTTGTAAACTTTGTTGTTGGCTCTGAGTTGTAGTGAAGTGTTTGGAGAAAATCCTACTAGGTAGCAGGTTGTGGGTTTTTTACATTTTAAGCGGGTGTTTTCTACGTAAAAATCCTTGTGTTATTTACTTTCTACATTTATTATTCTGCAACTGTAGTATAAGGAACACATAGAAGAACCAGGTTCTTCTATAATTTGTGCACAAAAAAAATTGGACACCACACAAATCACCCCATCCCCTCTCTTATGTGGTATTGAAGTAAAAAATATCAATTGGTATCAGAGCAGATTATACTTGAAGAGGCAAATACCTTAGGAAAAGATCAAGATGAGTGCACTATCTGAAAACTCTAAAGAGCAATCTACCACTAGGCCACCACTATTCAATGATCACTATTATTTTTTGTGGAAGGAGAGGAGAAGAGATCACTTGCAGATGACTGATGGATGCTTCAAATGTGGTAAAAAAAACCACATGATCAAGAACTGTCCTATATGGAAAGTCGAGTGAAAAAAAGAGAAATATGAAATAAGGAACAGGTTCATGACAAGAAGAACTACAACAAAAGGTCATCTAAAGCAATGGTTGCTACTTGGAAAGATAGTTCAGATGAAGACATTGATGATAATGTTGAACGAGCTCTCATAGCAATTCAAGAATTTGAAAATGAACCTGATCAAGAATATGAGATAAGTTTTCTGGACCTTAAGAATAAAATTAAACTCCTTTCTAAAGATAGACTATCAAAATTGTTTCTAACTTTAATTGATGAATCTAAGAATATAAGTTATGAAAAAGAACAGTTATCAAAAGAGGGTAACTATTTAAAAACAAAATGCAAAAGCCTGAAAATAAACATTTGTAAAACTTAAAAGGAAAATACTGCTTTGAAGAACCAGGTTCATGCACTTGATACATTTGTCTTAGAACTTATATCTGAGAATCTGAAATTGAAGTTAGGAACAGGTAAAGAAATAGCCAGTGACACACAACTCTCACTAGAAAAGGATCTAGGAAAGGTAAAAGATGAGCTTTATAAAAGGGATGAACTGGTAAGAACCTTGAAGGATGACTTGACTAAGATTAAGCATAAGTTAGATAGAACATGTAAATGGAACAGATCCTTTGATGCACTTTCATGACTACAAGAATACCATAGTAGCAATAGAAAGGGACTTAGCATTGGGAACTCTGCACCTAAATGGGATCCCAAAAATAAGTACCTAATATTCCCTGAGAATAAGATTTGCACACACTGTAGAAACACGGGTCACTACAAGAGTGATTGCATTACAAAAGAAAAGGCAGATCAAAAGAATAAAAATTTTATTCTAGGGAAAAATGTTGCCAAGTTGGGCTAAAAAGAATTTAATTTATCCTTTTGCCTATAGAAAGGGACCCAAACTAGTTTGGGTTCCTACGACTAACCTCTGATATTCTTTTATAGGTCCAAGTGATAAAGAGCAACCAAAAATAATATATGATAAAAGGTTGCTCAAAACACATGACAGGAAATTAGAAAATGTTCCATTCACTTGTGGCCTTTAAAAGAGGTAATGTCTCCTCTGAAAAGAGAAAGCAAGGTAAAATCATTGGAGTCGGAAAGTCTTGCCAGGAAGAAGAGTGAAAAATATATATGTTGTAGATCTGTCCATACTTTTCGATAATGAACTCACTTTCTTGAGTGTCCTGGACAGTGATCCCCTTCTTTTGCATAAGAGACTTAGACATGATAATCTAAGTTGACTCAACAAACTAGTCTTCAAGAACTTGGTAATAGGGCTGCCTAAAATTAAGTTCGAGGAAGATAAAGTTTGTGAGGCTTGTACAAGGGAGAAGCAGGTAAGATCTTCTTTCAAAAGCAAGAAAATGGTAAGCACCACCAGAACGATGGAACTGGCCCATATGGATTTTTGGGGACGAATGAGAACATTGAGCAGAGGTGGTAAGAGATATGTTATGGTATATGTTGATGATTACTCTAGGTTTACTTGTACACTGTTTTTAACATCTAGAGATGAAGTATTTGACATGTTCACTTCATTTTTTTTTAGAAAAACTCAGAAAAATCTAGATAATCAACTTGCATCAATTAGGTCTGATCATGATACTGAATTTGAGAATGTTACAGAAGTTATGAATAATGCATGCTACGTCATAAATAGTTGCATAACTAGACCTCTTGTTAAGAAGGCTTCCCATGAGATATTTAAAGGGATAAAGCCAAATATATATCCTACTTTAGGGCATTTGGATGTAAGTGCTCTGCGCACAATAATGTAAAAGACTCCCTAGGTAAGTTTGATCCCAGAAGTGATGAGAGAGTATTTTTGGGATATTCTTCACATAGTAAAGCTTATAAGATATATAAAAAAGAACTATGTATGTAAAAGAAAGTGTGTATGTTATTTTTGAAACTAAAATTCTTTCCGAGAAGCAGGAACAAGATGATGAAGATATTGGACTGACAAGAAACTCAAATGATGAAGCCACAGTCTAGCCTGAAGCTGCATCACAGGAAGAAATAGGTGATGGAATGGGGGTTTCCACCGTGGGCAACCTGACAAGGCGAAGTGACTAGAGAGGAACTAATCCTCAAACCTCGAGGGAACTTGTCCATGAACCTATTCCTTAGTAACAAAACCAGAAAGGAACATCCAAAGAAATTAACACTCCTATTGCAACATCCACTAAATTGGATATAGATGAACCTCGTTCATCTGTTGACCAGAAGTTGTATAGAGGAATGATTGGCTCTTTGTTATATCTCACTACCAGCAGGCCTGACATTGTTTTTAGCGTAGGCCTTTGTGCTCGATTTCAGGAAAATCCAAAGGAGTCTCACTTGACTGCCATCAAGAAAGTCTTGAGATACTTGAAAGGCACCACTAACCTTTGTCTATGGTATCCAAAAGGTAGTAATTTCAACTTAGTGGGATATGTTGATGCTGATTATGTAGGTTTTCTTGTGAATAGAAAGAGCACCTCAGGTATGGAACACTTTCTTGGCTCATGTCTTGTGTCTTGGGCTACTAAAAAGTAAAATTCTGTAGCGCTATCTACTGGCGAATATGAGTATGTTGTTGGTGCCTCATATTGTGCTTAATTATTATGGATCAAACAACAATTAATGGATGTTGGAATTGATATAGGTTGTATCCCTATATTCTGTGATATCACTAGTGCCATTAGTGTGACCAAGAATCCGGTTCATCATAATAGAACTAAGCAAATATATGTTAGGCATCATTTTTTGAGGGACAACTATGAGAAGGGGTTGATTACTATGGAATTTTGTGCTACTGACAAGAAAATAGCTGACATCTTCACAAAAGCTCTAAGTAGAGATCACTTTGAAAGGAACATGTTAGAATTAGGGATGATTAAGATCACCTAAAAGGAACCTGTCACGACCCTAAATCCGGACCCGGTCGTGATGGCACCTCTCATGAAGACAAGGCCAGCCGACACTTTCTTATTTCAGTTTTAAGCAATTAAACAATAAGAACTAAATCTAAAACGTAATAAATAATCCCAAAGTAAGCAGTGAATAGTACAATGTAGAAGTAAAACCAACACAGCCCGATACCGGGGTGTCACTAGTCATGAGCATCTACAATCCGGATGATACAAGAAAGGTCTATATAGTCTAATACAAATTTAAAACAGAGGAAGATAAGATAAAGGAAGAAGCTCTAGGATGCGAACGCCGACAACTACCTAGAGAATCTTCGAATCCGCCTGAGCTGGAAAAGATCAACACTCGTTAGCGGGACCTGATGCGCTTGAATCTGCACACGGGTTGCATGGAGTAAAGTGAGTACTCCAACTCAGTGTGTAATAATCATAAATAAAGACTGAAAGTAAGAAATCACATAAGGCACATTATAGGCTATAAGGAAGTAGTAAAAGCTAGTAAAACAGTGAAGCAGTAAAGCTGTATAAAATTACCGAGTTCAGTTTAAAACTTCATAAAATGCCTTTTTAACAATTAAGCAAGCAAATGACAGGAAATTAGGAAAGATAAACATATAAAGGATCGCCCCTCTGGCACAGTGTCAACAAATCCACCCTCGGGCAATATCTCAGAAACAATACTAGCCCCTCGGGCTATATCTTACATCACAATGGGTACCCGCGCTCACTAGGTATGTGCAGACTCCTGGAGGGGCTCCTTAAGGACCAACCGCAATATCAAGCACTCTTGTGGCATCATCACTAGGCCCTCGGCCTTATATCAACAAGCCACCTTGTGGCTTACAAATCTCAGGCCCTCGGCCTCATAATCATAATCAGGTGTTTCCTCACAACATAGGCCCTCGGCCTTACTCAGTCAAAATTATTTCAAGCCACTCGGGCAATAGTAAAACATGATGCTTAACTCAAAAGATCATTTAAAATCTCATTTAAGTGTTAAAGTAGAGTAAACACGACTGAGTTATGAAAACAGTAGAATATAGCGTGACTAGGTTCAAGTATAAAGTCAAAACAGTGAGAAAATATCAGTAAAAATCCCATAAGTGTTCAAATAGTTGGCACGAGGCCCAATTATGGCATTCAGCCCAAAACATGATGATAACAAACAGTTTTTAGTCAAATACGTGGTAAAATAGTCATTCGGGACGGACTAAGTCACAATCCCTAACAGTGCACGACCCCATGCTCATCATCTAGCGTGTGCGTCACCTCAATATGGTATAACGATGTGCAATCCGGGGTTTCATACCCTCATGACATCATTTACAATTATTACTCACCTCAATCTAGTCCAAATCTAGCCCGCAACGCCTTTGCCCCTCGAATCGTCCTCCGCTCGCGTCGAATCTATCCAAAATCAGAATCATGATGTCAAAATATGCTAAGGGAATGAAGCCCATACGAAAATAATCAATATACAACACAAATCCCAAAATTACCAAAATCCGACCCCCGGGCCCACGTCTCGGAATTCGATGAAATTTACATCAATAGGTTCCTTACAATCCCCACGAGTTCATACATATCAAAAGTACCAAAATCCGACCACAAATAGTCCCTAAAACCCTCAAGTCTAGGTCTCCAATACAAGCCCTAGTTTCCCTAATTTTAACCCTTAAATTCCATTAATTACGGCTCTAATTCGTGAAATAATACCATAGGAACGAGTTTTAGGTCCAAAATCCTTACCTCAATGAAGTTCCCTTGAAATCATTCTTCAAAATCGTCCAAAAAGCTCCAAAGCCTACTTAGAAATGGTGGAATAGCTCAAAAATCACGAAGGAAACAATTTATATGTTCTGGCCCAGGGATTTCGCATCTGCGGCCAAATTCCCGCTTCTGCGGTATTGCTTCTGCGCTCAAGACCACCGCATCTGCGGTCCTCACTTAAGTCCTCATTTTCGCATCTGCAATTCACTATCCGTGCCTGCGCCATCGCAGGTGTGGTTCTCCAACCGCTTCTGCGGTTTCTGCCTCCCTATCTCCTTTCCACTTCTGCGGCCCCCTTTCATCGCATCTGCGGCATCGCACCTGCGGTCCCCAATCCGCAGGTGCGGAAACAACAGAAGCTGAAAATCTGCATCTTCACCACGAATTCCAAACTCTCTGTCAACCATCCAAAATCACCACGAGGCCCCCGGGACCTCAACCAAAAGCACAAACATATCCTATAATCTTATTCAAACTTATACCAATCTTTAAAACACCTCGAACAACATCGAATCAACCAAAACACATCAAATTCAAGCCTACGTTTCCAAAAACCTTCCGAATTATGCTTTTGATCAAAAACCCAACCAAACCACGTTCGAATGACCTGTAATTTTGCACACACATACCAAATGACATAATGAAACTACTGCGACTTTCGGAATTCCATTCTGACCCCTATATCAAAATCTCACCTATCAATCGAAAAACGCCAAAAATCCAATTTCGCTAATTCAAGCCTAAATCTACTCCGAACCTCCAAAATACATTTCGATCACGCTCCTAAGTCCCAAATCACCTCCCGAAGCTATCCAAACCATCGAAACTCACAATCTGAGCCCTCTAACACATAAGTCAATATCCGGTTGACTTTTCCAACTTAAGCTTACTCAAAAGAGACTAAGTGTCTCAAACCTTACCAAATCCTTTCTGAACCCCAGCCAACCAACCCGATCACATATAGAACCGATAGATAAAGAAATAAGAAGCAGAAAATGGGGAAAATGGAGTGGTAACTCAGGAGATACTAGTCGGATCGTTACATCCTCCCTCTCTTAAATAATCGTTCATCCTCAAACGAGTTAAGAACCATACCTGAAGCCTCAAACAGGTGAGGATATCTGCTCCGCATCTCCCGCTCAGCCTGCTAGGTCGCCTCTTCCACGGGCTGACCTCCCCACTGCACTTTCACTGAAGCTATATCCTTAGACCTCAACTTTCGAACCTGACGACCCAAAATAGCTACTGGCTCCACATCATAGATCAAATCACCATCCAACTGAACCGTGCTGAAATCCATAACATGGGACGGATCCCCAATATACTTTTCGAGCATAGAAACATGAAATACCAGATGCACACTCGACAAGCTGGGTGGCAAAGCAAGCTCATAAGCCACCTCCCTAATCCTGCAAAGCACCTCAAAAGCCCCAATGAACCGAGGACTCAATTTACCTTTCTTCCCAAATATCATAACACCCTTCATGGGCAAAACCTTCAACAGAACCTTCTCGCCAACCATGTAGGACACATCTCGAACCTTCCTGTCAGCATAACTTTTTTGTCTCGACTGCGCTGTACGAAGCCTCTCCTGAATCACCTTCACCTTTTCTAAAGCATCCTGCACCCAGTCTATCCCCAATAGCCTAGCCTCACCTAGCTCAAACGAACCAACTGGAGATCTACACCACCTCTCATACAAAGCCTCATATGGAGCCGTCTGAATACTCAACTGGTTTGTTGTAATAAGCAAACTCTACGAGAGATGGAAACTGATCCCATGACCCTCCAAAATCAATGACACAAGCACACAACATGTCCTCCAATATCTGAATAGTGCGCTCGGACTGCCCGTCCATCTGAGGGTGAAAAGTTGTGCTCAACTCAACCTGAGTACCCAACTCTCGCTGCACAAACCTCCAAAACTGCGAAGTAAACTGAGTGCCCCTATCTGAAATGATGGAAACTGGGACACCATGCAATCGAACAATCTCCCGAATATAGATCTCTGCTAGCCGCTCTAAACAATAAGTAGTACACACATGAATGAAGTGCGCGGACTTGGTCAGCCGATCCACGATCACCCAAATAGCATCAAACTTCTTAAATGTCCGTGGGAGTCCAACTAAAAAGTCCATAGTGATCCTCTCCCACTTTTACTCTGGAATATCCATCCGCGGAAGCAAGCCACCTGGTCTCTGATGCTTATATTTCACCTGCTGACATTTGAGACACCGAGCTACAAATCCCACAATGTCTTTCTTCATTCTCCTCCACTAATAATGTTGTCTCAGATCCTGATACATCTTCGCGGTACCCGGATGAATGGAATACCGCGAGCTATGGGCCTCCTCCAGAATCAACTCCCGAAGCCCATCTACATTGGGCACACATATCTGGCCCATCATCCTCAACACCCCATCATCACCAATGGTCACATCTCTGGTATCATCATGATGAACTTTGTCCCTAAGGACAAGTAAATGAGGATCATCATACTGGCACTCTCTGATGCGATCATATAAGGAAGACCAAAAAACCACACAAGCCAATACCTGATTGGGCTCCAAAATATCTAACCTCACAAACTGATTGGACAAGGCCTGAACATCAACTGCAAGAGGTCTCTCCCCAACTGGAATATATTCCAAACTCCCCATACTCACTGCCTTTCAGCTCAAAGCATCGGCCACCACATTGGCCTTCCCCGAATGGTACAATATAGTAATATCATAATCCTTTAGCAACTCCAACCACCTCCACTACCACAAATTTAGATCCTTTTGCTTGAACAAGTGCTGGAGACTACGATGATCAGTAAACACCTCACAAGACACACCATACAAGTAATGTCTCCAAATCTTCAACGCGTGAACTATGGCAACCAACTCCAAATCATGAACGGGGTAGTTCTTCTCATGGGACTTCAACTGACGAGAAGCATAAGCAATAACTCTACCCTCCTACATCAATATACACCCAATACCAACTCTTGAAGCATCACAATACACGGTATATAAACCTGAAGCTGATGGCAAAACTAGCATTGGAGTCGTGATCAAGGCTGTCTTGAGCTTCTGAAAGCTCTCCTCACACTCATTTAACCATACAAATGAAGCACCCTTCGGAGTAAACTTGGTCAAGGGCGGTGCGATAGATGAGAATCCCTGAACAAACCAGCGATAATAACCCGCCAAACCAAGAAATATGCAAATCTCTATGGCTGAGGACGGTCTGGGCCAACTCTGAACCGCCTTTATCTTCTTCGGGTCAACCTGAATACCCTCACTGGACACCACGTGTCCCAAGAAAGCCACTGAACTGAGCCAAAACTCACACTTGAAGAATTTTGCATAAAGTTTCTCCTCCCTCAATCTCTGCAACACAACTCTCAAATGCTCCATGTGCTACTCCTAACTACGCAAATACACCAGAATATTGTCAATGAAGAATTTGACAATCGAGTCTAGATAAGTAAGGAACACGTTGTTCATCAAGTACATGAATGCTACTGGGGCATTGGTTAGCCCAAGGTGATAACCTGAACAGAGATCAATCTTGAAGAACACTCTCACTCCCTGAAGCTGGTTGAAGAAATCATCAATATGAGGCAAAGGATACTTATTCTTAATTGTTACTTTGTTCAATTGCCTATAATCAATGCACATCCTTATAATGCCATCCTTCTTCGTTACAAATAGAACTAGCGCACCCCAAGGTGACACACTAGGCCAAATGAACCTCTTATCAAGGAGTTCCTGAAGTTGCTTCTTTAACTCCTTCAAATCTGCTGGTGCCATACGATACGACATAATAGAAATGGGCTGAGTGCCCGGCACCAGGTTAATACCAAAGTCAATATCCCTGTCCGGTGGCATGCCCGGTAGGTCTGCAGGAAACACATCATGAAAATCCCTCACAATTAGAACGAAATCAATACTGGGAGTCTCTCCACCGACATCCCTCACAAAGGCTAGATACGAAAGACAACACTTCCCAACCATACGTTGAGCCTTCAAAAATGAGATTACTCTACTGGGAACATAATCAGTCAAACCTTGCCACTCAATCTGTGGCACACCCGGTATAGCCAATGTGACTGTCTTAACATGATAGTCCAGAATAGCATGACTTGTAGATAACCAATCCATGCCCAAAACGACATCGAAATCCACCATACACAATAATAAAAGATCTACTAGGGTCTCCAGATCCCCAATAGTCACTACAGACAACCGGTACACATTGTCTACAATAATAGTATCGCCCATCAGGATAGATACATGAACAGGTGAAACAAGAGACTCACGGGGCATACCCAAATAACGAGCAAAGTATGATGACACATAAGAAAAGGTGGAACCAGGATCAAATAATATAGAGGCATCTCTAGGGCAAACTGAAACAATACCTATAATAACAGCATCAAAAGCAATAGCATCGGGTCTAGATGGAAGTGCATAGAAACGGGCCTGACCGCCATCTGATCGACCTCCCCCTTTGGGACGGCCTCTAGATACCTAACCTCCACCCCTAGCTGGCTGGGCAGGTGATGGTGAAGTAACTCGTGCTGAAGCCGATGACTGACTCCTCTGCTGAGATGAACCCGCAAGACGACGAGGACACTGCCTCCACATATGACCCATCTTTCCACACTCATAGCAACTCTCGAGTGCTGGAGAAGGGGACTGAAGGGACCCCTAGCACCGGAATGACTAGTAGATGCACCTAGCATAGAAGATCCCTGAACTGATTGAGCACGAGATAAACTCTAAGCTAGAAAGGCACTAAGTGATGACTGGCCCTGATGAGAACTGTGAGAACCATGACTCGATGATGCCCCATGATAACCTGGGCGAGCTGGCTGAGCATGCCTAAATGGATGCCCTCTGCCGTGCTGAAACTGACCTCTCGAAGGAGCACTACTCTAACTACCAGATCCTCGAGGCCTCTTGGCATCCCTCTCCTCTCGCTCCTAGCAATGAACAAACTCAATCTCACTAGCGATGTCTACAACCTCCTCAAAAGTCGCACCAGTCACACTCTCCCTGGTCATGAGAGTACGAAGCTGATAAGTAAGGCCATCAACAAACCTCCTACTCCTCTCTCTATCAATCCAAACCAACCAAATAGCATAACGAGCTAACTCGAAGAACCTCATCTCATACTACATCATAGTCATCTCTCCCTGATGCAACCACTTAAACTACCTACGCAGCTCCTCTCTATGAGACTGCAGCACATACTTCTCCAAAAAGAGAACGGAGAAATGCTGCTAGGTAAGGGGTGCTGCACCAATAGGCTTACGCCTCTCAAAAGTCTCCCACCAAGTGAAGGATGTTCTAGAAAACTGATAAGTAGTGAAAGCGACCACGCTGGTCTCCAGAATACCCGTTGTACAAAGCATCCTCTAACACTTATCCAAGAAACCCTGGGCATTCTCGCCATCTGCACCACTGAAGGTCGGAGGCTGAAGCCAACCAAACCTCTCCAACCTATGTTGTTCGTCCTCTAGCATAGCAGGAACCACATAGTCCTGAGCAGCTATAACCGGCTCGGCTAGATGCATCCCCGGTGTCTGAAGTCCCTGCACGACCTGCTCAAGTGTGCAAGCGGCGGGAGTTTGAGTGCCTCCTCTAGCCTAAGAAGTAGTTGTGGCTGTACTGACTGAAACTGCCTGAGCTAGGCCAGTGCATACTGATAAAATCTGAGCCAAGGCCTCCTGAAGACCCTGAATCACAATGGGCACAACTGGTGCCTGAGCTAGTGCTGCTGGAGCGTCCACAACTGGGACCTGATCCTGAACTAGGGCGATAGAAGGATTTTGCAGGTGCTGCTCTAGCTACTATGTGGGCCACACCTATGTCCCTACGGTAACCACGACCGCATCCTCGGACTCTAGTGGCCACGCTGGTGGTGCTGGTGGTCGTCCATCTTGACTGGTAGCGCGTGTCCTCACCATCTATGAGAGAATAGAATAACATAAGTTTAGTACTCGGATCAACAAATTCGCAAGACAAGAATTTCAAGAATATGAAGGTTTCCCTAAAGATTCTACAGCCTCTCGAGGATAAATACAAATGTCTCCATACCGATCCACGAGACTATACTAAACTTGCTCATGACTCGAGAGACCTATGTATCCTAGGCTATGATACCAACTTGTCACGACCCTAAACCCGGACCCGGTCGTGATGGCACCTCTCATAAAGACAAGGGCATCCGACACTTTCCCATTTCATTTTTAAGAAATTAAACAATAAGAATTAATTCTAAAACGTAATAAATAATCCCAAAGTAAGTAGTGAATAGTACAATGCAGAAGTAAAACCAACACAACCCGATACCGGGGTGTCACTAGTCATGAGCATCTACAATCCGTATGATACAAGAAAGGTCTACATAGTCTAATACAAATTTAAAATAGAGGAAGATTAGATAACGGAAGAAGCTCTAGGCTGCGAACGCCGGCAGCTACCTAGAGAATCTTCGAATCTGCCTGAGCTGGAAAAGATTAATACTCGCTAGCAGGACCTGATGCGCCTGAATCTGCACATGGGGTGCAGGGAGTAAAGTGAGTACTCCAACTCAGTGAGTAACAATCATAAATAAAGACTGAAAGCAAGAAATCATATAAGGCACATTATAGGCTATAAGGAAGCAGTAAAAGCCAGTAAAACAGTGAAGTAGTAAAGATGTGTAAAATTACTAGTTCAGTTTACAACTTCATAAAGTGCCTTTTTAACAATTAAGCAAGCAAATGACAGGCAATTAGGAATGATAAACACATAAAGGATCGCCCCTCGGGCACAGTGTCAACAAATCCGCCCCTCGGGCAATATCTCAAAAACAATACTAGCCCCTTGGGCTATATCTTATATCACAATGGGTACCCGCACTCACTGGGATGTGCAGACTCCTAGAGGGGCCCCTTACGGCCTAAGAGTAATATCAAGCCATCTCGTGGCATCACCACTAGGCCCTCGGCCTCATATCAACAAGCCACCTTGTGGCGTACAAATCTCAGGCCCTCGGCCTCATAATCATAATCAGGTGTTTCCTCACATTATAGGCCCTCGGCCTTACTCAGTCAAAATTCTCTTAGGCCACACGGGAAATAGTAAAACATGATGCTCAGCTCAAAAGATCATTTAAAATCTCATTTAAGTGTTAAAGTAGAGTAAACACGACTGAGTTATGAAAATAGTAGAATATAGCATGACTGAGTTCAAGTATAAAGTCAAAACAGTGAGGAAATATCAGTAAAAATCCCCTAAGGGTTCAAATAGTTGGCACGAGGCCCAAATATGGCATTCAGCCCAAAACATGATGATAGCAAACAGTTTTCAGTCAAATACGCAGTAAAACAATCATTCGGGATGGACTAAGTCACAATCCCCAACAATGCACGACCCCACGCTCGTCATCTAGCATGTGCGTTACCTCAATATGGCACAACGATGTGCAATCCGGGATTTCATACGCTCAAGACATCATTTACAATCATTACTCACCTCAATCTAGTCCAAATCTAGCCTGCGATGCCTTTGCCTCTGGAATCGGCCTTCACTCGCATCAAATATATCCAAAATTAGAATCACGATGTCAAAATCTGTTAAGGGAACGAAGCCTATGCGAAAATAATCAATATACAACACAAATTCCGAAATTACCAAAACCCGACCCCCAGGCCCATGTCTCGAAATTCGAGGAAATTCACATCGGTAGGTTCCTTATCTTCCCACGAGTTCATACATATCAAAAGTACCAAAATCCAACCACAAGTGGTCCATCAAAACCTCAAGTCTAGGTTTCCAATACCAAGCCCTAGTTTCCCCAATTTTAACCCTTAAATTCCATTAATTACAGCCCTAATCCGTAAAATAATACCTTAGGAACGAGTTTAGGTCCAAACTCCTTACCTCAATGAAGTTCCCTTGAAATCCTTCTTCAAAATCGTCCAAAAAGCTCCAAAGCCGACTTAGAAATGGTGGAATAGCTCAAAAAACGCGAAGGAAACAATTTATATGTTCTAGCCCAGGGATTTCGCATCTTCGGTCAAATTCTCGCTTTTGTGGTATCGCTTCTGTGGTCAAGACCATCGCATCTGTGGTCCTCACTTAAGTCCTCATTTTCGCATCTGCGATTCACTATCCGCACCTGCGCCATCGCAGGTGCGGTTCTCCAACCGCTTCTGCAGTTTCTGCCTCCCTAGATCCTTTGCGCTTCTGCAGCCCCCTTTTATTGCATCTGCGGCATCGCACCTACGGTTCCCAATCCGCAGGTGCGGAAACAATAGAAGCAGAAAATCTGCAGCTTCACCAAAAATTCCAAAGTCTCCGTCAACCATCCGTAATCACCCCGAGGCCCCCAGGACCTCAACCAAAAGCAAAAACATATCCCATAACCTTATTCAAACTTATATCAATCTTCAAAACACCATAAACAACATCGAATCAACCAAAACACGTCAGATTCAAGCCTAAGCCTCCAAAAATCTTCCGAATTACGTTTTTGATCGAAAACCCAACCAAACCACGTCCAAATGACCTGAAATTTTGCACATACATCCCAAAGGACACAAAGGAACTAATGAGACTCTCAGAATTCTATTTTGACCCATATATCAAAATCTCACGTATCAATCGAAAAACGCCAAAAATCTAATTTTGCTAATTCAAGCCTAAATATACTCCGGACCTCCAAAACACATTTTTATCACGCTTCTAAGTCCCAAATCACCTCTCGAAGCGATCCAAACCATCGGAACTCACATCCGAGCCCTCTAACACATAAGAAAACATTCGGTTGACTTTTCCAACTTAAGCTTCCTCAAAAGAGACTAAGTGTCTCAAACCTTACCAAATCCTTTCTAAGCCCGAGCCAACCAACACGATCACATATAGAACTAATAGACAAAGCAATAAGAAGCATAAAAGGGAGAAAACAGAGTGGTAACTCATGAGACGACTGGCCGAGTCATCACAGAACCAGTTCTAACTCAAAAATTTGGTTAGAAAATTATGAACTTTGTACATAATTAAATTAGATTTTGCTCATTCTCATACATTCATAAGTATACTCTTGTGCCATGTGCTAATATGACTTATCTCTAATGATATTATCGCTATTTTCTTGGGAAATTCAGGTTTACACAAGAGATTTTTCAATGAAGAACCCAGTTCATCAAGATTATTTGGTACGTATTCTCTACTCTGCATAGTTTGAAATAATTATATTTATATCATGTTTAAGAAAAGATTCCCATTCAATATCAAACCCCACTGTACTTATACATTACAAAAATGGACTAGTTTGTTCAAAAGAGGAGTCCAAACTGCATTAAATGCCTAGATTGTAGGGAACCTTTCCAATGTCTTGTCAAACAGGAATTCAGTTTGATTAGACTTCTGAGAGACTGTCGCTACCCAATTAAACACTCCTCTTTAAATTGATTAGGCTTAGTGTATTCTTCACTTAAACTTTTTAATTCATTAATCTACTCTTCATCTTTTCTCATCTTCGAAACACACTTAAACTTTCTTTTCTTACTTCCAAGCACAGAAATGGATAACATCTCTGATAATCCCTCTTCACCACCCAAGGAAAACTTACCCACACCATATGATACACCTTCAACTACTCCCATCTCTAATAAAGGAAGGGTAAAAATGATGGCTCGCAAGGTTGTTGTTGGTGGAGAGCAAATTAATAAAATCAATGAAAATTTGAAAGCAAATAGGGAAGAAGAACCCCAAAAACCTGATGAGTCATTCAAATCTACAACTAAGGGGGAAGAAACAGTTCCTTCTGAGTGTGAACAGGTAACGTCTAGCCCCAAAGTTAATCTTGAAACTTTTTTTGTGGTTGCTATGAATTTGAAGAATACGTTTGTTCTTGTAGGATATAGGCCAGGTGTTGAAAGTACTAAGTCTGGAAAGGTGGGTGGTAAAAATAAAAAGAGAAAAGATAAAGAGAGAGAGGGTTATCGAAGTACTGTAAGGGGAATGGGAAAAGGAGTGACTGAATCTTTACGCACTCATGTTGGTCTAACTAAAGAGTCAGGTGCTATGGTAGTTTAGGGTGAGGAATTTGTTGAAATAGAGGAGAGTCTGAGAAAAATAGAGGGAAGTGGGTCTGGAGAAGTTGCTGAGGGGCTGGTTCAACTAGGGAAAATGTAGATGAACCTGTTCCATCTGAACAGGAGTCCCTCACAGACCTACTGAAAAGAGTGATTGAAAGCTACAATCCAAAGAAGAAACGAAGTCTAGGAGTTAAAACCCCTGGCACCACTAGAGCCAACAAGAAAAGGAAGGTTGTTTATTCCATCCCTGTAGAAATTCCTCCCACAAAAGGAAGATCTGCTAGGAGTTAGAAGAAGCAGAGTGAGGCTGAACTGGACAAAGCCTTAGAAGAAAGTAAAAGAAAAGTTGCTACTAAGGGCAAGAAGGAGATGGTTGAGCCTGTTGAGGTTGTTTAAATTTATGAGATAGACCTGGTCCTTCAAGATGAAGATGAGATAGAACAAGTGGAGACTGTGACTCCAAAAGCTAAGATAGGCAAGACTTCTACAAAGAAGTCTACTTCAAATACAAAGTCTATTGTTCCATCCACTTTGTCTAAAAGAACCAGGTTTTCTATGAAATCAAGAAAGGTAAAAATGGTGGAGGAAGACGAACAGAGTGGAGAAGAAGAAGAAGAAGATGATGAAGAAGAAGAATAAGAATCCGATGTTGAGAAGGACAAGATGGTTAAGCTTGGGAAGAGAACCATCTTGAAAGGTAGGCTGCTTATCTTCCCACGAGTTCATACATATCAAAAGTACCAAAATCCAACCACAAATGGTCCATCAAAACCTCAAGTCTAGGTCTCCAATAACAAGCCCTAGTTTCCCCAATTTTAACCCTTAAATTCCATTAATTACAGCTCTAATCCGTAAAATAATACCTTAGGAACGCGTTTAGGTCCAAATTCCGTACCTTAATGAAGTTCCCTTGAAATCCTTCTTCAAAATCGTTCAAAAAGCTCCAAAGCCGACTTAGAAATGGTGGAATAGCTCAAAAAACGCGAAGGAAACAATTTATATGTTCTAGCCCAGGGATTTCGCATCTTCGGTCAAATTCTCGCTTTTGTGGTATCGCTTCTGTGGTCAAGACCATCGCATCTGTGGTCCTCACTTAAGACCTCATTTTCGCATCTGCGATTCACTATCCGCACCTGCGCCATCGCAGGTGCGGTTCTCCAACCGCTTCTGCGGTTTCTGCCTCCCTAGCTCCTTTGCGCTTCTGCGGCCCCCTTTTTTCGCATCTGCGGCATCGCACCTGCGGTTCCCAATCCGCAGGTGCGGAAACAATAGAAGCAGAAAATCTGCAGCTTCACCACAAATTCCAAACTCTCCGTCAACCATCCGTAATCACCCCGAGGCCCCCAGGACCTCAACCAAAAGCAAAAACATATCCCATAACCTTATTCAAACTTATACCAATCTTCAAAACACCTTAAACAACATCGAATCAACCAAAACACGTCAGATTCAAGCCTAAGTCTCCAAAAATCTTCCGAATTACGTTTTTGATCGAAAACCCAACCAAACCACGTCCAAATGACCTGAAATTTTGCACATACATCCCAAAGGACACAACGGAACTAATGAGACTCTCAGAATTCTATTTTGACCACAATATCAAAATCTCACGTATCAATCGAAAAACGCCAAAAATCCAATTTTGCTAATTCAAGCCTAAATATACTCTGGACCTCCAAAACACATTCTTATCACGCTCCTAAGTCCCAAATCACCTCTCGAAGCGATCCAAACCATCGGAACTCACATCCGAGCTCTCTAACACATAAGACAACATTCGGTTGACTTTTCCAACTTAAGCTTCCTCAAAAAAGACTAAGTGTCTCAAACCTTACCAAATCCTTTTTAAGCCCGAGCCAACCAACACGATCACATATAGAACTAATAGACAAAGCAATAAGAAGCATAAAAGGGAGAAAACAGAGTGGTAACTCATGAGACGACTGGCCGAGTCATCACAGAACCAGTTCTAACTCAAATATTTGGTTAGAAAATTATGAACTTTGTAACTAATTAGATTAGATTTTGCTCATTCTCATACTTTCATAAGTATACTCTTGTGCCATGTGCTAATATGACTCGTTTATCTCTAATGATATTATCGCTATTTTCTTGGGAAATTCAGGTTTACACAAGAGATTTTTCAATGAAGAACCCAGTTCATCAAGATTATTTGGTACGTATTCTCTACTCTGCATAGTTTGAAATAATTATATTTAGATCATGTTTAAGAAAAGATTACCATTCAATATCAAACCCCACTATACTTATACATTACAAAAATGGACCAGTTTGTTCAAAAGAGGAGTCCAAACTGTATTAAATGCCTAGATTGTAGGGAACCTTTCCAATGTCTTGTCAAACAGGAATTCAGTTTGATTAGACTTCTGAGAGACTATCGCTACCCAATTAAACACTCCTATTTAAATTTATTAGGCTTAGTGTATTCTTCACTTAAACTTTTTAAGTCGTTAATCTACTCTTCATCTTTTCTCATCTTCGAAACACACTTAAACTTTCTTTTCTTACTTCCAAGCACAGAAATGGATAACACCTCTGATAATTCCTCTTCACCACCCAAGGAAACCTTACCCACACCATATGATACACCTTCAACTACTCCCATCTCTAATAAAGGAAGGGTAAAAATGATGGCTCGCAAGGTTGTTGTTGGTGGAGAGCAAATTAATAAAATCAATGAAAATTTGAAAGCAAATAGGGAAGAAGAACCCCAAAAATCTGATGAGTCATTCAAATCTACAACTAAGGGGGAAGAAACAGTTCCTTCTGAGTCTGAACAGGTAACGTCTAGCCCCAAAATTAATCTTGAAACTATTTTTGTGGTTGCTATGAATTTGAAGAATACGTTTGTTCTTGTAGGATATATGCCAGGTGTTGAAAGTACTAAGTCTGGAAAGGTGGGTGGTAAAAATAAAAAGAGAAAAGATAAAGAGAGAGAGGGTTATCGAAGTACTATAAGGGGAATGGGAAAAGGAGTGACTGAATCTTTATGCACTCCTGTTGGTCTAACTAAAGAGTCAGGTGCTATGGTAGTTTAGGTTGAGGAATTTGTTGAAATAGAGGAGAGTCTGAGAAAAATAGAGGGAAGTGGGTCTGGAGAAGTTGCTGAGGGGCTGGTTCAACTAGGGAAAATGTAGATGAACCTGTTCCATCTGAACAGGAGACCCTCACAGACCTACTGAAAAGAGTGATTGAAAGCTACAATCCAAAGAAGAAACGAAGTCTAGGAGTTAAAACCCCTGGCACCACTAGAGCCAACAAGAAAAGGAAGGTTGTTTCTTCTATCCCTGTAGAAATTCCTCCCACAAAAGGAAGATCTTCTAGGAGTTAGAAGAAGCAGAGTGAGGCTGAACTGGACAAAGCCTTAGAAGAAAGTAAAAGAAAAGTTGCTACTAAGGGCAAGAAGAAGATGGTTGAGCCTGTTGAGGCTGTTTAAATTGATGAGATAGACCTGGTCCTTCAAGATGAAGATGAGATAGAACAAGCGGAGACTGTGACTCCAAAAGCTAAGATAGGCAAGACTTCTACAAAGAAGTCTACTTCAAATACAAAGTCTATTGTTCCATCCACTTTGTCTAAAAGAACCAGGTTTTCTATGAAATCAAGAAAGGTAAAAATGGTGGAGGAAGACGAACAGAGTGGAGAAGAAGAAGAAGAAGATGATGAAGAAGAAGAATAAGAATCCGATGTTGAGAAGGACAAGATGGTTAAGCTTGGGAAGAGAACCATCTTGAAAGGTAGGCTCCTCAGGATCCCACGAGTTCATACATATCAAAAGTACCAAAATACAACCACAAATGGTCCATCAAAACCTCAAGTCTAGGTCTCCAATATCAAGCCCTAGTTTCCCCAATTTTAACCCTTAAATTCCATTAATTACAGCTCTAATCCATAAAATAATACCTTAGGAACGAGTTTAGGTCCAAACTCCTTACCTCAATGAAGTTCCCTTGAAATCTTTCTTCAAAATAGTCCAAAAAGCTCCAAAGCCGACTTAGAAATGGTGGAATAGCTCAAAAAACGCGAAGGAAACAATTTATATGTTCTAGCCCAGGGATTTAGCATCTTCGGTCAAATTCTCGCTTTTGTGGTATCGCTTCTGTGGTCAAGACCATCGCATCTGTGGTCCTCACTTAAGTTCTCATTTTCGCATCTACGATTCACTATCCGCACCTGCGCCATCGCAGGTGCGGTTTTCCAACCGCTTCTGCGGTTTCTACCTCCCTAGCTCCTTTGCTCTTCTGTGACCCCCTCTTATCGCATCTGCGGCATCGCACCTGCGGTTCCCAATCCGCAGGTGCGGAAACAATAGAAGCAGAAAATCTGCAGCTTCACCACAAATTCCAAACTCTCCGTCAACCATCCGTAATCACCCCGAGGCCCCCAGGACCTCAACCAAAAGCAAAAACATATCCCATAACCTTATTCAAACTTATACCAATCTTCAAAACACCTTAAACAACATCGAATCAACCAAAACACGTCAGATTCAAGCCTAAGTCTTCAAAAATCTTCCGAATTACGTTTTTGATCAAAAACCCAACCAAACCACGTCCACATGACCTGAAATTTTGCACATACATCCCAAAGGACACAACGGAACTAATGAGACTCTCGGAATTCCATTTTGACCAATATATTAAAATCTCACGTATCAATCGAAAAACGCCAAAAATCCAATTTTGCTAATTCAAGCCTAAATATACTTCGGACCTCCAAAACACATTCTTATCACTCTCCTAAGTCCCAAATCACCTCTCGAAGCCATCCAAACCATCGGAACTCACATCCGAGCCCTCTAACACATAAGACAACATTCAGTTGACTTTTCCAACTTAAGCTTCCTCAAAAAAGACTAAGTGTCTCAAACCTTACCAAATCCTTTCTAAGCCCGAGCCAACCAACACGATCACATATAGAACTAATAGACAAAGCAATAAGAAGCATAAAAGGGAGAAAACAGAGTGGTAACTCATGAGACGACTGACCGAGTCATCACAGAACCAGTTCTAACTCAAAAATTTGGTTAGAAAATTATGAACTTGGTACATAATTAGATTAGATTTTGCTCATTCTCATACTTTCATAAGTATACTCTTGTGCCATGTGTTAATATGACTCGTTTATCTCTAATGATATTATCGCTATTTTCTTGGGAAATTCAGGTTTACACAAGAGATTTTTCAATGAAGAACCCAGTTCATCAAGATTATTTGGTACGTATTCTCTACTCTGCATAGTTTGAAATAATTATATTTAGATCATGTTTAAGAAAAGATTACCATTCAATATCAAACCCCACTATACTTATACATTACAAAAATGGACCAGTTTGTTCAAAAGAGGAGTCCAAACTGCATTAAATGCCTAGATTGTAGGGAACCTTTCCAATATCTTGTCAAACAGGAATTCAGTTTGATTAGACTTCTGAGAGACTGTCGCTACCCAATTAAACACTCCTCTTTAAATTGATTAGGCTTAGTGTATTCTTCACTTAAACTTTTTAAGTCGTTAATCTACTCTTCATCTTTTCTCAACTTCGAAACACACTTAAACTTTCTTTTCTTACTTCCAAGCACAGAAATGGATAACACCTCTGATAATCCCTCTTCACCACCCAAGGAAACCTTACCCACACCATATGATACACCTTCAACTACTCCCATCTCTAATAAAGGAAGGGTAAAAATGATGGCTCGCAAGGTTGTTGTTGGTGGAGAGCAAATTAATAAAATCAATGAAAATTTGAAAGCAAATAGGGAAGAAGAACCCCAAAAATCTGATGAGTCATTCAAATCTACAACTAAGGGGGAAGAAACAGTTCCTTCTGAGTGTGAACAGGTAACGTCTAGCCCCAAAGTTAATCTTGAAACTATTTTTGTGGTTTCTATGAATTTGAAGAATACGTTTGTTCTTGTAGGATATATGTCAGGTGTTGAAAGTACTAAGTCTGGAAAGGTGGGAGGTAAAAATAAAAGAGAAAAGATAAAGAGAGAGAGGGTTATCGAAGTACTGTAAGGGGAATGGGAAAAGGAGTGACTGAATCTTTACGCACTCCTGTTGGTCTAACTAAAGAGTCAGGTGATATGGTAGTTTAGGGTGAGGAATTTGTTGAAATAGAGGAGAGTCTGAGAAAAATAGAGGGAAGTGGGTCTGGAGAAGTTGCTGAGGGGCTGGTTCAACTAGGGAAAATGTAGATGAACCTGTTCCATCTGAACAGGAGACCCTCACAGACCTACTGAAAAGAGTGATTGAAAGCTACAATTCAAAGAAGAAACGAAGTCTAGGAGTTAAAACCCCTGGCACCACTAGAGCCAACAAGAAAAGGAAGGTTGTTTCTTCTATCCCTGTAGAAATTCCTCCCACAAAAGGAAGATCTACTAGGAGTTAGAAGAAGCAGAGTGAGGATGAACTGGACAAAGCCTTAGAAGAAAGTAAAAGAAAAGTTGCTACTAAGGACAAGAAGAAGATGGTTGAGACTGTTGAGGCTGTTTAAATTGATGAGATAGACCTGGTCCTTCAAGATGAAGATGAGATAGAACAAGTGGAGACTGTGACTCCAAAAGCTAAGATAGGCAAGACTTCTACAAAGAAGTCTACTTCAAATACAAAGTCTATTGTTCCATCCACTTTGTCTAAAAGAACCAGGTTTTCTATGAAATCAAGAAAGGTAAAAATGGTGGAGGAAGACGAACAGAGTGGAGAAGAAGAAGAAGAAGATGAAGAAGAAGAAGAAGAAGAATCCGATGTTGAGAAGGACAAGATGGTTAAGTTTGGGAAGAGAACCATCTTGAAAGGTAGGCTCCTCAGGAACTTAGAGGAGGAAGGAATGGTAATGCTTCTGGAGAAGTTACAGGTGCAAGGATGGAAGGACATGGTCTTTCAGATGATGGAAGGTTGGCCATAACTGATATTGTGCAGTTTATGGCAAATTGTGAGATCAAGATGGTAGGGTCACCAGTGTGGTAAAGGGTGATGGTGACTTTTGATGAGAAAGAGCTGAGAGAGATCTTGGGGTGCATTCTAAAGGATACAATGACTATAAGAAGCTCAAATGGACAAGCCTAGAGAATCTCCCTACTGCCCTTGCCAGTACTAGAAAATTTTGTGACAATGAGGAGGAAATTGAGCCCAAGGCTATTTACAAAAATGAGATGAAGCCACCCAACAAAGTGTTGCTCCAATTTGTAAACAAATGTGTGCTGCCAAGGTAGGAAAGGAGGCACATTTCCACATTCATGGACCTGGTCCTTATGGAATGTTTGGACAATAGGCGGCAAATAAATTGGCCTGGGTCTAAAATTCAGCTTCTTGACAGGGTTCTAAATGGAACTAAGACTTATGTCATACCCTATGGTTTTATTCTCACGATTGTTCTTGCACATTTAAAGGTACCCATCAAGAAATGGGAAGTTGGTACAAACAAGGATCATTTTGGGGCTAACACTTTGACTGCTTGTAACTATGAGGCTCAAATCACTCCCAAAAAACCTGGTTCATCCAAAAAGGTACCAGTGAATAGCAAAGTGCGAGTTTTGGTGCAAGAAAGTAGGGCAAAGGATGCTGAGCCTGATAGGCTAAAGAAGAGGTTGGCTGAAATGGAGACCGAGAGAGATGCTCTCAGAGCTGAGCTTGCAAAAGAGAATGAGAAGAATTAGGGCATTCTTCAGGATATGCTGAAACTGCTCCAAGCCAAAAACCAAGAACCTGGTCCTTCCCAGCCTTAATCCTCCTAACCTACTGTAGATCAACCAGTGACCCAGCTTAGGATTTTTTTGTTTCTTTTGCTCATGATCCAATGTTCTTATTCTTTTTATGCTTTGTAGTAGGATCTTATCAATCAATGAAATTTACTGCCTTTTGCTCTAGCTGTTTGTTGATATTTCTTAGATGACTAATATCCTTAGATTTATAGATGATGCTTAAATCTATGATTGCATTTGAAGTAGCCTAGTGGCCATGATTAATTTCTATTTAAATTTGGTTATCTCACATAATTATGCAACTTTTCGATGATGCCAAAGGAGGAATTAGGTTGTGCTTTTTCTTTGGACTGTGATGTTTATAACCTAATGAACCTGGTCCTTGATAATAAGTGATAAAATGTTCTAACATTGTGTTGATGTTGAGCTGAGTTGAAACAGGGCTTAAGCTTATGAAAAGCACAGATTTTGTCATCATCAAAAAGGGGGAATTTGTTGGCCCAAATAAAGGTTTGTTTTGAAGATTGACAAAGGAAGATCAGGCATGAACCAGGACCCCTTATGAACATAGACACGGGCAGATTTGAGTATATGAGATGCATGTGAAGGAGATAAGTTTAACTTGGTATATTTGATATCTCCTGATCAAAAAGATTACATAATTGATAAGGAGAAGGACTCCTTACTCAAAGAGAACACTATCCAACATAAGAAAGGAGATAGGGGTTGAAGTTAACTAGAACTCTTCCACCAAGGAAGAGTAGCATTAGAACTCTAGTTATTTTCTACTCTACTAACTCTATAAATCGCATGATGTTCTCACTTTACAGGTGATGCACACATACTGAAGTTAAGAATGAAATGAGTGCAAAATAGCAAGGCATTTTGTGAGCAATTCCTGTGAGTTTTAAGAGTGAGATCCTGAAGCTACACGAACCAGATTGAAAAACCAGCTTTATAAAGAGTTTTCACGTGTCTTTCTTTATTTCTAGTTCAAAGTGTAGTATGCATTTTGAGTTGTACCTTTTAGCTTTCTTAGAAGCAAATTGTACTAGGTACTTGAGTTGTATCATTCAAGTTAGAGTTAACTTGAAGTAGTCACAACAGCTTGTAGCATGTTGCTATAAGAGTTAGAGTTAATCCTTAGGTTTGCAAAAGGTTGTAAACTCGAGTTGTATTATTCAAGTTAGAGTTAACCTGAATCAGTCACAACAGCCTGTGGATGGTTGCTATAAGGGTTAGAATTAATCCTTAGGTTTGCAAGAGTTTGTAAACATTGTTGTTGGCTCTGAGTTGTAGTAAAGTGTTTAGAGAAAATCCTACTGGGTAGTAGGTCGTGATTTTTTCACCTTTTGAGACGGGTATTTTTCACATAAATATCTTTGTGTTTTTTACTTTCTGCATTTATTATTCTGCAATAGTAGTATAAAGAACACATAGAAGAACTAGGTCCTTTTATAATCTGGTGCACGCAAAAAATTAGACACCACATAAATCACCTCCCTCTTGTGTGGTATTGAAGTATAAAACATCAATTGGTATATGAGTGGGTTATCCTTGAAGAGGCTAACACTAGGATTTGAACATTCTGGGTGCCATAAATTTTGAACGTAGACATATCATAATTTATATGCTCCAAATAGGGTAACATTTAGTCGGTTTTATCTATTTGTATTTCTCTCACGACCTGGATTTTCCACCATCGGGAGTTGTAATGGCGCCTACTAGTGAAAGCTAGGCAAGCCAACCATTGAGCAATTTACCTTTTTCCCATTTTTAATACTTTAATAATGATAAACTAACAGTTTATAAACAGCGAAATTTAAATAAGCGGAAGAAAAACAAATAAAATCATTTAATTATTTCCAATACAATTTCTTAAATAAGGACTACCCAGAACTGGTGTCACAACTTCACAGACGGTCTAGGAATACAATAATCAAGGTCTAAAAAATAAATACAACATTGTTTCTGAAACACGTAAATGAAACATGACAAAAGGATAGAGGGAGATGCCAGGGCCTGCGGACGCCTGCAGGACTATCTTGGATCTCTGTATGGACTGAAGGCAGCAACCCAAAAGCTAAGGTCCAAAAGTTATTGCGTCGGGATCTGCACACAGTGCAGAGTGTAGTATCATCACAACTGACCCTATGTGTTGGTAAGTGCCTAGCCTAACTTCGGCGAAGTAGTGACGAGGCTAGGACCAGACTACCAAATAAATCTGTGCAGTTATATCATATATAGAGGAAAATAACAGTAGGGGTGTACAGTTAAGAATGGGAGGGGGGAACATGTTGCGTGGAAACATCAAATGATAATAGAAGGACAACAGGTAATTACAAGGAACATCATAACTCAATTATCAACAAGAATCAGAAATCAAACAAGTGCACGATATCACCCTTCGTGTTTTTACTCTCGTCCTCACCATAAGAGTCAATATAATGTACACGACATCACTCTACATGCTTTTACTCTCATCCTCACCATAAAATTAATATAATCGGCACTGAATTGTATATCGTGCGGCACGGCATCACCCTTCATGCTTTTACACTCTTCCTCACAAAAATTATACACGGCATCACCCTTCGTGCTTTAACACTCTCTCACCAAAACAATGTACGACATCACCCTTCGTGCTTTACTCTTCCTCACCCAATCAACAATCATAAAAAATAATGGAAAGGAAATAAATGAAATCATAATAAAATCCCAGCAAGGAAATAATAGTACACAATCATATCCTGGCAAGGAACAATATCAAGAACATCAATATCCCGGCAAGGGAGATAGCACTAAAAGCAACAACATCTCGACAAGGGAGACAATATAATAATCCTCTTCTCTTTTTCACGTTTACTTCACAACTCACTACACAACTTGAGCCAATGCTCTATTAGGTTCAATTACTAATTTTACTTCCACAATTCTTTTACAACTTGAGCCAACACTCCTCAATATTCAATTACCAACACTACTTCCACAAGCTTTGCTCAACAATGAAATCATCATTAAAGGCATGAACAATACAAACAAAGTCATAATAATCATAATATAAGACTCACGGGCAAGCTTGACACCAAGGTGTAGATACTCTGTACGCGGCAAAATCAGAAGACTTGATTTCTGGCTGTCGAGTCATTTCGGAAGCATGCCTTGGGACCCCGAGGATGGGAGGCCACAATCGAGTTCCCAACCTCGGGGCTCATTGAAGCCTGACTCATAAGAAATGGAGATCGAAGCCAGGACAGATGGGGAAGCTCCCAAGGCACACGACTAATTCTGACAGGGCCGGCCTATCCAGAGCCTATGTTGAGGCATCACGTCAAGCCATCATATCCCCATACTTTGTAATTAATCTCCACATACTTGTAGTCGAGTCCCTCCTCTTATATAAAGGGGACTCATCCTACCTTGTAAGGGCCTGATGTTGCTCCATTTCTCCACAAGTGCAATAATATATCTCTCTCTTTTCTTTCTAGCTTGTTCATCCTCACTGGCCCGAGGCCGCTTTAATATATATCGTCCTTTTACTTGTTCTTCAATATATAGCTCATTATTGGCTGAAAAGAGCCTTGCTTCATCGTATCCTTAATTGTTATCCCATTCCTGGCTGCCCCCGATAGCTCGAGCCCGACTCAAACCTCGACCCCGAGGTCCTCTCTGACCGGTCCTGCATCCGGGCAACAGGCCCCTTCGGTTTCTTTACTGCCTCATTTTAGCTCACACTTCATCGTTAAACCTCACAATCTTAGCATCATCTGCTCTAACAACTAGCTCGAGATCATGTATTTTTAGAATCTCATTTACAAATTTAATTGTTGTTACCATTTTCACGGTAAACAGTTTGGCGCCCACCGTAGGGCTAAAAATAATAGTGATTATTTTATTGCTGGTTTTATTGCACAAATACACACTATCTTTCACACTTTTTCTTGTCCAAGATCCTTTGATTTCAGGTTAAAATGTCCGGCTCGGTAAGCAAAGTCGAGAATGACTACCCCAAAAATCACGACGAAAATGGTATGGCTGTTCCAGTGGCTGGCGTGACACCGCAGTACCCCGATAACACATCTGGATCAATTCAAGCGGACGCGGGCTTGCAAGGCGCACAATAGGTCGATGAAGCCTCGCGCACCGATGGTAGCATACAACATATCGACCAACAGGAAGCTCAAAAACCCCCGGCCTGGGAAGAATAGGAAGTTAGTATTCATGTTATTTTTGGAATGTTGCAGGCATAGTAGTTTGCTATCGCTCAGCTGCAAAGCCACCCAGAGACTCCCAGCGTAGTAGCCCCGAAAACATCTCCCTACGCCGAGCGAGTACCCGGGAGATCAAGCAACAACGGATCGGTAACCGACCCCAGGATGCTTGGGAATCTCTTCGAAAGGATCGAGTCAGGTTCGTGGAAGTTCTTACAGCAACCGTCTCCTAAGGAAGCGGTCCCGGAACTCTCTTCACGGAAATCTGGAACGCCAAAACTCCCTAGGTGCGATAGGACCTTGGGTCCCTACGAGCGCACCACCGCTTACACGTGCTTGGTCAAAGGCAGAGACCTCCATAATGATGAGTGTGAGTCTGACTCATTGAGGAAGTTCGAGGAAACACTCTCGAAAAAAACCTTGATGCAGCACCGCAGCCTGGCACCTGGCCTCGCAAACTCGCTTACCATATCAGCAGACCACTCCACGGGAGCACACACCGATGTTATCGAAGCAGTAACAAAAGGGCTCGACACACCTGGGGCTAGACAAAGAGAGAGTGAAGCACTACAAGAAGTCGCGTCTCGTTCCCTGTTAGGATGAATGAGATCGCTCCCGGTTTCGGATGACTGGACAACCCGGGCCTCCGCCCGAAGGTTAAACGAAATATGCCCGACGACTCCAGGACATTTCAAACAAATCCTGACCAGATACCCAGTCGAGATATGGTCGGATACACGCACCTGACACTATCCACGGAGCAGGGCCGTGGACTTCCGTCCAGGAACCTCCTCAGGTTTGGTATGCCGACAAAGAAGATGATGCCAAACAAATGGAGGTACCCTCCATGCACCGCGAATGGAAGGAACGACATGAGTTGTTACTTACCTCCCAATGATAGAGAAATAGCTCGAGGGAAACATCCCCGAGAAATCTCCAGTAGAACCATATTCGACAAGGCACAACCGGCAGGGGAACCCCACCCAGCTGAGTATGATTTCAGCATTGCTTTACCGAACATCATGATCACCTTAAGCAAAAATAAGAACGCCAGGCGATTTAGACCTATTCGACCAAGACCCCTTCAAAAGAACCATAGCCCGACGCAGAAACCGTAGGGCGCGCACAGCTACGGAGTAAAAAATGGCCACCCGCTCAAAAGAACGACAACCGTGCTATTCAATAAAAATCACCACCGAGTATCGTCGAGCGGTCAGGCTCGAATCCAACTCCAAGGGAGGAAGGAGACCGGGAAGAATGAAGATGACAAGCCACGATGTATTACCACGACAGTGAAGGGGCGGCGACACCCTTCAAAGGCCATAAAATGTAAAGTGAAAATGCTCATCACCGGGGAAACACTGGTCTGGGGAATATTCCAAAGGACACCCTTGCTTCCAAGGAAAGGGACGCCGAGACTTCGCCTCGGCCTCGTATTGATGTGTTGGTAACCCTCTCACTCATTTGACCTATTCCAAATAAAACATGTGTTCATGAATACAGGTTGTTCAATTAATTATACCAACGATGTCAAACCAAAGCCAATGGGGCGATTCGGACTAACGAACCAAGTCACTCCCACATCTCGAATCTTTGACAGATTCTAGGCACCGATCGCCACATCAGGAAGACCACTCCCTTAATACAACCCGTATCAGCTCGGACTGGAATGCCGAACACGCAAGGCACGTACGTCTTATTCAGATGACAACGGGCACGCCTCCCCGGAGGCAACTTCGACCCTACTCCACCAAATGGATGAAACCCCAGGACAAGGGTGGGACTAAAGTATTCGACAAGGAGCTGCACACGACGAGAGGAAAACCCTCACCATGTAACGCATCGCCGGCATCAATACGTCCGCCCTCAAAAGGATCAAAGGGTAAGCAGAATCGCATCTTCTGCTAAGCTTGGTTGAACACAGCAGAAGGCTGTATTAGGGCTCGTGCCTCGGAACAGCAGAAACATCCCGAACCTCGAAAGGTTACCTACGCACCCCGCGGTGAGGAGGAACTACTTCACTCCTTCATTATTTTTTCACTAACTTATATGCAGGCAATCAGCCGGGGCATTCGAAAGTTCTAACTCCACACGGAGATCCAAGGCCTTAGCAGGGCCCGTTGTGCTCTATTCCCTCGATCAGACTTTAGACCCAAAGAGGGTCCCGCCAACAAGATTATTAGTGGAGCAGTGTACCCCCAAAGAGGGTCCTGCCAGCAGGATACGACAAAATCACATGCCTTCTTCTACAATCGAACGACGGGCGATGATCTTCTTTCAAGGGCACCATTCCCTCAGAAGGACCGAAAATATCAGACTGAGTGTCAAGAGGGAACCTTGTAACGAATCAGATGGTCCGAAGAGTCGTACCTACGTGGGCCGAGCTCACAACGACGAGAGAACATGTATTTACAACATATATTTATGACAAGTAATAAAGAATATCTTTTCGGCATTTCGTACTTCGGAAAAGGGGATTTCAACATACTCATGGCAAGGGCCTCTCTACCGAATGCATCCCGAGATACTCGGAGACTTAGCATCAGCAATTCAATACCCGCACGACCCCAGGGTTAGAACTCCGGGCTCAACAAGCCCCTACAAGGCAACTCCGAGCTCATGAGGAGCGGTCTTCAAGCTTAAACAAATTATATGACTCAGAGACTGCCATTGATCGTCATATGCTGGAAAAATCGAAACTGTGAGACCCCTAGCAGGCAGCCTCAACGTAACCAGATCTATTATATATTACACAAACTATAAGACCTTAACAGGCATGATAAACTGTAAGACCTCAACAGGCATGACAAACTATAAGACCTCAAGAGGAATGATTAACTGTAAGACCTCAACAAACATGAAAATCCTGAAGTTTAGGTTATACGTCGCATGTGTAAAAATCCCTAAAGGGCATACCCTCGGTGTAGACACCTAAACTATCAATCGGGATTAAAAATGGCTACGGCCAAACGCACATGACTATGATCAAAACGGTTAATACAGCCAAAATAACATGACTCGGGGACACCCGACTGTTACTAAAATCTCAGGACACTACTCCAAATATACTTCGAAAAGAACCGGTTAAAATAGGGTTCCCTTAACAGGCAAAAACGAACCCCGACCATGTCGACTCCAAACCGCCAAAGTGTTGATCTACTCAACCTACGAGCTATGAACCTTTTGAGGTGCTCAAAACATCGCCGACAACGACTTGAAATCGAAGTTCCTCTAGAACCGAAGACGGGTCAAGCAAAAATATTCCAAAAGACCTTAACGAGCAGAAAACAAAGCCTACAAAAAAGCCCACAGGCAAAAACAGCGTAAGAGCCATTGTCGCCATCTAAGCAAGCCTCCGGGCCATATATTAAAAGGTCTCTACGACCAAACAGCGTAAGAGCCATTGTCACTAGCTAAAATTTGACAACTTGAGGATTAAAATGAGCTCAAATCGTAACCCGGTTCAGAGATCGGATCCAAAATAGTTAACTATGCAAACCTCCGAGCCACATATTGAAAGGTCTCAACGACCGAAATAGCGTAAGAGGCACTATCGTCAGTCTGAAAACCAGAGGTACTTAAGGGTCAATAAAAGATCAAGTCACAACGCGACTCGGAGGCTTGACCCGGAATAATTAAACTACAATATGCCTAAGGGCACGACATAAATGCCACTATCGCCAGCCGAGCAAATCTCCGGGCCATGTGCCAGTAAGGTCATTTCGACCCGGAGCACAAAAGGCCATCATCATCCGCCTATGCAGGCAGGAAAGAGCTTGAGGGTCAATTGAAGCTCGAGTCACAGTACGACTCGGAGACTGAATCCAAAATAGTCGAAACGGCAAATGCCCAAGAGCAAGAAATAAAAATAATTAATGCCTGCCCGAGCGGGCATAAAAGATTCAAGGGCAAAAGGCTTGAGACGAAGCCCGACTCAGAGACTAAGCCTAAAACAGTCGGGCCAAGCATGGAGGCCCCAGCACCAGCTCACGTAAGGGATTACACTTAAGAGCCCCTAGGTCTATCCGACCAGTTCCGGACCTACGAGGATCCCGCCAAACACCAAAACCGGCCTGCCCAGTCGAAAAGCAATAACAAAAAAGAGGTACAGAAAAAATAAAGCTTCAAGTTTCTTCCTACATATTATATGCGCGAAAAGGGCGCATTCTCCATCTACAAGCATGCTCTACATATATCAGAAACAAAGCGACAAAATGGCGAAATCTACACTCCGCACTAAAGGGCTACAACTTGTCAAATTCTCCCTCCGCGACGTCAGCAAGAAGTTACAGAGCGTCGCGCTCATCCACCCTTGCTCGAGCCAATTCTTTCGAGAGAACGAAGCCCCGTACACTGGCCTCCTCGAGTACCTCTCTCCGAGATCTGCAACGAACATACTCCTCGATCCTCTTCTCCCGGTCGAGGGCTCGCTTTAGCTCAGCTTGGGCATCAGCAACATCCTTCATATGAATCGCCATCTCCTGATCAGCCTTGGTCCGGCTTAGCGCCACTTTAGCCTGGGCATTAATTATCTCAGCTCTGACCTTCAAGAGATCAGATTCGAGTTTCCCAATCATGTCCGCTTGAACTTTGGCGTTATCACGAGTCAAGCAGAGTTGGGCCTCGATGGCAGGGACCCTGGCTGAGGCACATATCTCCTCTAAAGCTCAAGCTTGCTCTTGAGCCCTTAGCTCCCCACAAACAACTCTGACGCGGTTGACGTCGCCTTTGAGGTACTCCAAGGCCTCTGCCTTTTTTTGCAGCTGATATAACAAAAGGGGTGAGCCTTAAGGTTAGAGAGGAGCAAAGCGCATACTATATAAAGTTACCTGCTCTATCAAACAACTCTCATAGTTTGAGCTCTGATACGCCTCATATCGCCAACGTGCCAACTTAGCCCCATTCTCTTGGCTAAGGAGCCTAAAGGACTCGCCATCGTTCAAGAATTTCTGGAGCCTGGCCCCTTGACAGAGCAGCTTAGACATAAGCCCATCACAGGCCTATGCAAGGAAAACTCAATAAAGGGAGGAGGGCGTGACATACAGGAAAAAACGCGCCTAAACTCACCTCGAAGAGAAGCCGATGGACTTCCTCTAAGCCAGAACACATTCCTGTTGATCCTGCCTCTCCGGCCCCAGGAGAACCAACCTCGGGCAGAGCATATTCACTCGGAGGAATCGCCGCCCGGGAATCTGATACTCCGGGAACATCAGGCTCAGACGATGCCCTCTACTCAAAGATCTGAGCCCGCCCAATGCCACTAAAAGCTCCATCACACCGCGGGTGCCGATCCCCCTTATCACCATCCTCCCTCGGCTTGGAGGCTGACGACTCTTTCTCCTCTTCGGAAGAACACTGTCTCATCCCAAACAACCGCCCTGTATCTACAAACGGTGAATCCAGTACAAATGAAAGGGGAAAATATTACCTCGAATATACGAAGGCCAAGTCAAAGGCAACATACGCACATACCTTGGTATTTCACTCCCCATTTGGTACGAAATACAGCTCGCCACCTGCGCTCGTCGCAAGTCGAATGGGTCGCCAACTTATGGACCCAGACGGGAAGGTCAAGGACTTTGCCCGGCATCCACGAAGTTGCTGCAACAAGGTAGACAACATTATTACTCAACTGATTTTCGCTATAGGCAAAATTTAAAAAAGCGCCAGACACTCCACTCACGTGCATGATTCCACCCTTCAGGAAATGGCAAAAGCCCTGTTGGGATAATGTCAGCAGTTTGAGCCTGAATAAACCAACTGGCCCACTCTCGGTCCTTGTCTTCTTCATCATCGACAACAAAGGGCGTGGACAAACGGCACCTCAGAGTTAGCAGGCCTCGATAATGAAATGGCCGGTATAGTCTAACGAGGTGATTAAACGTGAATTCGAGCCCAACCTTCTCCACGAAGAACCTCATTATCATTACCATTCGCCGAAACGATGGATAAATCTGCGCCAGAGTAACTCGATACTTCAAGCAAAAATCAAGCACAACCCTAGCAGGGGGGCCAAATGCGAAAGGGTATAGGTATACGCTCAAAACTCCATCAGTGGAGTCTGTAATACCCTTATTTGGAGAAAGCACCTGCAGTGTTACCCCCTCGCTCCACCCGCAGTAATTCCTCACCATCTCCAGGTGTTCCCCTCTTATCAAGGATGCCGTCTTCAAAGCAAACTCCTTCGGTTCTTGAGCGCTGGGAGCAACACCCCCCCCCCTGTTCCCTGCCGAATCGGCCCTGAAGTGGTTTCCATGACTATGGTAAAACTAATAGTTCAAAGCAAGGGCGTGCACCAGCACTTTTTATGCCTGGAGAGATGAAGTACCCTGTGCCAAAGCAGGAAATCGTCTATCTAAAAATAGTGAGGTCTTGCGAAGAAGCCGAAGCCGCCCCACATATATGCGAGAAGCAGCGACGACTCGCCTACCCGATGCGAGACCCGGGGAGCCGACAGCCTCGATACAGATCGACAAATCGATACCCAATCTAGATAGAATCCTTCAATGAGAAGTCAAGACCCGAGGGGCCATCCATATTATCTCCAAGCTCGAGACAACATCCTACCTCGAGGATCCCTGACCCAAAGAAGTCGGACTTCGGGAAGTTTTGTAACACCAGCACTCGATGCAGGGCAAGTACCTGGTCTCGTGATTCCCTCTTTCTAAAAAGAGGAATAAATGTAGGAAGCTCCAATCTCGAAAGCTCCACAAAGGTCTGAGGCAGCAGGAAACTCCTCAGCATAAGTCTATCCTATACGCTTTAAAAAAGGGAGGGCTATCTACATCAAGATTAAAAGGGACCCTCGGGTACCTGAAGCTGACCTTCATTTAGGATAACATTCCCGAAGGCTCCAAAATTCGACGCATTATCTCCATACAGCTCGAAGGGCCTCGGTAGCCCGGGCCTATCAAATCAATCTGGGATTGGTCTGAAGTACGACGATGAGTTCGAAAGAGAGCCATGTCGATCAGTAGAGGATCGGAAGGAATGTCCGCGCCCAAGTCACATATCAGTAGTCAACGAATAAAAGAAGGCATTCAAAGGGCCTCAAAGGGCATGAGATGATACAGAAACAAAGTAAAGATCTAAAGCAAACGTCACTGGAGTATATTCCATTTCATAAAAGATCCATTTACAACAACCCTCAAGGGGACATTACATACAATTACAAAATCCTACGGAGGATCTCTGCGCCTAAAAGAAGAGACAAAGGGATGCACACGCCAAGTGAAAGCCCGAAAGACTGGTCCACCTTTGAACTCCGCAACAGGTGCCTCCGGACGTGCATCCTCGAAAGTTTCATCCCAACCTTCCACACTGATATCCCCAAGGGACAAGGTGAGTGGCGGGGAGGGATGAAAAAATGGCATAGCTCTCCGAAACTCGAGGACCCTCTTTGGCCAAGGGAACTCTGGAGTGACATCGGACCAAACAAACCTTGATCCCGCTTGCACGACTACTTAGAATCCACTTCTTGGAACGTCTAGCCATGCAAGCCCCCAACTCGGAGCGGAGCACCACATCGAGCTAGGGTATGAAGGTGAGAAACGGTGTTTAATCCGAGCCCCCTTTTGAGCAGCGGTGCATAATCCGAATGACTGTCTACACGAGGGGAAAATTGACCCCCCTTCCATCATCATCTCGGGCCAACAACAATAGCCACAGTGAATATGTTAACGGCCACAGTAGTAGCGGGACAACATGGTTATGCTCAACGAAGGGAAGCCCCTGCAAAAGGCCACGACACAGTCTAAGGAAACTCCTCCAAAAGGACTTAAGGTCATGAGCCCCTAGCATGATGTTCAAGGGTGAAAGAAGATGATAAGAAGAAATAGGCAAGCAAGCCAACGGAGGCACTGTGATAGGAAAAGCAAAGCCAAGGCACCCCCATTTATAGGGGGTTACAACACGCTCATCTAGGCTTTGGAAGATTGACTGACGGGCGCAGTCAATGCATCCATGGAAAACCAAACCAACAGTGGTACCTTCACCTTGGGAAGTGAGAATTAGGAGTACAATGAATGAGGTCAGAAATCACGAGCTCGTGGATGTCCGGTTACCACAAAGCTCACGACCAGAGTCGCATCATCGATATGGCATCGCCGAAAGAAGCTCGAGGAGTCGAGTGTCAAAATCATTTCCCATCACTTCATAATAGGAAATGCGGAGACAATCTATACACAGCAAAATTAGAAGACTTTATTTCTCACTGTTGAGTCATTTCGGAAGCATGCCTCGGGACCCCGAGGACGAGAGGCCACAACCGAGTTCCCAATATCAGGGCTCGTTGAAGCCTGACTTAGAGGAAAAGGAGACCGAAGTCAGTACAGAGAGGGAAGCTCCCAAGGCACATAGCTAAATCTGACAGGGCCGGCCTATCCAGAGCCTATGTTGAGGCATCACGTCAAGCCATCCCATTTACATACTTTGTAATTAATCTCCACATACTTGTAGCTAAGTCCCCCCTCCTATATAAAGGGGACTCACCCTACCTTGTAAGGGACTGATGTTGCTCTATTTCTCCATAAGTGCGATAATATCTCTCTCTCTCTTTTCTTTCTAGCTTGTTCGTCCTCACTGGCCCGAGGCCACTTTAATATATATCGTCCTCTTACTTATTCTTCAGTATATAGCTCAGTATTGGCTGAAAAGAGCCTTGCTTAATCGTATCCTTAATTGTTATCCCATTCCCGGCTATCCCCGATAGCTCGAGCCCGACTCAAACCTCGACCCCGAGGTCCTCTCCGGCCGGTCCTGCATCCGGGCAACAGACCCCTTCGGTTTGATTACTGCCTCATTTTAGCTCGCACTTTATCATTAAACTTCATGATATTAGCATTGTTTGCTCTAACAACTAGCTCGAGAATAGATCACGTATTTTTAGAATCCCATTTACAAATTTAATTGGTATTACCATTTTCACGGTAAACATACTCGTCACTATGTCTATACGTCGTACTCAACAAATAGAACATAGCAAATAGGACACAACTCCTAATCCCTCAAGCTAAGGTTAGACCAAACACTTACCTCGATGTCAATTCGCTCGTATCTAGCCACAAGTTACTTAACTATATCCATAAATGCTAAATGAATCAATTCCAATACATGAAAATAGGTTTTCTAAAGTTTTTCCCAAAAAGTCAAAAATCGCCTCCGAGACCACATGGTCAAAATACGAGGTTCGAACCAAAACTCGATTAACCAATCCCCCACGAACCCAAATATACAATTTGTTTTGAAATCGGACCTCAAATCGAGGTCCAAATCCCCAAAATTTGAAAAACCTAGGTTTTACCAAAAATATCCAATTTCCCCCATGAAAACCCTTGATTTTGAGTTGAAATCATGAGAAAAGATGTTAAAGAATAATAAAACAAGTTATAAATGACTTACAATCGATTTGCAAGAGTATTTGTCTTTGAAAAATCGCCCAAGAGAGTTTATGTTTTGAAAGGGTTTGAAAAATGGTTGAAATGCGTCTAAGTAATGAATTTGCAGGTCGCAGATGTCGCAATTGCGACAAGGGTTCGCAATTGAGAACCCTTAAGGACTTGCTACACTCGCATTTGCGACCATTGTTCGCAATTGCGAAATCGCATTTGCGATGGGGAAGTCGCATTTGCGACCATCGGGATTTCTAGGCCTCTTCGCATTTGCGAAGAAATGATCGCATTTGCGATCAGCCCTGCCCAGGCCTTCTCTCGCATTTGCGATGGGTTATTCGCATTTGCGATCTCGCATTTGCAAGCCAGGCTTCACAAATGCGGAGCCTGCAGACCTGCAACATGCTAGCTAAAAACCTGCAACTTCTCAAATCCAAATTTCACTATGTGGCATATCCGAAACTCACCCAAGCCCTCGAGACTCCAAACCAAACATGCACACCAACATAAAAACATTATACGGACTTGCTCGTGCAATCAAATCATGAAAATAACATGTAAAACTATGAATTAAACCTCAAAACTCATCATTTTCATCAAGAACACTTAAAGTTCATAGCTCTTCAACCGGAGGTCCAAATCACGTCAAATAAACTCTATTTTTTACCAAATTTTATAGTTACCATTTAAATATTTTAACAAGTTTGTACCGGGATCTGGAACCAAAATACGGGCCCAATGCCAATGATTTTAAACATTAATTCTTTTCTTTATTTCATAAATAATTCAGCAAAACAATTTCTTTCAAAAATTGATTTCTAAGGCTTGGGACCCCGGAATTCATTTCTAGCATACGCCCAAGTCTCATATTTTATTGCGGACCTCCTAGGATTGTCGGCATATAGATCCGAGTCTGTTTGCTCAAAATGTTGACCAAAGTCAACCAAAATCAAATTTTAACTCTAGAAATTTTTATTTCTCATATTTTCACATAAAAGCTTTCCAGATATACGTCCGGACCACGCACGCAAATTGAGGTAAGGTAAAAAGGAGGTTTTAAGGCCTCAGAATATAGGATTTGTTTCTAAAATAAGTGATGACCTTTTGGGTCATCACATCCTCCACCTCTAAAACAAACATTCGTCCTCGAACGGACATAAGAAGGAAGTACCTAAGTCGGGGAAAAGATGGGGATAACAGCTCCGCATATTGGACTCGGACTCCCAGGTCGATGCCTCAGCAAGCTGACCTCTCCACTGAACACGAACAAAAGGGAAACTCTTCGATCTCAACTAACAAACCTGCCAGTCTAGAATAGCTACTAGCTCCTTCTCATAGGAGAAGTCTTTGTCCAACTGGACAGTGCTGAAATCTAACACGTGTGATGGATCACCGTGATACTTTCAAAGCATGGACACATGAAATACTAGATTCACGATTGATAAGCTCGGCAGCAACGCAAGTCTGTAAGCCACCTCTCCCACTCGATCAAGAATCTCAAACGGGCTAATGAACCTAGGGCTAAGCTTGTCCATCTTTCTAACTATCATCACGCCCTTCATAGGAGACTTCCGAAGCAACACCCGCTCACCCACCATGAACGCCAAATCACGAACCTTATGGTCGGCATAACTCTTTTTCCTGGACTGAGTATTACGAAGCCTATACTGAATGATCCTAACCTTGTCCAAGGCATCCTGTAATAGATGCGTACCCAACAACCGAGCCTCTCTCGGCTCAAACCATCCAACCGGCGACTGACACCACCTACCATATAAAGCCTCATAAAGAGCCATCTAGATACTCGACTGGTAGTTGTTGTTGTAGGCAAACTCCACTAGAGGCAAAAACTGATCGCACGAGCCTCCAAAGTCAATGACACAAGCTCGGAGCATATCCTCCAAAATCTGAATAATGCGCTCGGACTACCCGTCTATTTGAGGATGAAATGTTGTTCTTAACTCAACCCGTGTTCCCAACTCCCGCTGAACTGCTCTCCAGAAATGTGATGTAAACTATGTACCTCTATCCGAAATGATAGACATGGGCACACCATGAAAATGAACAATCTCTCGGGTATAGATCTCAGCTAACCTCTTAGAAGAATAGGAGACTGCCACCGGAATGATATGTGCTGACTTGGTCAACCTATCAACAATAACCCACACTACATCGAACATCCTCTAAGTCCGTGGGAGTCCAACAACGATGTCCATAGTGATATGCTCCCACTTCCACTCAGGAATCTCAATCTTCTGGAACAAACCACCAGGCCTCTGATGCTTGTACTTAAACTATTGACAATTCAAACATCGGGCCATCTATGCAACAATGTCCTTCTTCATTCTCCTCCACCAATAATGCTGCCGCAAATCCTGAAACATCTTAGCGGTACCCGGGTGAATAGAGTACCGGGAACTATGGGCCTTCTCTAAAATCAACTCCTGAAGCCCATCCACATTAGGCACACAAACTCGACCCTGTAGCCTCAAAACTCCATAATCTCCTAATGTACTTTGCTTGGCACCTCCGTATTGCACCGTGTCTCTAAGGACACACAAATGAGGATCATCATACTGCCGATCTCGGATACGCTTCAAAAAAGAAGAATGAGCGACTGTGCAATCTAACACACGGTCCAACCTCATGAACTGATTGGCCAAAGCCTGAACATCCAAAGAAAGTGGTCACTCACCGACCTGAATATACGCAAGACTGCCCATACTAGCTGACTTCCTACTCAAAGCATCGGGCACCACATTGGCCTTTCCCAGATGGTATAAGATGGTGATATCATAGTCCTTCAATAGCTTAAACCACCTTCTCTGCCTCAAGTTTAGCTCCTTATGCTTGAACAAGTATTGCAAACTCTTGTGATTCGTGAACACCTCACATGACATGCCATATAGATAATGCCTCCAAATCTTCAACGTGTGAATAATGGATGCTAAATCCAAATCATGAACCAGATAGTTCTTCTCATGAATCTTCAACTGATGTGAAGCATATGCAATAACCTTGACATCCTACATCAACACCGCACCAAGTCCAATACGAGATGCATCACAATAAACTGTTTATGTCCCTGAACCTGTGGGCAAAAACAACACTAGCGTCGTAGTCAAAGCTGTCTTGAACTTCTGAAAGCTCGCCTCACACTCGGCCGACCACCTAAATTGGGCACCCTTCTGGGTCAACCTGGTCATCAGGGCTGCAATAGACGAAAACCCCTCCACGAACTGATGATAATAGCCTCCCAAACCCAAGAAATTCTAGATCTTTGTAGTTGATGCTGGTCTAGGCCAGTTCTTGACTACCTCTATCTTCTTAGGATCTACCTGAATACCCTTTGCTAATACAACATGACCCAAGAATGCAACTGAACTTAACTAGAACTCACACTTTGAAAACTTAGCATACAACTGACTATCTCTCAAAGTCTGGAGGACCACTCTCAGCTGCTCATGCTCCTCCCGGGTGGGAGAATAGATCAAAATATCATCAATGAAGACTATCACAAATGAATCCAACTAAGGACTGAACACTCGGTTCATCAAATCCATAAAAGCTGTTGGGGCATTTGTCAACCCAAATGGCATCACCAAGAACTCATAATGCTTGTGCCAAGTGCGGAAAGCTGTATTAGGGACGTCAGATGCCCTAATCCTCAACTGATGGTAGCCAGATCTCAAGTCAATCTTCGAAAATACCTTGGCACCCTGAAGCTGATCAAACAAATCATCAATCCTTGGCAATGGATACTTATTCTTGATTGTGACCTTGTTCAACTGTCGGTAATCTATACACATCATCATTGATCCATCCTTCTTTTTAACAAATAACATCGGCGCACCCCAAGGTGAGACACTAGGTCTAATGAAGCCTTTTTCGAGCAAGTCTTGCAACTGCTCCTTCAACTCATTCAACTCAGGCAGGGCCATACGATACGGCGGGATAGAAATGGGTTGAGTGCCTAGAGCCAAATCAATACAGAAGTCAATATCCTTGTCGGGTGGCATACCCGGCAGGTCTGGAGGATATACCTCAGGAAACTCACGAACAATAGGCACAAAATCAATAGAAGGAACCTCGGCACTAGAATCATGAACATATGCCAAATAAGCCAAACACACCTTCTCAACCATACGTCGATCCTTCATATATGAGATAACACTACGGGTAGAATGACCAGGAGTCCCTCTTCACTGTAAATGAGGCAAGCCCGTCAAGGCTAAGGTTACAGTCTTGGCATGATAGCCCAAGATAGCGTGGTAAGGGGATAACATGTCCATCCCCAATATGACATCGTTCAGACGTAACAAATCTACATGAGTCTCAAGACCCCCAATCACAACTATACACGAATGATGAACACGATCTACCATAATATAATCACCTACCAGTGTAGACACATATACAGGAGCACTTAAAGAATCACTAGGCATGACCAGATATGGTGCAAAATAAGAGTACGTAGATCTTGGATCAAATAGAACTAAAGCATCTCTACTACAAACCAGAACCGTACCTGTGATAACTGCATCGGAAGCCTTAGCCTCAGGCCTCACTAGAAGAGCATAACATCGGGGCTAGGCCTTACCACCTTGAACTACATATCTGGGACAGCCTGCTGCTAGCTGGCCTCCACCTCTAGCGGCTTGACCTCCACCTCTAATACCTCTACATCCACCTCTAGCACCTCTACCTCCACCTCTAGATGGCTGAGCGAGCTGTGGAACACTCAATGCCTGAACCATGGCACGAGAACCCTGATGCTGAGAGCTACTCAATGCTTGAGGGCAAAATATAGCAATGTGACCCATATGACCATAAGTATAACAAGCCCTCGGCTGCTGAGACTACTGACCCTGACGACCTGAATGACCACCTCGAAACTCTGGAGCGGCGAGGCACTGATAGGAGCTTGCGGTGCACTATAGTACTGTTGATCCGAATACTGCATATGAGAATCACGGCCACCTGAAAAACTGTGAGAAACCTGAAGTGTTGACTAAAAAGGCCTAGGATGATGGCATCTACCGTACAAATCCCTGCCTCCAGATGAGGCCCCACTAAATCTGCCTAAATGACGAGGCCTCTTGTCAGACCCCTGACCACCTCCCTGTGATAGAACTATCTCAACTCTCCTGTCCACATTGGCCGCCTCCTAAAAAGAAATCTCACTCTCCGTCTCCTTAGACATCTAAAGTCGAATAGGTTGAATGAGTCCCTCAATGAACCTCATCACTCTCTCTCTCTTAGTGGGAAGTATAAGTAAAGCATGATGGGCCAAATCAATAAACCTGGTCTCGTACTGAGTAACAGTCATAAAACCCTGCTAGAGATGCTCAAACTGCCTCTGATGGATCTCTCTCTGAGTGATAGGGAGAAACTTCTCCAGAAATAGCTGAGAAAACTGCTCCCAAGTCAAAGCTGGTGACCCGTCTGGTCTAGCCAAACAATAATCTCTCCACCAAGTCTTGGCGGATCTAGACAAGCGAAAAGTAGCAAAGTCGACCCCATTGGTCTCCACTATCCCCATGTTCTTGAGAACCTCATGACAGCTATCTAAATAATCCAGGGGATCCTCAGAAGATGCACTGCTGAAAATGGTAGTAAAGAGCTTGGTGAACCTGTCCAATTTCCACAATGCATCGGCAGACATAGCTGCTCCATCACCAGTCTGAGCTACCATGCCCGGCTGAACTTCTCCAACTGGCTGAGCTGTTGGAGTCTGAAACTAGGGAGCCATCTACTCCGGAGTGCGAGTAGCAGGATTCTGGGCTCCTCCTCTAGCTCGAGAGATGGCTGGTGCTACAGGAAGCAAGCCTCTCCATAAGGCCCACCAGACGGACTAGAGCATCCTAGAGCACTGGTGTAGTAATGAACCCATCTGGGACCTGATCTGGGCCCACCGGAACTACCTAGGCCGGAACCTCATCATCAAACTCAACCTGAGGCTCCGCCGCTGGTGCTACTACTTTGGGCTAAGCTCTGCCCCTACTACGGCGTCTAGCACGGCCTCGGACTTGCCCTACGAACCTCGTGGGAGCTGCTGCTAGGGGCTCGGTTGCTGATCAGTGGATGAGGAAGCGCGTGTTCTCGCCATCTACAAAAGAACAGAGTAGAAATTCAATTAGCATTGAGAAACCAAAGCGTGCAACAGGAAATTGTGAAGTTTTTCCTAACTCTGTAGCTGCTGGGATACATACAGACGTCTCCGTACCGATCCCTCAGACTCTACTAAGCTTGTCCGTGAGTTGTGAGACATATGTAACCTAGAGCTCTGATACCAACTTGTCATGACCCGGATTTCCCACCCTCGGGAGTCGCGATAGAGCCTACTGCTGAAAGCTAGGCAAGCCAACCATTGAGCAATTTACCTTTTTCCCATTTTTAATCCTTTAATAATGATGAACCAACAGTTTATAAACAACGGAATTTAAACAAGCGGAAGAAAAACAAATAAAACTATTTAAATATTTCCAATACAATTTCTTAAACAAGGACTACCCAAAACTGGTGTCACAACTTCACAAACGGTCTAGGAATACTACAAACAAGGTCTGAAAAATAAATACAAAATTGTTTCTGAAATACGTAAATGAAACAGGACGAAAGGATAGATGGAGATGTCAGGGCCTGCGGACGCCCACAGGACTACCTTGGATCTCCGTATGGACTGAAGGCAGCAACCCCAAAGCTAAGGTCCAAAAGCTACTGCGTCGGGATCTGCATATAATGCAGAGTGTAGTATCAGCACAACCGACCCCATGTGCTGGTAAGTGCCTATCCTAACCTCGGCGAAGTAGTGATGAGGCTAGGACCAGACTACCAAATAAACCTGTGCAGTTAAATCATATACAGTGGAAAAATAAAAGCAGATATGTACAGTTAAGAATGGGAGGGGGGAACATGTTGCGGGGAAATATGAAATGATACTAGAAGGATAGCAAGTAATTACAAGGAACACCATAACTCAATTATCAACAAGAATCAGAAATCAAACAAGTGCACGGCATCACCCTTTGTGCTTTTACTCTCGTCCTAACCATAAGAGTCAATATAATCTGCACGGCATCATCCTTCATGCTTTTACTCTCGTACTCACCATAAAATCAATATAATTGGCACAAAATTGTACATCGTACAGCACGACATCACCCTTCGTGATTTTACACTCTTCCTCACAATAATCAAACACGGCATCACCCTTCGTGCTTTAACACTCTCTCACCAAAACAATGCACAACATCACCCTTCGTGTTTTAACACTCTTCCTCACCCAATCAAAAATCACAAGAAATAAGGACAAGGAAATAAATGAAATCATAATAAAATCCCGGCAAGGGAACAATAGTACAACAATAATATCCAGGAAGGGAACAATATCAAGAATATCAACATCACGGCAAGGGAGATAGAATTAAAAGCAACAACATTCCGGCAAGGGAGATAGCATTAAAAGCAACAACATCCCGGCAAGGGAGACAAATAATAATCCTCTTCTTTTTTTCACGTTTACTTCACAACTCACTATAAAACTTGAGCCAATGCTCTATAAGGTTCAATTTCTAATTTTACTTCCACAATTCGTTTGCGATGGGTTATTCGCATTTGCAATCTCGCATTTGCGAGCCAAGTTTCGCGAATGCAAAGCCTGCAGACCTGCAACATACCAGCTAAAACCTCCAACTTCCCAAGTCCAAATGTCACTCTGTGGCCTATCCGAAACTCACCCGAGCCCTCGGGGCTCCAAACCAAACATGCACACCAACCTAAAAATATCATACGGGCTTACTCGTGTAATCAAATCATGAAAATAACATGTAAAACTATGAATTAAACCTCAAAACTCATCATTTTCATCAAAAACACTTAAAGTTCATAACTCTTCAATCGGAGGTCCAAATCACGTCAAATAAACTCCATTTTTCATCAAATTTCACAGTTACCATTTAAATACTTTAACGAGTTTGTACCGGACTCCAGAACCAAAAAACAGGCCCGATACTATTGATTTTAAACATTAATTCTTTTTTTATTTCATAAATAACTCAGCAAAATAATTTCTTTCAAAAATTAATTTCTAAGGCTTGGGACCTCGGGGTTCATTTCCGGGCATATGCCCAAGTATCATATTTTACTGCAGACCTTCCGGGATCGTCGGAACACAGATCCGGGTCCGTTTGCTCAAAATATTGACCAAAGTCAACCATAATTAAATTTTAACTCTAGAAATTTCTATTTCTCATATTTTCCCATAAAAGCTTTCTGGATATACGTCCAGACCACGCACGCAAATTTAGGTGAAGTAGAAAAGAAGATTTTAAGGCCTTGGAATACAGGATTTATTTCTAAAATAAGTGATGACCTTTCGGATCATCACAATTTCGATCCAAAAAGAAATTGTGTAATTATTTATGATAACTTGGTGAAAAACAAAATAAACTCAGTCGAAGTATACATGATTTTAAATAAAAAGAAAAGTGTATGTATTTTGTACAAGAAATAGTGACTCACTAATAACAATGCATAATTAAATACTCTACGGCAAAAATTTATACTAATAAGCACTTTGAACTTTGAAACAGTAGCAAGTTTCGAGACGTTTTTCAACTCACCATTTTTCATGAAAATTGATTCATTTGAGATTATTATGTATAATTGTCCTTCTACAGAATAATCTGACAAAAAAATATAACTCCAATCCTTGATTAAATTAGTAACTTATTCAAGTATTTTATTTTCTAAAAAAAATCTGTAAATAAGTTAAGTGGAGTTATGCTCACAAAGAAAAATATTTAATTTTCCATTATTTATTGATAAATAATTGAAGGAGCTAGGAAAGCACAATAGTAGGGATTTCTTTCTTACGAGAAGGGGTGATGAAGAGAAGCCATTTTCACAGCCATCTTCACACAGAAAAGAGAAGGACGAAGAAGAAATATTTCAGACAGACACTTAGCTTTTCGGACTTCTCTATATTGTGTTGAAGTGCCCAAGTGTTTTATCAATTGTAGCTCAGCCTTACCCGTGGAAGAATTATGGAGGGTCATGATCTTTTATTCTCAACCATCTGATCAATATTTAAATAGTTGTACTTAAGGAAGCTTCCAAGAAGCCAAACTCATGTGTTTCTCGCTTGAGCACATGGGAAAGAATATTTTTTAGTTTTCTGTTACATAGTAGACAAATAAGAGTAGTACAAGTGTATAGGAATATTCTTTATTTTTTATTTTACTGTAGGATAAATCTATATAATTAGGGATTTACATTATCAATACAAGGCAGAGAAATTTCACAATTCTTTCCTATTTTCTTTCATGGTATCAGAGCAGTAGTAGATCGATCCAAATTTCCTTTTTTCTCAGAATATAGTATTCAACTATGGCAGGAGAAGAAGTTCCTCCGACTCTTTTTACTCCCATTATCTCTGGTTCAACCATTCACAGGATGTGAATCATCCTTATTTCCTTTACTCGTCTAATTCTCCTGGTTTGAGTCTTGTTACCACACTATTTGATGATAGAGGCTTTGAGGGACGGAGGAGATTAATTTTTGTAGCACTTTAATCCAAAAACAAGATAGGCTTCATAAATGGTGTGTGGGAAACCAAAACCTGATGTACGAGATCACCTTCAATGGAGCAGATGCAACTTCATGGTGACATCTTGGCTTCTGAACTCTTTATCCAAAGAGATAGGTGGCAGTATCATCTATTCATAATCTACAAAAGATTTGTGGAATATCCTTGAACACAGATTTGGGCAAACTAATAGAGCCAAGCTGTACCAACTGCAAAAGAAAATATCAGTGTTAGTTCAAGGTAACAACAGTATTATTGGATACTTTACCATACTTAAGAAATTATGGGATGAACTTGACTCCCTCAACTCTCATCTAGTCTACTCTAGTAACTGAGTTTGTGATGGAAAAAGAAAAGTCACAAAGTTTTTAGAAGACCAAAGGATCATTCAGTTTTTAATGGGACTAAATGATGTCTATTCCCAGGCAAGAGGAAACATCCTTATGATGAATCCATTGTCTAGAATAGATTTTTCTTATTCACTTCTTCTACAAGATAAAAATCAAAGGGAGATATATGCAAGATCACAGTTCAATGCTGATGCTTCCTCATTCATGGTAGGAGTTCAAGGTAAGGCTCCACAGAAAAACAACAATCAGTCACAACAAAAGTCATGGACTAATTCACAAAAGGTTAATAACACACAGCAGAAACCTAAGGGAAGGAAAGCAAAATTTAATCCTAATATGAACTATACATATTGCATGAGAATTGGGCATGTCAGGGTAGATTGTTATAGGCTAAATGGGTTTCCAGATGATTTCCAATTCACCATATCAACACAGGTCAAGGCTAATGCTATAGTTAAAGGACAAGACAATGACAATGGAAGCACTCAAAGCAATGATGGAACACCTTAAACTCAGTTTTTCAGTAAGGAACATATGTCTGAGCTGATGAACCTAATCAAGCAGGCACAACTTGGAAATATAGCAACATTAGGAACTACAATCAATGCAAATGCAGTGGCTGATACAATACTTAAATATACTAAAACTTGGTTGGCAGCTATTAACACAAAAACCTGGATCATTGATTTAGGGGCTTCTGAACACATGTGTTTTGATTCAAATTGTTTCTTAACTTTAGATCCACTTCCTATTCCTGTATATATTAGCCTACCTAACTTATTTCAATTATATGTCAAACACATAGGTAGTGTTCCTATTCAGTCTAATATGATTCTTGAAAGGGTTCTTTATGTTCCTTCTTTCAAATATAATTTACTCCCAGTCCATAAGTTGTGTGTCCAGTTTTATTGCTCACTCAATCTAATTTCTAGTGGATGCATCATGCAGGTCCCTTTAATGAAGAGGGACAAGTTTTTGATGAATTAAGAGGAGAATTGTACCTGCTGGAACCTAGTACACCTAAAATAGATTCTGGTTTTAGTTTAAATACCAATATATTTTCAATTCCACAAGGAAGTGATTCCATTCTAGTTCCTAGTGAAGTTTCTTGTTCTGTTTCTAATTCCAATATAGAGGTCTCCAATGTACTCCAATGGCATTTTTAGATTGGGGCATCTGCCATTTTTAGTAATGAAAAATCTTCAATTCATTTATTTTCCTTCCAATTTCAATTTTGTGTGTGATATTTGTCCAAAAGCTAGACAAACTAGATTACCTTTTCCCTTGAGTCAAATCAGAACTCATGGAATTTTTTATCTTATTCGTATTGATGTATGAGGACCATTCAAAAGTACTACTTACAATGGATATAAATATCTCTTGAATGTGGTTGATAATTTTAGTAGGGGAACTTGGACTTTCCTTTTAAGTTCCAAAAGTAATGATTTCACTATCTTACAATCTTTCTTAGTTATGGTAGAGAGACAATTTGCAAGGAAAGTTAAAAGAATTAGATCTGATAATGCAATAAAATGGGGAAGGGATCTTTTCAGTCTGATTTTCTTTAGTCTCAAGGCATCTTACATGAGACTTCATGTGTAGCAAGTCCCCAGCAGAATATGGTAGTTAAAAGAAAGCATAGGCACCTTTTGGAAGTTGCAAGAGGATTTTATTTTCAGTCACATGTTCCTATCCAATACTAGGGAGAGTGTATTTTGACTGTTACATATCTAATCAATAGGTTTCCTTCTAGAGTTCTAAAAGGAAAAACACCTTTTGAGATTTTGTTTAAAAGGAGTCCACAGAATGAACAACTCAAGTCCTTTGGATGCTTATCTTGTGCCTCTACTCTAACACAAAACAGAAGCAAATTTGATCCCATGGCACACGCTTTTATTTTTCTGGGATATGCACAACATCAGAAAGGATATAAATTGCTAGAGTTACATTCTAAGAAGGTCTTTACCTCAAGAGATGTTAAGTTCCATGAAGCAATTTTTCTTTTGTTTCTGCTGCTCCAACCTCATTCTCTCCTTTCCCCCTTATCTTTTCTTCCCTCACCCATCTACCACTACTGAAACTACTTCTCAAGATTTCCTATCTCCCAACTCAACCATCAATCATTAGTCACACTCACATGTCCCTCTATATCCAAATACTTCTGAGAATAGCACCCTTATTTCTCTCAATAATCCTGGAAATCCTGTATCTATTACCAGCTCCCCAGATTCTCCTTTTCATAATCCATCTCATACTGATTACTCTATTTCACAGCCTACAATCCCAATACCACCACCTCCTCTTAGAAAATCTGAGAGGATTTCCCAGAAACCTACCTATCTCAATAAATATGTCTGCAATAGCATTGTTTTCTCTAATCTTACCTCCTCCTGTTTTTATCATATTTCTCACCCTAATTGTCACGACCCTAAATGCTCGGTCGTGATGGTGCCTATCACAATACTAGGCAATCCAACCCAAACCATCAACCACAATAATTTCTTTTATAAAAACCATTTCCTAACATTGATTTAAATCTCAAATTCTCATAAGAAATGTATAAAACAGCTAAAATGTGTGGAATTTAGTAAAACATTAAACCAACATAGCCTAAACATCTGGAGTCACAAGTCTAGAGCCTCTAAATATATAAATCCGACTATCTAATACATAACAAGTCTAAAATACAGAAAAACAAGGATAGGAAGGAAGAAAGCAGGGCTGCGGATTCCATGCATCTACCTTGCAGTCTCTGGCAAACTCTGACAATGCTGAGGACCCTCACTCTGCCGCTCGGGCACCTAGATCTGCACACAAGGTGCAGGGAGTAACGTCAGTACGCCAACTCAATAAGTAACTAAAGTAAATAAGGTCTGAAAGCAGTGACGAGCAGTTATAAAATCATATAGAAGAGTAAACAACAGAATAACAAATCAAACTCAACGGTTTTAGACCAGTTTCTTCATAAAACTTCAGTTTCAATTGAAATACTTTGAAATCATTTAAAAAATTTCAGCAGGGCTTATTTTAAAAGAAGAGTGAAATCAGCAAAAGTATCATAAATGGGCCCCTCGGGCAAAGTATCACTCAAAAATATAGCCTCTCGGGCAAACCTCTTGGTCACCCATGACTCAGCTCTCATCACTCAGTACTCACACTCAGCACTCAGGCTCAAATACACCTCATAATAGTAATAATCATAATAATTGCTGCGACGTGCAGCCCGATCCATAGTTTATAGACGACTATGCTTACTGGGGGTGTACAGACTCTGGAGGAACTCCTACAGCCCAAGCGTCATATCGCTGCGGCGCGCAGCCCGATCCAACATATATATATCACTGCAGCATGCAGCCCGATCCATAATATATACATATAATATTGTTGCGGTGTGTAGCCCGATCCGTAATATTTATAATCCTCACCATTAGGTCCTCAACCTCTGTCAGTCATTAACCTCACAACCACTCGGGCATAACAGTAGAAATCAGGGAAACTCAGTTCGAAGAGTTCTCACATTTTAAGAAGTAGAATGATAAAACCAGTTTTAAATAATAAACAGGTAAAACATGACTGAGGATATGCTTTCAAATAAATAGAGTGAGGAAAACAGTAAAAATGCCCCTAAGGGTTTCAACAGGTCGGCACAAGGCCCAAACATGGCATACAACCCATAATACAATATAAATGTCTAAAATATGAGATTTTATAAGATTTCAAATCAAGTACGCAGCTTAATAGTCGCTACGGGGCAGACCAAGTCACAATCTCTACCAGTGCATGCCCACACGCTCGTCACCTAGCATGTGTGTCACCTCATTTATCAAAACATTTCGAAATACCGGGGTTTGTACCCTCAGTTCCAGATTTACAATGGTTACTTACCTCTAACCGGATGAATTACTACTCCACAATGCCTTTGCCTCTCGCCTCGGCCTCAACTCACGCCGAATCTACCCAAAATCAGAATCATAACATTAGAATATGCTAAGGGATTGAAGCCCAAGCGAAAATAATCAAATTATACCAAAAATCTCGAAATTGGCCAAACCCGACCCCCGGGCCCACGTCTCAAAATATGATAAAATTTGCATCAACAGAATCCTTATCACTCCATGAGTTCATACATATCAAAAGTCCCAAAATCCAGTCACAAATGACCCCTCAAATCCTCACTCAAAGGTCTTCAATACCAAGCCCTAATACCTCAATTTTCTTCCTTAATTTCCACTAACACCATGATTAAACAATGGAAAAATGATCATAAACTCAAGTAATGAAGCTTAGGGAACTTACCAAACTGATATTCCTCAATTTTCCCTTGAAATCCACTGCCTTAGCCCATTTCCCGTCTTCAAAAATGGAGAACTTAGCAAAACTTCACGAAGGAAACATTATATACTTTCTGACCTAGGGGTTCTGCACCTGCGGTCCATCCACCGCATCTGCGGTACTGCTTTTGTGGTCCAAGACATCGCACCTATAGTTTTCCACTTAAATGTCCAAAGTCGCATCTGCGATCAAATAACAACACATGCGCCATCGCCGGTGCGCTCAACATACCGCATATGCAGCTCCCACCCCTCGCATCCTTGAACGCATCTACGGCATCGCACCTGCGGTCCCCAATCCACAGGTGCGGAAACAACAGAAGCAGAAAAATTCTGCAACTTCACCAAAAAATCAAACTCTTCGTCAACCCTCCGAAATCACCCTGAGGCCCCCGGGACCTCAACCAAAAGCACCAACAAGCCATATACCACCACTCAAACTTGTAACAATCTTCAAAACACCTCAAACAACATCGAATCAGCCAAATCACATTGAAATCAAGCCTAAGATTCTAAAATATTTCGAGTTTTGCTTTTGATCCAAAAATCTATCAAACCACGTCCGAATGACCTAAACTTTTGCACATACATCCCAAATGACACAACGGACCTACTACAACTCTCAGAATTCCATTCTGACCCCTACATCAAAATTTCACCTATCAACCGGAAAACGCCAAAGTTTCAATTTCGCAAATTCAAGCCTAAATCTATTCCGGACCTCCAAAACATATTCCGATCACACTCCTAAGTCTCAAATCACCCCCTCGAAGCTATCCGAACTATCAGAATTCATATACGAGCCCTATTTCACATACGTCAACATTCAGTTGACTTTTCCAACTTAAACTCACTCAAAAGAGACTAAGTGCCTCAAACCTCGCCAAAATTTTTTTGAACCCGAGCCAACCAGCCCGATAATACATGAGACGACTAGTCGGGTCATCACACTAATATTTTTTCTTTTGGAGACCTTTCTCTCAACAATCAGACTATTTTCAAATCTATCTCCACAGTTTTTGAGCCTACCAGCTATACACAAGCTTCCCAAGATCTTGGATGGAGAAAAATAATGGAAGCTAAAATTCAAGCTCTTCAACTCAACAACACCTGGAATGTTGTTTCTTTACCCCCAGGCAAGAAAGAATTGCCTTGTAAATGGGTTTACAAGGTTAAGCACGAATCAGATGGGTCAATTAAAAGGTTGAAAGCCAGGTTGGTTGTCGGGGGGACATACAAAGGGAAGGCATTGATTATTCTGAGACTTTTAGTCCAGTGGTCGAGATGACCACTATCAGATGCTTATTGACTGTAGCTGTGAATAAAGGGTGGGAAGACTCACAACTGGATATTAACAATGCATTTCTACATGGAGATCTATAGGAAGAGGTGTATATGAAATTTCCAGCTTGTCTCACTCCCTCTCATCCTAATCAGGTGTGTTTATTGAAGAAATCACTCTATGGACTAAAACATGCCTCAAGGCAATGGTATGCTCGTTTAGCAGGTCCCTAGCAGAGTCGCTAGAGCTGTCACACCTCCTTTTTACCACCCCCAAAAGGGATATAAGGGAGATTTTTTAAATTTAAATAACAATCGAAACGGTATTATTTATTTAAGATCAGAGTCGCCACTTGGGATAATTAATGGTGTCCCAAGTCACCGGTTTAGAATTCTGAATCGAGGAAATTGACTCTGTTTTATAGTCCGCAAACACAAAAATCCGGGTATAGAATTCTGTTCTCCTGGGAGAAGGTGTTAGGCATTTCCCAATTCCGTGGTTCTAGCACGGTCGCTCAACTATTATTATTGGCCTATTTATCTGATCTTTTACACGTTTTAAAACCTACTGTGCATTTTTAACTTTTTAGCCCTTTTAATATTTTAGGAAATTTCAAGGTTATTTAAAACGCATCGTAATCCCTGCTATATGAAATGCAATTGTGGTTCACGACACGTTCTATTTAACCTTATTGGAAAGGAGAATCAGGTCACATGAAATGTACACCCGGATTTATAACATATTTATTCCATTATTATTATCAAAATTATGGCAGGGTCACATGAAATGCACACTCGAGCCCTTTTAATCTAGTTGGCGTAGTTCAGTTGATGGATAGCGACTCAATTCTATACTATGACAAAATCATGTTTAGATATAACCAATTCGAGTAAACACGAGCAGATAACCGAGCAAGAAAATTCAGAACCACAAAAAATAATTACGGAAACAACGGAATCGCATCACCAACCAAATTATTAACATTAAGCTTGATTAAAACGAATAGAGTATAAAAGAATTGGACCTCAATATAGCCGGGGAATTGTTTGTTTCAATGTTTAACGCTCAAAAATGTGACGAACCATGGACAAAACCCGAATTAGCAACAAAAACTCAACTAAACACGGATTCAAACCCATGCTTTAATCATTGTTCACGCCAGAATCAAGCAACCAAAATAATAGTCTTTCAGCCTTTTCAGTTCTCACGTTTTGAAATTAGAGTTCATTTCAATCTCAAATACCCCATAACACTTACGAAATCTTCTGAAAAAACATAAATGGATAGTGTTTCGTTTGTTGATAAATAACAGTAACTATACGACCAAAGTTTTAAAAAAACAAAACGGGTGGAGCTGTTTTGGTACTTGAAGATGACTGGTTTGAGCTACTATTTTCGTATATTTGGAGCTGGTTCTATGGCTAGTTGCAACGGGGGTTGGAGGAGAATCTAAATCTATTTTGGTGGCTGAAAATGCCACTACCTCTGTCGAACACCGAAATTCTGCGACTGTAACAATGCTTTTTAAGAAGAGGAAGATGAGGCGCTGTAGCTTTTTTTGTATGAAGAAGCCTGGCCGCTGCTAGCTATTAGGGATCCACCATTTTTGGGTTCAAGATGGAGGGGTGTGGGCTATTCATGCTTTAGCACTTAAGAAGATGAAAGGCAAAGTCGTTTGGGGTTGAACGGTGCTGGTCTTTGGCTTGGTGTTGCTGATGGTGTATGTTGATGGATCTAGCGGCTGGGGTGGAAGGGTTTGAAGAAGAAACGTGGGGGGGCTCGTGGGTGTCAGCGGCGGATCTGATGTGATTTTTGGGATCTAGGTTTTTGTTCCTCATTTCAGATTTTCCTTAGGTCCTTTTTTCATTTTTCTGTTGTCTTTTTTGGCTCTTAGGGTCCTAGGCTCTATATATAAAATCTCATCACTTTAGGTCTTTTAGGGTTATATTAGGTTAGGGGGTATGGGCTTGAAAATTATGGGCTAGGTCCGAAAATTAGGCCTAAAATGGGTCGTTATCCCAAATTTTATTCTTTCCGCAAACGAGACTAAAAACACGATCTCATTTACTAATTGATCCTACTTAAGTAAAAATAACTATTAAAATAAGACTAACAATTAAAACAAACTTATTTTTTGGTGTTTTCAAATATCATATTAAAATAATAATAAGGTACTATTTTTGTATTTTTCTTAATTTTTACGAAAGGTATATAAACTAAAAGCAACTAAAAACAAGAAATATTTTTTGTAATTTTTATTTTGTGATAAAAATAAAGTAAAAGGGTCAAAACTAGTTAAAATAACTATATTAGACCTAAACTAAATATTTAAATACAAAAATGTGTAAAATCTTGGGGAGGGTCAAAAATCACATGTCTACAGCTATTCTATTTCCCTGAATGACTATTCCTTATTCTACAAACACACAAATAAGAGGATATCCATCATAGTAGTATATGTTGACAATATTCTCATCACAGGAAATGATGCCACATAAATACAACTTATGACTCAATTTTTGAATTCTGAATTCAAAGTCAAGAACTTGGGACATACATACTATTTCTTAGGCATGGAAATACTCAGAGAACAACAAGGGTACATAGTCAGTCAACAAAAATTTACCTTGGAACTATTGGTTGAGTTTGATTGTAAAGGGCCTACCGTCTCATCTCTTCTTGATCCATACTCCAAATTGCACGCTGAATTAGAACCACCAATGGAGGATCCCACTCTTTATCGATGATCGGTAGGTGAACTTAACTATCTCACCAATACTCGGCCAGATATTTGTTTTCTTTTCTTTGCCTTAGTCAATTTATGCAAAGGCCTTCTCTTTCACATTTTTCTACTGGTCTCAGAGTGTTCTGATATCTTTGATCAGACCCAGGCCAAGGTATCCTTCTCTCTTCTGCTCCCTCTTTTGATCTTGTCGCTTTTTGTGATGCTGACTGGGCTGCTTGTAAAGATTCTCGTCACTCCGTCAGTGGTTTTTTTATTACTCTTGGAGGTGCCCCTATTTCTTGGAAATCGAAGAAGCAAATCTCCATCTCCTTGTCATCCGCTGAATTTGAGTATCGATCCATGAGATGGGTGACTGCTAAGATCACTTGGCTTGTTCGACTCCTTGCTGATTTATCTACTCCTCCAACTTTGCCGGTTCCTTTACACTCTGACAGTCTGGCGGCGATTCATATCGCCCGCAATCCCATCTTCCACGAACGAACTAAACATGTAGAGTTGGATTGCCATTTCGTTCGATAGCAATTTCTCGCTGGATTGATATCCCTTTCATTCGTTCCTTAAAAATCCCAAATTGCAGATCTCTTTACCAAACCCTTATCTAGGGTTTCTCACACCAACATCATGAGCAAGCTGGGGTTTTTGTCTCTACCCTCCAGCTTGAGGGGGGATGATGAAGAGAAGCCATTTTCACAACCATCTTCACACAGAAAAGAGAAGGAAGAAGAAGAAACATCTCAGACAAACACTTAGCTTTTCAGACTTCTCTATATTGTGTTGAAGTGCCTAAGTCTTTTATCAATTATAGCTCATCCCTACACGTGGAAGAATCATGGAGCGTACTCATAATCTTTTATTCTCAACCATCTGATTAATATTTAAACAGTTGTACATAAGCTTCCAAGAAGTCAAACTCATGTGCTTCTCGCATGAGCATATGGGAAAGAATATTTTTTAGTTTTCTGTTGCACAACAGACAAATAGGAGTAGTGCAAGTGTATAGGAATATTCTTTATTTGTTATTTTACAATAGGATAAATCTGTATATATATATGATGACTCGGCCAGTCGTCTCATGCGTTACCGCTCCATTTCCACCATTTATGCTTCTTTATGCTTTGTGTATCTGTGTTATGTGGTATCAGGTTGGTTGAATCGAATCCGAAATGATTTTGGAAAGGTTTGAGACACTTAGTCTCTTTTGAGGAAGCTTAAGTTGGAAAAGTTAACCGGATGTTGACTTATATGTTAGAGGGCTTGTATGTGAATTTCGATGGTTTAGATAGCTTCGGGAGGTGATTTGGGACTTAGGAACGTGATCGGAATGCGTTTTGGAGGTTTGGAGTAGATTTAGGCTTGATTGGCGAAGTTGATATTTTGGTGATTTCCGGTTAGTAGGCGAGATTTTGATATAGGGGTCGGAATGGAATTCCGAGAGTTGCACTATTTTTGTTGTGTCATTTGGGATGTGTGTGAAAAATTTCAGTTCATTTGTACGTGTTTTGGTTGGGTTTTTTATCAAAAGCGAAATTCGGAAGATTTTAGAAACTTAGGCTTGAATCCGATGTGTTTTTGTTGATTTGATGTGTTTTGAGGTGTTTTGAAGATTGGTACAATTTTGAATAAGGTTTTGTGATATGTTTGTGCCTTTGATTGAGGTCCCGGGGGCCTCAGGTGAGTTTCGGATGGTCAATCGGACCATTTCTTGCCTTGGAGAGGTTGCAGATTTTGGTTAAGTTGTTGTAGAGCTTTTACTCTTCGCGATCGCGTAGGGAGTCTCGCGATCGCGTAGAGCTATTGTGGGGACAGTACAGTTTACTCAGTGCCTTCGCGAAGATGGGGATGTGATCGCATAGGGTAAAGGCATTGTTGATCGCGAACGCGGGGAGTGGGTCGTGTTCGCGTAGAGTTAAGTGGACCAGGGGTCTTGTCTTGAAGTTGTTCATTGCGAATACGGTAGCCAGTCCGCGATCGCATAGTGTTGGGAGCTTGATCATCGCGTTCGCATGGGATATTACGCATTCGCATAGGGTTAAATCCGGGAGCTGAGGATTTGTGCTTCGCGATCGCGAAGGATGTCCTGCGATCGCGATGAAGGAAATTAGGCCTGGGCAGAAGGTTTAAAAGGTCGTCTTATCCGTGAATGTGGGGTTTATTTCTTCCATTGTTGGTCATTTTTGGAGCTTTTTGAAGGGGATTGAAGAGGGATTCAAGGAGAATCACTTGGAGGTAAGATTCTTGGACTTAAAACTCGATTCTAATGTGAATTCCACATAGTAAATCATGGAAATTAAGCCAAAAATAAAGAACTAGGGCTTCACTATTTAGACCTTTGATTGAGGATTTGAAAGACCATTTGAGGTTGGATTTCAGAACTTTTGATATGTATGAACTCGTGGGGAGATAAGAAATCTATTGATATAAAAATTATTGAATTCCAAGACGTGGGCCCGGGGGTTGGGTTTTGGTAATTACGGGATTTATGTTGTAAATTAATTATATTCGCTTGGGCTTCATTCCTTTAGCATATTTTGACATCCTCGTTCTGATTTTGGAGAGTTCCGACGCGATTAGAGGCCGATTCGAGGGGAAAAGGCATCACGAGCTAGAGATTTGACCGGTTCGAGGTGAGTAATGATTGTAAATGATGTTCTGAGGGTTTGAAACCCCGGATTTGCACATCGTGGTTCTATATTGAGGTGAGACACACGTTTGATGATGAGCGTGAGGTCGAGCACTAATGGGGATTGTGACTTGGTCCATCCCGACTGATGATTTTACCGCGTATTTGACTGAAATCTATTTGATATCATAATTATTTGGGCTGAATGCCAACTATTTGAACCCTTCAGGGATTTTTATTGATATTTCCTCACTGTTTTAACTTTATACTTGAACTCAATCATGTTATTTTCCATTGTTTTCATACTCAGCCATGTTTTACTCAGTTTTAATACTTAAATGATACTTTAAATGATGTTTGGGCTGAGAAACACTATTTTACTATTGCGCGAGTGGCTTGTCAGGATTTTTGACTGAGTAAGGCCGAGGGCCTATGTTTTGAGGAAACATTTGATACTGATTATGAGGCCTAGGGCCTGAGGTATGTACGCCGCGAGGTGGCTTGATTGATATAAGGCCGAGGATGTAGTGATGATGCCACGAGGTGGCTTGATATTGCGCTTGGGCCGTAAGGGGCCCCTCCAAGAGTCTATACATCCCCAGTGAGAACGAGTACCCATTGTGATACGAGATTGAGCCTGAGGGGCTGGTATTGTTCTAAGATAATGCCCGAGGGGCAGGTACTATTCTGAGATGTTGCCCGAGGGGCGGATTTGTTGATATTGTGCCTGGGGGGCAAACCTTTATGTGTTTATTTTTCATAATTGACTGTCAATTACCTACTTAATTGTTGAAAAAGGCTTTTAAGGAAGTAAATTTGAGTTAAAGGATTTTCACCTATCTTTCACTGGTTTACTGTTTTAAAAAGTGTTTTCACTGCTTCATTATAGCATGCTTTTGTGCCTTGCATGATTTCCTGCTTTCAGTCTTTATTTATGATTATTACTCACTGAGTTGGAGTACTCACTTTACTCCTTGCACCCTGTGTGCAGAAACAAGCGTATCTGGTCCTGCTCCTTAGTGTTGACCGTTCCGGCTCAGGCGGATCTAAGGAGTCTCTAGGTAGCTATTGGCGTTCGCAGCCCGGAGCTCTTCCCTATTTTACTTCTTCATTTTCTTAGTTTCTATATTAAACTCTGTAGTTTGATTTGTAGTATTCCGAATTGTTTAGATGCTCATGACTACTAACACTCCGGTATCAGTATGCTATTAATTGTTGTGTTTGGGCTGTATTCCGCATATTATTCTATTAATTGCTTAAACTTTGGTTTATTTCTTCATGTTTAGATGGTATCTTAAATGCTTAATTATTAATAATCGGATAATGGGAAGTGTCGGCTGGCCTTGTCTTCATGAGAGGTGCCATCACGACTGGGTTCGGGTTTGGAGTCGTGACAAGTTGGTATCAGAGCCTAGGTTATATAGGTCTCACGAGTTATAAGCAGGTTTAGTAGAGTCTCGTGTATCGGTACGGAGATGTCTGTATTTATCCTTGAGAGGCTGCAGAACCTTTAGGAAAAACTTCACATTCTTGAATTCTTCTCGTGCGTCCTTGATTCAGCTTGAAAAGTAACTCTTTGAATTCTTTCCACACGTTCGTATGTGCGCATGAGCGCTCGGTATCAGATGTGCATTGATGGCTTGTGATTCCTCAATCTAGGGGTGAGATGTGATCTCTGTGCATTGATGTTGGGCCAGTTTGGAGGACTCGAGGCCGGATTTTTGCCTATAGCTTGAGCCCTGAGCTGTTGATTTCATGAGCGCAGTTTCTGGATCCATATGTTCTGTTATGTCCCTATTAAGGGAGGTGATGACTGGATAGTTACGTGATGAATGTGATGTGACTGCGAGATGTATTCATGTGATTTGGAAGCAACGAGAAGGGTTTGCTGGAGGATAGAAGGACTATTAGGTGCTCGATTTTTATCTTGATTTGAGGTATAGCCCCGAGTTATGGGTGTGTGAAGAATCTTTCTATGTTTCCTAGTTGGGAGTGGAGTAAATTTCATGTTGTGGTCTGAGTTCAGACTCAAGAAGTTTAAGTAACTGCGTAATGTTTATGATGGTGGAAGGTATACAGAAATGTTTGTTTGAGGCAAAGCAGGTAGGGTTATCTCCTGCGGATTATTCTGAAGTTTGTGTAATCCCTTGTGTCATTTGTTACCAGGGAAATATATGTTTTACAATTTGAATTTGGGTTGCTCAAGAGAGTAGGCTTTACTACTACGAGAGTGAATGCGAGATTTGCAGAAGATATAAACTACAAGATGGTCTGTGTTCCATGAGCTTATGAAGGATTGGGTTTAATCTCACTATGGTATTATGGCAGCAATAAAGTATATGCGTTATGAGTTATTGTATATGTTTTGGTCTATGGCTTCGAGCCAAGTGGGGGAGTCCACTATTAATTAGTCGATTGCACGGTTATGTGCTATGTTAGTTCCAGTTTGAGGCATGCGGGTGAATCAGTTATCGGCTTCAGCACCAGTTACTTCACCACCATCCGCCCAGCCAGCTAGGGGTCACCCCAGAGAGGGAGGTTGATCAGGTGGCGGTCAGGCCCGTTTCTATGCACTTTCGGGCAGACCCGATGTTATTGCTTCAGATGCGGTTATTACAGGTATTGTTTCAATCTGCCACAAATATTCCTCTGTATTATTTGATCCTGGTTCCACCATTTCTTATGTGTCATCATACTTTGCTCGTTATTTGGGTACATGTATCTACTCCGGTGGGTGATACTGTTGTTGTAGACTGTATGTACCAATCGTGTGTGGTGACTATTGGGGGTCTGGAGGCCCGAGTGGATCTATTATTATTAATTATGGTGGATTTCAATGTCATTTTAGGCATGGATTAGCTATCTCCGTGTCGTGCTATTCTAGACTATCATGCTAAGACAATCACATTGGCTATACCGGGTGTGCCACGGATCGAGTGGCGAGGTGTGACTAATTTTCCAGTAGAGTTATCTCATTCTTGAAAGCCCAGCGTATGGTTGGTAAGGGTTGTCTTTCGTATCTAGCATTTGTAAAGGATGTCAGTGCTGAGACTCCTAGTGTTTATTCTGTTCCAGTTGTGAGGGATTTTCTTGATGTGTTTCCTGTAGACCTATCGGGCATGCCACCAAACAGGGATATTGATTTTGGTATTGACCTGGTGCCGAGCACTCAGCCCATTTCTATTTCACCGTATCGTATGGCACCAGCAGAGATGAAGGAATTAAAGGAGCAGCTTCAGGAACTCCTTGATAAAGGGTTCATTCGGCATAGTGTGTCACCTTGGGGTGCACCAGTTCTATTTGTAAAGAAGAAGGATGGCACTATGAGGATGTGCATTGATTATAGGCAATTGAACAAGGTAACAATTAAGAACAAGTATCATTTGCCTCGCATTGATGATTTATTCGACCAGCTTCAGGGAGCGAGAGTGTTCTCCAAGATTGATCTCCGTTCAAGTTATCACCAGTTGAAGATCAAGGACTCGGTTATTCTTAAGACAGCTTTAAGGACCCGATATGGTCATTATGAGTTCTTGGTGATAACTTTTGGGCTGACCAATGCCCCAGCAGCGTTCATGTATTTGATGAACAGCGTGTTCCAGTCTTATCTCGACTCGTTTGTCATAGTCTTTATTGATGATATTCTGGGGAATTCGCGTAGTCAGGAGGAGCATGCGGAACATTTGAGAGTTGTGTTGCAGAGATTGAGAGAGGAGAAGCTTTATGCAGAGTTCTTCAAGTGTGAGTTTTTGCTTAGTTTAGTGGCTTTCTTGGGGCACGTGGTATCTAGCGAAGGTATTCAGGTTGATCCGAAGAAGATAGAGGTGGTTCAGAGTTGGCCCAGACCGTCCTCAGCTACAGAGATTCGCAGCTTTCTTGGTTTGGCAGGCTATTATCGCCAGTTTGTTCAGGGATTCTCATCTATCACATCGCCTTGACAAAGTTGACTCGGAAGAGTGCTTCATTTGTATGGTCAGACGAGTGTGAGGAGAGCTTTTAGAAGCTCAAGACAGCCTTGACCACAACTCCAGTATTGGTTTTGCCATCAGCTTCAGGTTCATATCCATGTATTATGATGCTTCGAGAGTTGGGATTGGTTGTGTATTGATGCAGGAGGGCAGAGTTATTGCTTATGCTTCTCGTCAGTTGAATCCCCATGAGAAGAACTACCCTGTTCATGATTTGGAGTTGGCTTCCATAGTCCACGCGTTGAAGATTTGGAGGCATTACTTGTATGGAGTATCTTGTGAGGTGTTCACTGATCATCGCAGTCTTCAGCACTTGTTCAAGCAAAAAGATCTTAATTTGAAAGATGGTTGGAGTTGCTTAAGGATTATGATATCACTATATTGTACCATCCGGGAAAGGCCAATGTGGTGGCTGATGCTTTGAGCCGAAAGATAGTGAGTATGGGGAGTTTGGCATATATTCCAGTTGGGGAGAGACCTCTTGCAGTTGATGTTCAGGCCTTGGCCAATTGGTTCGTGAGGTTAGATATTTCGGAGCCCAGTCGGGTATTGGCTTGTGTGGTTTCTCAGTCTTCCTTATATGATCGCATCAGTGAGAGCTTGTATGATGATCCACATTTGGTTGTCATTAAGGACAGATTTCAGCATGATGATGCCAGAGATGTGACCATTGGTGATGATGAGGTGTTGAGGATGTAGGGCCGGATTTGTGTGCCCAATATGGATGGGCTTCGAGAGTTGATTCTGGAGGAGGCCCATAGTCGCGGTATTCCATTCATCTGGGTGCCGCAAAGATGTATCAAGATTTGAGATAGCACAATTGGTGGAGAAGAATGAAGAAAGACAATGTGAGATTTGTAGCTCGGTGTCTCAATTGTCAGCAGGTGAAGTATGAGCATCAGAGATCGGGTGGCTTGCTTCAGCAGATGGATATTCTTGAGTGGAAGTGGGAGAGGATCGCTATGGACTTTGTTGTTAGACTTCCACGGACTTTGAGAAAATTTGATGCTATTTGGGTGATTGTGGATCGTCTGACCAAGTCCGCGCACTTTATTCATGTATGTACTACATATTCTTCTGAGTAGTTGGCAGAGATTTATATTCGGGAGATTGTTCGTTTGTATGGTGTCCCCGTTTCCATCATTTATGATAGGGCACTCAGTTTACATCGCAGTTTTGGAGGTCTGTGCAGCAAGAGTTGGGTACTCAGGTTGAGTTAAGCACAACTTTTCACCCTCAGACAGACGGGCAGTCCGAGCGCACTATTTAGATATTGGAGGACATGTTGCATGATTGTGTCATTGATTTTGGAGGGTCATGGGATTAGTTTCCACCGCTTGCAGAGTTTGCTTATAACAACAGCTACCAGTCGAGTATTTAGATGGCTCCATATGAGGCTTTGTATGGGAGGCGGTGTAGATCTCTAGTTGGTTGGTTCGAGCCCGGTGAGGCTAGGCTATTGGGGATAGATTTGGTGCAGGTTGCTTTGTAGAAGGTGAAGGTGATTCAAGAGAGGCTTCGTACAGCACAGTCGAGGCAAAAGAGTTATGCTAACAGGAAGGTTCGAGATGTGTCCTACATGGTTAGTGAGAAGGTTCTGTTAAAAGTTTCGCCCATGAAGGGTGTTATGAGATTTGGAAAGAAAGGAAAATTGAGTCTGCGGTTCATTAGGCCTTTTGAGGTGCTTTGGAGGATTGGGGAAGCGGCCTATGAGCTTGCTTTGCCACCCAGCTTGTCGAGTGTGCATTCGGTATTTTATGTTTCTATGCTCCAGAAGTATATTGGGGATCTGTCTCATGTTTTGGATTTCAGCACGGCTCAATTGGATGATGATTTGACCTATGATGTAGAGATAGTAGCTATTTTGGGTCGTCAGGTTCGAAAGTTAAGGTCGAAGGATATAGCTTTAGTGAAAGTGCAGTGGAGAGGTCGGTCTGTGGAGGAGGCTGCCTGGGAGACCGAGCGGGAGATGCAGAGCAGATATCCTTACATGTTTGAGGCTTCAGGTATGTTTCTTTACTCGTTCGAGGATGAATGTTTGTTTAAGTTGGGGAGGATGTGACGACCCGGCCAGTCATCTCATGAGTTACCGCTCCATTTCCCCTATTTCTTCTACTTTATGCTTTGTGTATCCGTGTTATGTGGTATCGGGTTAGTTGGATCGAATCCGGAATGATTTTGGTAAGGTTTGAGACACTTAGTCTCTTTTGAGGAAGCTTAAGTTGGAAAAGTCAACTGGATATTGACTTATGTGTTATACGGATCGTATGTGAATTCCCATAGTTCGGATAGCTTCGGGAGGTGATTTGGGACTTAGGAGCGCGATCGGAATGAGTTTTGGAGGTTCGGAGTAGATTTAGGCTTGAATTGGCGAAGTTGATATTTTGGGGATTTCCGATTAGTAGGCGAGATTTTGATATAGGGGTCGGAATGGAATTCTGAGAGTTGCAATAGTTCTGTTGTGTCGTTTCGGATGTGTGTGCAAAATTTCAGGTCATTCGGACGTGGTTTGCTTGGGTTTTTGACCAAAAGCAGAATTCGGAATATTTTAGAAACTTAGGCTTGAATCCAAAGTGATTTGGTTGATTTGATATTGTTTGACATGTTTTAAAGATTGGTACAAGTTTGAATAAGGTTTTGGGATATGTTGGTGCCTTTGGTTGAGGTCCCGAGGGCCTTGGGTGAGTTTCGGATGATCAATCGGACAATTTCATGCCTTGGAGATGTTGCAGATTATGGTTTAGCCGTTGCAGAGCTTTTACTCTTCGCGATCGTGTAAGGAGTCTCGCGATCGCGTAGAGTTGTAGTGGGAGCAGTCCAGTTTACTCAGTGCGTTCGCGAAGATGGGGATGTGATCGCATAGGGTGAAGGCATTTTTGATCGCGAACGCGGGGAATGGGTCGCGTTCGCGTAGAGTTAAGTGGACCAAGGGTTTTGGATTGAAGTTGTTCATTGCGAATGTGGTAGCCAGTCCGCGATCACATAGTGTTGGGAGCTTGATCATCGCGTTCTTATGGGATGTTACGCATTCGCATACAGTTAATTCTGGGAGCTGAGGATTTGTACTTCGCGATCGCGAAGGATGTCCCGCGATCGCGATGAAGGAAATTAGTCCTGGGCAGAAGGTTTAAAAGGTCGTCTTGTCCGCGAATGTGGGATTTATTTCTTCCATTGTTGGTCGTTTTCAGAGCTTTTTGAAGGGAATTGAAGAGTGATTCAAGGGAATCACTTGGAGGTAAGATTATTGGAATTAAAACTCGATTGATCATAGGCTAAAAACTCGTATTTTAGTCGTTGTAACAACACTTTAATTATTGCATTTTACAAAAGTTTGAGCTTAATCCGACTTAAGAAATAAATTTGGGATGAATTTAATTGATTTGGGGCTTTGAAGTCTGAGTAAAAGCTAAATAAATCAAGTCAGGATCGAGTTCAGGGGTCGCAAAGCAAGCCCGGATAGCAAAACAAATGAAAAAATGAAGCATCACAAAATTTTGCACTGTCGCACCGTGGGAGGCGCCGTGGCAGTGCAAGAATCTGCACTGCATTGTATTTCTCCGTTAAAATGCATTTTGCCTCTGTCCAATCCATGTACACGCTGCGGGGGGCGCTGCGGACGTGAAAAAATTGCAGAATTACTCTATTTCGGTCTAAAAAGGCATAATTGTCAAAACCCCTTCACACACGATTAAAAAGAGAAAAGCATCCATTATTGATGGACCAGACCTGTTTTGAGAGAGAAAGAGACGAGGAGATCCATCTTGGAGGATCAAAATCAAGAGGAGACAATACTTTGGATCAAGGATTAAAAGTGTTTTTCTAAACTTTCTTCTAGTATCTATTTATTTGATGTTTGTGTAATTATGAGTAGCTAAAAACCCAAATATTTTAGGGTTATGGGTGTTAGATGATTATGTTGTTTGAAACTTAGATTGATGATCTTGAAATTATCGTTAAGGGTTGTTTATTTGATTCTGCTGTTAATTATTTTACTACGTAGCTAACAATGAAATACTATTTACGAATCTTGAGTTAAACTTGAAAAAGGAAATTGTTGATTGCATATAGAATCAAATAGAGCAAGATCTGGATCCTGGGCATCGGGTGAAAGATTCGCAATTAAGATAGAACTATACTTAATTGCCTTGTTTGGTTGAGAAATAGGATTTGTAAATGCATTTGAGTTAATATTAATACCATAGAAATATAGGTATTAATTTAACTTGAATAGGCGCATAAGAAATCGATAGATTCTTATGGGTATTATTAACCCTATAATCAATAACCCGGATAATTCAATAAATCATTTTTAAGCTAAAAACGTAGCATGATCTCTATCAAGCCCATAACCCCGGGATATCTCATTTATTAATTGTTAAAAGAAAAACTCATAAGTGGCGTAGTAACTTTGCGTTGTATTATTGTTTGTCTACTAGTTAAATTGTAAATTGGTTATTTATGTATTTTGTGATGAATTAGCTTGAATCGATAATTGTTTAAGTTTGCATCAGTCGTTAAGTTAATCATAAGCCCTCATGGGAACGATACTCTACTTATTACTATATTACTTGAAGATCGCGTACACTTGCGTGAGTGCTTTGGTCGCAACAAGTTTCTGGCGCCATTGCCGGGGACTTGGAAATTAGCTACTTGACTAAGTTAAGCTTTTATCAGCCATTGGTTTAAGTATTAATTTTCAGTTCACATTGTTTGTGCCACGCAGGCTCTTCTCTTGAATGCGGAGGAGTAGAAGAACAAGCAATCTCTTCCCTCTTGATCCTGAAATTGAAAGATCACTTCATAGAGAGAGGAAGGAGTTGGAAGCTAGATACAAAACAGAAAGAGAGTTGGGCATTTTAGTTCAACCACAGCCAATAGTGATGGCAGGTAATGGAGGGCGTTCGGTGATAGAAGCTCGAAGGCCAAATCTTGCTAATATGACTCAGGCTATTGTTAAGCCTGATATCACTGATTACTTTGAGCTTAAACAGTACACGGTACAGCTAATTCAGTCCACTAGGCAATATGTAGGTCTATCTCATGAAGACCCGCAGAGGCACATTCAGAATTTTTTGGAAATCACGGATACTTACAACTATCCAAATGTTTCCAAGGACTATGTCAGGCTAACCTTGTTTCCTTTTTCATTGTTGGGGGAAGCTAAAGAATGGTTGCAGAAGGAGCCTGCTAATTCAATCCATACTTGGGATGATTTATCAAAGAAATTTTTAATCAAGTTTTTCCCCACTAAAAAGACAAAGCCTTTGCGGAGCCAGATTCTTGGGTTTCAACAACGGGATGGTGAGACTCTTCGCCAAGCTTGGGAAAGATACAAGAAACTACTCCGAGACTGTCCACATCATTGTCAAACTGATGAATTATTGGGCCATACTTTTGTTGATGGATTAGATGAGACTTCAAAGATGAATCTTGATTCAGCTTGTGGACGTAGTTGCATGGCGAGACTATATAGTGAAATACAACTTTTGCTAAACAACTTCACTGTTAATGATCATAATTGGCAAGGTGAGGGAGAACCAAGGAGAGCAATGAAACAGAAAGCAGCAGGGGTACTTGAACTTGATGATTTTTCAGCCATGAGAGCAGATATAGCAAAATTGGCAAATCAAATGAATAGAATGACAATGAACTAGACACAACAATTGCAACATGTTCAACAAATGTCGATTTGTTGTGAAATGTGTGGTGACAATCATACAAGTGACATGTGGCCAATGAATCCTGAATCTATTTATTATGTGAGACAACAAAGCAGAGGTCCGATGAACCAACAGGCACAATATGGGAACACTTACAATGCAAATTGGAGAAATCATCCTAATTTCTCTTAGGATGGAAATCAATTAAATCAGAATCAATATAGACCCCAAGGAAATTTCAATCAACCTCAAAGGCCACCCAACAGGTAGAAGAAAGTACAAATGATTTGTTGAAGAAATTGTTGCATGACAATCAACAACTCAAAACTGATTTCAGAAATCTTGAAAGGAAAATGGTCGCAACATCTATTCTAATGTTAATTCCACCTAGTAAATCATGGAAATTAAGCCAAAAATTGAAAAACTAGGGCTTGGAAATTTAGACTTTTGATTGGGGATTTGAAGGACCATTTAAGGTTGGATTTCAGAACTTTTTATATGTATGAACTCGTGGGGAGATAAGGAATCTATTGATGTAAAAATTATCGAATTCCAAGATGTGGGCACGGGGGTCAAGTTTTGGTAATTTCGGGATTTATGTTGTAAATTGATTATTTTCGCTCGGGCTTCATTCCCTTAGCATATTTTGACGTCCTCGTTCTGATTTTGGATAGATTCGATGCGAGTAGAGGCCGATTCGAGGAGCAAAGGAGTCGCGAGCTAGAGATTTGACTGATTCGAGGTGAGTAATGATTGTAAATGATGTTCTGAGGGGTTGAAATCCCGGATTCGCACATCGTGGTGCTATATTGAGGTGAGACACACACCTGGTGACGAATGTGGGGTCGAGCACTGATCGAAGACAACCATGCACTACTATTGAGTAGCGAGAGAGGTCGAAGCAGCTTTTACCTGATTAAGGTCGGGATGATTTCCATAGGAATCTAGAAGTTGGAGTCAGGTGTCTATCTAAAGTGGAGTTGAGTATTTGCTCTTAACTAAACTTCTAAACATTTTGGGTTTTGTTTTACTTCTAATTGTATAGAACTACAATGATCAATTAAACTAAAATAATCTAGGATTAAGCTATTGTGAGTTGTTCAAATGATTAAAAGGCACTAGGGTAGTGACTTTCGCCTAGGTGGTTAATTGACGGGTACTTGAGTATAAGATATGATTGTCACATTTGGGGAGTATGATATAACCATTGCACGATTCTACTCACTATACACCTCTCGGTAGTTCGAGTGATTTGCTCCAAATTGACTTTCTCAAGACCAATTGGGTATGTAAATTTGTAAAAGCAATCAAGGTTCAAGTTAGGTATTATTATCTCTAGGTTTAACCCTTTAATTGGGGCTATCAATCTTTTGAGTACGCCCCAATTCCTTGTTGGACCAATTTCAGAGACTCGGACTCTCTTTCTCAAGAAAAGCCAAAGTCAACTAAACACAAACTAGTGTTTGCAACCACTAATTCAGCAATTAAACATGAAATTAGTCCAAATATCAAACACCCCTAGACAATCAAGCATCAAAACACAAGACCCATCAATTACCCACACTAGGGTTAAGCCGCAACCCTAGCTTATGGGTCTAGCTACTCATAATTAGAGAAGAAAACAAAGAAATAGATGAAGAAAAACTCATATTAATTAATTGCTAAATTAAACTTGAAGATTCAATGTTGAAATAAAGCTAAAATTACTCAAAATAGCTAAAAATAACGAAGTCACGAGCGCAGCCAGTGTACAAAATTATCCGATGACCTAAAATGGGAAAAGAAGCTATTTATACTAAGCTGAATATTTTGGACAAAAATACCCCTGCGGGGTTAGTGCGGACCGCACAAAATCACATGCAGCCACACTAGGGCTTTGGACTTTAATAAACGGCTCTCTGAAGTTGGGCAATGCAGACCGCACATAATCGATTGCGGCTGTGGTGGCTTCTAGTACGGTCCGCATGAAATGGAGCGCGGACCGTATTAGGCTTCAAACTTGGAACTGGGAACTCTCTGAACCTTCTCTCTGCGGACCGCACTAAATCAAATGCGGCCGCATTAATCCTAGTGCGGACCGCACAAAACCTCGTACGTCTGCATTGCCTTTTTTGCCTGAATAGCAGCCTCTCTGAACCTCACTTGTGCAGACCACACAGAATGGTGTGCGGCTGCACTGGCCCTATTTTGCCTAAGCTTGTTTTGTCTTGGTACTTGTGCAAGTTTCACTCCTTTTTGAGCTGATCTTTGACATCTTGTCACCTTGTTGATCAAACCTGCAATCAAGCACAACTTGTGAGTCTTTTGGGACTATTTGTACACATTTCTAATCAAAACTTAAGCATGAAGGAGTATTAAATGTATCAAAATCCCTAGTTATCAACTCCCCCAAACTTAAGCTTTTGCTTGTCCTCAAGCGAACAAAATAAGACTCACCCCTTAAGAGAAAATCCAAGAGAATTCAGTTATCCTAAAGTGACCTTATCTAGCATCAATTGGGACTAACAATTGCCCTCAATACAAATGAATCATTAACAACATTTACTCTTTTAAATACCATGGATTAAGTGCAACACAAGAGCATCAAGAGTTGACTCAACACATCAAAGAACTCTTTCTATTACTTTGGTCATTGTGGAACCCAAACTCACACATCCTCAGCATCTCCCTAAGTAAACCTCACCTTTAGAATAGTGGTACTCAGAACGAGGTTAATGGAAATTCACTCATCTCTCTCAAGGAAAAGTCACAAGTCCGGCTCTAAGTACCATATGCTTGCCCCTTATATGAGTCACCACTAATGTAAGTTTCATTCAACTAGAGATCATATAGGGCTTTTGTGGAGACATAGTGAAGGCTTTTGGTTCCAGGTAGGTAATGTTTGGTCTATGTAGGTTCCATCTTCCCTTAAGCACTTTTTTTGTTTCATTTTGGCACACATTCACTTGACTTTTTGAGTCTCTTCACTTCTTTCTAAGGGGTTAGAGAGACACACTGTCACTCTTTCTTATACATTTCAAATCTTTTCTTCTTTCTCAACTTTCAACACCTTCATTCTTTACTTTTCTTGAATCCCTTTTTATTCAATTCTACATTGAACATTCTTTTTGTCTTTTTGCATTTATTTCTTTTTCATTGCCTTTCTTTTTCTTCATTTTATACCTTTTTACCACTTTGTTGCCATCCTCGTCTCTCCCCCCAAACTTATACTTTTGCCATGTGCTAAGGAAAGATTAGGTGCCAAGAGAGGATATCTTTTAGAGCGGGTAAAGGCTTGTAGCATGGTTCTTAAAGGAAAAAGGTCCAAGGCTCAAAAGGGTTGACTAGGGATTTTATTATTGGTAGGCTATGGAAGTGTTTAATCTATCATTTGGATCAAGGAGAGCCTATAATCATGTCTCAAGTCAAAATTCACTTAGGATTTCTTCTCAACAAAAATTCAGGGCAAGTTCTAGACCAATGGCTCGGGACTTGGACTTGCAATGCAATTTCTCACCACACAAGCTATGGGATCGCTAAAGACACAGAGTCGGGGACCCAAAACGACCTTAGATAAGATTCGAGCACACAATAGTCCCGAAACACCACTTGATGATTATCGGTCAACACAAGAGTCTCAAGGTCACGACTTTCACCACCCTAAACACAACAATTTGTTTTTGACCATGAGGTCAAATGCGCTAGGCCCAAGTGACGCTTTGCTTGAGGCACCCTTACCACTAACTACTAAAAGCAAAACGAAAAACGGACTCAAACCCTTAAGAAGGTTGTCACGCCATCCATAAATGGGAAGAGCTACTCGGTTCACACAAACTCCACCTTTGGAAAGAATCGTGGCATTAAGAAAACCAAAGGCTTATTGCAAACATTCAAAACAAGAAGCTACGAACATAAATAAGAAGCTACAGAAAAGAAAAATGCAGAAAGTAAAATAAATATTTACATGAGGGAATTTAATCGAATATACAATAGAGGGGATGAATATATACAATGTAACATAAACTTTATATACAGACCCAAAGTAAAAAGTACGAAAAAATGAAAAAATGTAATGAAGTACTAAAATTATATACATACCAAAGATAAAAAGAAAGAAATCTTAAAATCTGTCGAATATATACATTCATCCAAATCAATAAAAGTAGAGACTACCCCCTCAAATGAAAGTTGGCATTGTCCTCAATGCCAACTAAACAAAATAAGCACCAAGAATAAAAGGGAAAAGGATATAGAGACTCTCTATGGCCCGTCTGTCTGCATGGGATCCTGAGTGGTCCCTGGATCCTTAATATGCTCGGGAACCTCAGACTGGTTCCCTATGGCCTACTGCTCTACTGCTGGGACCTAGGCCTAGACCTAGACAGGCTCCTGGGCTGCATCCTACGACTGACTAGAGGAGGTCTCCGGTAGGTCTGCCAACTGGATGACTGCATCATCTGCTCGGGGAATCATCCTCTTCCTCTTGGGAGGCCTCTGGGACTGCTCTAGCTGAGGGTGAGATGTTGGCACAGGGTCTTGTAGCAATAAATCCAAAGCGTCTTTCTGCCTTCATCCTATCAACCTTAACCCTCAACTCCTTCACGGACTCCTTGGAAGCCCGCGTCTTTCTCATCTTCTTGGCCTCCCTAGCAAGCTCTTTGAGAGCTTTTCCATATGACTCCACAGCGTCCGTAAGAAATTTTTGAGTGTCAAGAATTTTTTTCTAGTTGTCCAGAATATCCTTGAGGGCATCCTCATAGACTGTAGGACCTGTAGAGGTGGAGGTGTCGACTGAGATGCTACTGCAGTAGTGAGGGCAAACAACTTAGAGGAAGCTGTCTGCATCCAACTGTTGATGCTAAGAAGGGTCTGGCTTAGACATTGTGCAGTCACTGGATGAGCCGAGGTAGAGGGTATCTCTAGAGCTGCTAAAATGGATGGACCAGGGTGGATGTCCATTGAGGTGGAGGCAAGATGAGTAGGAGCCACTACCACAACTGGCTCTTCAGACTTGCCAGTTGGATCAGTGGATGTTCCCTTGTAGTTCTTGCCTTTCGGGTTGTCATCACCCTGTATGTTATACCATGAGAACGGGGCCTTTGCTTTTACCTTGATATCAAATGGCCGCTTTTCAACTTTGCGGTCCCTAAAGTACATGGTCAAGAAGCTAGGGAAGGGTTAGTTCTATCACCTTCACTAACTACCTGTGTAATCACCCGAGACATCACCTTCCCGACGTTAATTGGGTACCCTACCATGATTGATGCTACCAATACTGCCCGGTGAAGAGGGAGTGAGTTTTCATGAGTAGTGGGGTCCAATCTGCTACACACAAATGTTTCCCACCCCTTGGCCTCGAAATTCAAACTTCTTATCAAAATTTTCACTCCCGCATTCAACCAATCGGGGGTGATACCTGGGTTTGCCAGATACTGTGCCAACCAAGGACAGACCTCCTCACCTAATTCCATCTTTTCCAAATACAGCGACTCATCCTTCTCATCGAAGTCCAAGTAGTCATTTATTGTTTTCCTATCAAACAACACTTTCAAATTGCACACCTTGGTCACTTTGGTGCCCTTCTTGATGTGGGCAACATTGGTGTAGAATTCCTTGACTAGGTGCTCGTTTGCATCCTCACAATTGTTTAAGAAATACTCCCAGCCCACTCTATCTCTAAATTGCCTTCTCACATTGGGGTTGTGAGGCAAAAGGTTTCTATCTACAAAAATTCTCTCCGAAATTAATTTCCTCACAGGCCACCATTCTTTGAATTTATGGTAGGCCACCTCACTCACAAAGTGGTCTTGCCACACCTCCGGATTTCTAGTTCGTTCTACCCTACCAACCTGGGGCTGACCCCCTTCTCCTACTACCTCTTCTTCCCCTACTACACCCTCTTCGGATAATGAAGTTGTGGGAGAGGTGGAGTATTCATCCCCACTACCTTCAGCTGAGCCCTCAGACGAACCAGAAGATACATTTACTGACGCTTGGACAGTGGGGAAAGGTGGAAGAGTGTCTCTTAGTCTGTTTCTCTCCGGCCAGTCAGGGATGTACTCTGGGATTGAGTCTGAAGATATATCTCGGGAGGGCTCGTATTCACTCCCAGACTGGTCAATGGACCTATCAGCAGCTTTAGTGAGCTTCCTTGTGTTTTTAATGTTTTGTCGGGCTTGGGGAGTCAATCTTAGCATCTTCTGTTTCCCTCCCCGGGAGGACTCTCCCCTGCCTGGTTGTTTAGAACCCTTGCCTCTTGTTTCACCATTGTCTGCAAACAACATCCATTAGACTTGTTAGTATCAGTAGAAGAAATTAAGTTCACAATTGTAGAAAATAAAAAGATGCAGACAGTAGCAGATGTTGCACAGTGCGGACCGCACAAAATATAAAGCGGTCGCATAGAGGCCAATGCGGACCGCACAAAAATGCTAATACTGTCTGCATAGAGGTGGTGTTCAGACTACCCACTCTCTGAACAATTGCACCACGGACCGCACAAAATGGTAATGTGGTCCGCATTGAGGCACCGTGGACCGCACAAAATACAAGGCGGCCGCGGTGGCAAACTTCAGAGAGCTAGTATTTTCATCCTTTATCAATGCGGTCTGCACTGATTTTGTGCCCCCCACACTGAGTTATTTGCGGCCGCACACAATGTAGTGTGGTCCGCATTGAAAACTTCAGAGACTTGAATAATTTTTCCACCATATGCCGCACTGCATAAACACAAACATGTAACATCTCACAACCGGTCAACCTAAAAATAAATCCTATATTACAATGAAAATCAAAGAAAAACAAGAAGAAAAACACATGGGTTGCCTCCCAAAAAGCGTCTGATTTAACGTCGCAGCACGACGCAAGTTACCATCAAATCATTTGAGATGAAGAAGTGCCACCATGTGGCTATCATCAGTTTTGCCGAAGTAGTGCTTGACCCTATGCCCATTCACTCTGAAAACTTCCCCATTTTTGTTCTTTAAATCAAGTGCACCAAACGGGATCACACATACCACTTCAAAAGGTCCACTCCATTTCGACTTAAGCTTTTCCGGAAACAGACGTAACCAAGAGTTGAACAAGAGAACCAAATCACCCACTTTGAAATCCTTACTACGAGCATATTTATCATGAAGGTACTTCATCTTGTCCTTGTACAAGGAAGAACTGGAGTAGGCATGGAATCGAAATTCATCGAGTTCATTAAGCTGCTCCACACAGAGATTGGCTGCAATATCCCATTCAAGATTTAGCTTCCATAAGGCCCACATGGCCTTGTGCTCTAACTCAACCGGTAGATGGCAAGCTTTCCCAAACACCAACCGATATGGAAACATACCAATCGGAGTCTTGTAAGAATCTTATAAGCCCATAGAGCATCATCCAACTTCTTTGACCAATCGATCCTATAAGCATTGACCGTCGTTGACAATATCTTTTTGATTTCCATGTTGTAGACTTCAACTTGACCACTTGCTTGAGGATGATAGGGAGTAGAAACTTTGTGATTGACACCATACTTTGCAAGAAAAATGTCAAAAGCTCTATTGCAAAAATGAGACCCCCCATCACTTATGATTGCACGAAGAGTACCAAACCTTGTAAAACTGCTCTTCTTGAGAAATGCAACAACACTCTGCGCCTCATAGTTGGGAAAAGCCACGGCTTCAACCCACTTTGAAACATAGTCCACCGCCACAAAAATGTATGTGTTCCCACATGAGCTAACAAACGGACCCATAAAATCAATGCCTCATACATCAAAAATATCCACCTCAAGGATGGTATTGAGAGGCATCTCATCTTTCTTCGAAATTCCGCCCCCTCTTTGACATTCGTCACACCTCTTTACGAGTTCACTTGCATCTTTGTACAAAGTTGGCCAATAAAATCCACAACTAAGAACTGTGGAAGTCGTCCTCGCCCCGCCATTATGGCCACCATAGGGAGAGGAATGACAAACCTCCAAGATACTCAATTTCTCTTCCTCTGGGACACACCTTCGGATCACACCATCCGTGCAAATCTTGAACAAGTATGTCTCATACCAATAGAAATCCAAACTATCTCGCTTGAGCTTCTTCTTTTGGTTAGAAGAGAGCTCACACGGGATTATACCAGTCACAAGGAAATTAGCAACATCTGCAAACTATAGCATTCCATTCATCGACACCGAAAGGAGTTGTTCGTCGGGAAATGAATAATTGCTTTCTAGGCCATCACGAGGCCTCCCCTCCTCCTCAAAGCTTGAAGTAACAAGACCCATCGCATCAGTCTAGCTTTGGAATCCTTCTTCGTCATCAAGTATCGGAGTGCGGCATGATCGGTATGAATAATAACCTTAGCACCCATGAGATACGGCCGAAATTTTTCCATTGCGAACACAATAGACAAAAGCTCTTGCTTAGTCACCGTGTAGTTCACTTGAGCATCATGCATTGTCTTGCTCGTATAGTACACCGGATGAAACATTTTGTTCACTCGTTGACCCAAAACCGCTCCAACCACAACGTCGCTCGCATCACACATGAGCTCAAAGGGCAAGCTCTAATTAGGTGCGGTAATGATAGGAGTGGTGGTCAACTTATGCTTGAGAAGTTCAAAGGCTTGCATACATTTTTCATCAAACACGAACTTGGCATCTTTTTCTAACAACTTGCACAAACGATTCACTACCTTCAAAAAGTCTTTGATAAATCTCCGGTAGAACCCCTCATATCCAAGAAAACTTCTAACTCCATTGATAGATGTAGGGGGAGGGAGACCTGAAATCATATCAATTTTTGCTTTGTCTACCTCAATACCATGCTTTGAAATTTTATGCCCAAGAACTATACCCTCTTCCACCATAAAGTGGTATTTCTCCCAATTGAGAACAAGATTGGTTTCTTCACAACGGGCCAAAACTCTATCAAGATTCTTCAAGCATTCATCAAATGAATCACCCACAACACTAAAGTAGTCCATGAACACCTCCAAAATGCCTTCCACCATATCGGTGAAAATGGCCATCATACACCGTTAAAATGTAGCCGGTGCATTACACAATCCGAAAGGCATCCTAGAAAAAAAAATGTGCTATATGGACAAGTGAATGTGGTCTTCTCTTGATCTTCTGGAGCAATCAAGATTTGGTTGTACCTAGAATATCCATTCAAGAAACAGTAGAAGGCATGCCCAGCAGGTCGGTCTAACATCTGGTCAAGAAAAGTCAAAGGAAAGTGATCCTTGCGGGTCACTTTATTCAACTTGTGGTAGTCCATGCATACCCTCCAACCAGTGATGGTTATGGTAGGAATTAACTCATTTTGTTAATTTGCAACCAGGGTCATGCCACCCTTCTTCGGTATACATTGCACCGGTGAAGTCCAAGAGCTATCAGAGGTGGGGTACATAACCCCTGATCACCTCCTTTTTCACAACTTCTTGCATTGCCTGGTTCAACTTCCTTTGATGCTCCAAGGAGGGCTTTACATCATCTTCCAGAATAATCTTGTGCATACAAAATGTGGGGCTTATCCCCCGAATATCAGCTAAAGTCCATCCAATTGCCTTTTTCCACTTTTGAAGCACCGCTAATTGGCATCAACATGCATGTTAGTAAGACAAGAGGAAAGAATAACTGGCAAAGTAGAGTTTGAGCCTAAGAACTCATACCTAAGGTGTGAAGGAAGTGGTTTCAAATCCAACACCGGAGGCTCCTCAATTGAAGGCTTTGTTGGTGGAGTCTTCCTATTCTCGAGATCCAGAGATAGTTTCCTAGGTTCATAAGAGTAAGAGCCCATCCCATGTAAAGCATTCACGCACTCCACTCGGCCCTCATCATCATTGACATCAAGATTCAACAATACGGCCTCCAATGAGTCCTCCACATTGATCATTACACTGGTGTCATCAATTATCACTATTGTGACGAGGTCCATAAAAGAGCACACTTTGGTACTGTTGGGCTGTTTCATTGACTTGTAAACATGAAAGACCACTTTTTCATCACCCACCCGAAAGGTGAGGTCCCCTACTTCCACATGAACTAAGGCCTTCCCGGTAGCAAGGAAAGATCTCCCCAATATGATAGGAACTTCATAATCCACCTCACAGTCCAAGATCACAAAATCAGCTGGCAAGATAAATTTGTCCACCCGGATAAGGACATCATCGATAATATCCAATGATCTCTTCATCGTTCTATCCGCCATTTGTAATCTCATGGAAGTCGGCCTAGGTTGCCCAATACACAAAATTTTGAAAACCGAGTAGGAATCAAATTGATACTAGCCCCCAAGTCACATAGAGCCTTGGCAAAATCCGCACTCCCAATGGTGCAAGGAATGGTGAAAGCACCGGGATCTTCAAGATTCGGGACCATTGATTGCACTATTGTACTAACTTGGTTAGTCATTTTTATAGTTTCACAATCCATAGACCACTTCTTTGTCACCAAGTCCTTCATGAATTTTGCATAGCCCGGCATTTGCTCAAGAGCCTCCACCAAAGGCACATTAATGGATAAGCTCTTCATCATGTCAATGAACTTTTTAAACTGATTCTCAATTTTCTACTTATCAAGACTTTGAGGATAAGGCGGAGGTGATCTTGGAAAAGGTACCTTGGCTTTAGGCACCACCAGCTCCGACATATCTATTACGTGTTCCCTAGACGGGTTCACGTCATTTTGAGTTTCCACCTCGGCATCTTGAATATCAATCATCACTTCTTCATTCATATTGTCATCTATCACATTTTCTACAACCAAAGGAACTTCATCTTCTTGCAACTCAATATCATCACTCAAAACTTGCTTTTGTTTAGAGGCATTCACATCACCGCCTCGTCCACTCCTTGTAGTTACTGCCATAACATGATTGTTCTCACCCTTTGGGTTTACTACTATATCACTTGGTAGAGCACCCTTAGGGCGTGTATTCAAGGACTGAGAGATTTGGCCTATCTGAACCTCCAAATTTCTGATTGAGGTATTGTGGAAAGCCAACTGTGCATCAGAATCTGCATTTTTCTTCATCATCTGTTCGAACATCATTTCAATTCTACCCATATCATTGCTAGAAGAACTAGGACCTTGGGATGGAAATGGGGGCGGATTGTTCGGTTGCTGGTACATTAGGGGCCTTTGAAAGCCTTACCCCCGGTTTCCTTGGTTTCTATTGTTCCATCCACCTTGATTGTTATTACCACCCCATTTATTGTTATCACCATTCCAATTTCCTTGATGGTTTTGATTGTTGTTCTGATCGCCCCAGTTGTTGTTTTGATTGTTTCTCCCCCAATTACCATTGTCGTGTTGTTGTTGATTGCCCCAATTGCCTTGGGATCTCCATTATTGTTGATTGAAAGAATTGCCCCTCTGGCCTTGATAATTAATTATTCATATACGGCACCTCCTCATTTTGTTCATCATAACCATCATTTTGGAATCCACCACAACTATTGTCAAATTTCTCCGAATTCCCTTAGTTTTGTTGCCCTCTTTGTCTTTTTTTGTTGACAAGCATGTTGACACCCTCTATAGCATTCACTTGGCGAGGATTTTGAACTTGCTGCAACTGTGCCTTTGCTAATTGGTTCATTATAGTTGTGAACTCAGCTATAGTCTGCCCATGATCATGTAACTCCTTGTGCAAATGAGTAATCGTGGGGTCACCCTGGGGCACATTAGCTCTACTTTGCCAAAGTGTCAGCCATCTTGTCAAGAATGTCACAAGCCTCATCATAAGAGAGCTTCATGAAGTTGCCTCCAGCAAGTTGGTTCACTATGCATTGGTTTGTGGTGTTAATACCCCGGTAGAAAGTCTGTTGGATCATCACCTTGGTCATATCATTGTTGGGGCAGTCCTTCACCATTGTTCTATAACGCTCCCAAATCTCATGCAAAGGTTCTGTGGGATCTTGCTTGAATACCAAGATCTCATCTCTCAATGCATCCATATGCCCCGGTGAGAAAAATTTTGCAATGAACTTATCAGCCAACTCATCCCAAGTAGTGATGGAATGGTTGGGAAGTCGCTCAAGCTAATCAAGTGCTTTCCCTCTAAGTGAAAATGGGAAGAGTCTCAACCAAAGTGCATCCTCGGACACATTTGTTTGCTTGCTCCCCCAACAGGTATCCACGAACCCCTTGAGATATTTGTAAGCATTTTGATTTGCAGCGCCTGTGAAATACGCACACTGCTCCAGCAATGTCAGTATCACATTGGTTATTTGAAAATTTCCCGCCCGGATTCGGGGTGGAACAATAGCACTTGCATAGCCTTGGTTCGGAAGCACTCTAGGAGCCACTCTTGGAGGTGGCGGAGGAGGGTCTGGAATATTATCATTTACATTAGCATTGGCCTGGCGGCCTCTACGTTGTCCTTGAGGTACAAGAGGCACCTCATCATCCCCGATATCATCTACCTCCTCCCCCACAATCACATTTCCAAGAGGGCCATTGGCGTTGTTTGCTTCCATTTGGTACCTGAAGTTGTGACACACACAAATTAGTAACAAAGAAGGAAAGAAGAACAATACACAAAACTATTTAGATAGATAGCCAAAACCGTTAGCTCCCCAGCAACGGCGCCAAAAAGGTGATCGAAGCTAACCCTACACTACTATTGAGTAGCGAGAAAGGTCGAAGCAGCTTTTACCCGATTAAGGTCGGGATCGATTTCCACATGGAGCTAGAAGTTGGAGTCGGGTGTCTATCTAAAGTGGAGTTATGTATTTGCTCTTAATTGCACTTCTAAACATTTTGAGTTTTGTTTTACTTCTAATTGTATAGAACTACAATGATCAATTAAACTAAAATAAGCTAGGATTAAACTATTGCGAGTTGTTCAAATGATTAAAAGGCACTAAGGTAGTGACTTTCGCCTAGGTGGTCAATTGACGGGTACTTGAGTATAAGATATGATTGTCACATTTGGGGAGTATGATATAACCATTGCACGATTCTACTCACTCTACACCTCTCAGTAGTTCGAGTGATTTTTTCCGAATTGACTTTCTCATGACCAATTGGGTATGCAAATTTGTACAAGCAATCAAGGTTCAAGTTGGGTATTACTATCTCTATGTTTAACCCTTTAATTGGGGCTATCAATCTCTTGAGTACGCCCCAATTCCTTGTTGGACCAATTTCAGAGACTTAGGCTCTCTTTCTCAAGAAGAGTCAAAGTCAACTAAACACAAACTAGTGTTTGCAACCACTAATTCAGCAATTAAACATGAAATTAGTCCAAATATCAAACACCCATAGACAATCAAGCATCAAAATAAAAGATCCGTCAATTATCCACACTAGGGTTGAGCCACAATCCTAGCTTATGGGTCTAGCTACTCATAATTAGAGAAGGACAAAGAAATAGATGAAGAAAAATTCACATTCATTAATTGCTAAATTAAACTTGAAGATTCAATGTTGAAATAAAGCTAAAATTACTCAAAACAGCTAAAAATAACGAAGTCACGAGCGCAGCCAGTGTATAAAACTATCTGATGACCTAAAAATGGAAAAAGAAGCTATTTATGCTAAGCTAAAAAATTTGGACAAAAATACCCCTACGGGGTTAGTGCAGACCGCACAAAATCACATGCGGCCGCACTAGGGCTCTGGACTTGAATAAACGGCTCTCTGAACTTGGGCAATGCGGACCGCACAGAATCGAGTGTGGTTGCGATGGCTTCTGGTGCGGTCCGCATGAAATGAAGCGCGGACCGCATTAGGCTTCAAACTTGGAATTGGCAACTCTCTGAACCTTCTCTCTGCTGACCGCACTAAATCGAGTGCGGCCGCATTGATCCCAGTGCGGACCGCACAAAACCTTGTGCGTCTGCATTGCCTTTTTTGCCTGAATAGCAGCCTTTCTGAACCTCACTTGTGCGGACCGCACAGAATGTTGTGCGGCCGCATTGGCCTTGTTTTGCCTGAGCTTGTCTTGTCTTGGTACTTGTGCAAGTTTCACTCCTTTTTGAGCTGATCTTTGACATCTTTTTACCTTGTTGATCAAACCTGCAATCAAGCGCAACTTGTGAGCCTTTTGGGACTATTTGTACACATTTCTAATCAAAACTTAAGCATGAAGGAGTATAAAATGTATCAAAATCCCTAGTTATCAAGCACTATTGGGGATTGTGACTTGGTCCGTCCTGATTGATGATTTTACCGCCTATTTGACTGAAATCTATTTTCTATCATCACTATTTGGGCTGAATGCCATATTTGGGCTTCGTGCTAACTATTTGAACCCTTCGGTGATTTTTATTGATATTTCCTCACTGTTTTGACTTTATGCTTGAACTCAGTCATGTTATTTTCCATTGTTTTCATACTCAGCCATGTTTTACTCAGTTTTTATACTTAAATGATATTTTAAATGATGTTTGGACTGAGAAACACTGTTTTACTATTGCTCGAGTGGCTTGTGAGGATTTTTGACTGAGTAAGGTCGAGGGCCTATGTTGTGAGGAAACATTTGATACTGATTATGAGGCCGAGGGCTTGAGATATGTACGCCACGAGGTGGGTTGATTGATATGAGGCCGAGGGCCTAGTGATGATGCCACGAGGTGGCTTGATATTGCGTTTGGGCCGTAAGGGGCCCCTCCAGGAGTCTGTACACCCCCAGTGAGCGCGGGTACCCATTGTGATGTGAGATTGAGCCCGAGGGGCTAGTATTGTTCTATGTGTTTTGCCCGAGGGACTGCTACTGTTCTGGATTTGTTGATACTGTGCCCGAGGGGTTAACCTTTATGTGTTTATTTTCATAATTGACTATCAATTACCTGCTTAATTGTTGAAAAAGGCTTTTCAGGAAGTAAATTTGAGTTACATGATTTTTACCTATCTTTCACTGGTTTACTGTTTTAAAAAGGATTTTCACTGCTTCATTATAGCATGCTTTTGTGCCTTACGTGATTTCCTGCTTTCAGTCTTTATTTATGATTATTACTCACTGAGTTGGAGTACTCACTTTACTCCCTGCACCTTGTGTGCAAATTCAGGCTTATCTGGTCCCGCTCCCGAGTGTTGATCATTCTGGCTCAGGCGGATCCGAGGAGTCTCTAGGTAGCTATTGGCGTTCGCAGCCCGGAGCTTCCCTATCATACTTCTTTATGTTCTTAGTTTCTGTATTAAACTCTGTAGTTTGATTTGTAGTATTCTGAATTGTTTAGATGCTCATTACTAGTGACACCCCGGTATCGGGCTGTGTTTGGGCTGTATTTCACATATTATACTATCAATTGCTTAAACTTTGGTTTATTTCTTCATGTTTAGACGGTATCTTAAATGCTTAATTGTTAATAATCGGATAATGGAAAGTGTCGGCTGGCCTTGTCTTCACGAGAGGCGCCATTACGACCGGGTCTGGGTTTTGGGTCGTGATACATTATCAATACAAGGAAAAGAAAATTTTCACAATTCTTTCATGTTTTCTTTCAGGGGTAGGTTTGAGGGAAAGAAAAAAACCTCCATATTTTATGTTTACTATTTCAAAAAAAAAGGAGAAAAATAATTCAAAATGAATTAGTGAAATAGAGAAACTAAGGAGAAAATTTTTTCGTGTAGCTGTAACTAACTGCCTTGCCAATGGCACCTTGTACACTTCTATTAATGCAGGTGTCACTGAACTATTTAGGAATTTGCAATTAGGTTCTGATCCGTCACAAATCCGTCGAGGATGCTATTTTTATGGTTTTGCGTCGGATTGGTCCGTCGCATATTCTAAAAATTTGGTGGTGAAAAAACACTTTGATCGAAAACTATCGATTTATATTTGTCTATTTATATCTATATTATTATAAAGTATGAATACAATGTCGGTTTACAAAAAAAAAATTATAATATTAAATATAATAACTCACAATAAAAGAACATTACTGAAATTCTTGACATTAATATTGTAATCCTATTAATTTTAGGACATAAGACTACACTTAGGAATCCTAAATAAACCAAACGAAGAAAGACAAAACTCCAAATTGGAAGGAACTATTATACATTCAAAGTCATAAAACTACGGTAGGTTTATGGCTTCATATATAGCAAGAGAGTTCTTCTGGTGTGATCTTTTAAGCAACTAAAAGTAAAAAATAACAAATAGAAAAAAAGATGTAATATGTCATATATCTATGCATAAAGAGTATAAAATTTATTTAAAAGTTAAAACACAAAAGACAGATGTTGTCCTTTTCATTTTTTATATTTTTTGCTTTTTAAGTAATATCTTAATTTGGTCTATTCTAAATTTTAAGTTGCAACAGGTAAGTCATTGTTATGTTTACTACTTTAGTAAATCAGTATAATATTTGAAAATATGTAGGTATTCTTTATTTTGTTTAGCGACGTGATTATTTAGTTAAAAAAAACTAAATGGAAGGTTTAGAGATAGGTCGTTGAATTCTCTTTCCTTTATATTCAGTAAACAAAAATTACTTTTATATCGTAAAAACTGTGAACAGACTCATGAAGATTAGGTGCAAAGATCAAATGAAAGCAACTACCATATAGTTTTGTGCTTACGAGTTAGGAAAATTATGCAATTGATAATACTGCTAAAACTTATGTTGCAGAAAGCAAATTCTTGTGGTGCTAAAATACTGAGTTTTCATCTGCAACATTGTACTCTTTTATTTTATCTTGCAGATTTTAAGGTGAGTTTAACGTTTTAATTATAATTTGTAAATATGACATACTTTTATTTTCTATTTTACATGTAAACATAGTTACTCTATAAGGCGGGAAGAAATTAAAAGTGTTAAACATACGATCTAGAGTTTAGAAAGAACGAATGAGTCATGCTCATTAAAATAGAATCTAAGATTTTCTCTTGTGTTTATTTATTTACTATACTTTTATGTAATATCTATTTATAATACCGTCAAAATGACTTGTCTCTTCATGTTTTAGTTTCGATTAAGATCAAATTCTTTAATTTTTCTGGATTTTATAGTATTTGTTTTAATTAAATTAGAATGTTAACCTTTTTGTTTTTTTCCATCGTACCTTTTAAGTAAAAATTAAACAGTATAAGCAAATTATATAGTATAATTATCCATAAAAAAGAAAGTGAATCAATATGGATATCTTACAAAATAAGAGAAGAGGATAAGAAAGAACAGAAATAACCATCTTAAAGTTGATTGATTATCTTTTGCAGGTAAATATAAATTTATGTTGAAAGAATATTTGAAATTCTTCCTAATGCGTATGAAAAAGACTACCATGATGAGAAAAAAACTTATGGAAATGGAAGGAATATATTTTTTAAATATCATAGCTTATTCTTTGTGATCACTATAACAATTAAATTAATTTCTAATAATATTATTACTGTAGACATTTAGAAATAAAAAAAGTTAGCCACTAATGCTATCATCATTATAATAGAATTAGTTAGTCTGTCCGCGCTTCGTGCGGTCATAAAAAGGTGAACTTATGATGTGATCTTGTTGTAAATTTAGGTGAGATAGAGTCAACAAAATATTTCAAAGCTCCTCATATTACAAATTTCACGACTAATTTTTATTACATATGAAAAATAGACAAATGATTATTCTCTAACATATGATTATGAACATCACTAATCCCAAGAGATAATATTTAAAATTGAAAATTTTCAATTAACAGAAAGCCTCCCCACGTAAAAATATCAAATTCTTGAACTTTGCTATAAAGCATTGACCACATCGTTCTCTACACCTGTATTTATCACACAAATGTTTGGAATGGTCAAAGCTTCTATATATGCACATACTTATACTTGCGATTACGTATCTTGTTAGTTGATCATCACCAAAGTGTCATCCATATGCAGTTATGTTAATCTCCACCTCCAATGGTGTACGTAAAATTCAAAGACCACCAAAATCAAAAGACCAAAGACATTAAGATCACCCACGTTTAGTTTAGACTATAGAGCTATCTATTACGTTAAAGTCTTGTCAAAGAAGGTTTTATTTATGTCAAGAATTTAGTAAATCTGGTAAATTATATAAATTTAACTGAATTAAAGTATAAATTTATAATAACTAACAGAGGAAGTCCTCTCCTTAAAGCATCAACCGTGGTTTCTCCAGTTCTTGGTATATATAGTGATGAACTTCGTTGGAGATATTACTTTTGAATTGCAATATGAAAAAGAACACTTCAAAGTTCAATAGCAATAGTTGAACAACAGCCATGACTGCAGAACCAATGATGAATAGAGAGGAAAACCATTGTTATTCCATGAGCAATGATTGTTGAACAATCCTGCAGTTTGTGAACAAATTAATGAGTTTTGACAACAAATATTTTACAATAAACGAAAAAGGACAGAGTTCTTAGTGTAAGAGTTTCCAACTGTTAGTCGTGATAAACATACCAAGAATAATTGCCATTAATATAAGATTATCATGAGAAAGAATGGATATTGATTTGGCTATACTTGTAGATATTTCAATGTTCCACCTGAAACGATTGAAAACTATATGTTGAAAGAGAAAAAGTGAAAGAGCAAAACAAATGGCTTACTTACAAGAAAATTAATCTGAATGGCTAAAAATGTCCGGTGAAAAAGAAGTACAAAAACCCAAAAATAATACAGTCATTTCAAGAATTCATTTTCATGTTATGGATTTTCAGATCTGTAAGAAACGCTTAAGATCACACAGGAACGTTGACCACTATCCAATTCCTCTCCATTTTCTTAATATGCTCTTTGCTTCTTCATAACCATTTCTTGGCAATTTTAAAGAAGGGGAAAACTGTAGCAAATGGGTACTAAATACCGGCAGGTGGGAGGAATTAAGAAGAGGCTAATTAAGTGAATTAAAGATGTGACCGTTTTCTTGTAACGGAAAAGAAGCGTGTTCAGTTTTTCTTAGTAGAACATTTTAAAAAATGGAAAAATTTAAGGAAAATGCTAAAAAAAATAACAAAAAAGATAAATAGTAATGCTGGTCAATGGAGGGTGCCACATCACTTATTCTATCCCCAACTTTATATATATACTAGGGAATTTGCCGCGCGTTTCGCGCGATTTCAGAAATAGCAGCCCATTTCGAAAGGATTTTATTTATAAATTTATTAAGAATTAAAGATAGAATTTTTCAGCTGTTTAACTAAAAAACTAATTTTATATATTGATGAAAAAAATCACAAGATAAATGTTCTTGTAAAATTAGAGCTTAGAAAACTACATTTTTTATTATCAAATATTCTTAAAAATGAAAAAAAAACTTTTAAGGGAAAAATCATATATTTTTTTGTGGAGAGAGATTAATACATGATTCTCTTAGTCTTATATATTTCATAATACATGATCTAAGGACTTGATGTTTTTAAATTTTATTAGATATTAGAACTTTTGTTTGATGAACTTGTCTTCTATTCAAATAAATAAAAGAAAATAAAACGAAAAGCAACGAAACTAAGTACCCGTTTGGACATAAAATTTGATGGAAGATTTCTTCAAAAAAAAATCACTTTTTTTTCGAAATCAGCGTTTGTTCATAAAAATTTTAATTTTCACTTGAAGATGCATTTAGGAAATTTTCGAAAATTTGAAAAATTGCAAAAGGTTGTTTTTCAAAATTTTCACTCAAATCACTCATAAAACTTCAAAAACAACCCAAATTGAAATTTATATCCAAACACAATTCTAAATTTCAAATACTATTTTCACTTTAAAAAAAAATTCACCATTTTTTTGAATTTTATAATTTTTATGTCCAAATGCCTACTAAAAAGTCCGGAAAAAAAACATATTACGGACAATGCCTGCTTGTACACATTTAATTTCCTTCACAATCTTCCCAGAAGCAACTAATTAGTAGTAAATCCAAGAATTTTTCTCACATCACTTTTCAGTCACTTCCAATTTAACCAAAAGAACATAACGGCACATTTACCTCTTAGTTCCATCTCCACCACATTCAAGCTAAGTTTCTGCTTACACTTTTTAATAAAATACATGAGATGGGCCTTCACGGTTTTTTTCAGTTGAAATTAAAAAATTATTTTTTTTAGATTTTTTATTTGTAAAAGATAAATCTCTTATGTGTAAAACATAGATCTCTAATGTGTAAAAACAAATCTCCCATAAGTTAAAAAAAAAAAAAAGACCGAATCATAAAACTAAAAATAACTTTGTAATGGCCACAAAATCATTTGACTACAATTATAATACAGTTATATATATTCCAAAATAGAGGGAATGGGAAGTATTAATTATTACATAAAAAGAAATAGAAAATAATTGATATAAAAATTTATAATAAATAAAAACGTGCTATCACTTCAAGAAAATTTATACCATTAGAAATCAAATTAGAAATTCACTTCTAAGATCCCAAAGAAGAATGAAACAATAAAGAACAACATCAATTAAAAATCATAATTACCTGTCAAACACAACGCATCAATGAATTACCAAAAAGCAAAAACATGATAAATAAAATGGCATCCACCATATAAGAGAAATAAATAGAACAAACAACACTTGGGAACATTTATTGTCAGGCAAAAATAAAACATCAATGAATTACCAAAAAATAAAAAATTATGATAAATGGATTTACATCCAAGGTAGTATTGTTCTAAGCCTACAATTACAAACAGATAAAGAACCTGCAAGAAAAGAAGATTCCAAAAGAACGAAAAAAAGAATGAAAAAATAAGTTGGTGGTGAGCAACTGATTAAATTTGTGTTACTTTCATCTAAAGACTATTTAGTTTGTATGATACTAAATAATGTTCCAAATTTATTCACGGTAAAAAATTAAATATCTGTATCTTATATATATGAAATTTTCAAGAAAGATACCTGGAACTATTCCGAGAGCATTCACAGTTTGAAAGTTTGTTTGGTATAATAACATCTGCAGTTGCAAAATTTCCCGTATTGGCGAAAATATGAAATTTAGAATTACCTTATGGAACATGATGAGTTTTGACTAAGCTTGTTGGGAAGCTGACAGAACCTTGTGTCTACAGCCTCTAGCATTTTGTTGGGTTGTTACTACCTTCAAACGTTATAATTATTAGGAAGAAACTAAAGAGGTGGGGAAAAGAAAAGGAAGAGATAGATGCGCAATAAAGAGAATTTAGAGTGAAGCAGTAATTATTGAGTCATTTAATGTTATCAAATAAGGCACATAAAAATAGAAGAAGAAGAAGAAGAAGAAGAAGAAAAATAAGAAGGAAAAAAAAAAAGATAAATGTGTTTCTTGGATAATATTATGGGATCGTGTGGCACGCCGTCCACTTATATATATATATATATATATATATATATATATATATATATATATATATATATATATATATATATATTAAAAAAAAAAGTTGCAAATTTGTTTTAGGAGGAGCATAATTTTCATCATATTCTATTTTTATTGTGAATAGAAATATTATAAAGTCTTACCCTTTGATAAATAAAACTTCTTATTTCCTATAATTGTTGTAGAACTTTGATTGAATAACGTGCAACCAAACGTGTTCGCACAAGAATTTAACTTCCTACACTAAAAATGACTAATATTTTTTAATACTTTTACAACAAATGCTCACGGCTCAATCCCTAATATTGAATTATTTGTCTTACCATGATTTTCCATTTGGGAAGTAACAAAATTGGAAATGTATACTTAGAACATCATTTTTAAATTAAAAATTATTAAGAGGATATGATTCTAATATTTTGTTCCTCATAAAATAAATATAATAAAATAAAAATAACACTAACTAACCTTAAAAATTTATACGATTGACGGGAATATCGTGCAACGCATGTTTGCTCGGAGTTCTACAGATATATTGGATATCAATGAACTGTTTGGTGAAAAAATAATCAATCATATTAAATATGTTTAAACTATAATATATAATTATCTAACTAACATAACTAAATTGATCATTTGTGTAAGTTCTGATGATGTCTTTTTATTTTGAATTTATGTATTATGCTAATGTAATAATATTTTTCACTATTTAGATGATTGTTGTATTATTATACATAAAATTTATGTTACACCCTGTAACTTTAACAAACTTGATACCGTTATATATGTATTTGATATGGTATTTTGAGTAAAATATTTTTGTGATGAAAAAAATAGTTTGAAAAATATGACTTTATATAGTTATTAATATTACTACTTTCGAATATGTTTTAAATTATACACCTAATATGAGAAAAGTTTATGGGATTCCTTTTTTTGTAAAGATATGAATTATTTTCTTACAAGAAAAGAAGGTTATTTTTTTTTTACCATTTTAAGAATTAAGGATACGAAAATTTGTACTCTTTATGTGAGATTAAAAAAATTAGAAGTTGAGAAAATTTATGCATTTTTTACACGTATGTTTTAATAAAATAATAAGTGTATGTATTTATTTTGTATGGCACCACATGACCATGATAATAAAGTATATTATATGTTATTGTATGATATATAAAGTGTATTAAAAGTGAATAGTACTTTAAGTAATTTGGGATAATTCCCTAGAAGAGACGGTTGACCGATTAAGACCCATCGTGGATACGGTGCCTGATCAAAACAACAACCTAGTGCAAAGGTTGGACGACCTGGACCGCCGAATGCGGCAGGCCGAAAATGACATTGCAAACATCAGTCGTGACTCCGACGAGGACCGACAAACGGCAGCCATCGAAACTGCCAATATTCATGGCAAATTTGAGGACCTCCAACAGGAGCGTGCCGACGATTTAGCCCATCAGCAACATGAGGCAGACAGACTGACTGCCATGCAGCAAACCATAAACGACTTGACAGACAAGCTCAACGTTGTCAATGCTGCCATACAGAGCCTACTTCGAGAAGGCGATCATCACATCAGGGGTGCAACAAACCTCACCCCCATTCCACAAAAGCTTAAGTTGGTCATTAATTAATAATAGATGTGGCAAGTTTAGAAATGTAAGGATTTGGCAAATCTTATAAAGTGAGTCATTTATCCACTTTTAAGAAAGAGTTAAATATTCATTCCTAACATATTCATTCTTAAGTAAGCAAATAAGTTCTCTTTGTTATGAAATAAAAGCAATTTAGTAAAACGTGAACAAGAAATAGAGATAGAGAGAAGGAAGAGATTTTCTTCTTCAATTGTGTGTATTTTCCTATCTATTACAAGGCCTTTATATAGGCATAAATAGTGAAGAAAATATGTCATGGAATATGTCATTGAACATACAAATTATGTCATTGAATATGTCATTAAGCATTTGAGATGAAGATCATGGAGGAAGAGTAGACATCCACCATAATATGATATTTATCATAACACTCCCCCTTGGATGTTCATAGATAATGTGCCTCGTTAAAACCTTACTAGGAAAAAACCCTATAGAAAAAAAATTATAGTGAAGGAAAAAGAGTACACAGGTTTAGAAATACGCATTTTGGTTGCCCCGTTAAAAACCTTGCAAGGAAAACCCAGTGGGCCAAAACCTTGTAAGGAAAAAAGAGTACAACGCATATCAACTCCCCCTGATGAGAGCACCAATTCACATCCTTGATCATTCACATCCCAATCTTGAACACTAGTTTCTTGAAGGCGTGACAAAACTTTTTCAGTTAATGTCTTAGCGAGATAAAGCTCTACTCCTACAAGGAACTCTAGAGGGTGTGTACTCTATGGAGTGACCTCACAATCATCAGGGTACTCTATGGATGTGCTTTATCCACATAGAATCACTTTAAAATCTTTTCAGTGTATGCTGATTGATGGACAAAAATTTCATCTTTCATATACTCAATCTGTAGGCCAAGACAAAATTTTATTTTTTGTCTTTAAAAAATCATTCATTTCAAATTCTTTCTTTAAACAGTCTACTGCTTCAGGAAGCTCCTTGGGAGTTCTAATGATATTTGAATCATCAACATACACGACGATTATAACAAATTCAAATCCAGATCCTTTTATAAAGACACAAGGACAAATTGAATTATTCTTGTACCATTCTTTCAACAAGTACTCTCTTGGGCGATTATACCATATGCGCGCTGATTGTTTCAATGCGTATAAGGATTATTGAAGCTTTATTTAATAAACTTGGAAACCATAATATGCTTCAGAACAATTTAAATCCTTCAATAATTTCCATTATACGCATATCAAGTTTTTCATATATTGCCAGATTAAAACCTGAAATGCCAGGATATTTATAAATCTTCTTGTGACACAAGTCGTCTTTATGTCTATCGACTTGTCTTTCTTCTTACAAGAACACATTTATACCTTCACTGGCTTTATACTTTCAGGTGTTTGGACTATCCGTCCAACTTCACATTTTTCAGGTGAAATCAATCTTGATTGCGTATTTTTTATTTTATTTTATTTTGGCCAATCATTTATCTATCCAAATTTCATGACAGATTTGAGCTGAAGATCCTCGTCAATATTAATAATATTGAGTGCTTCATTATATTAACAATATCGTCGACGATCACTTTACGTCGGTTCCATTATTACCTAATAAAGACATAACTTATTGAGATCTCTTTATCTCATTGTTTTCAGGTAACTGAGCCTCTCACATGAGGTCTTACGAAGTGTTATATCGTGGTGCTCTTCTAGATCACTTGCCTCCTTATTATGACCATCTCGAACATTTTCCCCTCTCCTTCTTCAAGGAGTTTTATCTTTGGAACTGATTGGTCTGTTACGCTTCATGCGTGCCATAGACTATGTCCCTCATGGACGTTATTCTATTTGGAGTATTAGCAGCTGAAATATGACATTTAGCTTTGGTCAGCAAATGCGTCTGGCAATAATTTATAAATTAATTATCACTTGAACTTCAAGTTCATATTTTCTTGTACGAGGATCTATATGTATTCATAATAATTCATTTCACATATCACTTTCTCAGCTATCCATTTTCTCCCCCTAATTTTGGGATCACCAACATATTTCCCAACCTTCTTTGGGAACCCATCTTTGTGCATTGTGGTGGCATAATTAAATCATATAGCACATTCATATTTCTATATAGAAATTATTTGGTTCCTGACCCTGAATCGATTGTGAAAGAGAGAAATTTTCATAACATGGCTAGATGCGTACAAGTTCTGGTGTATATTACATAATACATCTCATATCAAATTTCATTTTTGGGAGTTTTGTTCTCATAACCAATAATTTAGCTATAATTGGAGGCATTCCGCTAAACCAACATGGATTTAAACCAGTATTATCAAGATAAATCATCATAATTTACATTCTGGAGCTGTGCTCTAATAATTTGAGCAAGCAATCTTGCAAAAGCCAAACTGCAAGTTGATAACAAATGCACATGTCACCATAGAATAGATGCACCTATTAAAATCATATAATAGAAAACGATCCACATGGCAGGTGACTGGGCCCATATATTTATCACCTTTTATTCGTTCTAGAAATCAAGGGATTCAATCCCAACTTTTAACTGGTATATCATGAGAATAAGCAGCGTAAGGGAATTCTTGAAGAATCTTCTATTACTTCAATATATGCCAATGTAATTTTCAATTAATTTTCCGCATCATAATTGAACCGGGATGGTCAACTGGTCATGCCAACTAATATTTGTTTTAGTAAACCTCTAGCTTGTGGCATATGATTCCAGCATCATGCTTATATTTGTGTAGTACAAATAGAAAGAAAATCGAGTAACCTTTCATATTTACCTGGTATAATTATAGAAATATGAAGATATTCAATCTTCCTTTCATTTATAGTCTCAATATGCCAACTACTTTGACTTATACATTTGAAACTCAAAAAGTTTCTTTTGAGACTTTACAATATCAATGTCATGAATAATTTTATTCATCTAGATAGTAAAAAATTACTTTCCGGAGCTCTTAACAATTTTTGTACTACAAGATCTTTTGCCACACCATTCATATGATAAATGATTCCTTCATGAACAAAATTATATCATAATAAATTGTCATTGTCAAAATCATCATAAGCAACGTCATTTTTTGCTTTAATTTTGCTCTTAATAACTTTTATAAGGAATACCAAAATATTTTGGGGTATCACATGTACGAGACCAATGACATATTCATGTAACCACACAATACTATTTATTCTCTTTATTTCTCTCAAACCTCCCTCAAAGGTGAGTTGTGTGGTACTCATCCAATCATGTCTTGCATGTCTTTATTCATTACTTTTATCACATATTACTACATTCACCTTTAGGAATGGGTCTGCATTCTCAATGTTTATCACTAGTCACATTCTCTTCAAGGAATGGATCATAATCAGTGACGTGCTTCATACCAATTTGATGGTAAACATTGCCTTCACATTTTGAAGGATTATTTTGAGAACCCTTGTTGTTCTCCTTTTATAATCATTGCGATGATTATTATTATTTGGAACACTCGCGTTCATTGTTCAACCACTTGTCTTCATTTAGACTTATTATGCACTGCTACCACATTCACTTCAAGAATGGAGCTATTCAAGTGGGACAATCTTCATGCCTTTTCATGAAAAATATTTTTTTTCTTTAGTCATCATTATATCATCAATATGGTACATTGGGACTCAAACCCAATGTCTTACCAATATAAAGACATGTTACGCCATAATAAATTGGGACTCAAATCCAACTCTTATCATTATGGAGCATCAGGACTTGATCCCGATGTCTTACCCTCAATCAATGGCATAATAGGCTAAACAATATTGAGATTCATTCCCAATCCTTAATTTCAATCACATGCCAAGAAAGTTGTACAGAGTTAATTTGCAACTTAGCAAATCAAATTTGCTTTCTTAAATAAGTGTACAAATCTCAAATCAGTGTAAAAGCTTTATCAATTATTTGTAGCATCTATATGAAATACAACCGTTTGTAATCAGAATATTTCTTCTATATTGTATTAGAGTTTAAATGGATCATAAAATAATTATCATAATATTTATTAAGTCTCTCTCAAAAATATTGTTGTTTTCGGGATATATCCTACCTATTGGATTTGGTTTAACGCCATGACTTTCCTTCACTCAATTCAACCAAGCAATTAGTGAATAAATTTATCAAAAGTACAACATATATGTAACAACAGATATATAGTACTAATACATAAATTCAATATTTATATTACCTGAAAAGTGACATTATAGGTAACAACTTACCAGTTGTAGCTTATGGATCATTCATATAAAATACTTGAAAATGGTAAGTCAGTAGCAAGCATCAAGTAGATCATGAATACTCGAAAATATCTCTGCTAGTAGTCATACTAATCATTGTTTGCTTTCAAATGATACGACCATAAATTATGAAGTATACTTTCTCAATAGCTGGTTTGTTTTCCAAATTTCAAAGAAGTAATTAATCAACCTAGATAAAGATGTGAAGTATTTCTTGTTTTCTTCAAGATGATTTATGCTTCTAATCAGTATGACCAATTTTATTTTATTTTTAATTTTTTTTATTCCTTTTTTTGGTACCATATGCAAGTGTAAAAAGTTTGGTACTATATGCAAGTGGAAAAAGGATATAGCATAGATATTCTGATGCACAGGATAATCAAGATGTGGTTCCTTTATTACTTTTTACCTTTCCCCATAAATTAGCTGAACTAAATCCAAAGAAGGATAATTGCATAGATATTGTATATATTTTTGAATTCTCGTTTGCTAAATGCTTGAAATGATTTTTGGCCACGATCTTCTCTCCATGTTGTATGATTTGCGTGCCAAATTTTTGTGTCGTCTGTACTGATGGTTTTTTGCACTGGTATTGCTTTGAAGTTTGAAGATACTTTAAATTAATTTCCCACACCTGCAATAAAAAAAGGAGGAAATAAATCATGGGATTTAGTCAAGAGGGGAGGATGTGACGACCCGGCCGGTCGTTTTAAGAATTTAGGCTTGAAATGCCGAAAGTTGAATTTTTGAAGTTTCCGGTTCGATAATGAGATTTTGATCCGAGGGTCGGAATGAAATTCCAAAAGTTGGAGTAGCTCCGTAGTGTTTAATGTGACGTGTGTGCAAAATTTCAGGTCATTCGGACGAGGTTTGATAGACCTTTTGATCGAAAGCGTATTTTTAGAGTTTTTGGAATTTTTAGGCTTGAATCCGATGAAAAATAGGTGTTTTGATGTTGTTTTGACCGTTCTGAAGGTTGGAACAAGTTTTAATGATGTTTTAGGATTGGTTGGCATGTTTGGTTGAGGTCCCGGGGGCCTCGGGTGTCTTTCGGATGCTCAACGGGTCATTTTTGAACTTAGAGAATTGCAGAAAAATGTTGCAGCAGTCAGTTCTGGTTTCCTTCTTCGCGTTTGCAAGTGGGGTCTCACATTCGTGAAGAGGAGCTGGGGATGTTGAGGAATTAACGCTTCGCATTCGCGAAGGAGCTTACGCGTTCGCGAGGCTGAGGGACTTTGTGCCTATGCATTCGCGAAGGCAGTCTCGCATTCGCGTAGGGGAAGAGAAATGATCATCGGGTTCGCGGCTCAGGCATCGCGTTTGCGAAGAGGGAGACTGGTGTGTGGAACTTTAGTGCATTTCACTCTCGACCGTAGCCTCGCGTTCGCGAAGAAGAACGCGCCTGGGCAGAATGTTTAAGTTCAAAATCGAGGGTTTAGCCATTTTTATCAAAACTTAAGCTTGGGAGCTCGGATTTGAGCGAAATTTTGAGGGATTTTCAGAGATATCGATTGGGTAACGATTCTTAACTCCTTTTTTCTTGTAACTCATTAATACAAACGTGAATTCATCATTTAATTTCGGATTGGAGATGAAAATTAGGAAAAAGTTAGAAGAAAGTTCTTAGACCTAGAATTCGACTTTTGATTGGGAATTTGACCTTAGATTTGGATAATTTTGGTATGCATGAACTCGGGAGAGTGTGAGGATTTTGAAAATATAAATTTTACCCGATTTCGAGACGTGGGCCCAAGGGGTGTTTTAGTTATTTTACCTAATTTCGCGTATTAGCTTAGAATTTCTTTGTAGAATCAGTTACTTGAAGTGTTATTTACGTTATGAAATTGAATTGAATAGATTTGGGTCATTTGGAGTCGAGTACTCGTGGCAAGAGCGTGGTTTCAGATTGATTATTGAGCCAGTTCGAGGTAAATGGCATGTCTAACCTTGTGGGGGGGACCTTCCCCTTAGGATTGGTATATTTGGTAATTGAAATGTCTTGTACGTGAGGTGACGAGTGCGTACTTGTGCTAATTATTGGAAATCCGGTTTTCATTAAGTAATCACTAGTATGTTCCTTTCCTGTTTTTATTACTTGCATTATTATGCCTGTTGTTAGCTTAGGAAAGCATGTCTAAGTGACTTAATTGTTTTATTTGCTCAACCTACCTTACTTGAATTATGTGCAGCATACTAGGCTAGAATCATTTGTTGCCTTAATATGAAATTTTGTCATTTCTGTATATTTTGCTGTTGCTGCTGCATATTTATTTGGGACTACGGATGTGGGATTCCGGTAGCTCCCCCTTGTATGTTTATTTTGGGACTACGGATGTGGGATTCTAATAGTTCCCCCTTGTCTTTTTATTTTGGGACTACCGATGTGGGATGCCGGTATATCCCCCTGCACAATTATATGGAACTACAGGAATGCACCCGGTAGATTCCCCCCGTATTGGGTATTTACATTTGGGACTACGGAACAGGATTCCGGTAGATCCCCGCGCACTATGAGTTGGACTATCCTGGAAGATCCATCGGATATGTATATATGGGGCTACAGGATGGTATCCTGGTAGATCCCTGGTTGTTATTTTGGTGCTAAGTCGCATTTCTTTCCGTGTTTTGCCTTGTGTCTGTAATAGTTGTTGTTGTCCCTTTTTATATCCTGTGTTACTTTTACTGTTGTATTTATTTATATTGTTCTGTTCTACACTGTCAAAATTTATACTTTATTTAACCTCAGTAGGGCCCTGACCTTCCTCGTTACTACCCGATCGAGGTTAGGCTTGGCACCTACTGAGTACCGCTGTGGTGTACTCATGTTGCTTCTACGCATGTTTTTCATGTGCAGATCCAAATACTGCAACTCAGTCCTACCACCTGTAAGGCGAGGTGACTGCTCTAGAGACTTCGGGGTACATCTGCCACGTCCATAGACCGAGGAGTCCCTTTCTATACTAGCTTTTAACATTTGCCCTTCTGTATTTTTTTTCCTTGTTAGATATTCTGGAGTTAGACATTGTAGATATCCAAAGGCTTGTGGTTCCGTGAGTTTTCGGTTCTTGGGATAGTGTACTTGATTCTGAGAATGTTGTGTTGTATATGCCGAGCGGCATTTTAACTATTGTTTTCATTCAGTTATTTTGGCTTTTGATTATTTCTTCCGCAAGTTTCGTTTATGTTCAGCATTTGTTAGGCTTAGCTAGTCGTAGAGGACTAGGTGCTGTCTCGATGGTTCACGGAGGGTGAACCGGGGTCATGACAAGTTGTTATCAGAGCTATAGGTTCATAGGAGTCATGGATCACAAGCCGGTCTATTAAAGTTTCGCTGATCGGTACGAAAACATCTGTAATTATCTACGAGAGGCTATGTAACTGTTAGGAAAATTCCACTTTATTTGATTTCCTTGTCGTGCGATATTTTGACATCACAATTCTAAACTTCTGTCTTTTATTCTCTCATAGATGGTGAGGACACATGCTACCCGAGATTATCAGGCACCCGTGCCCCCTATTGCAACCGTCAGAGACCGGGGCTGGGGTAGAGGCCGAGGACGCGCACGTGGTGCAGCCAGAGCACTTATGCGAGCTGCCGCCGAGGTACCACCAACAGTTCCAGCCGGAGTCCAGGCACCTGACACGCCTACTGCTACAACTACTCCAGCTCTTCAGGAGACTCTAGCACAATTCATAAGCATGTACACCACTATGGCTCAGGCAGGGTTGCTTCCCCTTGCTGCAGCTACATCTCAGGCCGGGGGAGGAGCACAGACTCCCGCCGCTCGTACCCCTGAGCAGTGAGTGCATGTTGAGCAGGTCCCTGAGATTATTCTTGTACCGCTTGCAGTGCCAGTTCAGCCCGAGGGCAGGGCAGCGGCTTCCGAGGAGGAGCAACTAAGGCTTGAGAGGTTCAAGAGGTACAAGCCTCTTATATTCAACGGTCTAGCATCGGAGGATGCTCTAGGATTTCTAGATGAGAGTTACCGCATTCTCTGTACCATGGGTATATCCGGATCGAGCGAGGTTTTCTTCACTATCTTCCAGCTTCAAGGAGCCACTTATGAGTGGTGGCGCATTTATGAGTTACACAGTCTGGATGAGGCTGCTTCACTGACTTAGACTCAGTTTTCAGATCTGTTCTTGAGAGTGTATGTTCCTCAGAGCCTCAGGGACGCATGGCGCGCAGAGTTTGAGCATTTACGCCAGGGTACTATGACTATCTCATATTATGCAGTCTGTTACACTAGTTTGGCTAGTCATGCACCAGCCTTGGTTTCTACTGTTCGCGAGAGGGTTTACCGGTTTATTGAGGGCTTTATTCCCATCATCAGGTTAGCATGGCTCGTGAGTTGGAGATGGATATTTCTTATCAGCAGGTGCGGGCATTGCTAGGAGGATTGAGGGTATGCATGCCAGGGAGAGAGAGAGAGAGAGGAGAGGGAGGCCAAGAGGTCTCGAAAGTCGGGCCATTTCTCTAGTGCCCGTGCCCCAGCTCCAGGTCGTCATTGTAGGGGTTATATGAGTCGCCCTGTTCTTTCAGCTCTTCCAGTAGCCAGTAGTATTCCAGCTCCTCCTAGACCTCAAGAGCCTTATTATGCACCACTATCTAGTGCGCCTCCTACGCGGGGTGCTTTCACTAGTCAGTCCAGCAGACCTGGCCCGAGCTAGTCACAGCCACCACGTCCTCCCAGAGCTTGTTTTGAGTGTGGTGACAGACGACATATGGTGTGGGATTGCCCGAGACTTAGGAGGGGTGCACCTCCACAGACTTCTTAGCCACAGCGTGCCCCACAGAGTTCTCAGGATATGGTTACAGCTCCAGTTACCCCACCTGCTCAGCCAGCTAGAAGTGGAGGTCGGGGAGGTAGAGGTCGCCCTAGGGGGGAGGCCAGGCCAGATACTATTCCCTTCCTACCAGTACCGAGGTTGTTGCCTCTGATTCTGTCATCACAAGTATTATACTGGTTTGTCATAGAGATGCATCGGTTCTATTCAATCTAGTCTCTACTTACTCTTATGTGTCTTCTTATTTGATCCGCATTTGGGTGTATCTCGGGATTCTTTGAGTTCTCCTGTTTATGTTTCTACTCCTATGGGAGATTCTCTTATTGTGGACCACGTTTATCGGTCGTGTTTGGTTTCTTTTAGTAGTTTTGAGACCAAAGCCTATTTATTGTTACTCAGCATGGTTGACTTTGATATTTTCTTGGGCATGGACTGGTTGTCGCCCCATTATGCTATTCTTGATTGTCACGCCAAAACCGTGATGCTAGCTATGCCAGGCGTACCGCGTGTTGAGTGGAGGGGTACTTTAGATCACACTCCCAGTAGAGTTATTTCTTTTCTTAAAGCACAGCGTATGGTTGAGAAGGGTGTGACGCATATTTAGCTTATGTGAGAGATATCAGTATTGATACCCCTTTAGTTGATTCAGTTCCAGTAGAACTGGATTTTCCCGATGTGTTTCCAGCTGACCTTTCGGGCATGCTGCCTGATAGAGATATTGATTTTGGCATTGATCTATTGCCAAGCACTCAGACCATTTCTATTCCTCCATATTGTATGGCTCCTTCTAAGTTGAAGGAGTTGAAGGATCAGTTACAGGAATTTCTTGATAAGGGTTTTATTCGGCCCAGTGTATCACCTTGGGGTGCTCCTATCTTGTTTGTGAAGAAAAAGGATGGTTCTATGCGTATGTGTATTGATTATCGCCAGCTAAATAAGGTTACAGTGAAGAACTGTTATCCTTTGCCTCGTATTGATGATCTATTTGACCAGCTTCAGGGCTCTAAGATTGATTTGCGCTCAGGTTACCATCAGTTGAAGATTCGGGAGCCATATATCCCGAAGACTGCTTTCAGGACTCGGTATGGTCATTATGAGTTCCTTGTTATGTCATTTGGGCTGACCAATTCCCCAACAGCCTTTATGCATTTGATGCACAGTGTGTTCCGGCCGTATCTTGACTTATTCATCATTGTCTTTATTGATGATATTCTGGTATATTCCCGGAGTCGGGAAGATCATGAGCAGCACCTGAGGGTTGTGCTTCAGACTCTAAGAGAGAAGAAGTTATATGCTAAGTTCTAGAAATGTGAGTTTTGGTTGGATTCAGTTGCATTCTTAGGCCATGTGGTATCGAGTGAGGGTATTCAAATGGATCCGAAGAAGATAGAGGCCGTGCAGAGTTGCCCAGACCATCCTTAGCTACCGAGATCTTCAGTTTCCTTGGCCTGGCGGGTTACTAACGTTGTTTTGTGGAGGCATTTTCATCAATTGCAGCCCTATGACCAGGTTGACCCAGAAGGGTGCTCCGTTCCAGTGGACAGAGGAGTGTGAGGCGAGCTTTCAAAAGCTCAAGACAGCTTTGACTACAGCCCCATTTTTTATATTGCCTACAGGTTCAGGGTCTTATACAGTCTATTGTGATGCCTTGAGGATTGGCCTCAGAGCGGTGTTGATATAGGACGGTAGGGTGATTGCCTACACGTCCAGACAGTTGAAGATACATGAGAAGAACTACCCTGTTCACGACCTTGAGTTAGCGGCCATTGTTCACACCCTGAAGATCTGGCGCCATTCTTTATACGGTGTGCCTTGTGAGATTTATACTGATCATCAGAGCTTGCAGCACTTGTTCGAGCAAAAGGATCTAAATTCGCACCAAATGAGGTGGTTAGAGTTGCTGAAAGACTATGACATCACTATTTTGTATCACCCGGGCAAGGACAATGTGGTGGCCGATGCTTTTAGTCACCGGGCAGAGAGTTTGGGGAGTTTGGCTTATTTACCAGCATCGGAGAGGCCTATGGCGATGGATGTTCAAGTCTTAGCCAGCCAGTTTGTGAGATTGGATCTTTCGGATCCCAGTCAGGTTCTAGCTTGCGTAGTTTCTCGGTCTTCCTTATTTGATCGTATCAGGGAGCAGCAGTATGATGACCCTCATTTGCTTGTCCTCAAGGATAAGGTCCAGAACAGTGATGCCAGAGATATGACTATTGGTGATTATAGGGTATTGAGGATGCAGGGTCGGATTTGTGTACCCAATGTTGATGGGCTTCGAGAGTTGCTTCTAGAGGAGGCCCATAGCTCGCAGTATTTCATTCATCCGACTGCCACGAAGATGTATCAGGATTTGAGGCAGCATTACTGGTGGAGATGGATGAAGAAAGATATAGTTGGATTTGTAGCTCGGTGCCTCAACTGTTAGTAGGTGAAGTGTGATCTCCAAAGACCTGGTGGGTTACTTCAGCAGATAGAGATTTCGGAGTGGAAGTGAGAGCGGATCACCATGGACTTTGTAGTTGGGCTCCCACGGACTTTGAGAAAGTTCGATGCTATTTGGGTGATTTATGGATCGGCTGATCAAGTCCGCTCACTTTATTCCTATGTGTACTACTTATTCCTCAGAGCGGTTGGCAGAGATCTATATTCGGGAGATTGTTCGTCTACATGGTATTCTAGTGTTCATCATTTTAGATAGAGGTACTCAGTTCACATTACGGTTCTGGAGGGCCGTTCAGCATGAGTTGGGTACTCGGGTAGAGTTGATTACAACATTTCAACCTCAGACGGATGGACAGTCCGAGCACACTATTCAGATTCTTGCGGATATGCTCTGTGCGTGTGTGATTGAGTTTGGAGGGTCTTGGGATTAATTCTTGCCATTGGCGGAGTTTTCTTACAACAACAGCTATTAGTCCAGCATTTCAGATAGCACTGTATGATGTTTTATATGGTAGACGGTGTAGATCCCCGGTGGGTTGGCTTGAGCCAGGTGAGGCCAAATTATTGGGCACAGACTTGGTTCAGGATGCTTTGGAGAAGTTCAAGGTGATTCAAGATAGACTACGTACAGCCTAGTCTAGACAGAAGAGTTACACGGACGAAAGGTTCGTGATGTTTCTTATATGGTTAGAGAGCGAGTTCTGCTTCGAGTTTCGCCTATGAAGGGCATTATGAGATTTGGGAAGAAAGGAAAGTTGAGTCCAAGGTTTATTGGCCCTTTTGAGATATTGAGGCATGTTGGGGAGGTTGCTTATGAGCTTGCTATACCTCCCAGCTTTGCAGGAATTCATCTGGTATTTCATGTTTCGATACTCTAGAGGTATCACGGTAATCTGTCGCATGTGTTGAATTTTAGTTCAGTCCAGTTGGACAAGGATCTATCCTATGTTGAGGAGCCAATGGCAATATTGGATAGGAAGGTTAGAAAGGTGAGGTCAAAGAATATTGCATCCGTGAACGTTCAGTGGCGGGGTCAGCCGGTCGAGGAGGCGACCTGGGAGACCAGGCAGGATATGCGCAGCCGTTACCCTCACCTTTTCACTACTTCAAATATGTCTCTATGCTCGTTCGAGGACGAACGAATGTTTTAGTGTAGAAGGATGTGACAACCCGGTCGGTCGTTTTAAGAATTTATGCCCCGATGCCCCGATCCCCCATAGAACAGCTGAAACCTGCAATTTTTCCAAGTCTAATTCTACTCTATGGCCTATCCAAATCTCACCCGAGTCCTCGGGACTCCAATCCAAACATGTCCACCAACCTAAAAACATCATACGGACTTGCTAGTGCATTCAAATTACTCAAATAACAACAACAACTATGAATTTAGCATCAAAATCATGAAATTTCTTAAGAACAACAAATTTTCCAATTTCCTCAAATAAGGTCCGATTCATATCATTTCAAGTCTGTTTCTTACCAAATTTTACAGACTCGACTTAAACCACATATAAGACATGTACCGGGCTCCAGAACCATAACACGGGCCCGATAGCATCAAATTTTAAACACATTTCATTTCCAAAACCTATAAATAATTTCAGAAAACAATTTTCTTTAAAAATTCATTTCTTAGGCTTGGGACCTCGGAATTCGATTCCAGGCATACACCCAAGTAAATATTTTTCTACGGACCCTCTGGAACCGTCAAATCACGGGCCAGGGTCCGTTCACCCAAAATGTTGACCGAAGTCAACTTAAATTCATTTTAAAGTCAAAATTCATTATTTTTCACATATTTTAACATATTGGCTTTCTCGCCACGCGTCCGAACTGCGCACGCAAATTGAGGTGATGCAGAAAGATGTTTTTAAGGCCTTGGAATACAAAATTTACTTTTAAAACAAGTGATGATCTTTTGGGTCATCACATAGCATAATAGTAGCTACACACGAACTCTCGTCACCTAGTGCGTATGTAGCCCCCGCATTTAGTGGCAAATTATTTGATAATATCACCTATGGGGACAATTCCCTCTTACAAGGTTAGATAGGAGACTCGCCTCGCTCCAAGCGTACTTCCAATATCAAGAACGAGCTCAAACTCTCAATTTGGAGCCGAACGATCCAAAACTAGATAAACGAGGTAGGAACTAGTCAATACAAGCTTACAAGATCGCATTCTAACGATTTAAGCAATTTCACAACCTTAAACACAAGTTTCCTAAAATCTGACCCCGGGTCCACGTGCCCGGATTCCGAAATTTTTCGAAGAAAGTTGTTCTTTATAACCTAAGGACCAATAATATATGATTTCTAATGCATTTCATAACAAACTTCATGGTTAAATCTAACTTTTATCAAAATCCTAGGTTTTGCTCTAACTCCATGATTTTACCTTAATCTTTGTGTGTTAATCTACCCAAGACTCAAGTATTAAGCTAGAAATAAGTAGGGTAAACTTACCTCAAGATGCTAGGTGAAGGTCCTCTCTCAAGAGCTCCAAAATCGCCCAATGGGTGAGTGAAAAATGGCCAAAATGACTTAGAGCCCGTAATAAATGAAGCTCACTACTTCAGTGATTTCTGCATCTGCGGTCCTGCTACTATGAGAGGATCGCCGGATCTGTGGAATTGGCCAAGTGGGCTAGGACCGCTCCTATGGACTTGAAGCCAATTCTACGCAGCTGCTTCTGCAATTTTGGGCCTGGCCTGCCTTGGCCGCATCTGTGAGAGAATGACCGCTTCTGCGGTCTCGCACCTGCGGCTGACCAATCGCAGGTGCGGTTATGACAGCAACCTGAAGCTTCAACTCTTCTTAAATTTTCCAACTTCACTCGAGCCTCGTCCGATTGACGCTCGGGGATCCCGGGCCCTGCCCAAACATACCGACAAATTTGAAATCATGAAACGGACCCGCTCGAATCTCCGGAACGCCCGTAACAACGCTAAATCTAAGAATCACCCCTTAAAACCAATTGGATCAAACTTATGAACTTCAAGTTCTTCAATTCACTTCTAACGTGCCGAAACGTACTTATACTACTCGGATTGACACCAAATTTTGCGGGCAAGTCTTAAATGTTATATTGGACCTATACTAGGCTCTGGAACCAACATACGAGCCTGATACCAATGTGATCAATCATTATTTAGTTTTTTTAAATCCTTAGAATTTTAGTTTAATAATTTCTAATAAAAATTCATTACTCGGGCTAGGGACCTTAGAATTTGATTCCGAGCATACGCCCATGTCCCATATTTTCCTATGGACCGTCCAGGACCGCCAAAATACGAATCTGGGTCCGTTTACTAAAAATGTTGACCAAGGTCAAACTTAGCCTTTTAAGAAAATATTAAGGAATCAAATGAGCATATTCCAACCCAAACTCTTCCAAGTCCCGAACCAACCATCCCCACAAGTCGTAAATTAGTTAAAGCAAGTACGAGAAGTTTCATTTAGGGGAACGGGGTTCTAAAAAGCAAAACGACCAGTTGGGTCGTTACATTCTCCACCTCTTAAACAAACGTTCGTCCTCGAACGGACATAGAAAAGTACCTGAGGTGCTGAATAAATGTGGATATCTGCTCTACACGTCCTTCTCGGACTCCCAGGTTGCCTCCTCGACTGTTGGCCCTTCCACTGGACCTTCACCGCTGAAATCCTCTTGGATCTTAACTGGCTATCCTGCCTATCAGTAATGGCAACTGGCTCCTCCTCATAACTCATACTCTCATCTAGCTGAATAGTACTGAAGTCTAACACATGGGACAAGTCGGCATGATACCTCCGAAGCATAGACAAGTGAAAAACTGAATGAACTCCCAATAAGCTGGGGGTAAAGCAAGCTCGTAAGCAACCTCCCCAACTCACATCAACACCTCAAATGGGCCAATAAACCTTGGGCTCAGCTTGACCTTCTTCCCGAACCTCATAACACCCTTCATTGGCGATACTTTCAAGAGGACCTTCTCACAAACCATGAATGATACATCACGCGCCTTCTGATCCACGTAACTCTTCTGTTTGGACTGAGCTGTGCGAAGCCTCTCCTGAATCAACTTTACCTTGTCCAAGGCATCTTGCACCAAATCTTTACCGTATATTTAGCCTCACCAGGCTCAAACCACCCAATAGGAGAACGACACCGCCGACCATATAAAGCCTCAAATAGAGCCATCTCGATGCTGGACTGGTGGCTGTTGTTGTAAGCAAACTCTGCCAAAGGCAAGAACTGATCCCACTATCCTCCAAAGTCAATCACACATGCTCTAAGCATGTACTCCAAAATTTGAACTGTTCGCTCCGATTGATCGTCGGTCTGAGGATGGAATGTTGTGCTAAGCTCTATATGGGTCCCCAACTCACTCTGAATGGCTCTCCAAAAATGGGAAGTGAACTGAGGGCCAATATCTAATACGATGGAAACAGGCACTCCGTGCAACCTGACTATCTCCCGAATGTAAATCTGAGGCAATCTCTCTGAAGTGTAAGTAGTCATAACCGGAATAAAGTGCACCGATTTGGTCAACCTGTCAACAATGACCCATACTACATCAAACTTCCGCAAAGTCTGGGGCAACCCAACTACGAAGTCCATAGTAATGTGCTCCCACTTCCATTGTGGTATAGGCATCTGCTGAAGTAGGCCACCCGGCCTCTAGTGCTCATACTTAACCTGCTGGCAATTCAAACACTTAGCCACATACTCCATTGTGTCCTTCTTCATCCTCCGCCACCAATAATGTTGTCTCAAGTCATGATACATCTTCGTCTCACTCGGATGAATGGAATACCATGAACTGTGTGCCTCCTCTAGTATCCTCTCCATCAGACCATCAACATTAGGAACACATAAGTGACCCTGGAGTCGCAAAACACCATCCTCACCAATAGAAAACTCTTTGGCACTACCCTGAAGCATTGTCTCTCTGAGAACCGCCAAATGAGGATCATCGAACTGTCGGGCCTTGATCTGCCCCAATAATGAAGACTGACCAACAACACACGCAAGAACTCGGTTGGGCTCTGAAATATCCAACCTCACAAGTCTATTAGCCAAGGACTGAATGTCCAAAGCTAGTGGCCTCTCCTCTGCTGGAATGAATGCCAAGCTACCCATACTCTCTACTTTCCTACTTAAGGCAAACGCGACCACATTTTCCTTGCCCGGATGATAAAGAATGGTGATGTCATAATCCTTCAGTAACTCAAGCCATCTATGCTGCCTCAAATTGAGATCCCTCTGCTAGAATAAATGCTGTAAGCCGCGATGATCAGTATAAACCTCATATGACACCCCATATAGATAATGCCTCTATATCTTAAGAGCATGAACAATCGCGGCCAACTTCAAATCGTGCACAAGATAATTCTTCTCATGGATCTTTAGCTTACGTGAAGATATGCAATAACTTGCCCTTCCTGCATCAATACACATCCCAATCCAACACCTGAAGAGTCGCAATATGCCGTATACATCCCTGAACCGGAAGGCAACACAAGAACTGGTGTCGTAGTCAAAGCTGTCTTGAGCTCCTGAAAGCTCGCCTCATAATCATCATACCAACGGAAAGGAGCACCCTCCTGGGTCAATCTAGTCAGAGGTGATGGAATAGATGAAAAGCCATGCACAAATCATCTGTAATATCCTGTTAACCATAGGAAACTCCTGATCTCGGTCACTGAAGTAGGATGTGGCCAACTCTAAACTGCCTCAATATTTTTGGGATCCACCTTAATACCCTCTCCTGACACAACATGCCCAAAGAATGCCACTGACTCTAGCCAAAAACTCACACTTGGAGAACTTAGCATATAGCTTTTGCTCTCGCAAGGTCTGGAGCACTACTCTCAAATGTTACTCGTGCTCCTCCAAGCTACGTGAGTATATCAAGATGTCGTCAATGAAGACGATGACAAAGGAATCAATATAAGGTTTGAACACCCTGTTCATCAAGTCCATAAATGTTGTTGGGGCATTAGTCAAGCCAAAGGACATCACCAGAAACTCATAATAGTTATATCTAGTCCGAAATGCAGTCTTCAGAATATCCGAGTCCCAGATCTTCAACTGATGGTACCTGACCTCAAGTCGATCTTAGAGAACACCTAAGCACCCTGAAACTGTTCAAACAAATCGTCGATACGAGGCAATGGATATTTGTTCTTGATAGTGACTTTGTTCAACTGGCGGTAATCAATGCGCATCCGCATAGTCTCATCCTTCATCTTCACAAATAACACTGGTGCACCCAAGGTGATACACTAGGTCAAACAAACCCCTTAACTAACGACTCCTCAAGCTTCTCTTTCAACTCCTTCGGAACCATACGGTATGGTGGGATGGATATAGGTTGGGTGCCTGGAGCCAAATCAATACAAAAATCAATATCACGATCTGGTGGCATGCCAGGAAGATTAGAAGGAAACACATCGGCAATATCCCGAACTACTGGGACTAAATCAATCGTTGGAGACTCTGCGGTGGTATCCCGAACATAATCCAAATAAGCCAAACACCCCTTCTCGACCATATGACAAGCCTTCAGGAAAGAGATAACCCGACTAGACATATCAACTGTGGAACCCTTCCACTCCAACCTTGGCAACCCTAGCATTGATAATGTAACAGTTTTGGCATGGCAATCTAGGACGGCGTGATATGGAGATAACCAATCCATGCCCAGGATGATCGATCATATAAAGCAACAGGAGATCCGCTCTAGTCTCAAAACCACAGAATGTGACTACACAAGACCGATAGATCCGATTCACAACCATAGAACTACCCACAGGAGTGGACACATGAACGGGAGTGCTCAAAGGCGCAGGAGGAATAACTAGGAAATGAGCAAACAGAGATGATACATATGAATAGGTGGACCCTGGATCAAATAATACCGAAGCATCTCTACCGCAGACGAAAATAATACCTGTGTTGACAGTATCTGAGGCTAATACATCTGGCCTAGCCGGAAGGGCATAGAATCTGGCTGGAGCGCCGACTGGCTAGCCTCCACCTGACTGAGCAGTAGCTGGCTGACCTCACTCTGCCTGGCCCCCACCTCTAGGATGGCCTCTACCCGTCTGTCCCCCGCCTCTGGGAGGCTGAGCAACCGGTGCTGAAATTATAGGCTGCTGACCCTACTGTACTACCTTGCCCCAAAGTTTGGGGCAGGTCCTCTTCATGTGACTCGGATCTCCACACTCGTAGTAACCCCTCGGCACCATAGCCTGTTGCCTTGAAGTCTGAGCCTACTGAGCCGAATATCCACTAGAAGAACTCTGAATGGCTGGTGGGCGATATGAACTCTCTGGCATGGCATTGAAGTAAGCACTGGAAGAACCCTGATGACTAGAATACCCGGTGGAGGAACCCTGAATAGCTGGTGGACGGTAAGGACTCTCCGGTATCGCACTAAAATAAGGTCTCACTAGAGAACCTCGGGGAGGTGGTGGTGGTGCTGAATACGGGGGTATGCTGGGCTGACCCCTCCCGGAGTGCCCCCTACCCCTAGCTGGGGAACCTCTAAACTCTCTAGAAAATCGGTCCCTCTTCTCCTACTGAAACTGCTCTCTACCCCTCTGGCGATAACCCTCAATCCTACGAGCAATCTCTACCACTAGCTGATACTCAGTACCCATCTCCACCTCTCGGGCCATGCTAGCTCGAATACCGAGGTGCAACCCCGCAACAAACCTCCGCACTCTCTCTGAATCTGTGGGAAGTATCATGAGAGCATGGCGAGACAACTCAGAATATCTCGCCTCATAGTCGGTCACGGACATCTGACTCTGTTCAAGATGCTCAAACTGATACCGCAGCTCTTCCCTCTCAAAGGGTGAAATATCCCAATCCTCAAATTTTGCACCTCTCTGATCTTGGGTTCTGCGGACCGCACTAAATTGAATGCGGGCGCATTGCCTTTAGTGTAGACCGCACAAAACCTAGTGCGTCCGCATTGCATCTTTGCCTAGAAATCGACCTCTCTGAATCTCCTAGTGCGGACTGCACAAAATGGTGTGTGGTCGCACTAGGCCTGCTTTGCTTGAGCTTGTCTTGTCTTTGGCACTTGTGCAAGTTTCACTCCTTTTGAGGTAATCTTTGACATCTTGTCACTTTGTTGATCAAACCTGTAATCAAGCACAACTTGTGAGCCTTTTGGGACTATTTTGTGCAAATTTCTAATCAAAACTTAAGGAAGAAGGAGTATAAAATGTATTAAAATCCATAATTATCAGGCACCTCGCCCTGCTCCTCAATGATAGGATCTCCTGTAGGATCTGCTGGTGGTGCTACTGGAACAGCTCTGGGATGCCCTCGTCCCCTACCTCGGGCCGGTGCCCTCCCTCGGCCTCTGCCTTAGCCTCTAGCAATGGCAGGCGGCTCCTCCCGGGTATGGAACATCGGCCATACGTGTCCTCACCATCTGTGAGAGAATAGAAGAGGGAAATTTAGTATACCAACCACTGCACGATAGGAAATAGGTAAAGAGTAGTTTTCCTAACACCCTATAGACTCTCGAAGATGAATACATACGTCTTTGTACCGATCCGCAAGACTCTATTAGGTTTTCCCATGACTTGTGAGACCTACATGAACCTAGTGCTCTGATACCATGTTGTCACGACCCAATTCTACTATAGTTCATGATGGCTCCCAACACCCTTGTCAGGCAAGCCAACGCGGAAGTGTTAACAAGTCCTCATTTTCTCTTTACTAAAACAAGTACAGAAGTTTTCTAAATTTGCAGTTAAAAAGCATGTGATAATTAACAATGTACAATAATAGTTATACAATTCCCAAAAGAATAGTCTACTAATGTGTGTGCCAAAACCTGGTGTCACAAGTTTACGGGCAACTAGTAGAATATACAAAAGAATAAATCTATCCTACTGTCTGAAATAGAATAGACAACCAAAATAAAGGGAGACTCCATCATGCTGCTGAATGGCACAGGAAGGGAGCAGCTCACTATGAAAATCTCGGACACGGATCAAGAATGCGCACCGGACTGGTAACCAGATGTACCTACCTCAGATCCTGTACAATTAAGTACAAAAGTGTAGTATGAGTACATAAACAATATGAACCCAGTAAGTATCCTGTCTAATATCGAAGAAGTAGAGACGAGAGGTCGACTTGACACTTACTAAGGTCAAATAATATGAGAAATGAATTATACTGAGCATGGATATAATAAATAATTAGCAGTTTATAGCAAGAAATAACAGGTCCTCTCCTAGATAATATCAAAGTTGTCCACTTTCATTCCAGGGCAAATAATAAAGCTCAATTCATAGAAAAATACTGAGTAAAGCATGCGCAAGTAGTGTCGAGGACGTACGGCCCGATCCAACGTAAAAGTAAATTGTGCACTGCCGAGGGTCGAATGGCGCAAACCATAGATGTATCTATTACCCCGCTCGCGAATCAAACATGCGACGCGGTCAAATGTAATTAAAAACAACAACAAGCAGATAGGAATATATAACCGAGGAGCAATTACTCATAGAAATATCAACTTCTCTTTAAAAAGGCCAAGAAAGATAATGTTCCTCTTACTAGTCTCATTTACCATAATCACCATGATTTAAACAATCCAAATTAAACATAAAGTTTCAAGAATAACACATAAAGCATATTTTTGGGTCCTAGATTACTCAGACTTAGCATAATAGTAGCTACACACGGACTTTCGTCACCTAGTGCGTACGTAGCCCCCGCATTTAATGGCAAATTATTTGATTATATCACCTACGGGGACAATTCCCTCTTACAAGGTTAGATAGGAGACTCAACTCGCTCCAAGCGTACTTCCAATATCAAGAACGAGCTCAAACCCTCAATTTGGAGCCGAACGATCCAAAACTAGATAAATGAGGTAGGAACTAGTCAATACAAGCTCAAAAGATTGCATTCTAACTATTTAAGCAATTTTCCAACCTTAAACACAAGTTTCCTAAAATTCAACCCCGGGCCCACGTTCCCGGATTTCAAAATTTTTCGAAGAAAGTTGTTCTTTATAACCTAACGATTAATAATATATGATTTCAAACGCATTTCATAACAAAATTCGTTGTTAAATCTAATTTTTATCAAAACCCTAGGTTTTGCTCTAACCCCATAATTTTACCTTAATCTTTGTGTGTTAATCTACCTAAGACTCAAGTATTAAACTAGAAATAAGTAGTGTAAACTTACCTGAAGATGCTAGGTGAAGGTCCTCTCTCAAGAGCTCAAAAATAGCCCAATGGGTGAGTAAAAATGGCCAAAATGACTTAGAGCCCGTAATAAATGAAGCTCACTGCTTCAGTGATTTTCACATCTGCGGTCCCGCTTCTGCGAGAGGAAGGCCGCATCTACGGAATTGGCCAAGTGGGCTGGGACCGCTCCTGCGGTCTTGAAGCCGCTTCTGCGATTTTGGGCCTGGCCTGCCTTGGTCGCATTTGCGAGAGAACGACCGCTTCTGCGGTCTCGCACCTGCGGCTAACCAACCGCAGGTACGGTTATGACAGCAACATGAAGCTTTAGCTCTTCTCAAATTTTCCAACTTCACTCGAGCCTCGTCCGATTGACGCTCGGGGCTCCCGGGCCCTGCCCGAACATACCGACAAGTTTGAAATCATGAAACAGACCCGCGTGAACCTCCTTAACACCCGAAAAAACACTAAATCTAAGAATCACCCCTTAAAACCAATTGGATCAAACTTATGAACTTCAAGTTCTTCAATTCACTTCTAACGTGCCGAAACGTACTTATACTATTCGGATTGACACCAAATTTTGCAGGCAAGTCTTAAATGTATTGGACTTGTACTGGGCTCTGGAACCAATATACGATCCCGATACCAATGTGATCAATCATTATTTAGTTTCTTTAAATCCTTAGAATTTCAGTTTAACAATTTCTAATAAAAATTCATTACTCAGGCTAGGGACATCGAAATTCGATTCCGGGCATACGCCCAGGTCCCATATTTTCCTCCGGACCCTCCGGGGCCGCCAAAACACGTATTCGGGTTCGTTTGCTAAAAATGTTGATCAAGGTCAAACTTAGCCTTTTAAGAAAATCTTAAGGAATCAAATGAGCCTATTCCAACCCAAACTCTTCTAAATCACGAACCAACCATTCCCACAGGTCGTAAATTAGTTAAAGCAAGCGCAAGAAGTTTCATTTAGGGGAACGTGATTTTAAAAAGCAAAACAACTAGTCGGGTCGTTATAATTACATGATCATTGGCATGACACATTGGTATCTTTTTGAACTCCCGTAAGTTTTACTATTCTATCATCTGTGTATGAGTTTTAAAAATACGTAAGTTGGTTAAAGTTGCATTTAACTAGGGGCGTCACTGCTCTATCGAAAACAAGGGGTGTCACTGTTGTTTCGAGAAGATGCTGACTTTTTGGTTTATATATTGCATATAACTAATATTAGATTTTTCCTGAACCATCCCAATTTTCTTGGTTTTATGGCATTATCTGTTAGATTCAGTTAACTTGAAGTACTTAAGTTTTAAAAAAGACGCATAAGAATATTTACTAAGATGCCTCATTGTCATGTAAAATAAAAAAAAATTAACTTAACAAGAAAAATTATAAAACTCTCACTACATTTTGCATTGCCGATTAAAAAAAAGTCTTCTCTATTAAACCAAGAAAACTAGTACTAAGTGATTACTTATTAAAAAATAAAAAAGAACTAGTAAGTGATATTGCTCAAAAGTTTGAAATGATTCTATTCTTATAAGTATTAAGGTTGCCTATATTTCTAATTCCCAATATGTCCTACTACCATATTATTTATATATGAGTCTCACATAAAGGTGTCTAACGGGCCGGATCAGCCCGATTCCGGACCGTCTCAGACCGGTGAAAACCGGAACCGGCCCGGACCGGTAGAAGGGGGCCGGGTGAGGCTGGGTTATAGGAGTAAGGCAGTTTGTACCGTTCACTTTTGAACCACCGGTTAACCGGACCGGTCAAACCCGGTCAATGAACAATACTGTTCATCTGGTTAACCGGCCCGGCCCAGACCGACCCAGACCGATTTAACGGTAACAATTTCTTTTTTAAGCTTGGGCCTCAGATTCTGACCGTTGGCAATGGTCCATTTCACAATATGGTCGTTGCCCAATGGCTAAAATTGACATTTAGCCCAATTTTTGGGTTTTTTTAAAAAAAAATTAACCCCCTTTGAAAAACTATAAATACACCCCATCTTCCTCATTTCTTTACTCATCTCTCAATTCTCAATCTCAAGTTAAATCATGCCTCGTACTTCTAGAGTGCGCTCATATGTTTTGAAACACTTTGAGGTGGTAGAAGAAAATGAAGAAGTTCAGAAAGTAAAGTGCAAGAATTGTGGTCAAGTCTTAAATCTTCGTTCAAAATCTGGCACAGACAGTTTAAGGAGGCATATAAAGAATTGTCTTGAGCGTCCTCCGAAAATTCGTATTTAAGTTGATTTGAGACAATTTGTGTTATTTTAAAATTATTAGACGTATTTATGCTTAATGTTTTAGTTTGTTAGATTAATTTGATGTATTATTATGCATGAAAATTTAGTTTTACTATTTTTTTTGTTAATTTACTTGTTAAATGCAAACTTCAATTTTGTAATTTTGAAATAAATGTAGCACTTGCAATTTATAAGTGCAATTTTTTCCCATCTTCATTATATTCTTTATATTTTTACTTTATATTAATATAGCTTACAATAATTATACAAAAATTCAAAATACAAAAAAAAGTAAAAATAACAATAACCCGGTCCGGCCCGGCCCCATGAACCTGTAACCCTTACGGTTCAATTTTTACCTGGATGAACCCCAACCCATTAAATCCGGTATGCCCCAACCCATAACCGATCTGAACCATAACCCGTACGGGTACTAAATTCCCTACCCAGCCCGGCCCGGCCCACCCATTAAACACCCATAATTTTTACATTACCCTCAAGTATTATACGGGTCTAGATCAAATGAATGTGCATTTACCCATGACTCATATGACGTTATATATGCACCACCACCTGATCAGCTGGTATACGTTGATGATTCTGCCCACAATGGCACTAGATGGCGTTATATACGAAGACATCCTATCATATCATCTTGGCCACTGTGGGCAAATCATCAACGTATACCAACTGATATATATATATAGGATATGGGAAAAGGTTATGACGTTATATACGCACCACCACCTGATCAGCTGGTATACGTTGATGATTTGCCCATAGTGACCGAGATGATATGATGGGATGCCCTCAGAGGCTTGATGATTTTATGTACGTACAGACCTATGCATTATATGACATTTATATGCATGCCATTATAAATATTTTATGATTTACAAAGCTATCCAGACTTACAAGTATAGATAATCGGTTTGGCGAGCCCTCATAGTAGACGAGATTGGCATTCAGCGAAGGATTGGTAAGACTTCACCTCATTCAGAGTGCAGGCGAGTCTATGAGTCATCGTGTCAGAGTTTTGCTACAGACTTATGGGTAGGTCGGTACCCTGTCCCATTTTATGTCAAATAATCTTAGCTTTGTAGATATAGGCTTATTATGTACAGTATGATAGAGGCCTTGACGGGCCCATATGTATTCATGTTTTAATAAATATGATTCAGTGATACAGTGTTGCCCACTTATAGTTATGCATTACGAGTTGTAGCTATGTTGGCCCATGATAGTTATAAAAGGAATGAAAAAGTTACAGAGTGATTCGCTCGGGCCAATGCGACACCAGGTGCCAGCCACGCCTCCCAAGGTTGGGGCGTGACAATTTCTTTCATTAATTAAATTTTGTTGTTCCTTCATATAAATAAATGTTTAAACCATCACATATAATTATTAACGTGCAACGCAGTTCATAGATACTAGTAATAAATAAATGTAGATAGTCGTTTATGTTTTTTTTTGTTGCTCAACCTCGATATATTTGATATATTCATTTTTTCTGCTTGGGACTAATTCATCGATATGGAGTATCATATAAAACACAAAACTTCAAGACTAATGTGGAATCAAAAGAGCTCACATGCACTAAGCGAAATAATAATATAATTATAGACTTGCATGGTCGATATTGTCAACCAGCTTAATTAAGACAGAGATGCAATTATTGCTTTTATTTTATGGTGATTTTTGGAACTCCAAGAATCAAAAGAAGACTTATTAAAGAATGACAGTCTCTCTTTTGTGCTAAAATTTTACATTGTTTGCAACAACAAAAAAAAAAGGAAAAAAAGAAGATGGCTGATGTAGCAGTGAATTTTCTGGTAGAGAATTTGATGCAGTTGTTGAGGGACAATACAGAGCTAATATTTGGAGTGAAAGGTGAGGCAGAGAATCTGCTTCAAGATTTGAGTGAGTTCAATGCGTTTCTGAAGCAAGCAGACAAGTCCCGCAGCGATAACGAAGTTCTAAAAGAATTGGTGAAGAGTATCAGAAAAGTGACGAATGATTCTGAAGACGCTATTGATAAGTTTGTAATTGAGGCAAAGCTTCACAAGGACAAAGGGGTAGGCAGGTTTGTGGACATTGCGCATTATAAAAGAGTGAAAGATGTAGCCCTTGAGATTAAAGGTATCAGAGATAGGGTGAAAGAAATCCGTCTGAACAATGCACATGGCCTTCAAGCTCTTCAAGATGATGATCCATCCAACAGAGGCGTGGAAGACAGAAAGGTACCTATATTATATATGCCTTCAATCATTCATTTTTTGCCCTTAATTTGCGCCGAACCCGCTCGGAACACTTTAGCTCCGCCCCTGCCTGCCATGTTTGTTGTTGGTATCATGTAAAATTTTAGCATGTAACTCAACACCACAAGTCAATGAGACAACGAATGCAGTAACCCAGCTAGGGCTATGCATCAGTCGGGTCGGATCGGATCAGATCGAATTTAACACATTTCGAATTGTAAATTCGGATTCCGATTTTTATAAAATGCAATCCGAATCCAATCCAAATTAAATTGGATCGGATTGGATTTTAAAGTTTGAATCGGGTAAATATTTCGGATTTTCGAATCAGATAGTATGCCTTATTAAGGCTACTAACAATCTAATCGGCTACTACACTTTATAAGGCTTAAATTGAAAGGCAACAAATGTCTTTTATAGCAATAGACAAAACAAAGCTCCATAGCAAAATAAAATAAACTAAAATTCCAAACAAATGTTATCTCGGCTGGGAATCAAGCCCCAACTCAGAGCTGTGGGCCAGGTTGCTTTGCTTTATCGGATCAATCAGTATGCGGTGGGCAAGCTCTTTCCCAAGTCGCTGAGCTGTTTAACAGAGGGAAGGAAAAAGAAATGACAAAACAAAAACTACAAAGGAAAAAGAATCGAATCTCGCTCATTTTCAGGTAAGATTTACTTAGCTCGCTCCTTGCTCGCGAAGCGGCATACCAATAAAAAGAAAAGCGTTATCGGATTTCCATCGTCGTTGTCCGTCGATAGGAAGGAGATACTGAGAATGAGAGACACAAAGATAAGACTTAAGAGAAGCGAACTAACAAGTGAGGCTTGCTCAGTTGATAAAAGCACCTCTACCCACGACCGTTAGGTCCTGGGTTCGAGTCATGCTGGAGGAGAAGGGTGGAAACACTATAGATCCTCCTAAATTGGGAGGGATATTAAAAAAAAAAAAAAAAGAGAAGCGAATAGAGCAATTTGAAGAGAAGTTAGAGAGAGACTTCGATATAAACTAAGAAAAAATAAGTCTAAAGAGAGTGGATCGGTTCGGATTCTCGGATATCCGATCCAAATGCACAGCCCTACTGCCAATTGCATTTATATATATATATATATATATATATATATATATATATATATTTAACAGATTTAGACTCCTTAATAAGAATGAAGGTGAGTAAGATTAGATGACAATATGCTGCTTAAATATAACCAATTCAGATGTCTCCATTGAGCCTCCAGCAGAATATAATGGTACAATCAACGGAACTGTATTGCACTTAAATATACTTTGCACAGGAAGATACTCCTGCGCAAAGTTCATAGAATGATTATCAATTTTATATGAGAAGCCGACATAATCAACAAAATGAGTATCGTAAAAATGTGAAAGTAAGAAGGATGTGTGGCATTTCTTGGACAATATCTATATTGTTGTAATGTTAGTGTTCTATATATGTCTTGGGAAAATCCACCTTTGCTTCTATTTACTACTGAGTATCAATTTTTCCAATACAAAACAAAGCTAATCACCTATCTTTTAATTAAGCTGCACAAATGCGTACGTAATACAATATGTTTTGGTTGAATATAATGTTTCTTTTCTTGCCAATGAACGTTAACTTCATATATATGTCTAATCTTCATCTTTGATATTAATTTAAAAGCCTCCCGTGGTTGAGGAAGATGATGTGGTGGGCTTTGATGAGGAGGCACAGAAGGTAATCGACCGTCTTCTTGACAGATCAGATGAATTAGAGGTTATTCCAGTTGTAGGAATGCCTGGTCTTGGCAAAACCACACTAGCAACTAAGATTTTCAAGCATCGGAAGGTTGAATACGAGTTCTTTACTCGAGTTTGGGTTTATGTCTCGCAATCATACAAGACAAGAGAATTATATCTCAACATCATTAGCAAATTCACCGGAAAAACAAAACAATACCAATATATGTGTGGGAACGTATCAAGATTGCTTTCCCGAACAACAAAAAGTGCAATAGAGTATTGTTGACCACTCGAGATCACAAGGTGGCTCATCATTGCAACAATACTCCACATGATTTAAAATTTCTTAGCGATGAGGAAAGTTGGATGTTGCTAGAGAAGAAAGTTTTTCACAAGGCTAAATGTCCTCCGGAATTGGAAAGACCTGGACAGAGCATAGCCAGGAAGTGTAAGGGACTTCCCCTTGCAATTGTGGTGATTGCAGGAGCTCTAATAGGGAAACGCAAGACAACAAGGGAGTGGGAGCAAGTGGATCAGAGTGTTGGTGAACACCTCATTAATAGAAACCAGCCAAAGAATTGTAATAAAATTGGTGCAAATGAGTTATGATCGTTTGCCTTACGACTTGAAAGCATGCTTTTTGTATTGTGGTGCATTTCCCAGAGGCTTTGAGATCCCTGCTTGGAATTTGATCCGTTTATGGATCGCCGAAGGCTTCATCCAATACAAAGGGCCCTTATCCCTTGAACGTAAAGCAGAGGATTACTTGAATGATCTCGTCAACAGAAACTTAGTGATGATAATTCAAAGGACGTCTGATGGACAAATCAAAACATGTCGTGTTCATGACATGTTGCATGAGTTTTGCTGGCAAGAGGCCACAACAGAAGAAAATCTTTTCCAAGAGGTAAAATTAGGTGTTGGGCAATTTGCTCGTGAGATACAGCAACTATCCACCTACCGCCGCTTGTGCATTCATTCCTCAGTTCTGGAATTCATTTCTATGAAGCCCTCTGGTGAGCATGTTAGGTCATTCCTATGTTTTTCTTCAGAAAAAATTGACATGCCCCCGGTTGACATCCCAAACATACCAAAAGACTTTCCATTGCTAAGGGTGTTGGATGCTGAATCCATCAAATTCAGTTGCTTTTGCAGGGAGTTTTTCCAATTGTATTTTCTGAGGTATATTGCTTTCTCATCTGACTTTATCAAGATCCTTCCTAAACATATTGGGGAACTATGGAACGTACAAACCCTCATTGTTAACACACAACAGAGCAATCTTGATATTCAAGCAGACATATGGAACATGCCACGGCTGAGGCATCTGCACACTAACACGTCCGCTAAATTGCCTACGCCTGTTGCCCCAAAAAGTAGCAAGGTTACCTCGGTAAATCAATGCCTACAAACTCTCTCCACAATTGCACCAGAAAGCTGCACAGAAGAAGTTTTTTCAAGGGCTCCAAACTTGAAAAAACTGGGCATTCGTGGTAAAATCTTTATGCTTCTGGAACCAAATAAGTCCGAATTGTTCAACAATGTTAAGAAGCTACAATGTCTTGAGAACTTGAAGCTGATAAATGTTGGTCAAAGTGGGAAACAATTACGCCTTCCTCCAACATATATATTTCCGACAAATTTGAGGAAGCTAACATTATTAGATACCTGGTTGGAGTGGGATGATATGTCTGTATTGGGCCAGTTAGAGTACCTTGAAGTCTTGAAGCTGAAAGACAATGCATTTAAGGGAGAATACTGGGAACCAAAAGTTGGAGGTTTTCGTTCCCTACTAGTGTTATGGATCGAAAGGTCAGATTTAGCTTCTTGGAATGCTTCAAGTGATCACTTTCCAAGACTTAAGCGTCTTGTTCTCGTATCATGTGATAAACTTGAGGAGGTCCCCATTGGCTTGGCTGATATACGCGGCCTCCAAGTTATGGAGTTGCGAAATTCAACCAAGCAAACAGCAAAATCTGCCCGGGATATACAGGCCAAAAAAGACAAGCAAACTCAAGAAGGGGCTAAAACCCAAAGGTTCAAGCTTTCTATATTCCCTCCTTATCTCTGATCAACGCGGCGTACAGCTTCTTTGAAAGGTTAGTTAAATCTTCCCTCACTACTGTTTGATTTGTGTTTCATAATCCAAAGGAAATGTTTAACTTGGGTGCAATTCTCTGCTATCTCCCCTTTTCCAAGGAGGGGTATAACTTGCTAAAATACTCGCCAGTAACATGCAGATAAGAATATTTAGTAACTATGAATTTAAACAATTCAATCAGCCAGTTTCTTTATCTCAAAATCCTGTCCGTTATCATTTAACAAACATTGACCAGAAATATAGATGCTACAAAGTTATCTCCTTGCATTTTGTGCTGGAAACCTAACTTCTGCAATCCTTTTCTGTTTTCTTTTTTATTTCAATGGTTCTCTGACTTCCATATACTAATAGGAGTGACAGATCACAATTTTGAACATCATTTGGAATAGTAATCGACTAATCGTCAGTGTCAAATAGTTGGATGCAGTTTAATTACACTCTAAGTCATGTGGCAATAATCTTATGCATATTTTCTCTATTGGCTACTCGTTTTCCCTTGGGATTTTTGGTTGCATTTAGTGATTAACCTTATGCTTTGATAAAAATTCAGTAGGTAACATTCTCCTTGGTAGGGTTTTATTTTTTTTCCATTCTGGCCTACAATAGCAATATAGGTTTTTATTAAAGGAAAAAACTAACCAGTGAGCGTTGCTATTGGTACAGGTCTGAAATAATTGCATGATGTTGGCTGCTGGCTTTTTCTTCCTTCAGCTTTATTTGGCTCACTGCTCTCACAGTGAAGCCTATTGCATTGTCATAAGTGGAACGACTGAACCACAGTTTTATGATTCTTGGGTTTCTTTCTGTATTTCATTTGTTTGATGTGTTTTCTGTTTTATTTTGGGGTTGAAACTGTATGTTGTTCTTTTCATTGTGGTGTTAACCCATAAGGATAGTGTACTTTAAACTACAATAAGAGTTGATTGATTGTTGGAGTCGTTGGCTTCAAAGCACAAAATATGGATGTACCTCAACTGCTTCATATTCCAGATATATATAGTCAGGTAAAGTTATAATTAACTGCATCACACTTTAATTTATCATGCTTAAAAATAAAGGTTTGCAGATTAATTACACAAATATGCAAGTGATTCAGTGAGATAATTGCTTCTACGAATCTAAAGGTATCTCAAGAAAGCTGAATCTGATGTTAAGCGATGGCGGTACTTGAAAATAGGCCTAGGAATGGAAACCAATACTCTTAATTCTGCAGTTTTTCCAGCTGCTCCAAGAGGTTGCTTGAAAATGTACAAGGAGCCGGAGGACAAAGAAGAAGTATTCAAAAATCACAAAAAATCCATCTGTTTATATATATTATTCTTTAAAGTTACAATAGATGATATGACATCTCTTAGACTAGAAAATAATATATTTGTTTTTTTCTCATTGCAGCCCAAAATTTCTAAATAAATGACTAATAATATTACTCTCTCTCTCATCTGTTTAGTTAATTTAAACAGATGAGAATGTGAGAGGTTTTTATACACTCTTTTTCTCTATCCAAAAGTCTCTAATTACAATTACTAATGACAATTAGGAGTAATTACTATTTATAACGGAGTAGGTCAAACCGAAAAAAAAAAGTTACAAGGTGGTAGTCATTTTTATTTTTGTTTTCATGCTTTGCGTAAAACTGAAAAGACAGAGAGAACTTATACTGTTATGTTGCCGTTGACCACTCTGTCCTCGGAGGTACAGATCATTAGGAGCTCGATTAATATTCCTAATCACATTCAAAAACTTTTCTTTTCCAGCTTCACTCACGCTCAAATCGCGCAACAGATCATGCATACCGCATCTTTTGACTGACCATTGAGCTTCCTCCTTGTGACCATTACTAAATTTCGACTAGCCAGATCCTCCAAACAATCCTGTGCTACTTCTTCCAGGCTTCTTAACTTATTACTCTTTAGAATCCCCTCTGCAACCCACAATTGGATCAATCTCCAAGCATCAATCTCATGATCCTCGGGGAATGTTCCTAAATGGAGGAAACAAGGTTTCAAGTGAATAGGCAGGTGATAGTAACTCATAGCAAGTACTGCTAGGCATATGGAACTGGGTAAGTGTTCTATATCCCAAAGTAATTATACTTCATGATTCTATGGTTATATTCATCATTTATTTCGGATTTAAATGGACGAAATCAAGATTTTTGCAAAACTTTTCAAGAACGAAAATTTAAGATTTGGAGGTCCACAATACTTGAACAAAATGGTGTGGTGGAATGTAAAAATAAAAATGTTGTTGAAATTGCATTAGCTCTTCTTGATACATCAAATGTTCCAAAAATATTAGGCAATCATCTTCCGTCATTAAACAAAATTGCCCCTATTTTAATTTATTCCTTTTTAAAAATTGCCCGAACTACTCTCATCTTAAAGTATTTGGTTGTATATATTTTGTTCTTCTTCAAGATCATGAACGTCATAAATTATCCTCTAAAGCTGGTAAGTGTATTTTTGTGGGGTACAATGACATTCAAAAAGGATATTTGTGTTATGATCCAATACGCCATTCATTGAGAATTTCTCGACACGTTATCTTCTTTGAAAATTCTTTTACTTATGCTAGTAAAGACTCACAATCTTCTACTAAGTCCTTTTTGCAAAAAAAATTCACTCATGATTTTGTTGGCCATAACAACCTAGCCACTGGTCCATTGTAGAACTTGCTCGCTACTACAACTGGTACTACTGATGACTCTGATCCTTTTTTGATAATGATTCTACCTTGGTAAACGCTAATCCTTTACCTCAATAACATGAGACACATATTATTCCGTTAAATCTTAATAACCAACCTTCTCCTCCTCGTCAAAATGCCATTAGACACTTACTTCGTCACGTTCTCCCTCCAGATCGATATGAATACTCACCAGGTGAATATGGCAGACCATACGCCTTGCTAACTATATTAAATTCTATGGTTGTGCCAAGTTCTTATATGCAGGCAAGTGGTCAGAAATGCTGGGAGGATGCAATGCATGAAGAATTGGTTGTCCTTGAGAAAAATGATACACGGGGATATGGTGGAGAGACCGAAAAATGCAATAATTATTGTAAGTAGATGGGTGTACTCAATCAAGATGAAAGCTGATGGATCCCTATATCGATACAAGGCAAGATTGGTGGCTCAAGGGTACAAATAGAAATATGGAATTGGCTATGATAAAATATTTGCTCCGGTAGCTAAGATGACGACAATATGTATATTGCTTGCTTTCGCGTCAATAAAAAGTTGAAAGTTACATCAACTGGACGTCAAGAATGTTTTCATGCACGGAGACTTGCAAGAAGTGGTCTATATGAATCCACTACCAGGTTATAAACATTCTAGCGCAAATTAGGTGTGTCGTCTTAAAAAAATCTTTGTATGGATTAAAGCAGACTCCTCGCTCTTGGTTTGAAAAATTTCGGACAAAAATCCTAGGTGCTGGTTTTACTCAGAGCATCTCAGATTATTCATTATTCCTACGTCGGTCCAGCTCAGATATTACTATTCTCCTTATTTACATAGATGATGTGATTATCACAGAAAATGATGAAGTTGGAATCTCTCATCTGAAAAAACTATTAGACTCCTTGTTCAAGATGAAGGACCTAGGAAAGCTAAAGTTAACTATTAGAAGTCATACGATTGAGTCCGCAAAAGTATGCAGAAGATCTTCAGTTAACTAATCTCACAGATGATAAGAAGGTTCATACTCCAATGGAAGTGAATACGAAATACAAAAAAGAGGAAGGAGAACATTTTGGAGATCAAACTTTGTATAGACGTTTGGTTGGGTCACTTATATATCTTACCATGAGTCGTCATGATATCTCTTATGCAGTACACGTGTTAAGTTAATTCATCACTAAGACTTTTAAGATCCACTACTCAGCTTTGCTCAGGGTTATTAGATACATAAGGGGTATTGTGAATCGAAGTCTCTTATTTCCATCATATTCATCGCTGGACATGGTGGGATATGCTGATGCAGATTGGGCTGGATGCCCTGATTCAAGATGATCTACTACATGCTGGTACATGATGCTTGTCTCGTGCATGATCTCATGGAAGTGTAAGAAACAATCCTGAACATCGAAGTCATCCACAGAGGCAGAATATAGAAGTATGTTTGTTGCATGCTTTGAAATCATTTGGCTACGAAGGCTATTATCAGAACTTGACATCAAGATCGAAGGATCAACCATATTGTATGTAGACAATACCAATGCAATTCGAATAGCAACCAACCTCGTTCATCATGAAAATACAAAGCACATAGACGTAGACGGCAACTACATCAGAGAACTGGTTGAAGATCGGAGCATTAACCTAAGGTATATATCATCTAATTAAAGATCAACTAGCAGATTTGTTCACAAAGGCTATGCCAAGAAGTCGACACAATTATCTTCTATCCAAACTCATGCTTTGTGATACATAGCATTAGTTTGCGGGAGGGTGTTGACTATACCTTATTTAAGAGCCCAATCTCAGGGATCTCCCATTATGCCTAACAGTCAAATTGTAGAGCAAATTAGCTGCCCAATTTCAGGGATATTTGTCTAGCAATTAGTAGGCTAGTAATCAGGAGATAATTGAGACTCCTTTGCTTGTATAAATAGCTTTTAAATCCTACAATTCTGAACATTGAAATATATTAGTATTCTTTCATTTTCTGTATCTCTCTCTTTTTCAATAAAGGCTTCAACGACCTATTTTAAATTGAAAGTGAATTTCTTCTCATCCTTTTTTCTTCTTTTAGACTAGTAATTTCCCTTAAAACGGAAGAAAGTTTGTAGTTCCCAATCTAAATGATATTTAAAAATTGGGTTTCCAATGTGAAAGATATAAAAGAGAGTTCCAAATATTTCATTTCTCCCAAATTCTGTAATGACCAGAAGATCACATTACCACCAAATATATGTGATGATGACAGACGAGTAAAAAAACAACTTCGACATAGTTGTGAATGAGAATAAGAGGGGGTTACGTTGTCAATACTTTAAATTCGGAAGAAATTCAAAAATAGCTAGATTTACAAGTGGTCATTTAAAAATAGTCACAGTTTCAAAAGTAATTAAAATTTAGCCATTTTTCATGTAAAGATAAATCTAAATGAAAACATTGTTCAAAATCCGGAAAAATACTGCAGCATAATATACTGGAGTTCCAGTATATTATACTGGTCCAGCATAATATACTGGAGTTTGGAGCACCGGTGCTCCAGTCTCCAGTATATTATACTGGAGCCAACAAAGTATACCGGTCCAGCATAATATGCTAGAAGTTCATATACAGGTGCACCGAACTCCAGTATATTATGCTGAATCGATCTCTGTTGCAGCAAAATAGTGGCTATTTTTTAATGACTTGACAAACGCTGACTATTTTTGAATGACCAGTCCGAAAACTGGCTAGACCTTACTATTTTAACTGAATACTTTTCAAAATCATTGTTAAGAAATAATTTGAATATTTTTAGTAAAACTAATAAATGTTAGAAAAAATATAGAAATTTACCATATTATTATAGGAAATATTTTAATTTTACCATTCATTATACTTTGGGACTATTCATACGGTTATTTTAGAAAATCGTCTCATTTTTACCCTTGACCTAGTGGAGTTCAAACCTAAAGCATAATGGTATATATTTTTAAAATCATAATCAAAAGTAAAATGTATAAAGACCCTCTTTTTAACAATGTTTTGATATGTGGAATATACCCGTCAATATTGGGGCTCTATTAAAATCAAAAGCTGATACGAAATGAACTGATAAATCTACCTCAATTTAAAATTCATTTAATGTATAAATAAATAATCTTAGAAATTTGTTAGAATATAAAATTTACCTCAATTTTTAATAATTATTTTTTGTATTACCTGTATTAAGTTTATCTTTACAAAGTTTTTACTTTCTTATATTCTCAATTGTGTAAATAGATTTTGAGTATTTATTGTTATTAATTAAATAACTGATATGTGCAATTTTTTAATTTTAAAGTTCTTATTCTGCTCATTTATTTCATTATCAAACGTCATTATTCCATATGCTTAATTATTACTTCTCACTTTTTTTGTTCTAAAATAATATCTATTTTTCAATAGGTAAAAAGTATATCATGTTATTAAAGAAGAAAAAAAATTAATAATTTAGAGGGTAAAATGGGGAATCAATTGAGATATGAGCAGAAAAATGCCTATTGATCAAAGCTAGAGACGTCTAATAATACGTAAGTCAGCAATCCTAAAATACGGTTTATAATTTTGCATCTTAAAATCGATTTATAAATCGCATTTGACACAGCTCCCTAATCTCCCTGCTCTTTTGGCTGATCAACCTTTCATCTTTCTCGTTGAATGATTGTGCCTTTTTTTCTAAATTTGTTTGTTCTTCAAAAGAGTACATTAGCAAATGATTATTGCCGACTTTAATTTGTTCCAAATGAGTAACTGACTATTAATTTTGTATGCAAAAGCAGGTGACTTGGATACCGCACACATTATTATATTTGACAAGTTGCAATTCAAATGCCTGATATAATAGAATGCTATGATTGTAGGATACGATGCACAAGGGTATTGGAGAAAATAGGCCTGAGTACCATAGATTGAACAGAGAGTTGTACATCCAGATCAGTATACATTTGCATAGATCAGTCTTTAGATAGCAGTCCTGGAGCAGGGTAAAGAAAGCACGTGCTCTATTGATTAATAGCCAAAGTAATGGAAATATTATAATAGTATCCTTATGGACGGACATGCATGTATTTCAAGAGTAGATGATGGCTATCTCGTGTTTAGTAAGTCCTTGGAAAGGAATAGGGTGACAGATGAAATAATATTTCGAGGCCCCAAAAAGTGTTAATAGTGAAATACATAATAATATTTCGCTTAGATAATATGAAGTTGGTAGGAAATTAAAATAAAACATCTTTATAAGAAAGAAAGAAATACTAGTTAAACTTTCTATTAGTGGATAAAGTTTTTTACGACAAGATCCAATGTAGTATATTTACAAACACATTATTAAGGAAAAGGCATAAGTATCCTCCTTGAACCAAGGCCGGATTTTTAATTACACGTCTTATCTTTGCGGGGTCTTATTATATATATATCCCTGAACTATTAAAGCATCATGCTTTCATACAGGATCTGGGAAGGGGTCGCACCCCAACTAGATGTGATCGATATAGGTAATCTATTCTGATATAAGCATCAGTGACAAATAATTATGTATTATATATACGAAAATAATAAAATGCATACATATGATAAGGCATACTCATTTTGAAAATGAGAGGACAAAACTTCTAAAAATCACTCCATGAGCTTAGATTTATATAAGAAGGTTTTTGTCACGATCCGGATTTCTCATCCTCGGGAGTCGTGATGGTGCCTACTAATATGAGATAGACAAGCTAGTCCTTTAAACTAATTACTTCACTATCCATTTATTTCTTTTTACAAACATAAAGCGATAACAGAAAAACAGCAAAAATTTAAATTAAGCGGAAGAAAACAATAAAATATCTGAAATTTGTATCCATTACACTGCTTAAGCCTTAATCACCCAAAACATGGTGTCATAGTACCACAGACGGTCTAAAATTTACTATATACAAAGTCTGAATAACATGAGCGATACACTGTTTCTGAAGCAAAAGATGAAACAGGAAAATAAAGATAAAGGGGACGCCAGGGCCTGCGGACGCTTGCAGGTCTACCTTGGATCTCCGCGTGGACTGAAGGTAGCCTCTAACTACGGTCCAAGAGATGCTTCGGGATCTGCACATAGTGCAGAGTGTAGTATCAGCACAATCGACCCCATGTGCTGGTAAGTGTCTAGCCTAACTTCGGCGAAGTAGTGACTAGGCTAGGACCAGACTACCAAATAAACCTGTGCAATTCAAATACATATACATCGAAAAAGAAATACAGAAATAACCAGTCAAGTATGGGAGAGGGAGCATGCTATGGGGAAGATGTTAATTCCGAACAGAAAGACAACTGTAAATGGAAGAAGCAATAAATCTCAGATATCAATAAAAAAAAAAGCAATAAATGCACGGCATCACCCTTCATGCTTTTACTCTTATCCTCACCAAAGCAGCCATATAATGAAAACATGCACGGCTGTCACACCTCCTTTTTGCGCGCCCTGCCCCGAGGGGTTAGGTGCGCGGGTGGAGTTTTTTCCAATTTAAGTGACAATATTCGAAATGGGATTATTCATTTAATTCAGAGTCGCCACTTGGGAAAGGTTTGGCTTTTGGTGTCCTAAGTCACCGGTTTATCTTGAATCCCAAATCGAGGAAATTTTCGACTTTTCCAAATGAAGTCTACGAACCAGAAATTCTAAGTAAGGAATTCTGTTGACCCGAGGGAAGGTGTTAGGCACCCTCGAATCCCGTGGTTCTAGCACGGTCGCTTAAATTGTTATAATGGCTAAATATCTGATTTAAATACATATCATGACTTAACGCCTTTATTAAGTTTAAACCGCTTTTGTTATTATCATTTATTTTATAGAATTGCAACGTCGTGAAAATGCATCTCGAACCACGTCACAATCAATGCACCCGCAGTTGTTAACACATTTCGACTCCATTGAGATTTGAATTTGGGTCGCATAAATGCGCACCCGAATTTAAGAATGTAATCTAATTAAGCCGCGCCTAAAGGGTCTAACGCGTTATGATTTCTGAGAAGGCCATGAGATTCACTAAACGGCCTAGCCCGAATTCTAAATATTATGATTAGTTGAAGGCCCCGCAATTCGCATTTTTTTTTCTTTTTACTTGGCGAGGCTCGTCTCATTAAAATAAAACCTACAATGACTACATTTCTTATTGTTTTCATTTCCAGAAATGGAAGAAGGAAAGATGCATGTTAATTGAAATAAAAAAAACGGATTACTATCAATTCCTAATCACTTATAAAAATGAAAGGACGCCATACCTTACGAAATATTTTGGTTGAACAAGGAAGCTATATGGAGGTGGATGAAATGCAATACTTAATTCGGACATTTCCTCGAATCGAGCTTAACTAGACTTATTTAAGCTAGGTTAAGGAAATCGAATGCTAGGCATTGTTACTAATGGTGATTCGAACATGTACCTATATGTTGCCTAACGGTCTTGATAAATGGAAGGAAGATAACACAGAACATTATTGTGTAGGTGGAAATATTCTATCTTATGCATGTCATTATCTGATGGGAAACCAGTCGAAAATTCTGTGCCAATTATCCACACCTTCTATATATTATACTATTACATCTTGTACTTAGCAAACAACTAGAAACTAAGATGCAAAAAAGCAAACTTGATTGAGTATTGTCTAACTAATCTTTCACTACTGGATTACACTAATCAATTTATACGACAGAGATCAGTGTATCACAAACAGCACAAAACAGACATCTGAATCTTCTTCAAGAACTCCTTTCATTTCATGCTTTTGAACTGTTACAGTTAACACCAAAGTGGGATTTGAAATGTGTACCTGGAACAACACTGAATACTGAAATGCAAAGAAGAAGTGAAGCAGAAAATCAGCAACAGCAGGAAACCAAATAGCAGCAGCAACAGCAGGTAACCAGATAGAAAGCAGAATCCCAGTACAAGATGCAGCTGGAGCCAATGAAAGATGACAGGGTGTGGCAAGTTCCCAGTAATATGAATCAAAATTTAGGCAAAAATAGATCTGGGGATGCACTGATGCTACACACAACTAAAAATCTCAAACAGAACTTAGGAGAAAAGATATGGAACAGGGAAATCCGGCCAGATGAGAGTTAAGACAAAGGGGGAAAGATGCAGTTCCTCTTTCCTGTGTTATCCTCCCTATATCTATTCCTGTCTGTGTGTATTTATCTGTATGTATTTCCACTCTCTCTTCCAAAACTCCTCCCAGTGTCTGTATTTTTTAACAGCCCTCAAGGTCCAGTCTGTATATGCCTATCTCCTCCAGATGGTATCTCCCTTTCAAAACTCCTCACAGTATCTGTATTTTTCTTTCTCTTCCTCTAATTCTGTCTATTTCTATCTCCTAATTCTGTCCCTCTCTATATCCCTGTGTGTGTGTCCTCCCAGAACTTCTATTCCCCCCTTTTATAAGCCTCAAAACTCAAACCTTTATCAGCCTGTTTGGATTAATCAAATACCCCCTCCCATGTGCTCCCTTTTTCAGTTCCACTTTAGCTATTTAAGTATTAATCCCATGACATTCCCTTGGCAGGCTTTAACTTTTCATTTTATTATCTAAAAGCAAGTATGGGCATTAAAATATATCTGACAGCATATACTGTCAGATTGTTTAAACTTAAAAGCTTCTTAATGCAGAAAAACAGGCTGTGCACAAGGCACATGAGGTGCACCAATGCACATGCTGTGCACCAGTGCACATGCCTTCCAATTCAGGATTTAAACATAAACAATCCCTTTTTTACATTGACTGATCCAAATCAAACAGCTATAAGTAAACAAAACTGGTTCTGAATTGATTTCAACAAATGTTCAACAGAAGCAAATCGATTTACTATGCTCAGACAGTTGAAATTAATTGACGACACATGTCGACTCGACTATATTAGTATGAACATACACAATCGTAGCCAAAAATCAGACATTTAAACAATATTGATACATGGTTCGTATTATACTGACTAAGCAGGAATACACTCGAGGAGTCAAACTAGTCAGTCCAAACTCGAAAATCAGCTACTTGCACAAACAAATACATAATGCCTTATCAGAATAGGAGGGGGGAATTTAGACAAACAAACAGAGGTTCAGGCGAAGTAGTTGAAGCACAGTTGATAGAGGTCAAAGACATAAACAGAAAACGAACAGACCCTTACAACAAACAAACAAACCAAAAACAACTAAGAAAAGAAAGAAAACTCACCTTAAACCGCAAAAAGATCAAAACCTTAACTCAGACTTGGTCAAGCCTTTCTTAAGGCTGAACGGACTTTAAACGAAGTGTTTCTCAGACGAGAAACACTTGGATTAAAGTCCATTAGACCTTAACCTCTTTGGTTCGAACGGATATGGACCAGTGACGAAGAACCCACAAATTCCAAAACTCAGATCTGGGATTCATGCTTCCCTGATCAGATTCGGACCAAACCAAGTATGGTTTGGTCACGAGGGGGGTCTGGGGAGTATCTGGTACAAAACTGGGGTTGGTTGGGTCAGATCGAGTTTTGACTCGAATCTTCGAATGAAGATTCGAGGACCTGGGGGTGATTCGAAACATGGGGTTGGTAGATTTGGGTTCAGGATGGCCTGGGGGTCCTATGGTGTTCAAGGGAAGGTCACCGGCGTCCATGCCGCCGGCTTTCATGGCGGAAGTATGCAGAGGCGGCTAGGGTTTAGGGCTGTTCGTTTGGGGAGACGAAGCAGCTGGGGTATTGGATAGGGGGGTAGGGTAGTGTTATGTACTTATATAGTTAGTGGGCAAGTGGATCCTGGCCGTTGGATGAGACGAGATGAAGGGCCAGGATCCTTCGGCTAACAGGGAACGACGTCGTTCCAAGGGTGAAGGGTTAGGGTCGGTCCGGGTGAGACGGGTCGGGTTTATTGGTGGGTTATGGGGATTGATCTTGGACCGTTGGATCGGCTTGGTTTAAACGGTTGTGATGGGTTGGCATTGAAACGACGTAGCTTTGGTGTTAAACTACGTCGTTTCATGGCCTGGGGGTGGGCTGTTTGGACTGGTGGCTTGGGCTGTCCGCTTGGGCTGAGTTCGTTGGGCCAATTTTAACAAATTGGCCCAAGTCCGGAAGGGCCTTTTCTTTCTCTTTTTTTTTATTTTTTTTTATTTTTATTTCTTTTCTTATTTATTTTAAAACAAAACTAAGCCAAAGAATCAAATTAAAATTAAATACACATTCAAATACAATTATTTGCACACATACTAAAACATTTCAAAATCGGTAAAGTCAAACCAAACAAAATCACGGACGAAAAATGCCTATTCACGATCTTCTATTTAACGACCGAATTACGGTTTGAATTACGCAGGACACATATATATTTTTTGAATTTTATTTTAATAAAGTAAATAAATAAGAATGGGCCAAAAGCACAAATAAATCCACAAGGTGCCGCACAAAAATCCGAAATTGTACCGCGGGGCCAATTATATATTTTTTATTTCTTTTTGGAGCGATTGTCGTGTGAAGCAAAAATCACGTGCTCACAGCTGCCCCTCTTTGTTCGGAAACACGAAGGGTTTTCGTGCAAAGATCAAGTGAGCGTGTATGAGCGATTTTGCCTATAGACCACTCCGTATGAAGCATTTTTGAAAGATCTGACCGAATCTTGCTTCAAAGATTTCCTACATATCCTGGGCTAAACAGGAATCAGGTCAATGTAGTTCGAGAAGTTTTGGTAGCTGGGGCTACCATGGGACTGCAATGCTTGCCGCTACTGCTGCTGCTGTTGTCACTGCTACGTCACTGGCTGCCTTATTACAACCAAGCGAAAATTGGAAACTGAACTAACTACTTTTATGTATGTCAACTGCTAGTTACAAGATTCCTATCTATGATTCTTTTACGACTTGATCTTGGGTCTTAGCTGATTCTGCTTGTAGACTCTGATCTGAATCTTGATGCTTGCGAGTTGCGGCGACTTGTTTTTTAATCCCCAGGATACCGAATAAAATGTGACCGGCAGAGGTCAGGACTTTAGTCAAATGTTGGGGTCGATCTGCTTTCCCTTTACTCTAATATCTCGGGATATCTCTTTTTGTCTTTTTCTTCTTTGATTCCGAACTGGGATTTATCTCGTGGGTCATTTCGATCCATGTGGCTCGAGGTCGGACCTGCGGGAGGAAAGAAACAAACAAACGAAATTTTCTGCCCCAGTTTCACTAGGAAAATTTCGTTACTTATTCACCAGGAAGTTCATAAAGTTGATGAAAGAGGATATGCGTGCTCAGTTCAGGGTTGGAGCCCTAATATCGACTAGCTGGGGAAAAGTTCAGTGTAGGGTTTTAAAACCCTTATGCCAAACAAAGGAAGAATTCAGTTTAGGGTTTAAAACCCTAATGCCGCCTAAAAGGAAAAAAGTTCAGTTTAGGGTTAAAAACCCTAATGCTGACTAAAAGGAAAATTCAGTTTAGGGTTTAAAACCCTAATGCTGATTGCATTGGAAAAGCTCAGTTTAGAGTTTAAAACTCTAATGCTGGCTAAAAGGAAAAAAGTTCAGTTTAGGGTTTAAAAACCCTGATGCTGACTAAAAGAGAATTCAGTTTAGGGTTTAAAACCCTAATGCTGATTGCATGGAAAAGCTCAGTTTAGAGTTTAAAACTCTAATGCTGGCTAAAAGGAAAAAGTTCAGTTTAGGGTTTAAAACCCTAATGCTGACTAAAAGGAAAATTCAGTTTAGGGTTTAAAACCCTAATGCTGATTGCATTGGAAAAGCTCAGTTTAGAGTTTAAAACTCTAATGCTGGCTAAAAGGAAAAAAGTTCAGTTTAGGGTTTAAAACCCTGATGCTGACTAAAAGAGAATTCAGTTTAGGGTTTAAAACCCTAATGCTGATTGCATGGAAAAGCTCAGTTTAGAGTTTAAAACTCTAATGCTGGCTAAAAGGAAAAAGTTCAGTTTAGGGTTTAAAACCCTAATGCTGACTAAAAGGAAAATTCAGTTTAGGGTTTAAAACCCTAATGCTGATTGCATTGGAAAAGCTCAGTTTAGAGTTTAAAACTCTAATGCTGGCTAAAAGGAAAAAGTTCAGTTTAGGGTTTAAAACCCTAATGCTGACTAAAAGGAAAATTCAGTTTAGGGTTTAAAACCCTAATGCTGATTGCATTGGAAAAGCTCAGTTTAGAGTTTAAAACTCTAATGCTGGCTAAAAGGAAAAAGTTCAGTTTAGGGTTTAAAACCCTAATGCTGACTAAAAGGAAAATTCAGTTTAGGGTTTAAAACCCTAATGCTGATTGCCTTGGAAAAACTCAGTTTAGAGTTTAAAACTCTAATGCTGGCTAAAAGGAAAAAGTTCAGTTTAGGGTTTAAAACCCTAATGCTGACTAAAGGAAAATTCAGTTTAGGGTTTAAAACCCTAATGCTGATTGCATTGGAAAAACTCAGTTTAGAGTTTAAAACTCTAATGCTGGCTAAAAGGAAAAAGTTCAGTTTAGGGTTTAAAACCCTAATGCTGACTAAAGGAAAATTCAGTTTAGGGTTTAAAACCCTAATGCTGATTGCATTGGAAAAGCTCAGTTTAGAGTTTAAAACTCTAATGCTGGCTAAAAGGAAAAAGTTCAGTTTAGGGTTTAAAACCCTAATGCTGACTAAAAGGAAAATTCAGTTTAGGGTTTAAAACCCTAATGCTGATTGCATTGGAAAAGCTCAGTTTAGAGTTTAAAACTCTAATGCTGGCTAAAAGGAAAAAGTTCAGTTTAGGGTTTAAAACCCTAATGCTGACTAAAAGGAAAATTCAGTTTAGGGTTTAAAACCCTAATGCTGATTGCATTGGAAAAGCTCAGTTTAGAGTTTAAAACTCTAATGCTGGCTAAAAGGAAAAAGTTCAGTTTAGGGTTTAAAACCCTAATGCTGACTAAAAGGAAAATTCAGTTTAGGGTTTAAAACCCTAATGCTGATTGCCTTGGAAAAACTCAGTTTAGAGTTTAAAACTCTAATGCTGGCTAAAAGGAAAAAGTTCAGTTTAGGGTTTAAAACCCTAATGCTGACTAAAGGAAAATTCAGTTTAGGGTTTAAAACCCTAATGCTGATTGCATTGGAAAAACTCAGTTTAGAGTTTAAAACTCTAATGCTGGCTAAAAGGAAAAAGTTCAGTTTAGGGTTTAAAACCCTAATGCTGACTAAAGGAAAATTCAGTTTAGGGTTTAAAACCCTAATGCTGATTGCATTGGAAAAGCTCAGTTTAGAGTTTAAAACTCTAATGCTGGCTAAAAGGAAAAAGTTCAGTTTAGGGTTTAAAACCCTAATGCTGACTAAAAGGAAAATTCAGTTTAGGGTTTAAAACCCTAATGCTGATTGCATTGGAAAAGCTCAGTTTAGAGTTTAAAACTCTAATGCTGGCTAAAAGGAAAAAGTTCAGTTTAGGGTTTAAAACCCTAATGCTGACTAAAAGGAAAATTCAGTTTAGGGTTTAAAACCCTAATGCTGATTGCATTGGAAAAGCTCAGTTTAGAGTTTAAAACTCTAATGCTGGCTAAAAGGAAAAAGTTCAGTTTAGGGTTTAAAACCCTAATGCTGACTAAAAGGAAAATTCAGTTTAGGGTTTAAAACCCTAATGCTGATTGCCTTGGAAAAACTCAGTTTAGAGTTTAAAACTCTAATGCTGGCTAAAAGGAAAAAGTTCAGTTTAGGGTTTAAAACCCTAATGCTGACTAAAGGAAAATTCAGTTTAGGGTTTAAAACCCTAATGCTGATTGCATTGGAAAAACTCAGTTTAGAGTTTAAAACTCTAATGCTGGCTAAAAGGAAAAAGTTCAGTTTAGGGTTTAAAACCCTAATGCTGACTAAAGGAAAATTCAGTTTAGGGTTTAAAACCCTAATGCTGATTGCATTGGAAAAGCTCAGTTTAGAGTTTAAAACTCTAATGCTGGCTAAAAGGAAAAAGTTCAGTTTAGGGTTTAAAACCCTAATGCTGACTAAAGGAAAATTCAGTTTAGGGTTTAAAACCCTAATGCTGATTGGCTAGGGGCAAAGTTCGAGAATACTAAGCGACCTCTCTCTCTTTTTTTTTTATTTCTTGTTTTAGTAGAAAATACAAGGGAGTTTCGTGGAAACTTACCTTTCGAGTGAATTCCTTATTGCCAAAATATTTCTTGCACCCACGTACCTTCTTCTTTGGGCGACACCTGCTCCTTGCACGGTTGTCTTGGATTACACCTGTTTCAACTTTTCAGACAAAGGACAATTGTTAGTTCGGAAATGACGGTCGGTTTGGTGACCTTGATCGTTCCCGGTTGCTTTGTTGCGTCTTCATTTCTGTTGTGAAGTCCCGCCATTGATTTGATTCATATGCCGAAACCCTTTAGACCGCTCAGGCTTGTATTTCCAGATTCTGTGATGATTTGCCTCGTAAGGCTCTTTTTTTTTTTTTTTTTTTTTTGTATATTGAGGAGATTCTGTGGGAGATTGTACAAGACTCTGTTGGGATTTGTACAGGGGGAGACTCTGTGGGGATTTGTCCGAAGGTGGACTTGCTGGGGAAGATTTCAAGATTTCTCTCTTTTTCCTTTACTCCGGCACACCATCAAACGTCATGATCCATCATGTTTGGGTAATTATATCAACGAGATGAGGTGCTTTCCTTCATGAGACGGGATTCCGTGCAGACAAACCATGCCACCTACTCTTTCCGGTGCATCCTGAACTCTGGGTTAAAATGCAAAAAGGGATTCGAAAAGAAACAAAGCAGGGGAAAACAAATCAAAAAAGGAATACCCTTTTCGGGACGAGAAAGACTTATCTGAGGAAGATAACGCTGGCTTTAAATGACATGACATGCCTTTTGGACTGGACGTCTGACCTTCTAAGAGCTTGCGTTTTCCTGAACCAGAACGGACCTGTGATTCCAAACTGGTGGGACTCTGCCGAGACTTTCTTGGGGTGGCGTCATTCTTTTCGGCCAACAGCGCCCTTTGCGGGTTTTCGCTGGCTGACCTTTCTCATTTCTCTTCCTGTCGTCGCTTGATAGCACTCTTTGCGAGTTTTTACTAAACAAGCTCTCTCATTTTGGTTTCTCTTCTCCCGTCGCCTCGTGGTGCCCGAAGGTTTTCACCGCCGAGACTCTCTCATTTTATTTCTCTCAACTCAGGGTGTGCTGGTTTCCTTTTGTGATGCTTATTGGTTTCCCACCATCTTTGGTAATTGATTTGAAGGCTTGTACCTGGTAAAGAGAGGTAGCTGATACTAAACTTCTTAAGTGTCTGACATGCCCCGGTTTTCAATTTCAGGGTGAATGGGATTTTGTTGTTGGTGTGACTGAACCTCAGGGAGAGGCTGCCTACGTATCCTTTCGGAATCAAGTCAAACGTAGTTCAGGCCTCAATCAATTTTTTTTTTTTTTTTTTTTTTTTTTTTTATAATGGCTCAAAAGGTGGTAGCGAGAATTGGGCAGTGTTTGGGGAGTAGTGGGGAATAAACACCTTCGCCCTTTTCAACGTGTCAGGACCACTTGGAGTATGATCTAGACGTAGTACCTCTTGACTGCATCTGCATTCACCGCTGTGTCAGGGTCATTTCCTTCGATATCACCTAAATACAATGCTCCTCTTGGCAATATTTTCCTTACGATGTATGGGCCCTTCCAATTTGGGGCAAACTTTCCTTTTGCTTCTTCATGATGCGGCAGGATACGCCTCAGTACCAATTGTCCTACTACGAAATTCCGAGGTCGGACTTTCTTGTTGTAAGCACGGGCCATCCTTCGTTGGTATAACTGTCCGTGACAAACTGCAGCCATCCGCTTTTCATCGATCAACGTCAATTGCTCCAGTCGAGTCTTAACCCACTCGCTGTCCTCGATTTCTGCTTCGACAATGATTCGAAGTGAAGGAATCTCTACCTCTGCCGGTATTACGGCCTCGGTTCCATAAACCAGAAGATAAGGAGTCGCTCCCACCGATGTGCGTACCGTAGTGCGATACCCCAACAACGCAAAAGGTAACTGCTCATGCCACTGTCGGGAACTTTGTATTGTTTTCCTCAAAATCTTCTTGATGTTTTTATTTGCAGCTTCTACAGCACCATTGGCTTTTGGCCGATAAGGAGTGGAATTCCTGTGTGTTATCTTGAATTGCTCGCACACATCTCCCATCAAGTGACTGTTCAAGTTTGCTGCATTATCTGTAATGATAGTCGCAGGAATACCGAAACGACAGATAAGATTTGAGTGTACAAAATCCACTACAGCTTTCTTGGTGACCGACTTGAGAGTGACAGCCTCTACCCACTTTGTGAAGTAATCGATGGCAACCAGTATAAACCTATGTCCATTCGAAGCCTTTGGTTCAATTGGTCCAATGACGTCCATGCCCCAAGCGACAAATGGCCAAGGTGCGGTCATGGGATGCAGTTCCGTGGGAGGTGCATGAATCAAATTACCGTGCACTTGACACTGATGACACTTCCGGACAAAGCTAAAGCAATCCTTTTCCATGGTCATCCAGTAATAACCTGCTCTAAGGATCTTCTTCGCTAAGACATACCCGTTCATGTGAGGTCCACACACACCTGCGTGTACTTCATGCATGATCTTTCTCGCTTCCTCGATATCGACACATCTTAAGAGATTGAGGTCCGGAGTCCTCTTATATAACAATTCACTGCTCAAAAAGAAACCGCTCGCATGTCGCCTAATGGTCCTCTTTTGATCTCCAGTTGCATGCTCGGGGTATTCTTGTGTCTTCAAGAATTTCTTGATGTCATGGTACCAAGGCTGCGTATTTGATCCCGCCTCGATTACACTGCAGTAACCGTGTTTTTCCTTGATTTGGATTTCCAAAGGATCGACGTGGGCGTCGCCCGGGTAGGGTAGCATAGAAGCTAAAGTAGCAAGTGCATCTGCCAGTTCATTGTGACACCTCGGGATATACCTGAATTCTATTGAGGTAAAGCGCTTGCTGAGGTCCTCCACATGTTGTCGGTATGGGATAAGTTTGACATCCCGAGTTTCCCATTCGCCTTGAACTTGCCGGATGATCAGGTCAGAATCTCCCATAATCAATAAGTCTTTGACATCCTGATCGATTGCCATATGTATGCCCATAATGCAGGCTTCATATTCAGCTGTATTATTTGTGCAGAAGAAACGAAGTTTAGCTGTGGCGGGATAATGCTGACCGGTAGGTGAGATCAAAATTGCCCCAATCCCTATACCCTTGGCATTCACGGCTCCGTCAAAGAACATCTTCCAAACATGAGCTTCCTCTGAGATCACTTCTACGGTGTTTACCTCTTCATCTGGAAAATAGGTATCCAATGGCTGGTATTCCTCATCGACCGGGTTTTCGGCCAAATGATCTGCTAACGCCTGGGCTTTCATTGCCGTGCGAGTGACATAAACTATGTCGAATTCCGTAAGCAAGATTTGCCATTTAGCCAGTCTCCCAGTAGGCATTGGTTTCTGAAATATATATTTCAAGGGATCCAACCTGCTTATGAGGAATGTAGTGTGGGCTTGGAGATAATGCCTCAGCTTTTGAGCAACCCATGTGAGAGCGCAACATGTCTTCTCCAACAGAGTGTATTTGGCCTCGTAGCTGGTGAATTTCTTGCTCAGGTAGTAGATCGCCTGTTCCCTTTTCCCGGTCACATCGTGTTGCCCCAGGACGCAGCCAAAAGAGTTCTCCAAGACTGTCAGATACAAGAAAAGTGGCCTCCCTGGTTCGGGAGGGACCAAGACTGGGGGATTCGAAAGGTACTCTTTGACTTTATCAAAGGCTTCTTGACACTCCGTTGTCCACTTAATCGCCGCATCTTTTCTTAACAACTTGAATATGGGCTCACACGTGCTTGTCAGCTGGGCAATAAACCGACTGATGTAGTTCAGCCTGCCCAAAAGACTCATCACGTCTTTCTTCGTTCTTGGGGGAGGTAGATCTTTGATAGATTTTATCTTAGTCGGATCTAGCTCGATACCTCTCCTGCTTACGATGAAACCCAAAAGTTTACCTGACGGAACTCCGAAAGCGCATTTGGCTGGATTTAGCTTCAAGTCATACTTCCTTAGCCTCTCGAAGAATTTCCTCAAGTCTTGGATGTGGTTATCCTGCGTCCTGGACTTGACTATGACATCGTCCACGTACACCTCTATTTCCTGATGCATCATGTCATGGAAAATGGCGGTCATGGCCCTCATATAAGTAGCCCCAGCATTCTTTAAACCAAACGGCATGACCCGATAACAGTAGGTGCCCCAAGGCGTGGTGAAGGCAGTTTTCTCGGCATCCTCTTCATCCATCAATACCTGATGATACCCAGCGTAACAATCTACGAAAGACTGTATCTCGTGCTTGGCGCAATTGTCAACGAGGATGTGGATGTTGGGCAGCGGGAAATTATCTTTAGGACTTGCTCTGTTCAGATCTTGGTAATCTACACATACTCGAGTTTTCCCGTCCTTTTTCGGTACTGGAACCACATTCGCCAACCATGTTGTATATTGGACTACCCGGATCACTCCTGTTTTCAGTTGCTTGGTGATCTCCTCTTTAATTTTGTCACTGACCTCGATTTTGAACTTTCGTTGCTTTTGTTTAACCGGAGGACAATCAGGATGAATCGGCAATTTGTGAACCACTAGATCGACACCTAGTCCCGGCATGTCATCATATGACCAAGCAAACATGTCTTTAAATTCAAGAAGAAGTTGAATTATCGCCTCTCGCGTTTTCTTGTCCGTGTGAATGCTTATCTTGGTCTCCCGGATTTCTTCCGGGGTTCCTAAATTTACCGGTTCAGTGTCATTCAGATTTGGCTTAGGTTTATTCTCGAAATATTCCAACTCTCGGTTTATCTCCCTAAAAGCCTCTTCCGCATCATATTCTGGTTCTGGATCCATTAATTCGCAGTTAAATAGCTCATTGTGATCCGGGCGTGAAGTCCGCAAGCATGTCATATTTAAAGCCGCATTATTAGGACTGAAAAGGAAGATAAGAGGAAAAGTAATAAAATCAGAACGAAAGAAAGAAAGGAAAGCAATGAAGATTTTTTTTTCATTTTCTTTGGAAAATTGGAAGACAACAACGTTTACAACTAGGAATTCAGAACAAAAAATGAAAAGAAGAAAACGTTCAAGTTATGTCCCGGAGATAACTTGTGATACAAGAAAGGTGGCAGGACAGGTCTACCCGGACTTCCGTCTAGTTGGGAATGGCGTGATCTCCCAGTTTTGGAGCTTGGCGTTTGGCCCCATGTATATCATCTCAGCAGTGCTCGTACCTTCGCCTGGTTGAACCATATGGACCTCGTAGAGCATTTCCCTCATTGCCCCACATATTTCCTCGATTTCCTCAACTGTGAAGACCTCATCTTCTTCTTCTTCAGTGTACCCTGGCCTGACAAAAGTCGCATGTAAATCCGGCAGTGGTTGAGGCAACTTCCAGCCCTCATTTCTCCTTTTCTTTGCCCATTTTTCGTCTGCTGGAGTAGGTTTGAAACCTAGTCCAAAAGGTTTCTTGATGACTGGTAAAGTAATGGGTTCCGTCATTCCCTGAAGGGTTCGTCCAAGCCCCTTCCCTGGCCTAAATCCGTGTCGGATCATCTCTTTGGCCACCATAACCGAAGCGTTAGACAAGAAAGGCTGGGGGCAAGGTACTCCCTCTTCGTGCTGCTCTGCCAATACCACCTCGAAAGCTTGATAGACCGTATGCTCACTCCCTTCTCTTGGTTCAAGATACGGGATAGATGGGTCCCGATAAATGGCATGTTCATCTTCTCCATGGACCACGATCTCTTGGTCTTCATACTCGAACTTCACCATCTGGTGAAGAGTAGAAGGCACGGCTCCTGCCGCATGGATCCAAGGCCTGCCAAGGAGGAAATTGTAAGATGTGTCCATGTCGATCACTTGGAAAGTGACTCGAGATTCGACTGGTCCTATGACCATCAACAGGTCTATTTCTCCCATGGTGTCTCTCTTGATACCATCGAAAGCTCTCACGCAGACGTTGTTGGGTCGAATTCTTCCGGTCTCAATTTCCATTCTTTGCAGCGTGGAGAGCGGGCAGATGTCAACACCTGATCCCCCATCCAGCATCACCCGCTTGACATAGTAGTCCTCACATTTGACTGTTAAATGCAATGCCTTGTTGTGTGCTGCTCCTTCCGGGGGTAGATCGTTCTTGCTGAAGGAGATTTGGTTGACGGCGAAGAATCTTTCTGTCATCCGCTCTAGTTGCTCCACCGAGGTTTCGACCGGTACGTATGCTTCATTCAGGGTTTTCAGCAGGATCTTTTGATGCTCAGTTGACTTCATTAATAGTGACAGCATGGACACTTGCTCAGGGTGCTTGCGCAGCTGGTCTATCACTTCATAATCCGGCATCTTCATCTGCTTGAAGAACACTTCCGCTTCTTCAACACTCACAGGCTCCTTTGGAGGGAAGCGCCTTTGTGTGGCGTTGTTCAGTTCTTGGGTATTTGAGTACCCTCCAACGAAAGTATTTTCTGGAAGTTCTTCCATGACCTCCTTACCTTTGTATGTTACCAAAGTCTTTTGATAATTCCACGGTACTGTGGACGGGTTGGTCATTGGCTTTTGTGGCACGCGTCCGATAACCACTGGCTCATTCAGCCGAGGTGGTTGAATCGTCCCCCGGACCACATAGGCCCCTTTTGGCACATACATAGGTTTTGTCTTTTTGATCCCGAAGTTCTGCGTCTTCTTGGCTTGACCTCGCGGTATGTAAAGAACTCCACCCTTTGCCGGTACCACTTTCTTCTCCACCTTCTTTTCGGGCTTGCTTTCTGCAGCCTTGGCCTCCTCCCCCCTTTCTGATTTCTGGTCTGTTTCGGGCCTCTTCGCTGTGTCGACAATGGCAATTATGGATTTCAAAGCAGGGTCGAACTCTTTGTCTTCACAAATCATGCCGATCAGCGGCCCATTATTGTGAGCGGGCAATGGATTGTTAGTTACATTCGGGATCTCTTCGTCCCTTAGCACTATTTTCCCCTGCTCTATCAAATTTTCGACCACTCTTTTCAATGACCAGCAGTCATTTGTATCATGCCCCTCGGCCCCTGAATGATAGGCGCATCTGACTCCGGCTTTGTAAGAAGGAGATGTCGGGTTCTGCCTTGTTTGAGGGATGGGTTGCAGGAAACCCAACTGAACCAACTTTGGGAACAAAGTTGAGTATGGCTCACCGATGGGCGTGAAAGTCCGCCGTCGAGGTGGCTCTTGGGGGCGGTAGTTATTTTGCGGGGGTTGTGGGTTATAGTGGTTGCGGTAAGGAGGCTGATTTCTGGGAGGTGGAGCTGGGCCTCGGTTGGCTTGTTGTGATGAATGGTTATAAGGTTGGGCATTCATGACCATATAAGGTTGATGAGCATATGCCACATTTGAGTGGGGGTAGTAGTGTTGTGGGGCCCTTTCCGGAAAATGGGGCCTGGGATGACGATACTCCCTTGCTTCAGAGGCTGCCATAGCCGTTTCTTCCTTCTTCTTCCCCCTTGTCGTTCCTCCCGACCCGCTTTGGACGGCCTGGGAGGTTGCCCTTATGGCTGCTTGACTCAGAATCCGACCCGTTTTCAGCCCATTCTCTACCATCTCTCCTATCTTGATTGCTTCCGCGAATGGCTTACCCATGGCCGACATCATGTTTTGGAAATAGTCAGACTCTTGAGCCTGGAGAAAGGTAGTGACCATTTCCACTTCATCCATGGGAGGCTTCACTCTCGACGCCTGTTCACGCCACTTAATAGCATACTCTCTAAAACTTTCCGAAGGCTTCTTCTTCAAATTCGACAGAGAGTTTCGGTCTGGCGCAATGTCGATGTTATACTGGAATTGCTTTACAAAATCTCTGGCGAGATCATCCCATATATGCCATCGGGACATTTCCTGATCCATATACCACTCCGAAGCTATCCCTACTAAGCTTTCCCCAAAATACGCCATTAGCAGTTCTTCCTTTCCGCCGGCTCCCCGCAATTGGTTGCAGTATTTTTTAAGATGTGCAATGGGGTCACCGTGCCCATCGTATTTCTCGAATTTGGGGGTCTTGAACCCCGTCGGCAGGTGCACGTGAGGGAACATGCACAGGTCGGCGTAAGAGACGCTCTTTTGTCCGCTCAACCCTTGCATATTCTTCAAACTTTGTTCAAGGCTTCTCATTCTCTTAGCAATCTCATTTTGTTCTGCAATCCTGGGGTTCTGATCCTGTCCTGGTGCGAGTTCGCACTGAGGCGGTAGAGGATTATTGTTGGTAGCGAACCTGGTTGGTTCCATTGAGAACGATGGTGCTTGGAATGTAAAAGAGGATGAGTCAAAGGTTGGCTTGTATGTGGCAGGCTGTGCCGTAGCTGGGCAAGGCGATGCAGTAAAGATGTTCATGCTTGCATCAGTGGCCGACATTCGGGGATGAGGCTCAGAAGGTGATCCTGCGGAGAGAGCGGAGTTGGCTGGGTACCCGAATGGGGTAGCAGGGTAATTTATGGGGACATTAGAAGTCCCACTTGACCTGGAGAATAATTCAGGGAATCCGGGGACGACACTTGGCGGCTCTTTCCCATTGTTCCAGTCATCCAGCATTTCCAACATGCGGAGCCGCAGGATTCTATTTTCTTCTGCAGTTGCGGATTCAGGCGTGAGGACGGCTGAGATTGAGCTCTCCTCAGAGACGGGGACTGTTTGCAATGGAATTTCCGAAGACATTTCCACACTTCCTTTTGACCTGGTGAAGTAGGTGTGAGTACTGTTTCTGGTCCTAAAAATAGGTAGTTGAACACCTCTCCTTGACCTCGTGAAGTATGAGTGCGAGGCCAGACTTTCACCAAACCAACCGTCTTTTCAAAAACCCTGGAAACATGCTCAATGACAAGCGCACGGTTAATTTGCATGCAAATAACAGATAGTTAGTCTCACGTTGGGCATGATGCACCTATACAGTTAAGTGGATTACTATATGTCTGCTACGAGAGCATGCGTCATTCCGGTATTTTCCCCCCTTTTTTCTTTTTTTTTTTTTTAATTTTATTTTCATTTATTTTTCTTTTATATATTTTTTTTTTTTTTTGTAGCGAAATAAAATGCGATCGGATCCGATTAGGATTGCCTACGTATCACGATACTCACGTGAATCAGATCATTACGTAGTTCGAAAACACAAATGAGCATGAAAGAAGCCAATTCTTTATTATTGAAGCAGTCTATTACAAACTACATTTTGCAAAAGGAAAAGCAAACTTTGAAAATAAACCTAGACTCAAAAAATAAACTAAAAATCACCCTGATGAAAAAAAAAACAGGCAGAAGATGCTAAGATACAGATTTGACCTATGAATGCATTATGGTTTTAAAAATTGGTTTCCGCGGGGCGTCGTTCGGCCTCGCCGCGGTCCTAGGCGTGAGATCCCTCTCAAGTTGCTCTAGCTCGTGCATAGTCTGCTTGACATAAACCATTACTGCCGAGAGGAAGGTAACACTAGACATGTTCTCACATCGTAGACATCGTCTGGTGATGGCGTGGGCAACGGCTTTGATCCTATCTCTGGTTTGCTTCTTCTCTACAAGCAGGTGCTTTATCTGATCGCTGCATATCTTGAAGACTTGAACATCTTGCATGTGTTGATGCTTCAATCGCCGTACTTCCAATTTCATATGGGCTATTGTGTCATACCAGTATCTGCTTTCCATTTGGAAATCCTTGGCCTGACTAGCTGCTTTGATTTCAAGTGCTGCCATCTCTCTCTTTATTTTAGCAATAGTCTTCTCGTGGTCGCCTTCCAATTGATTCAGGTGTCTGCGATGCTTATCTGCTCTTGTATCCCACTGTGCCTTGAGCTCTGCTATGATGTTTTCAGATTTCTCCAAACCATCTCGCCATTCCCTGATTTCACCTTTTAGCCCTTTTATCAGCTGCTCGTCCGATCGACGCCTTGGTTGTCTATCTGCATCCCACCTTATCTGTTTGATCTGGGCTCTGAGCATTTCATTTTCTTGAATCAATCTGTTCCGTTCTCCCAGATCGGTAGCAACTTGCACGTTGTGTTCATATTTCAATTTTTCCACTTGTTGCTTTAACCCGCTGATTTCGGTGCAATAGCCTCTTTCTTTTGCTAACCAATCCCACTGCTTTTGTGATGATTCGGTAAAATTCCGGATGTGGGGTCTCTTAGCTGGCCTTTCGTGCTCGAGTTCCCTTCTGTACCATGCAAGGTAACCTGGCGCCGTTTCTCCTTTGGCTTGATCCCGCACGCAAGTATCTGATTTCAAATATTGACCCTCATTCCAGATTTGGCGAATCTTTGCTTCTGGGAACTGTCCGTTAGGACTTATCTCGATTGCTTGAGTGCTTAGATCTTCCTCACGAGGTACTGTCTGGCATTTTCCGAACTGTCTTAAAACTCGGCCGGGTGCGTAAGGTTGAATGCTCTTAAGCCCCATTAGCAAGAAATGAGTTTTAGTCGCTGACATATATAAGACCTCATCAACGGGCAACCATCCCAACTTCCATTGTATTTGGCTGGCAGTAAGAGCTTGAAAGAACGAGGTCCAAGCCAGGACTCCTTCGGGCAAACTGATCTCTTTGGCTCTTGCGTAAGATTCTTCTATGCGGGTCTTATCCGGGGAACCACGGCTCAAAATCTCGGAATGATGGCAAAGGTGCTCGGTCATCCATATCTGCAGGAGCAAGTTACAACCTTCGAAGAAATTTCCCCCAGCTTTACAAGCTGTGAGAGCTCGAAAGATGTCGGATACCACCATAGGCGCGAGAGTACTGTCACTTTGCGTGAGTAAAGTGCTGACGACCCCCGATATCTTCAAATCAATGTTTCCATCTTTCCTGGGAAATACCAGAAGTCCCAGAAACGTTATCATGAACGCCACCCGTCTGTGCTCGTCCCACTTCTGACGAACTCCTTTGCTGCACAGTTTGTTGATTGGATTATTGAATCCCCCCTCGTGACCGTATCTATCATATATGAAGCATGGAGTACAGAACCCGGCTGCTAGATCCGGGTTGTGGACTGTTCTAGGTATTTTCAATGAATCCAGGAACCGATGTACTGTGACGACTCTTGGGGCGACCAAGTATTTTTCCCTCAGCGGAAGTTCAGTATTCCCGATGTATCCGGCCATTTCTTCTAAAGTTGGGGTGAGCTCAAAATCAGAGAAATGGAAAACATTGTGCGCCGGGTCCCAATAGGTAACCAAAGCTCTTATGATATCTCCCCGAGGCTGGATTTCCAACAGACCCACAAGACCTTTCAGATTTTTCTTAACCTCATTTTGCCCTTCAACACCTAGATCATTCCACCATAGCCGTAACTTGATAGGGATTTTGGTCATTATTGAAAAATGTTCATTTTGCATCGTGCTCATCCTGCACATTTATTAAGGTGATTTTAACAAAAATGACTGACTCAAAATATTTTACAGAGGGGACCAAGCTTTGAACACGGCCTTTAAGCACTTCGGGGAAGAAGATTTTAAGGTTGTGTGGGTCTAAAAATGCTAATGAAAACCCAAAAGTGGCTATTTATGCAAAGTCAACCTTCCGGCGTCCCTTTCGAGAACATTCGGCTATTCATGTCAAAACAGCATCACCTGACTTATTTATGACTCTTTAAAAAATTTGAAACATATTTTTTTTGATTTTGGCTATTTTAGCAAAATGGGGGTTGAACCCGACGAGGGTTGCCTACGTATCTCACATCCGGTGAGAATCAAACCGGCGTAGTTCGGGGATACCGCGAATAGAGAAAATTAAATAAACCTAAAAATCAGAAATAAGTATTTTTTTTATTATTCTTGAAGAAAGATAAAGACTAAAGAAAAAATAATTTTTTTTTGGCAATATTTGGACTAATCAGTCTGAATTTATAAAAAGGGTATTACAAGAGAAAATTTTTTGAATTATGAGTTTTCCATTTTTTTTTACTTTTAAAAATAAATACCATTTCTTTTTTTTCTATTTTGAAAGCGAAAGAATTTTTTTTTTTTATTTATATATACCCCCCTTTTTTAATAATTTAAACTAAGAAGACAAATTTTGTTTTTATTCTTTCTTTTTCTTTTTTTTTAGAACAATTCCGGTGAGGTTTTGACAATACTTGAACATTGGTTTTATTTTTCCAAAATAAGTAATTATCCTTCCACGTTGCTATTTTCCTCTTTTTTTTTTAGAAACCGGTCAGCATGCGGAACCGAAGCAAATAAATGCACAAAACAAATAGGATGCAGCAGGGTGGTCTTTTCAATTCAGGTTGCCTGTCCTAGACGGACCCAACCCCTGTGTTGAGCCCCCTAAGTCAAGTGCATCATGATGCAAATAAACGTTCCTACTAGGGATCCGGCATGAAGTTTCGTTATACTAGGTTTAAACCTTGGTATTTGTTCTAGACTGTGTACCCGAGCGGACCAACTCGAGTCGAGGAGGGGCTACGTACCGGGGACCCGCGAGATCGTCCGGCTTTGTAACTTGTCCGTCCTCTTTCTTATTTTAGGTATTGACATTAACAGAATAGGGAGTCTCGACCAGCGAGCTTCTCCCCGGAGGTAAGAAGAGAAGGGTTTCGACACAGTTTATATACAGTTCAGATAATATCAAAGCGGTAAAGACAGCATTATGCAAAAACATGTAATAAAGATCAGATAATAAAGCCAAATATAACAATTATTCTAAGCTCGAATTCTTGAACCCTGAACCAGTGGTTCTGGGTCCACTTTGTCCCCAGCGGAGTCGCCAGAGCTGTCACACCTCCTTTTTGCGCGCCCTGCCCCGAGGGGTTAGGTGCGCGGGTGGAGTTTTTTCCAATTTAAGTGACAATATTCGAAATGGGATTATTCATTTAATTCAGAGTCGCCACTTGGGAAAGGTTTGGCTTTTGGTGTCCCAAGTCACCGGTTTATCTTGAATCCCAAATCGAGGAAATTTTTGACTTTTCCAAATGAAGTCTACGAACCAGAAATTCTAAGTAAGGAATTCTGTTGACCCGAGGGAAGGTGTTAGGCACCCTCGAATCCCGTGGTTCTAGCACGGTCGCTTAAATTGTTATAATGGCTAAATATCTGATTTAAATACATATCATGACTTAACGCCTTTATTAAGTTTAAACCACTTTTGTTATTATCATTTATTTTATAGAATTGCAACGTCGTGAAAATGCATCTCGAACCACGTCACAATCAATGCACCCGCAGTTGTTAACACATTTCGACTCCATTGAGATTTGAATTTGGGTCGCATAAATGCGCACCCGAATTTAAGAATGTAATCTAATTAAGCCGCGCCTAAAGGGTCTAACGCGTTATGATTTCTGAGAAGGCCATGAGATTCACTAAATGGCCTAGCCCGAATTCTAAATATTATGATTAGTTGAAGGCCCCGCAATTCGCATTTTTTTTTCTTTTTACTTGGCGAGGCTCGTCTCATTAAAATAAAACCTACAATGACTACATTTCTTATTGTTTTCATTTCCAGAAATGGAAGAAGGAAAGATGCATGTTAATTGAAATAAAAAAAACGGATTACTATCAATTCCTAATCACTTATAAAAATGAAAGGACGCCATACCTTACGAAATATTTTGGTTGAACAAGGAAGCTATATGGAGGTGGATGAAATGCAATACTTAATTCGGACATTTCCTCGAATCGAGCTTAACTAGACTTATTTAAGCTAGGTTAAGGAAATCGAATGCTAGGCATTGTTACTAATGGTGATTCGAACATGTACCTATATGTTGCCTAACGGTCTTGATAAATGGAAGGAAGATAACACAGAACATTATTGTGTAGGTGGAAATATTCTATCTTATGCATGTCATTATCTGATGGGAAACCAGTCGAAAATTCTGTGCCAATTATCCACACCTTCTATATATTATACTATTACATCTTGTACTTAGCAAACAACTAGAAACTAAGATGCAAAAAAGCAAACTTGATTGAGTATTGTCTAACTAATCTTTCACTACTGGATTACACTAATCAATTTATACGACAGAGATCAGTGTATCACAAACAGCACAAAACAGACATCTGAATCTTCTTCAAGAACTCCTTTCATTTCATGCTTTTGAACTGTTACAGTTAACACCAAAGTGGGATTTGAAATGTGTACCTGGAACAACACTGAATACTGAAATGCAAAGAAGAAGTGAAGCAGAAAATCAGCAACAGCAGGAAACCAAATAGCAGCAGCAACAGCAGGTAACCAGATAGAAAGCAGAATCCCAGTACAAGATGCAGCTGGAGCCAATGAAAGATGACAGGGTGTGGCAAGTTCCCAGTAATATGAATCAAAATTTAGGCAAAAATAGATCTGGGGATGCACTGATGCTACACACAACTAAAAATCTCAAACAGAACTTAGGAGAAAAGATATGGAACAGGGAAATCCGGCCAGATGAGAGTTAAGACAAAGGGGGAAAGATGCAGTTCCTCTTTCCTGTGTTATCCTCCCTATATCTATTCCTGTCTGTGTGTATTTATCTGTATGTATTTCCACTCTCTCTTCCAAAACTCCTCCCAGTGTCTGTATTTTTTAACAGCCCTCAAGGTCCAGTCTGTATATGCCTATCTCCTCCAGATGGTATCTCCCTTTCAAAACTCCTCACAGTATCTGTATTTTTCTTTCTCTTCCTCTAATTCTGTCTATTTCTATCTCCTAATTCTGTCCCTCTCTATATCCCTGTGTGTGTGTCCTCCCAGAACTTCTATTCCCCCCTTTTATAAGCCTCAAAACTCAAACCTTTATCAGCCTGTTTGGATTAATCAGATACCCCTCCCATGTGCTCCCTTTTTCAGTTCCACTTTAGCTATTTAAGTATTAATCCCATGACATTCCCTTGGCAGGCTTTAACTTTTCATTTTATTATCTAAAAGCAAGTATGGGCATTAAAATATATCTGACAGCATATACTGTCAGATTGTTTAAACTTAAAAGCTTCTTAATGCAGAAAAACAGGCTGTGCACAAGGCACATGAGGTGCACCAATGCACATGCTGTGCACCAGTGCACATGCCTTCCAATTCAGGATTTAAACATAAACAATCCCTTTTTTACATTGACTGATCCAAATCAAACAGCTATAAGTAAACAAAACTGGTTCTGAATTGATTTCAACAAATGTTCAACAGAAGCAAATCGATTTACTATGCTCAGACAGTTGAAATTAATTGACGACACATGTCGACTCGACTATATTAGTATGAACATACACAATCGTAGCCAAAAATCAGACATTTAAACAATATTGATACATGGTTCGTATTATACTGACTAAGCAGGAATACACTCGAGGAGTCAAACTAGTCAGTCCAAACTCGAAAATCAGCTACTTGCACAAACAAATACATAATGCCTTATCAGAATAGGAGGGGGGAATTTAGACAAACAAACAGAGGTTCAGGCGAAGTAGTTGAAGCACAGTTGATAGAGGTCAAAGACATAAACAGAAAACGAACAGACCCTTACAACAAACAAACAAACCAAAAACAACTAAGAAAAGAAAGAAAACTCACCTTAAACCGCAAAAAGATCAAAACCTTAACTCAGACTTGGTCAAGCCTTTCTTAAGGCTGAACGGACTTTAAACGAAGTGTTTCTCAGACGAGAAACACTTGGATTAAAGTCCATTAGACCTTAACCTCTTTGGTTCGAACGGATATGGACCAGTGACGAAGAACCCACAAATTCCAAAACTCAGATCTGGGATTCATGCTTCCCTGATCAGATTCGGACCAAACCAAGTATGGTTTGGTCACGAGGGGGGTCTGGGGAGTATCTGGTACAAAACTGGGGTTGGTTGGGTCAGATCGAGTTTTGACTCGAATCTTCGAATGAAGATTCGAGGACCTGGGGGTGATTCGAAACATGGGGTTGGTAGATTTGGGTTCAGGATGGCCTGGGGGTCCTATGGTGTTCAAGGGAAGGTCACCGGCGTCCATGCCGCCGGCTTTCATGGCGGAAGTATGCAGAGGCGGCTAGGGTTTAGGGCTGTTCGTTTGGGGAGACGAAGCAGCTGGGGTATTGGATAGGGGGGTAGGGTAGTGTTATGTACTTATATAGTTAGTGGGCAAGTGGATCCTGGCCGTTGGATGAGACGAGATGAAGGGCCAGGATCCTTCGGCTAACAGGGAACGACGTCGTTCCAAGGGTGAAGGGTTAGGGTCGGTCCGGGTGAGACGGGTCGGGTTTATTGGTGGGTTATGGGGATTGATCTTGGACCGTTGGATCGGCTTGGTTTAAACGGTTGTGATGGGTTGGCATTGAAACGACGTAGCTTTGGTGTTAAACTACGTCGTTTCATGGCCTGGGGGTGGGCTGTTTGGACTGGTGGCTTGGGCTGTCCGCTTGGGCTGAGTTCGTTGGGCCAATTTTAACAAATTGGCCCAAGTCCGGAAGGGCCTTTTCTTTCTCTTTTTTTTTTTTATTTTTTTTTTATTTTTATTTCTTTTCTTATTTATTTTAAAACAAAACTAAGCCAAAGAATCAAATTAAAATTAAATACACATTCAAATACAATTATTTGCACACATACTAAAACATTTCAAAATCGGTAAAGTCAAACCAAACAAAATCACGGACGAAAAATGCCTATTCACGATCTTCTATTTAACGACCGAATTACGGTTTGAATTACGCAGGACACATATATATTTTTTGAATTTTATTTTAATAAAGTAAATAAATAAGAATGGGCCAAAAGCACAAATAAATCCACAAGGTGCCGCACAAAAATCCGAAATTGTACCGCGGGGCCAATTATATATTTTTTATTTCTTTTTGGAGCGATTGTCGTGTGAAGCAAAAATCACGTGCTCACAGCTGCCCCTCTTTGTTCGTTTACTCTCTTTCCTCACCATATAATCAATATAATCGGCACGGAATGGTACATCGTGCGGCACGACATCACCCTTCGTGCTTTACACTCTTTCCTCACAAATTATACACGACATCACCCTTCCTGCCTTATACTCTTTCCTCACAAAAACAATGCACGACATCACCCTTCGTGCTTTAACTCTCTTCCTCACCCAAACAACAATCATAAACAATCGGGCAAGGGAATAAATGAAATCATAATAAGAATCCCGGCAAGGGAACAACATTTCAACAATTTAGTCCCGGTAAGGGAACAACATCAATAATATCAACATCCCGGCAAGGGAGATAACAAATAAAGCAACAATAACCCGACAAGGGTGGCGACATAATGATATCTTCTCTTTCTCACTTTTATTTCACAATTCACTTCACAACTCGAGCCAATACTCTAGAGGTTCAATTATCATTTATACTTTCACAATTCACTTCACAACTCGGGCCAATGTTCATAGGCCACAATTACTTCCACAAACTTTACACAACAAATAGAAATCTTCACCAAGGTATGAAAATACAACGAACTCATGAAAATCACAATATAAGACTCACGAGCATGCTAGACACCAGCGTATAGATACTCGTCACCATGCCTATACGTCGTACTCCACAATTACCACATAGCAAATAGGACTCGACTCCTAATCCCTCAAGCTAAGGTTAGACCAAAAACTTACCTCGATGCCACGAACACAATTCACGTTTCAATTATAGCTTTACCCCTTGATTCCACCACCAATACGCTCGTATCTAGTCACAAGTTACTTAATTACATCAATAAACGCTAAATGAATCAATTCGAATGCATGAAAATGAATTTCCCAAAGTTTTACCCAAAAAGTCAAAATTCGCCCCTAGGTCCACATGGTCAAAACCTGAGGTTCGAACCAAAACCCGATTACCCATTCCCCTACGAACACAAATATATAATTTATTTTGAAATCGGACTTCAAATCGAGGTCCAATCCCCAATTTTTGAAAAAAACTCTAGGTTCTACCTAATTTTCTCCATGAAAATCATTGATTTTGAGTTGAAATCATATTAAAAGATGTTAATGATTGAAGGAAATGAGTTAAAATTAACTTACAATCGATTTGGAAGAAGAGTTGTTCTTGAAAAATCGCCCTAGGGAATTTGTGTTTTGAAAAGATGTGAGAATGGGTTTAAAATTCGTCTAAGCATAAAAGTTGCAGGTTGCAGATATGGGAAATGTGAACAGGGATTCGCATTTGCGAACATGGGTTCGCATTTGCAAACAAGGGTTCGTATTTGCGAACCCCGACCTCTACTGGGTTGGGAAATGCGAAGGGAGGCTCGCATTTGCGAGCTGGGAATTGCAAACCAGGCATCGCATTTGCGATCACTGGCCAAATTGGGAAACTTCGCATTTGCGAAGATCGTCTCGCATTTGCGAGAGGGAGCTGGTCTGGGCTTCTTTCGCAATTGCGACAAGCCGCTCGCATTTGCGATATCTCATTTGCGAGCCAGGCTTCGAAACCTTTGTATATGCATCCCGTGGCCTATCCAAAACTCACCCGAACTCTCGGAGCTCCAAACCAAATATACACACAACCTCAAAAATATCCTACGGACTTATTTGTATAATCAAATCACCAAAATAACATCATAAACATCAAATTAAACCTCAAAATCAATGAAATTTCTCAAAACTTCTTTAAATATCAAATTTGCATTTAAGGTCCGAATCACATCAAATGGATTCCGTTTCTTACCAAACTTTACCGACAATACATATAAATCATAGTGAACCTGTACCGGGTGCCGGAACCAAAATACGGGCCCGATACTATCAAATTCCACATAACATTTCACTTTCAAAAACCTTTATATTTTTTCAGAAAACAATTTCTTTCAAAAAATTCATTCCTCGGGCTTGGGACCTCGGAATTCGATTCCGGGCGTACGCCCAAGTCCCATATTTTCCTACGGACCCTCCGGGACCGTCAAATCATGGGTCCGGGTTCGTTTACCCAAAACGTTGACCGAAGTCAAACTAATTTATTTTATAGTCAAAATTTATCATTTTTCATAGATTTCCCCTTATAGCTTTTCGGCTACGCGCCTGGACTGCGCACGCAAATCGAGATGATGCTAAAATAGGGTTTTAAAGCCTCAGAATGCCGAATTTCATTTTAAAATAAGTAATGACCTTTTCACAGTTTTGCGAAAGTTTAAACTATATACTAAGTGCAACATCAACCGAAAAATCTTTCCCTTTTTGTTGATTTTGTGTGCACAAGGAATTAATAAAATCCCAATTATTTTCTTATTTGTTCCAACTCTTTCAAGAAGATGATATCACTATTATGATGTACATGTGGTCTTTCTTTTTCTTCATGTAACTTGACCATGTTCTGCGAAAATCAAACAGCCTTTAGTAGTCTTTATTATCTACTGCACAACGTGGTGTGATACGTTTATTTCCGGAAGCTATCATTGTCAAGTTGTATATGTATCAGTTGAACATATGAACCTTTCTAACCAAAGCCATCTTGCTAATCTAGAGGTCTGCAGAGCTTTAGTTTTGTCCATGTGAATTATTGCTGGTGTGTTATTCTCTATTTTGTTATTTCTCACTTAGTCAGTTCGTGAAATAAATGCACATTTCATCCAAATTACTGTCGTCTCTAACATAATAACCCTTCAGTTTATCTTTATCCATAGTGCTTGAAAATTAATTGCTTGAATTTTTGTTCTTTAATTTCATTGTTTGGCCAAACTTATTGAAAATATATTGACTTCTATGTTGGGCCCGGGCGTTGCACCGGAAATGCCTATCTAGTACATATGATAAGACATTCCGTGAGCTTAGATGTATAGAAGAAGGATTTGCTAAATTGTAAACTATATGTTAAGCTCAACATCAATCGAAAAATCTTCCTTCCTTTTTGTTGATTGTACGTGCATAAGGAATTAATAAAATCCCAATTATTTTCTTTTTCATTCCAATTCTATCAAGAAGATGATATTTGCAACTGTGTACATTTGATCTTTCTTTTTCTTCTTCTAACTTGACCATGTTCTGAAGATATTTGCTGAAAATTCTCTTTTAGTAATCAAAACGTTACAATTCAAATCGCATGTGTTCTCAAATCAAGAAGACCATTATCGCCTATTTAGCTTTTCCTCTATTTAATTACATTTAAAACGAATAAGATATAATTAATTAAACTGAAATTCTATTGGTACATTAGGGTTATATCAAGGCGCAGTTATCATTTAATTAACAAATGTCAAGTAAAACTCACATGAATATGAATCCAATTGTAGTAGAAATGAAGATGAAAGTGAAAAACACATTAGCTTATAACATTGTGAAACATTCATCTGAAAAAGGAAGTCCATCAATAACATATGTTGAAACAACTTATTAAATAGCCTTAGATGATACTATCAATGTATCTTTCCTGAAACATAATTTAAAATCAGATTTAAACGAACCCGAAACAGATTACATTTGGAAAAGTGATTCAACAATTAAAGCTACATGACTCTATTTAGGTTCTTGAAATGGCGAGGTTTATATTGCTTCACCAAAACATGTCCTGATCCAATATAAAATCTGGCAACGTCACAGCCTCTTCTCAAAACCAAAGCACAACTGGAGGTGTTTTTGAACACAACTTTTCCAAATGTGGGATCCTTTCCCTGTTCCCTGAATGTGAAAACATCCTCCACACAATTCCCACATTTCCTACATAAATAACCAAAAAAGTCCAATTACTTATTTGGAGGGAAATGGGATCGAGAATCTGAAGAAATTAAAGAAACCATTCAATTTTTTACTTATAAGGAATTTCGTGTTATTTTTGTTGAATTTATTAAACTCGTATCTTGTTTCGATTATATTATCTTAATTTGTTTTTAGTTATAATTCTAAACTAAGAAGTATTGACGTATACATGCCTTTGTTCTTTTGTAACATACCTATTGAAGAAATTAATGATTTGTCTCCTGGAGATTGGATAACCACGAGAGAATGTCATGAACAATGAACGAGTTGCCTCAGATGAACTCCATTCTTTGGCAAAAGGGTTTAGCTTAGAATTCAATGCCAAATTCAGCTTCTCTTCTTCAGTCATATTATTCTTTGTTTTTTCCTCCAATTTAACTTCAAAACCATCACAACAAAATGTATCATAGATTAATGATATCTCTTTGTTCACTTTCTCTTTGTTCGAAATGATTTCTTTAAGGGAAAGAGGACTCAGAAGTTGAGAAGTGAATGGACAAAAATCTTGAGAAATAGATGATGATGATGAGTTTGATGCTAGAAAAATTAAAGCTATTTCAGCTTCAGCATAAAGGCTTTTGAAAAACTTTTCATCACAAATAGAAATCTTATGGTTAAATTTATGAGACTCCAAAAACATCCAAAAAGACATGACTTTTTTAGATGGTTGAATTTCAAACCCCACCCTCACCATCCTATGGAAAATCTCTTTTTCAGTTTCACTAACAAATGCAAATGACAGTTTTCCCATGATGTTAAACAAGATAGAAGAAAGGATTAAGGAAGAGGAGGAAGTGATGAGAAATATACATATGCAAAACAAAGGCCAATAAACCTATTTATAGTTGTGCTCTAGGAGTCAAAGTGAGGCAAAGATTGAATTTTCAAGATTTCATTAATAAGGGAATCTTGTATTCTTGTAATTTTTTGGGAAAGTAATTTATTAGTGTTTTGAGACAAGGAATGCAATATAGTTATTCATAATTCAGTTTCTAAGATTTCCTTTATAAGGGAATCTTGTATTCTTATAATTTTTGTGGAAAATAATTTATTAATGTTTTTGAGGCTATTGTATTGAGACAGCTCGTGCAATATACTTATTCCTAAAATTTATTATTTTCTTGTAAACTTTGATTGGGGCCTATTAGTGACATTATATTGTCAAATTAGGCTCTTTTTTCCATAAAAAATAGGCTTTTAATTTCAGAATATAAGAATGTTTACGTGTTCCTTCAGAAATTGCACACTGTTATTAAATATTTAGTTATTTCTTTTTAAGCAGAATTGTACTTTTGAGATAACGATTAACAAAATGATATTTTATAGTATGTAAATTTGTGCAAAATAGATTTTGGATGACTTGATTAGGAAAGAACATAAAAAAGTAATCTCAAATATCAAGTGTTTACCAAACATAAATAATGATAATTATTAGGCACTACCAAAAAAATTGAATTGGAGCTTATTACCATAATTTTGACTAATCAATTGTTTTTAAATCACTAATTAGTAACTACGTAAATGAGTTACTTTGACCAAATCATAATGAAATGTACAATTTGATGGAAGTGGTTTATCTTCAACTTCTTCCCAGAAGTGAATAGTTTCGAGTTGTAAACTACTTATATACAAACCTGATTTCTTCCTCTTATTTTGAAAAGAAAATATCTCTATACAATTTCAAACCTTTAATTAAGCAGAATATGATCTTGCCTAATTATAGGTTTTAATTAAGTTATTATATCTCATAGATAATTGAAATGAAAGTTTATTCGTGAAACATGTTCATGTCCTGTCATTAACATTTCAGTTGTAATAAAGTCACATGGAGTACTAGTTATGTCAAGATTGATTATGCGGTGAATAATTAGAAATTATATCAATAATCACACATAAAATATTATGTAAGAAACTACATATTTTAAGAATATTTTTATCTTCAAAACTCTTATATATAACTCGAATATGTATTCCCATTTCATATTTTATCGATCTCTCACAAAATAACACTACTAAATTCACTCAAAAATCATGCCACTATTAGTTTAATAACGTCAATCAGATATTTTTAGCTATGCCTATATTTTCTTTTTAGCTATGCCTATATTTTTAGCTATGCCAAATAAACAATAAAAATTGAATTTCTTTTGGTTTCTTATTACTGTGCTAGCTTTGAAACTCGACTAATTAGAACACACACAAAAATCTCATTATCGCACTATATTATAAGTATGAAGATCAAAAATCGAATGTGAAAGAACGAAATGATCCTATAATATTATTTAACTTTTATGCGCTTAAAAGTTATATTAATAATACCTTCAATATTAATAAACAAAATACGTAAGCTACAAAAGCTAGTTTTCTAACGTTAAATTTAACTTGGGATAGTTAAAGAATTTATTAACATACATATAGCTAAATTCTTCACTTTACAAAGTTTTTTTTTTTTTTTGGGTCAAGCATTATATTATATATTAAAGAAAACTAGTTAGTTGTCCGATACAGTGGATTTTTGTGGTGTACTAATCACCTCCACAAACAAAGAGTAGTCTCTTGCTATATTAAGAATATTACAACCCCTTGTCTTTCTTTCAAAAATAGTTCCTAAGTTATTCTGTCCATAATATTTCATTGACAAACATCGAAGGAACTACTAAAAAGTTTGTTCCCATTTTTGCCTGCTTCTTTGCTTCCTTTGCTAGCTTGTCTGCGACCCTATTTGCCTCTCTATAAATATGGCTTACTGGTGGATGCCCCGATGCTGCTAGGAGTGACCTGCATTCACAGACCATAGTATCATAAATCAGGTAACATTTGTTTATACAGTGTATTACCTCAGTTGAGTCTAAGTTAACTTTCAAAAGAAGGAGGCTTTTTGAAACTTCTATCTTTAGTCCCTGCATAAAAGTTGTTAGCTCTGAATGGAGTATATTAATTCAATTAATTTTTTCATGAACCCCATTACCCATAGATGTGCATGGATCGAATCGGATCGGATTTAGTACATTTCATATTAAAAATTCGGATTTCGGATTCTACAAAATGCAATCCGATCCGAATTAATAGCGGATCGGATCGGATTTTAAACTTCGCATCGGTTAATATTTTAGATTTTTCGGATCAGATTGTACGTATTATTAAGAACTTTTTCTTTTATCCCTTTTTGCCTTTTCCATTTGTGGTATTGGTTAGGCAAATAGATTAACTGCAAATCACCTTCACATGGCCACTTTTTGCAGACAAAGATTCAGTAGTTTTCTGGATTGAAAGACAAATCTGAACAAGGATAAACAGCTAAGGACTAAGACTTTGTTGCAGTGACGGGAACTAAAGTCAGATAGGGAATAAAGCTTCAACAAAAACTAATTCTCCATGATTATAATGTTTAAATCTGCTTAAGATTGTAGGCATCGTATTTTGAGTTGTGTGTCAAAGTAAAATGTTGATATCTCAAAATGCCAGTAAACATGACCGAATCCTATGACCCTAATCATATTAATAGTGTGTATCATCGTCTGTCAAAGTGCCACACACAAAAGAGATAGAGGAAGCGAGCAACAGTCTCGGACTCTTGGTCTCTCAGAGTTGTAACACAGAGAAGAGTAGAAGACTGAAGAGAAGAGAAAATAAAATAGACCTAACCCTAAAATAAATGTTGGTATTTATACTTGCCCTAATAATTCCGGATTTTCGAACGAGTTAAAATTATACCAATCCGAATCCGATCTGAATAAACTAAATCTGAATCCGATCTAAATATCCAAAATTTGAAATTGAGCGGATCGAATCGAATTTCGGATATCCGATCCAAATGCACATCCCTACCATTACCCAGTCTCCATTGCTATTCCTAATTACCCCTCCTAAACCTCCCATTAGTCCTTTTTGGAGGGTTGCACCATCTGTGTTAAGCTAATAAGAACCCTTTCTTGGTGGATACCATTTGACTCCAATTACAAAATCAGGTACTCTTGTTGTGCAACCACCTGCCACATGTATGAATTCTACAACTTTAGTTATAACACTCTTACAGGGAATTGACTCTCTTTTGTTATTGAGACAATTTCTATTCTTGGTGATCCATATATGCCAGAGGTAGAAGGGAAGCAACTACCCCCACTTAGGAAAAATCTGATTGTTAACCCTGTTAATGGTGCATTCCCACTAGTTTTGACCATTTAAAATAGAGGGGATGCTAAGGGTATTTTGGATCAGTTGGGAGACGTTATCCTAGAACTGCTTAGCATTGTCACAACTGATGAGGACATGTTCTATAGTTTTCTCCTTCTTATTACAGAAGGAGCACACATGACTTAAGTTTATCCCCTGGAGTGAAGGTGTTTTCTAGTAGTTAGTCTACCATGGGTCACTAGCCATATTGATATCATTGACCAAGGATTATGGTTTAAGCAAATTTAGTTGAGAACAACCCATTGTAGGTTTGGTTTCACACCATACCATTTACTCTACCAAGGGTGGAATTAAAAATGGTGGAGTTGATGCTTATAACAACAATGTCAGGAAGGCTAAAAGATAGGTTGTTGGGGGTCCAATGGCCATTTAGGAGGTAGGAGGACACTAGCATATTCTCATCCTTCCTGTTTAGGGGGCAACTGACCAAGGTTCTCAAGGGTTCCATGTTTTGCATCCTGTAAAGGTTGACTCTATCCCCTTTTCCACGTAGTAGCCTTATTGCTCACATTTCACCCATTCCTAATGATGAGCCAAGTCCTAGGGCAATGTGACTAGTGGGGTGCTTACTAGTACATTGTTTATGAAATAGGAGTCTAACCCACAGAGCATTTGGATTATTATACATTCTCCATGCAAGTCCTACATGGGTTGCACTGTTCCTAAGATCAGTTCTATGCATACCAAGGCCTCCCTTCCTCTTTAGATTTATTGATAATACCCACCCTACTAGGTGTATTTTCCTTTTGACAGCAGTTGTCCCCTAGATAAAATTTCTCTGTATATTATCAACTTGTTTGCACACCTAGGCAGGTAACTTAATATGTTGCATAACATGGTTGGGGATGTACCCTCTCCCCTCCCCCACTCCCCGAAGACTTAGCTAGAGTGGTTCTCCTAACCATGTTCATGAAGTGGGTTTTCCAACCTGCTAGCTTGGTCTTCATGCTTTCTATAATGAATAGAAAATCTCTATTGGTAGGCCTCTTATGAAAAATGTGAATCCTAGGTACTTACAAAAAGATTTATTAGCCTTGATGTCTATTACCCTAGACAATCTATCTATTGTATCTTGGTGGTATTTTGAGGAAAAGACAACTTTAAAGATATCCCATAACACCAGTCGGGCCTGTTGATTATATATTTACATGCTGGGGGGATGTAAGGCCCCGTAAATTTTACCTAAAACCTGGAATTTTATGGTGCCAAGTTAGATTTATGTGTTATAATAGTAGAAATTGTTCAGAAGTGTGTGTTTCTGTGGCCCATTATACGACCGTATAATCACTCTGCACGCCGCATTTTGGTCGCGGAGTGAGGCAGTTTTTTTGGCCAATTTCGAGGTCAGTTTCGCAGTCAATTATGCGACCACATAACCATTTCGTGGGCCGCAATTTGGTCACATAATCGTCCTTGGACTTTTGCGAAGGGAGGTTCTGTGAAGTATTATGCGACCACAGAACAGGTCTGTGGATCGCATATTGGTCGCAGACCGGAGCAGAAAATTCAAGTCCTCGAGGGCCATTTTTCGCGGACATTTTGCGGACTGCATAGTCACTATGTGGTCGCATATGCGATCGCAGATCCGTGTCGGGGATCCAGATTTTTAATTTTTAAGCCCGATCACATGTCGTTAAAACATATGCTAAGGCTCCTTTTGAGCATATTTCCGATGCTTTAGATTGAGAGAAGGAGTCCTAGAGTGAGAAAGTGATACTCAACTAATTTCTCCTCAATTCTTTCCTAAGACCTTGAAGATTGACAAGTAAAGTTCGCCAAGTCTTCACCTTAAAGGTAAGAATCTATGCCCAGCTCATAATTTCAAAATTCCTACTAGAATGAGTAATTAGCAAGATGTTCATGGGTTTGAGGGTTGTTTGTTTTGCATGAATGTGTGGTTAAAGAATGTAGGGAGAATGTAAGCTAAAAATGGCAAAGGATGGGGTGTGGGATGATAGAATCTTTCACAAAAAGGGCTTAAAAGCATAATGCACACCTAGTGTTTGATGATGTGCTCAAATGAGCTAGAATCTTGATCATTCTTCTAATTTTTGGTTCAACTTGTAATGTTCATAAAATAGATTAAAGTTGCTAAGAGTTCTGGAATTATTGTAAGAATTTAAGGAAAGCTCAATTGAGGTATGTATGGCTAAGATCCCCTCTTCTTAGAAATTGAACCCCCTTGCTGTCCATGCAATTGGTGTAAGTTTCAAAATTTGATTGATGTAGAAATTGCTACTCCAAATGTGCTTGTGTTGCAAGAATATATGTAAAATATGTATTTCAATGCTCTCATTATGTTATCTTGTCATTTGAGGATGTGTTAAAGATATGGAATATGTGCTAAAGTACCTAGACTTTAAATCGAGTTTGAATAAAGATTGTTATGCCAAAGAATGTGAAAGCCTCTATAGACCTATGATTTATAATTGCTCTCATGTGTACTTAATATCTTGAATTGAAAGGCTTGTTTGTAGAAAATGATAATAATGTGAAATGTGGGAAAGAACTTGCAATTCGAAATATGGCCAAGAGCCAAGGTATGGTATAACAATTGCGACCACTAGTGCCGATGAATTAATATATGTGAAAGAAATATGAAATCAGAGAATCGATAAAACACGGCCTAATCGATCGGGCCGTGATCGGATGCCATACCGCACATATGATGGTACTGTGCTGGAAATTGAAACTGGAAATTGTGATTGTGGTTAATGTCTCCAATGAGACGACCCAGCCGATCGGGTCGTGATTGAACTCCGTATAAAAGTACGGTGGTATTGTGAAGGATGAGGTGTCGATACTAATGATGTCCTAACTTGTAGCTATGGAAAATTCACTTGAAAGCTTATGTGATCCTTAATTTGGTGATATGGTGTTGTTTAAGGCTTTTATTGATTTTATGATTACTTTATTTCTTGTATTAGTGTTCTTTCTAATGAGATGGTGTTTAGTTATACATACTATTACTATTCGACAGTACTAACGTCCCTTTTGCCGGGTGCGCTACTTTTTTAAATGGATGTAGGTGGTTCCATAGCAGACAGGGTTGATCGCAGCTAGTGGTGCATCATCATCATCTTCCCAGCAGCCTTGGTGAGCCCCATTTCTTCCCGTGTTCATGTAGTACATCTTCTATTTATATGTTTACCACGTTTTGAGGTATAGTTGGGGCCTTGTTTCTGGCATTGTTACGACTCTCTTTTATATCTTTAGAGGCTCCGTTGACACTATATGGGTTATATATGGGTATTGGAAGTCAATGGACTATGTTGTGTTTCCGACCCTTGTTCCTCTAAATTGTAAAGTGTATGTATTTTTGGAACTTGTCAATGACGTAACAAATGAATCGGTTTGGTAGTGTTTAAATAATCTTCCTAATGTATAATTAATAATAACCTGCTTCCCCTTGATCATGATGAGTTGGGTAGAAAGTTTCTAATAGGATTGCTCGGCCGGGTTCACTCGGTTGAGCGTCGGTTGTGCCTACCGAGGTTGGGGCGTGACAGGGGATATAGCCATAACACCAGCCATTCCTTTTTATATGCGTATATAGCTACAGTTTGCATTGCATGACTATATATGAGGCTAGTTCAGTTTTACAATTACCTAATTGGAGGATATAACCGATAAGTGGGGATTATGACTGCTTATTATCACCTTTTAGATTTTATTTTAGTCTAAAAAGCATTGAATTGTGTTCTCGAAACTAATGAAATTGTGCAAAATCGCAGGAATACTGGAAGTTGGGCTCCCGAGATGAAATCCGACTAAAAAAGGAGTAATCCAAGCACAAGGAAATAAAGGGTGCAGAAGCACACAATGTGCGATTTGCAGAAAAAAGTGCAGGCCACAAAATTCCATATACGACCGCAAACAAAGAAGGAAAATTTAGAAAACATTTGCACAACTTGCGGACCGCACATGAGTTATGCGGGCGCAAAGCGGGGATAAGAGTTAAAGATCAGAGAGTGTGCAAAAAGACCAAGTCCAGGAGTCTCTGTGAATTGCAGGCCGCACAAGAATTGTGCGGCCACAGACCTAATTGTGTGAACCGCAGAAGATTGCCTCGCGGCCACAGTACAGAAATGTGTGACCCAGAACTCCACTTCTTGCCAAGATGAAGAAATATGCGGACCGCACATGAAATTGTGCGGCCGTAGAACCTCCCAAGGGGCATTTTTTGTCTGATATTTTCATCCTTGTATAAATAAATGAGTTTCACAAAATAAGGTTAAGTTTGAACATCTAAAGTCATTGTAGTGGTTTTCTTTGCTATTTTAGGAAGTTTTAGCTTATTTCAACATTTTATCATTAGATTTCATTATTTTAATCTTCTATTATGAGTTTTATTATCTTTTCTTTTTTGTTTTCTTCAATACCCACTATGAGTAGCTAGATTAATTTTTACTAGTGTTGTGACCCAACCCTAGTGTGTAAATCTTATGGGTGATTAATTTTATGCTTGTTTATGATTGAGCATCTATTATTTAGCTTAGTTCATGCTTCAATTGTAGAATTGATGGTTGCAAACATTGATTCATGCCTATTTGGCTTATTCTCTACTAGAAAGAGGGACCTAATCTAGAACTGTAGACATGTAATTTTTGACCCACGCATTAGAATTACCTTTAATAGCCCTATTATTTTTAGGATATTTATTTGAATTTATTTTTATATGACTTCACTCTATTATTAAATTTAATTCTATTCTTAGGCACAAAAATTGAAAAATACAAAAAAAATAGTTTCACTTTTCTATTTAATTCAGTATTAAGTATTTTTAGAAAGATATATTACATTTAACCTATTTTTATTCTAATATAATCCTTGAAAATACCAAAAATAGTTTCAACTTGAATTTTTAGTTTTTATTTTTAATATCAATAGTTTATCAAAATCAATTAAGAGTTTTAATATTTTTGTAGGTATTTAATTGAATTTTCAGCTTTCTTTTGGCCTAATTTTGTAAAATTTCGGAGCTCAATTGTAATGACCCAGACGGTTATTTTATGAGTTACTGCTCTGTTTTCCTCATTTCTACTTCTTATTGCCTTGTTCAGCTATATTATGTATTATCAGGTTGGTTGGCTCGGGTTCGGAGAGGGTTTGGTAAGGTTTGAGACACTTAGTCTCTTTTGAGGAAGCTTAAGTTGAAAAAGTCAACCGGATGTTGACTTATGTGAAAAGGGCTCGGATGTGAGTTCTGATAGTTCGGATAGCTTCGGAAAGTGATTTGGGACTTAGGAGCGTGATCGGAATGCATTTTGGAGGTACGGAGTAGATTTAGGCTTAAATTGACGAAATTGGAATTTTTGCGTTTTTCGGTTGGTAGGTGAGATTTTGATATAGATGTCGGAATGGAATTTTGGGAGTTGCAATAGGTCCGTTGTGTCACTTGGGAAGTGTGTGCAAAATTTCAGGTCATTCGGACGTGGTTTGATAGACTTTTTGATCGAAAGCGGAATATGGAAGTTTTTGGAATTCTTAGGCTTAAATCCTATGCAAATTTGGTGTTTTGATGTTGTTTTGAGCATTCTGAAGGTTGTAACAAGTTTGAATGTTGTTATGGGATATGTTGGTGTGTTTGGTTGAGGTCCCGAGGGCCTCGGGTGAGTTTCGGGTGGTTGAACGGATCATTTCAAGTTAAAAAAATTGCAGAAAAATCTGTTGTTGGTGTTGCAGGCTTTTGGCCTTCGCGTTCGCGAGTGGGCCCTCGCGTTCGCGAAGGGTTGGGATGTGAGGCAGGATTGTTGGCCTTCGCATTCACGATGAGGGTTCCGTGTTCGCGAAGGGATGGGTTTGTGTTCAACGCGTTCGCGATGGTGATGCCACGTCCGCGAAGGTCTGAGTTGCTGAGGCATCGCGTTCGCGAGGGGGTCGCCGCATTCGCGTAAGAGGATTTCCGGTCAACTTAATATTGTGCTTCGCGAACGCGAGGCTTTGACCGCGTTCGCGAAGAAGGATTTGAAATACCTAGGTAGAATTATTTAAAAGGCCATATCCGCAATTTTTAGCCTAAGTTCCTCCATTTTTGGGAGATTTTGGAGCTTTTTGAAGAGGATTGAAGAGGGAGTCAAGGGGGAACACTTGGAGGTAAGATTTATGGACTTAATACTCAATCCTAATGTGATTTCTACCTATTTAATCATGGAATTTGTAGAATTTAAGCCTAAATATTGAAGAACTAGGGCTTGTAATTGGAGACCTAAAATTAGGGATTTAAGGGGTCATTTGTGGTTGGATTTTGGTATTGTTGATATGAATGAACTCGGGGAATGATAATGAGTATATTGATGTAATTTTTATCAAATTCCGAGACGTGGGCCCAGGGGTTGGGTTTGGCCAATTTCGGGATTTGTATTGTAATTTGATTTCTTTCGAGTGGGCTTTGTTCCTTTGCATATTTTGATGGTTTTGCACCGATTTTGGTTAGATTTGGAGCATTCGGAGGCCGATTTGAGAGGCAAAGGCATCGCAGGCTATAGTTTGGACCGGATAGAGGTGAGTAATGATTGTAAATATTGTCCTGGGGTATGAAACCCCGAATTTTACATCGTTGTGCTATTTTAAAGTGACGCACACGCTAGATGACGAGTGTGGGCCGTGCACCATTGAGGATTGTGACTTAGTCCATCCTGAGTGACTGTTAACTGCGTATTGATTGAAAATTGTTTGCTATAATCATGTTTTGGGTTGAATGCCATATTTGGCATCGTGCCAACGGTTTTGGACACTTAGGAGATTTTTACTACTATTCCTCACTGTTTTGACTTTATACTTGTACTCAGTCACGTTATATTCTACCATTTTTATAACTCATCCATGTTTACTGTTTTGACATCCTAAATGGTATTTTGAGCTGAGCATCATATTTTACTGTGCCCGAGTTGCTTTTAGAGATTTTTGACTGAGTAGGGCCGAGGGCCTGCGTTGTGAGGCTATTATAGGATCGGGCTGCGCGCCATAGTGGTGTTGAGCTGATTCATGATTATGAGGCCGAGGGCTTGAGTTGTACGGCACAGGGTGGCTTGATATGAGGCCGAGAGCCTATTGATTATGCCACAAGATGGCTTGATATTGTGCTTGGGCCGTAAGGGGCCCTTTCCGGAGTCTGTACACCCCAAGTGAGTGCGGGTACCTAGTGTGATATGTGATATAGCCCGGGGGGCTGATGTTGTTCCATGTTATTGCCCGAGGGGCTGATTTTATGTGTTTATCTTTTCTCGTTGTTTTTCATTCACTTGTTCAACTGTTAAAAGATGTTTTAAAGAGGTTTTTATTGAACTGAGGTGTTTTTATAAGTTTTCACTGTTCTATTGCATTGTATTAATTTTATACTGCCTCTTTATAGCATTTTGTTGTGTTTTACATGTTTTCTTATCTCTTAGTTGCTTTTAATTTTATTACTCACTGAGTTGGCGTACTCACATTACTCCTTGCACCATGTGTGCATATTCAGGAGCCTCGGGTCCTGCTAGCGATGGCTGATTGCTTCCAGCAGGCTATTCGGAGTTCATTAGGTAGCTACTCGGCATTCGCAGCCCAGTGTTTCTCCCTCCTATCTTTATGTTCCCTTGTACTGGATTTTGTAGTAGACTGTGTAGTCCCTTTTTTTTTATACTTTTAGACTTATATTAGATGATCATGACTGGTAACACCCTGATGCCGGGCTGTGTTTATTTCCGCGTTGTTCTATTTTACCTTATTTTGGGATTTATCATATGTTAATGACTTAAATTGAATTACTATATCTATTTAAATGGATTGGGGGATTTGTGTTGGTTGGCCTTGTTTCACAATAGGCGCCATCACAACCGAGTTTTGGGTCGTGATAAGTTGGTATCAAAGCCTAAGTTACATAGTTCTCTCGAGTCATGAGCATGTTTAGTAGAGTCTAACGGATCGGTACGGAGACGTCTGTATTTATCCTTGAGAGGCTGTAGAACCTTTAGGAAAAAGTTTATATTCTGAAATTCTTGTTGTGCGAATCTGTTGTTCCGAGTACTGAAATTCTGTTATTCTATTCTCTCATAGATGGTGAGGACACGAGTGATCGGTCAAGATGGATGACCACCAGTACCACCAGCTGTGGCCACTAAAGGCCGAGGACGGTGTCGAGGTCGCAGTAGGGGCAGAGGTGTAGCACACACAACAGCTAGGGCAACACCTGCAGATCCATCAGCCGCCCCATTTCAGGATCAGGTCCCAGTTGTGGACGCTCCAGCAGCACCAGCTTAGGCACCAGATGTGCCCATTGTGATTCCGAGTCTTCAGAAGGTCATGCCTTAGATTCTATCAGTATGCACTGGTCTAGCTTAGGCAGTCTCAATTACTACAGCCGCAACTACTTCTCAGGCCGAGGAGACACCTAGACTCCCGCCGCTCGCACACCTGAGCAGGTCGTGCAGGGACTTCAGACACCTGGGGCACATCTAGCCTAGCCGATTGCAGCTGCTCAGGACTATGTAGCTCCTGCCATGCCAGAGGACGAGCAGCACAGGTTGGAGAGGTTTAGTAGACTTCAGCCTCCGACTTTCAGTGTTGTATAGGATGAGGATGCTCGGGTTTCTTGGACAAGTGTCAGAGGATTCTTCGTACAGCGGGTATTTTGGAGACCAGCGGGGTCGCTTTCACTATTTTTCAGTTTTCTGGAGCTGCCTTCACTTGGTGGGTGGCTTATGAGAGACGTAGGCCTGTTGGTGTAGCACCCCTTACCTGGGAGAAGTTCTCCGTTATCTTTTTAGAGAAGTGTGTACCACAGTCTCACAGATAGGAGTTGCGCATGTAGTTCAAATAGTTGCGTTAGGGAGAGATGACTGTGATGCAGTATGAGATGAGGTTCTCGGAGTTAGGTCGTCACGTTGTGTGGTTTGTTCCTATGGAGAGAGAGAGGATTAGGAGGGTCGTTGATAGCCTCGCATATCAGCTTCGTATTCTCATGACCAGGGAGAGGATGTCTAGTGCTACCTTTGAGGAGGTTGTAGACATTGCTTGCAAGATTGAGTCAGTTCGTCACCAAGAGCGAGATGAGAGGGAGGCCAAGAGGCCTCGGGGATCTGGTAGTTATGGTGGTGCTCCTTTGAGAGGTCAGTTTTAGCACGGTAAAGGTCGTCCATTTAGACATGCTCAGTTAGCTCGCCCAAGTTATCATGGGGCATCATCGGATCATGGTTCTCACAGTTCTCATCAGGTCTAGTCCTCACTTAGTGCCCTTCCAGCTAAGAGTTCATCCCGTGCTCTATTAGCCCAGGGCTCTTCTATACTAGGTGTATCTGCTAGTCATTCTGGTGCTAGGGGTTCCCTTCAGTCCCCGTCTCCAGCACTCGGGAGTTGCTATGAGTGTGGAGAGATGGGTCATATGTGGAGGCAGTGTCCTCGTTATCTTGCGGATTCATCTCAACAGAGGAGTTAGCCATCAATTTCAGCACCAGTTACTTCACCACCACCCACCCAGCTAGCTAAAGGTGAGGTCGGTCAGCTAGGGGTCGCCCTAGAGGGGGAGGTCGACTATGTGGCGGCGAGGCCTGTTTCTATGCACTCCCAACTAGACCCGATGTTGTTGCTTCAGATGCCATGATCACAGGTATTGTCTCAGTCTGCCACAGAGATGCCTCTATATTATTTGATCCCAGTTCCACTTATTCATGTGTCATCATACTTTGTTCATTATTTGGATACGCCCCGTGAGTCTCTTGTTTCATCTGTTCATGTATCTACTCCGGTGGGCGATACTGTTATTATAGACTATGTGTGCCGATCATGTGTGGTGACTATTGGGGGTCTGTAGACTCGAGTGGATCTTTTGTTGTTATGTATGGTATACTTTGATGTTATATTGGGCATGGATTGGCTATCTCCATGTCGTGTTATTTTGGACTGTCATGCTAAGACAATGACATTGGTTGTGCCATGGATTGAGTGGCGAGGTTCGACTGATTATGTTCCCAGTAGGGTAATTTCATTCTTGAAGACCCAACGTATGGTTGGGAAGGGTTGTCTTTCATACTTAGCCTCTGTGAGAGATGTCGGTGGAGAGACTCCTAGTATTGATTTTGTTCCTGTTGTGAGAGATTTTCCCGACGTATTTCCTGTAGACCTGCCAGGCATGCCACCAGACAAGGATATTGATTTTGGTATTGATCTGGTGCCGGGTACTCAGCCTATTTCTATTCCACCGTATTGTATGGCACCAGCGGAGTTGAAGGAGTTAAAGGAGCAGCTTCAGGAACTCCTCGATAAAGGGTGGGTTCATTCGACCCAATGTGTCACCTTGTGGTGCGCCTGTTCTATTTGTGAAGAAGAAGGATGGCACGATGAGAATATGCATTGATTACAGGCAATTGAATAAGGTCACAGTTAAGAACAAGTATCCTTTGACTCGTATTGATGATTTATTTTACCAGCTTCAGGGAGCAAGGGTGTTCTCTAAGATTGATCTCCGTTCAGGTTATCACCAATTGAAGATCAGGGACTCGAATATTCTTAAGACGGCTTTCAGGACCCGATATGGTCATTATGAGTTCTTGTGATGTCTTTTGGGCTGACCAGTGCCCCAGTAGCATTCATGTATTTGATGAACATCGTGTCTTGGCCTTATCTCGACTCTTTTATCATAGTCTTCATTGATGATATTTTGGTGTATTCCCGTAGTCAGGAGGAGCACGCGGAATATTTGAGAGTTGTGTTGCAGAGGTTGAGAGAGGAGAAGCTTTATGCAAAGTTCTCCAAGTGTGAGTTTTGGCTCAGTTCAGTGGCTTTCTTGGGGCACGTGGTGTCCAGCAAGGGTATTCAGGTTGATCCAAAGAAGATAGAGGCGATTTAGAGTTGGCCCAGACCGCCCTCAGACATAGAGATTCACAACTTTCTTGGTTTGGCAGGTTATTACCACCGATTTGTTCAATGGTTATCATCTATCGCATCGCCCTTTACCAAGTTGACTCAAAATGGTGCTCTATTTAGGTGGTAGGATGAGTGTGAAGAGAGATTTCAAAAGCTTAAGACAGCCTTGACCACATCTCCAGTGTTAGTTCTACCGTTAACATCAGGTTCATATACTGTGTATTGTGATGCTTCAAGAGTTGGTATTGGGTGTGTGTTGATGCAGGAGGGTAGAGTTATTGCTTATGCTTCTCGTCAGTTGAAGCCCCATGAGAAGAACTACCCTGTTCATAATTTGGAGTTGGCTGCCATTGTTCACGTATTGAAGATTTGAAGGCATTATTTGTATGGTGTGTCTTGTGAGGTGTTTACTGATCATCGTAGCCTCCAACACTTGTTCAAGCAGAAGGATCTCAATTTGAGGCAATGGAGATGGTTGGAGTTGCTAAAGGATTATGATATTACTATTTTGTACCATCCGAGGAAGGCCATTGTGGTAGCCGATGCCTTCAGTAGGAAGGCAGTGAGTATGGAGAGCTTGGCATATATTCCAGTTGGGGAGAGATCTCTTGTAGTGGATGTTCAGGCCTTGGCCAATCGGTTCGTAAGGTTAGATATTTTGGAGCCCAGTCGGGTATTGGCTTGTGTGATTTCTTGGTCTTCATTATTTGATTGCATCAGAGAGCACCAATGTGATGATCCTCATTTGCTTGTCCTTAAGGACAGAGATATGACCATTGGTAAAGATGGGGTGTTGAGGATGCAGAGCCGGATATGTGTGACTAATGTAGATGGGCTTCGGGAGTTGATTCTAGAAGATGCCCATAGCTCGTGGTATTTCATTCATCCGGGTGCCGCGAAGATGTACCAGGATCTGAGACAACATTATTGGTGGAGGAGAATGAAGAAGGACATTGTGGGATTTGTGGCTCGGTGTCTCAATTGTCAGCAGGTGAAATATGAGCATCAGAGACCAGGAGGCTTGCTTCAGCAGATGGATATTCCAGAGTGGAAGTGGGAGCGGATCACCATGGACTTTGTAGTTGGGCTCCTACAGACCTTGAAGAAGTTCGATGCTATTTAGGTGATTGTGGATCGGCTGACCAAGTCCGCGCACTTCATGCCTGTGTGTACTACTTATTCGTCAGAGCAGTTGGCAGAGATCTATATTCGGGAGATTGTTCATTTGCATGATGTCCTAGTTTCATCATTTCAAATAGGGGCACTCAGTTTACTTCGCAGTTTTGGAGGTTTGTGCAGCGAGGGTTGGGTACTCAGGTTGAGTTGAGCACAACTTTTCACCCTCAGATGGATGGGCAGTCCGAGCGCACTATTCAGATATTGGAGGACTTGCTGCGCGCTTGTGTCATTGATTTTGGAGGGTCAGGGGATCAGTTTCTACCACTCATAGAGTTTGCTTATATCAACAATTACCAGTCTAGTATTCAGATGGCTCCATATGAGGATTTGTATGGGAGGCAGTGTAGATCTCCAGTTGGTTGGTATGAGCCGGGTGAGGCTAGGCTATTGGGTACAGATTTGGTGTAGGATGCTTTAGACAAGGTGAAGGTGATTTAGGAGAGGCTCGTACAGTGCAGTTGAGACAAAAGAGTTATGCTAACAAGAAGGTACGGGATGTGTCCTATATGGTTGATGAGAAGGTTCTGTTGAAGGTTTTACCCATGAAGGGTGTTATGAGATTTGGGAAGAAGGGTAGATTGAGTCCTCGATTCATTGGACCTTTTGAGGTGCTTCAGAGGATTGGGGAGGTGGCTTATGAGCTTGCTTTACCACCCAGCTTGTCAAGTGTGCATCCGGTATTTCATGTTTCTATGCTCCAGAAGCATATTGGGGATCCATCTCATGTCTTGGATTTCAGCACAGTTCAGTTAGATGATGATTTGACTTATGATGTCGAGCCAGTAGCTATTTTGGAGCGTCAGGTTCGAAAGTTGAGGTCAAAGGATATAACTTCAGTGAAAGTGCAGTGGAGAGGTCGGCCCGTGGAGGAGGCTACCTGGGAGACCGAGCGGGAGATGCAGAGTATATATCCTCACCTATTATTAAATTTAATTCTATTCTTAGAAAGATATATTACTTTTAACCTATTTTTATTCTAATATAATCCTTGAAAATACCAAAAATAGTTTCAACTTTAATTTTTAGTTTTTATTTTTAATATTAATATATTATCAAAAACAATTAAGAGTTTTTATATTTTTTGTAGGTATTTAAATTGAATTTTTAGCTTTCTTTTGGCCCAATTTTGTAAAATTTTGGACCCCAATTGTAACGACCCGACCGGTTATTTCATGAGTTACCACTTTATTTTTTCCATTTCTGCTTCTTATTGCCTTGTTCAGCTATATTATGTATTATCGGGTTGGTTGGCCCGGGTTCGGAGAGGGTATGGTAAGGTTTGAGATACTTAGTTTCTTTTAAGGAAGCTTAAGTTGGAAAAGTCAACCGGATATTGACTTATGTGAAAAAGGGCTCGGATGTGAGTTCCAATAGTTCGGATAGCTTTGGGAAGTGATATGGGACTTAGGAGCATGATCAAAATGTGTTTTGGAGGTACGTAGTAGATTTAGTCTTGAATTGGCGAAATTGAAATTTTGGCGTTTTCCAGTTAGTAGGTGAGATTTTGATATAGAGGCCGGAATGGAATTTCGGGAGTTGAAGTAGGTTCGTTGTGTCATTTGGGATGTGTGTGCAAATTTTAGGTCATTCGGACGTGGTTTAATAGATCTTTTGATCGAAAGCGTAATTTGGAAGTTTTTCGAATTCTTAGGCTTGAATCCGATGCAAATTTGGTATTTTGATGTTGTTTTGAACATTCCGAAGGTTGGAACTAGTTTGAATGATGTTATGGGATATCTTGGTGTGTTTGGTTGAGGTCCTGAGGGCCTCGGGTGAGTTTCGGGGGGTTGAACGGATCATTTCAAGTTGAAAAGATTGCAGAAAAATCTATTGTTGGTGTTGCAGGCTTTTAGCCTTTGCGTTCGCAAGTGGGCCCTCGCATTCGCGAAGGGTTGGGATGTGATGCAGGATTATTGGCCTTCACATTCGCGATAAGGGTCCCCACGTTCACGAAGGGATGGGTCTGTGTTCAACGCATTCGCGATGGTGATGTCGCGTCCGCGAAGGTCTGAGTTGCTGAGACATCGCGTTCGCGAAGGGGTCGCCGCATTCACGTAAGAGGATTTCTGGTCAACTTAAGTTTGTGCTTTGCAAACGCGAGGCTTTGACCGCGTTCACGAAGAAGGATTTGAAATAGCTGGGCAGAATGATTTAAAAGGCTATATCCGTGATTTTTAGCCTAACTTCCTCCATTTTTGGGCGATTTTAGAGATTTTTGAAGAGGATTGAAGAGGGAGTCAAGGGGGAACACTTGGAGGTAAGATTTATGGACTTAATACTCAATCCTAATGTGATTTCTACCAAATTAATCATGGAATTTGTAGAATTTAAGCCTAAATATTGAAGAACTAGGGCATGTAGTTGGAGACCTAAAATTAGAGATTTGAGGGGTCATTTATGGTTGGATTTTGATACTGTTGATATGAATGAACTCGGGGAGTGATAAGAAGTGTATTGATGTAATTTTTATCGGATTCCGAGACGTGGGCTAGGGGGTTGGTTTTGGCCAATTTCGGGATTTGTGTTGTAATTTGATTTCTTTCGAGTGGGCTTTGTTCCCTTAGCATATATTAATGGTTTTGCACCGATTTTGATTAGATTTGGAGCATTCAGAGGCCGATTTGAGAGGCAAAGGCATCACGGGCTAGAGTTTGGACCGGATAGAGGTGAGTAATGATTTTAAATGTTATCGTGAGGGTATGAAACCCTGGATTTCACATCGTTGTGCTATTTTGAGGTGACGCACACGCTAGATGACGAGCGTGGGGCCATGCACCATTGGGGATTGTGACTTAGTCCACCCTGTGTGACTGTTAACTGCGTATTGATTGAAAATTATTTGCTATCATCATGTTTTAGGCTGAATGACATATTTGGGCCTCGTGCCAACTGTTTTGGACCCTTAGGGGATTTTTACTACTATTTCTCATTGTTTTGACTTTACGCTTGTACTCAGTCATGTTATATTCTACCGTTTTTATAATTCATCCATGTTTCCTTTTCTGGTTTTTGTTCAAAGATTGAGGTCATTTGAGTTTTGGTATTGAATCGAGGTCGCTCGAGTCATCGATTGCTTTCCAATTGAGGTCCGTTCAAGATCGTGAGTTCCTGTTTCTTGGATGCTGTTTGTCATGGATTTTCACTGCCAGATTTAGTTGTATTTGATTGTGAGTAGAATTAATTAAAAGCGCTTTCAGGTTCATTTCCTCCTTCTACTTTTATGTGTATTATGAATCAAAGCCATATAGTGAGCCATGTTAAGATAGGCTAATCAGTAGTAGTTTGAGATTTAACTGATTTTTCTTTCTGATTTGGCTTCTGGTTATTGTCACTCTATGAGTTTCCTTTTTGCAAGTCTCTTTATAAAAGTTTGAATGAATTAGAAATGTATTTGATTCCATGGTCTTGCTTTGCTGCCCTTCTGTTTTCTTTTGTGAATAACATTGAATAAGTTGCCTGTTTTGAAATATGGTAAATGCTAATAGTTTTGAAAGATTAATTCAAGTTCGTTGTGGTAGATTTATTCTTTAATGTGGTTCTGCTTTCTGAGTTTTCTTCATGTCCCAACCTTTAATGCTAGGATTTTGCTTCATGTGAATTGAAAAGTGATTCTGAGGTTATATATTAACTCGTTGTCCCAATTGGATCTGATGTTCAAACGACCTTAAGGTTGAAACAGTGTTTTGTAGTCCCTTATGATTCGAGAAATGAGGTTGTTGGCATGTTGGTTTGCTTTCCTTCCGCTGGTTTAAACATGTAATGAGTTGTGAAAGATCTTCAATTCTCTTAAACTGTTAGGTACATGTAAAAATAAAGAAAAGAAGAAGAAAGAATCATGTGTTGTTCAAGAACTTATGCCACTGTCTTTGCTACTTTTCATATAATCATCAAGTATTTTTGAGGTGTGTTTCAATAATGTGGATAGATGTTGTTACAATGAAAACCTCCGGTATGTCACTTTTATTCCCAAATTCCATTAGTTGTTCTAAATGTTATCTCTCTTTCATTTGAACAAAGAATTATCCCAATTTTCTTAGATTCCCTGATTAGTTCCAAGTAATACGGATTGAGGATGAGTTTTAAGGTTTGTTTTTAGTCCCTTAGAGTGATATAATCATATGTCCACTTTGAGATCTATGTGTTATTGTTTGCTTCCATAATTTAATCATTCAAATATTTTGAAGCATGTTATACTACTATTTGCCTATGTTAGCTTTGCCAATTTTTCACTTTTAAATGATGGAACGTTTTTATCTGGGGTGGGGTAGCAATCTTTAAATGGCTCCTCCTAGTGGCCTTGATTCATTTTCCCTACCTTGTAATTATTATTATTTTAGCTTTCTTTGTTCTTATCTTCTATGAATGCCCAAGGTGTTTTGTTAAATGCATTATAATTTAGCGTTGTTGGTTATGAAATTGTTTGAATAGCTACGGGGCCGTGGAACTCGGGGGTGCGACCAGCCCATTAGCAATTAATTTGTTTCATGCTTTAGGTATCGGGCTTGGCGGAATTATATTAAAAGCTAAAAACAAAATATGAGCATGATTTAGAATTTTCTTTTGTTTAGTTATTCCATTTTCTTTATTTAATTATATTATTTGTTAGGAGCATGCTTAGGCCGACCACATTTGGATAGGCAAACTTTTAGGACGTTCGTGTTTTAATTTCTTTTGATATGAGAGGTCGCCCCCTTTCAGTTAAATTTATCCAGGAAATGCCCCGAAGGATTTGTACATATTTTATTCCGGGGAATGCCCCGTAGTATTATGTAATTTGGAACTTTAATTTTCCTTCTTTTAATTTTATTTCATTTAGGTGGGGACGACCTTGAGCTTCTTTTGTGTTTATTTTCCTTTTATGTGATTTTACTTCAACTTAAATATTTTAAAAGCCAACTAGATCAAGTATGCAACCGTACTAGTTACGGGACTTTGGGAGTGCCTAACACCTTCTCCCCGAGTCAAGAAAACCCCCTTACCCGAATCTCTAGTGTAGACTTAATTAGGAGTCCAAAGTATTTTAAAAGGAAAATTATTTTTTTAAACGATGACCTGGCACACCGAAACCAATGTCAGGTGGCGACTCTAAGTTATTTCCTTTTGAACACAATTTTGTCCCTTTTTTTTTAAATTAAAAACCCTTTTGAGCTTTACAAATCTTTTTTATTATTTAAAGAGGGTTAGTGAAGTAGGAAAAAAGTGGGGTGTGACAATAATACTTAGCTAACAAGGAATTGGGTCAATTGAGAGATTGATTAACCCAATTAAAGGGTTCAACCTAGAGATAGTAATAACCCGACTTGAGCTCTTATCAACAGTTTCTGTTGATACTATTTAGTCTTGAGAAAGACAAATTAGGCAAAACCACTCAGCGACCGAAAGGTATTGAGTGGGTAATGTAGATTTGTGAGCTATAATACACCCAATCAACAAAACAAGCACTAAAGTCTTTATCCCATTAGACAAACACCTAGGTCATGGCCACAACCCTAGGCTTTCATCCATTTGGAAAAACCTTAAAAACAATTATCTCTAGCCTTCTATCTTTAATTTGCAATTATTAGATTATTAGAAATAGAAAAAAAAACTTATTGTGGAAGTGTAATATAGATACTCCAATTGTTCATTTGAAATATATACTCCTAAATCCCATCTTAGCTCCATGTTGATTCGACCCTGACTCTTAGTTGGATTTCTATTATTGCATACGATCGGGTTTCATATCTCTATTGAGGTGTTCATTTGGACGTGATCAATTTTTGGCTCCGTTGCCGGGGAGTTAAAACCGGTGTTAGCTATATATTTAGGTTAGTTTTCGGACTATCTTTCTTTTCCTTGTGTTGTTACTAACTTGTGTAAAATAATTTTAGGTGCAATTATGGCAGCAAACAATAAGCTCGGAAATATTGCTTTGGGGGATGTGGACGTCGAGGATGACCAAGTTGATGAGGTTCCTCTTGAACCTCAACCCAGTAGACGAGGTCGAGTGCCTCATGACAATGTCCCTGCTCCACCCCTACCTCCACCACGAGCGGCTCCACACTGGGTGTTACCCAATGAAGGATATGCGAGTGCAATAACCCTCCTCGTATTAGGGCAGGAAACTTTCAAATCACCAATGTGATGCTCACTTTGCTAGAGCAACGAGATTTCTTCGCCGGTGCTCCAAGTCAAATGCATACAAACATTTGAAAGGGTTTGTAGACACTTGTTGGGGGAGAAAACAAACAAATGTCTCTAGGGATTCATTGAGGCTAAGCCTTTTTCCCTTCTCTCTACAGGGTAAAGCTTTAGATTGGTTGGAACGTTTGCTGAACTATTCCATTTACACTTGGGATGAGTTGGCGGAAAAGTTTATTTCTAAATTCTTCTCTCCGGGGCACATGGCTATACTTCGGGATGAGATTTTGGCATTCAAGCAAGAGCCAAATGAACCACTACATGAGATATAGGAACGATATAGAACAATGGTTAAAGAATGTCCCAACAATGATATGACAAAGAATATGATTCAACAAACTTTCTACCGTGGGATTAACACAACCAACCAATGTGTAGTGAATCAACTTGCTGATGGAAATGTCATGACTACGCCTTATGCGGAGGCATGTGAGATTTTAGATGAAATGGCAAAAACATCATTGGTGTGGCTATCTTGGACTAATGTTCCACAAGGTGATTCAAACGTGATCTACCTTCACAAAGAATTGCATGACCATAGGCAAGCATTTTCCGAATTGACTACCACCATGAATCAAGTAGAAAAGGCTTAACTTCAACAAGTGCAAAATCCTAATCAAGTCAATGCCATGGAGGGAGTGAACATGATGGTGAACAAAGAAAGACCAAAGGTCACAAATGTAACATCGAGTGAAAAATTATATGTAAGAGGATAGTGGTTTTGATTAAGATGATTCTTATAATGAACAAGAAGATGAGGTTCAATATGTGAACAATTCTCAAGGGCAAAGAAACAACTTCCAAGGCCCAAACCAACAACAATGGCGACCTCAAAACAATCAAGGAAATTGGAATTCTAATAACCAAGGAAATTGGAGTGGTGGCAACAATCAAGGGAATTGGTATAAAAACAACAATCAAGGAAATTGGAGTGGCAATAATCAAATAAATTGGGGGGGAGTAACAGTCAAGCCGGGTGGAACAATAATCGAGGCAATTGAGGGTCGGGTTTTCAAAGGCCCCCGATATATCAACAACCAAGCAATCCGCATCTTTATCCTCCCCATGGTCCAAGTTATTCAAATAATGAGATGGGGCGTATTGAAAACATGTTCAAGAAAGTGATAGAAAAGAATGCGATTCGGATGTCCAACTTGCCTCACACAACACATCGATCCGCAACTTAGAAGTTCAAATGTGGCAAATCTCTTAGGCTCTAAATTCTTGTCCTAAGAGGGCACTACCAAGTGCCACGGTGGTGAACCCAAAGGGTGGAAACAACACGGGGCATGTCATGGCCGTTACTACAAAAAGTGGAAGAGGTGGGAATGTACATACCTCAAGTCAAAAGCAACTTGTGGATGATGACCAAGTGGTACAAGAAGAAGAGGTCCTGAGCAATGTGGTGCAATCAAATGATAAAGTTCAGATTTATATTGATGATAATGTGGAAGAGACTCAAGAGGAGGTGAACCCGTTTAGGGTTCATATTATTGACATACCAAAGCCGCTAGTGCTAAAGGATAAGGCACCATTACCTAAGCCTCCACTTCCATACCCTCAAAGAATTGCCAAACAAAATGATGAAAACCAATTCAAAAAGTTTATTCAAGTGATGAAGAGTCTCTCAATCAATGTGCCATTAGTTGAAGCTTTGGAACAAATGCCCGGTTTTGAAAAGTTTATGAAGGATCTCGTGACAAAGAAGCGGTCAATGAATTTTGAAACTATCAAAGTCACTCATCAAGTGAGTGCAATTGTTCATTAATGGATCCTAAATTATAGGATCCCGGTGCTTTCACGATTTCTTGTATAATTGGAAGTGCCGAGTTTGCTAAAACACTTTGTGATCTTGGGTCAAGTATTAATTTGAGGCCTTATTCGGTTTTCCAGACATTGGAAATTGGGAAACCAAGACCCACCTCTATGAGATTGCAAATGGACGATCGTACTATGAAGAGACCTTTGGGAGTAATTGAGGATGTTTTGGTTCGTGTTGATAAATTCATTCTTCCAGTGGATTTCATCATTCTCGATTGTGAATTTAACTATAAGGTGTCGATTATTCTTGGAAGACCTTTCCTTACTATGGGAAAGGCTCTTTGTGATGTTAAAGCCAGAGAACTTACTTTCCAAGTTGGTGATGAAAAAGTGGTTTTCCTTGTGTGTACCATGCGGCAACCAAATACCAATGAGGTGTGCTCTTTTGTGGACTTGGTGACCTATATTATTGTTGATGAAAAGTGCTATGATCAATGTTAGTTATATGTTGGAGGCCGTCTTGCTCAACTTTGATGATGACGAGATGGATGGCTTCATGGAATGTGTGAACTCTTAGCAAGGAATGGGGTCGTACAATTATGCACCCCCGAAATTATCTTTGGATATTGAAAATAGGAAAACTCCTCCTACAAAGACTTCCATTGAAGAGCCTCATACATTGGAGTTGAAGCCATTGCCTCCACATCTTCGGTATGAATTTCTTGGCCCCTGTTCTACTTTACCGGTTATTCTTTCCTCTTGTTTGTCTAACGTACATGTAGATTGAACATTGGTGATGCTACAAAAGAGGAAGAAGACTACCAAGTGGACATTGGCAGATTGCATTTTGCATGCATAAGATCAACTTGGAGTAAGGCGCCAAACCATCTATTGAACATCAAAGGAGATCAATAAGGCTATGCAAGAGGTGGTCAAAAAGGAAATTATCAAGTGCTTGGATGCCGGAATTGTCTACCCTATTTTTGTAGTTTGTGGACTTCTTCCGTTCAATGTTTTCCAAAGAAGGGGGCATGACGGTGGTCACCAATGACAAGAACGAGTTGATTCCTACAAGAACGGTAACCGTCTGGAGAGTGTGTATGGACTATTACAAGCTCAACAAAGTCACAAGGAAGGACCATTTTCCACTTTCCTTCTTAGATCAAATGCTTGATAGATTGGCCGGCCATGCTTTCTATTGCTTCCTTGATGGGTATTCGGGCTACAACCAAATTCTTATTGCTTCGGAGGATCAAGAGAAAACAACCATGTTTATATGGTACTTTTGCCTTCAAGCGGATGCCATTTGGTTTGTGAAATGCACCGATGACTTTTCAAAGATGTATGATGGCTATCTTCACGACATAGTGGAGGACTACCTTGAAGTGTTTATGGATGCCTTCTTAGTGTTTGGGGATTCTTTTGATGATTTTCTTGCAAATTTCGATAAAGTGTTGGAAAGACGTGAAGAAACAAATTTGGTGCTCAATTAGGAGAAATGTCATTTCATAGTCAAGGAAGGCATTGTCCTTGGCCATAAGATTTCAAAGAATGAAATTGAAGTTGACAAGGCAAAGATTAAGGTGATTTCTAAACTTCCACCACCAACTTCGGTAAAGGGCGTGTAGAGTCTCTTAGACCAAGCAGGGTTTTACCTGTACTTCATCAAAGATTTTTCTAAGGTGGTGAACCCGTTGTGAAAGCTTCTCGAGAAGTATGCTAAGTTTAACTTCAATGATGATTGAATGAGAACTTTTGAATTGTTAAAGTTCAATTTGACAACTACCCCCATTATCACCACTCCAAATTGGAGTGTTCCCTTTGAACTCATGTGTGATGCAAGTGACGTAGTGGTGGGGGCTGTTTTAGGGTAACGCACCAACAAGATTTATCACCCGGTCTAGTATACTAGTAAACCATGAATAGTGCCAAGTCAACTACACCGTTACGAAGAAAGAGCTCCTGGCCATTGTGTTTGCAATTGATAGATTCCGCCCATACTTGATGGGTGCAAAGGTCATTGTCCACACGAATTGTGTGGCACTTCATTATCTTATGATCAAGAAAGATTACAAAGCTCGGTTGATGAGATGAATGATTTTGTTGCAAGAGTTCGATATTGACATCCAAGATAGAAAAGGGAGTGAAAATCAAGTGGCGGACCACTTGTCTCTTTTGGAGGAGGAGGGGAGGCCGCATGATGGCCTCGAAATCAATGACTCCTTCCTTGATGAGCAACTCTTGGCTATTTCAATGAAAGACCCGGATGGGGTGATTAGATGTCACGACCCAGATTTTCCCACCCTCAGGAGTCGTAATGGCGCCTACTCGTAGAAGCTAGGCAAGCCAGGAAAATTTGGAAATCTTTAACTACTTTATTTTAAGCCTTTTAACAACTTGCATTAACAGGTGATAAATGTCACACCTCCTTTTTCCGCGCCCGAGGGGCGCAAGGGAGTTTTTTCCAATTAAAGGACAATCGAAATGGGATTGGTTTAATTATTTCAGAGTCGCCACTTGGGAGATTTAGGGTGTCCCAAGTCACCAATTTTAATACCGAATCGAGGAAAAGAATGACTCCATATTACAGTCTGCGTACCAGAAATCCGGATAAGGAATTCTGTTAACCCGGGAGAAGGTGTTAGGCATTCCCGAGTTCCGTGGTTCTAACACGGTCGCTCAACTGTTATATTCGGCTTGATTATCTGATTTTATACAAGTATGAACTTATGTGGAAATTTTAACCTTTAACCGCTTTATTATTATTGTTTTTACAAGAATGTGAACATCGCTTAAAACACGTCTTTGGACTGCGTCACATGAAATGCACCCAGAATCCGGAACGCATTTTATTTGATGTTTTGAGATTTGGATTTGGGTCGCATGAAATGCGCACCCGAGCTTAAGAAAGTAAATTATTAAACACGCGGCTAAAGAGACTATCGCGTTATTATTTTGCGGAGGCCGTGAAATTTGCTAAACGAACCTCCTGAATTCTAAGTAATTTTAAACAAGTATTTACTGAGGGCCCCGCAATTTGTGTTTTTATTCGGCGAGGCTCATCTCATTCTTATTTTTTAAAAGGAATTTGCAACGTCATTGAAATGCATCTCAAACCACGTCACAATCAATGCACCCGTGATTAGAGACATATTTCGATTTCGTTGAGATTTGGATTTGGGTCACATAAATGTGCACCCGAGTTTAGGGAGATAACGTTATTAAAGGCGCGCCTAAAGCAACTAGCGCATTATTATTTTTAGGTAGGGCCGTGAAATTTGCTAAACGACCCCTCCCGGAATCTAAGTATTTAATACATATATTTTTGTGAGGGCCCCGCAATTTGTCCCTTTTATTTGGCGAGGCTCGTCTCATTTTATTTTTTATTATTATTATTTATTGTTTATTTTTTTTTATATTTTTAAAGGAATGCCATTTTTACGCCTTTAACAATACTAAACCTTACGGCTTCTTTACAACTACAATCTCATAACTTGTCAAGATTTGATAAAAGAAGTCAAGCGAATGAGTGTTTCGGGCGTAGTAACAACACGTACTAATACTAATCTTGTCCAAACAAACTAAGACAATGAAGGGACGAGCGAATCAACGTCAAACTGTGTCTTAGGACTACTACTACAACTAAATCAAATGACGTCAAGTAAACAATAATAACATAACACAAAAATGAACTAAAATGCATACGGTGAAACATAGGCAGAATATCAACTGATATATTGCAACTTCAAACATTGAACGTAAAATTTCTTTAATCCAATACATCGAGGCTTAACTAACCTGAATAAACAGAAATGCATAGAGCCATGGACCGAACCTCAACATCGACTTCAACGGACAAACTCGACGCGCCGGACCTCGACGAACAAAGACGACCTCAACGGACTACACGACAACAGTGCAAGAACAACGATAACATGGCTGGTTGGTGGTCGCGTTTGGATAGTATAGCTGAAGCAGTGGTGTTTGGACGGTGTTCAGTGGGCTAGACGGGGTGATGGTTGTTTGACGATGGTTGAGGGTGGTCGGAGGTTTTGGTGGACTGGTTCTTTGTCGACTGCTCCTTGGGACGTGGGGGTTTGGGTGTTTGTTGACGATGCAGGCGAGACGCTGTGGGGTCAGCTGGTTGGAGGTGGGTCGACGGAGGGAAGGTGAGGGTATGGCGGTTGACGGAGGTGGTTTTTCTGCTGGTTTTCGTGAGGGTCTTCGGTTATGGCGTCGGGGTGGTGTTTGGGCAGTGAGGAGTTGGGTGGTCATTCATGGAGTGTTGGTGGTGGGGGGCTGTTCGGAGGTTGACGACGGGGTGGTTTTGGGGTGGAACGAGGGGGGTCGGGCTCGTTTTCTTTTCCAGTAGTTTTTTTTTGTTTCGTTTCCTCAAAGAAGACGGAGGAACAGTGGTGACGAGGGGAGGTGAACTGGTGGTTATGGGCAGTGGTGGACGCGGGGAGCTTAGAGGCGGTAGGCTAGGTAGCGGGCAGCAATGGTGTTCGGACGTAGGGTCGACGAAGGGTGGTGGACGTTGCCGGCGATCGTTTGGGTGGTGGTTATGGTGTTTGGGCGATGGTGTTTGGACGTGAAGGTGACGACGCTGCTGCTACTCGTCGGGCTGGGTAGTGATGATGGTGGAGGAGGGTGGTCCGCGAGGTCGAGTTGGTGGTTTTGTTGGCGATGGAGGTGGTTGTTTGAGAAGGTGGTGCGTTTGGATGGTGGAGGAAGCCACTGGTTTTCAAAGGAGGAGGACGACGATCGTTTTTGCAGTAGGGTTTTCTCTTCTTCTTCTTGTTGAAGAAGAAGATTGAACAGTAGTCCGTTTTTCAAAATTCTCCAAAGTCTTTTTTCGTTGGTCTTTTTTTCTTTTCAGTAGGTTTTGCTTCTTTTCTCTTTTAAGAAGAAAGAGGAACAGTTGTCGTTCCCCTTCAAAATCCAAAAATCCTCCCGTTCCTTTTGTTTTACCCGTGTATTTAGCATGGGTTTTGCCCAGAAAAATGAGCCCACGCGTGGTGGGGTTCAAGGCATATGTCCCCCACGCGTGGTGGGGTTCCCCACGTGTCCTGGACACGGTTTATTATGGGCTAGGTCCGAAAATTAGGCCTAAAACCGGGTAGTTTGAACCCGAATATTATTCTTTTGCCCGGACCCGAGAAATAGGAACACGTTGCTTAACTAGTCCTATGTAAACAAAATAACTACCAAAAATAAGACTAGTATTTAAACAAAATTATATCTTTTTAAATATTTTTTCAAGGTTTTAAAATAGCTACAAAATATTAATAAAACTATTTGTAATTTTCGTTTTTTTTTAAATATTAAGATAAAATATGAAGTAAATTTTTTTGTATTTTTCAAAGTTAAAATGACTATAGAATATTAATAAAACTATATTTATTTTTTTGTAATTTTCGTTCTTTAATAAAGACAAAAATATGAAGTAATATTTTTTGTATTTTTTCAAAATTATAATGACTATAAAACCTTAATAGAACTATATTTTGTTTTATTATTTTTTCTTTTTGTAATTTTCGAAATTATATAAAGTAAAAAAAATAAAGTGCAATTTTTGATTTTTTTCAAGTTTATGAGGGATACATAAACTAAAATTTATATATATATTTTGAAATTTTTCTTTTTGCAATGAAATAATGTAAAATAGTTAAACTAGCTATACTAGTCCTAAATTAGATATTTAAGCTTAAGAACGTAAAAATTCCCGGGGAGGGTCAAAAATCACGTGCTTACAGCTGCCCCTCTTTGACTGGAAACACGAAGAGTTTTCCGACAAAGAACGACTAGACTTGTTTTTGACCCGACCATTACTTGGACGGACTACACTTCAGGAAAGGGAGGGAATGTGACCGAGCCCTGGTATCCGAGCTGCCTACATATCCTTGGTTATACAGGAATCAGGCCACGTGTAGTTCGGGAATGAGAGAGAGATGGCAGAGTTGTACCGAGGTGGAGAGCCGATCGAGGTCCGTTCCGTTGAGGTTCCGGTCCGCGGTCCTGTCATTACAACAAAAACGAAAACTGAAAAAGACTAACTAAGCCTATCAGCTACTAGTTACAAGGATTCCTATCTCTTAAGTCTTCTGAAACTTGGTCTTGAGTCTTAAATGGTGCTTCATACAGACTTTGGATTTGAACCTTGATACTTGCTAGTTGTAGGTGCTAGTTCTTGAGCAGACCACATTTGTTCTCCACTTCCGCATTTTGGGCTCTTCTCTTTCTTCTTTTTTTTTTCTTCTTTTTCTTGTTTTGGTTTTTTTGTTTTTTGTTTTTTGTTTTTGTGACCAGCTTCTGTTGATCATCCCAGACTATTGATTCGCGCTCTTGAGGCGAGCTTCTAACTTGGATTGAATGCTGGGGATTTCTGTTGTAACCCTCTGCTTTCCAGTGGGTCACTGCTTGATCTTTGAAAATTGTTCCTCCGTTCTACGGGCGGACTCCTGACTTCTTCGATCTTTGACATACCACAAACTTCGTTCTACAGGCGGGTCCCTGACAATTAAAAAAAACAAAATTTCCTAACCAGTTTGTACTGGGAAGATTTGTGAGTCGTTAGCAAAATTTGAAACTCACTTACACTATTGATGCAATGATGAGAGTAAACTAAAGACTAGGCTAGGATGTGCGTCTCCTATAAGTAAAACCAAAACTCTTGCTAGCAAATGTGTCTGCTAAAATAAAAACCTCAATGACTCAAACTAGAAAGTGTGTCTTCTATGGTTGAATCGGAATGAGCTAAACTAGGAAGTGCGTCTCCTAAGGGTGAAAACTTCAGTGACTAGAACTAGGAAGTGTGTCTCCTATGAATAAAATCTCGATTAGGAAGTGCGTCTCCTACGGGTAAACTTCAAAAAAACTGGACTAGGAATTGTGTCTCCTATGGTCGAACTTAAAATGAATCAAACTAGGAAGTGCATCTCCTAGGGGTGAAATATTTTTAGGAAGTGCGTCTCCTATTGGTGAAACTGAACTTAGGAAGTGCGTCTCCTATGGTAAAACTGGACTTAGGAAGTGCGTCTCCTATCGGTGAAATATTTTTAGGAAGTGCGTCTCCTATTGGTGAAACTGAACTTAGGAAGTGCGTCTCCTACTGGTGAAACTGACTTAGGAAGTGCGTCTCCTATTGATGAAACTTGCTTAGGAAGTGCGTCTCCTATTGGTGAAACTTGCTTTAGGAAGTGCGTCTCCTATGGTGAAACTGACTTAGGAAGTGCGTCTCCTACTGGTGAAACTTATCTTAGGAAGTGCGTCTCCTATTGGTAGAACTGAACTTAGGAAGTGCGTCTCCTATGGTAAAACTGAACTTAGGAAGTGCGTCTCCTATGATAAACTGAACTTAGGAAGTGCGTCTCCTATGGTGAAACTGACTTAGGAAGTGCGTCTCCTATGGTGAAACTGACTTAGGAAGTGCGTCTCCTATTGATGAAACTTGCTTAGGAAGTGCGTCTCCTATTGGTGAAACTTGCTTTAGGAAGTGCGTCTCCTATGGTGAAACTGACTTAGGAAGTGCGTCTCCTACTGGTGAAACTTTTTAGGAAGTGCGTCTCCTACTTGTGAAACTTTTTAGGAAGTGCGTCTCCTACTTGTGAAACTTTTTAGGAAGTGCGTCTCCTACTTGTGAAACTTTTTAGGAAGTGTGTCTCCTACTTGTGAAACTTAGGTTAGGAAGTGCGTCTCCTATTGGTACAATGGACTTAGGAAGTGCGTCTCCTATGGGTGAAACTGAACTTAGGAAGTGCGTCTCCTACTGGTGAAACTTTTTAGGAAGTGCGTCTCCTACTTGTGAAACTTTTTAGGAAGTGCGTCTCCTACTTGTGAAACTTAGGTTAGGAAGTGCGTCTCCTATTGGTACAATGGACTTAGGAAGTGCGTCTCCTATTGGTGAAACTGAACTTAGGAAGTGCGTCTCCTACTGGTAAAACTAAAACAAACTTAGGAGGAAATGCATCTCCTATGGGTAAAACTAAAACGAACTTAGGAGGAAATGCATCTCCTATGGGTAAAGACGTGGAATGTATGCCTCTGTTATCTGGGCGGGCTCCCAATTTCAACACTTGAAAATACAAAGACTGAATTTATGCCTCTGTTATCTGGGCGGGCTCCCAATTTCAACACTTGAAAATAAAAAGACTGAATTTATGCCTCTGTTATCTGGGCGGGCTCCCAACTTCAACACTTAAAATAAAAAGACTGGATGTATGCCTCTGTTATCTGGGCGGGCTCCCAACTTCAACACTTAAAAAGTAAAGACTGAATGTATGCCTCTGTTATCTGGGCGGGCTCCCAATTTCAACACTTGAAAATAAAGACTGAATTTATGCCTCTGTTATCTGGGCGGGCTCCCAACTTCAACCTAGAACTTAAATGTATTCCCGCATTATACTGGTGGGCGACCTAGAACTTAAATGTATTCCCGCATTATACTGGTGGGCGACCTAGAACTTAAATGTATTCCCGCATTATACTGGTGGGCGACCTAGAACTTAAATGTATTCCCGCATTATACTGGTGGGTGACCTAGAACTTAAATGTATTCCCGCATTATACTGGTGGGCGACCTAGAACTTAAAAGTATTCCCGCATTATACTGGTGGGCGACCTAGAACTTAAATGTATTCCCGCATTATACTGGTGGGCGACCTAGAACTTAAATGTATTCCCGCATTATACTGGTGGGCGACCTAGAACTTAAATGTATTCCCGCATTATACTGGTGGGCGACCTAGAACTTAAATGTATTCCCGCATTATACTGGTGGGCGACCTAGAACTTAAATGAAAAGACAGAAATGTATTCCTCTCGTTATTCAGGTGGGAGCCTGTCTTTAAAACTTGAAATAAAAAGACTGAAACCAACATATCCTATTTGAGGGCGGATGAACCCAACATATCCTATTTGAGGGCGGATGAACCCAACAGATCCTATTTGAGGGCGGATGAACCCAACAGATCCTATTTTAGGGCGGATGAACCCAACAGATCCTATTTGAGGGCGGATGAACCCAACAAATCCTATTTGAGGGCGGATGAACCCGACAGATCCTATTTGAGGGCGGATTGACCCGACATATCCTATTTGAGGGCGGATTAACCCGACATATCCTATTTGAGGGCGGATTAACCCGACATATCCTATTTGAGGGCGGATGAACCCGACAGATCCTATTTGAGGGCGGATTAACCCAACAGATCCTATTTGAGGGCAGATGAACCCAACAGATCCTATTTGAGGGCGGATGAACCCAACAGATCCTATTTGAGGGCGGATGAACCCAACAGATCCTATTTTAGGGCGGATGAACCCAACATATCCTATTTGAGGGTGGATGAACCCGACAGATCCTATTTGAGGGCGGATGAACCCAACAGATCCTATTTGAGGGTGGATTAACCCGAAATATCTTTAAGACTTGAAAATGTCTTACCTTGAATACTTGCTGGGGATTGGGATGAATTTTCCTTTTCTACCTTCCTCATTTTATTATTATTATTCTTTTTTTTATTCTTTTATTTTTGTTTTGTTTTTGCATAGCTTCTTCCTTCAAAGACTACCTCCCTTGATTTACTTACCTGTTGGGGGGTAAAATGTTATCAGCTGGGGGTACCTGACTTCCAGAAAATTTTCAAAATGGAAGGAAAATTTTCTGCCCCAGTTTGATAATATCCCTTGTGGCACGCAGTTCTGGCATCAATGCCATTTCCTTTACCTGTTTCAAATCAAACAAAATTGTCAGTTTAAACATGGTGGTTGGTTGTGATACTCCTGCTGGGATGGTTTTCCCTTTCTCCATCCTTGCTCTGCGTTCAACAACTTGTTGGGGATGATATTATGTGCTGGGGATAATCCCTTCCTGCTGGGGAATATCCCTTTTCTTTTGTGGCATAGCTTGGAAACTGGCATTTCCCCGACTTTTTAGTCTAGTATGGATTTCGCCAAATCATGCTCACTGCTTTCCTTGCTTTGTCCACGGGCCTTGGCCTTTAAGGTTTATAACCTTGGTTTTGGCAAGGATAGAACGCTCGTCAATCCTTTTGTCAATTTCCCTTTGCTGGGGATATCTTTTTTGATACTGGCCTCGCGCTTGTTCCTCGCTGACTATACCATTTGGATATACTAGTCAGATCTCATCTTGAAAGCTGATGGCATATTTTGAAGTCATTTCATACTTGTTCTGACCGGACAGACTCTATTGGGGAAAAATTTTTATGAAAGGAGAAAGATAACAGAGACACAATAAAATACAAAGGAAACGATGACTCTTTTACAAAAGAAACTATAAATAAAAACCTATCAAACGCAGATACCGACTCTAATGGCCATGACATGCGTATGTGGCCTATCCTCTGCCGTCAATCATCTTTTAAGATCTTCCATTGGCGATTCCCCCTCTGCTTCTCAATCTTATTCGACTTGTAGTTCCCGAAGGGTTTTCACTATCAAGTCTCTCTCATTTTGGTTTTCTTTCAGCTTTCATCGCCTTATGGTGCCTGTGAAGGTTTTCACCGATAAGACTCTCTCATTTTATATCTCTCTCTAGTTGGGGATTTGGAGTGTTGCTGGTATGACTCTTTCTGTTGGGAGATTAGAGTCCTTTCTGCTGTGGAACAGAATGCTATGTTCGCCGGTAAGACTCTTCATTTGTCTGACTTGGCATTTTTTGAAAACTGATCAGAAGGTCTTTCTTTGGACCGTAATGTGAGTTTTGGATAGGGCTAGAAAGAAAGGGTATAAAAGGCTCAAAAATGCATTAATTTTGGGTTATTTGTTACAACCTTCGGAATTAGATTTATTTACATCAAACGCAACTTTTTGCCCCAGTTTCCTGCTTGGGGATATTTTAATTGATTTCTTTTTCATTTTTTCAAAACTATGACCGAGCCGTGAAGCGCCTACGTATCCTCTTTGAGGAATCAGGTCAAACGTAGTTCCCAATTCCTCTTTTTCATTTGACTTTCTTTTGTTTGTTTTTTTCTTTTCTTTTCTTTTTTTCTTCTTTCATTTTTCTCTTTTTCGTTTTGTTTTTTCTTTCTTTCTCTTTTTTTTTTCTTCTTTTTCGTTGCTACTGATTCCGAACGAGGGGTATGAAAGAAAATAAATAAGGCTCAAAAGGGGTTAACGAAGGATAAAGTGTTTGGGTAGCAGAACAAAATGCCTTCGTCATTCCAGTCTTTAACATATGCCAAGTGCAAACAATACAATTTAAATTTGTAGTCTCTTCTGATGGTGTTGGACTTACAATTATATTCCACATCTGTTTGTTCATTTGTCACTTCTAAAGCACCGTTAGGAGACACTCTCATTATCATGAACGGCTCTCATGCCAATTTGGCGAATCTTGATTTTAATGGTTTTCTTTGTGTTTAACTTGCCCTAGTTCCACATGACTCGGGCTTCAAATAATCCCAAACCGTTCTTATTTCCTTTGAATGCTTTGATCACCTTCCCAGGGTTTTATGATTAACTTTTAAGATTAGGCCCAAACTGGGTGCGCATGTCATGTCCCTAGAATCGGCTTTGAACAAAAATGGTAAAATGACTAAACAAAAAGATGACTGGGAATAATCAAAGACCGGATTTTGCATTAGACTACCGGCGAAATGGTTTGAATATAAAAACAAACAAAAACAACCAGAATAAAATCCTAACACAAACTGGACAAAATTTAAACAAACTGCTATGACAAAATGGAAAGATAAGCGGAAAGATATTGACACAAAACAAAATCCGAATTACAATCCTAATAATCCGAACAAACAGGAATGACAACAAAATAAGCCACCAACTGCTTCTTTCTTGTTAACCAAGGAACGGAGCGTCCTCCCATTTTATCAAGATTGACATCTTAGCCACTTGAGCTTCGCATCAATACTGCCAAGACTATTACCAGCTTTAATATCATGTCCTCTGTCAGCAAATTACCAATAGGATTTGAGTGCTTCTGTTATCGGCCTGATCCCAGCAAAGTGCGCACCATGATGTGCAAGTAAAGGATTCTGGGTGTCATTGTCCGGCTTACCACAAACCAACCACCTTAACTTATTTGTAAAACAAACAGGTTAGAATGGACTCAGTCGGTCCTCATTATTGACAACATCTTTTTTTTTCGATTTTTTTTTCCTCTTTTTTTTTCTTTTCTTTTTTTCATTTTGCTCTTTTCATATTTTTTTCTTTTTCTTTTTCATTCTCTTTTTTCATTTTTTTTTTGTGGTCGAATCTTATGGAGATTGCCTACGTATCATGACCCCGCATGAATCAGACCTTGCGTAGTTCGGACCAATAAAAGATAAACAACACTAAACACACATTTTTTTAAAAAAAAATTTAAAACAAACTGGGTTTCAAGGATTTAAAGATTACCCACCAGCTTGAAAATTAAACAATCCGCATGTTCTAATCAAAAGATTGGTAGACTTAAAAACAAAATTCCAGCTCCCTTTCTCTGTTCGACAAATGCAACCAAATGGTTATTTTTTGCAAATGTGGCCCCTTCCAACTTTCACATGAATTTTGAGGCCGGGGAGGATTATTTTGACACTTTAAACTTGTCCATTCTTTTACGAAAATAACCTTTCGACAACTGAAAGATACTCTAAGGCTATTTCGGCAAGAACGGTTTAAGACGCGGCCGAAGCTGGCTCGGCTTATTATGACAAAAGACGGTATTCACATGACCGCTGACTCTTTGATTTTTTTTTCAAAATTACAATAAAAGACTTGGCGTTGTAAACACGACCCTTCAGTGCCTCGGGGACGAAGATTTATAAGGCTGTGTGGGTCCATATCTCAAAATGACCCAAAGGTGGCTGTTTATGCCAAGTCAGCCTTCCGGCGTCCCTTTCGGGAACATTCGGCCCTTTTTATGACAAAACAGCATCACCTGACTTATTTATAACTCTTTTTATCGTTTTTCAAATGAGAAAAGTCAATATTGCAAACACGGCTTTTCAACGTCTCGGGGACGAAGATTTTTAGGCTGTGGGGGTCAACTGGACCAAGTCTTAAAAATGACCCAAAAGTGGCTGTTTATGCAAGTCAGCCTTCCGGCGTTCCTTTCGGGAACATTCGGCTATGTCTTGATAAAACAGCGTCACCTGACTTTCTTTATGACAAAATTAAAATTTGACATATATTTTTTATTTATTTGTTTCTTGGCTATTTTAGCAAAAGGTGGGTTGGACATCACCCGACTTATTTATGACAAGATTAAAATTTTTGATTTTTAGCTATTTTAGCAAAAGGTGGGGTTGGACCCGATGAGGGTTGCCTACGTATCTCACATCCGGTGAGAATCAAACCCGCGTAGTTCGGGCAAATAAACTATTTTTGAGAAGACCCTTTTCCATTTTCTATATATTTTATTTTATTATTATTTTCACAACAATCAAATAAACTATTATTCTATTATTTTCATTTATAACAAACAAACGAATTAACGAAAAACATAAAACATTCCTTCTTTTTTAGAAGGTGGGGTTGGACCCGATGAGGGTTGCCTACGTATCTCACATCCGGTGAGAATCAAACCCGCGTAGTTCGGTCCTCGTGAATAAGTAAATGAACAATATTTTTTTAATTGGAATTTGTGAAAGAACTGCTTCAAAAGAAGAAAGGAAGTATATATATATTTTTTGATTGATTTCTTTTTGAAAGAAACACTTGTAAAAATTCCTTTTCTATTGATTTTCACTTTGAGGATTTCAAAAGTAAAAGGAGGATATGTTTTCCTGAATTTTCATTTGTTTTTTTTTATTCTAAAGAAAAAGAAAATATATTGGGAATTTTACTTTTAATAAAAGGAATGCTTCTAAAAAAAATATTTTTTTTGAATTTTGAATTTTCTTTTCAATTTTAAAGAAGAATCAAAATATTTTCGGATTTTCTTTTGAACCTTTTTTTTGGATTATATATATATTTATTTTGGAACAAATAATAAAATCACGTTCAACGCCCGACTCTTTTTATATTTTTTTATTTTTTTTTGTATTTTTATCATTTTCATAGACAAGCAAACTAAAATAAAAAGAAATATTTTTTTTTAAAAAAAAACCAGACTTTTCATTTTCATTTAATGGCAACACAAACCGTTTTTTTTTTATTTTTTTTTTATTTTTTAAAACAAGACAGAACAATGATGATTTTTTTCTTCTATTTTTCTTTGCTTTTAATATAACAAACTAATTTTCATTTTCTCAAAATTTCGGCAGAGTTTCGATACTACTCGGACATTGATTTTTCTCAAAAAATAAGTAGTTATATCTCTACACTGTCATTTTTTCTCCTCTTTTTCACGACTCTTTTTTTTTTTAACCTGTGGAAAATAATGAAAACATACAAAATCTTTTTTGAATTTTCATGCTTTGTTTTATTTGTAATTTTATTTTTTATATTTATTATTTCTTTCAAAAATGTGGCATGGGAGACATAATGATTTCCAAGACTTCTTGGATTCCGCAAATGCTCCCCATGCGCTTTTCCCAACATATGAAGCGTGGGGGACATATGGGAATTCCAAGACTTCTTGGATTCCACAAATGTTCCCCATGTGCTTTCCCCAAAAATGAAGCGTGGGGGACATAGGGAATTCCAAGGCTCCTTGGATTCCACAAATGTTCCCCATGCTTTGATTAAAATAACCCCATGCTGGAAATGACCAAATGACCCATACGCCCTTGACTAAATACAACATGTAGCACATAGGATGCCGAAAGATTGTCTATTATTTTCAGGTTGCTTGTCCTAGACGGACCCAACCCCTATGTTGAGTCCCCTAAGTCAAATGCACATGATGCAAATAAACGTTCCTACTAGGGATCCGGCATGTGGCTTTGTTATACTAGGTTCAAAAAACCTGGGTCGGTGTTCTAGACAGTGTACCCGAGCGGACAACTCGAGCTGAGGAAGGAGCTCCTTTCCGGGAACCAAAAGGCCAGCCGGCTTAGAAACTTTCCGAGCCTCTTTTATTTAGGGTATGACACTAACAGAATAGGGAGTCTCAACCAGTAAGCACATCCCCGGAGGTAAGAAGAGAAGGGTTTCGGCACAGTTTATATACAGTTCAAATAATATCAAAGCGGTAAAAGCAGCATTTAACACATTAGGCTCAAAACATGTAATAATCAGATAATAAATAAAGCCAAATAATAACAATTATTCTAAGCTCGAATTCTTAACCCTGAACCAGTGGTTCTGGGTAAAAAATCCCCAGCGGAGTCGCCAGAGCTGTCACACCTCCTTTTTCCGCGCCCGAGGGGCGCAAGGGAGTTTTTTCCAATTAAAGGACAATCGAAACGGGATTGGTTTAATTATTTCAGAGTCGCCACTTGGGAGATTTAGGGTGTCCCAAGTCACCAATTTTAATACCGAATCGAGGAAAAGAATGACTCCATATTACAGTCTGCGTACCAGAAATCCGGATAAGGAATTCTGTTAACCCGGGAGAAGGTGTTAGGCATTCCCGAGTTCCGTGGTTCTAACACGGTCGCTCAACTGTTATATTCGGCTTGATTATCTGATTTTATACAAGTATGAACTTATGTGGAAATTTTAACCTTTAACCGCTTTATTATTATTGTTTTTACAAGAATGTGAACATCGCTTAAAACACGTCTTTGGACTGCGTCACATGAAATGCACCCAGAATCCGGAACGCATTTTATTTGATGTTTTGAGATTTGGATTTGGGTCGCATGAAATGCGCACCCGAGCTTAAGAAAGTAAATTATTAAACACGCGGCTAAAGAGACTATCGCGTTATTATTTTGCGGAGGCCGTGAAATTTGCTAAACGAACCTCCTGAATTCTAAGTAATTTTAAACAAGTATTTACTGAGGGCCCCGCAATTTGTGTTTTTATTCGGCGAGGCTCATCTCATTCTTATTTTTTAAAAGGAATTTGCAACGTCATTGAAATGCATCTCAAACCACGTCACAATCAATGCACCCGTGATTAGAGACATATTTCGATTTCGTTGAGATTTGGATTTGGGTCACATAAATGTGCACCCGAGTTTAGGGAGATAACGTTATTAAAGGCGCGCCTAAAGCAACTAGCGCATTATTATTTTTAGGTAGGGCCGTGAAATTTGCTAAACGACCCCTCCCGGAATCTAAGTATTTAATACATATATTTTTGTGAGGGCCCCGCAATTTGTCCCTTTTATTTGGCGAGGCTCGTCTCATTTTATTTTTTATTATTATTATTTATTGTTTATTTTTTTTTATATTTTTAAAGGAATGCCATTTTTACGCCTTTAACAATACTAAACCTTACGGCTTCTTTACAACTACAATCTCATAACTTGTCAAGATTTGATAAAAGAAGTCAAGCGAATGAGTGTTTCGGGCGTAGTAACAACACGTACTAATACTAATCTTGTCCAAACAAACTAAGACAATGAATGGACGAGCGAATCAACGTCAAACTGTGTCTTAGGACTACTACTACAACTAAATCAAATGACGTCAAGTAAACAATAATAACATAACACAAAAATGAACTAAAATGCATACGGTGAAACATAGGCAGAATATCAACTGATATATTGCAACTTCAAACATTGAACGTAAAATTTCTTTAATCCAATACATCGAGGCTTAACTAACCTGAATAAACAGAAATGCATAGAGCCATGGACCGAACCTCAACATCGACTTCAACGGACAAACTCGACGCGCCGGACCTCGACGAACAAAGACGACCTCAACGGACTACACGACAACAGTGCAAGAACAACGATAACATGGCTGGTTGGTGGTCGCGTTTGGATAGTATAGCTGAAGCAGTGGTGTTTGGACGGTGTTCAGTGGGCTAGACGGGGTGATGGTTGTTTGACGATGGTTGAGGGTGGTCGGAGGTTTTGGTGGACTGGTTCTTTGTCGACTGCTCCTTGGGACGTGGGGGTTTGGGTGTTTGTTGACGATGCAGGCGAGACGCTGTGGGGTCAGCTGGTTGGAGGTGGGTCGACGGAGGGAAGGTGAGGGTATGGCGGTTGACGGAGGTGGTTTTTCTGCTGGTTTTCGTGAGGGTCTTCGATTATGGCGTTTTGACAGTGGTCGGCGATGGAGGAGTTGGGTGGTCGTTCATGGAGTGTTGGTGGTGGGGGGCTGTTCGGAGGTTGACGACGGGGTGGTTTTGGGGTGGAACGAGGGGGGTCGGGCTCGTTTTCTTTTCCAGTAGTTTTTTTTTGTTTCGTTTCCTCAAAGAAGACGGAGGAACAGTGGTGACGAGGGGAGGGGAACTGGTGGTTATGGGCAGTGGTGGACGCGGGGAGCTTAGAGGTGGTAGGCTAGGTAGCGGGCAGCAATGGTGTTCGGACGTAGGGTCGACGAAGGGTGGTGGACGTTGCCGGCGATCGTTTGGGTGGTGGTTATGGTGTTTGGGCGATGGTGTTTGGACGTGAAGGTGACGACGCTGGTGCTACTCGTCGGGCTGGGTAGTGATGATGGTGGAGGAGGGTGGTCCGCGAGGTCGAGTTGGTGGTTTTGTTGGCGATGGAGGTGGTTGTTTGAGAAGGTGGTGCGTTTGGATGGTGGAGGAAGCCACTGGTTTTCAAAGGAGGAGGACGACGATCGTTTTTGCAGTAGGGTTTTCTCTTCTTCTTCTTGTTGAAGAAGAAGATTGAACAGTAGTCCGTTTTTCAAAATTCTCCAAAGTCTTTTTTTGTTGGTCTTTTTTTTCTTTTCAGTAGGTTTTGCTTCTTTTCTCTTTTAAGAAGAAAGAGGAACAGTTGTCGTTCCCCTTCAAAATCCAAAAATCCTCCCGTTCCTTTTGTTTTACCCGTGTATTTAGAATGGGTTTTGCCCAGAATAACGAGCCCACGCGTGGTGGGGTTCAAGGCATATGTCCCCCACGCGTGGTGGGGTTCCCCACGTGTCCTGGACACGGTTTATTATGGGCTAGGTCCGAAAATTAGGCCTAAAACCGGGTAGTTTGAACCCGAATATTATTCTTTTGCCCGGACCCGAGAAATAGGAACACGTTGCTTAACTAGTCCTATGTAAACAAAATAACTACCAAAAATAAGACTAGTATTTAAACAAAATTATATCTTTTTAAATATTTTTTCAAGGTTTTAAAATAGCTACAAAATATTAATAAAACTATTTGTAATTTTCGTTTTTTTTTAAAATATTAAGATAAAATATGAAATAAATTTTTTTGTATTTTTCAAAGTTAAAATGACTATAGAATATTAATAAAACTATATTTATTTTTTTGTAATTTTCGTTCTTTAATAATGACAAAAATATGAAGTAATATTTTTTGTATTTTTTCAAAATTATAATGACTATAAAACCTTAATAGAACTATATTTCGTTTTATTATTTTTTTTTTTTTGTAATTTTCGAAATTATATAAAGTAAAAAAAATAAAGTGCAATTTTTGATTTTTTTCAAGTTTATGAGGGATACATAAACTAAAGTTTATATATATATTTTGAAATTTTTCTTTTTGCAATGAAATAATGTAAAATAGTTAAACTAGCTATACTAGTCCTAAATTAGATATTTAAGCTTAAGAACGTAAAAATTCCCGGGGAGGGTCAAAAATCACGTGCTTACAATAAACATTTAAATAATATCAGAAGATGAAATTAAACGGAAGACTTAGATGAATATAATACAAAAAATCGATACGAAAAGCCAACATATGTCTCTACCCAGAAATCGGTGTCACAACATTCACAGACCGTCTATGACTATTACATACATATGTCTGAAGGAAAGAAACACAGTCTGTCTCGGATACAAGTGATAATAGAACATAGTAATAGATAGAAGAGATGTCAAGCCTGCGGACGCCTGCAGGACTACCTCGGAATCTCTGTGGACTGAAGGCTGGCTCCCAAGCTACTAACCCAATGCTAATCCGATATATGCACAGAGTGTAGAGTGTAGCATTGGCACAACCGACCCCATGTGCTGGTAAGTGTCTGGCCTAACCTCGGCGAGGTAGTGACGACACTAGGACCGGATTCCAGATAAACCTGTGCAGTTATATAACATATGGCGGGAAATAAACAGGAATAAGCAGTTTAAATGAGAGGGGGTACATGCTTACATATCAAATCCAACAGAAACTTAATACGATATGAAAGGACAATTCAATATCTACAACAATACAATAACAATACTGATGCGGCGCGCAACCCGATCCCTTATCATTTAATATTATTGCGGCGTGAAACCCGATCCACATATATAACTGTTGCGGCATGCAACCCGATCCAATATAATATCTGTTGCGGCGTGCAACCCGATCCATAAATATATATAATAATGTTGCGGCACGCAACCCAATCCATAAATATACATAATAATGTTGCGGCGTGCAGCCCGTCCCAAATATACATTCAACAGTGATCATAATAACAGTCTCGGCAAGGGGTCAACAATAAACTACACTATCCAGGCAAAGGAATTCAACAGTAGAAGTATATACGTTCCGGCAAGGGAGAATCGGCTATAACCAATCTTAACTCACCTCCTACTCATCTCAATTATCACCATTTCTCAATCATAAGTATCTTCCACGAAAATAAACTTAAGTCTTTACTCATTATCAAGAATTCACCCACTATAGCATTCGTAGTATCATTTAAGAATACAACAAGTACAAAAAAAGGACTCACGGTCATGCTCAACACCAACTTATAGATACTCGTCACCATGCCTATACGTCGTACTCAACAAGAAATAATTAGCAAATAGGACTCAACTCCTAATCCCTCAAGCTAAGGTTAGACCGAACACTTACCTCGATGTCTCGAACACAACTCAAGTTTCAATTATAGCTTTACACATTGATTCCACTACCAATTCGCTTGTATCAAGCCATAAGTTACTTACTTACATCAATAAATGCGAAATGAATCAATTTGAATGCATGAAAATGAGTTTTCCAAAGTTTTTACAAAAAAAGTCAAAATCGCCCCTGGGCCCACATGGTGAAAACCCGAGGTTCGAACCAAAATCGATTACCCATTCCCCCACAAACACAAATATATAATTTGTTTTGAAATCGAACCTCAAATCGAGGTCCAAATCCCAAATATTTGAAAAACCTAGGTTCTACCCAAAACACCCAATTTCCTCCCATGAAAATCATTGATTTTAAGTTGAAATCATGTTAAAGGAGGTTAAGGAGTGAAGAAAATGAGTTAGAAATCACTTACCAATGTTTTGGAGAAGAAGGGTTGTTTGAAAAATCGCCTCTTATGTTTTTGGGGTTTTGAAAAATGACTGAAAATCCCGTCTATTTATACCCCACTTAGACCCCCTGTGCGGACCGCACAAAATGGACTGCGGCCGCACAGGCCTTCATGAGGGTACTGCGGTCCAGTGCCCTGTCCGTACCGCACAAAATGGACTGCGGCCGTACAGGCCTCCACCGCGCACCGCACAAAGCCGACCGCGGACCGCATTGGACCCCTTCCGCGGTCGCACACATTTTTGTGCGGACCGCACTGTCGGGTTCAGAGACCTGCAACTTCTCTGAACCTACAACAACTGTGTTTTTTGGGCCTAGGCATCCCGGAACCTACCCAAAACTCACCCGAGCCCTCGGGGCTCCAAACCAAATGTACACAAAATCCTCAAAAACATCCTACGGACTTATTCGTGCAATCAAATCGTCAAAATAACATCATGAACATCAAATTAAATCTCGAGATCTATGAAATTTTCTCAAAACTTCTTTAAACATCAATTTTGTGATTTAAGTCCGAATCACGTCATATGGCATCCGTTTTTCACCAAATTCCACAGAAACGTCTTAAATCATATATAAGACCTGTACCGGGCGCCGGAACCAAAATACGGGCCCGATACCATCATGTTCTAAGAAAATTTCATTTCAATTTTCTTTAAACAATTTCAGAAAACAATTTCCTTTAAAAATTCATTTCTCGGGCTTGGGACATCGGAATTCGATTCTGGGCATACGCCTAAGTCCCATATTTTCCTACGAACCCTCCGGGACCATCAAATCATGGGTCCGGGTCCGTTTACCCAAAACGTTGACCGAAGTCAAATTTATTCATTTTACAGTCAAAGCTTATTATTTTTCACAGATTTTCACATTTAAGCTTTCCGGCTACGCGCCCGGACTACGTACACAAATTGAGGTGACTCAAAATAAGGTTTTCAAGGCCTCAGAAACACAGAATTTAATTTAAAGCAAGTGATGACCTTTTGGGTCTCCACCTCTAAAACAACTGTTCGTCCTCGAACGGATAGAAGAATAAAGTACCTGAGTCGGGGAAAAGATGGGGATAACGGCTCCGCATATCGCGCTCGGACTCCCAGGTCGATGCCTCAGGAGGATGACCTCTCCACCGAATACGAACAGAAGGAAAACTCTTCGACCTCAACTGACGAACCTGTCGGTCTAGAATAGCTACCAGCTCTTCCTCATAAGAAAAGTCCTTGTCCAATGGGACAGTGCTGAAATCTAACACGTGGGATGGATCGTCGTGATACTTCCGAAGCACGGACACATGAAACACTGGATGCATGGCTGATAAGCTCGGCGGCAATGCAAGTCTATAAGCCACCTCTCCCACTCGATCAAGAATCTCAAACGGACCAATGAACCTAGGGCTAAGCTTGCCCTTCTTCCCAAATCTCATTACGCCCTTCATAGGCGACACTCGGAGAAACACCCGCTCACCGACCATAAAAGCCACATCTCAAACCTTGCGATATGCATAACTCTTTTGCCTGGACTGAGCTGTACGAAGCCTATCCTGAATAATCCTGACCTTGTCTAATGCCTCCTGAACCAGATCCGTACCCAACAACCAAGCCTCTCCCGACTCAAACCATCTAACCGGAGATCGACACCGCCTCCCATATAAAGCCTCACATGGAGCCATCTGGATACTCAATTGGTAGCTGTTATTGTAGGCGAACTCTGCTAAAGGCAAGAAATGATCCCACGAACCTCCAAAATCGATGACACAGGCTCGGAGCATATCCTCCAAAATCTGAATAGTCCGCTCGGACTGCTCGTCCATCTGAGGATGAAATGATGTACTCAACTCAACCTGAGTGCCCAACTCTCGCTGAACTGCTCTCCAGAAAAGTGAGGTAAACTGCGTACCTCGATCCGAAATGATAGACACAGGCACACTATGAAGACGAACAATCTCCCGGATATAGATCTCAGCTAACCTCTCGGATGAATAGGAGAATGCCATAGGAATGAAATACGTTGACTTGGTCAGCCTATCAACAATGACCCATACTGCGTCGAACTTCTTCCGAGTCTGTGGGAGTCTAACAACAAAATCCATAGTAACCCGCTCCCACTTCGACTCGAGAAGCTCAATCCTCTGAAATAAACCACCAGGCCTCTGATGCTCATACTTAACCTGTTGACAATTCAAACACCAAGCCACATATGCAATGATGTCCTTCTTCATTCTATGCCACCAATAATGTTTCCGCAAATCTTGATACATCTTCACGGCGCCCCGATAAATAGAGTACCAGGAACTATGGCCTCCTCTAAGATCAACTCTCAGAGTCCATCCATATTAGGTACATACTCGACCCTGCAATCTCAAAACTCCATCATCATCTAAGGCAACCTGCTTGGCACCTCCGCGCTGCACCGTGTCTCTAAGGACACACAAATGAGGATCATCACGGATACGCTCCTATAACGAAGAACGAGCGACTATGCAAGCTAGCACACAGCTGGGCTCAGAGACATCCAACCTCATGAACTGATTGGCCAAAGCCTGAACATCCAAAGCAAGCGGTCTCTCACCGGCCAAAATATAAGCAAGACTACCCATACTGGCTGACTTCCTACTCAACGCATCGGTCACTATATTGGCCTTTCCTAGGTGATATAAGATAGTGATATCATAATCTTTCAACAACTCCAACCACCTCCTCTATCTCAAATTCAACTCCTTTTGCTTGAACAAATACTAAAGACTTTTGTGATCCGTGAACACCTCACATGCCACGCCATGCAGATAATGTCTCCAAATCTTCAATGCGTGAACAATGGCTGCCAACTCCAAATCATGAACCGGGTAGTTCTTCTCATGAATCTTCAACTGCCGCGAAGCATAAGCAATGACCTTGCTATCCTGCATCAACACTGCACCAAGTCCAATACGAGATGCATCAAAATAGACTGTATAAGGCCCTGAACCTGTGGGCAAAACCAACACTGGTGTAGTAGTTAGAGCTATCTTGAGCTTCTGAAAGCTCGCCTCACACTCATCTGACCATCTAAACTGGCCACCCTTCTGGGTCAACCTGATCATCGGGGCTGCAATGGATGAAAATCCCTCCATGAACCGACGATAGTAGCCTGCCAATCCCAAGAAACTCCGAATCTCTATAGCTGATGCTGGCCTAGGCCAGTTTTTGACTGGCTCAATCTTCTTCGGATCTACTTGAATACCCTCTACTGATACAACATGACCCAGGAATGCAACTGAACTCAGCCAGAACTCACACTTAAAGAACTTAGCATATAGCTGACTATCCCTCAGAGTTTGAAGAACCACTCTGAGATGCTGCTCGTGCTCCTCCCGGTTGCAGGAATATATCAAAATATTATCAATGAAGACTATCACGAATGAATCCAAATAAGGCTTGAACACTCGGTTCATCAAATCCATAAAAGGTGCTGGGGCGTTTGTCAACCCAAATGACATAACCAAGAAATCATAATGCCCATACCGAGTGCGGAAAGCTGTCTTAGGGACATCGGATGCCTTAATCCTCAACTGATGGTAGCTAGATCTCAAATCAATCTTCGAAAATACCTTGGCACCCTGAAGCTGATCAAACAAATCTTCAATCCTCGGCAATGGATACTTATTCTTGATTGTAACCTTGTTCAACTGCCAGTAATCAATACACATTCTCATCGAACCATCCTTTTTCTTAACAAAAAACACCAGCGCATCCCAAGGCGAAACACTGGGTCTAATAAAACCCTTCTCAAGCAAGTCTTGCAACTGTTCCTTCAACTCTTGCAACTCAGGCGTGGCCATACGATACGGCGGGATAGAAATTGGCTGAGTGCTCGGAGCCAAATCAATAAAAAAGTAAATATCCCTGTCAGGTGGCATATCTAGCAAGTCTGAAGGGAATACCTCGGGGAACTCACGAACAACGGGCACATAATCAATAGATGAAACCTCAGCACTGGAATCGTGAACATATGCCAAATAAGCCAAACACCCCTTCTCGACCATGCACCGAGCTTTCACATAAGAAATAACACTACGGGTAGAATGACCAGGAGTCCCTCTCCACTCTAAACGAGGCAAACCCAGTAAAGCTAAGGTCACAATCTTGGCATGACAGTCCAAGATAGCATGGTAAGGTGATAACCAGTCCATCCCCAATATAACATCAAAATCGACCATGTCTAAAAATAACAAATCTACACGAGTCTCAAGACCCCCAATCACCACAATATAAGAACGATGGACTCGATCAACCATAATAGAATCACCCACCGATGTAGACACATAAATAGGAATATTCAATGAATTACTAGGCATAACCAGATACGGTGGAAAATAAGATGACATATACGAATATGTAGACCCTGGATCAAATAACACTGAAGCATCTCTATCACAAACCAGAACCGTACCTATAATAACTACATTTGAAGCCTCAGCCTCAGGCCTGGCTGGAAGAGCATAATATCGGGGTTGGGCCCCACCACCCTGGACTATATCTCTGGGACGGTCTACAGTTGGCTGGCCTCCACCTCTAGCGGTCTGAGCTCCACCTCTAAATCCTCTACCTCCACCTCTAGCACATCTACCCCCACCTCTAGCTAGCTGGACAGTCTGTTGAACACCTGGTGCCTGAACCATAGCACGGGAACCCTACTACTGTGACAGAGTACCCACCAACCTCGGACAAGTCCTCCTGAAATGACCATACTCACCACACTCAAACCATCCACCTAAGTGTTGTGGCTGAGGAAACTGAGATTGACCCTGGCGACCTGAATGACCACCCCGAAAACTCTGGAGCGGCGGTGCACTAATAGGAGCTGGTGGTGCACTGTAGGACTGCTGATCAAAATACTGCATCTACGGACCACGACTACCTGAAGTACCGTGAGAGACCTAAAGAGCATACTGAAAGGGCCTAGGAGGATGGCCTCTACCATATGAATCTCTGCCTTCGGACGAGGCACCACCGAATCTACCTGAATGACGAGGCCTCTTATCCGACCCATGACCACCTCCCTGCGACAGAACCATCTCCACTCTCCTGGCCATATTGGCCGCCTCCTAAAAAGTAATCTCACTTCCAGTCTCCCTAGCCATCTGAAAACGAATCGGCTGAATAAGACTATCAATAAACCTCCTCACCCTCTCTCTCTCGGTAGGAAGTATGACAAGAGCATGGCGATCCAAGTCGATGAATTTGGTCTCATACTGGGTAACAGTCATGAAACCCTACTGGAGGTGCTCAAACCGCCTCCGATAGGCCTCTCTCTGAGGAATGGGGAGAAACTTCTCTAGAAATAGCTGTGTGAACTGCTCCTAAGTCAAGGTTGGTGATCCAGCTGGTCTAGCTAAGCAATAATCCCTCCACCAAGTCTTAGCGAATCCAGACAAGCGAAATATAACAAAATTGACCCCATTGGTCTCAACAATACCCATGTTCCTGAGAACCTCGTAGCAGCTGTCTAGATAATCTTGGGGATCCTCACTAGATGCACCGCTGAAAGTAGAAGTGAAGAGCTTGGTGAACCTATCCAACCTCCACAAAATATCGGCAGGCATAACTTCTCCATCACCGGTCTGAGCAACCACACCTGGCTTTACTTCTCCAACTGGCCGAACCGCTAGAGTCTGAATCTGGGGAGCTACCTGCTCTGAAGTGCGAGTAGCAGGAGTCTGAGCCCCTCCTCCAGCCTGAGAGACGGCTGGTGTTACAGGAAGCAATCTTTCTCGGGTGACACTTGTGAGCACGTGATTTTTGCCCTATATGAATTACTCCCATAAATTCAAAACAAAGAAAATTTTCCATTATTTGCAATTTTGTGGATTTTTGTGGTATTTTCTGTTATTATTTGCATATTGTCTGTCCATGTTAATTTTCTTTAATTAATAAAAAATACAAAAATACATGGCATTTGCATTTAGGATTTAATTCTACATTTTAAGATTAATTAGAAAATTAGTTATTTATAAAAAATGGGAAAATTACAAAAAAATAGTTTAATTTACACTTTTAATTTTAATTTTAATTTTTGAGTAGTTTTCCTTTAATTTGTTTTCTTAATCAATTGTGATAACTATTTAGGTTTAATTAGTGTTTTTGATAAGTTAATTGAGTTTTAGGATTTAATTCAGATTTTATTTTAATTTTGAAAAAAAAAGAATTTTTGGAAAAATTGATTTGAAATAGGACAAAAAAAAGAATGAAGAAATTAGATTTGGGCCTAGTCTTTAGAGTTTTACACCAACCCAAGTCATTTCCCTCCTGAAACCCACTCCCCAAACCCAACCCGTCCCTGTAACCCAGTCCAATCCACTCCCCCAACCAAAACGACCCTGTTTAGGCTAGTTTTGATCTAGGCTGTCGAGGTTTTGAGATCCAACGGCTGGGAAGTGGGGGTGGTTTTAATATATTAATGTTCGAATTCCTCACCCCCCCCCCCAATCTCTCATCTCTTTCATCTCTCTCTCAGAGACACTCCCTGAACCCTAGTCTACCGCCCCCTTTTCCCACCGCCTTTGGGTGGCGGCGCCTCCTCCAATCCTCACCAAATTAACACCCTAGCACCTCTTCACCCTCCTATGTCCAAATCTTGACTTGATTTCTTTCAAATCCCCCGGGAACTTCTCGAATCTTGATCTGAAGAGAAGAACCCTAAATCCCAAAGTCCAAATCAACGGGCCCGTTTGAAGATTTAAGACCGTAATAGACATTATTCGTGTGTTTTTGCATGGAAACACACGGTTAGGGTCTATTCTGGTCAATAAATCGAAGAGTCCTTCAAGGTTTATCAAGTCTGCTTCGGGCCAGTTTTAGTTATCTTCCTTGTTTGTTTTTTATTTATTTATCTTTTCTTCTATTTTTCTGCTTCGTCTCCTCTTCTTGGATTATCTTAGTTGTTCCGGAGTTTTGTTGTTCATGCATGGTTAATTCAGAATCTTTTCTTAATCAGTTAATTAGTTCATTTAATAGTTTAGTTAATTCCCTTTACTTGTGTTAATTAGCAGTAATTTAGTTTAGGTTTTAAATTATGAAAATTATTCCAGTACTTGGATTATTCTGCCTTTAAGAGGCTTATAGAATTTAGGGGTTTTAATGTATGATTTGGGATTTTAGTTGTTGCTGATCCATCTTGCAAATGTAGCCCGTGTAATTTGGTCTATATCTTTGGGTCAATTTGACCCGTTTGGATTTCTGATGTAATTTTCAGAGGGTCTGAGGGGTAGCTTGGAAAATTGGCATAGAGAATATTTTTGTAACATCCTAAGGAAGCTTCTAGGAAGCTGGGGTGGGGGCTATTTTGAATTCTGAAAATTAAACTAAGGGCACCTAGGCTAAAATGAAAATTTCAGATGGTGCAAAGTGCAAATTTGATTTTCTTTAAGCTGCCCTAATAGCTTGCCTATAAAGGCATCCTAACTTGACACTCAAGTCAGAAATTAAAAGGAAAAACCCAGAAAAATCACAAAACGGATGAAAGTTTGAGAGATTACTGTTCCATTGCAATCTCTGCCTTGAATTTTGAAGTTTTCCATTCCTAAACAGTTTCTGATTCTCTTTGGTGTTGAAAAATGGTTTGAATTGGGGTTCTAAAAGTACTGGTCCAAGTTTTTCTATCCATTTACTATTTCATTGATTCATCTTGGGCTATTCACTGTTGTTCTGGTTAAATCTGGGTTTCCTGCTTCTGCTAGCTGTTGATCTTTCATTTCTTTGGTGTTTCGTTTGTTTATCATCGGGTACGCGCTCTTGAACCTCAATGGTTTATGAAATGGATTCGCAGAATGAAATGAAAAGCTGTCTTAAAGCATAATTTTAGTTTAGTCTGATTTATGTAGTATTGTTTCAATTTTGTCTTCTGGATGTGATGTATTATATTGGTCAATTGAGTTTAACTTGGATAATGTAAGCTCCTATTAATGCATTTAACTTAGGACTGACATAGATTGGGGAATTTGTTGATTGAACTATGTAGTTTAAATCCTGCATATTAAACTTGGGGTATGGATTGCCTGGAATACTTTTACTGTGCAGTTTCGTTTAGATTGTTGTCAGTATTGATGGTTATGGAAGTTCATGAAGTTAGGATAGTTAAATGTTTCTCTTAAAGTGCAGTGTATATAGAATTTTGTTAGTAAAAAAAAGGCTCAAGTTGTTTAAAAGAGTAAGAGCAGATGGCCTGTTGAATAAATTGAATCTCAGAATACTTGTTTGGTCTACTAGTGATTTATCAAGTTTTAAAAATGCAAAGGTAAAATGCCAAACTAGCAGCATGTCTTCTTTATTAGGTTTGCATCTTATTATGAGCATTGGGCTCAATGTTGGCCCAAATTCTAGAATCACACTTCAGACGCATGTGCAGTATTTTGGCTACATTTGATCCTATTGAAATTGGGCTCATTTTGAACACAGATTCGAATATATTTGGCAATGGTTTGCTTTTGCCCTTTTGAATTTGCTTCGTTGCAAAGAGTTCCATCCTCTCATTTATTTGGCCTTCCGCGCAAAGGCATTTTTTTTAAGAAAAAAAAAACGTTGAGTCATTTAAAATCACTACCTGTTCATTTCCTTTTGCATAACTCTGAATGATTAGTTAGGATCCTTGTAGTCCATTTCCCTAATTGTTTAGGTTCATTAATTATCTAGGTGCGCCATATTCAATAAAATAGTTTATGGCCCTCTTGTTTTAATTTAGAAACCTCTTTGTTGAAATAATTCGAGGTGTGTCGTGCCGAATAAAATCATAATCACATGGCCCTCATTTTAATTAATTTTGTTTTATCCTTAGGAATCGAGGCACGCTTAGCGAATTTCCCATGGCCCTCGAAAAGTTGCAAATGCGTAGCTACTTTAGGCGCGTTATTTTAATAATTTACTTTCCTTAAACTCGGGTGTGCATTTCATGTGACCCAAATCCAAATCCTAACAACGTTGGATAAAATATGTCGCAGATCACAGGTGCATTTCATATGACGTGATCCAAAGACGTGTTCTGTATAACGTTGAAATCTTCCTAAAAATGAATTAAAAGCAGTTTAAAGTTAAAATGCACACAGGTTCAAAAGTGTTCTAAAATTAGGTAATAGGCCAATTATAATAGTTGAGCGACCGTGCTAGAACCACAGAACTCGGGAATGCCTAACACCTTCTCCCGGGTTAACAGAATTCCTTACTCGGATTTCTAGTTCGCGGACTGTAATACAAAGTCAGTCTTTTCCTCGATTCGGGATTTGAACCAGTGACTTGGGACACCATAATTATTCCAAGTGGCGACTCTGGATCTTTTATTAATATAACCCCGTTTCGATTGTCCTTTAATTGGAAAAACTCCCGTATACCCTTTCGGGGTGTAGGTAAAAAGGAGGTGTGACAGCTCTGGCGACTCTACTGGAGACAAGAACCCAGAATCTCTGGTTCAAGGTTCAAGAATTCGAGCTTAGATGAATTGTTATAGTTGGCTTTATCCATTATTTGATTTTGTTACATGTTTGGGCCTAATGTGCTAATCGTTGCTTTTACCACTTTGATATTATGTGAACTGTATATAAACTGCTACGAAACCCCTCCTCTCTCTGAGTCTTCTAAATCATGGATAAGTGTGCACTTCGTGTGACTTCTCTTCTGTTAGAGTCATATCCCAAATTTAGAACGAGGTTCGGACAAGTTGCAAAGCCGGTGAAGCTTATGTATTCTCGGTACGCTGCCTCCCTCGGCTCGAGCTGTCTGCTCGGATAAGCCGGGTCTAGAACAATGAACCCAGGTTTTCAAACCTAGTATAACAAGACCTCATGTCGGATCCTTAGTAGGAACGTTTGTTTGCATCACGTGCATTTGACTTTGGAGACTCAACACAGGGGTTGGGTCTGTCTAGGACAGGTGTACCAAAAATGAAAAAGACCATCCTGATGCCTCTTACTTGCTACTTGTGCATTCATTTGCTTCGTATTTGCATGTTGATCGGCTTATAGGGGAAAAGTTGAGAGAAGGGAAATCAATGTGAGGGCTGAGAGATAATTGCATGTTTTTGAAAAACCAATGTCCAAAATATACGGAAACTCTGTCGAAATTTTGAAGAAGAAATTTTTTGTTTTTTAAAGAGAAATAGTGGTTTTTTCAAAATTTTCCGAACTACGCCAGTTTGATTCTCACCGGATGTGAGATACGTAGGCAACCCCAATCGGGTCCAACTTTCTTTTTTGCAAAAATAGTCCAAAAAGAACAAAAAAATTTATGTTTATTGCAAATAAGTAAGGTGATGCCATTCTTATCAAAAATAGCTGAATGTCCCTCAAAAGGGCGCCAGAAGGTTGTTTTTCCAAGAACAACCACCTTTAGTCATTTTTAAAGGTTTTGGATGGTTAGCCGACACAGCCTTAAAATCTTCGTTTTCGAAGTGCTGAAGGCCGTATTGGCAAAGCCAGATATTTTTGTGAAAAATTTGAAAAAAAATGGTCATTTTTCTTGAGTCAAAATGATTCATAATTTTCTTTTAATGAAAATCACCCTAATAAATGTGCAGGATGAGCACAACTCAAAATGAACCTTTCTTAGTCCGTGAAGAGATCCCTTTGGAGCTACATATGTGGTGGCATGATTTGGGGGACGACAGCAGGAAAGTTGTGACAAAAGCGTTGGGTGGTCTTATCGGGCTCTTGAAGGTTAAGCCAAGAAAGGACGTGATTGAGGCCTTGATACCATTTTGGGACCCAGCACATAATGTATTCCACTTTGCTAATTTCGAGTTAACTCCTACACTGGAAGAGATAGCAGGCTACACCAGTTTCGACGGGAATCTTAGAAATCAATACCCGTTGGCACCTAGAACACTAATCCCTCACAAATTTTTGGATTTGTTAAGCATCACTTGGGACATCCGAGACAGAAATTTGACCAAAGGATTCTGTACCTTCTACTTTTTGTACCGACGTTACAGGAATCCCCGTGGCTTCGAGATGCCAGATACCGATCTTACTCACGTGAGAAACCAAGACAAGTGGGAAGTCGGAGAGGATTAGCTTTTATAATGGCGTTCCTGGGTATTTTTATCTGCCCTAGAAAAGATGGGAATATAGAGTTGGGGCTCATGGGGATAGCTGACTTTATGATGAAAAAGGCAAATGGGACCATAGTGCCGATGATTTTGGCAGAAATTTACCGAGCTCTGACCCTTTATCGAGAAGGGGGAAAGTTCTTTGAAGGGTGCAATATGTTGTTACAATTATGTATGGAGGAACACCTTTGCCACCGTCCCGGATACTTAAATTGTGGTATGACTGGCCTCGAGTGCATTGAAAAACATGAAAAGCGGGTAGAAGGTTATCAGTTCCCAGATGGTACAAAAGAATGGCATGCCCACTTGAGATCCTTGACTACAAACAAGATTGAATGGACGTTTGGTTGGCTCTCGGTCCGTGAAGTAATTTATATGTTGGCTGAGGTATGTTTTCTGCTGTTGATGGGTCTTCGTAGTATCCAGCTTTATGCCACGCACTGAGTTCTACGTCATTTAGGCTGATACCAAACCATCCCATACGATGAGGATTTGAGTAGGCAGGTTATTGAGTTGGAACCAAAAGCCGTTTTTCCAGAAGAAAAAGTACATTGGATTTGGCATCAGTGTAGATTCTTAGAGACTAGAACTCAAGTACGAGATCTTTCCAGAGGCGAGGTGGATCCTAGTTACACTGCGTGGTATGGTAAAAGATCCCAAGTTCATCAGGATCCCGAAAGGCTAGCAAAGAGACCCCATGTCCAACAATTTACCGACGGAGTACAGGTGCAATGGGACTGGTTGACCAAAAAAAATGAGTACAGGGCTACCATAAGCAAGTTGGAAAGGCAAGTCATGGATCTTCAGTTTGAAAATGGTTTGCAAGCCGCCGCAGATAAGGGGGAAAGAAAAAACTAACTCAGGAAAATGAAGCCCTCAAAGCTCAAAACCGGAAGATGAAAATAGCTGCTAGAAACCCGGAAAGAAACCGAGCAGATGAAAGGCTTATAAGCAGTCTGAAAAAGAAAGCCCTTGAGTGTCAAGATGACCTAGAAAAGTCTGAGGCCAGTCTGGCGAAAGTCCGGGCTCAATTGGCAGAAAATGCAAAAGGTCGGACACAGTTTGTGCAACAAATGAAGAGAAAGTATGAAGGGACAATCACCAGCCTGAAAAGAAAAGTAACTACTTTGAGAATGAGGCAGCCAAGCAGGTTAAAGATTTCAAAGCTGATAGGGAACATTGTTATGATTTGATGGGCTCAGATGGAGGAAGGAATACAACAGTTGCAAAATCAACACCTTCACGACACTCAGGTGTTAGAAGCCCAGAATCAGTAGGTCGGGCGTCTGCTTCAGGAAAAGGGTAGAATCCAAGAGTGGGTCAGAGCCATTGCCGACTACATTATTGTGAAATGCCAAGCATGTGAGGATATGACTCGCACCACTTTCTTTGCGGCAGTGATGACGTTTGTCCGACAGATAATGAGTGACTTGGAGAGGCTTCAAAGGGATCTTGCATATAGGCCCATGGCAAGACCGAATGATGTCCCGCGGGCCCTAGGAGCATTTGAGGCATTAATGTTTTCATGATTTTCATTAGAGTCTGTTAGGCTGTTTTGCGAGTCTGTATTTCTTTTATTGGAGTCTGTTAGTTTTTTTTCGAGTCTATGTTTTCAGCTTTCTGCTAGGGTCTATTAGTCTGTTTTGAGTTCGTCGGAGTCTGTTAATTTCCCTTTTCGAGTCTATCAGTTTTATAATTTGGTAGGATGAGCCGTTGTAATCACAACTATTTTATTTTTATGGAAAAATTTGAAAATCCCAAATGTTTTATATTTATTTTTGCACTTATCCCCAGAACTACGCTCGGTTTGATTCATGCGGGGTCATGATACGTAGGCAATCTCCATAGAATTCGACCATAACCAAAAGAAAAAAAAAGAGGAAAAAGGGAGGAAAGACAAAGAAAAAAAACAAGAAAAGAAAAGAGGGAAAAATAAGAAACCATGGGGAGGAAACAATGGCAAAACAAGAGAGAGAAATGAGCGGATAAAAACAAAGAGAAATCAAGCATAGAAAGGCATGAGCGAAAAGAAAGGAGAAGAAGTTACAAATGGAAATAAGGAAAAGCCGGGATGACGCAAGCAACCGATCAAATGCATAATAGAAATGGTGCTTAGGTGCATTCATTCCCCAAATGTGCGGTTGCCTATCTGTTAAGATCTAATCACTAACAAGTTTGTTGTTGACAATTCATCACGGAAAGGTGGTTGGTTTGTGGTTACCGAAGTAATAAATCCTCTCCGCAACATAAATCCAAAAGGCAAGGGCGGACAACAACAAAATTGGGTTGGTTAATACCGGTGCCCGAAAGCAGTTGGTTGAACGGGACACTGGTTTGGCTGATGAGGTAAGGATGTTAGGACAACACATGACAGACATGTATCATGCTTGGATGACTAGGAAGGCACCACCCCCGCCACCTCCTAGCTTCCTAAATGCTACCCTTACCCAAACACCGGTCACAGTGCCAGATGATCCCCCATACTCTCCAGATCCACCCGCTTATCATGGCTTTCCCAACCGCCCTAGTAGCTCCATCACTCATCTTCCAGTTACCTTTCCCAAAAATTACCCTCCTGTCTTATCCACCATCCCCAACAATGAACACCCACTCAAAGCTCATGATGCCCAATATTACCCCTCAGAGGTTGCCCACAAGGTTCCCAACTCATACAAGCAGGGTCCGTGGGATGAGCCTCATGTTGAAAATGAAAAGTTCACAGGACTAAAAGGGTGAGATGGGATACCCATGAAGCTGAAAGGCATAGAACAGTCCTTAAAGAACAAGCAAAGAATGGGAGACCAGGGTAGCATGTCTTACAAAGAATTGTTTATGTCCCCCGACATTTGTTTGCCTGCGGGGTTTAAAGTGCCAAAGTTTAACTTGTATGATAGGTGTGGAGATCCGATAGCACATGTGAGGGATTATTGCAGTGAAATAAGAAGTGTTGGCGAGAAAGATGATTTGTTGATGGCGTATTTCAGTGAGAGCCTGACTGGGGCAGCTTTGGAATGGCATAATCGTCAAGATGTTGGTAAGTGGCCTACATTGAGTGACATGGCTCAAGATTTTGTTCGGTGCTTTCAATACAGATCGGGTGTTATCCCAGACCGCTCCTCCCTATCTAAAATGGAAAAGAAGCCGGAGGAAAGCTTTAGGGAGTTTGGGCTCAGATGGAGGGAGCAAGCTGCTCGAGTCAATACCCCGATTGGTGAAGAAGAAATGGTTGAGCTTTTCCTACAAGCCCAGGGGCCCACCTACTTCAGTCATTTAATCCTGGCCTTAGAAAAGCCTTTCAATGATGTGTTAAAAATAGGGGAGCTAGTAGAAGAGGGAATCAAGTCAGGCAAAATCATGAGTTGTTCGTAAGACATTCAGAACATCCCAGTAAGCTTGGGTGGAAGAAAGAGAAACAGAAAAGATGATCAGATGGGCCTTCCTGCTCAACACTTTTAGCCTCGACATCATCCCCGTGGATATCCTTGTGCACCAGATGACCCTCCCCAACGCTAATTCTCTCCACATAACTCCCAAAGTCGTACATCACTTTCCTAGTACCCAGCTCTATAAAATGCCTATCCACCCTCACAAGCCTACCAAAACCCCTCTAGATCAGGTTTTCGGCCCAATCAAGCATTTAAGAATGAGAGGTTGTGGAAGAAGAAAACATCCATTAGGAGAGTCATATGCCAGTCTGTTCCAAAGGCTAAGGAAATTGGACATGTTGAAGTCGATCCAGATAAAAATATCAAACCCTCTTCCAAAGAAGTTTGATTTTTCTCAAAGGTGCGCATATTGCTCAGATGCCCCGGGGCATGACATAGAGAAGTGTTGGAATCTGAAGAACGCGATTCAGAAGCTTATTGATGCAGGCAACATTGTCGTGCAAAATCCAGATGTAACAGACACTAACCAAAGTTTGTCACTTGTGCAAAATGAGACGCATATGGTGGGTATGATTTATTTTGAAAAGGAATATGAGAATTCTTATAGGATCCTCGGAGGTCCACGTGCTACGAAGCTTTCAGCGCTATCAGAGGTTGATCCTAAGAACGAGCAGGCAAAGGGAACCCAAAGGCAATCTGTTAAGAACAATGTTATGGAGACTTGTGAAGGTCCTAGTATTGTTGATGCAGAAGTTAGTGGCTAAGATGTTGAGTTTGATGATTGGAAAGATGATTTTTTCTTGGTTAGCCAGGGAGGAGTTTTAGTGGTTTATTTTGTTGTCATTTCTGCTGTCTGGGTTATTTCAGGGTTGTAATCCGGATATTGTCTTGTGACTCAAACTCTTCTATCCTTTTATTTTGCCTAGTTTGTTTAGTCATAGTAGCCCGTTTAGTGTTGTCTAAGTTTGTTCTAGGTTTGTAACCCCAGTTTAGTTTGTTTGTTTTGTTGTCCAAACCCTTTCACCATCTGTCTAATGCAATTTTCTGTTTTCTGTGATTTCTAGTCATTTTCGTTTAGTTCTCTTTTCTTTTTATAGTTCTTTTCCTGTTGACTCTAGTGACATGACATGCACGCGTAATTCTCAGCCTGGTTTTTAAAGTCAGTCTAATCACGAAGAAATGAAACAATGTTTAAGATGTAGGGACATTCGGGGGAAATAAGTAAAGGCATTTTAAGCTTCAAGCCCGAATTGTGTGAAATTGGGGCAGATAGAACATAAAGAAACCCTATTGAAATGCATCATGCCTCATCGGATTGAAGCTAAAGGCAAGTTTGCCCAAATTGACAATGAGAGTGAGAGTGTTGTCCAATGGTGCTTTGTACTTAACAGTTGTAGAAGGCAAATGTGTGGATATGGATTATCAATTCTGATGCAGTCAAAAGATATTATGTGTGATTTCTTTGGTTTGTTTAATTGTGTTGTTTGCATCTGGCACGCTTTGAAGATTGGAATGACGAAGGGATTTTATTCTGCTATATAAACACTTTATCCTTTGTTACCCCTTTTGAGCCTTATTTACTTCCTTTCGTACCCTCTTTTGGAATCAGTAGCAAAGATAAAAAACGCAAGCGCGAAAGATAAGTAAAGGAAAAGAGAGAAAATAAAAGATGAAAATTGAAAGAAAAAAAAGAAAAAAAAAGAAGAAAAAAGAGGAAAAAGAATAAAGAAAAAACAACAAAACAACAAAAAGAGAAAAAGGAAGAAAGAAAAGAAAAGAAAAGAAAAAGAGAAAGAAAAATCACAACAACAGAGCAATTCCTATGACATGAATTATGTTTGACCTGATTCCTTTTAAGGATACGTAGGCAGCCTTACAGTTCAGTCCCATCAAAATAAAAATCCAAAAGTCCCCAAGCAAGAAACTGGGGGAGAAGTTGTGGTTGTTGTAAGAAATATGATTCCGAAAGTTGTAATTTTGAACCCATGTGAATTGTTTTGAGCCTTTGATATCCTTTATTTTTAACCTTATCCAAAAGCCCACGTTACGGTCCAAAGAAAGACCTTCCGATCAGTCTTTGAGAGATGCCAAGTCAAGCAAGGAGAGGTAATTCATACCAGGGGCAACACTCTCGTCCAAGCAGAAAAATAATGAAAATGAGAGAGTCTTACTGGTGAAAACCCTCACGGGTACCGTAAGGCGATGAGAGTTGAGAGAAATCAAAAATAAGAGAGTCTTATTGGTGAAAACCCTTGCGGGCACCGTAAGGCGACGATAAGTTGAGATAAAAAACAAAATGAGAGAGGATTGATGGTGAAAACCCTTCGGGCACTACAAGTCGAATAAGGATTATGAATCAGATTGGATAATCGGAGTATTGAAGCCCAGTTTCATGGTTTAGGGGTATAACAGGAGTTGAACATCAAACTTGCTCAATAGAATAGGCCACAGGTGCATGTCATGGTCATTAGAGTTGGTATCCACATCTGATAGGTTTCTACTTTGTAATTTTCTTATTAGGATCATCTATTTCCTTTGTCCTTTACTCTGTTCCTTTTGTCTTGTTTACTTCCTCTTCCTGAGTCTGGTTGGTCAAAAAGAGTGAGAAATGACTTCAAAATTTGCCACCAGTTTTCCAATTACACAAAATGGGATCTGGTCAGCACATCAAAGTGACATAAGTTAGGAAAGAACAACGTGCACACTGAGTTGGTAACAATCAACATGCTTTGGGATTCATGTGAAATACAAAGGTTTGGTATATATCAATTCATGAACAATACAACAGATGGAGGGTGTAGGGTGAACGGATCAAAGGTATTTTCTATGATAAGATTGACAAAGAAAGTGGTTAACCAGTGACAAGCAAGGTCTTCCAAGCAAAAATCAAACTTATCATGGCAAGTGAAGGAGCAATAGACCTAAAGGCCAAGGCCAGTGGTTTAAGTCAAGAAAGAACAGCATACGCACTGAGTGGGTGGCAATTGACGTGCTTTGGGATTCATGTGAGACACAAAGGTTTGGTAAATGTCAGTTCATGAGCAATGCAATAGATAGAGGGTATTGGGTCTGAACGAAGAAGAGGTATTTTCTGTGATAAGGATGATAGAGAAAGTGGTTAGCAAGGTTTTCGAGTGGAAGTCAAAGTTATCATGGGAAGTGGAGGAGCAATCACCCTCAAAGTCAAGGCCACAAACCAACCACCAGATTTTAAACTGACAAGATTTTTCTTTGATTGAAACAGGGGTAGAAAATTTTGTTTGTTTCAGAGAAACCCTCCGTAAGGAAAAGCAAGCACCAGACAGGTTTGACCGTAAATTTTCAGGACCCTCCTAGAAAATGGGACCTAGTTTAAAATTCAAAACAATCATGAGTAGCATAATCTAGCATAAATATATCCCAAAGGAATATAAGTTGGCTTCAAAGTTTGCATGTTTAAGATAGGATTCAATTAGGAGTTTTCAGGACCCTCCTGGATAATGGGATGTAATTTTAAAACTTGCTTGGATAACAAGACTTAGCATAAGACATATCTTCAGAAGACATAATTTAGCTTTAAAATTGTCATTTAAATAGGAGTTGTCAGGAACCCCCTGGATAACGAGATCTAGCTTTCAAATTCTTGATAATGTTTGATAACATGATTCAGTTTAACACTCACAGATGTGCCCAGCTACCAAACTGGGGCAGAAAATTTTCTTTGTTTTGTCTATTTTTGTTGAAGTCAGGCACCCACTTAGAGAACAGGGAGAAACAGTTCGAGTTCAGCAATCAGGCGCCCACCTTGAGAGCACGGGAATACAATTCAAGTTCAGCAATCAAGCACCCACCTGGAGAGCACGGGAATACAATTCAAGTTCAGCAGTCAGGCGCCCACCTGGAGAGCACGGGAATACAATTCAAGTTCAGCATTCAGGCGCCCACCTGGAGAGCACGGGAATACAGTTCAAGTTCAGCAGTCAGGCGCCCACCTGGAGAGCACGGGAATACAGTTCAAGTTCGGCAGTCAGGCGCCCACCTGGAGAGCATGGGAATACAATTCAAGTTCAGCAGTCAGGCGCCCACCTGGAGAGCACGGGAATACAATTCAAATTCAGCAGTGAGGCACCCACCTGGAGAGCACGGGAATACAGTTGAAGTTCAGCAGTCAGGCATCCACCTGGGAAAGGGAAAGCATCTCAGAGTAAAATTCGAGTTCGGCAATCAGGCGTCCACCTGGAGAAAAGGAAAAACATCTCAAATTACAATTCAAGTCGGCAACAAAGGGATTTCGCTGGGAGAATACAAGTCAACAAGGCAACAAGAACCACAAGAGTAAGTTTGAAGATATAGATAGGATTTTTGTAATGCACAGATCATAGTCTAGTCTAGCTTCTTTTTATTTTGACATAGTGTAATAAGGAGTTCAGTAAGCAGTAGCAACAACAACAACAACAGTGGAATCACAGCTTCATGGTAGTCCCAGCTACCGAAACTTTCCGAACTACACTGACCTGATTCCTTTTTAGCCAAGAATATGTAGGCAACCTCGGAAGTAGGGTGCGGTCAAATTTTTTAAAAATGCTTCCCACGGAGTATTCAGCGGGCAAAAATCTCTCGTATACGCTCACTTTATCTTTGCACGAAGACTCTTCGTGTTTCCGAGCAAAGAGGGGCAGCTGTGAGCACGTGATTTTTGCCCTATATGAATTACTCTCATAAATTCAAAACAAAATAATTTTTCCATTATTTACAATTTTGTGGATTTTTGTGGCATTTTCTATTATTATTTGCATATTGTCTGTGCATGTTAACTTTGTTTAATTAATGAAAAATACAAAAATACGTGGCATTTGTATTTATAATTTAATTCTACATTTTAAAACTAATTAGAAAATTAGTTGTTTATAAAAAATGGAAAAATTACAAAAAAAAGTTTAATTTTCACTTTTAATTTTAATTTTGATTTTTGAGTAGTTTTCCTTTAATTTATTTTCTTAATCAATTGTGATAACTATTTAGGTTTAATTAGTATTTTTGATAGGTTAATTGGGTTTTAGGATTTAATTCAGATTTTATTTTAATTTTGAAAAAAAAAAAGATTTTTTGGAAAAATTGATTTGAAATAAGATAAAGAAAAAGAATGAAAAAAAATTAGATTTGGGCCAAGTCTTTAGAGTTTTACACCAACCCAAGTCATTTCCCCCTGAAACCCACTCCCCAAACCCAACCTGGCCCTGTAACCCGGTCCAACCCACCCCCCAACCAAAACGACCCCGTTTAGGCTAGTTTTGATCTGGCCGTCGAGGTTTTGAGATCCAACGGCTAGGAAGTGGGGGTGGGTTTAATATATGAATGTCCGAATTCCTGAACCCATTCCTCACCCCCCCATCTCTCATCTCTTTCATCTCCCTCTCAGAGACACTCCCTGAACCCTAGCCCCCCGCCCCTTTTTTCCACCGCCTTAGGGTGGCGGATCCTCCTCCAATCCTCACAAAATTAACACCTTAGCACCTCTTCACCCTCCTATGTCCAAAGCTCGACTTGGTTTCTTTTGAATCTCCCGGGAACTTCTCGAATCTTGATCTGAAGAGAAGAAACCTAAATCCCAAAGTCCAAATCAACGGGCCCGTTTGAAGATTTAAGACCGTAATAGACGTTATTCGTGTGTTTTTGCATGGAAACACACGGTTAAGGTCTATTCCGGTCAAGAAATCGAAGAGTCCTTCAAGGTTTATTAAGTCTGCTTCGGGCCGGTTTTAGGTATCTTCCTTTTTTGTTTTTTATTTATTTATCTTTTCTTTTATTTTTCTACTTCGTCTCCTCTTCTTGGATTATCTTAGTTGTTCCAGAGTTTTGTTGTTCATGCATAGTTAATGCGGAATATTTTCTGTTAATTAGTTCGTTTAATATTTTAGTTAATTCCCTTTACATGTGTTAATTAGCAGTAATTTAGTTTAGGTTTTTAATTATGAAAATTATTCCAGTACTTGGATTATTCTGCCTTTCAGAGGCTTATAGAATTTAGGGGTTTTAATGTATGATTTGGGCATTTAGTTGTTGCCGACTCATTTTGCAAATGTAGCCCGTTTAATTTGGTCTATATCTTTGGGTCAATTTGACCCGTTTGGATTTCTGAAGTAATTTTCAGGGGGTCTGAGGGGTAGCTTGGAAAATTGGCATAGGGAATATTTTTGTAGCAGCCTAGGGAAGCTTCTAGGAAGCTGGGGTGGGGGCTATTTTGAATTCTGAAAATTAAACTAAGGGCACCTAGGCTAAAATGAAAATTTCAGAAGGTGCAATGTGCAAACTTGATTTTCTTTAAGCTGCCCTAATAGCTTGCCTATAAAGGCATCCTAACTTGACACTCAAGTCAGAAATTAAGCGAAAAAACCCAGAAAAATCACAAAACGGCTGAAAATTTGAGAGATTACGGTTCCATTGTGTTCTCTGCCTTGAATTTTGAAATTTTCCATTCCTAAACAGTTTCTGATTCTCTTTGGTGTTGAAAAATGGTTTGAATTGGGGTTCTGAAAGTACTGGTCCAAGTTTTTCTATCCATATACTGTTTCATTGATTCATCTTGGGCTATTCATTGTTGTTCTGGTTAAATCTGGGATGTTTTCCAGCTTCTGCTGGCTGCTGATCTTTCATTTCTTTGGTGTTTCCTTTGTTTATCATCAGGTACGCGCTCTTGAACCTCAATGGTTTATGAAATGGATTTGCAGAATGAAATGAAAAGCTGTCTTAAAGCATAATTTTAGTTTAGTCTGATTTATATAGTATTGTTTCAATTTTGTCTTCTAGATGTGATGTATTATATTGGTCAATTGAGTTTAGCTTGGATAATGTAAGCTCCTATTAATGCATTTAACTTAGGAATGTCATAGATTGGGGAATTTGTTTGATTGAACTATGTAGTTTAAATTCTTCATATTAAACTTAGGGTATGGATTACCTGGAATACTTTTACTGTGTAGTTTCATTTAGATTGTTGTCAGTATTGATGATTGTGGATTTTCATGAAGTTAGGATAGTTAAATGTTTCTCTTAAAGTGCAGTGTATATAGAATTTTGTTAGTAAAAAAAAGGCTCAAGTTGTTTAAAAGAGTAAGAGCAGATGGCCTGTTGAATACGATTGAATCTCAGAATACTTGTTTGGTCTACTTGTGATTTATCAAGTTTTAAAAATGCAAAGGTAAAATGGCAAACTAGCAGCATGTCTTCCTGATTAGGTTTGCATTTTATTATGAGCATTGGGCTCAATGTTGGCCCAAATGCTAGAATCACACTTCAGACGCATGTGCAGTATTTGGCTGCATTTGATCCTATTGAAATTGAGATCATTTTGAACCCAGATTCGAATATATTTGGCAATGGTTTGCTTTTGCCATTTTGAATTTGCTTCGTTGCAAAGAGTGTCATCCTCTCATTTATTTGGACTTTCGCGCAAAGGCATTTTTTTTAAGAAAAAAAAAACGTTGAGTCATTTGAAATCACTACCTGTTCATTTCCTTTTGCATAACTCTGAATGATTAGTTACGATCCTTGTAGTCCATTTCCCTAATTTTTAGGTTCATTAAATAATCGAGGTGAGCCATATTCAATAAAATAGTTTATGGCCCTCTTGTTTTAATTTAGAAACCTCTTTGTTGAAATAATTCAAGGTGTGTCGTGCCGAACAAAATCACAATCGTATGACCCTCGTCTTAATTAATTTTGTTTTATCCTTAGGAATCGAGGCACACCATTTAGTGAATTTCCCATGGCCCTCGCAAAGTTGTAAATGCGTAGCTACTTTAGGTGCATTATTTTAATAATTTACTTTCCTTAAACTTGGGTGTGCATTTCATGTGACCCAAATCCAAATCCTAACAACGTTGGATAAAATATGTCGCAGATCACGGGTGCATTTCATGTGACGTGATCCAAAGACGTATTTTGTATAATGTTGAAATCTTTCTAAAAATGCATTAAAAGCGGTTTAAAGTTAAAATGCACACAGGTTCAAAAGTGTTCTAAAATCAGGTAATAGGCCAATTATAATAGTTGAACGACCGTGCTAGAACCATGGAACTCGGGAATGCCTAACACCTTCTTCCGGGTTAACAGAATTCCATACTCGGATTTCTGGTTCGCAGACTGTAATACGGAGTCAATCTTTTCCTCGATTTGGGATTTGAACCGGTGATTTGGGAAATCATAATTATCCCAAGTGGTGAATCTGGATCTTTTAATAATATAACCCTGTTTTGATTGTCCTTTAATTTGAAAAACTCCCTTATACTCTTTCGGGGTGTAGGTAAAAAGGAGGTGTGACAACACTCTCCATGAGGCCCACTAATCGGACCAGAGCATCCTGAAGAACTGGGGTAGCAATAAACCCCTCTTGGACTTGAGCTAGGCCCACTAGAACTGTTGGGCCCTAAACATCCTCATCAAAATCAACTTGAGGCTCCGCCACTGGTGCTGCTGCTCAGGGCTGAGCTCTGCCTCTACCACGGCCTCGCCCTCTGCCCCTCGTGGGAGCTGCTGCTGGGTGATCGGGCTGCTGAGCGGTGGATGAGGAAGCGCGTGTTCTCTCCATCTGCGAAAGAATAGAGTAGAAGTGAGAAACAGAACCGCACGACAAGAAAGAACAAATGTGAAGTTTTTCCTAACTCTGTAGCCTCTGGGGGATAAATACAGACGTCTCTATACAGATCCCTCAGACTCTACTAAGCTTGTCCGTGAATTGTGAGACCTATGTAACCTAGAGCTCTCATACCAACTTGTCACAATCCGGATTTTACCACCCTCGGGAGTCATGATGGCGCCTACTCGTAGAAGCTAGGCAAGCCGGGAAAATTTGGAAATCTTTAACTACTTTATTTTAAGCCTTTTATCAACTTGCATTAACAGGTGATAAACATTTAAATAATAGCGGAAGATGAAATTAAACGGAAGACTTAGATGAATATAATACCAAAATGGATATGAAAAGCCAACAATGTCTCTACCTAGAAACCGATGTCACAACATTCACGGACCGTCTATGACTACTACATACAAATGTCTGAAGGAAAGAAACACAGTCTGTCTCGGATACAAGTGATAACAGAACATAGTAATAGATAGAAGAGACGCCGGGCTTGCGGGCGCCTGTAGGACTACCTCGGAATCTCTGTGGACTGAAGGCTGGCTCCCAAGCTACTAACCCAATGCTGCTCCGGTATCTACACAGAGTGCAGAGTGTAGTATCAGCACAACCGTCCCTATGTGCTGGTAAATGTCTGGCCTAACCTCGGTGAGGTAGTGATTAGGCTAGGACCGGACTCTAGATAAACCTGTGCAGTTATATAACATATGGCGGGAAATAAACAGGAATAAGTAGTTTGAATGGGAGGGGGTACATGCTTCGGGGAACATATCAAATCCAACAGCAACTTAATAAGATATGAAAGGACAATTCAATAGCTACAACAATACCCTTATCCCTTATCATTTAATATTGTTGCGGCATGCAACCCGATCCACATATATAACTGTTGCGGCGTGCAACCCGATCCAATATAATATCTGTTGCGGCGTGCAACCCGGTCCAACATAATATATGTTGCGGCGTGCAACCCGATCCATAAATATATATAATATCTATTGCGGTGTGCAACCCAATCCATAAATATATATAATAATATTGTGGCGTTCAACCCGTCCCAAATATACAGTCAACAATGATCATAATAACAGTCCCGGCAAGGGGTCAACTATAAACTATACTATCCCGGCAAGGGAATTCAACAGCATAAGTATATACGTCCCGGCAAGGGAGAATCGGCTATAACCAATCTTAACTGAACTCCTACTCATCTCAATTATCACCATTTCCCAATCATAAGTATCTTCCACGAAAATAAACTTAAGTCTTTACTCATTATCAAGAATTTACCCATTATAGCATTCATAGTATCATTTAAGAATACAACAAGTATCAATTTAGGACTCACGTTCATGCTCGACACCAACGTATAGATACTCGTCACCATGCCTATATGTCATACTCAACAAGAAACAATTAGCAAATAGGACTCAACTCCTAATCCCACAAGCTAAGGTTAGACCGAACACTTACCTCAATGCCTCGAACACAACTTTAAGTTTTAATTATAGCTTTACCCCTTGATTCTACCGCCAATTCGTTTGTATCTAGCCACAAGTTACTTAATTACATCAATAAACGCTAAATGAGTCAAATTTGAATGCATGAAAATGAGTTTTCCAAAGTTTTTACCCAAAATGTCAAAATTGCCCCCAGGCCCACGTGGTCAAAACCTGAGGTTCGAACCAAAACTCGATTATGCATTCCCCCACAAACTCAAATATATAATTTTTTTTAAAATCGGACCTCAAATCGAGGTTCAAATCCCTAATTTATGAAAAACCTAGGTTCTACCCAAAACACCCAATTTTCCCCATGAAAATCATTGATTTTGAGTTGAAATCATGTTAAAAGATGTTAAGAGTGAAGAAAATGAGTTAGAAATCACTTACCAACGTTTTGGAGAAGAAGGATTGTTTGAAAAATCGCCTCTTATGTTTTTGGGGTTTTGAAAAATGAAAAATCACTGAAAATCCCGTCTATTTATACCCCTCTCAGCCCCCTGTGCGGACCGCACAAAATAGACTGGGCCATACAGGCCTTCTTGAGGGTACTGCGGTCCAGTGCCCTATGCGGACCGCACGAAATGGACTGCAGCCATACAAGCCTCCACCGTGCACCGCACAAAGCCGACCGTGGACCGAACTGGCCTCCTTCGGTGGTCGCACACATTTTTGTGCGGACCGCACTGGCGGGTTCAGAGACCTACAACTTCTTTGAACCAGCAACAACTGTGTTTTTTGGGCCTAAGGCATCCCGGAACCTACCCGAAACTCACCCGAGCCCTCGAGGCTCCAAACCAAATATACGCAAAATTCTCAAAAACATCCTACGGACTTATTCGTGCAATCAAATCGTCAAAATAACATCATGAACATCAAATTAAATCTCGAGATCAATGAAATTTTCTCAAAACTTCTTTAAACATCAACTTTGCGATTTAAGTCCGAATCACGTCATATGACATCCTTTTTTCACCAAATTCCACATAAACGTCTTAAATCATATATAAGACTTGTACCGGGCACCGGAACCAAAATACGGGCTTGATACCATCATGTTCTAAGAAAATTTCATTTCAATTTTCTTTAAACAATTTTAGAAAATAATTTCCTTTAAATATTCATTTCTCGGGCTTAGGACCTCGGAATTCGATTCTGAGCATACACTCAAGTATCATATTTTCCTACGAACCCTCCGGGACCATCAAATCACGGGGCCGGGTCCGTTTACCCAGAACGTTGACCGAAGTCAAATTAATTCATTTTACAGTCAAAGCTTATCATTTTTTTACAGATTTTCACATTTAAGCTTTCCGGCTACACGCTCGGACTGCGTACGCAAATCGAGTTAACTCTAAATGAGGTTTTCAAGGCCTTGGAAATACAAAATTTAATTTAAAACAAGTGATGACCTTTTCGGTCATCACATTAGAATAGGTATACCAAAAAAGAGCAAGGTGAAATTCTTGGGGCTTGTCATTCTTCACCATATGGCGGTAATCATGGTGGAGCAAGAACGACGACCAAAGTGCTAAGTTGTGATTTCTATTGTCCCACTCTCCACAAGGATGCTAGTGAGGTAGTGAAAGATGTGATTAATGTCAACGGGCCGATGGAATCTCAAAGAAGAATGAAATACCTCTCACTACCATTTTGGAGATTGATATTTTTGATGTGTGGGGTATTGACTTCATGGGTCCTTTTGTGAGTTCTTGTGGAAACATCTACATCTTGGTCGTGGTTGATTATGTGTCCAAATAGGTTGAGGTCATTACTCTACCCAACAATTAGGCGAGAAGTGTGGTGGAGTTCTTGAAGAATAATATCTTCACAAGGTTTGGTACTCCACGGGCTATTATAAGCGATAGGGGGTCACATTTTTGCAACAAGGCTTTTGACACCTTACTTAGCAAGTATGGTGTTACTCATAAAGTCATGACTCCCTATCATCCACAACCTAGCAGTCAAGTGAACGTCTCCAACCGAGTGATAAAGAGTAGTTTGTTCAAAATAGTGAATGTTAACCGGACGGATTGAACCAAGAAGCTTGATGATGTATTATGGGCTTATCGGACGGCTTACAAGATACCTATCAGAATGTCTCCATATCGGTTGGTGTTGGGAAAATCTTGACATCTTCCAGTGGAACTTGTGGGGATCTAAAGAAGTTGAATCTTGATTTGGATGTAGCCGTTAACTTGAAGGTTGCACATTTAAATGAATTGAATGAGTTCCGGTACCATGCATATGCAAGTTCATCCTTGTACAAAGAAAATATGAAATATCTTTATGATAAATACATTTAGATCAAAGAGTTCAAGGTGGGCGATCTTGTGTTGTTGTTTAACTCACGGTTGAGGATGTTCCCCGGGAAGTTAAAGTTTAAATAGAGTGGTCCTTTTGAGATTGTGGGTATAACACCTTTTGGTGCATTGGACTTGAAGAACAAAAACAATAAGGTATTCCGAGTCAATGGTCACTGAGTGAATCACTATTGGGGAAAAGTTGGAGATGGCAATGTCGCGGTGGTCATTCATTTTAACTGATAGTATTCAGCATCATTTCGTGACGTTAAATCAGGCGCTTCTTGGGAGACAACCCATGTTTCTTTTTTTCTCTTTTGTAGTTGGGTGTTATTTTTGTGCTAACTTGATTTGAAATGTGCTGCAGGGATGAGTGTGCCTTATAGAAATTGTGGACAAAAATCTAGATAAGTGTTAAAAGAATTGCAGACCGCAGTTGAATTGTGTGTACCGCACAATTATAGTTGTCGCAAAAAAGGTGTTATGTGGCTACACAATTGTCATGCAGACTGCACAAATGGAAGGTGTAAAAAGTCAACTCTCTAAAGTTGGTATGTTAGAAAAATTGTCGATCTGTGGCCACAACAGGAAATATGCGGCTGCAACAAGGAATCTGCGGCCGCATACAAAATTATGCAGACCGCAGACAAAATGATAACTTAAACTCACAAGGTAACAAAGTACGGACCGCAACTCAAATTGAGCTGCCACACTCGCCCCTCTATCCATTCGAACATCAATAGTATAAATAGAGGGCTAGGGCAACTGTTACATTTTTCCCTCTCTGAGCACAAAACTTTCACTATATTGAAATCTCTTGGCAAATTATTTGCCCACACGCCCAACAATTGTGATCACTCATCCCTTGCACTCCCGTGCATCTGGTATGCTTAAATTCCTTGTTAGAATTTTTTATTTTTTTTAGTTTAAATTGTAGCTTTTAAAGTATTTTTGGGCTATTTGTCAGTAGAACTCAATTGTACAACCATGTGGGGGTAAATCTGTAGTAGGTTACCTAATACTTACTTATCAAGGACTGGGCCAACACATTTTCATGCCTCTATAATGTTATCATGTCGAATTGTTAAAAAAATTGTAGAATCTAGAATGCCCCAACTGACCTATTCATAAATTTTTGAATTCTGTGAGTCTCGGGCAACTTTAGTAAAGAAGGGGACTGCGGTGGCAAGAAAATTGCGCAGACTGCATAATTCCCATTAAAGCCACAAAACAACCCTTGTACTATCATCAGAAAGTCTACAAAATTGTGACTCAAATATGCAGCCACATGATGAATTTTGCGGACCGCAGAAAATATGTTGTGGCCGCACATCAGCTAATTCTCTATCATCAAAGAGTTGCCATATTTTTGGTTTTTGAGTTGTAGCTACGAGGAAAAATGTGCGGACCACACTTTACATCTGCGATCGCACGAGAGAATTGTGTGGTGTGCAAGGCCTCATCTGCAGCTGCAAGAGAAATTGTGCGGAGATCCTTAACCTACAAGCATGTTTCAATTGTGACAGCCACTGTGTTTCTTGGTGTATACTTGCATATCTCTTTGAGTGATTAAACATTGAATTGCAACTAACAACCACTCCTACTTGATACAGATAATGGTTTGATCTAGAGGAAGAGGTGATACTTCTAAAGGGAAGGGTGAACCTTCCAGGGGTCGAGGCAAGAGTGCTTCGGCCTACAAAGAATAATTACAAAGAAAGCTACAACCGGCAGAGGGAGAGGTGCATATCCCTCCGAGTCCAGCTCTTATATCCCGTTTAGGGAAGCATCAAAGGGCAACTCAACCTCTATTCAAGAGCATTCGGTTGTCCATCCAAGACCTCCAGGGAGATATCAACTTAGGGACGAGTCGTCCTCATCTCATAGACTTTTGAGGGCTCAAAAATGCTAGTCATGCTTCTAAGCCATCCATTACACCTGTTCCTGAGACACCAGATACATCAGTTCAGGACATCCCCGATGATGACAGATGGGGAGATGCTACAGCTACCGACCTTGGAAGGCTAAAGAAGAAAGAGGTCTGGGAGGATCGTTTTGTTAGTTTGGCTACCTTCATCGGCTTTCGTACTTGGTGGCCAGTGAGGTCACTTACTCTTGAGCGGTAGTTTCAGTTGAAGGATCTAGAGAAGTATAACCCGACAGTATTGAGACAATTCAAGGAACACAAAGGGGTGGATGTGATTCACCGAAAGTGTGGTGGATGCCAAAGAATATCTTGTCCGAGAATTCTATGCCAATGTGGCGCATATCAAGAAGGGGACAAAGGTAACCAAAGTGCATAACCTCAAAGTAAGATTTTATCAACACACGCTCAACACATACTTATGCAACCCAGCCTTAGTTAGCGAAGATTCTAGCAGCACCCAGGCCACCGCCACCATAGATTACCGCTGGGGTTCCTATTTATAGGAGCACTCTGAGTTTTGAGAGAAAGGGGTGGCAAAACCTTTGTCTGCAGCAGACTGGACCCGAGTCAGAATGAGACCTATCTTTTGATTCCTCGGGTAGTTCTAGTTGCTTCTATCATGGTCGGGTACCCTATCAATATGGGTGCAGTGATGTCGGCCAACATTTCAGCGATTGCTCAGCAACATGACTCGTCCTACCCATATCCCAACACTATTATAGAGTATCTCACTAATGCGAGGGTAGAGCTGAGAGACTATGATACAAAGGTGCGGCCGAAGAAATCTTTCTCTTGGTACACTCTTATGGATGCGAACAACACAAAGAGAAAAAGTCAGTCGTCTACCACCACAAGCCAGTCAGGTGAGCTAGCTGCGGTAGTTGTAGAGGTATTTGATATTCCATCCATCCACTTCAGCCGAGCCTTCCTCTAGTGTCGTAGCTATGCCTCCACCACCATTTTTAGTTCCTACTACAGTTCCTACCATAGGTTCCACCTCGACTTTAAAGTCGGTTCTCAATGCCTACTGCTCCACTTTTTGTGTTGCGAGTCTCCCTGACATTGGCAAGCCTCAACAGTTAGATGCAAATAGCCACTGCAAAGTTGTCTGACTTATCCAGTACTGTTGTAGCACAATCTTCAATTCAAGTACCTCAGGTTCCCCTGATTGTTGAAGAGACATTAAAGAAGCTCCTGGAGAACCAGACCATTATTATGGCTACTTTGGTACAGCACGGATCAGATCGAAGAGCTGGGAAAAGAAGTAAAGAAAATGAGAAAGTCCCAGGCTAGCAAGAAGTTAGTGGACAAGATCTGAAGATAGGTGACCAAGCTTGTTGCAGACGGATATCTCCCCTTTGACATGCTAATTGACCCACACCATCCAGGCCTAGATCCTACAACACCATCAGCACCGGTGGTACTAACTAGCTAGTCTAAGGAGCTAAACCTAGTTGCCGACACTGCCGAGGTAGTGCACGAGATGTTCATTAACCCAGCCACCCCCAGAGTTGAGGATGATGACATTTACTTAGATGATCCTGAGGGCGGTGACATTGCTAGGGACACAGAGATATCCAAGGAGCCATAGGGAGTTTTCTTCACTCTTTCCCTTCTTTTACTCTTATTTTGTTAAGCATTGGAGACAATCCTTATCTTTATTCAGATGGGTGGAGTTCATTTTATTGATCTTATTTGGTATATTCTGAGACACTTGGCCTATAATAACTTGATATCTTTTTCTTTCTCAATATGTATATATTCTCTCTCTTCTCTCTATATTCTCTCTTTATGTATGTATTTTCTCTCTCTATCTCATTATGTATACTCGTTATGATTTCAATAATTTTTGCTTTGTAGCTTCTTTATGTTAGTTTCCTTATTAGTTATTGTTTGATTTAGTAGTTTCTTTTTATGTTCTAGTAGATAATAAGCCTTTGGTTTTCTTAATAAAATAGTTTTTTCCAAAGGTAGTTATTGTGTGAGCTGGGTGACTCTTCCCAACGATGGATGGCATGACAACCTTCTTAAACAAATGAGTCCATTTTGTATTTAGGTAGTAGCAGTAATAGTAATTAATAAAAAGATCTAATTAAGTCAAGGTCTAGTTAGTGACTTTGTGAGTCATGTGTTGACTTTCGTACCATCTGGTGGTCTAATTGGACCATAGTGATCTTCAATCTTGTATGTGGTCGTTTTGGGCCCTTGAATCTATCCTCTTTAACAATCTAGTTGCGTGAGGGGTGAGATGCTGTGTTGCTAGTCCAAGTACCCATGTGAAGGGTCTAGAACTTGCCCCAAATGTGTTTTAAGGCGAAATTCTAAGTTTTGCTTGGCTTGAGAAGTGATTGTAGGCTTTCCTTGGCCCATTTAAGTTTTCTATTGCCTACCAATTATGTCATCCCTAGTCAACGCTTTTCATCCTGTATCCTTTCTTATTTGAAAACCATGTTACAAGCCTTTAACCGTTCTATTGTGACCGTCTCCTGGCACCCGAGCTTTCCTTAATACTCATGCAAAACAAATGGCTAAAATGTAAGTTTGGGAGAGAGACGAGAAAATTGGAAAAGGTATCAAGGCACAAAAAGAGAAAAGAAATGATGAGAAGGAAAGGCAAGAAAAATAAAGAGAACAAAAAAAATGCAAAAAAGTGAATAAGTGTAAGAGTTGAAGAGATTCAAAGAGAGGTAATGATCCCAAATATAGAGAAATCAAAAGGGGGAGAAAATGAATGCAATGATCAAGAAGGAGTGATGTTAAGTCTCTCTAGTCTCCCAAGGAAAAGAAAGTGCCTCAAGGAATTGTCAAAGTGTGAGCCGATAAATGAAAGATGGAGTGCTTAAGGAAAGTTTAACCACTTATCCATATTGTATCAAACCTTAGTATAAAAGCCTTCATTACATCTCGAAAAAGTCCTACTTTATTTGAGTCGAGTGAGCTTATATTAGTGGTGATCTACATGAGGGGCAAGCCTAAGGTACTTGAAGTCGTACTTGTGACATTCTCTTGAGAGAGTTGAATGAGCCTTTCATAAATCTTTGAATTGAGTGTTAATTTCTTAAGTGAGCTTGACAAATGCAAAGTAGATGAGGAAGAGTTTGGAGTCCACCATGACCTACAAGATAGAGCGAGAGTCCTTGATGAGTAAAGTCAACTCTTGAAGCTCAAATGTCATATTAGAACTATATGTGCATGAATGTTTAACTTGTCGCCTTGTTGATAATACATGAGTAGTGTGGGTTATTGTTGGTCCCAACTGATATGTAGATGGCTCACTTTCGACTCGTTGAAATGTCCCTTAAATTTTGAAGGTGGGAACTAATCTATTTGTTTGAGGACAAGCAAAGACTTAAGTTTGGTGGAGTTTATAAGTGGGGATTATGACTGCTTATTAGCACCTTTTAGCTTTTGTTTTAGTCTAAAAAGCATTGAATTATGTTCCTAAAACTAATGAAATTGTGCAAAATCGCAGGAATGATGGAAGTTGGGCTCCCGAGATGAAATATGACTCAAAAAGGAGTAATCCAAGTACAAGGCAATTAAGGACGCAGAAGCACACAATATGCAGTCCGCAAAAGGAATTTTGCCCACAGATAAAATTACGGACCGCAAAATTTCATATGCGGCCGCAAACAAAGAAGTAAAATTTAGCAGACATTTGCGCAACTTGCGGACTACATATGAATTATACGAATGCAAAGCGGGGCTAAGAGTTGAAGATCAGAAAGTGTACAAAAAGACCAAGTGAAAGAGTCTCTGTGAATTACAGATCGCACAAGAATTGAGCGGCTGCAGAAGAGTTGCCTTGCGGTCGCAGATCTAATTGTACGGACCGTAGAAGATGTCCTCGCAACCGCAGTTCAGAAATGTGTGGCAACAGAACTCCACTTCCTGCCAAGATGAAGAAATATGCAGACCGCACATGGAATTGTGCGGCCGCAGAGCCTCCCGAGAGGTATTTTTGTTCGAGATTTTTAACCTTGTATAAATAAACGAGTTTCACAAAATTAGGTTATGTTTGAACATCTAAGGTCGTTGTAGCCGCTTCTCTTTGCTATTTTAGGAAGTTTTAGCTTATTTGAACATCTTATCATTAGATTTCATTATTTTAATCTTCTATTATGAGTTTTATTAGCTTTTCTTCTTTGTTTTCTTTAATACCCATTTTGAGTAGCTAGATTTTCACTAGGGTTATGACCTAACCCTAGTGTATAATCTTATAGGTGATTAATTTTATGCTTGTTTATGATTGGGTGTTTATTATTTAGCTTAGTTTATGCTTCAATTGTAAAATTGATGGTTGCAATGATTCATGCATATTTGACTTTGTCTCTACTTGAGAAAGAGGAACCTAGTCTAGGATAACTTAGCTAACAAGGAATTGGATCAATTGAGAGATTGATTAACCCAATTAAAGAGTTTAACCTAGAGATAGTAACAACATGACTTGAGCTCTTATCAACAGTTTTGGTTGATACCTTTTGGTCTTGAGAAAGACAAATTGGACAAAATCACTCTCTAACCGAGAGGTATTGAGTGGGTAATGTAGAGTTGTGAGATATAATACACCCTAATCAACAAACAAGCATTAAAGTCTTTATCCCATTAGGCATACACCTAGGTCATGGTCATAGGCCTACGCTTTTTATCCATTTGGAAAAACCTTAAAATAATTATCTCTAGTCTTTTGTCTTTAAATTGCAATAATTAGATTATCATTAGAAATAGAAAAAAAACTTATTGTCGAAGTGCAATCTAGATACTCCAATTGCTCATTTGAAATATATATACTCCTTGTGAAAATGTGATTTTTGCTCTATATGAATTACTCCCACAAATTCAAGAAAAATAAAATTTCCCATTATTTACAATTTCGTAGATTTTTGTAGTATTTTGTTAATTGTTGGCATTTGTTTGTGCATGTTTAATTTTGCTTGATTTATGAAAATACAAAATACATTGCATTTGCATTTAGGACTTAATTTTATATTTTTGGATTAATTAGTAAATTAATTTGTTTGACAAAAATAGAGAAAAATCACAAAAATAACTCATTTTGTATTTTTAACTTTTAATTTTGAATTTTATATTTTTTCTTCTAATTTAGAATTTAATTAATTATTGAAAATATTGTGTTGAGTAATTAGCTTAATTTAGTTTAGTTTAAGAGTTAATTTAGGATTTAAATTAATTTGAGAAGAAAAGAAAACAATTGAAAATTGAAAAAAAAAATGAAGAAAGGAAATTAAAATAAAAAAAGGCTGCCTTGATTTTGGGCTAATATGCCTAAGCCCAATCCCATTTCCCCTCCCAAAACCCTTGAATCCTCCCAAGCCCAAGTCGTTCCCCATTAACCCGTCTCGATCTGGCCCAAAACCCGCCCCATTACCCAGTCCTCATCCCTCACCTCCCAAACGACGTCATTTAGTGCAAATGTGATCCCAACCGTCGAGGTTACTTGATCTAACGGCTAGGAAGTTGGGGGTCATTTGATATAAGATTGTCTGAACCCTGTACCCCCCCCCCCCGTCTCATTTCCCAGACCCCATCGTCCCCAACCGAAACCCTAGCGACGCCGCCCTACTTTCCACCATTTGTCGTCGATGGTGTTGTTCCCAAACCTCCCCAAACTAACACCCTACAACCCCTATGATCCCCTCATACCAAATCCACAACTATTTTCCTTCAAATCTGCCCGGAGCTCCGTGAATCTTGAATTCGAGTTCAAACCCCAAAAAGTTAAAAGCCATTTTTCATCGAGCTTGGTAGCATGCACGTTCGGGGAGCATTATTCTTTCAAACTCTGAGGTTTAGACTCGGCGAAACTGATATCGTTCAGTTGTTCTTGACAAACAACAAGGGATCGACATAAGTTTGGCTAAGTTCTTTGTCCCCGTCCGGTTTCGAGGTTCGATTTGGTGAGTCCCTTTCCCTCTCCGGTTTCCTTTCTGTCATCCTCATCTTTCCCTTTCTTAAAAATAGTTTTCTTATAATAATTTGGTCGAAAATTCAATTCATCTTCTGAGTCCAAGTTTGTTCTTTCGTTCATTATTTTTCTCTTTTCTCTCTTTTTCTTCGTGAATTCTGTTTTGTGACATTTTTAGTTTGTTAAACAGGTTAAGTTTCTGGTTCGTTAAATCACTTAATTAGGTCTTAATTTAGTCGATTTCCTGTTAATTAGCTCATTCATCTTTGTCTTTGCTTGATTGCATTTTAAAGAAGGGGTTCCAGGTTTTCTTGTAGGGAAATTTTGGTCAGTCTTTCGAGTTTGGAATCCCTGATGGATTTTAATTGGACTTCGAAAATCAAAAAGCCCAAGTGGGGATTTAATTTGGGTTTGCAGACCCCTACCAATTTGAGTCGGGTCAGTGTGACCTATACTTGGGTTGGAGGGGTAGTTTTCAGAGGTTTAAAGGGTATTTTGGGGAATCTTATGCAAATAACTTCCTAAGGAAGCTTCTAGGAAGCCGGGGTAGGGATTAATCTGCAATTCTGAATTTTACACTAAGGAGGTCGAAGCAAAAAGGAGAATTTAAAAAGGGGTAAGGTGCAAAAAACTGAATACTTTAGGCTGCCCTAATGCCTTGCCTTTAAACGCACCTCTAACTTGGCATTCAAGGCAGACAGGAAAGGGGATAAAAAACCTGAAAGCTGAGACGGCTGAAATTTAAAAAAAAAAGGTTCTGAAATTCCTGCATTCCATGGTGGAAGAACTATCAAATTTTGCTCATTTGGAACCCCTCTTGTGCTAGTTAAAATTCTCCAAAATCCCATAGTTATAATCTGATTTGAGAAATGAATTGAGGATGGTTTGAAGATTAAGTTCTGGTTTACTGCTTTCTACTGTTCTATTAGTTGTTTTTTGGGTTTAGTGTTGCTGGTTGTCTTTCTGTTGCTGGGCTTTATTCTGCTGTTGGCTATTGATTCTTCATCTCTTTGTTTTTCCCTTTCGATATCCAGGTACACGCTCTTGAGTCTCAATGTTTGTGAAGTTGATTTGAAGAATGAAATGAAAGACAGAATTTAAAGCTTAGCATTCGTTTGTTCTGTTGATTCAATAGTGTTATTTTGATTTCGTTTTCTTGACTTGATGTGTTATATTGGTCAATTGAGTTATAGCTTGAATAAGTGAGCTTTTACTATTGTGTTTAATTCGGGACTGTCATGAAACTGGAAGAATGATTTGTTTGGTTGAATCATGTTGCATAGATTCTGCATATTAAACCTTGTAATTGCATGGGACATTTTCTACTCTGTAATTTCATTCACATTATTGTCAAGTATTGTTGGTTTTGGATGCTGCCACACTCATGAAATTGGGGTGGCTGAAGGTTCCTCTTAAGTGTAGGGTACGCAGAATCCTGTTAGTAGAAAGGGAAATGGTTCAGGTTGTTTAAAAAGAGTAAAAGCATGCATTGATTTATTTTGGATGGCATGTTGAATACGTTTAAACTTAGAAGTGAATCTCAGAATGCTTGGTTAGACTATTTAGGATTCAATTAGTTTTAAAATGCAAAAGCAAAATGTCGATCCAGTAGCATGTTTCGTATTTTCTGATTTGGTTTGCATTCTAAGTGGTCGAGTATCATTGTTTGGGTTTGAACGTTGGGCCTAGTGCTGGCCTAAGTGTTAAAAGCCTCACTTCAGGCACATATGCCATGCCATGAACTCTTTGGCCTCTATCAAAATTTGGGCTCATTTGAGCCTAAGCCTGAATGTGTTTGTAAATAGATTGTTTTACCCTTTGGATTTATTTCGTTTCATGCAAATGCAGTTATTTCACTCATTTAGGCTTTGGCGTAAGTGCAAACTTCAGGTGATTGATTATTCGATACAGCTCCTCTGTTAATTTCTACGTAGTTGCAAACAATCAATTAGGGTCCCTTCATTTCTTTTTAATTAACTAGTTTGTCTTAAAATGAATTTGAGGCGAACCATATTAGACGAGTTATAATTTATGGCCCTCACGTGCTAATTTAGAAACTTTGGTTAGAACAAATCGAGGTGTTCTGTGCCGAACAAAAACCTTAAATTGCATGGCCCTTGTTTAATTAATATTTTAAATCCTTAGAACTCGAGGCGTGCCATTTAGCAAATCTTCCATGGCCCTCGCAAACTAAAATATGCGCAGTTACTTTAGGCTCGCTATTTTAAAAATTTACCTTCCTAAACTCGGGTGTGCATTTCATGTGATCCAAACATTGAATAAAATGTGTTTCGGATTGCGGGTGCATTTCATGTGGCGCGATGCCAAGACATATTTTAGATGGCTTTGAAATCTTCGTTAAAATAATTAAAAGCGGTTTGAAGTAAACTGCACATAGGTTTAAAAGTGTTTTAAAATCAGATAATTAGGCCAATGAAAATAGTTAAGCGTCTGTGCTAGAACCACGAAATTCGGGGATGCCTAACACCTTCCCCCGGGTTAACAGAATTCCTTACCCGGATTTCTGTGTTTGCGAATTGAAAAACAAAGATCTTTCCTCGATTCGGGATTCTGAACTGGTGGCTTGGGACACCATAAATTATCCAAGTGGCGACTCTGAATTTTAAATAAAATAATCCTGTTTCAATTGTCACTTAAATTGGAAAAAACTCCCTTTATACCCCTTTCGGGGGTAAGAAAAAGGAGGTGTGATAGCTCTGGCGACTCTGCTGGGGATCAGAACCCAGAATCTCTAGTTCAGGGTTCAGAATTCGAGCTTAGATGAATTGTTATAGTTGGCTTTATTAATTATCTGATTTTGTGTGCTAAGTGTTGCTTTTACCGCTTTGATATTCTGTGAACTGTATATAAACTGCTACGAAACCCTTCTTCTCTCTGAGTCTTCTAAATCATGGAGGAGTGTGCACTTCGTGTGACTTCTCTTCTGTTAGAGTCATATCCCAAATTTTAGAATGAGTTTCGGACAAGTTGCAAAGCCGGTGAAGCTTCTGTATTCTCGGTACGCTGCCCCCCTCGGCTCGAGTTGTCCGCTTGGGTAAGCCAGGTCTAGAACAATAAACCCAGGTTTTAAATCTAGTATAACAAGACCTCATGTCGGATCCCTAGTAGGAACGTTTTCTTGCATCACGTGCATTTGATTTTGGAGACTCAACATAGGGGTTGGGTCTGTCTAGGACAGGTGTACCAAAAATGAAAAGACCATCCTGATGCATCTTACTTGCTACTTGTGCATTTATTTGATTTGGATTTGCATGCTGACCGACTTTTGAATAATGGGAGAAAATTGGGAAAAAGAGAATAGCAATGTGAGAGTTAAGTGAGTTAAATCACCTGTTTTGAAAAACCAATGTCCAAATGGTACTGAAACTCTGCCGAATTTTTTGAGAAAAATGAAAAAAAGAGAGGAAAAAACGGTTTTGTTTTGAAAAATAGTTGGTTTTATTTTATTTGCCCGAACTACGCCAGTTTGATTCTCACCGGATGTGAGATACGTAGGGAACCCCTATCGGGTCCAACTTCTTTTTTTGCAAAAATAGCCCAAAAGAACAAAAATTTTATTTTTATTGCAAATAAGTAAGGTGATTGTCACACCTCCTTTTTACGTACCCGCGAGGGTACAAGGGAGTTTTTTCCAATTAAAGGACAATCGAAACGAGATTTGTTTATTTATTTCAGAGTCGCCACTTGGGAGATTTAGGGTGTCTCAAGTCACCAATTTTAATCCCGAATCGAGGAAAAGAATGACTCCATATTACAGTCTGCGTACCAGAAATCCGGATAAGGAATTCTGTTAACCCGGGAGAAGGTGTTAGGCATTCCCGAGTTCCGTGGTTCTAGCACGGTCGCTCAACTGTCATATTCGGTTTATTTATCTGATTTTTAATACAATTATGAACCAATGTGCCAATTTTAACCTTTTACCACTTTATTATTATTATTTTAAAGAATGTGAACATCGCTTAAAAAGCATGTCTTTGGACTGCGTCACATGAAATGCACCCACAATCCGGAACATATTTTATTTGATGTTTTGGGATTTGGATTTGGGTCACATGAAATGCACACCCGAGTTTAAGAAAGTAGATTATTAAACACGCGCCTAAAGAGACTATCGTGTTATTATTTTGGGAAGGCCGTGAAATTCGCTAAATGACCCTCCTGAATTCTAAGTAATTTTAATACATATATTTTTGTGAGGGCTCCGCAATCTGTACATTCTTATTATTTAAGGGCAAACTTAAAACAACTACGATTTTCTACCATTGAAGTCATCCGAGGTTAAACAAAAAACAACAATTCTAATAGGTAATAATATCCATGGTAAAATAAAAAAACAATTCAACAAAGACGACACACAAACCGTTCATGTGTTCTCACATTTACTTTAAGCATGCAGTAACTAACCATAAAATAAACATTTTTAACAAAAACAACAAAAATTGCATTATTGACATTCATCAATATCAAATACTCTCATTCGCCTTGAACCATAATATGTGAAACGAACCAAATGAAACAAAAGGATGAAGAACAATAACCTTTGAACCTCGACAACCTCAGAACGACAAACACGACCCCGACGGGACTCAAGCCGGACCTCTCTGAACGAAGAACAACGACGAAACCTCGGAACCAACTCGACGCACCGGACCTCAATGAACGACGACGACCTCAATGGAAATTGAAAGTTCGGAACAAGACTGTCAACGACCCGAGGGGTTGGTTTCTGCTTTTTTTTTCTTTTTTTTTTTTGACACATCACCGGTACGTGAATATGAGCAGAAGGGGTCGTTCGGGTATAAGGAAGAAGCAGGCTGTGGAAGGTCGTTTGGACAGTGGTCGATGGAGCTGAACGACGAACAGCAGAGGTTGTTGGGGAAGCTGGACGGGATGGAGGGAGCTGATGGCGAGGCGTTTGGACAGAACGGTGAAGCGATGGTGGTTCCGACGAGGGAAGCAGCAGCAACTGCTACTTGATAGCAGCTGAGGTGTGGGGGTCGCCGGACAGTGATCGACGATTGAGGGAGCTGATGTCGTCGGGGCAGGTGGTCGACAGTAGGGTCGACGGGTCTGTATGGTGGTGGTTTGGGCAGTGATCGACAGTAGGGTCGACGGGTCTGTTTGGTGGTGCGTGGATGGCTGCTGGAAGGGTCGTTTGGTGGTGGTTCAGGCGTTGGGGGGGTTGCGACTGGTTTCAGTTTCTTTTGGGTAGGCTCCTAGGGTTTTTCTAGGTTTTTCTTGAGGAAAGGAGGAAGAAGATGAATAGTGTCCAAACTTTTAAAATTGTTCCAAAGTCTGTCCCTACTCCCCTCCCTTGTCCGTGTACTTTGTAGTCTCTTGCAAAGAAAAATGGACCCCACGTGTGTAGGGGTCCAAGGTTTGTGTTCCCATGCGCGGTGGGGTTCCCCGTGTACGGTGTTCCGTCCGTGTTCCCCACACGTGTCCCCCCATGTGTGGTGGACTCGGATTATTATGGGCTAGGTCCGAAATTAGGCCTAAAACCGGGTAGTTTGAACCCGAATATTATTCTTTTGCCCTGACCCGAGAATAAGAACATGACGTTGCTCAACTAGTCCTATATAAATAAAATAACTACAAAAATAAGACTTATATTTAAAACAAAACTAGATCTTTTTTAATATTTTTTTCAAGATTAAAATAGCTACAAAATATTAATAAAACTATTTTTTGTAATTTTCGTTTTTATATAAAAAATAAAAATATAAAGTAATATTTTTTATATTTTTTCAAAATTAAAATGACTACAAAACATTAATAGAACTATATTTTTCGGTAATTTTCGAAATTATATAAAGTACAAAAATAAAGTACAATTTTTTTGTATCTTTTCAAGTTTATGAGAAATACATAAACTAACATTTATATATATATTTTTTGTAATTTTCTCTTTTGCGACGAAATAAAGTAAAATAGTCCAAATAGCCATATTGGACCTAAATTAAATATTTAAGCTAAAAATGTAAAAATTTCCGGGGAGGGTCAAAAATCACGTGTCTACAGTTGCCCCTCTTTGACTGGAAACACGAAGAGTTTTCCGACAAAGAACGACAAGACATGTTTTTGACCCGACCATTATTTGGAGGGACTACACTAAGGAAAGGAAGGGGATGTGACCGAGCCCTGGTATCTGAGCTGCCTACATATCCTTGGTTATACAGGAATCAGGCCACGTGTAGTTCGGAAATGAGAGATGGTAGGTGGTACCGAGGTGAAGAGCCGACGAGGTGCCGTTCCATTGAGGTTCCGGTCCGCGGTCCTGTCATTACAAAAAAAATGAAAACTGAAAAAGACTAACTAAGCCTATCAGCTACTAGTTACAAGGATTCCTATCTTTAAGTCTTCTGAAACTTGGTCTTGAGTCTTGAATGGTGCTTCGTACAGACTTTGGATTTAAACCTTGATACTTGCTAGTTGTAGGTGCTAGTTCTTGAGCATACCACATTTGTTCTCCACTTCCGTATTTTTCTCTTCTTTTTTTTCTCTTTTCTTGTTCTTTTTTTTTGTGTGTGTGTCCAGCTTTTGTTGACCATCTCAGACTGTTGACTCGCACTCTTGAGGCGAGCTTCTGCTATTTATAACTTGGTTGAATGCTGGGGATTTTAGTTGTAGCCTTCTGCTTCCCGGTGCTGGGGATTTTTATTGTTTCCTGCGGGGGATTCCTGTTGTAACCTTCTACCTTCCGGTGGGGTTACTGACTTCAAAAATCTGCAGTATAAGACTAAAAAGTATTCCTCTTGTTATACAGGTGGGCGCCTGAAACATGAAATGTAAAGACTGAAAAGTATTCCTCTCGTTATACAGGTGGGCGCCTGGTTTTAGGAAAACTAAACATTGATAATCTTAAGAAAACTAAAAATCCAAACGTTGTTTTTTTTTTCAAATTATCCTAGGAGAAAATTCGTCAGACTAGGTTTTTTTTTTGGTATCTTAGGAGAGAGATTCATCAGACTAATATTTTGATCCTAGGAGAAGGTTCATCAGACTAGGTCTCTATCTTAGGAGAAAGATTCATCAGACTAAGATTTTGATCCTAGGAGAAGGTTCATCAGACTAGGTCTTTTTTTTTGGTATCTTAGGAGAAAGATTCATCAGACTAAGATTTGGATCCTAGGAGAAGGTTCATCAGACTAGGTCTCTATCTTAGGAGAAAAATTCGTCAGACTAAGATTTTGATCCTAGGAGAAGGTTCATCAAACTAGGTCTTTTTTTTGGTATCTTAGGAGAAAGATTCATCAGACTAAGATTTGGATCCTAGGAGAAGGTTCATCAGACTAGGTCTCTATCTTAGGAGAAAAATTCGTCAGACTAAGATTTTGATCCTAGGAGAAGGTTCATCAGACTAGGTCTTTTTTTTTTGGTATCTTAGGAGAAAGATTCATCAGACTAAGATTTTGATCCTAGGAGAAGGTTCATCAGACTAGGTCTTTTTTTTGGTATCTTAGGAGAAAGATTCATCAGACTAAGATTTGGATCCTAGGAGAAGGTTCATCAGACTAGGTCTCTATCTTAGGAGAAAAATTCGTCAGACTAAGATTTTGATCCTAGGAGAAGGTTCATCAGACTAGGTCTTTTTTTGGGGTATCTTAGGAGAAAGATTCATCAGACTAAGATTTTGATCCTAGGAGAAGGTTCATCAGACTAGGTCTCTATCTTAGGAGAAAAATTCGTCAGACTAAGATTTTGATCCTAGAAGAAGGTTCATCAAACTAGGTCTTTTTTTTTTACAACAACGTAGGAGGAAATGCATCTCCTATGGGTAAAATAAACTTAGGAGGAAATGCGTCTCCTATGGGTAAAAACAAACTTAGGAGGAAATGCATCTCCTATGGGTGAAACTAAAACAAACTTAGGAGGAAATGCATCTCCTATGGGTAAAACTAAACTTAGGAGGAAATGCATCTCCTATGGGTAAAAACTAAACTTAGGAGGAAATGCATCTCCTATGGGTGAAACTAAAAGAAACTTAGGAGGAAATGCGTCTCCTATGGGTAAAACTTAAACTTAGGAGGAAATACATCTCTTATGGGTGAAAACTAAACTTAGGAGGAAATGCATCTCCCATGGGTGAAACTAAACTTAGGAGGAAATGCATCTCCTATGGGTAAAACTTTACTGATTTCAAACTAGGAAGTGCGTCTTTTATTAATGAAATCTTCGCTTAGAAAGTGTGTCTCCTATGCATGAACCATTTCCTTCTTCCTGAATTATTTACTTGCATGTGTTGTCTTCCCTCGAAACTGTTGGGGATTATTTTGATGGGGATGATTTTTCTCCTTTTTTTTCTCTTTTTTTTTCTTTTTTTTTATTCTTTTTTATTATTTTTTTTATTTTATGCATAGCTTCTTCCTTCGAAGATTAACTCCCTTGAGACTCGTTTTGCCTTTCCCCGAAAGGAACCGCTGAGGATACCGATTTTCACCAAACTTGTGTTGGACTCCTCGAAACTGCTAGGGATAACACTGTTGGGGAATTATTTACTTACCCGTTGGGGGTAAAATGTTATCAGCTGGGGATAACGCTGTCGAGGATAACACTGCTGGGGGATTCTGATTCCTTCAGAACTAGTGCTTCACTCTTCAGAAGGCTGTTGGGAATGATGCTGGCCTCTTGCTTTTTCTGAGGTCAAGTTTCATCCATTTGCTGGGGAGAGACTTCCTCCATTGAAACTCATTATGTTGGGGGAAACACTGGTTTAAAGACCACTTCCCTTGAGACTGGCGTTATCTTTATTCTTCCCCGAATGGGTACCTGACTTCCAGAAAATTTTCTAAATGGAAGGAAAATTTTCTGCCCCAGTTTGATAATATCCCTTGTGGTATGCAGTTCTGGCATAAATGCCATTTCCTTTACCTGCTTCAAATCAAACAAAATTTGTTAGTTTAAAACATGGTGGTTTGTTGTGATACTCCTACTGGGATGTCTTTTCCCTTTCTCCTTCCTCGCTCTGTGTTCAACAACTTGTTGGGGATGATATTATTTGTTGGGGATAATCCCTTCCTGTTGGGGATATCCCTCTTCTTTTGTGGCATAGCTCGGAAACTGGCATTTCCCCGACCTTTTAGTCTAGTACGAATTTCCCAAATCCTGCTCATGGTTTCCTTGCTTTGTTCACTGGCCTTTTGCTGGGGATATATATTTTTGACACTGGCCTCGCGCTTGTTCCTCGCTGACTATACCACTTGGATGTACTAGTCAGATCTTATCTTGCATAATCGGGAAGCTGATGGCATATTTTGAAGTCAATTCACACTTGTTCTGACCAGACAGACTCTATTGGGGATTTTTCTATGAAAGGAAAAAGATAAAAGGGAACAGAATAAAAAAGACAAAGAAAAAAATGACTCTTTAACAAAAGAAACTATAAATAAAAACCTATCAAATGCAGATACCGACTCTAATGGCCATGACATGCGTATGTGGCCTATCCACTACCGTCAGTCATCTTTCAAGATCTTCAATTGGCGGTTCCCCATCTGATTCTCAATCTTATTCGACTTGTAGTGCCCGAAGGGTTTTCACTATCAAGTCTCTCTCTTTTTTGGTTCTTCTCTCAGCTTTCATCGCCTTATGGTGCCTGTGAAGGTTTTCACCGATAAGACTCTCTCGTTTGCATCACTTTCCGGCTGGGGATTTGGAGTGTTGCTGGTATGACTCTCTCTGCTGGAGATTAGAGTCCTTTCTGCTGTGGAACAGAATGTTATGTTCGCCGGTAAGACTCTCATTTGTCTGACTTGGCATATTTTGAATACTGGTCAGAAGGTCTTTCTTTGGACCGTAATGTGGGTTTTGGATAGGGCTAGAAAAAAAGGGTATAAAAGGCTCACAAATGCATCGATTTTGGGTTATTAATTACAATTTTCGGAACTAGATTTATTTACAACAAATGCAACTTTTGCCCCAGTTTCTTGCTTGGGGATGTTTTAATTGATTTTTTTTCATTTTTCAAAACTATGACCGAGCCGTAAAGCGCCTACGTATCCTCTTTGAGGAATCAGGTCAAACGTAGTTCCCAATTCCTCTGTTTTCATTTGACTTTCCTTTTTTTCTTTTTTATGCTATCATTTTCTTTTCTTTTCTTTTTTCGTTTTGTTGTTTTCTTTCTCTCTCTTTTTCTCTTCGTTGCTACTGATTCCGAACGAGGGGTATGAAAGAAAATAAATAAGGCTCAAAAGGGGTAACGAAGGATAAAGAGTTTAGGTAGTAGAACAAAATGTCTTCGTCATTCCAGTCTTTAAAACATGTCAAGTGCAAACAACACAATTAAACAATAGATTTATAGTCTCTTCCGATGGTGCTGGACTTGACAATTATGTTAAACATTTGCTTTTTCCTTTGTCATTTCTAAAGCACCATTGGGCGACACTCTCATTATCATGAATGACCCTCATGCCAATTTGGCGAATCTTTCTTTTAACGGTTTTATTTGTGTTTTCCTTGCCCTAGTTCCACATGACTCGGGATCCAAATAATCTCAAACCGTTCTTATTTCCTTTAAATGCTTTGATCACCTTCCCAGGGTTTTATGATTAACTTTTAAGATTAGGCCCAAACTGGGTGCGCATGTCATGTCCCTAGAATCGGCATTGAATGAAATGACAAAAGGACTAAACAAAAAGACGACTGGAAATAACAAAAGACCGTCTTTGTATTAGACTACCAGCGAAATGGTTTGAATAATAAAACAAACAAAACAACCAGAATAAAATCCTAACACAAACTGGACAAAATTTAAAACAAACTGCTATGACAAAATGGAAAGATAAGAAGGTTTGACACAGGACAAAATCCAAATTACAACCTTAATAATCCGGACAACAGAAATGACAACAAAATAAGCCACCAAATGCTTCTTTCTTGTTAACCAAGGAACGGGGCGTCCTCCCACTTTAGCAAAACTGGCATCTTAGCCACTGAGCTTTGCATCAGTATTGCCAGACCATTGTCAACTTCAATATCATCACCCTTAGTCAACAAGTTCCCAATAGGACTCAAATGCTTCTATCATCACGCCTGATCCCCGCAAAGAGTGCCTTTGGATCTTGTATTTCCGGCTTACCACAAACCAACCACCTTCTTTCTTTGTGATTCAAAACAAAACAGGTTAGAATGGACTCAGTCGGTCCTCATTATTGACAACATCTTTTTTTTCAATTTTTTTCATTCATTTTTTCTTTTTTCATTTCTTTTTTTTTCTTTCTCATTCTCTTTTTTTTCATTCTCATTTTTTTTGCTTTTTTTTGTTGTGGTCGAATATTATGGAGATTGCCTACGTATCATGACCCCGCATGAATCAGACCTTACGTAGTTCGGACCAATGAAAGATAAACAATACTAAACATTTTTTTTTTCAGTTTTCATATTATAACAAACTGGTTTCCAAAGGTATGAAGATGACCTACAAACTCGAAAATCAAACAACCCATATATTCTAATCAAGAGATTTATAAAATCAAAACAAAAGGCTAGCTCCCTCTGTTCGACAAATGCAACCAAATGGTTATTTTTGCAAATGTGGCCCCTTCCAAATTTCAAATGAATTTTGAGGTCGGGGAGGATTATTTTATGACACTTTACCAACTTGCCCATTCTTTTACGAAAACGGCCTTTCGACAACTGAAAGATACTCTAAGGCTATTTCGGCAAGAACGGTTTAAGACGCGGCCGAAACTGGCTCGGCTTATTATTGACTAAAAAATTCAAACGGTATTCATCTAACCGCTGACTCTTTGTTTTTTTTTCAAATCAATGAAAACGTGGTGTTGCAAACACGGCCCTTTAGCGCATCGGGGACGAAGATTTTTAAGGCTGTGTGGGTCAACTGGACCAATATCCTAAACATGACCCAAAAGGTGGATGTTTATGCAAAGTCAGCCTTCCGGCGTCCCTTTCGGGAACATTCGGCTATTTATGACAAAACAGCATCACCTGACTTATTTATGACTCTTTTTATCGTTTTTCAAATTAGAAAACTCAATATTGCAAACACGGCCTTTCAACGTCTCGGGGACGAAGATTTTTAAGGCTGTGTGGGTCAACTGGACCAAATCTTAAAAAATGACCCAAAGGTGGCTGTTTATGCAAAGTCAGCCTTCCGGCGTCCCTTTCGGGAACATTCGGCTATGTCTTGATAAAACAGCGTCACCCGACTTCTTTATGACAAAATTAAAATTTTGACATGTTTTAATTTTATTATTATTATTATTTATTACAACAAATAAACAAACTATTATTCATAACAAACAAACAAACGTAAAACATAAAACATTCCTTCTTTTTCTTTTTTTCAAAATTTCGGTAGAGTTTCGACACTACTTGGACATTGGTTTTTTTTTTTTAAATAAGTAGTTATATCTCTACACTGTTATTTTTTCCTCTTTTTTCACGATTTTCTAATTTGTGGAAAATGATGACAACATACAAAATCTTTTTGAATTTTCCAATGCTCTTTTTTATTTATTATTATTTTGTTATTATTTTCAAAAATATGGCATGGGAAACATAAGGATTTCCAAGACATCTTGGATTCCGCAAATGTTCTCCATGCGCTTTTCCCAACATGTGAAGCATGGGGGACATAGGGAATTCCAAGACTTTTTGGATTCCACAATTGTTCCCCATGTGCTTTTTCCCAAAAATGAAGCATGGGGGACATATGGAATACCAAGGCTTCTTGAATTTCACAATGTTCCCCATGTGCTTAATTGACATAATAGCATGCTTATCTAAAAAATCGTGCAACTTTCTTATTTAACGTGATCAGCATGATAAGGAGTGTCATTTGTCCGCAAATATCATTGGTCCGCCAAATGACCCATTCACCCTTGAATAAATACAACATGTAGCACATAGGATGCCAAAAGATGGTCTATTATTTTCAGGTTGCTTGTCCTAGACGGACCCAACCTTTGTGTTGAGTCCCCTAAGTCAAATGCACATGATGCAAATAAACGTTCCTACTAGGGATCCGGCATGAAGCTGAGTTATTCTAGGTTCCAAACCTGGGTGTTTGTTCTAGACTTGGCTTACCCGAGCGGACAGCTCGAGCCGAGAGGGGGCAGCGTACCGGGAATACAGAAGCTTCACCGGCTTAGCAACTTATCCGAACCTCGTTCTAAACTGGGATTTGACACTATACAGAAAAGAAGTCGTACGAAGTACGCCCTTCTCCATGATTTAGAAGACTCAGAAAGGATAGGGGTTTCGGCACAGTTTATATACAGTTCACGTAATATCAAAGCGATAAAAGCAGCATTTAGCACATTAGGCTCAAACGTGTAAAAATCAGATAAAACCAAATATAACAATTTATCTAAGCTCAAATTTCTAACCCTGAACCAGTGGTTCTGGGTCTAATTCCCCAGGAGAGTCGCCAGATCTGTCACACCTCCTTTTTACGTACCCGCGAGGGTACAAGGGAGTTTTTTCCAATTAAAGGACAATCGAAACGGGATTTATTTATTTATTTCAGAGTTGCCACTTGGGAGATTTAGGGTGTCCCAAGTCACCAATTTTAATCCCGAATCAAGGAAAAGAATGACTCCATATTACAGTCTGCGTACCAGAAATCCGGATAAGGAATTCTGTTAACCAAGAAGAAGGTGTTAGGCATTCCCGAGTTCCGTGGTTCTAGCACGGTCGCTCAACAGTCATATTCGGTTTATTTATCTAATTTTTAATACAATTATGAACCAATGTGCCAATTTTAACCTTTTACCACTTTATTATTATTATTTTAAAGAATGTGAACATCGCTTAAAAAGCATGTCTTTGGATTGCGTCACATGAAATGCACCCATAATCCGGAACATATTTTATTTGATGTTTTGGGATTTGGATTTGGGTCGCATGAAATGCACACACGAGTTTAAGAAAGTAGATTATTAAACACGCGCCTAAAGAGACTATCGTGTTATTATTTTGGGAAGGCCGTGAAATTCGCTAAACGGCCCTCCTGAATTCTAAGTAATTTTAATACATATATTTTTGTGAGGGCTCCGCAATCTGTACATTTTTTATTTTGGCGAAGCTCATCTCATTTTTATTATTTAAGGGCAAACTTAAAACAACTACGATTTTCTACCAATGAAGTCATCCAAGGTTAAACAAAAAACAACAATTCTAATAGGTAATAATATCCATGGTAAAATAAAAAAAATCAATTCAACAAAGACGACACACAAACCGTTCATGTGTTCTCACATTTACTTTAAGCATGCAGTAACTAACCATAAAATAAACATTTTTAACAAAAACAACAAAAATTGCATTGTTGACATTCATCAATATCAAATACTCTCATTCGCCTTGAACCATAATATGCGAAACGAACCAAATGAAACAAAAGGATGAAGAACACATGGTGGTGGTTTGGGCAGTGATCGACAATAGGGTCGACGGGTCTGTTTGGTGGTGGCATTTGGGTGAGGAAGTTGGTCGGAGGTGGTGGTTCAGGCGTTTGGGGGGGGTTGCGACTGGTTTTAGTTTCTTTTGGGTAGGCTCCTAGGGTTTTTCTAGGTTTTTCTTGAGGAAAGGAGGAAGAAGATGAATAGTGTCCAAACTTTTAAAATTGTTCCAAAGTCTGTCCCTACTCCCCTCCCTTGTCCGTGTACTTTGTAGTCTCTTGCAAAGAAAAATGGACCCCACGTGTGTAGGGGTCCAAGGTTTGTGTTCCCATGCGCGGTGGGGTTCCCCGTGTACGGTGTTCCGTCCGTGTTCCCCACGCGTGTCCCCCCATGTGTGGTGGACTCAGATTATTATGGGCTAGGTCCGAAATTAGGCCTAAAACCGGGTAGTATGAACCCGAATATTATTCTTTTGCCTGGACCCGAGAATAAGAACATGACGTTGCTCAACTAGTCCTATATAAATAAAATAACTACAAAAATAAGACTGATATTTAAAACAAAACTAGATCTTTTTTAATATTTTTTTCAAGATTAAAATAGCTACAAAATATTAATAAAACTATTTTTTGTAATTTTCGTTTTTATATAAAAAATAAAAATATAATGTAATATTTTTTATATTTTTTCAAAATTAAAATGACTACAAAACATTAATAGAACTATATTTTTCGGTAATTTTTGAAATTATATAAAGTACAAAAATAAAGTACAATTTTTTTGTATCTTTTCAAGTTTATGAGAAATACATAAACTAAAATTTATATATATATTTTTTGTAATTTTCTCTTTTGCGACGAAATAAAGTAAAATAGTCCAAATAGCTATATTGGACCTAAATTAAATATTTAAGCTAAAAATGTAAAAATTCCCGGGGAGGGTCAAAAATCACGTGTCTACAGTGATGTCATTCTTGTCAAAAATAGCTGAATGTCCCTCAAAGGGGCGCCAGAAGGTTGCTTTTGCAAGAACAGCTGCCTTTAGTCATTTTTCAAGGTTTTGGCCGATTAGCCAACACAACCTTAAAATCTTCGCTTTTGAAGTGCTGAAAGGCCGTATTAGCAAAGCCGGATATTTTTGTGAAAATTTTGAAAAAATGGTCATTTTTCTTGAGTCAAAATGAGTCATACTTTTCTTTTAATTAAAATCACCCTAATAAATGTGCAGGATGAGCACAACTCAAAATGAACCTTTCTCAGTCCGCGAGGAGATCCCGTTGGAGCTACATATGTGGTGGCATGATTTGGGGGAAGATAGCAGAAAAATTATAACAAAAGCATTGGGCGGTCTTGTCGGGCTCTTAAAGGTTAAACCGAGAAAGGACATAATCGAGGCATTGATACCATTTTGGGACCCAACACATATTCCACTTTGCTGATTTCGAGTTAACTCCTACCCTAGAAGAGATAGCAGGCTACGCCGGTCTCGAGGGGAATCTTAGAAATCAATACCTGGTAGCACCAAGAACAGTAACCCCTCACAAATTTTTGGACCTGTTAAGCATTAGTCGGGACATCCGAGACGGAAATTTGGCCAAAGGATTCTGTACCTTCTACTTTTTGTACCAATGTTATGGGAATCCTCGTGGCTTCAAGACACCAGATACCAGTCTTACTCACACGGGAAACCAACACAAGTTGGAAGCTTGGAGAGGATTAGCTTTTATAACGGCGTTCCTGGGTACTTTGATTTGCCCCAGAAAAGACGGCAACATAGAGTTGGGACTCGTGGGGATAGCCGACTTTATGATGAAAAGGGCAAAAGGGACCATAGTGCCGCTGATCTTGGCAGAAATTTACCGAGCTCTGACCCTCTGTCGAGAAGGGGGAAAGTTCTTTAAAGTGTGCAATATGCTGTTACAATTATGGATGGAGGAACACCTTTGCCACCATCCTGGATACTTGAATTGTGGTATGACTGGCCCCGAGTGCATTGAAAAACAAGAAAAGCGGGTAGAGGGTTATGAGTTCCTGGATGGTACGTAAGCATGGCATGCTCATTGAGATCTTTGACTGCAAATAAGATCGAATGGGCATTCGGGTGCCTTTCGATCAATGAGGTAATCTATATGTCGGCTGAGGTATGCTTTCTGTTGTTAATGGGTCTGCGGAGTATCCAGCCTTATGCCCCGCACCGAGTTCTACGTCAGTTAGGCCGATACCAGACCATCCCACACAATGAGGATTTGAGTGGGCGGGTTATTGAGTTGGAACCAAAAGCCGCTTTCCAGAAGAAAGAGTGCGTCGGATTTGGCATCAGTGCAGATTCTTAAAGCCTAGAACTCAAGTACAAGATCTATCTAGAGGCGAGGTGGAGCCTGGTTACACTGCATGGTATGGTAAAAGATCCCGAGTTTATCAGGAACCCGAAAGGCCCGCAAAGAAACCCCATGTCCAACAATTTACCGATGGAGCACAGGTGTAATGGGACTGGTTGACCAAAGAAAATGAGTACCGAGCCACCATAGGCAGGCTAGAAAAGCAAGTCATGGACCTTCAGTTTGAGAATGGGTTGCAAGCCCCCGCGGATGAAGGCGAGAATAAGAAGCTAACCCAGGAAAATGAAGCCCTCAAATCCCAAATCCGGAAGATGAAATAGCTGCTAGAAACCCGGAAAGAAGCCGAGCGGATGAAAGGCCTATAAGCAGTCTAAAAAAGAAAGACCTTGAGTATCAAGATGACCTAGAAAAGTCTGAGGCCAGTCTAGCGAAAGTCCGGGCTCAATTGGCGGAAAACGCAAAAGGCCGGACACAGTTTGTGCAACAAATAAAAAGAAAGTATGAAGGGACAATCACTAGCCTAAAAAGAAAAATAGTTACTCTTGAGAATGAGGCAGCCAAGCAGGCCAAGGACTTTAAAGCTGATAGGGAATACTGTTATGATTTGATGGCTCGAATAGAGGAAGAAATGTACCAGCTGCAAAATCAACATCTCCATGATACTCAGGTGTTAGAAGTCCGAAATCAGCAGGTCGGGCGTTTGCTTCAGGAAAAGGGTAAAATCCGAGAGCGGATCAGAACTATTGCCGACTACATTGTTATGAAATGCCAAGCATGTGAGGATATGACTCGTACTACCTTCTTTGCGGCAGTGATGACATTTGTCCGACAGATAATGAGTGACTTGGATAGGCTTCAAAGGGATCTTGCACATAGGCCCATGGCGAGACCGAATGATGTTCTGCGGGCCCCAGGAGCATTTGAGGCATTAATGTATTCATGATTTTCATTAGAGTCTGTTAGTCTGTTTGCGAGTCTGTATTTTCTTTTATTGGAGTTTGTTAGTTGGTTTTCGAGTCTGTTGTTTTTACCTTCTGTCAGAGTCTGTTGATCTTGTTTTAAGTCAGAGTCTGTTAATTTCCCGTTTCGAGTCTGTTAATTTTATAATTTGGTAGAATGAGTGGTTGTAATCAAAATTGTTTTATTTTATGGAAAATTTTGAAAATCCCAAAATGTTTTGTTATTATGCACTTATCTCCAAACCTACGTTCGGTCTGATTCATGCGGGGTCATGATACATAGGCAATCTCTATAGGATTCGATCATAACTAAAAGAAAGAAAAGGAGTGATAAAAAAAGGGGAGAATAAGAGAGAGAAGGAAAAGAAAGAGAAACACTGAGAAGGAAACAAGGGCAAAGCAAGAAAGAGTCATGAGAGATTAAAAACAAAAGAGAGACCAAGCAAGGAAAGGCAAGAATGAAAAAGAAAAAGAGAGGGAGAAAAGAGAAGTTGCAAACGGAAATAAGGAAAAGCCGGGATGACGTAAGCAGCCGATCAAATGCATGACAGAAACGGTTAACTGCTTAGGTGCATTCACTCCTCAAATGTGCGGTTGCTTATCTGTTAAAGTCCTAATCGCTAACAAGTTTGTTATTGATGAAATTCCAGTTCAGACAGGTGGTTAGTTTGATTGACATTCTGGCAACTCACTCCTACAACACCCTGTCCAAAAACAAGATGAACATGGCCAACCAAGAAGTTGAAGCAAGTATTGTCGATCCGTCAAAAGAGGTGGAAGAATCGGAGGTTAATCTGAAAGATGAGTTGTATAAGCTGAAGCAGCAGATGGCTGAAATGTATCAAGCATGGGTAAAAGGGCACCCACCGCCAGTTTACCCCGACAACCCTACTTTTATCCCGCCATTGGCTCAGGCCCAAGAACCTCCCACTGTGAACTCATCTCCGGCCTTTCCCCTCTACCAACAATGCTACGGCACCACTTCCCGTACATCACAAGCTCCACCACCCAAACAAGTCTCGTACCCTCCTCCACCAGTTACTTCTATTTTTGTGGCCCTTCCACCTGCTGCATTACATCGATCCTCCAGTGAGCCTCTGTTCCAGACTCACGATAACTAGTATTACCCCCAAAGCCCACTTTCAAGGTTCCCGAACCCTATTCCTACACTCCCCATTTTGATCTCCTTGCGGAGACTGAAAAACCATCTAGAAATCTCGAATAGGATGAGATGTTCAGGAAAGTTAAAAGCCTGGAACAGTCATTCAGAGACATGCGGGGGTTGGGAGTTCAAGTAAGTGTGGCTTACAAAGATCTATGTCTATTTCCGGATGTGCAATTGCCGGCCGGGTTTAAGATGCCCAAGTTTGATTTGTATGATGGGCAAGGTGATCCAGTAGCGCATTTGAGAGGTTTTTGTAGCAAAATAAGGGGAGCTGGTAGGAAAGACGAGCTGCTAATGGCGTATTTCAGTTAGAGACTGAGTGGATCAACGCTAGAATGGTATACTCGGCAGGATCACGGAAGATGGTACACATGGGATGATCTAACCCAGGCATTTGCTTGCCACTTCCAGTATAATCTTGAGATTATTCCGGATCGTCTGTCTTTGACGAAACTTGAGAAAAAGCACAATAAAAGTTTCAGGAAATATGGTTTTAGGTGGAGAGAGAGCAGGCATCAAGGGTTGATCCTCCAATGAAAGAAAGTGAAATGGTGGATTATTTTCTACATGCCTTAGAACCTACTTATTACGGTCATCTGGTATTAGCTATAGGTAAGTCCTTCAATGAAGTGGTAAAGATGGGCGGTATGGTAGAAGAAGGGCTCAAGACAAACAAAATCATGAGTTATTCGGCTATTAAGGCAACCACCCAGGCCATTCAAAGCGGAACTGGGGGAGTAATTGGAAAGAAGAAGAAAGAGGATGTTGCAACGATTGATTAAAGAGCTTGGTTCGGACCCAGGGGCCCATCACATTACTATAACCAGCCTCGACCCCACCATCAAACCTACCTTCATACCCCATATAGCCCAACACAACACTACTACCCACCACCAGACCCCCATTTTTCTGTTCATCATGCCCAAACATAGAGCCAACCTCCGACCCACGCACAATGGCGTGCGCCAGTCCCACAAAATACATACCCAGCTCCACAAAATGCCTATTCACCCCTAAGAGCCTATCGGAACCCTCCTGGATTAGGTTTCCGGCCCAACCAAGAATTTAAGAATGAGAGGTTGCAAAAGAAGAAAACCTTTACTCCATTGGGAGAATCCTATACCAGTTTGTTCCACAGGTTGCGACAATTGGGTATGCTGAGTCAGATCGAGCCAAAACTGCCAAATCCTCCCCCGAGGAACCTTGATCACTCTGTGAATTGTGAATATTGTGTTGGTGCTCCGGGGCACAACACAGAGAAGTGCTGGAAATTGAAAACAGCTATTCAACAGCTCATTGATACTAATCAGATTGAGGTCCAAGCTCCGGAGGCACCCAATATCAACTAGAATCTGTTGTCGGCCCATCCTGAGACAAATATGATCGAGATAGTGCATATGGGGGAGGGAGCCCAAGAAGCCTTCACAGACCGTCATGATGATCCGGTCCAGTGAAGTCAGGCCGGTTGAAAAGCCAACAAGTGACAAATCAGTGATCCGGTTGAGTAGGGCAGATAGTGAACCATCCGTGGTAGGCAAGAAGGGGTTTTCAAGTGGTGTTGCAGTGAAACAAGAAAGAGCAAAAGTGATTGTGCTAGGAGTGGCGAACAAGCCTATTGTAATTGTGGAGGGTGCCCGCACAGACCTTGTCATTATCAAGCTAGTAACTCAATTACTGATAGTCAATAGCAAGGCGGTCCCGTGGAATTATGAACGAGTGACAGTGACTTACAAGAGGAAAGAGATTAAATAAGAAGTTTGTGAGACCCATGGTTTGACTCGATCAGGGAGGTGCTTTGCCCCCGAAGAGTTGAGAAAAGCTAAGAGCTCCAAAGACAACCCGGTGCTAGTAAAGAAAGCTGTGACCGAGGAAAAAGTAGAGGAGTTCTTAAGAAAGATGAAAGTGTAGGACTATTCCATGGTGGAGCAGTTGAGTAGGACACCGGCTCAAATTTCACTGTCGTCATTATTGATCCATTCAGACAAGCACCGTCGGGCTTTGATGAAGATCTTGAATGAGGCCCACGTACCTGACAAAATCTCAGTAAACCACTTGGAAAAAATACCTAACAAGATATTTGAGGTAAACAAAGTTACTTTTTCTGATGATGAGTTGCCCATGAAGGGTACTGAGCACAATAGAGCCCTCTATCTCACGTTGAAATACGAGGATTCCATGGTTACCCAGGTACTGGTCGACAATGGTTCCAGTGCGAACATTTGCCCTCTCTCCACTCTAAACAAATTGAAGGTGGATGATGAAAGAATTCCCAAGAATAGTATCTGCATTCGGGGATTCGACGATGGAGGGAAAGATTCAGTCGGGGACATAGTGCTTGAGCTTACAATAGGGCCTGTTGAATTTACCATGGAGTTCCAGGTGCTAGATATCGCTGTTTCTTACAATCTGTTGTTGGGTCGACCCTGGATTCATGCTGCAAAAGCGGTCCCATCTCTACTCCACATCAAATGGTCAAGATCGAATGGGATAGATAGGAAATTGTTGTGCACGACGAGGATAATTTGTGTGCCCACAGTGATGCCATTGTTCAGTTTATAGAGTTTGAAGACGACAAGGGGCCATGAGTTTATCAGGTTTTTGACACGGTATCGGTAGAGAAAATTCCAGAAGGGAAGTGTGTTCCAACGTCGAGGGTAGCTGCCGCATCAGTCATGGTAGCCGCTGAAATGTTGAAAAATGGTTTTGTACCAGGCAAGGGTTTGGGTGCATCTCTGCAAGGTATCGTACAGCCAGTGTCTCTCCCCAAAAACTTGGATACATTTGGTTTGGGGTTCAAGCCCACAGTTGCGGACATAAAAAGAGCCAGAAAGTTGAAACATAGGGCATGGGTCCTCCCAAAGCCCATCCCACGTCTCTCCAGATCATTTGTCAGGCCCAGCACCAAGAAACGCCCAGCAACAACAGTCCCCAGTTCTGTGGTTGGTCGTGATAAGGATTTGGTTGAAAGGTTTGAGAAATTATTCGATGAGGTGAACATGGTGGAAACTTGAGAGGGTTATAGCAAGGCGGATGTGCAATTTGTTGGGCCCAATGCAAAGATTACCAATTGGGAAGCTACTCTCTCCCCACCAGGAAGGAGTTTTGGTAGTTTGCTTTGATTTTCTTTCAGTTTATCTGGATTATTCCAGGGTAGTAATTCAGATTCTATGTTCTATCTGTTTGGATGTATAAACCCCGTTCTTTCAATTTCAATGAAATGCAATTTCCCTTTTTCCTCATTCTTAACAGTTTTATTTTTGTTTTCTTTTCTTTCTTGTACATTTCTTTTTATGCTGGTTTCCATGACATGACATGCATGAGGAATCTTCAGCCCAGTCTTAAAAGCCAGTCTAATTCTAAAATAGTAATTCAAGAAATAGAGTGTGATGACGAATCGGAATATGATAAGGATGAGGCGTTTGAAGAGATTAGTAAAGAACTAAGCCATTTTGAAGAAAAGACCAAGCCTAACCTGAGTGATACAGAAGCAATCAATTTAGGGGACCCAGATAATATCAGAGAAACTAAGATAAGTGTCCATCTTGAACCTCAAGTCAAGGAAGAGATAATTAAAGCGTTACTTAAGTACAAAGATGTCTTTGCATGGTCATATGACGACATGCCGGGTTTAAGCACTAACTTGGTGGTTCACAAATTTCCCACTGACCCGGCATTCCCTCCTATCAAGCAGAAGCTGAGGAAATTTAAGACTGATATGAGTGTGAAGATCAAAGAAGAGGTCACCAAGCAGTTTGATGCAAAAGTCATTCGAGTAACTCGGTATCAAGCAGGGTGTGTGTTGATTACCGTGATCTCAACAAAGCAAGTCCCAAGGACAACTTCCCATTGCCAAATATCCACATTTTGATTGACAATTGCGCCAAACATGAGCTTGGATCTTTTGTGGACTGTTATGTGAGTTATCATCAGATCTTAATGGATGAGGAAGATGCGGAGAAGACGGCATTCATCACACCATGGGGAACATACTGCTACAGGGTCATGTCTTTCGGGTTGAAAAATGATGGGGCAACTTACATGAGGGCAATGACAACCATATTTCATGACATGATACATAAGGAGATTGAGGTTTATGAGGATGATGTAATCATAAAGTCTAGAAAGCAGTCTGATCACGTCAAAGATTTGAGAAAATTCTTCCAAAGGCTTCGCAGGTACAATCTTAAGCTCAATCCTACAAAATGCGCATTCCGTGTGCCATCCAAAAAATTATTGGGATTCATAGTCAGCCACCGAGGTATTGAATTGGACCCATCAAAGATTAAAGCTATCCAAGAATTTCCACCTCCAAGGAACAAGACTTAGGTGATGAGTTTATTAGGGAGGTTGAATTACATCAGCAGGTTTATTGCTCAGCTTACGACAACTTGTGAGCCTATCTTCAAACTGTTGAAGAAAGATGTTGCGGTCAAATGGACAGATGAGTGTCAAGAAGCATTTGATAAGATAAAAGGGTATTTGTCAAACCCACCTGTGTTGGTGCCACCAGAACTAGAGAGACATTTGATTATGTATTTGACGGTTTTGGACAATTCGTTTGGTTGTGTATTGGGTCAGCATGACATCACCGATAGGAAATAGCAGGCCATCTATTATCTCAGCAAGAAGTTCACATCTTACGAGGTTAAGTACACTTACCTTGAGAGGACATGTTGTGCCCTAACTTGGGTAGCACAGAAGTTGAAGCACTATTTGTCATCTTACACTACTTACCTCATCTCTCGTTTGGATCCATTAAAGTATATATTTCAGAAGCCTATGCCCACAGGAAGGCTCGCAAAGTGGCAGATTTTGCTCACAGAATTTGACATCGTCTATGTGACCCGGACTACGATGAAAGCCTAGGCATTGGTCGACCATTTGGCTGAGAACCCAGTGGATGAGGAATATAAGCCTTTGAAGACTTACTTCCCTGATGAAGAGGTAATGCACCTTGATGAGTTGGACCAAGTTGAAGAGCCAGGTTGGAAACTTTTCTTTGATGGAGCTGTTAATATGAAAGGCGTTGGGATAGGAGCTGTATTGATTTCTGAAATAGGACATCACTACCCTGTTACGGCTCAGCTTCGTTTCTACTGTACTAATAACATGGCTGAATACGAGGCATGCATTTTGGGTTTGAGGTTAGCTACAGACATGGGTGTCCAGGAAGTTTTGGTCTTGGGGGACTCGGACCTTCTGGTGCATCAGATTCAAGGGGAATGGGAAACACGAGATCTAAAACTCATACCGTACCGGCAATGTTTGCATGATCTTTGTCAACAGTTTCGATCAGTAGAGTTCAGGCACATTCCAAGGATCCATAACGAAGTTGCTGATCTTTGGCTACCTTGGCGTCAATATTACATCATCCGGATAAGGCTTATGTTGACCCGTTACATATTCAGGTCCATGATCAGCATGCTTACTGTAATGTGGTAGAAGAAGAACTTGATAGAGAGCCTTGGTTTCATGATATCAAGGAATATATCAGGATGGGGTGTATCCGGTACAAGCCACAAGCGATCAAAAGAGAACAATTCGGCGGTTAGCGAGTGGATTTTTCTTTAGTGGAGGGGTTTTGTACAAAAGGACTCTGGATCTTGGATTGTTGAGATGCGTAGATGCTAGACAAGCCACAACTATCATAATTGAAGTACATTCTAGAGTTTGTGGACTGCATATGAGTGGGTACGTGTTGGAAAAGAAGATCCTCCAAGCAGGTTATTATTGGCTCACTATGGAGCGAGATTGTATTAGTTTCGTGGCAAGTGTCATCAGTGCCAAGTGCATGGAGATTTGATTCACTCTCCATCATCTGAATTGCACACAATATCTGCACCATGACCTTTTGTTGTGTGGGGCATGGATGTCATTGGGCCAATTGAGCCATCAACATCAAATGGGCATAGGTTCATTCTAGTGGCCATCGACTATTTCACCAAGTGGGTAGAGGCTAAAACGTTCAAGTCTGTAACCAAGAAAGCGGTGATTGGTTTTGTGCACTCAAATATCATTTGTCGGTTTGGGATACCAAAGGTGATCATTACAGACAATGGGGCTAATCTCAATAGTCATCTGATGAAAGAGGTATGTCAGCAATTCAAGATTACGCATCGCAATTCCACCCCTTACTGCCCCAAGGCAAATAGAGCAGTTGAGGCGGCCAACAAGAATACAAAGAAGATACTACGGAAAATGGTAGAAGGTTACAAGCAATGGCATGAGAAGCTGCCTTTTGCATTGCTGGGTTATCGCACTACTGTTCGCACTTCAGTAGGGGTAACTCCTTATTTGTTGGTATATGGCACTGAGGCGGTGATACCTGTGGAAATTGAAATCCCGTCCCTTCAGATTGTTGCTGAGGCCGAAATTGATGATGATGAGTGGGTCAAAACTCGCTTGGAATAGTTGAGTTTAATTGATGAGAAAAGATTAGCAGCAGTGTATCATGGCCAGTTGTATCAACAGAGAATGGCAAGAGCATATAATAAGAAGGTGCATCCACGGAGGTTTGAAGTGGGTCAGTTAGTATTGAAATATATCCTTCCTCATCAGGCTGAAGCAAAAGGCAAGTTCGCCCCAAACTGGCAGGGGTCGTTCATCGTGACGAGAGTGTTGTCCAATGGTGCTTTGTATTTAACAGATGTAGAAGGCAAATGTGTAAAAATGACCATCAATTCTGATGCGGTCAAAAGATATTATGTATGATTTCTTCGGTTAAATTGTGTTTGTTTGTAATTGGTATATTTTGAAGATTGGAACGACGAAGGCATTTTGTTCTACTATCTAAACACTTTATCCTTTGTTACCCCTTTCGAGCCTTATTTACTTCCTTTCGTACCCCTCTTTTGGAATCAATAGCAAAGATCAGAAACGCGAGCGCAAAAGATAAGTAAAGGAAAAGAGAGAAAAATAAAGATGAAAATTGAAAAAAGAGAAGAAAAAAAGGAAGAAAAAAGAGGAAAAAGAAGAAAGAAAAAACAACTAAACAATAAAAGAGAAAAGGAAGAAAGAAAAGAAAAGAAAGAGAAAAAAAATCACAACAACAGAGCAATTCCTATGACCTGAACTACGTTCGACCTGATTCCTTTAAAGGATACGTAGGCAGTCTCACGGTTCGATCCCATAAAAAAAATCCAAAAGTCCCCAAGCAAAGAAATTGGGGCAGTTGTGGTTGTTATAAGAAATTTGATTCAGAAAGTTGTAATTTTGAACCCATTTGAATTGTATCAAGCCTTTTGACACCCTTTCTTTCTAACCCTATCCAAAAGCCCATGTTATGATCCAAAGAAAGACCTTCTGACCAGACTTCGAGAGATGCCAAGTCGAGCAAGTATAGGTGATTCATATCAGGGGCAGCACTCTGGCCCAAGAAGGAAAATGAAAAAATGAGAGAGTCTTATTGGTGAAAACCCTCACGGGCACCATAAGGAGACGAGAGCTAAGAGAAATCAAAAATGAGAGAGTCTTATTGGTGAAAACTCTCACGGGCACCGTAAGTCGAAAATGAGTTGAGAGATAAACAAATGAGAGAGGATTGGTGGTGAAAACCCTTCAGGGCACTGCAGGCCGAACAAGGTCAAGGTTTTGGCAAAGAAGTCAGGTTATGGAAACTCTGGGGCCAAAGTATGGCAACCGAAAGTTGATTGGTTGGACAGATTGGGCTAATTAATCCGAAATGCATGTCATGATCATTGGTACCAGTTGTTCCACTCAGATAAATCTCTTTCCTTTTTCCCTTTTTAGCAAGTCATCCAGTCTTGGATTTTCTCTATCCTTAACTCTGAAAGTCATTTCATTTTATTTCTTTTGGGTTATCTTTTTAAGATGTTCCTGATGTCAGATCTGTTTAAGCAAATAAGAGGGAATTTCAAAGCTTACTCCCAACTTCCAAAGTTACACAAGGCATAGGGCGGCCAAGGCATTGCTAAAGATAGCATGATGTAGAGTGGGATAAAATGCCAGCAAAAGATCCACTGATGGAATGATTTAGTAATTTTATGGGAAATGCAGAGGTTCAAAAAGGGGTCAGAGGTGTAAAATAGCAGTTCGGGTATAGAACACTCGGGTCATCCAAGGTCATAAGGTTTGAAAGTCAGTCAGAAAGTCAAGCGGTTCTCGGCCAGTTCGGGGAAGCCAATCAAAACAAAGTACGACAGCGGAGAGACCTTCAACAAGAATGCCATCAACTAACCACCACATTTTAAACTGACAAGATTTTTCTTTGATTGAAACAGGGGCAGAAAGTTTCGTTGTTTCGGAGAAACCCTCCGTAAGGAAAGGCAAGCACCAGACAGGTTTGATCGTAAACTCTCAGGACCCGCGGAGATAATGGGATTTAATTTGAAGATTCTTAGGACCCTCCTGAAAAATGGGACCTAGTTTAAAATTCAAAACAATCATGAGTAGCATAATCTAGCATAAATGCACCACAAAGGAATATAAGTTGGTTTCAAAGTTTGCAAGTTTGAGATAGGATTCAATTAGGAGTTATCAGGACCCTCCCGAATAATGGGACCTAGCTTTAAGATTTCCATTAGATAACAAGATTTAACGTAAGTTCTGCTGTAAGGTAGTATAATTCAGCCGTAAAAGTTGTCACTCTTAAGATAAGACTTGATTTTTGATTGTCAGGACCCTCCTGAATAATGGGATGCAGCTTTAATACTTTCTTACCCTTAGAAGATATAACTTAGATTTAAAATTGTCGTTTAATTAAGAATTGTTAGGACCCTCTTGGATAATGGGGTGGAGTTTTAAGATCGGCTTAGATAACAAGATGTAGCAGAAGTAATACCTTTAGGAGTTATAAATTAGATTTAAAATTGTTGTGTAAGTAGGAGTTGTCAGGACCCCTCTTGGATAATGGGACCTAGCTTTCAAACTCTTAGTAATATTTGGTAATATGATTCAGTTTAACACTCACATATATGCCCAGCTACCAAACTGGGACAGAAAATTTTCTTTGTTTTGTCTATTTTGTTGAAATCAGGCACCCACCTGGAGAGCACGGGAATACAGTTCAAGTTTAGCAGTCAGGCGCGCACCTGGAGAGCACGGGAAAATAGTTCAAGTTCAGCAGTCAGACGCCCACCTGAAGAGAACGGGAATACAATTCAAGTTCAGCAATCAGGCGCCCACCTGAAAAGCACGGGAATACAATTCAAGTTCAGCAGTCAGGCGCCCACCAGGAGAGCACATGAATACAATTCAAGTTCAGCAGTCAGGCGCCCACCTGGAGAGCATGGGAATACAATTCAAGTTCAGCAGTCAGGCGCCCACCCGGAGAGCACGGGAATATAATTCAAGTTCAGTAGTCAAGCATCCACCTGGAGAAAGGGAAAGCATCTCACAGTACAATTCGAGTTCAGCAATCAGGCATCCACTTGGAGAAAAGGAAAACATCTTAGGTTACAATTCAAGTAGGCAACAAAGGGATTTCACTGGGAGAATACAAATCAACAAGGCAACAAGAATCACAAGACCAATTTCAAAGATGTAGATAGGATTTTGTAATGCGTAGATCATAGTTTAGTCTAGCTTCTTTTATTTTGTCATGGTGTAATAAGGGGCTCAGTAAGAAGAGGTAGCAGCAACAACAACAGTGAAATCACAGCTTCATGGTAGTCCCAGCTACCCAAAACTTCCCGAACTACACTGACCTGATTCCTTTATAGCCAAGGATATGTAGGCAACCTCGGAAGCAAGGTGCGGTCAAATCTTTCAAAGATGCTTCTCACGGAGTATTCAAACGGGCAAATATCGCTCGTATCCGCTCACTTTATCTTTGCACGAAAACTCTCCGTGTTTCCGAGCAAAGAGGGGCAGCTGTGAGCACGTGATTTTTGTCCTATATGAATTACTCCCCAAATTCAAGAAAAATAAATTTTCCCATTATTTACAATTTCTTAGATTTTTGTAGCATTTTGTTATTTATTGGCATTTGTTTGTGAATGTTTAATTTTGCTTGATTCATGAAAATACAAAATACATTGCATTTGCATTTAGAACTTAATTTTACATTTTTGGATTAATTAGTAAATTAATTTGTTTGACAAAAATAGAGAAAAATCACAAAAATAACTCATTTTGCATTTTTAACTTTTAATTTTGAATTTTATATTTTTTCTTCTAATTTAGGATTTAATTAATTATTGAAAATACAGTGTTGAGTAATTAGCTTAATTTGGTAAATTAATTTAGTTTAAGAGTTAATTTAGGATTTAAATTAATTTGAGAAGAAAAGAAAGAAAAGAAAACAATTGAAAATTAAAAAAAAAGGAAATTAAAATAAAAAAGGCTGCCTTGATTTTAGGCTAATATGCCTAAGCCCAATCCGATTTCCCCTCCCAAAACCCTTGAATCCGCCCAGGCCCAAGTCGTTCCCCATTAACCCGTCTTGATCTGGACCAAAACCTGCCCCATTACTCGGTCCTCATCCTTCACCTCTCAAACGACACCGTTTAGTGAAAATGTGATCCCAGCCGTCGAGGTTACTTGATCTAATGGTTGGGAAGTTGGAGGTCGTTTGATATAGATTGTCTGAACCCTGTACTCCCCCACGTCTCATTTCCCAGACCCCATCGTCCCCAACCGAAACCCTAGCGACGCCGCCTTAATTTCCACCGTTTGTCGCCGGTGGCGTTGTTCCCAAACCGCCCCAAACTAACACCCTACAACCCTCATGATCCCTTCATACCAAATCCACAACTATTTTCCTTCAAATCTGCCCGGAGCTCCGTGAATCTTGAATCCGAGTTCAAACCCCAAAAAGTTCAAAGCCATTTTTCATCGAGCCTGGTAGCATGCACGTTCGGGGAGCACTATTCTTTCAAACTCTGAGGTTTGGACTCGGCGAAATTGATGTCGTTCAGTTATTCTTGACAAAGAATAAGGGATCGACATAAGTTTGGCTAAGTTCTTTGTCCCCGTCCGGTTTTGAGGTTCGATTTAGTGAGTCCCTTTCCCTCTCCGGTTTCCTTTCTGTCATCCTCATCTTTCCCTTTCTTAAAACTAGTTTTCTTATAATAATTTGGTCGAAAATTCAATTCATCTTTTGAGTCCAAGTTTGTTCTTCCGTTCGTTATTTTTCTCTTTTCTCTCCTTTTCTTCGTGAATTCCGTTTTGTGACATTTTTAGTTTGTTAAACAGGTTAAATTTCTGGTTCGTTAAATCACTTAATTAGGTCTTAATTTAGTCGATTTCCTGTTAATTAGCTCATTCATCTTTGTCTTTGCTTGATTGTATTTTAAAGAAGGGGTTCCGAGTTTTCTTGTAGGGAAATTTTGGTCAGTCTTTCGAGTTTGGAATCCCTGATGGATTTTAATTGGACTCCGAAAATCAGAAAGCTCAAGTGGGGATTTAATTTGGGTTTGCAAACCCCTACCAATTTAAGTCGGGTCAGTGTGACCTATACTTGGGTTGGAGGGGTAGTTTTCAGAGGTTTAAAGGGTATTTTGGGGAATCTTATGCAAATAACTGCCTAAGGAAGCTTTTAGGAAGCTGGGGTAGGGATTAATCTGCAATTCTGAATTTTACACTAAGGAGGTCTAAGCAAAAAGGAGAATTTAAAAAGGGGTAAGGTGCAAAAAACTGAATACTTTAGGTTGCCCTAATGTCTTGCCTTTAAACGCACCTCTAACTTGGCATTCAAGGCAGACGGGAAAGGGGATAAAAAACCTGAAAGCTGAGACGGCTGAAATTTAAAAAAAAAGGTTCTGAAATTCCTGCATTCCATGGTGGAAGAACTATCAAATTTTGCTCATTTGGAACCCCTCTTGTGCTAGTTAAAATTCTCCAAAATCCCATAGTTATAATCAGATTTGAGAAATGAATTGAGGATGGTTTGAAGATTATGTTCTGGTTTACTGCTTTCTACTGTTCTATTAGTTGTTTTTTGGGTTTAGTGTTGCTGGTTGTCTTTCTGTTGCTGGGCTTTATTCTGCTGTTGGCTATTGATTCTTCATCTCTTTGTTTTTCCCTTTCGATATCCAGGTACACGCTCTTGAGTCTCAATGTTTGTGAAGTTGATTTGAAGAATGAAATGAAAGACAGAATTTAAAGCTTAGCATTCGTTTGTTCTGTTGATTCAATAGTGTTATTTTGATTTCGTTTTCTTGACTTGATGTGTTATATTGGTTAATTGAGTTCTAGCTTGAATAAGTGAGCTTTTACTATTGTGTTTAATTCGGGACTGTCATGAAACTGGAAGAATGATTTGTTTGGTTGAATCATGTTGCATAGATTCTGCATATTAAACCTTGTAATTGCATGGGACATTTTCTACTCTGTAATTTCATTCACATTATTGTCAAGTATTGTTGGTTTTGGATGCTGTCACACTCATGAAATTGGGGTGGCTGAAGGTTCCTCTTAAGTGTAGGGTACGCAGAATCCTGTTAGTAGAAAGGGAAATGGTTCAGATTGTTTAAAAAGAGTAAAAGCATGCATTGATTTATTTTGGATGGCATGTTGAATACGTTTAAACTTAGAAGTGAATCTCAGAATGCTTGGTTAGACTATTTAGGATTCAATTAGTTTTAAAATGCAAAAGCAAAATGTCGATCCAGTAGCATGTTTCGTATTTTCTGATTGGGTTTGCATTCTAAATGGTCGAGTATCATTGTTTGGGTTTGAACGTTGGGCCTAGTGCTGGCCTAAGTGTTAAAAGCCTCACTTCAGGCGCATATGCCATGCCATGAATGCTTTGGCCTCTATTAAAATTTGGGCTCATTTGAGCCTAAGCCTGAATGTGTTTGTAAATAGATTGTTTTACCCTTTGGATTTGTTTCGTTTCATGCAAATGCAGTTATTTCACTCATTTAGGCTTTGGCATAAGTGCAAATTTCAGGTGATTGATTATTCGATACAACTCCTCTGTTAATTTCTACATAGTTGCAAACAATCAATTAGGATCCCTTTATTTCTTTTTAATTAACTAGTTTGTCTTAAAATGAATTTTAGGCGAACCATATTAGACGAGTTATAATTTATGGTCCTCACGTGCTAATTTAGAAACCTTTGGTTAGAACAAATCAAGGTGTGTCGTGCCAAACAAAAACCTTAAATTGCATGGCCCTTATTTAATTAATATTTTAAATCCTTAGAACTCGAGGCGTGCATTTAGCATATCTTCCATGGCCCTCGCAAACTTAAAAATGCGTAGTTGCTTTAGGTGCGCTATTTTAAAATTTTACCTTCCTAAACTCGGGTGTGCATTTCATGTAACCCAAATCCAAATCGTAACAACGTTGAATAAAATGTGTTTCGGATTGCGGGTGCATTTCATGTGGCGCGGTCTCAAGACATATTTTAGATGGCGTTGAAATCTTCCTTAAAATAATTAAAAGTGGTTTGAATTAAAATGCACATAGGTTTAAAAGTGTTTTAAAATCAGATAATTAAGCCAATGAAAACAGTTAAGCGACTGTGCTAGAACCATGGAATCCGGGGATTTCTGTGTTCCCAGACTGAAAAACAGAGTCAATCTTTCCTCGATTCGGGATTCTAAACCGGTGATTTGGGATACCATAAATTATCCCAAGTAGCGACTCTGAATTTTAAATAAAATAATCTCGTTTTGATTGTCACTTAAATTGGAAAAAACTCCCTTTATACCCCTTTCGGGAGTAGGAAAAAGGAGGTATGTCACACTTAATTCCCATCTTAGCTCCATGTGGATTCGACCCCGACTCTTAGTTGGGTTTCTATTATTGCATACGACCATTTCATATCTCTATTGAGGTATGTATTTGGACATGATCAATAGCCCATAACACCAGACAGGTACCAGTTCAGATACTAGTTCAGTTTCAGCATAGTTTCAACTTAACCTTCAGTTTAGTTCCAGATCAGTTGCTAGTTCAGACTCTTGTTTAGCTTTCAGCTTATATTCAGATTTCCATATTACAATCATACCTTAGTATGCTTTACATATGCTTTCCACCTTATATACTTTATACATATCGTACTCACGTCCCTTCCAGGACACTGCGTTTCATACGGTACAGGTAAAGATAGATCGGCGTTTAAGCCACATTAGTAGGCCATCCACCAGTTGTTAGAGTCCCTTCGCTTATTCCTAGAGTTACTTATCTTTTGGTATGTGTACAATCATCTAGTTTGGGTATGATGAGGCCATATTATGTCCAGTACTTTTTTCAGTTCATCATTCCTAGAGGCATGTAGATATACATCTATGCAGTTAGTATACTTCTATATGTCAGCTTGTGTTAGCCTTGTCAGATTTCTAGATTGTATAGTTCATATCAGTTATGCTTATGCTTGTTTAGTTTATCCGTTTATATTCATGATTACTAAATTATCAGTAAGTTTAATGATGATCGACACTTAGTGTCGATTATCCATCGCGGTGCTCGGCTGGGTCGTGATAGGTTTAATCCCTAGTGGAAAGGGTATGTGCGTTTTAGGTTGTGCTCTGCTAGGATGTGGGTGATGATTGGTGATCTGTGGTGTAGAAAGTGAAGTAGAAATGGTAATTGATATAATTTATCTCCTGTTGTCCCTTAATACAGTTCCCTACCTCATCCTGTAAGGACAAGATCTTGTTTCTTCTTCTCCTATTAAGGGTGGAGGTATGAAAGAATCTAGTATTAGCATCCCTTTCCATAAGCTATTTGATCCTAGATTTGGTTTTCCAGAATTCCTCCTCACTATTCAGGATAGATGGGTATTATTCTAATAGCTAACCCGCTAGGTTCTGGAGGAAGAAGATAAAAGGGTAAGCTCTAGATTTTTGGATGCCTCCTAGCCTAGCCAAGATGTGCTTCTTCTTGTGGAAGATGTTGCCAAAAACTGTTATGTTCCAAGTGGAGACTTGAGCTTGAAACTAGGCAGTTTCCATTTCTAGACTACAACTCCCCTCATAAGTCTGCTGGACCACATTAGAGAAGGAGGAGTGGCTACACCACATGGGTTCAAACCTAAAGGGCCTAGATGATGTGATGAACGTGAAAGATCAAAAGAAGACTTACTTCATCACAAACTTTGGCACATATTGCTATTAGGGGTGGGCATAATACTGGCCGAATCGAAAAAACCGGCCGAACCATAAATTTTGATTTATCGGTATCTGTTTAATTGGTTATTCGGTCGGTGTGCGGTTTATAAATTATTAAATTTCATATTCAGTGCGGTTAACGATTTTGGTGTTTCAATTTTCGGTTAAACCGAAAAACTGAAGTTTTGGCTAAAACTTTAGATGTTTGTTTCTTTGGTTTAAGCAAAACAACTTGATCATCATATTAAGCAGTATCTACTTGGTCATCTTTCCTTCTGAAACTTGTTTTAGTAATGGCGTGACCAACTTTTTTGCTAACACTCATTATTTTCATAGCATCTCAATACTCATCATCCTATTCCTGGCCATATTTCTGCTAGCAATAATAAGCCGAATGTTCAAATACGTCACCCATGTTATTCTTTTTATTGATTTGAAGTGATAACCTGTGATGATAATGATCCACAAGTTCTGCTTAAATACTAACACTGAATTTCATTTTTGATCAAAGAAAACAACTAGAGTGTTCATTTCGAGAGTGCCAAACTGCCAACTAGAAATAGTGAATTTGCTACAATTAAAGATCCGTAGTCTACATCGGATATAAAAATCTTGAACCGTTAATAACCAAAAAACTAAATCGGAAATAACCGAACCTAACCTAACCTAACCTTGAAAAAACTGCATCGAACCGTAAATACTTTGGTTTGGTTTGGTTATTAATATTACTAAATCGAAAACCGATAAATCGAACCGTACTTTCATACTAACTGACCGAATTGACTGACGCTCACCCCTACTAGGGAGGTGGATTATTGTACTAGAGGGATATTCATGGATCCAAGTGTCATTTGCAAAATACTTATCTAGTCTCTCCAGGATTAATCGGCTTCTATTTCTATACCTCATATTAGTCGAGGTATACTTACTTCCTTTAAAATCCAAGTTAATTAATTTGCAATGGTTGATACACTACCAGAATAAGTTAGCTCTTGGGGAAGAGATGTAATTTTTCCCCTGCTTGTCTCTGGCCCTTAGGACTACATTGAAGTCCCCGCCCACCAACCAACTCCCATTATAGTTATTAGGTATAACTCTAAGTTGGTTCCAAAAGTTCCTCCTATTGGCATAAGTATTGCTAGCATAAACAATAGTAAAAAGCCAAGGGTTGGAAAAGGGGGTTACCTTGACCATGACATTGATGCCCCAAGGAGTGGTGGAGACCTCTTCAATCTTCAGAATTTCATCCTTCCACATGATCATAATGCCTCATGACAAACCCACTGTTGGGTTTTTAATTTGGCTAGAAAATCCCAATTCCTAGATCGGATGCTTGTTTTAGTCATCCTGGTTTCCAAGAGAACAAACATTATAGGTTTGTATAGTTTGACCATTTATGCATAATATCTCCTAAATTCCCCACAGTTGCCCCCCTAACATTCCAAATTATGAAGTTCATTAACAGTTTGGGGTTGGTGGGTGGCTTCCTCTTTAGGCATTTGGTTTTTCCCTTCACTGATGGCCCTTCCTGATTCTCCTTTCGAGGAGCCTGGGTGATTGTCTGGTCCATTGCTGGGTTTAGTTTCACAGCTGAGTCTCTTGAGTCTTGTTCTAAGACTAGCCTTAGACTTACCCCGAAAATTACCATAATTCTTGGGCATTGTACGATAAGCATTTCTCCTCCAGGCCCTTTGAACTCTATTAGTTCCGCTTATTGAAAGAACATTTCTTTTGATTTGGGCACTCCCATTTCTACTATCATTGCCTACAATTCTGTGTTGGATGCCTCTAAGTGCTCATGGACATTTTTCGACCTGCCATCTGGGTTGCCTTTGATGGTGGAGTCATTGTCCATGCTGGTGTCCATGAGGAGAAGGGTGAGCTGGGAATCCCCTCTCTTGGGAAGACTAGTGGGAAATAGGGGAGGGTGTAGCTTATCTACTCTATGAGTGTGTTTAGTTGGTTTGTTGACAATGTCTGCTGGCTCAGGGCTACTTGGTCTTGCATCAATGTACTCTAGCCAACCATAGTTGATGGCCATAATTTAGCATTGCATGGTTTATAATGGGGGGTTTGGATGACCACTGTAATCGGCATTGATCTGATTGTGAAAGTTAAAGGGAATGCAGACCCTTGTAGAGCCATCTCCAGCCATAAGGTTGGAATGTGTTCTAAGGGCAATGGTGCCGATGTCAGAAGGACATAGACTGGTTCGCCTCCTTGGTTCTACATTTGGGCATTGGAGGTCCTGTTGTTTGGGTTGTTCTCCATTTTTGGTATTTGGATTGACAGTGAGGTTGTCTTCTCTTGTCATGTCCTAGTTAGTATTTAAGTCATCTCCCCTTTCAGTTGGTTTCTGTGCATGAAAATCCTCCATCATTTGAAATCTTTGGGAGATGACGATGTTAGTCAAATCACTGAAGAGAAATGATGAGGGGAAACATGGGGCATAAGAGTTTTTAAGTGAGCATTTTACTCAGAGAAGTTAAATCCCTTACCCCTTTCCCAGTTTTGGTAGTATTTTCCTTGGATTTTAGCGCATGTGTGGCCCCCACCAATTGCCTTATATTAGGGTGGATTGGTACCATTTTGGGATGGAATCGGGTGAGATACACTTACCTAATGTAGGTGCATTTTTTTGGTCTTAGGGTGCGTGTGTGACAGTTGATGCTATGTGTTGTAAAGGAGTGTGTCTGGTGTATAGTCTATTTTGGGCACGGATTATAGCACATCTTCGAGATATTCAGTGGCCTAATTACATGTTCCTTAGGCCCAATTGACCTTTGCTGATAATGTTGTTGGGAGTTTGACTGTTGTGGCCCAGGTAAGTTATATTGGGCCTGTTTAATTGGGCCCGTCTGCTTCACAGTCCTTGTGCCCCCTCTCCGATGTTTCCAAGAACGACGAACTTACCTGAATGTGGTGCGTATATCCATCTTTTCGCTCTGATGTCCGTTGCCCCCGGTTGTCTGTGCTCTTCTACCTTTCCCTTACGTCGTTCTCTCTGTGGGAATTCCACAACTTTCCAATCCCATTCCTCCTGCGCACATTGGATCGACATCGATGGCCCTGCCTTCTCCTGTGTCCCCAACGATGACTATAGTAGGCATTTTCTAGAAAGGTGGCCGATTTGCCCACACCTTTTGCATAGTATGCCCTCCCCTCATACTCGATTGGTTGTCCGTGTTCTCCGATTATCACATCGTTTTGGAAGGGTACCTCAATAGGCATTTGGATACAGATCCATGCATATCTACCTCTTAGGGTGGCAGAGGTACACATATCTATCTTCAATAGTTTGCCTATCCTCCTCCCCACCTTTTCTAGGATTTTCCCATCGTAGCATTCAATAGGCAGTTGAGGCAGCCAAATCCAAATGGTCGTGGCTTGGATTTTTGAATCCGTCGGCACAAAATTTGGCTCCCAGTTTGTGACTGAAAGAAAGTGTCCCATGATGAACCATAAACCTTTGTGTAATGCATTCTTCATGTTCTCCTCTTTCTCAAATTTGATGATGAAAATTTTTTAGCCCAGATCTATGAGAATCAGTTGTTCATTAGGGTTCCATAGGTGTTATAACTTAAATTTTAGGATATGGTACGAAACTTTTTTTTTCAAAGACCTTAATAATAATTGAGAATCTCCGAGAATGGTAGATTCTAATTTTTGCTCATGACTTAGGATGATAGGCTTGAAAATTTCCTCTATCATAGTTAATTCAGGCATTGCTTCCATTTGGTGGTACTGGGAATGATACACACTTGACTTTGTCAAATATTTTTTCGATAGGTTTTCCTTGAAGGTATTCTTTTTATGTGTTGTTTCAACTTCCATTAATGATGAGCTAATGTCCGGCGGGTGGGGGGTTCAGTATCGGTGGTGCTCTTGGGCCCTGGGCAGGGGGTGGGGATGATGTCATCTTAGGGGGATGAAAAATAATTGTAAAGAGAAAAATCAACAAACTCTCTTACAAAGTTAAGCTCTTTAACTCTCCATATGTATAATAATGTTTTGAGCTAATATTTATAATTCTTATATTTTATCTTTTCTTCTATTTTTTAGCTTAAATATTGGATTTGTTATAATTTTTAAGTGTACAACAACAACAATAATAATATGCCGTATAATGAGGTCGGGGACCTTTGCCTCTACCTCCAAGAGTACACCCGCTACAACCTTTGGTTGTACAAGGATTTTTATTTCATATCCAACCCGGGGTTACTGTGAGTTCATTACGTGACCGATCGTATTCAGAATTCAGAAGGCTTTTCTTTGCACCCTTTGTAATATTAGTTTTTGACAAGCAGTTTTCTTGGTGCAAGAGAGGTGGACACTACACCACTCAAGCAACTCTCTATTCTCTCTCTTACTCTAGAAATCCTTTGTCCAGGTACCTTTTTCTATAGCTTCCTTACTTCAATTTTGGGTTTTTTTTTTTGTTAGCGGTGGACAAAAGTTTAAATCCTTATCTGTCTTTTTATTGTTTTATAGTGGAAAAGTCTAATTCATGTTTGAGTTAAATATTACTGCTGTTAATTTTGAACTGGGGTTTCCTTGTTTTTGTGTTCTTTCTTGTTTTTTGTGGGTTTTCCCCCTTCTTTCCAGCTGCAAAGTCGCTTGCTTTCCTTATTACTTTATTGTTTCTATGTATTTTTAATTTTGAAGGTGGAACATTTGAATAACACATGCTATAGATCTTGCCTGGTAACATGTTCTTAAGTTTTTCTTTTAAAGTTACGTTTTTCGCTATGAAATACGATTTGGAAAGTAGAATTGCAAATTGTTTGCCCTCGGACCCTTGTTTTAGTAAGGTAAAAAATTGTGGAGTAGCTGAGGAGGTGAAAGTTGATATATGCTAGTAAAAAGCCTCTTTCAGGTTCTTGTTAATTTAGGGAAAGAAAGAAAATTTGAAGCTTTAATGATTTTAATTTGTCATTTACTAAGTAAAATGCTCAAATAATGCAGCTGGATTAGGACTGTGTATAAATGTATATAGATTTCGATGGCGTCAATGCAAGATTTGGTGGAGCACGCCTTGCTGATCTCAAATGTTGTTGAATGACATGCTTTGACTTAACTAACTTGGCGGGCTGACGTCAGGATGGATTTTAGAATATTTCGGCTGCAGTCCTACTGCCATTACGATTGAAACATCAATGTAGGTTTGAGCCTGAGCAATATGCATTTTCCACCTGCTCTAGGCTAAAATTGATTTGCATGGCATATACTTTAGTGTCGTCTTTGATCTCTTATCTGGGCTATGCATACAGTATCTAGGCTTTTCTTTGTTTAGATAGTTTCGGGATGATCTAATTTCTAGTGATATTCATCACCAAAAAAAGAATATGATTTGAGTTCTGGTGAATTTACGGGCACACCAATTGGTTGCTGATTTTCTTTATTCTATTTATCTTTTCTGCCGTCTTTATCTGTCCTTCTATCGATCTAATGTCTTAACTTATCCATGAAAATAAATTTACTTTTTTTGTAACTATTGTGCTTAAATTCCTCGCAATTTCTTTACTTTTTTCAGTAAGGTGGATATACCAACTAGAGATAAAGTTTCTCCATCTTGTTCATTAACTTGGTGCGATTGGTATTCCTCCATCAAATGATACTTTTAATCAGTTCTCATAAATTGCCTATTTAATTTACGTGTTGCATGTAAAATTTCCCACCTTTTTTTTTGGTTTTGGTGTGTAGCAGACTGGCGCTGTCTGAGTTTGATTGTTCTGTGTCTAAAGCAGGCATAAAGTTGAATCATTATGTTTGGACGGGCCCCAAGAAGGAGTGACAACTCCAAGTACTATGAGGTTCTTGGTGTATCAAAAAGTGCCAGTCAAGATGAACTTAAGAAGGCATATAGGAAAGCTGCTATAAGAAATCACCCTGACAAGGGTGGTGACCCTGAGAAAGTGAGTTGCATATCCTACATATGCAAGTAGAATCCTCTGCATATTGCTGTTACAGATATTTCACGTCAATACCAATGGAACCCTTTGATTCTGAGGCTCTGCATGCTTTTTTTTCTGTTGAGATTTGATAATGGTGGTGTCCGAGCCAGCTCGCGCGCACTCTGCATGCTTTTTAAGGCAGTTTCCACTCAAGCCGTCAATAAAATCGAGCTAGTATTGTATCATGAGAGTACGCTGGCACATAGGTCTTTACTTTACGCCCTTTTTGATTATGATGTGTCATGAATGTATGAACCTGCCAATATGTGATCGAAGAAGCACCAAGTGGAAGGGAGCATTTCTGGTCTTTTGCGTCTTGTCTTATACTTATGTCCGTTTTCTATCTTCTCAGTTCAAGGAGTTGGCTCAGGCATATGAAGTTCTAAGTGATCCAGAGAAGAGAGAAACTTATGATCAGTACGGTGAAGATGCCCTTAAAGAAGGAATGGGAAGCAGTGGTGGCGGTGTTCACGATCACTTTGACATATTTGAATCATTCTTTGGTGGTGGGTCCTTTGGGGGTAAGACTCTCTTTCTCTCTCTCTCTCTCTCTGATGGTAGATAGAAAGAGCCACCTGCTTGGGAGTTGACTCCATTTTATATATTTTATATTCTGTTGGATGGCATATTTATTTGGCCTTGGTTGTTTTAGGCGGCGGCAGCCGCTTCAGAGCTAGCAGACAGAAACAAGGTGAAGATGTAGTGCATACCCTTAGGGTTTCTCTGGAAGACTTGTATAATGGAACTACAAAGAAGCTCTCTCTTTCCCGGAATAGATTGTGTTCCAAGTGTAACGGGTATTTTCTCTCTGTGATTATTCTGAATTTATCTTTTGCCGATGGTCATATATTGCTTAGATGACCAAGAATTCAATGTAGTGTATTGAGTTGAATGATGAGATTTCTCTTTTGAATTCAAATTGTTCTCATTAAGGCTGAGAATCTATGCTGAGTGTCTTTCACTTGGCCTGTGTGTGATTATTTGAAGGAACTGGGTGACCAAGATTCCAGAAAATGTGTGTGCGTGTAGTTAGAACGACATTTGTTTAAATTAGACTTGATGGAGGAGTGGGAGAATTTATACTTCTTTCTGTCGGATGAATTTTCAATGAAATGATAGTTCTTTCTTTCCTTTTTCATTTCTTATTGTTTTTGAAGCTATATTAGGTCAAAAGATCACACAGAACTATTTAGGGTATTTTTTGTGCCTAGCAAACTAGGACTATAGATACGTTCTTCCTAGTTAATTCTGTACATCGTCTCGAGCCCAATCAAAAGTCTGTGGCAGATTGTTTTAAGTGTTACAGAGAAATACAAATGCAAGATTTGATTAGGCTGCAATTATGACTAGTTAACTACACTTGCACACTGCACACATATCTACCAACTGAGCATAGATACTTTATTATTTTTTCCACTTCAGCCACTTGTTTCAATCCACAAACTTGACACTATTTCTGACTTGCTGCTTTTTTGCTCTGTGGTGCTTAATAGTAGCTTTCTTTTTAAAATTCCTTCTAATTATTTGTTCTGCTTGTTGCCTATTTCCTTTGATTTGTTTTCTATTTTGGTCCTTTCGAAGAATATGACCTCCTTCCTGGAATGACCAAGTTGACATTAAAATTTTGAATTAGTCTGTAATAATTGTTTTATATGAGTTAAACTCTGATGTGACATATTTATGCCCCTTTACATCTTCCAACCATTATGGTAACAGATATTTAGGAACACAAAAAATAATTACTCATTAAAACCATCTTCTCCTGAACTCAGTGAAAGTCAACAAAGCTCTAAAGAGATTGCATTGAGGAAGTAATGGGCGAATTCTCATGATAAAGTAGAGTTTCCTTATCCCTTTGTGTAGCCAAGTTCTAATTCAGAAAGTGATAAAGACTTCACACCTGGATTTAGATCTCTGGTATCAGAACCTATTTTTCCTAAAGCACTTTGAATTAATTAGGATATTTTTGTAATCTTCCCATTGGTCAAGTAGCTTGAATTTGATGGATAGATTTGTCCGGCAACTGTACTGTACTGGTGGGAGGTGGCGGGAGGTGGCAGGTGTGGACACCCTTACTAAACTGTTGTACTTCATTTTAAACACTTTTTAAAAGAGGTGCAACAGCAGGTATCTTGTGAATTAGTCGAGGTGCGCTCAATTTTGTTTGGATATTACCATTATCAAAAAAAAGGATTGAATCTTATATTTGTGACGTTGAAACTTCTGAAAGCGCTCTTATATTATTTAGTAGATGGAGCTTTTGTATACAGATTTTATTGTAAGTCCTCTTTGAGCTTTATCTCTCTGCTTTTGAAAAGTTGTGTGTATCCATGCTGCTAGTGTTCATGGTTGCTCCTTTATTTACTTTCATCTTTTTAATTTTATTTGAATTCAATATGGCTTCAATATCAGTTCTGATGTTGTGGTGTACCTAGAATCAATTAAGATGCTTGTAAATACATCTTTCTAATTTAAAATAGTGCTCCTCTTTTCTTAAGCTGTATGGGGTAGGTGCTGATGTGGGTGTTGATTGCTGTTCTCAATTAACAGAGAAATGTAAGATAACAGTTTCAACCTTTCAAAATAGAAAAAAATGTGTTTTATTATTAATGTATTAAAAGAAGAATCTTTTTTTAGTATTTAATGATAAAAGGCCTGGGAGAATTGTTGGAAACAAATTGAATGCTTCAGAGAGAAATTTGTTGGGCATTTAGTCGTTTTCTAAAATTTATATGTAAGTTGAACTGACAGACCAGATAGTATTTTTTGGAGGTCATTTTAAGGTGTAGTAATTTGTTAGTTGACTTAATTTTTCTACATATTTGTGATTTGTTGGGTAGTCTTCCATTGTGTTATCAGGAAAGGTTCAAAGAGTGGAGCATCTGGGAGATGTTATGGATGTCAAGGTACTGGAATGCGTGTCACAACAAGACAGATCGCTCCCGGAATGATCCAACAGATGCAACATGTTTGCCCTGAATGCCGAGGCTCAGGTAGTTAATGAAAATATTATGGTTATTCCGATATTCTTTGTGTTCCATGTTGAAAGAAGAGAAAAGTTGGTGGCGTCCCCTCTTCACCTATCCACAAGAAAAGAAAGAAAAAGGTAGGAAAGAGTTGGTAAATCCTCGAAATTTAATGTGTTGACGCAGGAGAGGTTATCAGTGAGAGGGACAGGTGCTCACAGTGCAAAGGAAACAAAGTTTCACAAGAAAAGAAGGTGCTCGAAGTAAATGTAGAGAAAGGAATGCAACATAACCAGAAGATAGTTTTTGAAGGGGAAGCAGATGAAGCTGTAAGTGTAGTTTGCTTTCTCATTCTGTTCTTTTTACCTGTTAAATGTGTTTCAAGATTTGTTGGGCAAAATTTGCAGAGAGAAACTCTAGTTCTTCTGTCTTAGTCTAGTCTATTTGAATAATGAATGAAGTCTGTGCAGTGCTTTTTAAGTGGAGTATATCACCTCCTTATATAATATATCAAGCTATTTGCTTCCCCTTTCCATTTTGTGTATTGCTCATTTCACTTTGACTGAGGACTTGTCTGTTCTTATATTTTAGTCTTATTGTTGTTCTGCAGCCTGATACCATCACTGGAGATATTGTCTTTGTTCTACAACAGAAGGACCACTCAAAGTTCAAGCGGAAGTTTGATGATCTTTATATGGAACACACACTTACTTTGACTGAAGCTCTTTGTGGCTTTCAGTTTGTCCTCACTCATCTTGATGGGAGGCAGCTTTTAATCAAATCAAACCCTGGAGAAGTCATAAAACCTGGTAAGCACCTTCTTCCTTTGTGCTGTTTGTGCGGTGCTTCCCGTGTGCTGTCATGTCAGGTATTGCAAAGCATTTATATTTTTCTAATTGTGGTGGTATCTGAGCCAACTTGCGGGCACCTCGACTATTGACATGGTACCTCCTACCAATACGGTACCCGGTAACTCTACCGGCCAAGATTTAGGCAAATGAGAAGAAATCACCTAACATTTCGTCTCTGGTGGAATTTGAACCCTGGTCGCCCCCGCCATGGTTTTCACCTACTTCATTGATCACTAGGCTACTGCACAGGGGATATAACCATCCTGTTGTGTTTTGCAGATCAATACAAGGCAATAAATGATGAAGGCATGCCCAGTTATGGCAGGCCTTTCATTAAGGGTCGGCTTTATATCCATTTCAATGTGGATTTTCCAGAATCAGGGGTTCTTTCCCCTGAGACATGCCGCGGCATAGAGACTATTCTGCCGGCAAGACCAGGGAAGAGCTCATCGGGAATGGAGTTGGATGAGTGTGAAGAAACTACTATGCACAATGTCAACATCGAGGAAGAAATGAGGCGCAAGGAGCAGCAACGACAGCAAGAGGCTTATGACTCGGATGATGATGAGCCAAACGTGCATCGTGTGGCCTGTAACCAGCAATAGGTTTGTAAGATGCTTGTATTTTTGCTCGTATCCCAAGTAATTTTTTGGCTATGTTTTTGCAGCAAAGGCCACTTACTATTTGCTTTAGGGATAATTATAAAGGAATTAGGCTTCCTTAGTTATGTTTTATGGTTTTTTGTTAATGGCATTTTGATAGCCGCTCACTTGGACTTGTGAACTTGCACTATATCTCACCATCCTTCTATAGCAACTAGTACATGAAATTGAAGTAATACTTTAGATGAGAAATCATCTGTTTACCTTTTAAATCCATAGCGTGATTAACCTCAGAGTCGCAGAGACCGAGGATTTGCTGTTGCGATCGTTGACTGTTGCCTTTTTCTTTTTTAGTTATTAATTTCCATTATAATATATTTTTCTTTATGAGGTGCAATTCATGGAGGTCCCTATTGTATTATCACATTACTGGAATGTAGCAACGTACCAATGTAACAAGGGATAGTTGAAGGGTACTCCATATGTTCTACTCCATTTATATAACACTATTTTTGTTTTGTGATATCTTAGAATGTTTGACATTATTCCATTCTAAACAACTAAAAGTTATTAAATTATATTCAAATTTTAGCATTTGAGGTGATTTTTTTTGCTTTGTTAACTCTATATTTAATAATTACTAGTATCTATAAACGTGTGTTGCACGTTAATAATGACACATGATGGTTTAAATATTTATTTATATGAAGGAATAATAAATTTAATTAATGAGAGCAATTTTATATATAATGCTACAACAATCATTTAAATATCGAAAAATATTGTTACATTAGCATAATACGTGAATTCAAAATGAAAGGATATCATTAGAACTTATGTAAATGATCAATTTTAGTTATATTAAGTAGATAATTATGTATTGTAGTTTAAAGGTATTTAATGCGCTGATATCTTATTGAATACTTCTTTATAGATAGTGTTTTGTTTGGTATATGTTTCCTTCTAATGCTTTGGTTACTCTGACATAACCAAAACTCTTGTTGTCGATATTTATATTTCTCTTGAAAGTGCAACATATAGTTATTTGTATAGGAAAATATATTGTGCTAAATTTAGTTCAATATTTAGGATGATTGTCCTTGTGTTTTGTTTATTATAACTATAAAATATAAATATACTGAAAATTATTTTCACACAAATTTAAAAGGGTATTCTTTAGTTTCGGAAGACGAAAGTTGAATTTGGGGATAAACACATATTTAGAAGCATATTGACCAGTATCATAAGTTCTGCATGTATGACATTATTGTCAAAACTTCAATAAACTATGTGTGTACTATTACATAAGCTATTCAGCGGATCTAATTTTTCAGTAGCATGACACACATATTTTTCTTCAAAATCAACCTATATGCAATGAAAGATCAATTTTAACTTCATCTATTATATATATGGTGACACTAACATACGTAAAAAATAATGAACTTGACAACAAACATGTACGGTAGAAGACCACTTGGTATTAAAGTATTTAAGTATTCTTCTTAGTAGTTATTGTAGGTATCATCTTCTGCTGCTGAGTCAAAACTCAAAAATATTTTGATTTTACCATAAAATATAGCAATCAACCTTTTATTTAGTTGATCAACATATTCATTTCAGTTTTTACCATAAAACTTAGCAATCAACCTTTTATTTAGTTGATCAACATATTCATTTATGCTAGCTAATATAGCTCTTTAATTTCTATCATGTAATTTATACAAATATTTTCCTTATTAAATACACTACTATTACTATTGGGGTTGATAACCAAGTGTTCTAGAAGAACCAAATCATCGTTTACTGGATGCTCTTCTTCGTTTCCGACACGAAGCAAGAAGCCACTGAATGTTGGATTTGTTCTTACTTTTATATTTCTTGTCATTTGAATATTTTTTATTTGAGGTCATAAGTATAATTTTAGCAAGCTAGCTTTTACAATTTCTGCTTTAGTCAATTTTGGAATTACTGATCGTACTTGACACAAAATCACCTCCCAAACTATTACTTTTCCACCAAACGATTCATCGATATCCAATATATCTCTAAAACTCTAGGCGATTGTTTCGATCGTTTGACGCTTAGCCAAAAACGCTTCACCACATATTATTACTTTTGCTTTCCTTATAAATTTAGCACTATTGCTCTGATTGGATATATTTTTACGGTTATTTCAGTTATTTGAAGAGGTATATCAAATCTAAAGTGAGTTGTACGATATCATAATAAAATCGTTGCTGGTACACCATTTTCTCTTATTGCTAACAATATCATGCATCTTGATGTGATATTTGTAAGTAATCCATGACATAGAAATATTATTTCGATTCCGTAGGAGGCATCTACAAAGGATAATCCCGCTATACCAGAGTCGATTTTTTATAATATAGTCTTGAAAGTTTATTCTTGTTCAGGATTTAGCTTTGACTGTGCTTCCTCAAACACTTGTATGGCCTTCTTAATATTATACTAATCTTTTTTACTTTCTGATCTATTTTTTTTAATCTCTAACACTCTTTTTATGGAATAAATTTAAGTACCCTAAGATTTTTTTAAAACTTGAAAAATAATACTCATATGATGAATTTAAAAAATAATTTAATTGGATTCTCTTGCTAAATAATCAATGGAAAGATTTGATTATTTGGTTTTAACATAAAATATAATTTACTTTCTGTTGATTTAGATTCTTAATATTTGTTCATCTCATTTTTGATATTTAACCGTGATTATAATTTTATCCATCATAAATTTTACTTTTAAAGAGTAAAAAGATCGATAATATTCCACTTTTAGACCTTTATGTTTGCAAAATCATTAGTGGTATTGGCTCTTACCAACCTTTTTCTTTATTTTCTCAAACATTTATATTCTTAAAAATTTTCTTAGTTGTTCTTTAATAATTAGGTATATTTTTCTATATTATATGAAAAATTAATAATAAAATAATATTATTTGAGTAGGAAAGCAGTTCAAATATAATATAATAATATATTATCTTGAAATTTCCCCCCTCTATTTTAACGCTTTATGCAGTCCGTTTAGCATTATTTTTTTATTGAATATTATAGAGTTGTAATGTATTACCAATATGGAGGATTCTTATGAAATTGATTTTATTAAACCTTCCTATATATTTTTAATAAGAATTCAATAGATAAGATTGTATTAATTTTAAAATATTAAATACTAAAAAATTAACATAGAAGTTATTGTAGTTCAAGAAAAAATAAGTTATTACAGCTATGTCATTTCCCTATGAGTTCTTCAATTTAATATTTTAGAGCTATTTTGGTCTATCAATATTATATTCGTGCTTTTATAATCATAGATAGACTTTCCTGTTTTTAAATAGATTTGGACAATATAATACATTTTCAAATTAATTAATAATAAGAATTTTTTAAGAAGTATATCCTAAAAGTAATAGGATTACAAGGCTAATATCTATTCCCAAAAATAATTATACTAATAGGATTCCTAAAGGTAATCATGTAGGATTCCTAACGTGTAGTATTATGTCCTAAAACTAATAGGATTATAAGGCTAATGTCTAGAATTCCGATTATGTCCTTTTATTATGAATTATTATGCTTAATATTAAAAGGTTATTTTTGTAATCCAACATTTTATTCATGCTTTTATAATAACAAGTTTTTATGTACGTGCGTTGCTCGTTAATTATCATATTACAGGCTAGAGATTGACGAGTTTTATAGACTACAAAAGAACGGGAGAAATTCAAGAATATCCATATTTACAAGTGGTCATTCAAAAATAGCCACAGTTTCAAAAGTAATAGAAATTTAGCCACTTTTCATGTAAAGATAAATCTGAACGAAAACAATGTTCAAAATTCGAAAAAATACTCCAGTATAATATACTGGAGATTGAAGGTGCTTCAATCTCTAGTATATTATACTGGAACTTTCCGCATGTATGCTGGAAGTTCATACACAGTTGCATCAATCTCCAGTATATTATGCTGGAATTTTTCGTGTTGCAGCAAAATAGTGGTTATTTTTCAACGACTTTGTAAATGTTGGCTATTTTTTATGACCAGTCCGAAAATTAGCTAACCCGTGCTATTTTTACGAAAAGAACAACTTATTTGTTTACGTAATTTACTTTTTCATACAAGAAAAATATCCTATGATTATTATTTCATGCTAATAAACAAAAAAAAAAGGTTGTGGGGAAGGGAGAACATGCCAGCTATAGCTCACAAAGGAATGCCACAAGATAATAGGCAAATGAGCTTTGTTCGTACAAATATGAGAGGGAAAACAAATGATCTTGATTCATCTAAATGTCAACTTCAATTTAAAGAACCAATTATTGGTGCATTTTAACACTTTGATGCAAAGAAATTTATGACAATAAAAGCCCTTTTTGCTACTCCTATTTAGCAGGCAAAGTGGACCACTTCATATTAATAGTACATGTCGAATTGTTTAGCTCATTAAATTCAAGAAAATAATTGACGTAGCTTTCTGGAAAAAAATAGAAAGGTGCATGTATATTGTCGATGCTACATACTTTAACCAATCGAGAGCTTCTTTTAAGGAGACTACATTTGTGGCCATTGGTGGAGTTGCATGCATTTTTTCATCTAGTTTTTATTTTTCATAGAGTATGACTGCACCCATTCTTTTACGCTCTACGTACTAAATATATACTCCTATGATACAACAATTTTAAGATACTGTGTCTCTTTTAAGGTCAAGGAATTCTATTAATAACTGGTCTATTTTATCCTTTAGAAAAATCCTATCGTCTATCGATAGCTTGCTTAGTACAAAAAAACACATCTTACCATAGTTTAGGAGTGCAAGTTACAAATTGAATCAATTTTTACGTAGGTTTTATGCATTATTCCGAAAATAAAAGACCATGAAAGGAAAGCAAAAAAGTGGAGTAGTTCACTAGGTTTTGGTGGATAGCAGAGTGGCAATTTTGCTAAAAACGTTTCTATTTTTATTAAGCCCTTTTCTCTAAGTTCCACACCCTTTCCCTTTCCTTTTCAAACAGTTTTTAACAATCCAATCATCCACTAATTAAGTGGCAAACTTTTTGAAGAAGTCGTATCATAACGTGCACCATTTGTTTTGAGTCTGAAATGATGTATCTATTTTGAATCACTATTAATTGTTGCAAAAAGGGATGGATCATTTATATTCTTTCCCCAAACATTTAAAAGTGCATCTATCCTAATGCCAAACAGCTCCTAACACTATAAATGATCATCATTTCTATATATATATACATATATATAAGTAGATTTTTTCGAAAGTTTCTGAATTCTAGAGAATCATCATCAGCTCATAGAAAACAATGTTGAAGGAGTTTCCAGACGAAACCAAAGCATTATCTTTTTGGAAAAGTTTTTTATTTCAAGATATTTGACGTTTTATAACAACAAGAAGTGATTAGTTACTTCTCTCCAAAAGTTTTGAATTCTAATTTGATCGTAGCTTAGCAAGACTATCTTATTATTTAAGGAGAGATAAATAATGTAGTTTAAACAAATGCTATTATGATTAATTAAAGTTATTTAATGCCTGCCTTAACGGTTGATCTGATGGCATGCAAATTCTACAATGGGAAGAAGAAACTGATTTGATGGCACATAATAAACGGCCTTGTCTCGTTGGATACAATTTCGACTAAGATATCTGAATCATTAAGCTACCTTTGAAGTAATAAAGCGTTTAGGTTAAATGCATACCTCATGTTGTTGCAAGTACCATTAATTTAATTACAACTTAACCACTTTTTCCTGTTATATATTAATTTTTGAAGCGACTACTCATATAACACTTTGGTTAAGATGTCATTTCATTGTAATTTTTCTCTCAATAAATTTGGGAAATGTACAAAGCATTAACCGGCAAGTATTATGGTTCCACAAAATATAAAAATATAAAGTTTGGACATAAATTATTAGCTTCGGCCGAACTCATAACCAACGAGTGACTAGCTAGCACTTGTGTTGTCTTCAACCTATTTAAACGTTCTACTAGGAATATGATTATGGCAACCATAGACATTAAGCAAATAATCTTTTATTATTCTTAACCCTTTCCCACCCTCCACCGTCACCCCAATTTTTATTTTATTTTACTTGGAAAAATGAAACCAAAAAATAAAAAAAGAAGAAAAGGTTCATGACGGCATAAATATGTGTGCGTGCGTATGTCTTGTCTCTTTAATGTCGTGTTTCATGTTTTCTAATTAGCTGCTAGAATTTACCAAAGTTGATTTGTCGTTATATATCTCTTCTGATTTGATGCATGTTTTCACTTTCTTGACGCCTTGACCCATAATTTTTTGTATTTTTTGCCTTGTGGCAGCTATCACTCTAAAATGTTTTGATTATATTAATTATATCAGTTTTCAATATGTGTTTTTTTTTGGCTTATGCATCTTTTCGGAATAAAAAGGAAATAATATATAGTCATATATCGGTCTCACATAAGTAGTGTTTGAAAATGTTAAAATAGCATAGGCTAGCCAATTTTTGGACTGGTCATTCAAAAATAGTCAGTATTTGCAAAGTCATTGAAAAATAGTCACTATTTTGCTGCTGATATTAGGCTATATAGACGATATTTACATCCTAAATGTACCATGCTTTATTGTTGTTTTGAATGCTAAATGATAACAAAATGCTCTAATTGGTGTTCTTTTGCTTCGCAGGGACTAATCCGAGTTAGGAAAAACTATGGAGTATTTTGGAGTCAATAATGTGAAAAAAACGTCCAATCAAGAAGCACCCGAGCGGAACGAAGCAAAAAGTGGACTGGGTTGGAATCCACCACGAACGCGGTGGACCGCGGCAAGCCAAAGACGCGAGGCAGAATGTTTGTCTCTCACCGCGGTCGCACCACATTCTGCCGCGACCGCGGTGAACTGTGCAGTTGCCCAGAACTTTTGGAACCAAAGTGCAACTCGGGGAAAACTTATTCCAAACCCTTATAAACTCAAGAAGCTCGCCCAAGAAAGTATCAAGCTTGTTTTAGACTACTTTAGAGGCAAGAACAAGTGTGAGAAGAGCAACCAAACATTAGAGTTTTTCTATCTTCTCTTTATTATTGCAATTACACATTATGAACAATTTAGTAGTTTTATCTTGTTTCGTTATGAGTAGCTAATTCCTTAGTCTAGGGTTTTAATGGAACCTATTGAAGGATGAACTTCTTGTTATGTTAATATAGTTTGCCCAGTTTAATCTCTATTTGTTCAACTATGTTCTTGTGGTAGTTATTGATAGGATCCTCAATTAGCTGTCCCTATTTAGTTTGCATAATTCGGGATAGAGTGCATATTTAGGTAATTGTTGAACAACACCACTCCCAAAGTATATGAGGGATCAATAACCGAGGGTTTAAAGGCGGGATTAGGGATAACGAAGCCTTGAGTGCAATCTAAAGTGAGCTGTAATAAACAAAGTCATCTATCGTCACTCGGGAGAGGGCATCTAGTAAATTGTCGTGATTACTCGGGAGAGATTTACGGTAGTAAGAGTGTTCATGATTGATAGAGACGAATAGGTGAATTTGTGTAAAACATAACCGGAAGGGATTCCATCAATAGGGGAAATCATAACCTTAGATCTTTCTCTTAATTATTTACAACTTAATCATAGTTAGTCTTTATTTGCTTATTTACAGTCAGTCTTAGTTAGTAGAAACACCCTCAATTGTTATTCAAAACGTTTGGGGAAGTTGATTACGTAGAATTTCGTAAGTCTAACGAGAGTAATTGATAGGTTAATTCCTTGTGGGTTCGACTCGGGACGAAATACTCAGATTATATTTGCAACGTCTTATAAGGTATAGTTGGGTGTGATCAAATTTTGGTGACGTTGCCGGGGACTTAATGGTGCTATCAATTACAATTGAAAGAAATACAAAAATTCTTAGTGTAGTTAGTTTTCTCTATACCCAATCTATACATTAAAATTTTAACGTTTGTTGACTTGGTTGTACATGTGCATGCCTAGAAACTCATTGAGAACTAGTGAAGTATTTGAAGCATTATCAAATCCCGAGAAAGTTTTCAAGGCCTTGAATCGGGCCAACCGGAAACACAAACAACTGAACAATTCGAACCAGACATGGGGGACAACGTAGTAGGCCCAACTGCACCATTAGCGCCAGTGGCACCTCTTGTGCCAGAAGCTGCGCTATATGACTAGGCACAACCCACAGCATAGAACTTGGCCACAATGATTTTAGCCCCGCAGATACAGGCTGAATCGTTTCAAATCACGAACAACATGTTGCACTTGTTGCAAAACAAGGAACTATTTTCGAGGTCACAAATCGAAGATCCTCAACTGGACTTGAAGAATTTTCTGTCAATTTGCAAAACTCAAAGGCAGCCCAACATAACTCAGGAAGCAATAAAGCTGTTGTTGTTTCCATTCTCAGTGGCAGGAGCTGCCCAGACTTGGCTAAACTCGCTCCCCATTAATTCCATAACGACTTGGGAGGAGTTACTCAAGTAATTTGTGAACAAGTTTCATCCACCCAACAAGACTGCTCAACAAATTGATGAAATCTTGAGTTTCAAACAGAGACCAATGGATACACTACAAGAAACATGGGAACGAGTCAAAGGGATGTTGATTATATGTCCGCACCATGGTATTCCAAATCAGCTGTTGGGGCAGTGATTTTACATGGGTTTAGCAGATGGCGTGAAGGGTAATGTTGATGCTTTAACTGGTGGAGCATTTTTTAGCAAAACATGGAGATAAATCCAGAGTCTACTTGACAAGATGGCACAGAATTCGGGATGGACAACCAGGAATACACCTATCACTCCAGTAGTTCACTTAGTGCCCTTAGATCCATCCAACACTCTTGCTGAAAACATGGCCACATTAATGACACAAACGAGTATACTTACCAAAAAGGTGGAAGAGTCATGGCAGAAGCAGCAGGTACACATTGTAGATACTACCAATGGGGGCTTATGCACATCTGCATTAGTCAGCCAATTGGTAACCAGTGGAGTGCAGAAAGTGATCATCATCACTACCCTAAGGACATGAATTATGTGTCTAATTATGGAGGCTAGAGACAGGGTGATCAAAGCTGGGGCCAACAAAATTAGCCATACAGGCCAGTCCAGCCACAGCTCAACAATGGAAATATGGGAGGTATGAGACCTCACAACAATATGGCGCCTTATCAAAGGCCACATGGATACAATAATCAAAATTAGCAGCAGGGATATCATCCTCCTCAGCAGCAGCATGGTGGCCGGCAGGAAGATGGGTTTGCTAGACTCGAGGCAATGTGCAACAGTTATTGGGTCAAATGCAAAATCAGTGAAAGAGTAGATGCACATGATTCAGCTATTAAGAATATTGAAGTGCAGATGGGAGCTTTCGATGTCTTTAAATAATCGTCCTCATGGGACATTACCTGCATACACTCAAATAAATTTAAAAGATCAAGGCCCGAAGCAGCTGCTGGCAGTAAGTCTACGTAATGGCAGAGACTTAGACTTTGAGCAAGAGAGGGCTCGAGAAATTAGACAGGCTGAGACACTTGTACCAATGGCCATTGAACTAGATGAGTCAACGAAACTGACCAAGGTGACAGTACAGCCTACCCAGGAAGAACATAACACACAAATTGAGGCTGAGACAGCCCAGGAACCGATAGTTGAGGTGGTAGCTGACAAAGAAAATATCCAAATAATTGGGAAGAAGATACCCCCCACACCATTCCCACAAAGGCTAGCCAAGTACCAAAAAGAGGAATAATACAAGAAATTCTTGGAGATGCTGAAACAAATCCAGGTAAATATTCCATTGATTGATGCTTTGAAGGAGATGTCTGGTTATGCAAAAATTATGAAGGACTTGATGTCCTGAAAGTTCGATTTCCAAGACTTGGACACGGTGACTTTTACTCAAACTTGCAGTGCGGTGATAACTAGACCAATTGCGGAGAAGCTGTCTGACCCATGGAGTGTCATAATTCCCTGCACTATTGGTAACTTTTATTTCGCCAAAGCACTTTCTGATTTGGGGGCTAGCATAGATCTTATGCCCCTGGCAATTTACAATAGGTTAGGGATTGGAAGAGCTATACCCACTTCGATGTTGTTGCAACTGGCTGACATGACCTTGAAAGACTCTCTGGTATCTTGGATGATGTGTTGATTTAGGTAGGGAAATTTGTGTTCCCTGCAGATTTTGTGATTCTAGACTTCAAAGTGGACGAAGAGATTCCCATAATTTTGGGAAGGCCGTTCTTGGCCACTGGAAGAGCTTTCATTGATTGTGAAACTGGGGAGCTCAAGATGAGATTGAACGATGAAGAGATAACATTCAATGTGCAGAAATCTATGAGGCGACCAAGTGAATTCACCAATTATTCTCTTATTGATGCCGTGGATGTAATCGTAGAAGCTGATGATGAGATGCTGACTATTGAGGACCCTCTTGCTGCATGTCTAGTAAATTTAGATGAGGTTAATGGAGAAGAACTGGCAGAATGGGTGTTGGATTTAGAGGGCAGAGGGTTCTGGGATAGAACTCTTGAATTTGAGCCCCTGCACTTAAAGAACAGAGAAACTCTTCCATCCAAGCCTTCCATAGAAAAACCACCAAAGCTAGAATTAAAGCCACTGCCCGCCCATCTCAGGTATGAGTTCCTCGAACCTAACGCCATATTACCTGTTATTATCTCATCTAGTTTGTTAGATGTGCAGACATAACAACTTTTGCAGGTACTCAAGGACTGTAAGACTGCCATTGGGTGGACCATGGCAGACATTAAGAGGATCAGCCCAACCTATTGTATGCATAAAATTCTGCAAGAAGAGGGACACAAACCTTCCAGGGAACACCAAAGAAGGTTGAACACCAACATGAAGGAAGTTGTAAAGAAAGAAGTGATAAAGTGGTTGGATGCGAGAATCATTTTCCCTATATCTGACAGCAGCTGGGTTAGCCCGGTGCATTATGTCCTTAAGAAGGGTGGCTTGACGGTAGTCAAAAATGATAACAATAAGCTGATCTCTACAAAAACCGTCATGGGCTGGAAAATTTGCATGGCATATAGGAAGTTAAATTTGGCCACCTAGAAAGACCACTCCCCACTTCCCTTCATTGATCTGATACTAGACAGATTAGTAGGGAGGTCTCACTTCTGTTTCCTAGATGGGTACTCAGGGTACAATCAAATTTCCATTGCACCAGAGGATAGAGAGAAGACCTCTTTCACCTGCCCATATGTCATTTATGCTTTTTGGAGGATGCCCTTTGACCTATACAGTGCACTCGCCACATTCCAAAGGTGCATGATGGCCATATTCACTGATATGGTAGAAGACATAATTGAGGTATTTATGGATGATTTCTCAGTGGTGGGAAACTCATTCGATGAGTGCCTTACAAACCTAACTCGTGTGCTGAAACGGTGTATTGAAACTAACCTGGTTCTTAATTGGGAGAAGTGTCATTTCATGGTACAAAAGGGCATAGTCTTGGGACACCGGGCGTCAAGTAAAGGAATCGAGGTGGATCGCGCTAAAGTGGACGTGATAGCAAAGTTTCCACCTCCAACTTCAGTCAAGGCAATCAGGAGCTTCCTCGGGCATGCCGGTTTCTACTGAAGATTCATAAGAGACTTTCTTAAAAATTGCCAACCCTCTCTGTAAGTTGTTAGAAAAATATCACCCTTTCTTGTTTTCTGATTATTGTAGGGTAGCATTCGAGGAGTTGAAAAAGAGGCTAGTCACAACACCCATCATTGTTGCCCCCGATTGGGAGCATCCATTCGAACTCATGTGTGATGCCAATGACTATGAAGTGGGGGCAGTGCTGGGACAGAGGAAAGACAAGCTAATGCATCCAATCTACTATTCTAGTAGAATGCTGAGTGGAGCCCATCCGAACTACACTATGACTAAGAAGGAGATGTTGGCTATGGTGTTTGCATTCGACAAGTTCAGATCATACCTGATTGGCTCCAAGGTAATTGTATATACTGATCATGCAGCTCTCAGTTACTTGATTGAGAAGAAGGAGTCTAAACCACGCCTGATTTGTTAGGTGTTGTTACTGCAAGAGTTCGACCTCGAAATTCATGACCGTAAGGACACAGAAAACCAAGTCGCTGACCATCTATCACGACTTGAGGGAGCTAAAAACTCAGTTAAGGTTGAGGATATTGGAAACCTTTCTAGACGAGCAACTACTCGCTACAAGTATTGAGGAAGTGCCATGGTATGCAAACTTTGCAAACTACCTGGCAAGCGGTATAGTTCCCTATGACCTTTCATTTGTACAAAAGAAAAGGTTTTATAGTAACTGCCGCATTTATTATTGAGATGAACCTTATCTATTTCAAATATGTGTTGACAATATGATCTGAAGGTGTGTCCCCGAGATAGAACAATCTTCTATTTTGCAGGCATGTTACGCATCGGCGTATGGAGGGCATTTTGGAGGAGTCAGGACAGCGACGAAAGTGCTAGAGGCCGGTTTCTTTTGGCCAACAGTGTTTAAGGATGCACATTAATGGGTGAAGGGCTGTAATGAATGTCAGCGAACCGGGAACATTTCCCGTCTCCATGAGATGCCCATGAACCCAATTCAAGAGGTTGAAGTGTCTGATGTCTGGGGAATCGACTTCATGGTACCCTTCGTCAGCTCCTTTGGCAATAAGTACATACTTGTTGTTGTTGACTACGTGTCCAAATGGGTAGAAGCTGCAGCGTTGCCCATAAATGATGCAAGAGTGGTGGTGGGGTTTTTGAAGAAGAACATATTCACCCATTTTGGGACCCTGAGAGCTATTATCAGTGACAGAGGCACCCACTTCTGTAATCGAGCCTTCGAGAAGTTGCTAGCGAAGTATGATGTGCGCCACAATGTGTTAACACCTTATCACCCTCAGACCAGTGGACAGGTGGAAGTGTCTAGTAGAGAGATAAAGAGTGTATTGACCAAGACTGTATATACCACAATAACTGATTGGGAGAAAAAGCTAAATGATGCACTCTGGGCTTATAGAACTGCGTTTAAAACACCAATTGGTATGTTACCATACAAGTTGGTGTTCGGGAAGTCCTTCCACTTACCAGTGGAACTTGAACATAAAGCTTGGTGGGCACTGAAACAGCTGAACTTGGACATTGAGGCTGCGGGCACAACGAGAATCACTGAATTGCATGAGCTTGACGAGTTCTGATATCTGGATTTTGAGAGCACAAGGTTGTACAAGGAAAGAATGAAGAGGTTGCACGACTAGAACATTGTTGAGCGATATTTCAACCCCGAGGACAAGGTATTGCTCTATAACTCCAGATTAAAGCTATTCCCGGGTAAGCTCAAGTCACGATGGTTTGGACCGTTTCACGTGGTCGAAGTATTCCCTTTAGGGGCTGTAGAGATTACCTCAGAGAAAGACTCTCACACATTTAGAGTCAATGGTCAAAGATTGAAACTATATGTAGGCATGAATGAACCAAAATAAGTGACAGAGATCCACCTGACGGAACCTCAGAGGTTGAGCGAACCGTAAATGCGCTTATCTGCGTCGTGCCGCAATGTTAAATCAGGCGCTGCGTGGGAGGTAACCCACAAATGTTGTTGTTTTTGTTTTCTTATGTAATCTCTAAAAAAATAAAAAAAAATAAAAAAATTTCCTCGCACCGCGACCGCAGCGCTACCGCGGCTCGACCGCGGTGATGGACGAACATTCTACCTTGAATTGCTGAACTCACTGCGGCCACGATAGGAATGCGGTCGACCACGACGGTTCACTGTTCATCGCCCAGGTAAGTAATTTCATTTGTTTTTTTCCTTTTCTTTTATTTTCTAATTTTTTAACCCCCTCCCCCTTGATAATATCATTAAACCCCTGCCCCCTCACTTTCCTCATATCCTCTCTCTCTCTCTAAACCCTAATATCTCATCTCCCTCCTCCTCTTCTTCTTCTTCTTCTTCTTCTTCTTCTTCTTCTTCTTCTTCTTCTTCTTCTTCTTCTTCTTCTTCTTCTTCTTCACTTCTCTCACCTCCCGCATCTCCATTCCTCTCACTCTCTTTTCCATCAAAGTATGACACTCCCCTACCTCTTCTTTTGTATTTTTGTTTAGTTTTTATGTTAGTTCCATGTTTTAATTGTGTAGTATTTCTAGTAGATTTTTGTTCTTTTTTTTATTTTTCTGTTGATTTTCGTTTTTGTTGTTGCTTGTTACTTGGTTATGTGCACAATGTTGTAGAGTGGTGTGTGCATAATATTGTAGAGAAGTGTATGCTTGTGGATATTGGACTAATTGTTGTGGGGTGAAATGGTGAAGTACAAATTGTTGATTTGAGGGATGAATGGATGTATCCATGAGGGCTAATGTGTTAGGATAGTGCCATGCTCACAAGGTGTTTGTGGAATTTCCCCAGTGGAGTTCTAAGGGCTAATGTGACCATGGTAGTGGTGAAGTCTGAGTAACCACCCACGGTTCACACAACTCACACCCTCACTGATAGGAGATTCTGTGTTTGACAGGTACAATGCATCCATCTAGGAAGAGACGCAACACAGGGTCCTCCGCTAGTGGACCGAGTAGTTCTTCGAGAGCTCGGGGTCAAGCTAGTGCGGAGCAGTTTGACCGCACTAGGTTTTTCTCCAAACCGGCTGAGGACAGGTATAATGCCAAGGCATCAAAGAAATTGTTACCGGAGGTGCATATTGATCGGGCAGCTTTGCAAGTGGAATGCCCGAATATCTTTGCTGAGTTTAGGAGGTGTCAGTTAGACATCTTCTTTGAGGAACCGGATGAGGCAAATGTACAGATAGTGAGGGAATTTTATGCCAACTGCCCGGAACATGAGAATGGGGTTGTCACAGTACGCAATACCCAGGTAAATGCATCCCTCAAGGCCATCCGCTGGGTATACCGGCTACCAGTATTCATGGGGGAGATGGATGCTTATATTGCTTATCATCGCCCGAGGGTCAATTGGGCACCAATTCTTTATATCATATGTTTTCCTGACAGGGAGTTTATATGGACTAAGCGTCTGATAGCATTGAACTCACAGTCTCTTATTTGGGAGGCAAAGTGTTGGCCCACAATTATCAACAGCCGCTTGCTAACCTCCAGCAACACGACTAATGTCAATGGGCCACGGGCAGCGACTATCTACAGTCTTATGACACACCAGGATTTTGATGTCGCCCGGCTCCTCCATGATGAGATGTTCATTCGCCCACCTGAGATACTCAAAGGTTTATACTTCCCTTCGCTGGTCACCAAGCTGTGTCGTGTTGCTAGAGTCCCTGAAAACCTTAGAGTTGATGGAAAATTACCATTGAAAGCCCCGTTCTGGGTGAGCAAGATCGGAATTGGGAGAGAGCCGATGGTAATGGTTGAGGATGATGATGAAGCTGACGAGGAGGCTGAGGTTGCTGCGGTCCCAACACCTCCGAGAACTGATGAGGCGAGCCCATCACAGCCCCGCCGAAGTACCCGCATGACAGCCCTAGAACAAGACATGGCCGGTCTCCGCACTTCTGTCGATGACCTGGGCACCAGAGGTGACATGCTGACCACTCAACAGGCCAAGTCGGAGAAGAAGATCATGGTATGGCTTCGAGCGCTAGGATGAGCATATCACCTCGATCCTGGCACCGTCTCTGATCAGGATTGATCTTCAGGGAAGTCTCCTTACCTTACTATGCTTTATATTTATTGACATGGGGACATGCCAAACTTTTAAGTGTGGGGTGGGGGATGACTGTTGTTGTAAAAAGATTGTATAACTTTGTAGTGTTGCTTTCTTTTTGATTGTTTGGTGTTGTAGGGTCAGATTAGTTAACTTCGACTTGGCCCAAAGACGGACACCTTTCGACAGGTCTCTTGAGGGACATTAGTCGAACAAAAAATAAGGAGGAATATAAGGGCTCTTCCTAATGACGGATCCGTTAGACAATTTTTTGAGGGAAGTAAGTCTAGAGAAAAGACCAAAAAGATTTTATTTATTATAGGTAGTGTAGTAACTCCCTCTTGGTTTTTCTTTGGGCCACGGTTCTTTTTCAAGGATTTAGCTTGAACCGGGTGTAGGTAGTTTTTTGTTTATTTTGTTTTTAGTTTTTAGTTTGTATTGATGGGCTACGAGCTGAAATAGAAGGAGAAACCTTGGCATTAATACACCTGAACACAGTCGACACTAGAGTGTAACGCTTAGTCTCAGTAGTTGATTCTTGCTAAAGTGCCTTAAATTGTATGTTTGTAACTAACTTGAACACTCAAACAAGAGTGTTTTGATAAGCCAATCTATAGTGAGTCATGTGCCATGTGTGTGTGAGTTGTACTATATTTTATGTTTTACATTGGATGCCTAGAACTTACTCCGTGTGTTTGCAAAGTGAATAGTAGCTTCATCCAGTCTTAGAAGTGATATAGGCATTTCTTTGTTAGGCCAGATATATAAAGTAGACCCACCTAATTGTAATACATCATAGTCAACCTCGTTGAGTCTATAAGCCTGTTTCTTTGGCAACCACATTGCGAACCTTACCCAATTGTTTAAATGGCCTATCTGTTTGAACCTCTGTACCTCCCATGAGCACTTGAATGGTATTGAATTATGCAAAAGTTAAGGTGTGGGGTGGTGGTTTAGTTTTTAAGTGGAACCAATGAAATAGAGGAAAGGTGCAGTTTTATCTGGAAAAGTAAAAAAAAAAAGCACCACTTAAAAAAAAGAGAATGAATAAATGTAGTAGTTGATAAAGTGGTGGCTTAATGAAAATGCACCTAAAGGAATGAGATGTGATAAATAAAAATGGGGTGGAACATCTGGTTGACATAAGTGTAATCTTGAAAGTTAATGTGATTGTATTAGAAGTGCTTAGGGAGGTTAGTCACTATATCCAAATATATCCTACCCATCCCTTAGCCTACGTTACAACCAAGTAAAGTCCTAATTGATCTTAGACTGAATATGCTCGATTAGTAGAGTAGTACACTACGGACAAGCCCGCGGTGCATCTCTGTGGCATGTGAATGTTTTTTTCGAGAGTGAGCGAATTTTGTCTATCTGAGTTCCTAATTGTTCTTAATATTACTAATTGTGGAACTACTCTCTTGTGTGATGTGAGGGCATGTGATTCACGAAGGAAAGGTAAGTCTTGACCTCTGTATAGAGTAGTTTGAGTAAGTACGAATATTGCACGGCACGTGAGATTCGACTTTTGAGGCAAAGGTTGTTCATTATTAGGTGCAACTTTGGTGAATTGTTCTTGGTGTGATTCGTTAAGCGAAAAGTTTAGGGAAGGAACTTTGATAGAGTATGGTGGATTTCTCGAGCACTGGCAATGATTTAAGTGTGGGGTGTTGATATTAGGCTTATAGACGATATTTACATCCTAAATGTACCATGATTTATTGTTGTTTTGAATGCTAAATGATAATAAAATGATCTAATTGGTGTTCTTTTGCTTCACAGGGACTAATCCAAGTTAGAAAGAACTATGGAGTATTTTGGAGTCAATAATGTGAAAAAAACGTCCAATCAAGAAGCACCGAGCGGAACGAAGCAATAAGTGGACTGGGTTGGAATCCACCGCAAACGCGATGGACCGCGGTTGGACCGCGGTAGGCCAAAGACGCGAGGCAGAATGTTTGTCTCTCACCGTAGTCGCGGTGAACTGTACAGTTGCCCAAAACTTTTGGGACCAAAGTGTAACTCGGGGAAAACTTATTCCAAATCCTTATAAACTCAAGAAGCTCACCCAAGAAAGTATCAAGCTTGTTTTTAGACTACTTTGGAGGTAAGAACAAGTGTGAGAAAAGCAACCAAACATTAGAGTTTTTCTATCTTCTCTTTATTATTGCAATTACACATTATGAACAATTTAGTAGTTTTATCTTGTTTCGTTATGAGTAGCTAATTCCTTAGTCTAGGGTTTTGATTGAACCTATTGAAAGATAAACTTCTTGTTATGTTAATATAGTTTGCCCAGTTCAATTTCTATTTGTTCAACTATGTTCTTGTTGTAGTTAATTGATAGGATCCTCAATTAGTTGTCCCTATTTAGTGTGCATAACTCGGGAGAGAGTGCATATTTAGGTAATTATTGAACAACACCACTCCCAAAGTATATGAAGGATCAATAACCAAGGGTTTAAAGGCGGGATTAGGGATAACGAGGCCTTGGGTGCAATCTAAAGTAAGCTGTAATAAACAAAGCCAGCTAGCGTCACTCGGGAGAGGGCATCTAGTAAATTGTCGTGATTACTCGGGGAGAGATTTACGGTAATAAGAGTGCTCATGATTGATAGAGACGAATAGGCGAATTTGTGTGAAACATAACCGGAAGGGATTCCATCAATAGGGGAAATCATAACCTTAGATCCTTCTCTTAATTGTTTACAACTTAATCATAGTTAGTCTTTATTTGCTTATTTACAATCAGTCTTAGTTAGTAGAAACACCCTCAATTGTTATTCAAAATGTTTGGGGAAGTTGATTACGTAGAATTTCGTAAGTCTAACGAGAGTAATTGATAGGTTAATTCCTTGTGGGTTCGACTCTGGGCGAAATACTCAGATTATATTTGCAACGTCCGCATGTCCTTTTTATAAGGCATAGTTGGGCGTGATCAGCTGCAACACGGAAAGTTTCAGCATAATATATTGGATATCGGTGCACCTGTGTATAATATGTTGGAACTCCAACATGCGAAAAGTTTCAGTATAATATATTGGAGATTGCTCCAATCTCCAGTATATTATGCTGGACCGGTATATTATACTGGAACTCCAGTATATTATACTGGAGTTCCAGCATAAGTATACTGAAATTCCAATATATTATACTGAAGTATTTTTCTGGATTTTGAATAGTATTTTCGTTCAGATATATCTTTACATGAAAAATGGCTAAATTTCGATTACTTTTAAAATTGTGGCTATTTTTGAATGACCACTTGTAAATCTAGTTATTTTGAATTTCTTCCTTTGTTAACCTTTGAACCAGGGCCTTCTCAATAAGATTGGGGGCCCAAAATCAAATTTCAAAAAGAGACCCTAAGTAAGAATATCAAAAATAAAATTGAAATGAAAAAGTATAAAATAAAGGTAGAATAATAAAACAGGCTCTAAAGTTTGATAAATTGATATACAATAATAACATACCCAGTAAAAACCCACAAAGTGGGATGCAGAGTGTACACAGACCTTACCTCTACCTTGGGGGCAGAGAAGTTGTTTCCGAAAGACCCTTGGCTCTTTAGAAAGCATGACAAAAAAGTTCAGATAAGGACAATCAATTCAATGCGGAAAGTGAAAGTAACGAAAGCGAATAAGTCATGATAAAGCAGTCTAAAAAGGAGCAATAGCTATCACTGATACATAAGATAATCGAAGTACAAGAAACAATAAATAGTAGCGGAAATTAAAGGGTAAGAAACTATAAAGAAAAATAAGTTGATATAATGTTATCGAAAAGTGTTGCATTGGTTCAATATAATGATTGCTTGATATATGTAATGCTTTGAAGAAGACATCTTGTAAGTCGCGGTAAATTGCTGGTAGAGAAACTTTCCAACATTGAGAATAAGATAGTAAAAGAGAGATTGAAAAAGGTATATATATAAATAATAATTTGGACCCGTATCAGTTGTTAGGATATAAATGAGGCAAAAAAAGGAAGCTATCCAACCCATATAAGGAAACATTTAATTAAAAAATTATTCCATTCTTTAATTATTATAACGATCCTCACATTAAAGTTATTGTAATTTTGCTCCAAAAATTCTTTTTAAATTTAAATGTACACATATTTTTTTTAATAATACATATACAATACATATTTATAGGAAAAAACAGAGCTCCTAAAAAATTGGGGCCCCAAACAATTAGTTTACTGGCATTATAGTCGAGCCACCCATGCTTTGAACAATCTGAGTAACTTGTACCCATAAAAGATTATTAGTGTTGGCTTGTCTCAATTTGGGTACCGCGACGAGTTCAATTTAATAATGACTTTTCCAAGTAGTATTTCACAAGAACAATTAATTAAGAAACTTGAGCTAACGTAATATCTTACAATAGATAAATAAATATCAGCAAAAGGAATTTAGGTAAGCATGTCTGTTAAAACCTATAATTAGGAGAAAGAAAAATGAGTAAGAAAATGTTTTGTACATATTAAGCATGAAGAATATAATGATGTGGCAAAGGTAGAGTGTTCGTATATATGTAATACCTAACTGCATTAGTAGGTCAACTACTCCACATTCTTGTAACTAAGACTCTTCTTAATTAAATTATTATTTGATGAGATTGTGATGACACAGTAGGGCTGCTAGAAAACTCATCAAGAAACTTCTTTAGCTAAAGAAGATATTTTAAACTCTTTTATATTTTTAATCAAAAGGCTGCTCTATACTGTATAGAATACTAAGGAAGAGGACAAGCAAAAAAATTAGAAAGAACAAAAAAAGAGAGAAGAAGATTGTGAGAAAGTGCACTCTTTTTCCTATAATAATTTTGTTGGTTAAATTAAAGGTCATTGCCTTAATTGGATAAGGTTATAAGTTGCTCTAAAATTCCATTGCTTGTTTGGAGTACATTCAAGAATGGTTCATTAATTGGATAAGGTTAAAGTAAACATCATTTGCCTAAATTGGATTAGGTTATAAGTTGCTCTGGAATTCCATTGTTAATTTATTAACTTGTTTGGAGTACATTCCGCAGAGTAAAGATATTCAACTTTATAGTCCCAAGATATAAGTCCCTTAAACCTTTTGTTTTTCTTTGATATGTAGTAGCACTAATAGGAAATTGACATCCACTTGGTGTTTATAATTTAAGAGTACAATTTCATAAGTGCATAAATGATGAGCCGAAAGTGGTGGGGGAGTTAAAAATAACTTCCAAGTAAACTAATAAAGGTTGCAATAGAGTGATAACTACTCTTTCATTCTTAACCATACATATGTCTCGGGTTCGAGTCTTGGCTGGGTATGGAGTCGTCTTTAATAGGGACTGCTTTACCCCCGAATGGGACTTCCCAGCGCGAAACAAGATTTAATCGGGCCCCAATACAAGTATCAGACACCGGGTAGGAAACCAAAAAAATAAATTCCAAGTAAAAAGAGTTAGACCCTAAGGTAATGATCCATTCTACAGCATTAGGAGTAACTGCTTAGCTGTACAATGCTCGTATTGCTCTCTTGCAATCCCAGACGGTTTAGTCTTTGCAAGAAATTACTGTCTTTTGCATTACAATAATATTACTGTCCTCAATGTGTTCTACGAAGACGATGCAATAAAAACATTGATAATAATTGAAATGATCTCGTGGCTAGATGTGAAAACAGTCATTTTCCACGGCTAAAAGGTGAAATAAAAGGTGAAAATGACATCAGATATGTCCCCTTTCGTAAGACGTATCATCCAAAAAAAGAAAAAAAATAGAAAAAATTAACGGGGGTACTCTACTGACTTATTGAGGGATCCCTCTTTGAGTCAATTTACTGCTTCATATTGTCCTCTTGTGCTATGGAATGACAGTTTTTTGACCCACAAAATAAAACAAAGAAAGAAAAAGAAAAAATATATTTCTTTACAATATAATGTTCATACAAGTGAAGCCCCTTGGATATAAGTTGGGACGACTCTTTTTTTTTTTTTTTTTTTTTTGTCTTTCTTCTTCTTTTCTCTCGTCAAATTAAAAGAACGTTACAGAGAAACAAAATAAAATAAAAATAAAAATTATGCATACTTAATTCAGTATGAATGAATAGGCGGAGGGCTGGAGCCAGACATATATATTTTTTAATCCGTTGTTGGCTTGTACCAAGTTACCTGCGTTATTTTATGGACAAGTTATAATGTATAATTATCTTTTAAATGACCTAATGATATAAATATTATTTTACATTATTAATAAACAGACTCAAAAAATAATGCTATCAAAGATAGCAGTTTTACTAGATAGACAAGCTATCTGAAAAAGAAAGAAAATAACAAATGAAAATATTAGGAAATTAAGCAACATCCTATATTGCTGCAAATAAATTTTTCAAAATCTCCTAAATCAGTTAACGAAAAATACTAGGTATATATGTTAATATATAATATGTGTTCTCATTAATTAAGCTGCAAATTAAACATGTGCTAACAGACTATTAGTACTTAATTATCTTAATGCATGTGCAATGCGTGCTAGGAAATCAAATATCCTATGATATTGCTGCATATATATAGCATCTCCAATTAAATTTTGCAAGGCCTCGAACATCAGCTAATGAAAATACAAGATATATAATTATAATACATTAAACAAACATGTAACACAATTATATAGCACTTTTCTTACACTAAGTTTGTCTATCTTCGAGATAAGTATAAAATTGTATACTAACATAAATAAACTTTATTAACTCATATGATCATAAATTTAAAACGTGTATAAAATGTATCAATGAGGGCGGGGTCTTGGTATGTATAGGGTGGCCGTGGCCCTAAGTTAGGTTATGAACATAAATGAGTTGGTACAGAGATGGTGTGTGTGTGTGTGAAACTTGGCCTAGACGATGAATTAAACCATGACTAATGTCTAGTTTCCCTTTCTTTGTTGGCATTTTTCAAGAGGAGTAGGGACATATAATTCTCTTTGGTTATTTAGGTGCAAGAGACAAAAATGTCATTTCATTTATATGACCTCTCCATTTGAACCAACTACTGGTAGGGGTCTATAAACCTCTCATGCCCAAGTTAAGGGCTACTAGAAATTCGAGAAAAAGCGACCGTAAAAAGCAACCAGAGTTGATCGCTATTGGGCTAAAAAACGATCAAAAAGCGACCAAAAGGGTCTGATAGCTATATTGATGGTCCCTTTTATTTAGGGACCAAAGTTGGTCGCTAATTAGCGACCAACTTTGGTCTCTAAGCTAAATGGACCAATTTTTCGGGATATTGACTATAGAGACCAACTTTGGTCGCTTTATTAATTTAATAATATAAATTTGGCGACCAAAGTTGGTCTCTAAATATAAAATACGTTTTTATTTATTTATTATTAATTATTAAAAAGCGACCAACTTTGCTCTCTAATCCAAATATTATATTTTAAAATGTGGAAACTAGAGACCAATGTTGGTTGTTTTTTTATTCAATTATTTATTTATTTTATTAAACTAGCGACCAACTTTGGTCCCTAAATACATGAATTTAATTTATTTTTTAAATATTAGCGACCAACTTTGGTCGCTATATCACCAGAAATTTTATTTTTTTAATGAAATAGCGACCAAGTTTGGTCGCTTTTTGTAGAAATCTGGGTAAATAGCGACCAACGTTGGTCGCTATTCTCCAGAAAATTATTTTTTTTAACATGAAAAGCGGCCAAATAGAGACCAACTTTGGTCGCTTTTCTGCGTATTATTTTGGCAGAAACTGCCTGTTTTGGCAGCTACACCACCTGCTAGTCATACCAAAACCCTAACAAGCAACAACAACAACAATTCAAACAACAATTCCAATAACAATACCAAACAACAACCCAACAACAACACAAAAACAACATTAAAAGCTACATTAAAACCAAGAAAGTGTAAATTTCAATAGAACTACCAAACTAAGTTAACTCTTATTACAACCCAATGGAAAACAAATTGTATTTGTCTAGTTCAAATTGTCTAAAAGTCATTCATTGTTTGGTACATCATTATCATCACCATCTGATGAAGTTTCATCATCATCACGGTATTGAGAAGGGTCTACTTGTCGATGACGGGAAAAATGATCACGGGGAGGACGGGAGGAACGACCACTTGGAGGACGGGACGAACGAGCACGGGGACGGGCAGCCTCTGGCGATGATGGCCGAGATCGGGGAATCGAAAAAGATCCAGCTAGGAGATTTTTGATCTGCTCTTGCATGCTCTGGCACTGAGTGACCACACCAATATACTGAGCATCTCTAAGCTTTTCTCTTTCCTTGGACGCTTCTAGCTCGGATGTGAGCTTTGTCACAGTCTCCCGCATAGCGGAGAGGCTCTCCCCATCAAGTTGCTCGGCTTGCGAGGAAGTCCCTATTCCTTGCATTCCACACCTATAGCGATGGAATGTCTTAGTAGGAAGGCCGTATACCTTCCCCCATTTTGGACCGCCTACAGCCCGCGTCCATAGTCTTTCAACATCCTCGGCCGAAAGTTGGAATGGCGCGCCCGACTCATTAGGTGGCTGGCTGCGTATGAATTCCTCAGCTTCAACTCTGAAGCGATCCTATAAGAAAAAGTAAATTGAATTAGTAGTTCAAAATTTATATAAAAGTAAATGAAAATACTTAATGAAAAGTGAAAACTTACATGTACAGTAGAGGCAGGTCCCTCGACCCACCTTTCTTGATCCGTCTCTTTCTTCTTCTTCACAATATGAGTCTCCCTGAATAGCTCATCTTGGTTCATCGGACGACCCAACTTCTTTTCCTGAAAAATCATAAATTTTAATTAATAAATAGAATAGATATACTTTGAAAATTAAAATAAATTAAGCAATTACGTACCATTCTTCTTTTTATTGTCCCCTGGCTGACCGCACCTCCAGTGTGCAATGATCCTCCCTTCTCAGATGCGCGAGCTTTCTTTCCCTTTTTGCTCTTCTGTAAGAACTCTGCAGTAAGCCATTGCCTTTTCAAATCATCCCAAAACTCCTGAAGCAACCAGCCAGGCTTCTGGTTCAGCTTTCTAGCTATGGAGAAAGAATGCGACAACCGCTTGCGAGCTTTGAGATTAAAATTTGCAGCCACGTCCGCGCTATACTGGTGTTCCCATACACACTTGCTCTGTATTTCAAAAGTTAAATATTATATGGAAATATCATAAATATAAATAATTATACTGCTTAAAAGAACATTTATACCTTAAATTCATTGAAAATTGCCTCCTTCAGTGAGAATGGGAATTCACGCCAAGACGCATAAGGGGCATCATAAAGCTTTCTGGTTGCTTTGGTGATTATCCTCGTAGTAATATTACTCGGGAGGAACCTGCAATTTAATAAATAAAACAAATTAATATCTTAGTAAAAACTGTACAAAAAAATAAACATAACTATTAAATCAATACTTACTTGAGAAATGGTACTACTTCGGGATAATTTAGCAACACATGAAGTGTAGCTGACTTGAACTCCATATCACTCAAATTTCTCTTTCTACCATCCTTAGAACATCAGCCTGGTTGATTGAATATGGACATAGGCGGATATAATGGATCATTCGTAAGGTCGATCGTGTGCCTGTTGGGCCTATTCCTAGCACATGGCACGTTGCTCTCAAAATAATAAGAACAAAAATGAGCAATTTCCTTTGCAAGATAAGCTTCGCATATAGATCCTTCAATTCTATTCCTATGCTTAACAAATTGTTTGCATTTGCCAATTGTCCTACATAATTTCAGGTTATCCAAGAATATTCAAATAAAACAGAAAATTATATATGGACTATAATATTACCTCTCAAAGGGATACATCCATTTGCATTGAACAGACCCTCCAAGTCGTGCCTCGTGTACAAGGTGGATTGGAAGGTATTCCATCACATAAAAAAACCCACATGGAAATATATTTTCCATTTTACCCGAAGTTACACGAATGTTATGATCCATCCGACGTAGGTTTTCTTCCCTTAATGTGGAAGAACACAAGTCTTTGAAAAACAAACTAATCTCGGTGATGAGTTTCCAGATTCTTTCAGGCAAACCAGAAAACGCAATAGGCACTAAGGTCTCTATGAAAACATGACAGTCATGACTTTTCAAATGGCTCAACTTCCCTACCTCCATATCAACTTTTTTCTCAAAATTCGACGCATATCCCTCAGGCATCTTCAATTTCGTTACCCAATCACAAATCTGTCGTCTTTCCTCCAAAGTGAATGTGTAACTTGCTTTGGGCTTGAATAACTTACCATTGTTTGCTGTCTGCAAGTGTAATTCAGGCCGCCTGTAATATTCTTGTAACTCCATTCTAGCCTTCAGGTTATCCTTTGTCTTACTTTTAACATCCATCACTGTATTGAACAAATTGTCAAAATAATTCTTCTCAATATGCATGACATCAAGGTTGTGACAGAGAAGATTATCCTTCCAATAAGGCAACTCCCAAAATATACTCTGTTTGGTCCAATTATGAGTAACACCGTATCTGGGGAATCTATGCGGTGGAACTTCAGTAACTTTACTGAAGTTCTAGACCCTCTCCCAAATTTCATCACGTGAAAGTATCGAAGGTGGATAATCATATTCCAGTTTATTCTTTTTTAAAGCATTTTTCATCCTTCTAAACTCATGACCCTCAGGCAAGAATTGACGATGACAATCAAATCATGATTGCTTTTGGCCATGTTTCAAAGTGAACGCTTTACTATTTTCCATGCAGTAAGGACAAGCTCTCTTCCCAGCAGTCATCCACCCAGACAACATTCCATACACAGGAAAATCATTAATTGTCCACATTAAATTAGCACGCAAATTGAAATTCTGCTTGGTTGATATGTCATATGTTTCAACACCATCGTACCACAATTGTTTTAGCTCATTAATCAAAGGTTGCAAATATACATCTATCAAACTTTTCGGATTACGTGAACCGGGGATAATACAATTTAAGAATATATATGGACTAGTCATGCACAACTCGGGTGGTAGATTATAAGGTGTAAGAAAGACAGGCCAACATGAATACGGTGTCGCAGATACAGAAAAAGGTGTGAAGCCATCCGCACACACACCTAACCGAATGTTCCTTGGTTCACTAGCAAAACATGGATATGTCCTATCAAAGTGCTTCCAAGCTTGTCCATCTGAAGGATGGCACATAACACGAGGTGGTCTTCTATTTTCAAAGTGCCATCTCATATGAGGAGCAGAACTCATCGACGCATATAACCTCTTTAGCCTAGGTATAAGAGGTAAATAATGCATCACCTTGATAGCGACCATCTTCCCGCTGGAAAGCCTCTTGAAACGAGACTTTCCGCAAAATTTACAACTGCTTAAATTTGCATCATCTTTATAATATAACATGCAACCATCTTCACAACAATCAATTCTTATTGATGAAAGTCCTAACTTAGAAACTAATCTCTTTGCCTTATAGAAATCACTAGGTAATTCGATTTCCTCGTCAACTAGTTCACGCATAAGGTCAATGAAAGAATCTATGGCTGCTTGAGAAATATTCCAATCAGATTTGATACTTAGTAATCTAACTGCAACAGACAACTCAGAGTGCGGACTTCCTTCACGTAGTGGACGACTAGCTTCCTCTAACTGTTCATAAAAATGTCTTGCTTCATCATTAGGAGTTTGTTCAACATTTTCATTGGGCTCAACCCCCAAAGTGCATTCCAAAAGCATTCGCAACCATATCATGAATTCTAGAATCACTATTTCTATTCTCCTCGACCTACTACTTTCACCAACAACCATGTTATGAAATATCCCATGGCTACAATCCATCTCTCCATGATTAGTCCACACAAAGTAATTCGCTATAAACCTCACCATATAAAAATGAACCTTAACTTCCTCTGGTTTTCAAAACTTCATACAGTCGCACTTAACACAAGGGCGCCTAATTACTCCTTCTTTTATGTATGGCGGAAGTGTCATTGCATGTCTAATAAAGTCTTCAACCCCTTCTACAAAATCCTCCCGTAATCCCCGCCGATTAGGATAATTCCTATTGTACATCAAAGAACGATGTTCCATCTATTTAAATAAAGCAAGAACAAATTAAATTAGTTAATTCATAGCCTAATCTTTTTTTAGTTAACTAAAAGTCCAATTCATATCGTATTATTGTTGCTTCGTAAAATGAAATTTAACCCCATATATAAATTAGTCTACCTAAATAGTTAATTTATTTGAATCCTAAAAGTATTAATAAGAACCCTAAAAATTGCAAATAATATATAACATGGAGAAATTGAACCCTAACATGGAGAAATTGAACCCTAACATGGAGAAATTAAACCCTAACATAAAATTAACTTTGAACTAAACATAGTTGAACAAATAATATATAACTTTGAACCCTAATATATTAGAATTGAACCCCTAAAATCACTGTTTTTCGGAAAAATAAAAGAAAGGAGAGAGAAACTAACCTTGGGAGTGGAGGTCGCCGGAATTCGCTGCTGCCGTCAGGGGTCGCCGGTGGCGGGGGCGTCTCTGCTGCTGGAAGTCGGAGGGGGGAAGGGGTTTTGAGTGTTAGAGGAGAAAGATATTAATTTGGGGAATAATTTTGAAAGAATGGACCTGAAACCCGTTTTGGCTCCTGTTAAAAAAAATAGCGACCAAACTTGGTCGCTATTTTGGTAGCCAAATTATTTTTGACTGTTTGACCAAAATAGCGACCAACGTTGGTCGCCATTTTTGATCATTTGACCAAAATGGCGACCAACTTTGGTCGCTATATTTGAAAATAAATAAATAAAATAATTATTTTCCTCTTATATATATATATATATATATATATATATATATATATATATATATATATATCCTACAAAAGCGACTAACTTTGGTCGCCTTTTGGTCAAATGGTCAAAAATGGCGACCAACGATATAGTATTACCTAATACACTTATACTTAGTGCATAGTATAGCGTAAGTATATATTATATATATATATATATATATATATAAGCTATATTCGATACGGTATTATCTAATACACTTATACTTAGTGCATAATATAGCGTAAGTACATATTATATATATATATATATATATATATATATATATATACAAGCTATATTCGATACAGTATTACCTAATACACTTATACTTAGTGCATAGTATAGCGTAAGTACATATTATATATATATATATATATATATATAAGCTGTATTCGATACAGTATTACCTAATACACTTATACTTAGTGTATAGTATAGCGTAAATACATATATTATATATATAAGTTGTATTCGATATAGTATTACCTAATACACTTATACTTAGTGCATAGTATAGCGTAAGTACATATATTTGTAGTATATATATATATTATATATATAGACACACACGCCCGCTTCGTAGTACTATTCATCCCTTGTATTACAAAAGTGTTAACGACTTACATTTATATTATTTACATAGTAAATACAAAAGTGATTTTTAATTTTGACCATATAGAGACCAACTTTGGTCGCTAACTGTAAATGAATTTAATTTAGCGACCAAAGTTGGTCACTAACAGTACATGAATTTAATTTAGCGACCAAATTTGGTCACTAAATTTTAATCAGATTTATTTATATTTTATATAATATTTAAATTAATAATAAAAATTGTTAAACGTTAGAACTGGGTCCCACATTGGCGACCAACGTTGGTCTCTATTTCATTAAGCGACCAACTTTGGTCGCTAGCTTTTGAATTATATTTATTTATATTTTAATTTTTTTAAATAAATATATATTTATTAAAATATTATAACTGGGTCCCATGTTAGCGACCAATGTTGGTCGCTATCAACTTATCCTTCAATTAGCGACCAACGTTGGTCGCAAGTTTTAAATTATATATATTTATATTTTATAAGTTTTATAAAATAATAATAAAATTATTAACAAATTTAATGTGGGTCCCACTTTAGCGACCAATATTGGTCGCTAATCTCAGTATATATTTGACCAAGCAAGTCTGACCAGTCCAGTCAACAATTTGACTAAATTTGCGGCCAAATAGCGACCAACTTTGGTCGCTAAAGTATTTCAAATATTTTTTTTTTATTATTTTCGGCAGTTTGGCGACCAACTTTGGTCGCTTTTCTTGACATACCAAATTTGATCGCTAATTTTTGATCGTTTTTTCCCGAATTTTTAGTAGCGAAGGATGTCTGTACTAATTCCCTTGGATAGTGGAATTATTCCATAATATATTCTCTCTCCAACCACCATTCTTCCTATAACGTAATTGCCATTTATACAGTAAGTATATGTTTATTCATTATATATCAAAATTTTCCAAGTTTACTTTTTCGATCAAAGATGAAGATTCAAGATAAGAGAGGGTTGCTTAAGCTAGTGTTTTGACATAAATTTGGTTGAAACTTTAAAAAAAATTTTTTGAAGACAAGATGAAAAATAGTTTTAAAAGTTGAAATTGTATTTGGACGTACATGCATTTTACTTGAAAAAAAAATTGAAATATTATGAGCAAAAAATTTCAAAAACTGGTCTAAACCACTTTTTGAAACTTGTAAAATTCATCTCAAAAACTGCCCAAAAAGTGGTCACTTTTTATAACTAAATAATGTTTTTAAAATATTTCTTTAAAAAAAAACTTATGGCCAAACGAGAGCTAAGTGGTAAGCATCCTCCATATTCAATCCTAAAGTTGCGGGTTCGAGCCACTAAAAGAGTAAAATGTGGAGTTTCAGGGAGAGCTTTATAAAAAAAAGATTGAGGAACTTAAATATTACAGTCATGCACTAGAGCAACATTTTCTGATGAATGAATACTAAAGCAAAATTTTATTTAAAAAGTCCATAAGAATTTTGAGGACATTACTTTGCTTCAACAGATATTATTACATATAGTATGTAATATGTATATTGATTACTGCAGCATATATATATATTACATATATGGACAATTCTAGAGAATTTTGTCTCTTTGAGGTATTGTAAGTAAGATTTCATTAAAAGGGGATGGGCTATAGTACAAAATGTCATCTTCAACTTCTTCATATTGCATTGCTCTCATTTTGCTAGTTGTCTGCAACTTGATTCTCCTCTCTCTAAATATGACATATTTCCTCCTACTTTAGACATTACTTTTCAATTCTTTAAGCAGTTAGTCAGGAGATTGAACTTGTGCTAGGTATATAGGAGGACCACTTGAGTCCATATACATCAAATTTAAAGTAAGGACAAGTGCAATGTGTTATTGTATATTTCTGAAGGAAGTATGAGAATCACACACTTGGTTACTCAGTATTCTTGTCCAGTTTTGGCCTTAATCGACATTTCCAAAACACTTTTGTTTGATATAAAAGACAAAGAACCAACAATAAAAGCAACAACAATAAACTAGTGTAATCCTATAAGTGAGGTCTAGACAAAAAAGTAGTATGTACGCAGACATTATCCTACCTTGTAGAGGTAGAAAGTTTGTTTTGATAGACACTCGACTCGGAAAAAATATAATCACAACATATTTTTTTTAAAAAAATTATACAGTAACGGGGAAGCCATGAAGTAAAAGCCAAAAGAACCACGGGTTGTAAATACAATTCCATGTTAACACTAAGAGCAGCTTAACTGAAAATATTGATGAAAAATATGCCAAAATTGATAGGAAAGTTAATGTTGTGATCATGGTAAAAATATGGAACATGAATATTAAAATCTCGTCAGTATCTCTGAGGCAAAATTCTTAACTCCTAAAAATATATAACATTGTGGGGTGATTTTCTCGAAACCTAAAAATTCATGAGCTAGAAGATAGTCAGTTTTAACAAACCATCTTCTCATACAAATCTTTTTTCCTCACTTTGTTTTATTCCTTTTGGTTGGTCTCTGTGTGTGTGTGGGGGGGGGGGGGAGGGGGGAGGGGAGTGGAGTTTCCCTTACTATTCCTTCTTATAGTGGTCTTTAGCAATGTAATTTTTGGCAGATTCTTGAACTTAATTAGGGTACACATTAAGTTGCTAAAAATAGTAAGTAATGAAATTTCTGAATAGCGCGTGAAGATTCTGTCAATTTTTGTGGAATATGAAAAAAAAAAACAAAGAAAATTCACAGCAAAAGATGAAGTATATAGACCAACAAAAAAAAAAAGACAATGAAGTACTAGCAATACTAGTGGAGACGGGAGAAAGTACTAGATATTTAAAAATCCATAAAACTTTAATAACCACTAATTATTTCCCTATCCATTGAGTCATTATCAAACATAAAAAAGTAGAAACGGTTAGAAAGTAAACTTTAGAGTTTAGATATTCAATCAAACTATTTACTATAAAATGAGAGATAAATTTTTTTTAAAAAAATAATTCAAATTGCTTCTTCCAATTAACAAGTGTAATTGGGTAAGCAAAATCTGGTTGGAGGACCCACTCTTTGAACTGGTTTGGACCCACTAGCATGTGACCCATGTGTGGTAATTTTTTTTTAAAAAATTCTAATGTTTAACATTTTTATTCTTTTTCAGATCCGCCTGTTATTGAAAAATTCCGAAAATCCACATTAATTGATAGAATATTTCTATAAAAATACAATATGTTAATGGAGGTGATCATGTGTATCAATGTTCCGTTTGTTGTCTTTTTCCGAAGTATAAATATCATTTAAGTATTTTTATTGCAACATGGAAGAATTTTGTTGCTCAATAATGCTAATAAAACAATTTTTATTCTTCAATGTACGTTTGACTGGTCAACTTCGCAAAATTTCTCTGTTTCCAGCAGTTTGAATTTACAATTATAATCAATTTAAAATAACAAAAAGTGATTAGGTAAATCTCGTAGTGTGCCAGAGAGGAAGGAAATGACAATATTCTTAGCATGTAATTGTCAGTGTAGTTAAAAAAAATGCAAGAATTAGGACAATTTGAGAAAGACGTACCAATAGCCTGACATTGCTAACTACTAGTAATTATATTTCTAATGTTTCAATAAATCACCAGGCTTATCATACCAGAAATTCAAAGAGAAAGGGAAACTATATTTCTTTTACTATATTCAATTACTCTGAGTGACTAATGGACATATATACAGATTTATTAGAAGGAATTAAAATGTCTAAAAATTTAGTGTAATATCGACATTGTGCAATTTTGCTCTGAGTCATACTATGAGTCAATTTATACTCTTACCGTTAGTAAATCATTTTGTATTTACCCTTATCAATTTCTAAAATAAAATAGATGAGCGCTATGTGGCCAAATTCTTCAACAATAAAAATCTAATTTACCCTTCAATTTTTTTATTATGGTTTAAAAGTACTCTTATATTAAAGCCCCATTAAATATCAAGAGAAAAAAAATAAGTATAAGAGCAAATTTACCCCTTTTCACTTACTAAAATTAAGCTGAACTAATTTTAAAAAATTAGGAAATAAATTTCATTTTTATCTAATTTATATACACAATTGATCAAATTTCTTGCTAATTAGGTACTTATTATCATTGTTTTATAATGATTATTTTGACGTCAACATTGTTTGAAGTACGCAAGATACTCAATGAACGCATCATAAATAACCGTACCAGAGCCCTAAGTCAAGTTTCATGTGAATTGCATGATTTTAGTGAGGACAAAACTGATCTGGTTGTTTATGAAAAATGAAAATATCACCACTATAAATTCCTATTTTTCTTTATTTTCTTTTTATAAAGAGGTAAATAACACTAATACAAAAAGGAAAAAAATAAAAATAAATGTATAACAAGAATCCAATTTGCCACATGTGTAACAAAATAGCTGAACTGTAGATACCCTTGTGGCAAAAGGTCCCATTCTTCTTTATTTCCTTTTCCTTCTCATTTCCTTTATTTAAACCAATACAACACAACCATAGAAGCTAAGTAAACCAACCCTTTCTATTTTTTAAGTAACCACTTGCTACACTCCTTTTTCTTGCTACTAATACTATAGTTCTAATTAAGAAGAAAAACCATAAAAGCTATAGAAACATCTTGAGATTAATACTAGCTATAATGGAAGATCATCATCTTCATCTTGAATTCTCCATTTATAGTTCTTCTTCTTCTTCTTCTTCTTCTATAACTTCCTCCTCATTTGCAAATTCTTCTAATGGCTTAAATTCTCCTTCAACCACCACTTCTTCTACTTCATCATCTTCTTTCCATGAGAACATTAATGCAAAAACCCCATCAAATGGCTATACTTGCAAATCCAAGAAAAGCTCAAAAATAGTTCAAGATTTCACCAAAAATGGGAATGGTCATGGGAATGGGGAGAACAAGAAAAAAAGAAAGAATCAAGGTGATGAAAAGCATCCAACTTTTAGAGGAGTTCGTAAGAGGAATTGGGGTAAATGGGTGTCCGAAATTAGACAACCAAGGAAAAAATCAAGAATATGGCTAGGGACTTATCCAACGGCTGAAATGGCGGCTCGAGCTCATGATGTCGCAGCTTTAGCCATTAAAGGTAACTCGGCTTATCTTAATTTCCCTCATTTAGCCGATCAACTCCCACGACCAGCCTCCACTTCCCCTAAGGACATCCAAGCAGCAGCCGCTAATGCGGCCACTAGTACGTTTCTCGAGAAAAATTCCGTCAGAGATGAAGTTGAGTCCCAAATTAAACTGCACAGTTCACATTCATCGATGAATTTAGCCTTAGAGAACACACAAGAATTGCTAAATTCTCCATCGATAGACCACGATGACACATTTTTTGATCTACCTGATCTTACCATCGATCAAGTGGACCAAAATGACCGTTATCAATACCCAATCTCAACGTGGCAGCTGGCTGGAGCCGATAGCGGAATATTTCGGCTCGAGGAGCCATTTTTGTGGGAGTGCTATTAGAGGGAAAATAGGATTGTACTCTTAATCAGTGTCACGTTTCTTCTTATTTTTGTACATTGACAAATCATTCATATATCGTGTGTGAATTCTCAACATCATAATTGGAAAGTCCAGAAAAATGATCATATAACACATAATTTTGAGTTTGATCTATTTTCATCATTCGTTGTTCATGTACAGATTCAAAAGATAGTAATTACACTTTCTTGTTTATGTTAACATGAGTTTCCGTTGTAGTTTAAAATTTATGGAGTAAATATGTTGTAGTAAAAGTAATTGGCTGTCTATTGTTGATTTTGTCTGCTTATGTGGGCAAAATAAGAAGAAGAAAAAAACATGCAAAATTAAAATAAGATCCAATGCAAGATTTTGTCTTTTTCCCTTGGAATCGTTTAAGGGGACAATAGTTCACTTCCCTCAGAAGTTACCCATATTACTATATTTGTAGTTGGCTTCAATTATAACCCCCCCCCCCCCCCCCCCCCACACACACACACAAAAGGGAACCAAGACAGAAAATCAGACACACCAACATAAATAAATATACATACATACTTAGTAGGTAATAATGTTTTGGTTAAACAATCCAATAAATAAAAGAGTGACATCTATTTACGTGTACGTTTGTTCTTGAAATTGCTTGCTTACGGATTTACTTAACAATCAATTTGCAACTTTTTCTGTAAGAGTCAAAATCACCGTGCATGTCTGATTAAAAGAAAAGTAAGGAAAAAAGGCAAAGCCACTTAATTTGCCTTTAGTTAAGCTTTTGTCTTAGAAATTTAATGAGAGTAACATATGGATTTAGGGGACAATTAGAATCCAATGATTGAATAAAAGTTTTATACTCCTCTTTTCCGTAGCATCAATGATATATATAGTAATAATTTGTTAATTAGTTGGCAATCACAAGTTAATAATGGTACTCTCTCCGGTTCATTACTTTAATTGATTTTTTTTATTGTTTTCGTACAAATCTATATTTTAGCATTAATTAATAATAAAATTGATCATATTAACGAAACAAAAAGTTAATTTCTTTTTTATATTTGAAAAAATTAAATATTTTAGAACCGAAAAAGAGCTAAAAGATTGGATAGAAGGGAGTTAGTGACCCAGAGCGTGTTATTGTCCTTTTCATTATGGTTATTACACATTTTCCAAAGACAAATGTGACACTGAAATCGACTTAAAGCAGACACTTGCAATAGAGCAATGAAAGACCGTAGTTCTTGAAATCCCCATAATCGTGTTCAATATATGATTAAAGATTGTACTCATCAATAATTGATTGCATCCTCCTATATATAAGTTACCATAAAAGAATATTTCTATCTCCTATTCATATTACCCGCGTTTCAAAAAATTTGCATTTCTCTCAAGATATTTAATAGGCTTAATAAAACAAATTATTTATCTTCTTAAATATATCAATTAACAATATACTTATTTGAAATAAAAAGGGATGTAGCTTTACGAAATAAATAATCTTTTTTTCTTTACATCCAAATAATTCAAAATAAATTCATTTACTAAAACGAGTAATATTTGGGATAAGAGGGATTATTTAGTAACATGGCCTAGTTGAAAATCGAATCAATATTATTTAGTAGAGGAAAATAAGAGTTAATTTGTCCCAATGGCGGTGTATAAGCCACTATTTCATAGTGATACGTGACCTCAATATCACTATCTCTTAAGTCTTAATTAATATTATTTGGTCGAGTCACTATCTCCTACTTATTCGTAGTCTATTACTCCATAATTTGGACACATTTCTTTGGGTTATTGGAAGGAGTGGCAAAGAAAGAGACAAATCTAATCTCTTGGACCCAAGCAAATCTTCGTGAGTTTTATAAAATAATAACTATTATTCATTTGTATTTTTCCTTTTTCTTTTATTCTCATTTTGTTTGTATAATTAAGGACCAACTAATTATATGAGCAGCATTTAGTGACTATAAAAATCAAAGCAGTCATCATGAAAGAGTGAAAGCTCATGGGGCCAACCTAATTTTGTCGAAATATATTACGAATCCAATGAGCAAATGGGGGAACTTGGAATCTTATGGAAAAAAAAAAATGTGGTTGTTTTCCCCTTTTTAAAGGTCCCATTTGTTGAATGAACAATTCCCAAAATATTCATATGATTGACGGAATACCCCTCTTTTCATATTCATTTTTAATATTTTGAAGTTTATTACTCTCTTAGATCTAAAATTAGCACTCCATCCGTTTACTTTCACTTATTTACTGTGTTAAAAATATATTTTCATTTTTACTTATCAATTTTAGCAAATCAAAAAAAGATAACTTTTTTTTGTTTTACCCTTATCATTAACTACTCATTTCACAAACTATTTCCCAAAATTTCTCAAAATATTACTCCATCTGATTCAAAAAAAGTATTCACTTAGCCATTTAGATACCCCTTAAGAAAATACTAACTCCTAAATAAATATAGATAATTTGACTAAACTATCCCTAATTAAATATGTATTGAAATTTGGTCACTTAACATGTAATAGGGGCAAATATGAAAAAAAAATAATATTAATTCTTTCTTGATTTGGTAAGTAGACACTCTTTTTGAACCATGAAAAAAAACAAAAGTAAAATGGACACTCTTTTTGAACCGGAGGGAGTATCATTATTATGAGTATGCGAAGTCCATTGTGGACAAGTAAAAGTGAATAGAGGAAGTAGTTATTTTAGAAAAATTAATTTATTTAAAAAAATATTTGACATTTAAAGCCGGTAGTATTAAGAAAACCAGTAGTATTTATTATCTAATTATTGGAATATTAATTAAGAGAGATAATTAATTTTAGAGCTTTTTTTAGACAGATATTCTTATGATTAAAGCTGGAGTATTAGATATTTTTTAAGTGTGCAAAATTTTTGAGAGAAATAGTATAAATCGGAAGAAGTATTATTGTTAATATTTTTGTTTGCTGGGGTCGAGATGCATCTTGATTGTTTCTCAAGAAAATCAGCATCGATCTTTTTCTTTATTATAAAGGTAATATAGATGCTTGGGGTATTAAAAGAGGACAAAATATTCTGGCATCATTTGAGATTTGCTGAGTGCAATAACAAGTTATTAGAAGTTGTCCAACATCAACCTATTTAATATTCATTGTTTTAATTTAATTTTAAGTTGTTATCAGTCATATTACGTAGGCTTGAATAGTAGTGGTGGGTTTTTCATTTTTGCACATGCAAATTTGCTCGAGGTATTATATGCACAAGGTTATCTTTTTTTTTTTCCTCAACCAAAAATTTACTCGTATTAGGCATTTGCATCCCTTTCTCAAATGAATGAATTACATATATTTTTGCATATAAGCATAATTTAAATCGATTCAGCGAGATGCATTAATTCTCATTATTTTAATAAAAATATGTGATTATAAATACTCAATAAAAGCAAATATTTTTCGACTATTTAGCAATTCACATTATAGCTGTTGCCAAGATGAAAAATGAGACCTAATTACTCTCTCATTCGAGAAATTAATTTAAAACATAAGAAGAGTAATTAATCCGATTTAACGGGAAGGATGTACACTTCCGTAGGTAAATTGCTCGATTTTTTTTATTCAAATATTTTTATTTTTGTTTAAATAAAAATAAACAAAAATAATTTAGGTAAGTAGTAGATATGAAGTAAATCATTACTAATCATTTGTTCTTATATTAGTTCCCTTCTTCATTTTAAACCCATTACCCCTCCTCCCTGCAGGTGGGTTGGGTGAAATGTATCTCTTTTTTCATGTGATTTTAATAAAAAAAGAACAATAAAGGAACCTAACAAAGGAAAAATGCATTAAAGGAAACAAGAATATAAAGCATTCAGCTATTGACTCCTTTAGTTTTGTGGAAAGAAAAGTAATGGATGCATTTATTTCCTTTTTCCCTTTTTCCTCTAAAAACATGAAAAGGTAGAAAAAAGTTGGATTCTTTTCTTTCCCTCCCACCTGTTTCTCGTGGTATCACTTCTTTCTTGACTCTCTCTTCAATTAGTCATTCCCCTAGTTCCCCCACCCCCCCACCCCCACCCCCCCAAAAAAAAAGAAATTAAAAAAAAAACATTATTAAAATCAGCTGGAGCTTTTAGATTTCCTAATAGCGTTATTAACAAAATAAATCACTATCAAGAATTTTAAACACCTAACGTCCGGCTCCTGCCGACCAATCACATTTGTTATAACGCATAAAATCTTTGATCATGTTTGCTAATGAGTATCACGAGTAGTGTGTTTAAGATTTCAGATCATTCGCTTAGTATAAATGAGCCGGTTCAAAATTATGTACTAATTAATTGGGGTTAATTAACAACTATATTTGACCATGATTAATTAATGAACTCTGTCATTAAGAGGAAGTAGGGCGGGGGAGAGTATTAGCTATGGGTTCGAACAACACACTAGATCTTGCTTATATCCTGTATTTGTATGTAAAAAATCTATTAAATATGCATAAATATTTATTTGTGAGCTCAATAACTATGACGAGCTGTTATAAGTTTGATGGTTAGTTCATTTTGTGATAATAGATACTACTTAAGAGTTAGGGACCAAAATGTAATTAGTGAAAGTTAGAAGACAAATTGTAATGAAGAAAAATTTAGAAAGTTAGTCTGTTAAAAGGATCAGTTATTGATCCAAAAGTGTTAACGATCATAATGAAGAACATCATTTTCTCTCTCCCTTCTCTCTAGCTTTCTCTCTCTATAATTCACTGAAGAATTAGGAATCTTCATAGCTTGAATCCTGTAAATTGACATGATATCAGAGCGGCGATCATTGTAATTGTGTAGATCTGAAGCTTGCTCCTGAAAATTGAAGCTCAACAATGGCGGACAACGAGGTCGATCAACTACCTCATAATCATCCTCTATTCCTTCGAGATTCTGACATGCTTGGAAAAGCACTGATATCGCTAAAGCTCACAGGGCCAGAGAACTATGCGCTGTGAAGTAAGGCGATGAAAGTCGCACTCTTGGTGAAGAACAAGCTAGGGTTTGTGGATGGAAGCTGCCTTAAGAGCTCATACAGAGGCGAGTTAGCTGCATAATGGGACAAATGTAATGCGGTGGTACTTTCATGGCTCAGTAGCACAGTATCAAGCGAATTAGTACCAAGTATTATGTACACTGCGAGTGCAAGGAAGGTTTGGGATGAATTCAAGGAGAGGTTGACAAATTGTGACACTTAGACAAGTTATAGATTCAATTACTTCCTACTTTTCAAAGATGAAAGATTTGTGAGATGAATTAGGCATATTGACACCCTTACCTTCGTGTGATTGTGAAGAATCAAGGCCATATGTTGATCACTTGGTGAGACAGAGGTTATTGCAGTTCCTTATGGGACTAAATGAGAGTTATAGCCAAAAAAGCAGCAACATTCTGCAGAGGAGGCCAGTACTTACTGTAAATCAAGCATATTCAGCTGCAGTACAAGAGGAAAGTCAAAGAGCATTAGGAGTAGTTGAGACAAATAAGGATCCCTTGACTATGTTAGCAGGTAGAGGACAGATGTTCAAAGGGAAAAAACCTAGCCTGATCTGTGAACACTGTGGGTATAAAGGCCAGCTAAAGGAAAATTGCTACAAAATAATAGGATATCCAGCTGATTTTAAGAGCAAAAAGAAAGGGCCAGGTGGATATAAATCTTATGCTAACAATGTGAATGCAAAATGAGAAACATATGTCAAAGTGCAGATTCCAGGAAGTTTCATGACAGAGGAACATTACAAACACTTAGTCAATTTGTTGACCAAATCCTCTATTGGAGAAGGATCTGTTGCTGCAACAAGTTCATCAAACATAGCAGGTATAGTGTCATTGTTATCTAATGTATCCAATAGCAGGGTATATGATTGGATAATAGATACAGGTGCATCACATCACATAAAATTCTGCAAAGAAGCATTAGAAAGTCTTTAAGAAATTGAAGGTAAGAACAACTATGGAGTAGAGATACCTACAGGAGATAAGTCAGAGATTACACACTCAGGAGATGCCCTTATTATAGGAAAACAAAAGATAACAAATGTGAGACATGTGCCAGATTTTAAATTCAACATACTTTCAGTATCCAAGCTAACTAAAGACTTGTGCTACTTGGCTACCTTCTACCCTGATTTCTGTGTGTTTCAGGGGCTCTACAATGGCAAGGTACTGGGGATTGGTAAAGAATATAGTGGACTCTACATACTTAGAAGGGAATGAGTGATAGCAGCTAAGATTTCTAAAGAAGAGACAACAAATACTGAATTGTGGCATCAAAGATTAGGACATGCACCATCAAGTACTTTACAGCAGCTTGAGGAACTGAAGAATAAAATTGATGCAGGCTTGCACAAGCTATGTAAAGTCTGTGAAAGTGTTGGTTTATGTTTAGTCAACAATGGCATGCCAATTGGAAGAGTTGGTGGAAAGAGTTGGTGTGGATGCTAGGAGGAAGCTTCCTCCTTTGATGTCACCCATGACATCAAGACGAGGTAGTTTGATGTCACCAATGATATCAAGAAGAGGTCTTTACCTCTATAAATAGATGCACTCCTTCATTTGTAGAAACCATCCCAAAAATAATACAATACATTGTAGTGAGTAGAGAGTTAAGAGAGAAATTCTCTTAAGTGTAATTAGGAAATCTCCCCTTCCTTTGTTAATATTAAAAATACAATTGTTCTCTGGTGGACGTAGGATTATTTTGATCCGAACCACGTTAAATCTTGTGTTCTTTCTTTTACGTTTCCGCTAACAATTGGTATCAGAGCAACATGATTCTTTAACGATCCAAGGAGGAAGAACAAGCAAAGATGAGTTCCATGAAGTTTGAAATTGATAGATTCAGTGGACGCAACAACTTCAATATCTGGAAGATCCAGATGATGGTGTTACTGCAGAGGGATGGTTCAATCCATGCTATTGACAGAAAGTATCCTAAGGATATATCAGCTCCCGGCAAGGAGAAGATTGAAGGGGATGCATTGAGTGCAATCCAACTATCCTTGCACCTAACATGCTTTGTGAAGTGAGTATGGGTACCAAAGAGACGGCCAAACAGTTATGGGAAAAGCTAGAAGGGCTATACCAAGACCGATCAGTGACAACAAGGATGTTGTTACAACGGTGTCTTCACACATTTAAGATGGGGTCAGGTACTTCGTTACAAAATCATTTAGATGCATTCAATAAACTTGTCATGGACTTACAGATTACAGGAATTAAAAAGAAGGAGGAGACGCTTGCATGTGCTTCGCTATTTTCATTGACTTCAGGATATCATGATATTGAGAATTCAATGATATATAGCAAGGAGCCTATCAAGCTTGAGCAAGTGCGGCAGACACTTAACTCTATTGATGTACAGAGGTATATTAAAGGAGATAAAGATGACCCGGCAAGTGGGCTCTTTGTGAGAGGCCAGACTAGCCAATAGGGAAAGAACAAATCAAAGCACAGATCAAAGTCTCATGTGAACAAGAAGAATACAGAGTGTTGGGGTTGTGGCAAGAAGGGGCACTTTGAACGAGATTGCCCAATGTCAAAGTCTAAGGAAAAGCCGAGTGCATCTACAGTTGAATAGGTACATGATTTTGATAATGATTATGTACTAACAACATCGTGTAATAATAATAGTAGTTATGGAAACAAATGGGTGTTAGACTTTGCTGGTACTCTGCATATGACGTTCCGAAAAGACTGGTTTAGCAGCTATGAGAAAAGTGGAGGAACCGTAGTAATGGGAAATAATGCAACTTGTGCAATAGTTGGCATTGGCTCAGTTCGGGTTCGCTGCCATGATGGAGTCATGAGGACTATTACACAAGTCCGTCATGTTCCTGATCTGAAGAAGAATTTGATCTCCCTGAGTACTCTGGATGAACAAGGCTACAGGTACATGAGCAAAGCAGGAACTATAAAGGTAACTAAAGGTTATTTAGTCATGCTGAAAGGCAAGCTGGAGAACGGCCTTTACACATTGGCCGGAAGCACCATTGTTGGCTCTGCAATGCATCTACAGTGCAGTTATCTAATGATGACAAGGCAAGACTATGGCACATGAGACTAGGTCATATGAGTGCATGTGGACTGGAGATGTTGAGCAATCATAACCTTTTGTAAGGTGAGAAGATCAACATACTTGATTTCTGTGAGCACTGCATTCTAGGGAAGTAGAAGAAAGTCAGCTTCAGCACTGGCAAATACAATACAAGAGGAGTGCTAGACTACATCCATTCAGATTTATGGGGTCCCTCTAAACTTCCATTGAAGGGCAGAAAAAGGTATCTTCTCACTTTTATTGATAATTCTCACGAAAGGTTTGGGTGCATTTTTTGAAGGCAAAAAGTGATGCTTTTGAAGCATTTAAAGAGTGGAAGATTTTGGTTGAAAATAAAATGGAGCGGAAAATCAAGTATCTTCGCCATGACAATGGCCTGGAGTTTTGCAATGAAGAGTTTACTGAATTCCGCAAGGTTCATGAGATCTCAAGACATAGGACTGTCAGGCATACCCCACAACAGAATGGAGTTGCTGAGAGAATGAACATAACTCTTCTTGAAAAGGCTCGTTGTATGCTCCTACAAGCCAAAATGTCCAAAGTATTTTGGGCTAAAGCAGTTCACACTACTGCTCATATTGTCAATCGATCTCCAGCATCAACAATTGACTTTAAGACTCCGAATGAGGTATGGTCAGGTGAACCCTCTAACTATTCATAGTTATGAGTATTTGGGTGTCCAGCTTATTATCACGTTAATGAAGGAAAGCTTGAACCACGGGCTAAGAAGGCCATATTCGTAGGGTATGTGGATGGAGTAAAAGGGTACAAACTTTGGTGTTTGTCTTTACTCAAATTTATAGTTAGTAGTGATGTCACCTTTGATGAATCCTTTATACTTGATCCCCGTAAAATTTTCGTGGAGTTTTCAGGAAACAAGAACGACGAGCAGGTGGAGCTTCCGGTGGAGCTTTCCAAGGAAAAGGATCAAGAGACTCAGGTTAAAGATGAGTCAAAAAATGTAGACCTTGAAGAACTTGCTGTCAATGAACCATACACAATTGCGAAGGGGATGGAGAAGAGGAAGACACGAGAATCGGAACCCTTATAGATCAAGTAAACTTGATTGTATATGCATTCGTAGCTGCACAAGAAGAGATTAAGGATCTGGAGCCCTCCTCGTATATTGAAGCAACTTCTTGCAAAGATGTTGTACAATGGCAGTTAGCCATGGCTGAAGAGATGGAGTCTCTTCACAAGAATCAAACATGGGTATTAGTGAAAAGACAAAAGGGGAAGAGGCCAGTTGGATGCAAGTGGGTCTACCGAAAGAAAGAGGGAATTACTGAAGTGGAAGATGCTAGGTTCAAGGCGAGATTGGTTGCAAAAGGTGTCATGACCCAAACTAATGGGCCGCGATGGGCACCGGGTACCTTACTCAACTGAGTACCAACGTAACGTATCTTTCTTATTACATCATTATATACACATGACATACGGGCCTAATAGGACAACATAATTATTTATAAACTCAAAACATAGGTCGACAAGGTCGTACAATCTTTCACATACACGCCATATGTCTACAAGCCTCTAAGAATACATAAATATCATAAAGGTTGGGACAGAGTCCCACCATACCAAACAATACTCGTCTAAATCATAATAACCAAACAAGCAACTCCGAAGTAAATGGAGCGCACCAACATCTTCCGCTAAGCTAATAGCCTACTTGGAGGGCTCTCAACCTGTCTATCGGGACCTGCGGGCATGAAACGCAACGTCCCCAGGCAAAAGAGACGTCAGTACGAATAATGTACTGAGTATGTAAGGCACATAAATAAATACATAAGAGACATGAAAGAAATATATAGTACATGACTCAACCTGTAAGTCTGAAAAACTTTGTAAATCATAAATTACTTTTAGCGTCATGCGTATGCATATGAATGTCATGTCGTGCATAGGTGCATGTTTCGCCTCTGACGGCATCTCATCATATCATATCGGCCACTGTGGGCAAAATTATCATCGTATACCAGCTGATCAGGTGGTGGTGCGTATATAATGCCATAACCTTTACCATATCCCATATACATATATATACATACATATATATGCATATATAACGCCTCTTGAATCATATTTACATATATACGCGTATATAACACCGTTTGAATCATATTTCAACCACTGTGGGCAACATCATCATCATATACCAGCTGATCAAGTGGTGGCGCGTATATAACGCTGTAACCTTTTCCCATATCCCATATACATATACATACATACATATATATGCGTATATAACGACATCTGGTCATGGGTCAATGCACATGAATGCAATGCATGAAAAGTACGTTAATAATATCTTTCGGAATTGTCATAAGACCATTTTGTCTTTGAGTAATATCATAAAGTAAACTCTTTTCAACTTTCATATTTTTCTGAGACCCATGAACAGATGATAAAATATTATGGCACACGGAAATTCAAGAACATAGATATCTCTAATACTTCTATGAATAGAGTCATTCATGGAATTTGTGCATTTGCACATTTCGTTCGTATCGTATGGATCATGCCAAAAGAAAGAAGGGATAACCTTAACATACCTGGAGTAGGGAAAAATCCGTATGATATTCTTGGAAAAGATTGCACCATGGTCTCTCTGAATCGCAAAATCCAGTTTTTATTATCTTATGAAATCTCGTATGAATTTTTGATAATATATTTCGTATGCAAAATTGAATGAATTTCATTCCCTACTTTATTCACGTCGTACAAAATATGGTGCCTTTAAGATTCTTTTTTTCTGGTGCCATGGGCTTACTAATACTCCAAAATTGAAATTGAATAAACTTTAGGGGAAGGGTTCTTGAAGTTCTTGAAGGTTGGAAGTTATAGAATGACTTTTATACGTGAGTTTTCCAAGTTGTATGTAATCTAGCAAGAACACTAGTAGTTGTGAATTTATCTGAACTTTGTAAGGTACTTACTGATGTAACAATTTTGAGAGTTTTTCCTTAATAATGTCTTTAAGGGTTGACACCTTGCAAAGTTATGCAAGAGTCACATTAGGGTTGCCACGTTTTTGGCTTTGTGTTTATCTAAAAATATTATCCACTTATTAGTTAACCGGGTAATGTTTCATTATCCAATAATTAATCTATTACCTGTATAATTTAAAAATTACCACAAATTACTTAAAATATTACTCACTTTGCATATAACTTATACACTTTACTATCATGGCCATGTAGTACCTTGTATGACACTAGTCCATAAATACCAGATATTTTAGCTCGGGCTGTATTTTACCCCCAACATGCCAAACTTCAACAAAATTCATTTTCTTCGATATTACTCACCCTCTTACCTTCACGAATTTACTCATCACTTATAATCCTTATAATTCCCAAATAATCTTTTCCTTGGACCAATGTCAATTAACTTACGACAAATTTAGCATACATTACTGCAGGGTGCAATATCGTCGTAACTTATTACTGCAGGACGTAACATCAATCGTAATATATTACTACAAAGGGTAACACCATCGTAACATATTAGTGTAGAGCATAACATCGTTGTAACATAATACTACAGGACATAATATTGCGGGGCGTAACAAAAGGTTTCAGTCAGAAGGAGGGAATTGACTACAATGAGATTTTCTCTCCAGTTATGAAACATAGCTCAATTCGCATGCTACTAGCATTGGTTGCCCAATTTGACTTGGAGCTTCAACATCTTGATGTCAAAACTGCTTTCTTACACGGTGATCTAGAAGAGACAATCTATATGGATCAGCCTGAAGGTTTCCTAGCTGAGGGAAAAGAAGATCACGTATGCCAACTAAAGAAGTCTTTGTATGGTTTGAAGCAATCCCCTAGACAGTGGTATAAGTGGTTTGATGCATTCATGACTACACATGAATTCTCAAGGAGTGCATTTGATAGTTGTGTGTATCACAAGAAGATGTCTGATAACTCAATGATTTATTTACTGTTGTATGTTGATGATATGCTTATTGCTGCTAATAACATTACAGAGATAAATACTTTGAAGAAAATGTTGAGTAAGGAATTTGACATGAAGGATTTAGGAGCTGCAAAGAAAATCCTTGGTATGGAGATTTCAAGAGAAGACGGTGTTGTACATCTTTATCAGAAGAGGTATATTGAAAGGGTTCTCGAGAGATTCAATATGCATACGTGCAAGCCTGTAAGTACACCATTAGCTCCCCATTTTAAACTTTCAGAGTTACAAATGCCTCAGTCCGAGGATGAGGTGGAGCATATGTCAAAGATTCTTTATGCCAGTGCAGTTGGTAGCATTATGTTTGCTATGGTATGCACACGTCCAGATATTGCTCAATCTGTAAGTGTGGTAAGTAGATACATGTCCAGCCCAGGAAAAAGGCATTGAGAAACTGTCAAGTGGATATTGAGATATCTCAAAGGAGCTTCTGGTGTTGGTCTGACCTTTCGAAAAAGTGGTGGAGGTATTTCAATTCTCGGTTATATAGATTCTGACTATGCAGGAGATCTTGACAGAAGAAGGTCCGAAACTGGATACATCTTTACCCAAGTTGGCAGTGCCATTAGTTGGAAGTCGAATCTGCAGTCGATTGTCGCTTTGTCTACGACAGAAGCAGAATACATGGAAACAGTGAAGGCGGTGAAGGAAGCTATCTGGTTGAAAAGTTTAGTAGCGGAATTGAGTTTGGTTCAGCTGGAATCAACTCTTAGATGTGATAGTCAGAGTGCTATTCATCTAATGAAAAATCAGAGATTTCTTGAGCGCACTAAACACATTGATGTCATATTTCATTTTATTCGAGATGTTGTTGAAGAGGAAACTATCAAGGTCGTGAAGGTTATCACAGACGATAATGCTGCAGACATATTGACCAAGATAGTCCCGCTCGCTAAGTTTGCACACTGCAAGGACTTGGCGGGGGTGTGCATCAACTGATGCAACTCCAAAGAGAACAATTGTTAAATGGAGATGGTATGTTCAACAATGGTTTGATTCTTCTTGTTTCTTACAACGGGGTTGCCCAATAAGCTTAGAAGTTTTGGCCAGAGTTGTTCACATGCACACTCGAAATGTAAACCAAGGTGGAGATTGAAAGTGTTGATTTATATTTAGTCAACAATGGCATGCCAATTGGAAGAGTTGGTGTGGATGCTAGGAGGAGGTAGTTTGATGTCACCAATGACATCAAGAGGAGGTCTTTACCTCTATAAATTGATGCACTCCTTTATTTGTAGAAACCATCCCAAAAATAATACAATACATTGTAGTGAGTAGAGAGTTAAGAGAGAAATTCTCTTAAGTGTAATTGGGAAATCTCCCCTTCCTTTGTTAATATTAAAAATGCAACTGTTCTTTGGTGGACGTAGGATTATTTTGATCCGAACCACGTTAAATCTTGTATTCTTTCTTTTACGTTTCCGCTAACAGTCTGTCCACTAGCTAAACAAAGTAGACTCAAGTTTCCAAATAGTAGTAGTAAGTCTGATAGTATTTTTCAACTTGTGCATGCTGATATATGAGGTCCATATAATGTCCCAACTTATGACAGAAAGCATTATTTTGTGATATTAGTCGATGACTTCAGTCGATATACTTGGATTTGTTTGTTGCATTCAAAGAGTGAAGTAATAGTAGTGTTGAAAGATTTCTTTGCCTTGGTTAAAAACCAATTTAACACAATGATTAAGACTATAAGATTAGATAATGGCACAGAGTTTTTCAATACTCAGTGCAATGATCTGTATGCATCTCTAGGTATTGTGCATCAAAACAGTTGTCCATATACTCCACAACAAAATAGAGTTGTGGAAAGAAAGCATAGACATATTTTAGAGGTAGCAATGGCTTTAAGATTCCAAAGTAGTATACCAGTGAAGTTCTGGGGAGACTGTGTGAAAATAGCTATGTACTTGGTCAACAAGCTGCCTTTAGAAGTCTTGAAAGGGAAATCTCCGTTTGAAATGGTGCATAAGAAGCCACCAAAGGTGGATCATTTAAGGGTGTTTGGTTGTTTGTGCTATGCAAGCACATTACCTAAAGGTGACAAATTTTCTCTAAGAGCAAGAAGAACTGTCTTCTTAGGGTATTCAGAGACTCAAAAAAGCTACAAGTTGCTTGATTTAGACAGTAACACCTTCCTAGTTAGCAGAGATGTCAACTTCAGAGAGAATGTGTTTCCTTTCAAGACTGACCACAATCACATGGAACATGAGGATCTATTTCTTCTTAATACTACAGACACAACTGAAATTATGGAAAGAAGTAGCAGGGCTATGCCACCTGATCATACTAGTGATCACAATATTGATCAAGCTGACCAAGCTGAATCATCCCAAGAACATAAAGTCATTCCAAAACTTGAGACCTCAATACTTGCATCAGGAGAAATGACACAGCAAGAGCCACATGATCAAGTGCATCATGCACTGCCAGAATCTATTGCAGACCCCTCAGTCACTCAGCCCAATGATCAATTGCCTCAGATTGCACCTACTGCAGATCCTCCTGTGCTTCAACCTACACCAACAGTTACACTTAGAAGATTAGCTAGATGAGTCAAACCTGCTATTTGACTGAAGGATTACTATACTATTGGGAACTCCTCTAATCATAGTTCTTACCCTATCTCACAATATGTGTCCTATGACCATCTTTCAACTCATTACCAAGCCTATCTAACAGCCATTTCAATAGAAATAGAACCAATGTCCTTCTCAGAAGCTTCACAAGCTGTTAGGTAGGTTGAAGCAATGCAAAATGATATCAAGGCCCTAGAAGATAACAACACTTGGGAAGTAGTAGACTTGCCCTGTGGAAAAAAGGTCATTGGTCTAAGTGGGTATACAAAATCAAATACAAGGCAAATGGAGAGATAGAAAGGTTCAAAGCAAGACTTGTGGCAAAGGGCTACACACAGCAAGAGGTCCTAGAATACCATAAAACTTTCTCACCAGTAGCAAAGATGGTAACAGTCAGAATAGTAATTAGCCTGGCAGCTTCAAAGAATTGGCATTTTTTTCAAATGGATATCAATAATACCTTTTTGCAGGGAGATCTTTACGAGGAAGTTTACATGCATCTGCCCCAAGGTTTTCATAGGCGGGGGGAGTCCAAGGTTTACAAATTATCCAAGTCACTTTATGGCCTTAAACACGCATCTAGGCAATGGAATATTAAGTGTCACACCTCCTTTTTGCGCGCCCCGCCCCGAAGGGTTAGATGCGCGGGTGGAGTTTTTTTTCCAATTTAAGTGACAATATTCGAAATGGGATCATTTATTTAATTCAGAGTCGCCACTTGGGAAAGGTTTGGCTTTTGGTGTCCCAAGTCACCGGTTTATCTTGAATCCCAAATCGAGGAAATTTTCGACTTTTCCAAATGAAGTCTGCGAACCAGAAATTCTAAGTAAGGAATTCTGTTGACCCGAGGGAAGGTGTTAGGCACCCTCGAATCCCGTGGTTCTAGCACGGTCGCTTAAATTGTTATAATGGCTAAATATCTGATTTAAATACATGTTGTGACTTATGTGCTTTTATTAAGTTTAAACCGCTTTTATTATTTTCACTTATTTTTTATAGAATTGCAACGTCGGGAAAATGCATCTCGAACCACGTCACAATCAATGCACCCGTGATCGTCGACACATTTGGACTTCGTTGAGACTTGGATTTGGGTCACATCAATGTGCACCCGAATTTAAGAATGTGATTTAATTAAGCCGCGCCAACAGAGTCTAACGCGTTATTATCTTTGTAGAAGGCCATGAAATTTATTAAATGGCCTATCTTGAATTCTAAATAATTATCATTAGTTGTTGAGGGCCCCGCAATTGTTTTTTTTTTTTATTTTTTTATTTTTGGCAAGGCTCGTCTCATTATTTTAGAAGGGTATCCTACAGTGACTACATTTCTATTATTTTTATTCCCAGAGATAGAAGAAAGGAAAGTGTGTGTGCTAATTGAAGTATATACTTCAGCTTAAACCAAGCTCCTATCAATTTTTGATTGATTACTTTTAAAGTAAAAAAGACGTCATGCCTTTTACGAAAATGATTTGGTCGAATAAAAGATTACATATGAGATAGATGAAATGCAATACTTAATCCGAACATTTCTTAATTTGAACTTAACTGAACTTATTTGAACTAGGTTAAAGGATAACTGGCGAAGTAAAATGCTTTAATTTGACAAGGAATCATATACGAGTTAGCGAAATACAACGTTTAGTCTGAGCATTTCTTGTATTGAACTTAACTAAACTTATATGGACTAGTCTTACTTAAAAAAAAACTAAATGAAACAGAAAACAGTATTGTGTAAAGTCGAAATATGCATACTTATACTAACAGACAATTGTCGAGCTCAAATACAAAGGGGTGAAACTCAGTCGGCTATCAGTAACTCTTTTGAACTATTGAAACATAAACTAAATCAATTTCCACAAGGCCTGTTAATGTACTATGAATATCACAACGAATGCTTGAACATCTTCACCCTTTTTCATTTCATGCTTTCAAACTGTTTCAGTTACATCAATATGGGACTTGAAATGTGTACCTGGAAATGCTGAAAATGCAAAGGAGAAGAAGAGGAAGATGTGGAATTCAGCAGCCAAAAGAAACAGGACTAGCAAATAGCAGCAGGACAAGGCAGCAACAAACAAAGCGAACAGCAGAAAAAGGCTCAAGTGCAGAAATGCAACTATGGCCAATAGAAAGAAATGGCCAAATGAGAGCAACACCCAGTGGAGTAGAATCAGAACTCCAAAGCAGACCAAACCAGTAGTAAATCAATGGAAAACACTTGACTAAATAGACACCACTGGAACTTCAAAGAATCAGAATCGATTTCAACAAGTTGAACAACTGAAAACCCAAATAACAAAATAGGAAGAAACAATTTCTGATTGTTGGTCGTATAGTTTCTATCCCTTAACCTTTCTCTATCTGTGTTTGTGTTTTTTCCTTTTCAGCTCTTCCCCCTTTTTTTTTTCTTTCTGTATGTCTATCCCCCTTTTTATAAGCCTCTATCCTACTCTTTTTAACAGCCTATTTTCAGAAATCACAGTACCCTTCCCATGTGCCTTCCATTTTCAATTCCAACTTTAGCTAATTAAGTATTAAACCTCATCAACATTCCCTGGCAGATTTCACTTTTAAAAGGTTTAAATACTTCTTTAAACTAAAGCCAAGTATGGGCAGTGGAATGTATCTGACAGCATATGCTGTCAAATTGTTTAAAACTTAACAAAAGCCTTTATGCAGGCCACAGGCTGTGCACAAAGCACATGAGATGCACGAATGCACATGCTGTGCACGAGTGCATATGCCTTCCAATTCAGAATCTAAACACAAACAATCCAACAGCTATAAGTGAACTAAACTGGCTCTTAATTGATTCAGGCAAATGTTCAATAGAAGCAAATCGATTTAACTTTGTTCAGACAGTTGAAACTGATTGACGACACATGTCGACTCGACTATATTAGCATTAACATACACAAACGTAGCCAAATCAGTCATTCAAAAGCATGGGACACATGACTCGACTTATACTGATTAAGCAGGATTATACTTTGAGGAATCAGTTAGTCAGTACAAATTTGGAATACAACCAATACACATGTCTTATCAGAATAGGAGGGGTTCAAACAAAACACAGTGGTTCAGGCAAAGTGGTCAATCAGAAGGTGGTAAAATTTAAAGACACAAATTGAAACAAAACATGACCAGATATTTAAAACAAATCACACGGACTAAAACAAATAAAGGAAAGAAAACAAATTCACCTTAAAGCTTGCAAAGTTAAAAATTTGAACTCGGACTTGGACAGACCTTTCTTAAGGCTGAACGGACTTTAATCGAGAAACACTTCGATTAAGGTCCATTAGACCTTAATCTCTTTGGCTCGGACTGGCATGGGCCAGTGATGAAGGACACAAAACTTTCAAACTTAGATCTGGGATTCAGGCTTCCCTGATCAGATTCGGACCAAACCAAGTATAGTTTGGTCACGAGGGGGGTCTGGGGAGTGTCTGGTATGAATTTGAAGCAGATCGGTGTAGATTAGGTTCCGACTCGAATCTTCAAATGAAGATTCGAGAAGGTGGGATAAGATTCGAAGCATAGGGTTGGTAGATTTGGGTTCAGGATGGCATGGGGGTTCTATGGTGTTCAGGGGAAGGTCACCGGCATCCATGCCGCCGGCTTTCATGGCGAAAGTACGCAGGGGCGGCTAGGGTTTTAGGGTTGTTTATTTAGAGACGAAGGCTGGGGTTCAGATGGGGGGCAGGGTATGGTGAAGGGCTTATATAGTTAGTGGGTGGGTGAACCTCGACCGTTAGATCAATCTAGATCTACGGTCTGGATCTGATGGCTTAAATGGAACGGTGTCGTTTTGAGGGTTTGGGTTTGGTCCGGGTGAGATGGGTCGGGTTTGTTAGTGGGTACGGGGTGTGAGATCTTGGCCGTTGGATCAGTTTGATTTGAATGGTTGAGATGGATCGGCCTTGAAACGACGTAGTTTTGGTGTTAAACTACGTCGTTCTGTGTCCTAGGGGTGGGCTGTTCGGACTGGGAGTTTGGGCTGTTCAATTGGGCTCCAAATTTTGAAATGGACACGGCCCAAATTCATTTTACAACAAATTTTGTCTTCTTTTTCTTTATTTCTAATTTCCTAAATACACAAACTAATTAAATAAAACCAAGCACCACTAATTAACACTTAACATATTTATTTCACGCGGATAAAATGTTAAAGGTAGGCAAAAATTAAACACAGCAACAAATCGGGAAAAAAGAAAAAATGCGTATTTTTTGTAATTTTCCATCTAACAAACAGGTCATGGTTTAAATTACGCATGACACATACATTTTTTAATTCTTTTGGAGCGATTGTCGCGTAAAACAAAAATCACGTGCTCACAGCTGCCCCTCTTTGTTCGGAAACACGAAGAGTTTTCGTGCAAAGACAAAGTGAGCGTGTATGAGCGATTTTGCCTATGGACTACTCCGTATGAAGCATGTTTTTTTTGAAAGATTTGACCGAATCTTGCTTCAAAGATCTCCTACATATCCTGGGCTAAACAGGAATCAGGTCAATGTAGTTCGGGAAGCTTGGTAGCTGGGACTACCATGAGATTGCAATGCTTGCTGCTAACTGCTGTTGTTGTTGTTACTGCTGCGTCACTGACCGCCTTATTACAAACAAATGGAAATTGGAAACTGAGCTAACTACTTATGTGTATGTCAACTGCTAGTTACAAGATTCCTATCTATGATTCTTTTACGACTTGATCTTGGGTCTTAGCTGATTCTGCTTGTAGACTCCGATCTGAATCTTGATGCTTGCGAGTTGTGGTGACCTGGTTAATCTCTGGGATACTGAGTGAGCCGCGATTGGCAGGGTTCAAGACCTCAATTAAATGCTGGAGTCAATCCGCCTTCCATTTACTCCGAATCTTGGGACATTTCTTTTTCTTCTTTGATTTTGAGTTGAGACTCATCTCGTGGGTCATTTCAATCCGTGTGGCTCGAGGTTAGACCTGTGGGAAGAACAAACAAACGAACGAAATTTTCTGCCCCAGTTTCAATAGGAAAATTTCGTTAATTATTCACCAGGAAGTTCATAAAATTGATGAAAGAGGATATGCATGCTCAGTTCAGGGTTGGAGCCCTAACACCGGCTAGCTGGGGAGAGGTTCGGTTTGGGGTTTAAAACCCTAACGCCGAACAAAGGAAGAATTCAGTTTAGGGTTTAAAACCCTAATGCTGATTGCATAGAAAAGCTCAGTTTAGAGTTTAAAACTCTAATGCTGGCTGAAAAGGAAAAAGTTCAGTTTAGGGTTTAAAACCCTAATGCTGACTAAAAGGAAAATTCAGTTTAGGGTTTAAAACCCTAATGCTGATTGCATGGAAAAGCTCAGTTTAGAGTTTAAAACTCTAATGCTGGCTGAAAGGAAAAGTTCAGTTTAGGGTTTAAAACCCTAATGCTGACTAAAAGGAAAATTCAGTTTAGGGTTTAAAACCCTAATGCTGATTGCATGGAAAAGCTCAGTTTAGAGTTTAAAACTCTAATGCTGGCTGAAAGGAAAAGTTCAGTTTAGGGTTTAAAACCCTAATGCTGACTAAAAGGAAAATTCAGTTTAGGGTTTAAAACCCTAATGCTGATTGCATGGAAAAGCTCAGTTTAGAGTTTAAAACTCTAATGCTGGCTGAAAGGAAAAGTTCAGTTTAGGGTTTAAAACCCTAATGCTGACTAAAAGGAAAATTCAGTTTAGGGTTTAAAACCCTAATGCTGATTGCATGGGAAAGCTCAGTTTAGAGTTTAAAACTCTAATGCTGGCTGAAAGGAAAAGTTCAGTTTAGGGTTTAAAACCCTAATGCTGACTAAAAGGAAAATTCAGTTTAGGGTTTAAAACCCTAATGCTGATTGCATGGAAAAGCTCAGTTTAGAGTTTAAAACTCTAATGCTGGCTGAAAGGAAAAGTTCAGTTTAGGGTTTAAAACCCTAATGCTGACTAAAAGGAAAATTCAGTTTAGGGTTTAAAACCCTAATGCTGATTGCATGGAAAAGCTCAGTTTAGAGTTTAAAACTCTAATGCTGGCTGAAAGGAAAAAGTTCAGTTTAGGGTTTAAAACCCTAATGCTGACTAAAAGGAAAATTCAGTTTAGGGTTTAAAACCCTAATGCTGATTGCATGGGAAAGCTCAGTTTAGAGTTTAAAACTCTAATGCTGGCTGAAAGGAAAAGTTCAGTTTAGGGTTTAAAACCCTAATGCTGACTAAAAGGAAAATTCAGTTTAGGGTTTAAAACCCCAATGCTGATTGCATGGGAAAGCTCAGTTTAGAGTTTAAAACTCTAATGCTGGCTGAAAGTAAAAGTTCAGTTTAGGGTTTAAAACCCTAATGCTGACTAAAAGGAAAATTCAGTTTAGGGTTTAAAACCCTAATGCTGATTGCATGGAAAAGCTCAGTTTAGAGTTTAAAACTCTAATGCTGGCTGAAAGGAAAAACTTCAGTTTAGGGTTTAAAACCCCAATGCTGACTAAAAGGAAAATTCAGTTTAGGGTTTAAAACCCTAATGCTGATTGGCTGGGGATAAAGCTCGAGAATACTACACGATCTATTTTTGAGTTTTCTTGTTTTAATAGAAGATAAAAGGGGGTTTTGCGGGAACTTACCTTTGAGTGAATTCCTTATTGCCAAAATGTTTCTTGTATCCGCGTATCTTCTTCTTTGGGCGACACCTGCTTCTTGCACGGTTGTCTTGGATTAAAAACCTGTTTCAACTTCTCAGGCAAAGAACAATTGTTAGTTCGGAAATGACGGTCGGTTCGGTGACCTTGATTGTTCCCAATTGCTTTGTTGCGTCTCTATTTATGTTGTGAAATTCCGCCATTGATTTGATTCGAATGGCGAAACCTTTAGACTGCTCAAGCTCGTATTTCCGGATTCTGTGATGACTTGCTTCGTAAGGCTCTCTTTTTTTTTTTTGGCCCGTTTCACTTGGAGGTTCTCAACGTGGATTTTATTGGAGGTATTTTGTGGGAATTTGTACAACAAAGGAAGCTCTGTGGGGAATATTTACAAAGTGGATTCTTTGTGTGGATTTTTGTATAATGGGGCTGGGGATTTACCTCAAAATGAGTTTCCCAGGGTTTGTTGGGGTAAGCTTGTTGGGGAATATTTACAAAAGGACTCGCTGGGGATGCGCCGATGAAATTCCAGCGGGGAGACTTTGTGGGAGATTGTACAAAAAGAAACTCTGTGGAGTTTTGTACAGGGGGAAACTCTGTGGGGATTTGTCCGAAGGTAGACTTGCTGGGGAAGATTTCAAGATTTCTCTCTTTTTCCTTTACTTCGGAACACCATCAAACGTCATGATTCATCATGCTTGGGTAATCATATCAACGAGATGAGGCGCTTTCCTTCATGAGACGGGATTCCGTGCAAACAAACCTGCCACCTGTCCTTTCCGGTGTGTCCCGAACTCGGGGTTAAAATGCGAAAGGGATTCGAAAAGAAACAAAGAAAGGAGAAAATAAATCAGAAAAGGAGCAACCTTTTAGGGATGAGAAAGACTTATCTGAGGAAGATAACGCTGGCTTTCAATGACATTACATGCTTTTTGGACTGGCGTCTGACCTTCTAAGAGCTTGCGTTTTCCTGAACCAGAACGGATCTGTGATTCCAAACTGGTGGCACTCTGCCGAAACTTTCTTGGGGTGGCGTCATTCTTTTTTTTTTTTTTTTTTTTTGGCCAACAGCGCCCTTTGCGGGTTTTCGCTGGCTGACCTCTCTCATTTCTCTTCCTGTCATCGCTTGATAGCACTCTTTGCAAGTTTTTACTAGACAAGCTCTCTCATGTTGGTTTCTCTACTCCCGTCGCCTCGTGGTGCCCGAAGGTTTTCACCGCTGAGACTCTCTCATTTTATCTCTCTCAATTCAGAGTGTGATGGTCTTCGTTTGTGACACTAATTGATTCCCCACCATATTTGGTAATTGATTTGAAGGCTGGTGCTTGGTAAAGAGAGGTAGTGATACTAACTTCTCAACTGCTCGACGTGCCCCGGTTTTCAATTTCAGGGTGAATGGGATTTTATTGTTGGTGTGACTGAACCTCAGGGAGAGGCTGCCTACGTATCCTTTCGGAATCAAGTCAAACGTAGTTCAGGCCTCAATCAAATTTTGTTTTGTTTTCTTTTTTTTTTCTCTTTTTTTTTTCTTTTTTTCTTTTTTTTTTCTTTTTGTAGAGAGGATTGGGTAGTGTTTGGGGAGTAGTGGGGAATAAACCCTTCGCCATTTTCAAATGTGTCAGGACCACTGGAGTATGATTTAGACGTAGTACCTCTTGACTGCATCTACGTTTACTGCTGTGTCGGGGTCATTTCCTTCGATATCACCTAAATACAATGCTCCTCGCGGCAGTATCTTCCTTACAATGTATGGGCCTTTCCAATTTGGGGCAAACTTTCCTTTTGCTTCCTCATGATGCGGCAAAATACGCCTTAGTACCAGCTGACCTACTTCGAAATTCCGGGGTCGGACTTTCTTGTTGTAAGCACGAGCCATCCTTCGTTGGTATAACTGTCCGTGACAAACTGCGGCCATCCGCTTTTCATCAATCAACGTCAACTGCTCCAGTCGAGCCTTGACCCACTCGCTGTCTTCGATTTCTTCTTCGACAATGATTCGAAGCGAAGGAATCTCTACCTCTGCCGGTATTACAGCCTCGGTCCCATAAACCAAAAGATAAGGAGTCCCTCCCACCGATGTGCGTACCGTAGTGCAGTAACCTAATAGTGCAAATGGTAACTGCTCATGCCACTGTCGGGAACTTTGGATAGTCTTCCTCAAAATCTTCTTGATGTTTTTGTTTGCCGCTTCTACGGCACCATTGGCCTTTGGCCGATAAGGCGTGGAATTCCTATGCGTTATCTTGAATTGTTCGCATACATCTCCCATCAAGTGACTGTTCAAGTTTGCTGCGTTATCTGTAATGATAGTCGCAGGAATACCGAAACGACAGATAAGATTTGAGTGTACAAAATCTACCACAGCTTTCTTAGTGACCGACTTGAGAGTGACGGCTTCTACCCATTTTGTGAAGTAATCGATGGCAACCAGTATAAACCTGTGTCCATTCGAAGCCTTTGGTTCAATTGGTCCAATGACGTCCATGCCCCAAGCGACAAATGGCCAAGGTGCGGACATGGGATGCAGTTCCGTGGGAGGTGCATGAATCAAATTACCGTGCACCTGACACTGATGACACTTCCGGACAAAGCTAAAGCAATCCCTTTCCATGGTCATCCAGTAATAACCCGCTCTAAGGATCTTCTTCGCTAGGACATACCCGTTCATGTGAGGTCCGCACACACCTGCGTGTACTTCGTACATGATCTTTCTCGCTTCCTCGATATCGACACATCTTAAGAGATTGAGGTCCGGAGTTCTCTTATATAACAATTCACCGCTCAGAAAGAAGCCACTTGCATGTCGCCTAATGGTCCTCTTTTGATCTCCAGTAGCGTGCTCGGGGTATTCTTGCGTCTTTAAGAACCTCTTGATGTCATGGTACCAAGGCTGCGTATTTGATCCCGCCTCGATTACACTGCAGTAACCGTGTCTTTCCTTGATTTGGATTTCCAAAGGATCGACGTGGGCGTTGCCCGGGTAGGGTAGCATAGAAGCCAGAGTAGCAAGTGCATCTGCCAGTTCATTATGACACCTCGGAATATACCTGAACTCTATTGAGGTAAAGCGCTTGCTGAGGTCCTCCACATGTTGTCGGTATGGGATAAGTTTGACATCCCGAGTTTCCCATTCACCTTGGACTTGCCGGATGATCAGGTCAGAATCTCCCATAATCAGTAAGTCTTCGACATCCTGATCGATTGCCATATGCATGCCCATAATGCAGGCTTCATACTCAGCTGTATTATTTGTGCAGAAGAAACTAAGTCTAGCTGTGGCGGGATAATGCTGACCGGAAGGCGAGATCAAAATCGCCCCAATCCCTACACCCTTGGCGTTCACGGCTCCGTCGAAGAATATCTTCCATACATGAGCTTCCTCCGAGATCACTTCTACAGTGTTTACCTCTTCATCTGGAAAGTAGGTATCCAATGGCTGGTATTCCTCATCGACCGGGTTTTCGGCCAAATGATCTGCTAACGCCTGGGCTTTCATTGCCGTGCGGGTGACATAAACTATGTCGAATTCCGTAAGCAAGATTTGCCATTTAGCCAGTCTCCCAGTAGGCATTGGTTTCTGAAATATATACTTCAAGGGATCCAACCTGCTTATGAGGAATGTAGTGTGGGCTTGGAGATAATGCCTCAGCTTTTGAGCAACCCATGTGAGAGCGCAACATGTCCTTTCCAACAGTGTGTATTTGGCCTCGTAACCGGTGAATTTCTTGCTCAGGTAGTAGATTGCTTGCTCCTTCTTTCCGGTTACGTCGTGTTGCCCGAGGACACAGCCGAAAGAGTTCTCTAAGACTGTCAGATACAAGAAAAGTGGCCTTCCCGGTTCTGGAGGGACCAAGACTGGGCGATTCGAAAGGTATTCTTTGACTTTATCGAAGGCTTCTTGACACTCAGGTGTCCATTTGATCGCCGCATCTTTCCTTAACAACTTGAATATGGGCTCACACGTGCTTGTCAGTTGGGCAATAAACCGACTGATGTAGTTCAACCTGCCCAACAGACTCATCACGTCTTTCTTTGTTCTTGGAGGAGGCAAATCTCTGATGGATTTTATCTTAGTTGGATCTAGCTCGATACCTCTCCTGCTTACGATGAAACCCAAAAGTTTGCCCGACGGAACTCTGAAAGCGCATTTGGCTGGATTTAGCTTCAAGTCATACTTCCTTAGTCTCTCGAAGAATTTCCTCAAGTGTTGGATGTGATTATCCTGCGTCCTGGATTTGACTATCACATCGTCCACGTACACCTCTATTTCCTGGTGCATCATGTCATGGAAAATGGCGGTCATGGACCTCATGTAAGTAGCCCCAGCATTCTTTAGACCAAATGGCATGACCCGATAACAGTAGGTGCCCCAAGGCGTGGTGAAGGCAGTTTTCTCGGCGTCCTTCTCATCCATCAGCACCTGATGATACCCGGCATAACAATCTACAAAAGATTGTATTTCGTGCTTGGCGCAATTGTCAACGAGGATGTGGATGTTAGGCAGCGGGAAATTATCTTTAGGACTTGCTCTGTTCAAATCTCGGTAATCTACACATACTCGAGTTTTCCCGTCCTTTTTTGGTACTGGAACCACATTCGCCAACCATGTTGTATATTGGACTACCCGAATCACTCCCGTTTTTAGTTGTTTGGTGATCTCCTCTTTAATCTTGTCGCTGACCTCAGTTTTGAACTTTCGTTGCTTTTGTTGAACCGGAGGACAGTCAGGATGAATCGGCAATTTATGAACCACCAGATCAACACCTAGTCCCGGCATGTCATCATATGACCAAGCAAACACATCTTTGAATTCAAAAAGAAGTTGAATTATCGCCTCTCGCGTTTTCTTGTCCGTGTGAATGCTTATCTTGGTCTCCCGGATTTCTTCCGGGGTTCCCAAATTTACCGGTTCAGTGTCATTCAGATTTGGCTTAGGTTTATTCTCGAAATATTCCAACTCTCGGTTTATCTCTCTAAAAGCCTCTTCCGCATCATATTCTGGTTCTGGGTTCATTAATTCGCAATTAAATAGCTCATTGTGGTCTGGGCGTGAAGTCCGCAAGCATGTCATATCCAAAGCCGCATTATTAGGACTGAAAAGGAAGATAAAAGGAAAACTAATAAAAAATCAAAGCAAAAGAAAGAATAGGAAAGCAATGATTGATTTTTTTTTTCTTTGGAAAGTTGGAAGACAACAATGTTTACAACTGGGAATTCAAAACAACAATTGAAAAGAAGAAAACGTTCAAGTTAAGTCCCGGAGATGACTTGTGATACAGGAAAGGTGGTAGGGCAGATCTACCCGGACTTCCGTCTAGTCGGGAATGGCGTGGCCTCCCAGTTTTGAAGTTGGGCGTTCGGTCCCATGTACAGCATCTCAGCAGTGCTTGTGCCTTCACCCGGTTGAACCATGTGGACCTCGTAGAGCATTTCTCTCATCGCCCCACATATTTCCTCGATTTCCTCAGCTGTGAAGACCTCATCATCTTCTTCTTCAACGTACCTTGGCCTGACGAAAGTCGCATATAAATCTGGCAGTGGTTGGGGCAACTTCCAGCCCTCATTTCTCCTTTTCTTTGCCCATTTTTCGTCTGCTGGAGTAGGTTTGAAACCTAGTCCAAAAGGTTTCTTGACGACTGGTAAAGTAATGGGTTCTGTTATTCCCTGAAGGGTTCGTCCAAGTCCCTTCCCTGGCCTAAATCCATGCCGGATCATCTCTTTGGCCACCATGACCGAAGCGTTAGACAAGAAAGGCTGGGGGCAAGGTACTCCCTCTTCGTGCTGCTCGGCCAGTACCACCTCGAAAGCTTGATAGACCGTATGTTCGCTCCCTTCTCTCGGTTCAAGATACGGGATGGATGGGTCCCGGTAAATGGCATGTTCGTCTTCCCCATGGACCACGATTTCTTGGTCTTCGTACTCGAATTTCACCATCTGGTGAAGAGTGGAAGGCACGGCTCCTGCCGCATGGATCCAAGGTCTGCCAAGGAGGAAATTGTAGGATGTGTCCATGTCGATCACCTAGAAGGTTACTCGAAATTCGACTGGTCCTATGACCAACAACAGGTCTATTTCTCCCATGGTATCTCTCTTGATGCCGTCGAAAGCTCTCATGCAGACGTTGTTGGGTCGGATTCTTCCTGCCCCAATTTCCATTCTTTGTAGCGTGGAGAGCGGGCAAATGTCAACACCTGATCCCCCATCCAGCATTACTCGCTTGACATAGTAGTCCTCGCATTTCACTGTTAAGTGCAAGGCCTTGTTGTGTGCTGCTCCTTCCGGGGGTAAATCGTTCTTGTTGAAAGAGATTTGGTTGACGGCGAAGAATCTTTCTGTCATCCGCTCTAGTTGCTCCACCGAGGTTTCGACCGGTACATATGCTTCATTCAGGGTTTTCAGCAGGATCTTTTGATGCTCGTTTGACCTCATTAATAACGACAGCATGGATACTTGCTCAGGGTGCATGCGCAGCTGATCTATCATTTCGTAATCCGGCATCTTCATCTGTTGGAAGAACACTTCCGCTTCTTCAACACTCACGGGCTCCTTTGGAGGGAAACGCCTTTGTGTGTCGTTGTTCAGTTCTTGGGTATTTGAGTACCCTCCAACGAAAGTATTTTCTGGAAGTTCTTCCATGACCTCCTTACCTTTGTATGTTACCAAAGTCTTTTGATAATTCCACGGCACTGTGGACGGGTTGGTCATTGGCTTTTGTGGCACGCGTCCGATAACCACTGGCTCATTCAGCCGAGGTGGTTGAATCGTCCCCCGGACCACATAGGCCCCTTTTGGCACGTACATAGGTTTTGTCTTTTTGATCCCGAAGTTCTGCGTCTTCTTGGCTTGACCTCGCGGTATGTAAAGAACTCCACCTTTTGCCGGTACCACTTTCTTCTCCACCTTCTTTTCAGGCTTGCTTTCTGCAGCCTTGGCCTCCTCCCCCCTTTCTGATTTCTGGTCTATTTCAGGCCTCCTCCCCGTGTCGACAATGGCAATTATGGCTTTCAAGGCAGGGTCGAACTCTTTGTCTTCACAAATCATGCCGATTTGCGGCCCATTATTGTGAGCGGGCAATGGATTGTTAGTCACATTTGGGATCTCTTCGTCCCTTAGCACTATTTTTCCCTGCTCTATCAAATTTTCGACCACTCTTTTCAATGACCAGCAGTCGTTTGTATCATGTCCTTCGGCCCCTGAATGATAGGCGCATCTGACTCCGGCTTTATAAGAAGGAGATGTCGGGTTTTGCCTTGTTTGGGGAATTGGTTGCAAGAAACCCAACTGGACTAGCTTAGGGAACAATGTAGAGTATTGTTCACCGATGGGCGTGAAAGTCCGCCGTCGAGGTGGCTCCTGGGGGCGGTAGTTATTCTGCGGGGGTTGTGGGTTATAGTGGTTGCGGTAAGGAGGCTGATTTCTGGGAGGTGGAGCTGGGCCTCGGTTGGCTTGTTGTGGTGGATGGTTATAAGGTTGGGCATTCATGACCATATAAGGTTGATGAGCATATGCCACATTTGAGTGGGGGTAGTAGTGTTGTGGGGCCCTTTCCGGAAAATGGGGCCTGGGATGACGATACTCCCTTGCTTCAGAGGCTGCCATAGCCGTTTCTTCCTTCTTCTTCCCCCTTGTCGTTCCTCCAGACCCGCTTTGGACGGCCTGGGAGGTTGCCCTTATGGCTGCTTGACTCAGAATCCGACCCGTTTTCAGCCCATTCTCTACCATCTCTCCTATCTTGATCGCTTCCGCGAATGGCTTACCCATGGCCGACATCATGTTTTGGAAATAGTCAGACTCTTGAGCCTGGAGAAAGGTAGTGACCATTTCCACTTCATCCATGGGAGGCTTCACTCTCGACGCCTGTTCACGCCACTTAATAGCATACTCTCTAAAGCTTTCCGAAGGCTTCTTCTTCAAATTCGACAGAGAGTTTCGGTCTGGCGCAATGTCGATGTTATACTGGAATTGCTTTACAAAATCTCTGGCGAGATCATCCCATATATGCCATCGGGACATTTCCTGATCCATATACCATTCCGAAGCTATCACCACTAAGCTTTCCCCAAAATATGCCATTAGCAGTTCTTCTTTTCTGCCGGCTCCCCGCAATTGGTTGCAGTATTTCTTAAGATGTGCAATGGGGCCACCGTGCCCATCGTATTTCTCGAATTTGGGGGTCTTGAAACCCGTTGGCAGGTGCACGTGAGGGAACATGCACAGGTCGGCGTAAGAGACGCTCTTTTGTCCGCTCAACCCCTGCATATTCTTCAAACTTTGTTCAAGGCTTCTCATTCTCTTAGCAATCTCATCTTGTTCTGCAATCCTGGGGTTCTGGTCCTGTCCCGGTGCGAGTTCGCACTGAGGCGGTAGAGGATTATTGTTGGTAGCGAACCTGGTTGGTTCCATTGAGAACGATGGTGCTTGGAATGTAAAAGAGGATGAGTCAAAGCTTGGCTTGTATGTGGCAGGCTGTGCCGTAGCTGGGCAAGGCGATGCAGTAAAGATGTTCATGCTTGCATCAGTGGCCGACATTCGGGGATGAGGCTCAGAAGGTGATCCTGCGGAGAAGGCGGAGTTGGCTGGGTACCCGAATGGGGTAGCAGGGTAATTTATGGGGACATTAGAAGTCCCACTTGACCTGGAGAATAATTCAGGGAATCCGGGGACGACACTTGGCGGCTCTTTCCCATTGTTCCAGTCATCCAGCATTTCCAACATGCGGAGCCGTAGGATTCTATTTTCCTCCGCAGTTGCGGATTCAGGTGTGAGGACGGCTGAGATTGAGCTCTCCTCAGAGACGGGGACTGTTTGCAATGGAATTTCCGAAGACATTTCCACACTTCCTTTTGACCTGGTGAAGTAAGTGTGAGTACTGCTTCTGGTCCTAACAACAGGTAGTTGAACACCTCTCCTTGATCTCGTGAAGTATGAGTGCGAGGCCAGACTTTCACCAAACCAACCGTCTTTTCAAAAACCCTGGAAAAATGCTCAATGACAAACGCACGGTTAATTTGCAGCAAATAACAGATAGTTAATCTCACGTTGGGCGTGATGCACCTATACAGTTAAGTGGATTACTATATGTGTGCTACGAGAGCATGCGTCATTCCAGTATTTTTCCTCTTATTTCCCTTTTTTTTTCTTTTCTTTTTCTCTTTTGTTTTCTTTTTATTTTATTTATTTTTTTATTTTTTTGTAGTAAAAGAAAATGCGACCGGATCCGATGAGGATTGCCTACGTATCACGATGCTTACGTGAATCAGATCATTACGTAGTTCGAAAAACACAAATGAGCGTAAAAGAAGCAAACTCTTTATTATTGAAGCAGTCTATTACAAACTACATTTTGCGAAAGAAAAAGTAAACTTTGAAAATAAACCTAGACTTAAAAAATAGACTAAGAATCGCCCTGATGAAAAAAACAGGCAGAAGATGCTAAAATACAGATTTGACCTATGAATGCATTATGGTTTTAAAAATTGGTTTCCGCGGGGCATCGTTCGGCCTCGCCGCGGTCCTAGGCGTGAGATCCCTCTCAAGTTGCTCCAGCTCGTGCATAGTCTGCTTGACATAACCTATTACTGCCGAGAGGACGGTAATGCTGGGCATGTTCTCACATCGTAGACATCGTCTGGTGATGGCATGGGCAATGGCCTGGATCCTATCTCTGGTTTGCTTCTTCTCTATGAGTAGGTGCCTTATCTGATCACTGCACGTCTTGAATACCTGTGAGTCTTGTATGTGCTGATCCCTCAGCTGCCGCACTTCTTCCTTCATTTGGGCCAACAAGTCGTAACAGTATCTGCTCTCAATTTGGAAATCCTTGGCCTGACTAGCTGCTTTAAACTCAAGTGTAGCCATCTCCCTCTTTATTTTGGAAACAGCCTTCTCGTGGTCACGTTTCAATTGGTTCAAACATCGGTGATGCTTATCTACTCTTGTTTCCCATCGTGCCTTGAACTCTGTCATGACCTTTTCGGATTCTTCTAACCTGTCTCGCCATTCCGTGATCTCTCCCTTTATCAACCGCTGGTCTGATTGACTTCTGGGTTGCTCATCAAGAGACAATCTCAATTTTTGGACTTGGGCCTTAAGTTCTTCATTCTCTTGGATCAACCTATTCTTTTCGCTTCGATCCGCCGCGATTTGTACGCTGTTATCGAATTTCAAACTATCTATTTGTAGCTTCAAATCGCCAATCTCTGCTCGATAACCCTTCTCTTTTGCTAACCAGTTCCATTGCCCTTGGGATGATTCTACGAAATCTTTGAGATGCGACCTCTTAGCCGGTCTTTCGTAAGACAGGCTACCTCTAAACCAAGCGTGATATCCTGGGGCGACTTCCCCTTTTGCCGTATCGATCACACAAGTGTTTGCTGTCAGATGTTGGCATTCACTCCAGATTTGGCGAACTTCTTCTTCAGGGAACTGACCGTTCGGACCGATTTCAATCACCTGGGTACTCAAATCTTCATCTTTCGGTACCACTTGGTACCTCCCAAGTGGCCTCAAAACTCGATACGGTGCACAGGGTTGGATACTTTTCAGTCCCATCAACAGAAAGTGAGGCCGGGTTGCCGGCATGTATATGATTTCCTCGACAGGTGACCATCCGAGCGTCCATTGGATTTGGCTGGCGGTGAGAGTTCGGAGAAATGAGGTCCATGATGTGACTCCCTCAGGTAAATTGAGCCCTTTGATTCTCGTGTAGAATTCTCCAATACAAGTTTTCTCTGGCGAACCATAACCCAAAAGTGAGGAGCGATGACATAAATGATCGGTCATCCACACTTGCAACAGTAGGTTACATCCTTCGAAAAAGTCACCCCTGGCTCGACAAACAGTGAGAGCCCGGAAAATGTCAGCCATAATCATAGGTGCCAGAGTACTTTTATCTTGGGTAAGCAAAGTACTGACAACCCCAGTTATTCTTAGATCGATGTGGCCGTTCTTCCTTGGGAACACTATAAGACCTAAGAAGGCCGTCATGAAAGCCGACTGCCTGTGTTCGTCCCATTTTTGTCGGTTTCCTTTACTACATAGTTTGAAATCCGGCTTATTGAACCCGCTCTCATGACCGTATCTAGCATACATGAGATGGAGACTGCAGAAACCTTTGGCAAGATCTGGATGGTGAAATGTTCGGGGTATTTTCAGAAAATCCAAAAATCGGTGTACCGTGACGGCCCTAGGTGCAATCAAGTACTTGAACCTTAACGGAGCTTCATCATTCCCAATGTATCCCGCTATTTCCTCCAACGTCGGGGTGAGTTCGAAGTCTGAAAATGGAATACATTGTGCGCCGAATCCCAGTAAGTGACCAATGATCTGATAATATCACCCCGCGGTTGAATGTCTAGTAAATCCGGGAGATTTTTCAGATATTTCCTCACTTTGCCTTGCCCTTCTTTGCCTAAGTCGTTCCACCATAATCGCAACTCAAAAGGGATCTTGGTCATTATTGAAAACGATTCATTTTGTATCGTGCTCATCCTGCACATTTATTTAAGGCGATAAATTTTATTAGACTCAAAAATTAAAGTTATCTAGATTTTTTTTTTTTATAAAAACGGGAGGTTGGACCCGCCGAGGGTTGCCTACGTATCTCACCCCGTGCGAGAATCAAACCGGCGTAGTTCGGTCATATCGTGAATAGAGAAAATCAAATAAACCTAGCAATCAAGAATAAGTGTTATTTTTGGAGAAAGATAAATACTAAAAAAATATTTTTTTTTTTTTTTTGCAATATTTGGACTATTAGTCCGAAATTTATAAAAGGGTACTACAAAAGAGACAACACATTTTTTGAATTATGAGTTTTCCATTTTTTTTAAAAATAAATACCCCCTTTTTTCTTAAAAAGAAAAGAACAATTTTTATATGTTTTTTTTAATGAATCAAACTAGAAGACAACTTTTGGTTTTATTATATTTTCTTTAGAAAAATTCCGACGAGGTTTCGACACTACTTGGACATTGGTTTTATTTTTCCAAAATAAGTAATTATCTCCCTACGCTGCTATTTTTCTTTTTTTTTAGAAACCGGTCAGCATGCGGAACCGAAGCAAATAAATGCGCAAAACAAATAGGATGCAGCAGGGTGGTCTTTTCATTTCAGGTTGCTTGTCCTAGACGGACCCAACCCCTGTGTTGAGCCCCCTAAGTCAAATGCAACATGATGCAAATAAGCGTTCCTACTAGGGATCCGGCATGAAGTTGAGTTATACTAGGTTTAAACCTTGGTATTTGTTCTAGACTGTGTACCCGAGCGGACAACTCGAGTCGAGGAGGGGCAACTTACCGGGAACCAAAAGGCCGTCCGGCTTCGTAACTTATCCGTCCTCTTTCTTATTTCGGGCATTGACACTAACAGAATAGGGAGTCTCGACCAGCGAGCTTCTCCCCGGAGGTAAGAAGAGAAGGGTTTCGGCACAGTTTAATATACAGTTCAGATAATATCAAAGCGGTAAAAGACAACATTTAGCACGTTATGCAAAAACATGTAAAAAAGATCAGATAATAAAGCCAAATATAACAATTATTCTAAGCTCGAATTCTTGAACCCTGAACCACGTGGTCGTGGGTTCGTCCCCAGCAGAGTCGCCAGAGCTGTCACACCTCCTTTTTGCGCGCCCCGCCCCGAAGGGTTAGATGCGCGGGTGGAGTTTTTTTTCCAATTTAAGTGACAATATTCGAAATGGGATCATTTATTTAATTCAGAGTCGCCACTTGGGAAAGGTTTGGCTTTTGGTGTCCCAAGTCACCGGTTTATCTTGAATCCCAAATCGAGGAAATTTTCGACTTTTCCAAATGAAGTCTGCGAACCAAAAATTCTAAGTAAGGAATTCTGTTGACCCGAGGGAAGGTGTTAGGCACCCTCGAATCCCGTGGTTCTAGCACGGTCGCTTAAATTGTTATAATGGCTAAATATCTGATTTAAATACATGTTGTGACTTATGTGCTTTTATTAAGTTTAAACCGCTTTTATTATTATCACTTATCTTTTATAGAATTGCAACGTCGGGAAAATGCATCTCGAACCACATCACAATCAATGCACCCGTGATCGTCGACACATTTGGACTTCGTTGAGACTTGGATTTGGGTCACATCAATGTGCACCCGAATTAAGAATGTGATTTAATTAAGCCACGCCAACAGAGTCTAACGCGTTATTATCTTTGTAGAAGGCCATGAAATTTATTAAATGGCCTATCTTGAATTCTAAATAATTATCATTAGTTGTTGAGGGCCCCGCAATTGGTTTTTTTTATTTTTATTTTTGGCAAGGCTCGTCTCATTATTTTAGAAGGGTATCCTACAGTGACTACATTTCTATTATTTTTATTCCCAGAGATAGAAGAAAGGAAAGTGTGTGTGCTAATTGAAGTATATACTTCAGCTTAAACCAAGCTCCTATCAATTTTTGATTGATTACTTTTAAAGTAAAAAAGACGTCATGCCTTTTACGAAAATGATTTGGTCGAATAAAAGATTACATATGAGATAGATGAAATGCAATACTTAATCCGAACATTTCTTAATTTGAACTTAACTGAACTTATTTGAACTAGGTTAAAGGATAACTGGCGAAGTAAAATGCTTTAATTTGACAAGGAATCATATACGAGTTAGCGAAATACAACGTTTAGTCTGAGCATTTCTTGTATTGAACTTAACTAAACTTATATGGACTAGTCTTACTTAAAAAAAAACTAAATGAAACAGAAAACAGTATTGTGTAAAGTCGAAATATGCATACTTATACTAACAGACAATTGTTGAGCTCAAATACAAAGGGGTGAAACTCAGTCGGCTATCAGTAACTCTTTTGAACTATTGAAACATAAACTAAATCAATTTCCACAAGGCCTGTTAATGTACTATGAATATCACAACGAATGCTTGAACATCTTCACCCTTTTTCATTTCATGCTTTCAAACTGTTTCAGTTACATCAATATGGGACTTGAAATGTGTACCTGGAAATGCTGAAAATGCAAAGGAGAAGAAGAGGAAGATGTGGAAATCAGCAGCCAAAAGAAACAGGACTAGCAAATAGCAGCAGGACAAGGCAACAGCAAACAAAGCGAACAGCAGAAAAAGGCTCAAGTGCAGAAATGCAACTATGGCCAATAGAAAGAAATGGCCAAATGAGAGCAACACCCAGTGGAGTAGAATCAGAACTCCAAAGCAGACCAAACCAGTAGTAAATCAATGGAAAACACTTGACTAAATAGACACCACTGGAACTTCAAAGAATCAGAATCGATTTCAACAAGTTGAACAACTGAAAACCCAAATAACAAAATAGGAAGAAACAATTTCTGATTGTTGGTCGTATAGTTTCTATCCCTTAACCTTTCTCTATCTGTGTTTGTGTTTTTTCCTTTTCAGCTCTTCCCCTCTTTTTTTTTCTTTCTGTATGTCTATCCCCCTTTTTATAAGCCTCTATCCTACTCTTTTTAACAGCCTGTTTTCAGAAATCACAGTACCCTTCCCATGTGCCTTCCATTTTCAATTCCAACTTTAGCTAATTAAGTATTAAACCCTATCAACATTCCCTCGCAGATTTCACTTTTAAAAGGTTTAAATACTTCTTTAAACTAAAGCCAAGTATGGGCAGTGGAATGTATCTGACAGCATATGCTGTCAAATTGTTTAAAACTTAACAAAAGCCTTTATGCAGGCCACAGGCTGTGCACAAAGCACATGAGATGCACCAATGCACATGCTGTACACGAGTGCACATGCCTTCCAATTCAGAATCTAAACACAAACAATCCAACAGCTATAAGTGAACTAAACGGGCTCTTAATTGATTCAGGCAAATGTTCAATAGAAGCAAATCGATTTAACTTTGTTCAGACAGTTGAAACTGATTGACGACACATGTCGACTCGACTATATTAGCATTAACATACACAAACGTAGCCAAATCAGTCATTCAAAAGCATGGGACACATGACTCGACTTATACTGATTAAGCAGGATTATACTTTGAGGAATCAGTTAGTCAGTACAAATTTGGAATACAACCAATACACATGTCTTATCAGAATAAGAGGGGTTCAAACAAAACACAGTGGTTCAGGCAAAGTGGTCAATCAGAAGGTGGTAAAATTTAAAGACACAAATTGAAACAAAACATGACCAGATATTTAAAACAAATCACACGGACTAAAACAAATAAAGGAAAGAAAACAAATTCACCTTAAAGCTTGCAAAGTTAAAAATTTGAACTCGGACTTGGACAGACCTTTCTTAAGGCTGAACGGACTTTAATCGAAGTGTTTCTCAGATGAGAAACACTTCGATTAAGGTCCATTAGACCTTAATCTCTTTGGCTCGGACTGGCATGGGCCAGAGATGAAGGACACAAAACTTTCAAACTTAGATCTGGGATTCAGGCTTCCCTGATCAGATTCGGACCAAACCAAGTATGGTTTGGTCACGAGGGGGGTCTGGTATGAATTTGAAGCAGATCGGTGTAGATTAGGTTCCGACTCGAATCTTCAAATGAAGATTCGAGAAGGTGGGATAAGATTCGAAGCATGGGGTTGGTAGATTTGGGTTCAGGATGGCATGGGGGTTCTATGGTGTTCAGGGGAAGGTCACCGGCATCCATGCCGCCGGCTTTCATGGCGGAAGTACGCAGGGGCGGCTAGGGTTTTAGGGTTGTTTGTTTGGAGACGAAGGCTGGGGTTCAGATAGGGGGGCAGGGTATGGTGAAGGGCTTATATAGTTAGTGGGTGGGTGAACCTCGACCGTTAGATCAATCTAGATCTACGGTCTGGATCTGATGGCTTAAATGGAACGGTGTCGTTTTGAGGGTTTGGGTTTGGTCCGGGTGAGATGGGTCGGGTTTGTTAGTGGGTACGGGGTGTGAGATCTTGGCCGTTGGATCAGTTTGATTTGAATGGTTGAGATGGATCGGCCTTGAAACGACGTAGTTTTGGTGTTAAACTACGTCATTTTGTGTCCTGGGGGTGGGCTGTTCGGACTGGGAGTTTGGGCTGTTCAATTGGGCTCCAAATTTTGAAATGGACACGGCCCAAATTCATTTTACAACAAATTTTGTCTTCTTTTTCTTTATTTCTAATTTCCTAAATACACAAACTAATTAAATAAAACCAAGCACCACTAATTAACACTTAACATATTTATTTCACGCGGATAAAATGTTAAAGGTAGGCAAAAATTAAACACAGCAACAAATCGGGAAAAAAGAAAAAATGCATATTTTTTGTAATTTTCCATCTAACAAACGGGTCATGGTTTAAATTACGCATGACACATACATTTTTTAATTCTTTTGGAGCGATTGTCGCGTAAAACAAAAATCACGTGCTCACATTAAGCTAACTGATGCCTTGACAAAAGCAGGTTTTTTGCAAAGTGCCTATGACCATTTACTCTTCATCAAGAAGAAAGGTGCAGATGTGGTGGTTATATTGTTCTATGTTGATGACCTACTGATCACAGGCAATTGTGAAGCTATTATACACGCAACAAAAAAAACATTGCATTTGAACTTTAAAGTGAAGGATCTAGGGGAGTTGAAATACTTCCTAGGTATTCACCAAAGGGAATCCTTCTCAATCAGAGGAAATATGCCCTTAGTCTAATTTCTGAAGTTGGGCTGAGTGGGGCAAAACCTGCAAGTTCTCCACTTGAACAAAATCAAAAGCTGACTACAGTAGACTATGACAAGCATGTAGGGGCTACAAGAGATGAGGAATTACATGATATAGGTGGATATCAAAAGCTTATAGGAAAGCTGATATATCTGACCATAACCAAACTATACATATACTTTGTTGTTCAAATGTTGAGTTAGTTTATGCAACATCCAAAACAGTCATACCTAGAGGTAGTATTGAGAGTTGTAAGATATATTAAGGGGTGTCCAAGAAGAGGAGTATTACTGAAAAAGGAACCTTTAGAACAAGTCACAACCTATTGTGATTCTGAACAGCCTGCCTAAACACAAGAAGATCTGTTACAGGGTATGTAGTGAAAATGGGAGATTCCTTGATCTCATGAAAATCAAAAAAGCAACAGATATGAGCAGAAGTTCAGCAGAAGCTGAGTATAAAAGCATGACAAATGTGGTATCTGAAGTAGTTTGACTCACAAGGTTGATGCAAGAGCTTGGGATTGAAGTTCAAACACCTATGAAGCTTCTTTGTGATAGAAAAGAAGCTCTACAGATTGTTGCCAATCTAATCTATCATGAAAGAACTAAACACATAGAGATAGACTGTCATTTGTGAGGGAAAGAATCAAAAGTGGACTGATTGCACCAGAACACATCTCAACAAAAGAGCAAGTTGCAGACATGATGACCAAAGCCTTAGGTACTGCACAATACCAGATTCTTGTGTCCAAGATGGGAGTGTTGGATGTTTTCCACCCTCCAGCTTGATGGGGAACTTTGTGATAATAGATACTACTTAAGAGTTAGGGACCAAAATGTAATTAGTGAAAGTTAGAAGACAAATTGTAATGAAGAATAAGTTAGGAAGTTAGTATGTTAAAAGGATCAATTATTGATCCAATAGTGTTAACGATCATAATGAAGAACATCATTTTCTCTCTCCCTTCTCTCTAGCTTTCTCTCTCTATAATTCACTGAAGAATTATCAATCTTTATAGCTTGAATCCTATAAATTGACAAGAACACATAAATTTTAAGTTCTGTCTCAGCCTCTAAGAGGAAGGGGAGTGGGGAGGGTTAGGAAAGAAAGCACAAACGAAGCATAGGCTTAAAGATGAAGTTAGTTATGCTCACAAGAAAAAGAAAGAAAAGAGATTAATTAGCAATTAGTATATTATACAGGAAAAAAAGGAACTATATTATATATAGGAGAGTAGTTATATAATATATTATTTACCCTAACTCCTAGGCTAGCTATGAAAATTTGAAAATAGAGTAGGCACTCCTGAAGTACTATTTAAAAGCCCAAGTGAATTGAGAACCCTAATTAAAATTAAAAACTCGTAGATCTTCTATTGAGAACACTAATTAATATTTCTGTAAGATCCTAATGGCTTTATGAAGGTATTTAAACCAAGATGTCTTATCGAGTAGTATTTTGTGCGAAAATTAACCGAATTGGATGTTATATATGTTTTTTTTCTTCTTCTTCTTGCTAGTACGGTAGTTACAATAGAAACAAATAACAGTGAGGGGCAAGTCACATCAAGTTATCTTCATTTAATTTAATAGTAAAACTCAAGATCCTTGTGTTGGCTAAGGTCACACCAAAGTTCGGAAATTTCTACCTATTTATTTTGGCTAAATACGTAAACGGCCCCTTTAAGTTGTCCATAATGACCAGACAAATACCTTAACTAAACCCTTTACCATTTAGATACTTCAGTATCCATTAACCAGATCAAATAAACACATATTGCTGATGTGGTATGGGCGTGCTTGCTAATAAAATTTTAAGAGCGTGAATCATTTTTTCAGCCTAAATTTTTTTTTTCGTTTTTGAAAAAACTTAATCTTCACCGTGAAACCACCATTAAAACCAGCCACTAAAACTGCAACCAAGCTACCGAAAATCACCAGAAATTACCCCTTTCATATTCCACTGTCCATAACCTCCAGAGCTCCGCCTAATTCCTTCAAGCCAAAACTAGTTCCAAATGCTGAAATTACAAATGCTGCAGAACTAATTGGAGAAATCATTAAGCCAAATCTGAAAATCTTTCTTTCATTTTCTGAGCAACCAAATAAAGCAAACCCCACAAAGCAGAACTAAAAAAAAAAGTAACAAAGAACCTAACCTGGAAATTATTTTTAAGCTAGTAGAGATATGAGACCGACACCAAGTTCCACATTGAACAACATGAGTTTGTTAAAAGAGAAATGAAAAAATAAATAGGGCCAATGAAAGAGGCCAAATTTGGTTGGTACCAAGAATTTGACTAAACCAAAGGAAAAGGACAAAAAATTATTGTGTTAGATGTTTAGTGGGTTATTTGAGAGGATTGATAATGGCAAAACAGTAGATGTGGTGAAGAAGATGGGGACAACCGCGCATCAAGGCGAGCGCGTCTTGGAAATTAGAAATTCAAAAGGTGGGAGAGAGGGTTTTATGCTGGATCGCAAAAACATGACTTATATGTTGCTGATTTTGGTTGATTCTAGTAGAATCATTTCTTTCAGATTTGCTCGAAGATTAATTTTCCGGCAAGAGAGGGGTTGCGTTGGTTTGAAGGAAGGTGGATTTGAAGGAAGAAGATGAAGGGGGTGGGGTAGCGCTGGTTTTAGGTGGAAGAAGGAGATGATGTTGGTTTGAGGAGGGGGGGGGGATGGCACTGGTTTTGGGCGGAAGAAGAAGATGAAGTTGGTTGGGGGACGGGGGTTGAGGAGGATGGGTTGCGCTGGTTTGGTAAAAAAGGTAGGAAAAAGTTTTTTTTTATTTCTTAAATGCATTTTCATTTTTTGTTTATTATATGTGTCAAATTTTTATTTACAAATTACACGTGTTGTTCATTAATTGGCTCATTTGATATGGCATTAGCGAGTGTAATTCAGTATATGATCTGTTGCACTCGGATATTTATTTGATCTGGTTAATGGACATTTGAAGTGTCTAAATGGTGAAGGGTTTAGTTGAGGTGTTTGTCTGGTCATTGTGGACAACTTAGAGGGGCCCGTTTATGTATTTGGCCTTTTGGCTATTAACGTATTCTTCATATAATAGTTACGTTTCTTTAATAAATGTAGTTAGAAAGAGTGATTTCTTATATATAACTAGTATTATTACCTCGCGCGATGCGCGAACACAAACCTATGATTTGAGTTATTTGATTTAGGTGCAAATAACTTTAAAATATTAATCTTTCAGATAAAATTTATATATAATCATTAAACAAATATTAATAAAAAATAGAAAATTTTCAAATCTCTTAAAATTACCCATAACTTAAAATTATCATATTCTTGTCCGTTACTTCCATTATAATACATTATAACTGAAAAATATGTTTTTTTTTCTTTTAGTAAAATATTTTATTTACTTTTATTCTTTTATTCTATTGTTCATATTAATGTTTAAATTTGCCATATTTTTTATAATACTTACATTCTTATCTTTATAATTAATTAAGATAGAGGTGTTGTTTTTATCTTTCAATTTATTTATTTTTTATATTTTATTAATTAAGATAGAGCAAACAATTTTTTTACAAAAATATGCACTTTCTTTTCATTTAGATTCAAAAAAAAATTTAAATTTAAATTAAGTATTAGTATTAATATTATCCAAATTGCCAAGTGATTTTATATTAGTTTGTCACTTGGCTTAACCACAATGCAAATTTTATTCATCATTGTTTCAAATACTTTCTCTTCACAAAATTCAAATAAATCTTATTCTTCCAAATATTTCTACATTAAAATTATTTATTTATGTATTTTTTTCTCTTTTTCTTTTAATTTTTTAATTCTGTTGTCCGTATTAATGTTTAAATTTATCATATATTTTATAATACCTATGTTTTTATCTTTATAATTAATTAAGATACATGCGTTTTTTTTATCTTCCAATGTAATTTTTTTTAAAATCTTATTAATTAAGATACGTCAGACAAATATCTTTACAAAAATATTCACTTTCTTTTCATTGAGATTCGAAAAAATATGTTTAAATTTAAATTAAGTATTAATATTACTATTATCCTAAATTGCCAAGTGGCTCTATAATAGTTTGCTTGGCTTAATATAATATACACACATACACACTTTCTCTTTTCGAAAATCAAATAAGTCCTATCCTTCCATATATTTCTACATTGAAATTATTTATTTATATATATATATATATATATATATATATATTCTCTTTTCTTTTAATTTCTTGTAATAATTTATACACACACATATTCTCTTGGAATTTGGTTTATAAATTTTTTGATTTTCCGAGAAGTTAACAATATTACAAAAACTCAATGTCAAATTAGGAAAAAGAATGTAGTCTTCAAAAAAAAAATTCTTTCGATATTTTCAAATATATATATATATATATATATATATATATATATATATATATATATATATATATATATATATATATCTTAAGATGTATTAAATGCCTAAAATTAAAGCGACAAAGTAGGGTTAATAGGATTTGCAATATCCCATAACTTTAGGCATTTATTAGTCCAATTAAAAATGAACATTTTCCAAATCTTCGAATGTGATACAAAATTAATACATTATATTTTCTTCTTATCCTTTTAACTTTATCCTAAGTCTTTCCTAAATTATTATTTATTTTGTCTTACTTTTCTATGTGTCTTATTCTTAAGACGCCACTTTATTTTATATTTTAACTCACTCCAAAGTATAAATAGTCATATGTTGTCTCAATTACGTGTTTTTATATTTTTTATTTAGTTTATATTATAGCTTTTCAATTAATTTTTCACCTCCATATTTCTAGCTAATAAAGAAAATCTATGTGTGGATCAATATATAGATATAAAATATAGATATAGATGTAGATACCAATATACATATAAATATAAATATATAAATAAAATTTGTCTAAGATCTATTTAGATTATGTATAAGATTAATTCAACTACTTCCATTAATTATGTTTCCATCTATAATATTTAATTATTAATGTTGTCTTAAAATTGCCAAGTGGCTTTATTTTAGCTTGCCACTTGGCTTAACCACAATGCATACTACTCTTCTTTTAATATAATATAGAATATAGATGAGTCAAATAACCAGGAATTACGTGGAAGATTATTGATAATAGTACTAATTTTATGTTTTATAGGTACAAAGATTCAGCTCTCATCAAACGCATTTTTCATCTCCCCTGCCCTCGTCCTTCTTCATATAAATTATAAAAGGAGAAAAATTGGTAAATATTTTAGGCATGTTGTTGAATTTTGCAGATTGCTAGTACTTAATCGTTCTTGGACTTTGATAATAGGCTCTCCTCCAATGCAACAAAACTAAAAATTACTAAGTTCTTTGAGCTATAAATATCCATATGAATAAGTTCTTTTGATTTTAATTTACGTTAAGAAATGAGTGTTTTGCGTTCTGGAATCTTTCCCACAATAACCAGATGCATATGAGGAACCAATTAATAAGGACTGTGGTTGGATACTCCACCTTCAATTACAGATCTGGAGTTCGAGTTTTGGGAATGAAATTTTTTTGGTATGAGCCTATGCACAGGAGTACATGTAGGGGGTTAGGAACGGGTTCAATTGAACCCATAACTTTTAACGCGGGGAAAAATTTATTAAAATTATAAAAATAATAGATATGACTTTAAAAATATTATGGGTTCAATGCTAACGACCTTAAAGTTGAACTTATAAAGTTTAAATCCTGGATCCGCCTCTGTCTACCCAATGCAAATATGGATTTACGATACAAAGTACTAGTAGGTTTCAAATACAGAATGCCTAATACAAAAAGACTTCATATAAGAAAAGGCAGATTAAGATTTGAAGTTTATGAATTCCTACAACGTATCGAGTTAATATACAATAATCATTTGATTCAAAGTTAAATATTTATAAATATTTAATGAATTTAGTAATCATTTAAGGATAATAATACCTTTAAGTGTGTGATTGAAAACACTTAACATGGAGAATACTAAAGACTAGAGTGAATTGGGTCTCTTTGTCCTCTTCAAATCACTTGCATGTTACATCTAGTGACTACATAATTCTGGCTCTGTGGTAAGCAACCTTTCAATTTCTGAAGGAGAAAGGGAAGCATGTCCACTAAGGTATTCTAAAAAAAACATGCGCCATCTCTCCATATTGTTTTTGGACTAGGTAACACACTAACGTGATTCATTATATCTAAATTTCTTTTATTACATTTAGAGTATTTTCTCAAATTAACCAGATTCCAACATATCAGTATTATCTCAATTTCTTTTATCACATATAACTGCCTTTTAGTTGATTTAAACTATCTATCTATATAATTAGTATATGTAACTTAAACTTTACTAAAAATACGATAAGTCTTGTATTCGTGTAGAACAGTTTGGAAAGTGTACCTTATAACACACGTTTAATCTATCAATCAGAAGGGAGGGGTGGGGCCTCATTGTTTATCTATATCTGTGTGGAAGTAGTGATCAGAGGACAAAATCTACAGGTGATAGTATCAATAATGAGAGAGGCTAAAGTCAGGAGACAAGAAATAGACTTAAGTCAGTGGTTTCTTGAACTAAAGCAGATAAAAAGAAAGAGGAAGATTCTCCTTTTGCTAGACAAGGCACTCTTTATTTGATTATGATTTTTGAACAAATACTACTGATGAGAGACACAGGAACATACATGTACAGACAAGGATTGCAAACTTGCAAAGGCTAGTAATTTATTTCTTCGGTGTAAAAATTTATGATTTTTCGTTTGTTACTTTCTGGGGATTCTTGTAATTATCCCATTCTTGGGGATGGTCAGTTAATTCTCATAATACAGGTATTGCACCAATATTGTCACAATATATAACTGGTAACTTGAGCTGCTTTAGAGAGAGTTCACGAAGAAGATTAGAGAGCCAATTCACTTCAGCCACTGCTGTAGCCACTGCTTTATATTCTGCTTCAGTAGATGATCTAGCAACTATATGCTGCTTTTTGGATAACCAACTGATCGGATTAGACCCAAGAAAAATAAAGTGGGTTGATGTAGACATGCGATCATCATGGTTGCCGGCCCAATCAGCATCAAAGAATGCTGTTAGGGACTAAGAAGAAGACTTCTTGAAGTGTATGAATTGAGCTAACTTATTTACCGCAAAGCAAATATCTGGACGCGCGAGTGAGCGACAGGTATTACGAAGCACCAATAGCTCTTCGATATTGTCACGATCCGGATTTCCCATCCTCGGGAATCGTGATGGCGCCTACTCGTAGAAGCTAGGCACGCCACGAAATTTAGAAAATTCTTTACTTCTTTGTTTTAATCCTTTTAACAACTTGCTTTAACAAGTGATAAACATTTAAATAATAGCGGAATATGAGATTAAGCGTAAGACTTAAACAAAATAAACCCAAATAATACGGAAATCAACATATGCCTCTACCCAGAAACTGGTGTCACAACATTCACGGACTATCTATGATTACTACATGCAAACGTTTGAAAGAAGGAACACTGTTTGTCTTGGATACAATGATAACAGAACAAAATAACTAATAGAAGAGACGCCGGGCCTACGAACGCTTGCAGGACTACCTCAGAATCTAGGTGGACTAAAGGCTGGCTCCCAAGCTACTGCTGCTGACCCAGCGCTGCTCCTGTATCTGCACATAAGTGCAAAGTGTAGCATCAGCACAACCGACCTCATGTGCTTGTAAGTGCCTAGCCTAACCTCGGCGAACTAGTGACGAGGCAAAGACCAGACTACCAAATAAACCTGTGCAGTTATATAATATGCAACGGAAAGTAAAGCAGGAATAAACAAGTAAGGATGGGAGGAGGGAAAACATGCTTCGGGGGAATAACAGGTAAAAACAGAATATCAAGAGAATTACAAGGGAATCAAAATCCAACCACTAACAAGAATAAGGAAAACAAAGGCAGATTCACTTTCTTTTTACATCTTGTTGCAAGCGTGCAACCCGATCCCGTTTTCTGTATCTCGTGCCAAGCGTGCCACCCGCTCCCATTTCATTATCTCGTGGCAGGCGTGCCACCCACTCCCATTTTATTTATCTCGTGGTAGGATACCACCCGCTCTCATTTCATTATATCTTGTGGTAGGCATACCACTCGCTCCCATTTTATTATATATTGTGGTAGGCGTACCACCCGCTCCCATTTCATTATATCTTGTGGTAGGCGTACCACCTGCTCCCATTTCATTATATCTTGTGGTAGGCATACCACCCGCTCCAATTTCATTATATCTTGTGGTATGCGTACCACCCGCTCCCAGTTACAAGCCAACAATAATCACAAGGAATCCCGGCAAGGGAACAAGAGTAATATAACAACTTCCCGGCAAGGAAACAATGATATTTCAACAACAACCCTGTAAGGGAACAATACTATCAAAACAAACATCCCAACAAGGGATCATTAATATCAAACAAATATCCCGGTAAGGGAACAATGGTGCTAATAACATATGAAGCGCAATAAACCACAACGAAGTCATAACAATTATAATACAAGACTCACGGTCATGCTTGACACCAACGTATAGATACTCGTCACCATGCCTATACGTCGTACTCCAAAATTAACATGTAGCAAATAAGACACAACTCCTAATCCCTCAAGTTAAGGTTAGACCAAACACTTACCTCGATGTCTCGAACACAACTCAAGTTTCAATTATAGCTTTACCCCTTGATTCCTCCGCCAATTCACTCGTATCTAGCCACAAGTTACTTAATTACACCAATAAATTCTAAATGAATCAATTTGAATGCATGAAAATGAGTTTTCCAAAGTTTTACCCAAAAAGTCAAAATTGCACCCGGGCCCACGTGGTCAAAACTCGAGGTTCGAACCAAAACCAGATTACTGATTCCCACACGACCTCAAATATATAATTTATTTTGAATTCAGACCTCAAATCAAGGTCCAAATCCCCATTTTTTGAATAACCTAGGTTCTACCCAAAACACTCAATTTCTCCCATGAAAATCATTGATTTGAGGTTGAAATCATGTTAAAAGATGTTAATGATTGAAGAAAACTAGTTAAAAACGACTTACAATTGATTTGGAGAAGAAAGGTTGTTTGAAAAATCGCCTCTTATGTTTTTGGGGTCTTAAAAACATGAAAAATAACTGAAAATCCCATCTAAATATATTGCCCTCAAATGCCCTGTGCAGACCGCACAAAATCAACCGCGGCCGCACAGGCTTCCTGTGTTCTGCAGTGACATGTCTTAGTATTTTGGCCATAACTTTCTCTACAAATGTCCAAATCGTGATTTCTTTACCTTTCTGGAAACGAGACACGAAGATATACAACTTTACTTTTTGAATTATTTCAAAATACCGTGTAGATCAAAAGATATAGGCTTACGAAGTTGGACTAGTGAATTGCTCTTCAACGCGGACCGCACAGAATCTAGTGCGGCCGCACAGGCCCTCACCGCGGTCTGCACAAAATCCAGTGCCGCCGCACAAGCCCCTCAGCGGCAGCATTCCTTTTTGTGTGGACCGTACTGGTCGGTTCTGAGGCCTTCCACCTCTCTGAACCTGCAACACCTATGTTTTTAAGCCTAAGATATCCCAGAACCTATCTGAAACTCACCCGAGCCCTCGGAACTCCAAATCAAGTGTACACAAAACCTCAAAAATATCCTACGGACTTATTCGTGTAATAAATTCATCAAAATAACATCATGAATATCAAATTAAATCTCGAGATCAATGAAATTTTCTCAAAACCTCTTTAAACATCAATTTTGCAATTTAAGTCCGAATCACGTCAAATGACATCCGTTTTTCACCAAATTCCACAGAAACGTCTTAAATCATATATAAGACCTGTACCGAGCGCCGGAACCGAAATACGGGCCCGATACCATCATGTTCTAAGCAAATTTTATTTCAAATTTTTTTAAACAATTTCAGAAAATAATTTTTCTTTAAAATTTTTTTTCTCGGGCTTGGGACCTCGGAATCTGATTCTGGGCATACGACCAAGTCCCATATTTTCCTACGGACCCTCCGGGACCGTCAAATCACGGGTCCGGGTCCGTTTATCCAAAGCATTGACCGAAGTCAAATTTATTTATTTTACAGTCAAAACTTATCATATTTTACAGATTTTCACATTTAAGCTTTCCGGCTACGCACCTAGACTGTGCACGCAAATCGAGGTGGTGCTAAAGGAGGTTTTTAAGGCCTCGGAACGTAGAATTTCATTGCAACACAAGTGATGACCTTTTGGGTCATCACATTCTCCACCTCTAAAACAACCATTCGTCCGCAAACGGACATAAGAAGGAAGTACCTGAGACGGGGAAAAGATGGGGATAACGGCTCCGCATATTAGATCGGACTCCTAGGTCGATGCCTCAGCGGGTTGACCTCTCTACTGAACACGAATAGAAGGAAAACTCTTAATCTCAATTGACGAACCTGCCAGTTTAGAATAGCTACCGGCTCCTCCTCATAAGACAAGTCCTTATCCAACGGGATAGTGCTGAAATCTAACACGTGGGATGGATCGCCGTGATACTTCTGAAGCATGGACACATAAAACACTAGATGCACGGCTGATAAGCTCGGCGGCAACGCAAGTCTATAAGCCACCTCTCCCACTCGATCAAGAATCTCAAACGGGCCAATGAACCTAGGGCTACCTTCTTCCCGAATCTCATCATGCCCTTCATAGGCAACACTCGAAGCAATACCCGCTCACCAACCATGAAGGCCAAATCTCGAGCCTTACGATCGGCATAACTCTTTTGCCTGGACTAAGCTGTACGAAGCCTATCCTGAATAATCTTGACCTTGTCCAAAGTATCCTGAATCAGATCCATACCTAACAACCGAGCCTCTCCCGGCTCAAACTATCCAACCATAGACCGACACCGCCTACCATATAAAGCCTCATAAGGAGCCATCTGGATACTCGACTGGTAGCTGTTGTTGTAGGCAAACTCTACTAAGGGCAAAAACTGATCCCATGAGCCTCCAAAGTCAATGACACAAGCTCGGAGCATATCCTCCAAAATCTGAATAGTCCGCTCGGATTGTCCGTCCGTCTAAGGATGAAACGTTGTGCTCAATTCAACCCGCGTGCCCAACTCTCGCTGAACTACTCTCCAGAAATGTGAGGTAAACTGCGTACCTTGGTCCGAAATGATAGAATCGGGCATACCATGAAGATGAACAATCTCCCGGATATAGATCTCAGCTAACCTCTCGGAAGAATAGGAGACTGATACAAGAATAAAATGCGCTGACTTGGTCAACTTATCAACAATAACCCACATTGCATCGAACTTCCTCTGAGTCTGTGGGAGTCCAATAACAAAGTCCATAGTGATCCGCTCCCACTTCTACTCAGGAATCTCAATCTTTTGGAACAAACCACCAGGCCTTTGATATTCATACTTGACTTGCTGACAATTCAAACACCGAGCCACATATGCAATGATGTCCTTCTTCATTCTTCTCTATCAATAATGCTGTCGCAAATCCTGATACATCTTAGCGATGCCTGGATGAATAGAGTACCTGGAACTATGGGCCTCCTCTAAAATCAACTCTCGGAGCCCATCCACATTAGGCACACAAACTCGACCCTACAATCTCAAAACACCATCATCACCTAAGGTAACCTGCTTGGCACCTCCGCGCTGCACCGTGTCTCTGAGGACACATAAATGGGGATCATCATACTGCCAATCTTGGATACGCTCCAATGATGAAGAACGAGCGACTATGTAAGCTAACACACGACTTGGCTCAGAAATATCCAACCTCACGAACTGATTGGCCAAAGACTGAACATCTAAAGCAAGAGGTCTCTCACCGACCGGAATATAAGCAAGACGCCCATATTGGCTGACTTCCTACTCAAAGCATCGGCCACCACATTGGCCTTTCCCGGATGATATAAGATGGTGATATCATAATCTTTCAACAACTCCAACCACCTCCTCTACCTCAAATTCAACTCCTTTTGCTTGAACAAATACTGAAGACTTTTGTGATCCGTGAACACCTCACATGCCACGCCATATAGATAATGCCTCCAAATCTTCAATGCGTGAACAATGGCTGCCAACTCCAAATCATGAACCGGATAGTTCTTCTCATGAATCTTCAACTGCAGCGAAGCATATGCAATGACCTTGCCATCCTGCATCAACACTGCACCGAGTCCAATACGAGATGCATCACAATAGATTGTATAAGGCCCTGAGCCTGTGGGAAAAACCAACACCGGTGCCGTAGTCAAAGCTATCTTGAGCTTCTGAAAACTCGCCTAACACTTGTCGGACCATCTGAACTAGGTACCCTTCTGGGTCAACCTGGTCATCGAGGCTGCGATATATGAGAACCCATCCATGAACCGACGATAGTAGCCTGCCAATCCCAAGAAACTCCGAATCTCTGTATCTGATGCTGGTCTAGGCCAGTTCTTGACTGCCTCAATCTTCTTCGGATCAACCTGAATATCCTCTGGTGACACAACATGACCCAAGAATGCAACTGAACTCAACTAGAACTCATACTTCGAGAACTTAGCATATAACTGACTATCCCTGAAGGTTTGAAGAACCACTCTAAGATGCTGCTCATGCTCCTCCCAGCTATGGGAATATATCAAAATATCATCAATGAAGACTATCACGAACGAATCCAAATAAGGCCTGAACACTCGGTTCATCAAATCCATAAAGGTTGTTGGGGCATTTGTCAACCCGAATGACATAACCAAGAACTCATAATGCCCGTACCAAGTGTAGAAAGTTGTCTTAGGGATATCGGATGCTCTAATCCTCAACTGATGGTAGCCAGATCTCAAACAAATCTTTGAAAATACCTTGGCACCCTGAAGTTGATCAAACAAATCATCAATCCTCGGCAATGGATACTTATTCTTGATTGTAACCTTATTTAACTGCCGGTAATCAATACACATTCTCATCGATCCGTCCTTCTTCTTAACAAACAACATCGGCGCACCCCAAGGTGAAACAGTGGGTCTAATCAAACCCTTCTCAAGCAAGTCTTGAAACTGCTCCTTCAACTCAGGCGGGGCCATACGATAGGGATAGAAATGGGTTGAGTGCCCAGAGCTAAATCAATGCAAAAGTCAATATCCCTGTCGGGTGGCATACCCGGCAGGTCTGAAGGGAATACCTTAGGGAACTCATGAACAATGAGCACAGAACCAATAGATGAAACCTCAGCACTGGAATCACGAACATATGCCAAATAGGCCAAACACCCCTTCTCGACCATATGCCGAGCCTTCACATACGAGATAACACTGCGGGTAGAACGACCAGGAGTCCCTCTCCACTCTAAATGAGGCATACCTGATAAAGCTAAAGTCACAGTCTTGGCATGACAGTCCAAGATAGCTTGGTAAGGTGATAACCAATTCATCCCTAATATAACATCGAAATCGACCATGTCTAAAAGCAACAAATCTACACGAGTCCAAGACCCCCAATCACCACAAGACAAGAAAGATGGACTTGATCGACCACAATAGAATCACCCACCGGTATAGACACATAAACAGGAACACTCAATGAATCACTAGGCATGATCAAATATGGTGCAAAATAAGATGACACATACGAGTATGTAGACCCTAGATCAAACAACACTGAAGCAACTTTATCACAAACCTGAATCGTACCTGTAATAACTACATCTGAAGCCTCAACCTCGGGCCTGGCTGGGAGAGCATAACATCGGGGCTGGGCCCTACCACCATGAACTACATCTCTGGGATGGCCTGCAGCTGGCTTGCCTCCACCTCTAGCGGCCTGAGCTCCACCTCTATCACCTCTACCTCCACTTCTAGCACCTCTACCCCCACCTCTAGCTAGCTAGGTGGCATGTGGGACACCTGGTGCCTGAACCATAGCACGGGAACCCTGATGCGGAGAAAGCTCGAGGGCAATACCTAACAATGTGCCTCATGTCGCCACAAGTAAAACAAGCCCTCGACTACTGGGGCTGAAGACCCTGGAAACTCTGAAGTGGTAGTGCACTGATAGGTGCTAGTGGCACACTGTAGGACTGCTGATCAGAATACTATATCTGAGGACCACGGCTACCTGACGCACCATGAGAAACCTGGAGTGCCGACTGGAAAGGCCTAGGGTAATGTCCTCTACCATATGAATCTCTACTTCCAAACGAGGTACCACTGAATCTGCCTGAATGACAGGGCCTCTTATCCGACCCATGACCACCTCCCTGTGACAGGACCATCTCTACTCTCCTGGCCACATTGGCTGCCTCCTGGAAAGATATCTCACTTCCAGTCTCCCTAGCCATCTGAAGATGAATCGGCTAAATAATACCATCAATAAACCTCCTCACCATCTCTCTCTCTCAGTAGGAAGTACGACATGAGCATGGCGAGCTAAGTCGATGAACCTGGTCTCATACTGGGTAATAGTTATAGAACCCTGTTGGAGGCGCTCAAACTGCCTCCGATAGGACTCTCTCTGAGTAATGGGGAGAAACTTCTCCAGAAATATATGTGTAAACTACTCCCAAGTCAAGGCTAGCGATCCGGCTGGTCTGGCAATACAAAAATCCCTCCACCAAGTCTTGGCGGATCCCGACAAGCGAAATGTAGCAAAATCGACCCCATTGGTCTCAACAATCCCCATGTTTTTGAGAACCTCGTGGCAGTGCTATAGATAATCCTGGGGATCCTCAGAAGAAGCACCACTGAAAGTAGTAGTGAAGAGCTTGGTAAACCTATCCAGCCTCCATAAAGCATCGGCAGACATAGCCACTCCATCGTCGGTCTGAGCTACGGCTGAACTGGTCCAACTGGCTGAACCGCTGGAGTCTGAATCTGGGGAGCTACCTGCTCCGGAGTGCGAGTAGCAGGAGTCTGGGCCCCTCCTCCAGCCTGGGGGACGGCTGGTGCTACAGGAAGTAAGCCTGCCCGGGTGACACTTTCCATGAGGCCCACTAATCAGACCAGAGCATCCTGAAGAATTGGGGTAGCTATAAACCCCTTTGGGACCTGAGCTGGGCCTACCGGAACTGCTGGGCCCGGAACCTCGTCATCAAAATCAATCTGAGGCTCCGCCACTGGGGCTGCTGCTCGGGGCTGAGCTCTGCCCCTACCTCAACCCTCTGGTACGACCTCAGCCTCGCCCTCTACCCCTCGTGGGAGCTGCTGCTGGAGGCTCAGGCGGCTGAGCGGTGGATGAGGAAGCGCGTTTTCTCACCATATGCGAAAGAACAGAGTAGAAAGGCACTTAGTATTGAGAAGCAAAACCACACGATAAGAAAGAACAAATGTGAAGTTTTTCCTAACTCTGTAGCCTCTGAGGGATAAATACAGATGCCTCCATACCGATCCCTCAGACTCTGCTGAGCTTGTCCGTGAATTGTGAGACCTTTGTAACCTAGAGCTCTAATACCAACTTGTCACGACCCGGATTTCCCACTCTCGGGAGTCGTGATGGCACCTACTCATAAAAGCTAGGCATGCCATGAAATTTAGAAAATTCTTTACTTCTTTGTTTTAATCCTTTTAACAATTTGCTTTAACAGGTGATAAACATTTAAATAATAGCGGAATATGAGATTTAGCGGAAGACTTAAACAAAATAAACCCAAATAATACGGAAATCAACATATGCCTCTACCCATAAACTGGTGTCACAACATTCACGGACTATCTATGATTACTACATGAAAACGTTTGAAAGAAGGAACACTGTCTCTCTCGGAAACATCTAAATGGATAGAAGAGACGCCGGGCATGCGAATGCCTGCATGATACCGAGACGGCTACCTCGGTGTCTCGGTGGACTGAAGGCTGGCTCCCCTACCGCTGCCGACCAAGCACTGCTCCTGTATCTGCACATAAGTGCAGAGTGTAGCATCAGCACAACCGACCCCATGTGTTGGTAAGTGTCTGGCCTAACCCCGGCGAGGTAGTGACGAGGCTAGGACCAGACTTCCAAATAAACATGTGCAGTTATATCAAGAGAATTACAAGGGAATCAAAATCCAACCACTAACAAGAATAAGGAAAACAAATGCAGATTTCACTTTCTTTTCACATCTTGTTGCAGGCGTGCAACCTGATCCCGTTTTCTGTATCTTGTGGCAGGCGTGCCACCTGCTCCCATTTCATTATCTCATGGCAGGCGTTCCACCCGCTCCCATTTCATTTATCTCGTGGTAGGCATACCACCCGTCATTTTATTATATCTTGTGGTAGGCGTACCACCTGCTCTCATTCTATTATATATTGTGGTAGGCATACCACCCGCTCCCATTTTATTATATCTTGTGGTAGGCGTACCACCCGTTCCCAGTTACAAGCCAACAATAATCACAAGGAATCCCGACAAGGGAACAAGAGTAATATAACAACTTCCCGGCAAGGAAACAATGATATTTCAACAGCATCCTGGTAAGGGAACAATACTATCAAAACAAACATCCCGACAAGGGATCATTAATATCAAATGAACATCTCGGCAAGGGAACAATGATGATAATAACATAGGAAGCGCAATAAACCACAACGGAGTCATAACAATTATAATACAAGACTCACGGTCATGCTTGACACCAACGTATAGATACTCGTCACCATGCCTATACGCCGTACTCCACAATTAACATGTAGCAAATAAGACACAACTCTTAATCCCTCAAGCTAAGGTAGACCAAACACTTACCTTGATGCCTCGAACACAACTCAAGTTTCAATTATAGCTTTACGCCTTGATTCCTCCGCCAATTCACTCGTATCTAGCCACAAGTTACTTAATTACATCAATAAATGCTAAATGAATCAATTTGAATGCATGAAAATGAGTTTTCCAAAGTTTTACCCAAAAAGTCAAAATCGCCCCTGGGCCCACGTGGTCAAAACCCAAGGTTCGAACCAAAATCTGATTACCTATTCCCCCACGAGCTCAAATATGTAATTTATTTTGAAATCAGACCTCAAATCATGGTCCAAATAGCCATTTTTTGAAAAACCTAGGTTCTACCCAAAACACCCAATTTCCCCCATGGAAATCATTGATTTGAAGTTGAAATCATGTTAATGATTGAAGAAAACTAGTTAAAAACGACTTACAATTGATTTGGAGAAGAAAGGTTATTTGAAAAATCACCTCTTATGTTTTTGGGGTCTTAAAAAAATGAAAAATAACTGAAAATCCTGTCTAAATATACTGCCCTCAGATGCCCTATGCGGACCGCACAAGCTTCTGTGTTTTGCAGTGACATGTCTTAATATTTTGACCATAACTTTTCCTACAGATGTCCAAATTGTGATTTCTTTACCTTTCTGGAAACTAGACACGAATTGATACAACTTTTGTTTTTGAATCATTTCAACATTCCTTGTAAATCAAAAGATATAGGCTTCTGAAGTCGGACTAGTGAATTGCTCTTCACCACGGACCGCACAAGCCCTCAGCGCGGTCCGCACAAAATCCAGTGCGGCTGCACAAGCCCCTCCGTGGCAGCATTCCTTTTTGTGTGGACCGCACTAGTCAGTTCAGAGGCCTTCCACCTCTTTGAACCTGCAACACCTATGTTTTTAAGCCTAAGACATCCCAGAACCTACCTGAAACTCACCCGAGCCCTCGGAGCTCCAAATCAAGTGTACACAAAACCTCAAAAATATCCTACGGACTTATTCGTGTAATCAAATCATCAAAATAACATCATGAACATCAAATTAAATCTCGAGATCAATGAAATTTTCTAAAAACTTCTTCAAACATCAATTTTGCAATTTAAGTCTGAATCATGTCAAATGATATCCGTTTTCACCAAATTCCACATAAACGTCTTAAATCATATATAAGACTTGTACCGGGTGCAGGAACCAAAATAAGGGTCTGATACCATCATGTTCTAAGCAAATTTCATTTTAAATTTCTTTAAACAATTTTAGAAAACAATTTTTCTTTAAAAATTCATTTCTCGGGCTTGGGACCTCGGAATCCGATTCCAGGCATATGCCCAAGTCCCATATTTTTCTACGGACCCTACGGGACCGTCAAATTACGGGTCTGGGTCCGTTTACCCAAAGTATTGACCGAAGTCAAATTTATTCATTTTATAGTCAAAATTTATCATTTTTCATAGATTTTCACATTTAAGCTTTCCGGCTACGCGCTCGGACTGCGCATGCAAATCGAGGTGGTGCTAAGGAAGGTTTTAAGGCCTCATAATGTAGAATTTCATTGCAACAAAAGTGATGACCTTTTGGGTCATCACAGATATTCTTTTGCATTTGTTGGAGCAGAGCCATCATTGAGAGACAACAATTATGAAGTAGGCAGTAGATGTCACGACCCTAACCCCGGACCCGATCGTGATGACGCCTCTCGTGTAGACAAGGCCAGCCAGTCCAACCAAACTCAACTTTTAAAGTAGTTAGCAACATAAAAATAATCTAGACATGATTTAACAATACTGAATAGCGGAAATATCGATAACAATGCGAAAAATCCAACCCGACGCAGCCCTAACTGGGGTGTCACAAGTCACGAACATCTCTAAACCATAATACTAATCTGCTAAAGTCATAAACTACTACAATTATTTAAAAGGAAACAGAAATGATAGAGAAGTAGAGACATGGGGTTGCGGACGTCAACAACTACCTCGTAGTCTCTGAACACCGCTTGGAACTGGAGGAATCAACACTCAGGAGCGGTACCAGCTACGTCTGAATCTGCACACAGGGTGCCGGGAGTAAAGTGAGTACTCCAACTCAGTGAGTAACAAATGTAAATAACGACTGAAAGTAGGAAAACACATAAAACACAAGGCATTCTATACTGAAGTAGTAAAAATAACTTAAAAATAGTAAAGCAAGTAATTGACAGGCAAGTAAACAAATAGAAGTTTGCCCCTCGGGCACAGTATCAACAAATCCGCCCCTCGGGCAACATCTCAGAACAGTACCAGCCCCTCGAGCTCAATCTCAGAACAATATCAGACCCTCGGGCTCAATCTCACATCACAATGGGTACCCGCGCTCACTGGGTATATACAGACTCCGAGAGGGGCCCCTTACGGCCCAAGCGCAATATCAAGTCATCTCGTGGCATCAAATGAAGGCCCTCGGCCTCATATCAATCAAGCCACCTCGTGGCATATATATGTATCTCAGGCCCTCAGCCTCATTTCAATATCAGTGTATCCTCACAACTAGGCCCTCGGCCTTACTCAGTCCAAAAATCATCACAATCCCCTCGGACAATAGTAAAATAGTATTTCTCAGCCCAAAACATCATTTAAAAATATCATTTAAGTCTCAAAACAGAGTAAAAATGGCTGAGTAGTAAAACAGTGGAAAATAACATGACTAAGTTCAAGTAATAAGTCAAAACAGTGAGGAAATAGTAATAAAAATCCCCGAAGGATTCAAATAGTTGGCACGAAACCCAAATATCTCAATCAGCCCAAATCATGATGATAACAAATAAGTTTCAGTCAAATACGCGGTAAAATCATCAATCAGGATGGACCAAGTCACAATCCCCAATAGTGCACAACCCCACGCTCATCATCAAGCGTGTGTATCACCTCAATATAGCACTACGATGTGCAATCCGGGGTTTCAAACCCTCAGAGCATCATTTACAATCATTACTCACCTCGAACCGGCTAAATCTCTAACTCGTGATGCCTTTGCCCTCGAATCGGCCTCCATGTGCATCGAATCAATCCAAAATCAGAACGAATACGTCACAATATGATAAGGAAACAAAGCCCAAGCGAAAACAATCGAAAAATACAAAAAATCCCGAAATTGGCCAAAACTCGAGCCCCGGGCCCACTCCTTAAAATTCAGAAATTTTCACATCAACGAGTTCCTTATCTCACCACGAGTTCATACATATCAACAACATCAAAATCGGAGTCCAAATGACCCCTCAAATCCCCATTTAAAGCCATCTTAGACTCAAGCCCTAACCATCTATTTTTAGCCCTTTAATTCCTTTAATTTCAGTCTTAATTCATAAAATATTACCATAGAAGTGCGTTTTAGGTCTAAAATCCTTACCTTAACGAAGTTCCCTTGAAATCTCCCTTCAAAATCGTCCAAAAGTTCCCAAGCCGAGGTCCAAAAATGGTGAAATAACCTAATTTCGCGAAATGGTCTAACTTATATGTTCTGCCCAGGCATACCCGCATCCGCGGTCCAAAATCCGCTTCTACGGTACCACATTTACGGTTAACACTCCGCTTCTACGGAAATCACTAAAGTCGGCCACTGCCGTATCTGCGATCCTTCTTTTGCATTTGCGGCTCCGCAGATGTGGCCCCCACAACCGCATTTGCGGCTTCTCCCTCGTATCTGCAGCGCCGCACCTGCGGGCCCCAAACCACAGGTGCAAAATCTCTAGAAGCAACAAATTTTCTGCAATCTCCCAAGTTTCAAATCTTCCCGTTAACCATCCGAAATCACCCCGAGGCCCCCCGGGACCTCAACCAAAAGCACACACATAATCCAATACCTTATTCAAACTTATTCCAATCATCAAAACACCTCAAACAACATCGAATCTACCAAATCACATCGGATTCAAGCCTAAGTTTCAAAAATGTTCCGAAATACGCTTTTGATCAAAAACCCAACCAAACCACGTCTGAATGACCTGAAATTTTACGCACACATCTCAAATGACATGACGAAGCTACTTCAACTCTCGGAATTCCATTCCGACCCTTATATCAAAATCTCACCTAACAACCGGAAATCGCTAAAATATCAACTTCGCCAATTCAAGCCTAATTCTATTCCAAACCTCCAAAACTCATTTCGATCATGCTCCTAATTCACAAATCACCTCCCAAAGCTAACCGAACCATCGGAACTCACTTTCGAGCCTTCTAACACATAAGTGAACATCCGGTTGACTTTTCCAACTTAAGCCTTCTTAAAAGAGACTAAGTGTCTCAAACTTCACCAAACTCATTCTGGACTCGAGCCGACCACCCCGATACCACAAAAATACGGATAAAGAAGCATAAAGAAGCTGAAATGGGGGAAACAGAGCGGTAACTCATGAGACGACTGGCCGGGTCGTCACATTCTTCCCAACTTAAACAAACGTTCGTCCTCGAACGAGTCAAGAAACGTACCTGAAGCCTTAAACAGGTGACGATATCTACTCCGCATCTCCCGCTAGGTCTCCCAAGTAGCCTCCTCCACAGGCCGACCTCTCCACTGCAATTTCACTGAAGCTATATCCTTTGACCTCAACTTCCAAACCTGACGACCCAAAATAGCTACTGGCTCCACATCATAGGTCAAATCATCATCCAACTAAACCGTGCTGAAATCCAGAACATAAGATGGATCCCCAGTATACTTTCGGAGCATAGAAACATGAAATACCAGATGCACACTCGACAAGCTGGGTAGCAAAGCAAGCTCATAAACCACCTCCCAATCCTCTGAAGCACCTCAAAAGGCCCAATAAACCGAGGACTCAATTTCACTTTCTTCCCAAATCTCATAACACCTTTTATGGGTGAAACCTTCAACAGAACCTTCTCGCCAACCATGTAAGACACATTCCGAACCTTCCTATAAGCATAACTCTTTTGCCTTGACTGCACTGTACGAAGCTTCTCCTGAATCACCTTTACTTTCTCCAAGGCATCCTACACCAAATCAGTCCCCAATAGCCTAGCCTCACCGGGCTCGAACCAACCAACTGGAGATCTACACCGCCTCTTATACAAAGCCTCATATGGAGCCATCTAAATAATCGACTGGTAGCTATTATTATAGGCAAACTCTGCAAGCGGTAGAAACTCATCCCATGATCCTTCGAAATCAATGACATAAGCACGCAACATGTCCTCCAATATCTGAATAGTACGCTCGGACTGCCCGTCCGTCTAAGGATGAAAAACTGTGCTCAACTCTACCTGAGTACCCAACTCTCTCTGCACGACCCTCCAAAACTGCAAAGTAAACTGAGTACCTCTATCTGAAATGATGGAAACTAGGACACCATGCAAGCGAACAATCTCTCGGATATAGATCCCTGCCAACCGCTCTGAAGAATAGGTAGTACACACAGAAATGAAGTACGCGGACTTGTCAGCCGATCCACAATCACCCAAATAGCATCGAACTTCTTCAAAGTCTGTGGAAGTCCAACAACAAAGTCCATAGTGATTCTCTCCCACTTCCACTCAGGAATATCCATCTGCTGTAGCAAGCCACCCGGTCTCTGATGCTCACATTTACCTGCTGACAATTGAGACACTGAGATACAAATCCCACAATATCTTTCTTCATTCTTCTCCACTAATAGTGCTGCCTCAAATCCTGATACATCTTCGTGGCACCTGGATGAATGGAATACCGCGAGCTATGGGCCTCCTCCAGAATCAACTCCCGAAGCCCATCCATATTGGGCACGCAAATATGGCCCTGCATCCTCAACACCCCATCATTGTCGATGGTCACATCTCTGGAATCATCATAATGAACTCTATCCTTAAGGACTAGCAAATGCGGGTCATCGTACTAGCGCTCTCTGATGCGATTATATAAGGAAGACCAAGATACCACACAAGCCAATACCCGACTGAGCTCCAAAATATCTAATCTCACAAACCGATTGGCCAAGGCCTGAACATCAACTGCAATAGGTCTCTCCCCAACTAGAATATATGCCAAACTCCCCATACTCACTGTCTTTCGGCTCAAAGCATCAGCCACCACATTGGCCTTTTCCGGATGGTACAATATAGTGATATCATAATCCTTAAGCAACTCCAACCATCTTCGCTGCCTCAAATTAAGATCCTTTTGCTTGAACAAATGCTGAAGACTGCGATGATCAGTGAACACCTCACAGGATACGCCATACAAGTAGTGCCTGCAAATCTTCAATGCATGAACTATGGCAGCCAACCCCAAATCATGAATGGGGTAGTTCTTCTCGTGGGGCTTTAACTGACCAGAAGCATAAGCAATAACTTTACCCTTCTGCATCAACACACAACCAATCCCAAATCTTGAAGCATCACAATACACGGTATATGAACCTAAAGCTGATGGCAAAACCAACACTAGAGCTGTGGTCAAGGCTGTTTTGAGCTTCTGAGAGCTTTCCTCACACTCGTCCGACCATACAAATGGATCACCTTTCTGAGTCAACTTGGTCAAGGGCGATGTGATAGATGAGAATCCATGGACAAACCAGCGATAATAGCTTGCCAAACCAAGAAAGCTACGAATCTCTATGGCTGAGGATGGTCTAGGCTAGCTCTGAACCGCCTCTATCTTCTTTGGATCAACCTGAATACCCTCGCTGGACAACACGTGCCCCAAGAAAGTCACGGAACCAAGCCAAAACTCACTCTTGGAGAATTTTGCATAAAGCGTCTCCTCCCTCAATCTCTGCAATACAACTCTCAAATGCTCCGACGCGAATACACTAGAATATCATCTATGAAGACTATGACGAATGAATCGAGATAAGGCTAAAACACGATGTTCATCAAATGCATGAACGCTGCTGGGGCATTGGTCAGCCCAAAAGACATCACCAAGAACTCATAGTGACCGTATCGGGTCCTGAAAGCCGTCTTAAAAATATCCGAATCCCTGATCTTCAACTGGTGGTAACCCGAACGGAGATCAATCTTGGAGAACACTCTCGCTCCCTGAAGTTTATCAAATAAATCATCAATGCGAGGCAAAGTATACTTGTTCTTAATTGTTACCTTATTCAATTGCCTATAATCAATGCACATTCTCATTGTGTCATCCTTCTTCTTCATAAATAGAACCGGCGCACCCCAAGGTGACACACTAGGACGAATGAACCCCTTATCTAGGAGCTCCTGAAGCTGCTCCTTCAATTCTTTCAACTCCGCTGGTGCCATACGATACAGCGAAATAGAAATTGTCTGAGTGTCCGGCACCATATCAATACTAAAATCAATATCCCTGTCCGGTGGCATGCCCCATAGGTCTGCAGGAAACACATCGAGAAAATCCCTCACAACTGGAATAGAATCAATACTGGGAGTCTTAGCTCCGACATCCCTCACAAACACTAGGTATGAAAGACAACACATCCCAACCATACACTGGGCTCTCAAGAAAGAGATCACTCTACTAGGAACATAATCAGTCACACCTCGCCACTCAATCCGTGGCACACCCGGCATAGCCAATGCGACTATCTTAGCATGACAATCCAGAATAGCACGACACAGAGATAACCAATCCATGCCCAAAATGACATCAAAATCCACCATGCTCAATAGTAATAGATCCACTCGGGTCTCTAGACCCCTAATAGTCACCTCACATGATCGGTACACACGGTCTACAATAATAGTATCGCCCACCAGGGTAGATACATGAACAGGTAAAGCAAGAAGCTCCCGGGGCGTACCTAAATAACGAGCAAAGTATGATGACACATAAGAAAAAGTGGAATCGGGATCAAATAATACAGAGGCATCTCTGTGGCAGACTGAAACAATACCTGTAATGACAGCATCTGAAGCACTAGCATCAGATCTGCTTGGGATGGCATAGAAACGGGCCTGACCGCCCCCTGATCGACCTCCCCCTCTGGGGCGACCCCTAGTTGACTAACCTCCACCCCTAGCTGGCTGAGCGGGTGGTGGTGAAGAAACTGGCACTGAAGTAGAAGATTGACTCTTCTGCTAGGACGAACTAGCAATACGATGAGGATACTGCCTCCACATGTGGCCCATCTCACCACACTCATAACAACTCCTAGGTGCTGGAGAAGGGGACTGAAAGGAACCCCTCGCACCGAAGTGACTAGCTGATGCACTCGGCATAGAAGAACCTTGAACCAATGGGGCACGAGATGAACTCTGAGCTGGAAGGGCGCTGAGTGAGGGCTAGCCCTGCTGAGATCCATGATAACCATGACCCGAAGATGCCCTCCGATAACCTGGGTGAGCTGACTGAGCAAGCCTGAATGAACGTCCTCTGTTGTTCTAGAACTGGCCCCTCGAAGGAGCACCACTATAGCTACCAGATCCTCGAGGTCTCTTGGCCTCCCTCTCCTCTCGCTCCTAACGGCGAATAGTCTCAATCTCACAGGCGATATAAACAACCTCCTCGAAGGTAGCACCATAAGAATACGGAGGTGATAAGTAAGACCATCAACAAATCTCCTGATCCTCTCTCGATCTGTCAGAACCATCCAGATGGCATGACGAGCCACCTCAGAAAACCTCAACTCATACTGTGACACAGTCATATCCCCCTATCGCAACCACTCAAACTGTCTACGCAGCTCCTCTCTGTGGGACTGCGGTACAAACTTCTCCAGGAAGAGAACGAAGAATTGTTTCCAAGTAAGGGGTGCTGCACCAACAGGCCTACGCCTCTCAAAATCCTCCCACCAAGTATAAACAGCTCCTAAAAATTGATAGGTAGTGAAAGCGACCCCGCTGGTCTCCAGAATACCGGTAGTACGAAGCATCCTTTAACACTTATCCAAAAAGCCCTGGGCATCCTCGCCCTCTACGCTACTGAAGGTCGGAGGCTGTAATCTACCAAACCTCTCCAATATATGCTGCTCATCCTCCGGCGTAACAGGAACCACATAGTCCTGAGCAGCTATGACCGGCTGGGCTGGATGCGCCCTCGGCGTCTGAAGTCCCTGCACTACCTGCTCAGGTGTGCGAGCGACGAGAGTCTGATTGCCTCCCCGGGCCTGTGAAGTAGCTGTGGCTGTAGTGGCTGAAACTGCCTGAGCCAGGCCAGTGCAAACTGATAAGATTTATGGCAAGGTTTCCTGAAGACCCAGAATCATGATGGGCATAGCTGGTGCCTGAACTGGTGCTGCTGGAGCCTGATCCTGAGCTGGGGCAGCTAGTGGATCAACAGGTGCTGTCCTTGCTACTCTGCCTCTGCCACGACCGCGTCCTCGGCCTCTGGTGGTCTCAACTGGTGGCACTGGTGGTCATCCACCCCGTTCGGTAGCACGTGTCCTCACCATCTATGAGAGAACGGAAAAACAGAAGTTTAGTACTCGGATCAACAAGTTCACACGACAAGAATTTCAAGAATATGAAGTTTTTTTCTAAAGCTTCTGCAGCCTCTTGAGGATAAATACAAACGTCTCCATACCGATCCACGAGATTCTACTAAACCTGCTCATGACTCGTGAGACCTATGTAACCTAGGCTCTAATACCAACTTGTCACGACCCTAATCCGGAACCCGATCGTGATGGCGTCGCTCGTGAAGACAAGGCCAGCCAGTCCAACCCAACTCAATTTTTAAAACAGTTAATCAACATAAAAATAGTCTAAACATGATTTAACAATACTGAATAGTAGAAATATCGATAATACTGCGAAAAATCCAACTCGACACAGCCCTAATCGGAGTGTCACAAGTCAAGAGTATCTCTAAACCATAATACTAGTCTGCTAAAGTCATAAACTACTACAAGTGTTTGAAAGGAAACAGAAATGGTAGAGAAGTAGAGACATGGGGTTGCGGACGTCAACAACTACCTCGTAGTCTCCGAACACCGCTTGGAACTGGATGAATCATCACTCAAGAGCGGTACCAGCTACGTCTGAATCTGCACACAGGGTGCCCGGAGTAAAGTGAGTACTCCAACTCAGTGAGTAACAAATGTAAATAACGATTGAAAGTAGGAAAACACGTAAAACACAAGGCATTCTATACTGAAGTAGTAAAAATCACTTAAAAATAGTAAAACAAGTAATTGACAGGTAAGTAAACAAATAGAAGTTTGCCTCTCGGGTACAATATCAACAAATCTGCCCCTTGGGCAACATCTCAGAATAGTACCAGCCCCTCGGGCTCAATCTCAGAACAATATTAGCCCCTCAGGCTCAATCTCATATGACAATGGGTACCCGCGCTCACTGGGAGTTTACAGACTCCGGGAGGGGCCCCTTACGGCCCAAGCGCAATATCAACCCATCTCGTGGCATCAAATCTAGGCCCTCGGCCTCATATCAATCAAGCCACCTCGTGGCATATATATGTATCTTAGGCCCTCGGCCTCATATCAGTATCAGTGTATCCTCACAACTAGGACCTCGACCTTACTCAGTCCAAAAATCATCACAATCCCCTAGGGCAATAGCAAAACAGTATTTCTCAGCCCAAAACATCATTTAAAAATATCATTTACGTCTCAAAATAGAGTAAAAAAGGCTGAGTAGTAAAACAGTGGAAAATAACATGACTGAGTTCAAGTAATAAGTCAAAACAATAAGAAAATAGTAATAAAATCCCCGAAGGATTCAAATAGTTGGCACGAAGCCCAAATATGACAATCAGCCCACATGATGATAGCAAATAAGTTTCAGTCAAATACGCGATAAAATCATCAATCGGGATGGACCAAGTCACAATCCCCAATAGTGCACGACCCCACGCTCATCATCAAGTGTGTGTCTCACCTCAATATAGCACTACGATGTGCAATCCGGGGTTTCAAACCCTCAGAGCATCATTTACAATCATTACTCACCTCGAACTGGTTAAATCTCTAACTCGTGATGCCTTTGCCCCTCGAATCGGCCACCACGCACGTCGAATCTATCCAAAATCAAAACGAATACGTCACAATATGCTAAGGGAACAAAGTTTAAGCGAAAACAATTGAAAAATACCAAAAATCCCGAAATTGGCCAAAACCCGAGCCCTGAGCCCACTTCTCAAAATTCAGAAATTTTCACATCAATAGGTTTCTTATCTCCCACGAATTCATACGTATCAACAACATCAAAATCGGAGTCCAAATGACCCCTCAAATCCCCATTTAAAGCCCTCTTAGACTCAAGCCCTAACCATCCATTTTTAGCCTTTTAATTCCTTTAATTTCTGTCTTAATTCATGAAATGTTACCATAGAAGTGCGTTATAGGTCCAAAATCCTTACCTTAACAAAGTTCCCTTGAAATCTCCCCTCAAAATCGTCCAAAAGTTCCCAAGCCGAGGTCAATAAATGGTGAAATACCCAATTTCACGAAATGGTCTAACTTATATGTTCTGCTCAGGCATACCCGCATATGCGGTCCAAAATCCGCTTCTGCAGTACCGCATTTGCGGTTAACACTCCGCTTCTGCGGAAATCACTAAAGTCGGCCACTGCCGCATCTGCGATCCTTCTTCCACATTTGCGGTTCCGCAGATGCGTCCCCCACAACTGCATTTGCGGTTTCCTGATAATCCCCTCCAAAACCGCTTCTGCGACTTCTCCCTCGCATCTGCAGCGCCGCACCTACGGGCCCCAAACCACAGGTGCAAAAACACCAGAAGCAGCAAATTTTCTACAATCTCCCAAGTTTCAAATCTTCCCATTAACCATCCGAAATCACCTCGAAGCCCCCGGAACCTCAACCAAAAGCACACATATAACCCAATAGATTATTCAAACTTGTCCCAATCATCAAAACACCTCAAACAACATCAAATCTACCAAATTACATCGGATTCAAGCCTAAGTTTCAAAAATCTTCCAAAATATGCTTTTGATCAAAAATCCAACCAACCACGTCCGACTTACCTGAAATTTTACACACACATCCCAATGACACGATGAAGCTTCTACAACTCTCAAAATTCCATTCCAACCCCTATCAAAATCTCGCCTAACAACCAGAAATCGCCAAAATATCAACTTCCCCAATTCAAGCCTAATTCTACTCCGAACCTCCAAAACCCATTCCGATCACGCTCCTAATTCACAAATCACCTCCCGAAGCTAACCGAACCATTAGAACTCACTTCCAAGCCAAAGTCAATATCCAGTTGACTTTTCCAACTTAAGCCTTCTTAAAAGAGACTAAGTGTCTCAAACTTCACCAAACTCATTCCATACTCGATCCGACCAACTCGATACCACAAAAACACAGATAACGAAACATAAAGAAGCTGAAATGGGGGAAACGGAGTGATAACTCATGAGACGACCAGCCGAGTCATCACAGTAAAGTAGACACCCCTTTACTATCTAACATGTTGTGGAATTCTAATATATCAGATATATATTTGTGTTGCGTCAGAAGTAAGCCACCATAGTACAAAGTAACTTCTACACCGAGGAAGTAGTGTAGGCTACCCAAATCTTTGGGAGAAAACCGAGAGGCCAATATAGTAATAATAGACTGAACAACAGACCTCGAGTTATCTGTGATAATAATATCGTCTACATACACTAGAAGAAATAGCAGAGAGTCACCACAATGATAGATGAACAAAGAGTTATCAGAATAAGCATTAGTAAAACCACACGAAAGAAAGTAAGAATGAAGCTCCAAATACCAAGCACCAGGAGCTTGGAGTAGACCCTAAATAGCTTTTTTAAAGATGCAGACATGATTTAGAAATTGAGAATCCAAAAAGCCTTGATTTGTTTCATAAAAATAGTGTCATGCAAAGTATCTTATAAAAAGGCATTGTTGATGTCCAACTGGTGGATAGGCCAACCAAAGGTGACGGCGATAGAGATAATAACACGGACAATGGTATGTTTTTCTACGGGGCTAAATGTAGAATCGAAGTCAAGACCTGGTTGTTGGGTATATCTTTTGGTGACAAGGTGCACTTTATAGCGCTCCACAGTGCTATCAGGATTGTGTTTGATTTTGAAGATCCATTTGCATCCAATGACATTATGATGAGGGGATGGGGGTATCAAAGATCAAGTTTGATTGCGTTGTAGAGCATCAAACTCTACTTGCATTGCATTATGCCAGTACGGATGTTGGCAAGCTTGACGATATGAACTAGGAGCTAATGGAAGAGGAGATGATCATGTTGTGGCTAAATAATCAAAGACCTCTTTTGGTTTGAAAATATTATTCATTGACTGTATTACTGGTCGATTTTGGTTGGGTGATAAAGCAGACTAGTTAGTTGACATTGGTGGAGTTGTGGTTATTTGAGAGAAGTGGCTTGGGGATGAGTTGAGTATTGAGGTTGAGATGGGCAGGTGAAGTTTCTAGTAGTGTTAATAGTAAGTGTTAAAATAAGTTGTGCAGGGAGTGAAGCAGGTAAAGGAGAAGAGAAAGGTGAAGTAGTTACCTGGGATGGTGATACAAAAGGATCATCACTGATCAAGGCAGAGTAATGGGAATCTATGTTCATCGGTGCCATTTGTATTTCATCAGATAAGAGATCTTTGGAAGGAGTTTGAACTTCTCCAATAGGTGGAAAAAATTCTACAGGATGAGTTACTCAGGGATCTAGTTGTGTAGTATTGATACGAGGTAGAGTATTTTCATAGTTTTTGAAGGGGAATGCCGACTCTACAAAAATGACATAGCGAGAAGAGTAAAATTTCTTATTTTGAGGATTGTACCAAATGTAACTTCTTGACATTTTTTCATACCCCATAAATACACATGGTTTTAGTTTATTCTCTAACTTGTGACTTGTGTATGACCTAAGCCATGGATAGCATAAACAACTGAAGACGCTGAGTTTTGAATAGTTGGGAGCAATGTTAAATAATGTTTGATAAAATGAGTTATTTTTTAGAATCAATGAGGCCATGTGATTTGATAAGGTGAATTATTTTTGAGAATCAGTGAGAGCATGTGATTGATTAAGTACATGGCTGCTTGACATGCTAGTGACCAAAAATGAAGTGGAACAGATGCATGGTGTAGCAGAGTAAGAGCCGTCTCTTTGATATGACGATGATTTCGTTCAGCCATTCCACTATGTTGGGGGAGTTTCGGTGGGCAGGTGAAATGTTGAATGCCTAAGCAATTAAGTAAAGAATATAGGCCAATATATTCACCACCACCATCATTATAGACAGAACAAATTGATGTATTAAAGTATCGTTCAACATGTTTTTCAAAGTTATCAAAGATGGCCATGATATTCGATTTTTGTTTTACTGTGAAAAGCCAAGAATACTTCGTAAAGTGGTCAACAAAATTAATGTAGTAGCGAGACTTATCAAAGGAAGGAATAGGAGAGTGCCCCAACACATTTGAATACAAAATGTCAAGAGGTCTAACACTTTGCAAAGTATTTATTCCAAATGAGAGACAATGACTCTTATTACATAAGCAAGAATCACAAAATGTAAAAGGCTTGGATATAGACACCGGAAGGTTCAACAGCGAGACCATTGACTTTGCGAGCGAGGTTCAGGATGACCAAAACAAGCATGCCACAAATGTCGTGGTGGATGACTAGTTGACGTTGCAAACTGAGTGGAAGGTGGTGACTATTTTGCGACACAGTCAATTGATGGCTATTCATATAGATCCCCATTATTATGGCCTTGAAAAATTGATGCCCCCGTTCTCAGATCTTTCGCAACAAAAGAATATGGAAAGAATTCAATAAAGGAATTATTTTGTCTACAAAACTTGGCTGCTGAAATAAGATTTTTTCTTATGTGAGGTGCACACAGGACATTAAGCACAAAGGAATTAAAATTGGAATTTGAGAGAGTGGTGTTTCCTATATGTGAAATAGGAATACCATTACCATCACCAATGATGATCTCGTCTGTGCTAGTGAAAGTTGATGCAGACATGAGGTTTTATGGATCATTTGTCATGTTGTGTGACACTCCTGAGTCAATCACCCACCAGCTATTTGATATGTTGTTACGAGCAGCAAAATTAGCTTGCATTTCAATAGCAGAGTGAGATTTTGAGCGGCAAACTTTAGCTATATGACCAAATTAGTCGCAAATTTGACACTGAACTCAGTGATTGTTGGATTGTCACAAATTGTATCCATTCTGCTATCTGACTTGGTTACGTTTTTGGCTAAGAAAAGTCTGCTTTCTGGATTGAAACAAGCAAAGCTGAAAAGGTGTATCTATTGTTTAGCTGGCAAACAGAAAAGGGTTTCCTTTCATAGCCATCCTCCCTCAAGAAAGCCCAATTTATTGGAGCTAGTACACTCTGATTTGTGTGGTCCTTTTAAAGTAAAGTCAAAAGGTGGTGCACTTTACTTTGTGACCTCCATTGATGATCATTCTCGTAAGCTCTGGGTGTATCCTTTGAAATTTAAAGATCAATCACTTGGTGGATTTAAGGAATTTCAGGCCTTAGCTGAGAGACAGACGGGAAAGAAATTAAAATGTATTCGCACTGACAATAGTGGTGAATATTGTGGTCCCTTTGATAAATATTGCAAGGAACAAGGAATTCGTCATCAGAAAACTCCACCCAAGATGCCTCAATTGAATGGTTTGGCAGAGAGGATGAATAGAACTCTAGTCAAGAGAGTTGGATGCTTACTTTCAGAGGCTAAACTTCCAAATACATTTTGGGCAGAAGCACTTAACACTATTGCCTATGTTATCAATTTGTCTCCTGTTGTTTCTTTGGATGGTGATGTCCCAGACAGAGTTTGGTTTGCCAAAGATGTTTCTTATGATCACCTTAGAGTTTTTGGGTGTAAAGCTTGTGTGCATGTTCCGAAAGATGAGAGATCGAAACCAGATGTCAAAACTAAGCAGAGCATCTTTATCGGTTATGGTCAAGATGAGTTTGGGTATCGTTTTTATGATTAAGTTAACAATAAACTTATTAGAAGTTGTGATGCAATATTCCTTGAAGACCAAACTATTGAAGATATTGACAAAGCTGAGAAGATAAATTCTTAGAGTAATGAGAGCTTAGTTGATATTGATCCAGTTTCAATTGCTAAGGTACCTATTGCACATGAAGGAACCCAAGACAATGATGGAGATAGTGATCAAGATCAAAATGATCATAATGGTGTATATGTTATGGATGCTTCAGTTGATGAAGTTGTGGCTGATCAGCAACCAATTCCTACTTAGATAACTATTTCGAGTGATCCTGAAACCTCTCTTAGAAGATCTACAAGGAGAAGCAAAAATCCATGCGCTATCCTCTTGATGAGTATTTACTTTTGACTAACATGGGAGAACCTAAGAATTATGATGAATCCATGCAAGATACTCACAAAGATCAGTGGATTGAAGTCATGGAAGATGAGATGAAGTCACTCCATGAGAATGGCACATATGAATTAGTGAATTGCCGAAAGGTAAGAGAGCTTTATCTAACAAATGGATATTCAGAATAAAGCAAGATAACCATACCTCTGTGCCTAGATATAAGGCAAGGTTATTTGTTAAAGGTTTTTGCCAGAAGAAGAGAGTTGACTTTGATGAAATTTTCTCCCCTATTGTGAAGATGTCTTCTATTCGGGTGGTTCTAGGCTTAGCCGCAAGTCTAGATTTAGAGGTTGAGAAGATTGATGTCACGACTGCTTTTCTTCGTGGTGATTTAGATGAGAAGATGTATATGGAGCAGCCTGAGGACTTCGTAGTCAAGCTTGCAGATAAGCATGCGTTTTGCAGAAAATTGGCAGGCATGAAGCCAGTCAATAGTTCCTCTATTTGAAGACACATTTGGCCCCTTGGTTGGAGGGGGAGTTTGTTGGGCTCATGCCCATGTTGTCCATCCAAAGACCCAATGGCCTAATCCTATTCTCTCTTGGTTTCCATTCCTATTCGGAATTGGATTCGATTTTTATTTCTATTTTGAGTGGGTTTTGTTTTTAAGAGAAAGCACCACTCATGATCTATAAATAGGACAACCTTGGAGAATTATTCTATGCTCATTGGTAGAAGTCTTTAAAAGACTTAAGCACATAAGAGTGGTTTTTGAGAGAGCTTTCATCAAGAGAGAAGAGAGAAGAAAAGTATTTATTTTTGCTGCAGATTTTTATTCCGACTAGACAACTTCAAATTGCGTTTTCTGATTCGTTAACCGTTGGATCAGGCTAAAATTTTGTCTGAGTATTCTAACATCTTGTATTTGATTTGAACGGTGGAGATCGGATTTGGAGGGTTGTAGCATCTGATTTCGAGCCTCTTGTCACACCTCATTTTTTCCTACAACCCCGGAAGGGTCCCAAGTCACCAGTTGAATCCCGAATCGAGAAAATATGACTCTGTTTAACAGTTCACGACCCAGAAATCCGAGTAAGGAATTCTGTTAACTCGAGAGAAGGTGTTAGGCATTCCCGAGTTCCGTGGTTCTAGGACGGTCGCTTAACTATTATATTTGGCTTAATTATCTGATTTTTAACAATTATGAACCTATGTGCAAATTTTAGTTTTAACCGATGTTATTCATTTTTTAGAGAGAATTGCAACGTTATTAAAATACGTCTCGAACCACGTCACATAAATGCACCCGTAATTTTTGACATATTTTTAACGTCGTTGAGATTTGGATTTGGGTCACATAAATGCGCACCCAAGTTTAGGGAAATCAGTTATTAAAATAACGCGCCTAAAAATGACTACGCGCTTGCAATTTGCGGGGGCCATGAAACTTTAATTAAACGGCACGCCTCGAATTCTAAGGATCAATACAGAATTAAAAAAAGAACCGCGCAATTGTGCTTTTTGTTTGGCACGGCACACCTCAAATTCATTAAAGCTTAATGGTTTCTAAACTAATTTATGAGGGGTATAATTTGTTTATGTTATTCAATAAGGCACCTCCTAACTAGTTAACAATCTAACTAATTAACACTAAAAAATTCAAAGGACCTTTTATGCCAAATTTAGACTCATGTTACAAGAACAAATAATTAAAAGACCCAATCCCCTTTCAAATTGGGCCCAAAAGGGAGCCCACTTACTTGTTGTGTATACTACTGAATCAGAGATTTTTGGTGACTTAAATCGCATTACATATGAGGCTCAACACTACAAATAAAGGCAGCTGTAGCGCTAGGACCCATGGTCGAGCCCCTGCGAGAACCCAAAGCTGCACACACACTCATTAGAATTAAACACCGATCCTATAGAGCTTACATAATAACAAGAACTATTATTGCCTATTTCTCAATGATTTTTAAGGTTTTTGGGGCCCAAGCTGAGCCCAAATCTAACAATGGAGAAGGAACTGTTATATGGAACCTAGATCAAATCCACCCCCCTCGCGATTTCATATTAATTCAACTATAGAGGTTGCAACCCAAACTTATTGTTCTAATTCAAGATGATATTCAATTAATACCAACAGCCCCGTATTTGAATTCTGATCACCCAAAAAGAGCAATTAGAAGCCGATTTGTTAACCTACTCTAGATCCAAAATTATTCTAAACTATCATGACCATATCACTTAAAATGACTACTGGGCCCAAACAAGCCCAAACGAAACTCATATTGAATTTCCAGTAACAACAAATAACCTCACAGCTTCAACCAATTCTTGTTCACCTAGGGTATTCTGGCTTCATGGTGGCCTTAAAAATATATGAATTATACTTGCTGGAATATCCAATGTAAAGAAACAATCAAACTTTAAGAATTTATGAGACAAAATCAAGTTTCATTCAAGATCTGATTGAACTCTAAGATGTTTATGTTTGCAGAATAGCAGGTTTGTATGAGAAAGACCAAAATATCATGTTATATCTTACCTCTATTGTAAGCAGATTTCTAGAGCAATTAAAGAGTGATAAAAAGCTAAACTAGAACTACTACAATATGAGTTGGACCAAATCAGCCAATGTACAACTTATGGCTACAAATACTTTCAACAACAAACCAAACAACCTCATTCATGAAATCAGTAGCCACCATACTCAGTTATGCATGCCAAAGATCAAAAGTGTGTACCTGGAAATGGAAAGATACAAACTATGGAGAATCACCAGTAGCAGTAGCAGATATCAACAACAATAACAGCAACAAACACAACCCAGACTTGGTAAATGAACCTAAGAGATTAACCCCAAAAGACCAACGGATCAGTAGTTTCAACAATTTTATCAGAAATTAACCAAAATATTTCGATGGAACAGTACTTTTCTTATTGATCCTTTGGGCAGTTTTGATCTCGGAATGTCTAAACTCTCACTCTCACAAATGTCTATATCTCAGTGTTTCTTTCCCCTTTATTCTCTAAATATCTCCCATTTTAAAGACCAATGTTAAACCCTTTTTATTCAAATTTTTTTCTCTTTTCAGCCTGTTTATTCCCTCCCATGTGCACCCCTTTAAACTTTTATCACTAGCCCATGTTGTCTCTGATTTCCCCACCTCTAAAGGTATTTAGAAGGGTGTCAGCCTTACTGCCATCTTCAATTTTTTAACCTACCCTATGTTTTTCTCTGAATTCCCACCTTTAAAGGTACTTAAGGGCTGTTACTTCCCACTACTGATCCTTTTTTTCAATTTTTAATTAAACCTCTATAGGTGTTGACAAACTGTCATGTCCACTACCAATCTCTTTGTTTCTTAATTAACTTGAACGAACTACATTACCCTTATGAGGACTATTCACATGTTAAGGTTTCAAAATAGATCCAAAAGATATGTAGAGATTTTGAAAATGAACTGACCTGAGTCAAACATACAAACATTTATAGAATCATGTAAACCAAAATTCAAATAGAAATTGCAAACAAATTATTGTATTTAACTAAGCAGTAACTTGACATGCAATGTTCACATTTGTTGTTCTCAGCAAATTAAGACACAAACAGACTGAAACTTCATATAATAAAAGGACAAGAACATGATAAGACCGTGAATTTTAGCCTATGGGAAAGGGATGAGGAGGAATATACATAAAAGAAAAACATTGAAAAACACAAAAACACTTACCAGAATCGAACCCTTTATTCTGCTCCAAAGATCTTCCTACTCTTTTGGTTGAGACGGGCTCTAATCGTATGTTTTTGTTCGATTTAAAACACACGATTGCAGCCTATTTCAACCTAAAAATCTTGAAATCCTTAATAAGCAGTGTTTTTGGGGACTCAAGGTTCAACTTTTCGATCTGAAATTCGAAAGGCTCTACGGTAATTCGAGGAAAACTATCATGGGATTTGGGACGAGAGAAGCCTGGTTGTTCAGGGGTGTGATTTTTGGGGTTGATTGGGTAAGCTAGAGTTTTTGACTGAATTTCGATTGAAGATTCAAGGCATTTGGTTATGATTCGAAGAGAGGTGTTTGGATATTTGGAATGGGGAGGTTGAGGGGGATCCGTGGTGTGAAGAAGGAGGTCATTAGAACCGGCGCCGCCAGGTTTAGGGCGGTGGAGAGGGGTGGCAGCTGCTAGGGTTTGGATTTAGGTCGTCTCTAAAGAGACGAAGGAGACTAGGTAGGGGCTTTAGGGGGAGCGGGGTGTGTTACACATATATATACAGGTTGTGGAATTGAATCCAAACCGTTGGATCAATTGAGATCAACAATGTGGATCAATTCACTTATGTAAAACGGGGTCGTTTTGGCCGGTTGGGGCATTGGGTCGGTTAGTGGGGTGGACGGGTCGGGTTGCGAGGATAATACTGGACTGTTCGATCGAATGAAACGAATGGTTCAGATCAACAAACATGAAACAGCGTCGTTTAATCGATGTTGGAGATGGACTGAACCGTTCAATCTAATGAGATCGACGGTTGAGACTTATCAGCTCTGAAACGACGTCGTTCGCTAAACTGGTGGTGGACCGGGTTTGGACTGGTTTTGGGCCTGGGAATTTAATTAAAACTGGTCCAATTCCTATTTCATTTTCTTTTATTTTCTTTTCTTTTCAATTTTCTTCCTAATAAAAATACAAACCCAAATTTAATTTAGACCAACTTATCTTAAAAATATTAATTAACTCTAAGTAGTAATTATCACAAAATAACTAAACCCCAAATTAAAAGAAAACATAAATTTCGACATTAATTACTAAAATGCAAAGAATATATTATTATTTTTTTTGAATTTTTACTTTTGCAAAACACCTAATTATTGATTAATTCAAAATAATGTCAAATTAAATCCTAAATGCAGATGCAACATATTTTTGTATTTTTTATTACTTTAACCAACGAACATGCACACACAAATGCAAATAATTACAGAAAATATCACGAAAATTCACAAAATTGCACACAAAAAGAAAGATTTATTTTATTTTGAATTTTTAGGAGTTGTTCGTGCGAGGCAAAAATCATGTGCTCACACCTCCAACAGCAATTTCGTTTTTGTGGATTCTCCTTTTTCTTCAATTGATTTGTTGTTGCTCTTGTTGCTCTTATTGCTATTATTGCTCCGTGTTTCGCACTTGTTGTGTAGCCAATTTAGAGAACTTTTGTAACCCTCTTATTGTTATAGTAGAGCTTTTTGGATCTTTGTGATCTCATGGTTTTTACCTTTGATTTGAAGGGTTTTCTATGTTAAAATTTGGTGTTCTTTATCTTCTTTATTTTTGGGTTTGCCTCTTCCTCGACACAACAACTGGTATCAGAGCCCAGGTTCAGCGAAACGAGTTTGGAGATGGCGGAGTGATGGTGTAGGGCGGTGCACACACAAGAAGAAGCTAGTTGCGGGCTTCGGTTGCCATAATACTCTAACAATGTGGGTGGCACACAGTGAATCTTGAAAATTGACCCATGAATCATGGTACTAGGCCACGTGGAACTTAGTTCGAGAGGGAGATTATTGGGTGTGCGAACAAAGTCCCACATTGGTAGCTGAAAAGATTGGGAGTCTACATATAAGGTGTAGGAATCTCTTAATGGTATGAGGTCTTTTGGGGAAAATCGTGTGGGCTTGGTCCAAAACGGACAATATCATACCATGTTAAGAGTATCTTTGGGCCGTTTTAGCCCAACAGCTTGAACCATCCGTTGAAGTAAGGAACTGTGGAGGACACAGTTCTATGCCATCTACATAACCCATGAGATCATATCCAATGAGGAGAGTGGAAAGTTGAGTTTTCCATGTCGAGAAATTGTGACTGTCGGTGAATTTGAGAGGTAGTTGGGATGCAGGATTAATGATGATTAGTTGATTTGGTTGAGGGGCACACACTACCACCAGTAGAAACAACAACAACAATAGCATATGAAGAGGGCATTGTTGCTGGTTTGGTTTAGAAAAGAACGGAAAAAAAGTGTTGCCAGAATCAGTTACTCGTTGGAGTCTTTGATGCTCTTGATATTATAAAGGAACACAAATAGATGTTGAAAGTGATACTTTTCCATTGCCTTTGCTGCGTACATCTATACAAGAGTTAGAATGCTGCTAAAACTAGGACTCTAATTGATAGAAATTTAAACTAACTGAATCACGTGGATAATGAGAAGTTGTTATGATTTTGAATCCCTTTATCAAAACTGTAGTTAAATGTTCTTTTAACATTCAATATTCGGAAGTCATTGGCAAGGGCAGAGCTAGAAGGGTAATTACGGGTTCTGTCGAGCTCAATAACATTAATCCAAACTCTATACATGTATTAAGAAATTCATTAAATTTGTACAGTAATAAGTTCTAACGATTAATGTCACTATCCTAGAATTTAGAACCCATAAAATTCAAATTATGACTCTGCATATGTCCCTGTCATTGGCCACACAAAATCGAATTTCCGTTGCGTAGAGATTTTTAATGCGAAGTACTCTCTACCAGGAAATTTTCATTCCTAAAGCTCAAATCTGAAACCTTTAATTTATGAGTGGAGATTGCATGTAACGACCCTGCTGGTCGTTTCATGAGTTACCGCTCTGTTTCCCCCATTTATGCTTCCTTGTGTGTTGTTTAGTTGTATTTCATCATATCGTATTGGTGGTGTTATGTTTGGAGTGGCCTTAGGGTGGAATGAGACACTTAGTCTCTAAAGTTGGTTATTTAGTTGGTAAAGTCAACCAAAACTTGACTTGTGGGTAAATGATCTCGGAATTGGGTTTTATGGTTTGGATAGCTTCGTTAGGTGATTTGGGACTCGGGAGCGTGTTCGGAATGTATTTTGGAGGCCCGTGGTAGATTTAGGCTTGAATTGGCAAAATTGAAAATTTGGCATTTTCTGGTCGGCAGTGGAAATCTTGATATTAGGGTCGGATTGGAATTCCAGAAATTGGAGTAGGTCCGTTGTTTCATTTGTGACGTGTGTGCAAAATTTCAGGTAATTATGATGAGGTTTGATAGGTTTTTGCACTATTTGCAGAATTTGAAAGTTTTGGAATCCTTAGGCTTGAATACGAGGGTGATTTGGTGTTCCAATGTTGTTTTAAGTGTTCCAAAGGTTAGAATGAGTTTGAATAATGGTATACGACTTGTTGGCAGGTTTGGTTGAGGTCCCGAGGGACTCGGGATCGATTTGGGAGATTGATGGAAGGTTTGGAGTTGAGTTGGTGTTGTAGATTTTTGTTGCTTCTGTTGTTTCCGCACTTGCAGAGTGGGGACCGCAGGTGCGATGATTGCAGAAGCGGGAAGCGACCGCAGATATGGTATTTGTCGCAGGAGCGGAGGCATTGACCGCACCTGCGAGCCCGCAGGTGCAAGGCTTGGGGCGCAGGTGCGGAAGCTGCGGACTTAAGTGAAAACTGCAGATGCGGTTACTTCTACTGCAGATGCGGTCCGTAGAAGCATGAAAGAGAGTCGTAGGTGCGAGATACCTGGGCAGAAAGTATAAAAGGCCATCTTCGCGATTTTCAGCTTATTCTCACCATTTTTGGACGGCTTTGAAGCTTGTGAGGGAGAATTTGAGAAGGGATTTAAGGGTTAACAGCAAGGTGAGTAACTTGAGTCATAAAACTTATATATGTGATGATTTCGCTTGTTTAATCATGGAATTTGTGGAAAAACTAGGGATAAAATTGGGGAATTAGGGCTTGAAATTAGAGAGTTTAAATTGGGGATTTGAGGTCCGATTTTGGTGATTTTGGTATGTATAGACTCGTGAGAGGATGAGGATTCTAGTGTTGTGATTTTTATCGGATTTCGAGACGTGGGCCCTAGGGTCGAGTTTGGCCAATTTCAAAATTTTTGAGTTAATTTGATTATTTTCGCTTGGGCTTTGTTCCTTTAGCGTGGATTAATGATGTGATAATGATTTTAGTTAGATTCAGAGCATTTGGAGGCCAAGTCGAGAGGCAAAGGAATCGTGGGTTAGAGTATGGTCCGGTTCGATGTAAGTAATGATTGTAAATGTTGTCCTGAGGGTATGAAACCCCAAATTTCACATTGTTGTACTATTTTGAGGTGACGCACACGCTAAATAACGAGCGTGAGGGGCGTGCTTTCATTGGGGACTGTGATTTGGTCTATCTCGTAGCAACTATTAAGTAGCATATTTGACTAGAACTACTTGATACTATCATATATTACAAAGTATTACTCCCTTTGTTCCAGTTTATGTAAAGCTAGTTCTTTTTTTGTCTGTTTAAAAAAAAAATGATTTCTTTTTAAATTTAGAAATAATTTAGCTTAAACTTTCAATTTTACCTTTAATGAGAAGCTTTCATGACCACACAAATACTCTGGATCCCTTTTTGACTTGTTTAGGACAACAAATTCCAAAAGTCTTCATTTTTTCTTAAACTTCGTTCCCAGTCAAATAGGTTCACATAAATTGAAACAGAGGGAGTACTATTTTTTGGGTTGAATGCCATTTTTGGTCCTCGTGCCAACCGTTTGGACCCTTAGGGGTTTTCTTTACTAAAATTTCCTCACTATTTTGATTTAATAACTGTACTCAGTCATGCCACGTTATACTGATTTCATAACTCAGTCTTATTTACTCTAATTTGATGCATAAACAATTTTTTTGGCTAAGCACCTATTTTACTATTAGCCCGAGTGGCTTGACAGGTTTCTGACTGAATGAGGACGAGGGCCTGTGTTGTGAGGATATCATGGGATCGGGTTGCGCGCCGCAGCATGTTGTACTAATTTGTGATATATGAGAGGTCGAGGGCCTGATTTATTATGCCACGAGATGACTTGTGATAGCGCCTGGGCTGTAGGAGCCCCTCCGGAGACTGAACACTCTCAGTGAATGCGAGTACCCAGAGTGAGTGATATGTTGTGCTAGAGGGGCTGATTTTGATACATGTTATGCCCGAGAGGATGATTACGAGTGATGGTGAGGTAGCCCGAGGGGCTGGTTTTGTTGATATTATGCCTAAGAGGTGGTTTATGATACATTTTTTACCCGAGGGAATGATTACGATTTTACTCTAAACTTCTTTAATTCTCTGTTTAAACTGTAGAAGGACATTTTTTTAAAGTAATTTTACTGAAACTGAGTTTTCATGATATATTTGATTTCTACACTATTTTGGAACCATACCATAGTTGTTGATTTGCTATGACGTGGAATTATCTGGTTTTTTACTGCTCAGCTTTCATTTACTTTTATTACTTACTGAGTTAGTGTACTCACATTACTCCCTACACCTTGTGTGCAGATCCAAGAGTTGTGGGTCTTGATAGCGAGCAATGATCGTCCATTCAGCAGGTCTTGGAGTCGGCAAGGTAGTTGCATGGCATTAGCATCCCTGTTCTTCTCCCTCTTATCTTCCCTAGATTATATTAGTATTTTTTCCAGACATTGATAGACTTTATTGTACTTAGACAGACCTTGTAGTTGCTCGTGACTTGTGACACCCCGATGTCAGGCTTGTGTTATTTCCGCACTTGTTATTTAGATGCATGTTATGGGATTTTAGTAAATTTATAATTAAAACTACTTTTATGAAATACCGGTTTGATTTGAGGTTTGTGTCCCCGCTGGCCTAGTTTCATGATAGGCACCTTCAGGACCAGGCCGGTTTTAAGATCGTGACAAGTTAGTATTAGAGCCTAGGTTACATAGGTGTCACGAGTCATGAGCGGGTTTAGTAGAGTCTCGCGGATCGGTATGAAGACGTCTATACTTATCTTCGGGAGGTTGTAGAACCTTTAGGAAAAACTTCACATTCTTGAATTCCTATCGTGCGAATTTGTTGATTCTGGTAACTAATTTTCTATTATTCTATTTTCTCATAGATGGTGAGGACACGTGCTACCGGTCTGGATGGACGACTACCAGTACCACCAGTTGGGGCCACTAGAGGCCGAGGACGTGGTCGAGGCCATGGTAGGGGCAGAGGTGTAGCCCGCACAACAGCTAGGATAGCACCTGCAGATCCACCAGCCGCCCCAGTTCATGATCAGGTCCCAGTTGCAGACGCTCCAGCAGGACCAACTCAGGCACCAAATGTGCCTATTATTATTCTATGGCTTCAGGAGGCCCTAGCCCAGATTCTATCAGTGTGCACTGGCCTGGCTCAGGCGGTCTCAGTCATTACGTTCGCAGCTACTTCTCAGGCCGGAGGAGGCACTCAGACTCCTGTCGCTCGCGCACCTGAGCAGGTCATGCAAGGACTTCAGACACCGGGGGCACCTCCAGCCCAGCCAGTTACAGCCTCCGTCATTTAGTGGTGCTGAGGGTGAGGATGCACATGGTTTCTTGGATAAGTGTCAGAGGATGCTTCGGACCGCAGGTATTCTGGAGACCAGTGGGGTCTCGTTCACTACTTTCTAGTTCTCCGGGGCTGCACTTAGTTGGTGGGAGGCTTACGAGAGGCGTAGGTTGGTTGGCGCAACGCCCCTTTCTTGGCAGTAGTTCTCCGTTCTCTTCCTAGAGAAGTTTGTACCTGAGTCTCACCGAGAGGAGCTGCGCAGGCAATTCGAGCAGCTTCGTCAGTGTGATAGGTTTGTTACATAGTATGAGATGCGGTTCTCTAAGTTGACTCAAAAGGTGCACCTTTCATGTGGCCGGATGAGTGTAAGGCGAGCTTTTAGAAGCTCAAGACTGCCTTGACCACGACTCCAGTGTTAGTTTTGCCATCAACTTCAGGTCTATTGACATGGCTCAACAGATTGAGATGGTTCATGGTCGGGAGAGGGTTGAGAGGGAGGCTAAGAGGCCTTGTAGTCAGGATATATTCAATGGTGCTTCTCATGGGGGTCAGTTTCAGCACGACAGAGGCTGTCCATTCAGGCATGCTTAGTCAACTCGCCCAGTTTATCATGGGGCATCATCGGGCCATGGTTCTCATAGTTCTCATCAGAGCCATTCATCACTTATTGCCCTTCAAAACTAGAGTTTGTCTCGTGCTCCGTAAGTTCAGTGCTCTTCCATGCCAGGTTCTTCTGCTAGTCATCCCGGTGCTAGGGTTCCTTTCAGTCCCCGTCTTAAGCACCATGGGTTTGTTATGAGTGCGAAGAGTTGGGGCATATATGGAGGCAGTTTCCTCGTCGTCACGAGGGTCCAACTCAGTAGAGGAGTCTTTCATCGACTTCAGCACCAGTTACTTCACCACCCACCCACCCAGCTAAGGGTGGAGGACAGTCAGCTAGGGGTCTCCCTAGAAGGGGAGGTCGATCAGGTGGTGGTTAGGCCCGTTTCTACGCACTCCTAGCTAGACCAGATGCTATTGCTTCAGATGCTGTGATTACATATATTGTATCAGTTTGCCACAGAGATGCCTCTGTGTTATTTGATACTGGTTCCACGTTTTCATATGTTTCATCATATTTTGATCGTTATTTGGATACGCCCCGTGAGTCTCTTATTTTATCTGTTCATGTATTTACTCCGATGGGCAATACTATTATTGTAGACCGCGTATATCGGTCGTGTGTGGTTACTATTGGGGGGTTTGGAGACCCAAGTGAACCTTTTGTTACTTTGTATGGTGGACTTTTATGTGATATTAGGCATGGATTGGTTATCTCCATATCGTGCTATTTTGGACTATCATGCTAAGACAGTAACGTTGGCTATGTCGGGTGCGCCATAGGTTGAGTGGCGAGGTTTGACTAATTTTGTTCCTAGTAAGGTAATTTCAATTTTGAAGCCCAGCGAATGGTTGGGAAGGGTTTCTTTGTTACATCCCATGTTTTCGTACATGAGAATACGTCGTAAGCCAATTGATGTAAGCTCGAAAATAAAATCATTTTTAAAAGTACATAACATAAGTTCATCATGTTATATTGGAGGTTACAAATCATTAAGATGATGAACAACAAGTACCAAAAGGGTTGGAAAGCTTAGACGCTAAACGAATTGAAGAAAATAAGTTTCGTTGAAAGTCGATAAGTTTGGAATGTTATAACATATTCTTTTGGGGTGAGACTAGGGTGATTAACATGATGAGGAGGTTTATTTATGAGTTAGTTTAGTCGTATGATAGTCGTGTGTTATGTTTCTAAGTCAAACGAGTTATAGAACAAAAGTTAGCAAAGGTCATCACAAGTTGCATTCATAATGTGCTGAAATTTAGGTCAAATGTAGATGCACTTTTCTCCCAATATACTTGGAATAAATGGATGATATATATATCAAATTGAATATCTACGAGTCTAGTTTCCAACGCATTAAACCTTTCATCGATACGATATCAAAGTAGAGATATATTCGCATTTTCGCTAGACCACGGAAGAAGCTCCCATTGGGACCCACTTTGGCGGTGGTCAACCTACTTCACTTTATAAACGATTTGGACACCTATTTTTCATCATTTTCAACTCAACTTCATCTCCAAACTTCTCCTAACCCTTCTAAACAGATACCACAAGGGTTTGAAGTTATTCCAAAGTGATTACACCATATTTCAATATCAAAACTTAGTTCCAGTGAAGAACAACAACTCTTTGAGGTTGTGTTGTCATTGAGGATTGTTGTGGGCTGTAGGCTGAAATTCCAAGTCGTTGCTACTGGATAAGGTAAGTTTAATAGCCTACTAATTGTTCTTAAGCTTTCTTATATGTTAGTTAAGTTGTTAGGATGATAAACTACAAGATAATAATTAGATTAGCTTAAGTCATTTCTATGGTGTTGTATTGCCATTGAGGGTTATTTTAAGCTGAATATAACTTGAATTTCGACTTGAGGTTACTGTAGGAGGTATGTGTATTATGTTCTTGCATGTTCTTAAGGTTATCTTGATGTTGATAACGTTAAATGGATGGAGTCGACATGAACTAGTGAATAAAGTTACTAATTGAAGATAGTTGGAGTTGAGAATTGTTTCCTTTGTTATAAATATATGGTATAAGGATGGAATCATTGATGAATGACTTCATTATCATATTAATGATACTGTTAAGTTAATGTAAGAAGTGTATAAGGGGTTTATATGGGTTATACGAATTCCAATCGGAGCTTGCCGCTCGTTGTGAAGTAGTTGTGACTTGTTGTTGTTATATGGTGTCTTGTTATCGATATTTATATGTTGATGAATTTCTCTGGTTGTTGTTGTTGGTATATGGTATTGGAGTAGGCCCTTGTTACAGGGGAGATGCTGCCCTAATTTACATAAATGAGCTACTAGCTTAAGTTACCGACTTAGCCTTTGCTCAGCACTGATTTTAGATCTCCTTATACTATGATATATTGAGTTGACTTGTTTGAAGAGTTTCTTGGAAGTTATTAAGGACTCAATGGATTTAAGGTATGTTAAGGTACTTCCTTCTTTCTTTTGGCATGATCTAAAATGAAATAAACATAAATAATACGCTATTTCATAATGAATCTACTCCTAGTAACTAAGGTTGTCCATGTTGTTTTTTCCGTACAAAGTTATTCTAAGAAAGTATGTATGATCCTTGAGTCCTAGTGAAGTTCATATTGATGGTATGACGTCCATAATGTTAATCGAAGGTGCAACGACCTTATGTCACTCCGAAAGGTTTAGAACGTGATTTCATGAGTCGAGCGTGCATTATATATATATATTTTACTCTATCAAGCCTCGCTATAGTCGGTCCGGTATGACACCTATTGTGCAACCACTGATCAGTTGGGTTAATCGAGCTCCACGTGGCTGGGTACGATTCTACCAAGCCTTATAATGGTCGGGTACGTTTATACCCAGTCCTCTTTGAGGTCGGGTACGATATGATGATGATGATTCCCATAATGGGCGTATGTTTCTAAAGGTTTATGTATATATATGTATTATGCATTTAATGTCAATAGCTCCCAAAGGAACTCAAATGTTACAGGCTGTATCTCCTCTATCTCTCTTTACATTATTGTTCTTGTTTATATTATCCTGCCTTACATACTCGGTACTTTATTCGTACTGACGTCCCTGTTTCCTGGGGACACTATGTTTTATGCATGCATGTCCCGATTGATAGGTTGACAGTCCTCTAAGTAGGCTATCAGGTCAGCGGAAGTGTTGGTGCACTCCACTTGCTCTAGAATTGCCTATTTGGTCAGTATGCTTTGGATATGTATTGATTGGTATGGCGGGGCCCTGTCCCGACCTTTATGATTTTATGTACTCTTAGAGGCTTGTAGACAGATGTCAGGTGTATGGATACTTGTATGGCCTTGTCGGCCTATGTTTCGAGTTTACTAATGGTCATGTCGGCCTTATAGGCCCGTATGTCACATATATTAGTTTGTATATCATGTTGGGTCTTCATATGTTGAGTATTCCCTTATGTTTTATTCTTGTTATCTCATGACGGGTTTTTTGGCTCATTTACTCATGATAACATGATAAGAAAGATATGTTACGTTGGTACTCGGTTGAGTAAGGCACCGGGTGCCCATCGCGGTCCCTTTGGTTTGGATCGTGACAGTCTTTCTTACTTGGCTTTTGTGAGGGATGTCAGTGCAGACACTCCTACCATTGATTCAATCCCGGTAGTGAGGGACTTTCTAGATGTGTTTCCTGCAAACCTGTCGAACATGCCACCGGATAGGGATATTAACTTTGGTATTGATTTGGTGTCGGGCACTCAGCCTATTTCTATTCCACCGTATAATATGGCACCAACAGAGTTGAATGAGTTGAAGGAGCAGCTTTAGCAACTCCTTGATAAGAGGTTTATTCGGCTTAGTGTGTTGCTGTGGTGTGCGCCTGTTCTATTCGTGAAGAAGAAGGATGGCACTATGAGGATGTACATTGATTACAGGTAGTTGAACAAGGTCACAATCAAGAACAAGTATCATTTGCCTCGTACTGATAATTTATTTGACCAGCTTCAGGGAATGACGGTGTTCTTCAAGATTGATCTCAGATTGGGGTATCACCAGTTAAAGATCAGGGACTCAGATATTCTTAAGACGGCTTTCAGGACCCGATATGGTCATTATGAGTTCCTTGTGATGTCTTTTGGGCTGACCAATGACCCAGCAACATTCATGCATTTGATGAACAACGTGTTTTGGTTTTATCTCGATTCGTTTGTCATTGTATTCATTGATAATATTCTGGTGAACTCTAGTAGTCAGGAGGAGCACGCAGAGCATTTGAGAGTGGTATTGCAGCGGTTGAGGGAGGAGAAGCTTTATCCAAAGTTTTCCAAGTGTGAGTTTTATCTCAGTTCAGTGGATTTCTTGGGACACGTGGGGTCTAGTAAGGGTATTCAGGTTGATCCGAAGAAGATAAAAGCGGTTCAAAGTTGGTCCAGACTGTTCTCAGCCACAGAGATTCGCAACTTTCTTAGTTTGGTGGGTTATTACCGTCGGTTCGTTCAGGGATTTTCATCTATTGCATCACCCTTGACCAAATTGACTCAAAAGGTTGCTCTATTCAGGTGATTGGATGAGTGTGAGGCGAGCTTTCAGAAGCTCTAGACTGCCTTGACCACAACTCCAGTGTTAGTTTTGCCATCAGCTTCAGGTTCATATACAGTGCATTGTAATGCTTCAAGAGTTGGTATTGGGTGTGTGTTGATGCAGGAGGGTATATTGATTGCTTATGCTTCTCGTCAATTGAATCCCCATGAGAAGAACTACCATGTTCATGATCTAGAGTTGGCTGCCATTATTCACGCATTGAAAATTTGGAGGCATTATCTTTATGGGGTGTCTTACGAGGTGTTTACTGATCATCGTAGCCTCCAGCACTTGTTCAAGCAGAAGGATCTCAATTTGAGGCAGCGGATATGGTTAGCTGCTAAAGGACTATGATATCACTATCTTATACCATTTGGGGAAGGCCAATGTAGTGGCTGATGCCTTGAGTAGGAAGGCGGTAAGTATGGGCAGTTTTGCATATATTCATGTTGGGGAGAGACCTCTTGCAGTTGATGTTCAGGCCTTGGCCAAATAGTTTGTAAGGTTGGGTATTTCGGAGCCCAGTCGGGTCTTAGCTTGTGTGGTATCTCGGTCTTCCTTGTTTGATCGCATCAGAGAACGCCAATATGATGATCCTCATTTACTTGTCCGTAAGGACCAAGTTCAGCATGACGATGCTAGAGATATGACTATTGGTGATGATGGGGTATTGAGGATGCAAGGCCGAATATGTGTGCCCAATATAGACGGGATTCGGGAGTTGATTCTGGAAGAGGCCTATAGATCGCAGTATTTTATCCATCCGAGTGCCGTGAAGATGTATCAGGATCTGAGACAACATTATTGGTGGAGGAGAATGAAGAAGGACATTGTGGGATTTGTAGCTCGGTGTCTCAATTGTCAACAGGTAAGATATGAGCATCAGAGACCGGGTGGCTTACTTCAGCAGATGGATATTCCAGAGTGGAAGTGGGAGCGGATCACCATGGACTTTGTAGTTGGGCTCCTATAGACTTTGAAGAAGTTCTATGCTATTTGGGTGATTGTGGATCGGCTGACCAAGTCCACGCAGTTCATTCATATGTGTACTACCTATTCTTCAGAGCGGTTAGTAGAGATTTATATCCGAGGGATTGTTCGCTTGCATGGTGTCCCAGTTTCCATCATTTCAGATAGAGGTACTCAGTTTACTTTGCAGTTTTGGAGGGCCATGCAAAGAGAGTTGGGTACTCAGGTTGAGTTGAGCACAGCTTTTCACCCTCAGACGGACGGGCAGTCCGAGTGTACTATTCAGATATTGGAGTACATGTTGTGCGCTTGTGTCATTGATTTTGGGGGTTCATGGGATCAGTTTCTACCACTCGCGAAGTTTGCATATAACAACATTTATTAGTCGAGTATTCAGATGGCTCCATATGAGGCTTTATATGGGAGATGATGTAGATCTCTAGTTGGTTGGTTTGAGCCGGGTGAGGCTAGACTTTTGGGTACAAACTTGGTGCAGGATGCTTTGGACAAAGTGAAAGTGATTCAGGAGAGGCTACGTACAGCACAGTCGAGACAAAAGAGTTATGCTGATAGGAAGGTTCGTGATGTATCTTACATGGTTGGGGAGAAGGCCCTAATGAAGGTTTCACTCATGAAGGGTGTTATAAGATTTGGGAAGAAGGGTAAATTGAGTCCTCGGTTCATTGGGCCTTTTGAGGTACTTCGGAGGATTGGGGAGGTGGCTTATGAGCTTGTTTTGCCACCTAGCTTGTCAAGCGTGCATCCGGTATTTCATGTTTCTATGCTTTGAAAGTATATAGGCGATCCATCTCATGTTTTTTATTTCAGCACGATTCAGTTAGATGGTGGTTTGACTTATGATGTGAAGCAGTGGCTATTTTGGAGCACCAGGTCCGAAAGTTTAGATCAAAGGATATAGCTTCAATGAAGTGCAGTGGAGAGGTCGGCCTACAAAGGAGGCTATATGGGAGACCGAGCGGGAGATGCAGAGCAGATATCCACACCTATTTGAGGCTTTAGGTATGTTTCTTGACTCGTTCAAGGACGAACATTTGTTTGAGAGGGGGAGGATGTAACGACCCGGCCGGTCATTTCATGAGTTACCGCTCTGTTTCTCCCATTTTTGCTTCCTTGTGTGTTGTTCAGCTGTATTTCATCATATCGTGTTAGTGGTGTTGTGTTCGGAGTGGCCTTAGGGTGGAATGAGATACTTAGTCTCTTAAGTTGGTTATTTAGTTGGTAAAGTCAACCGGAAGTTGACTTGTGGTTAAATGATCTCGGAATTGGGTTTTATGGTTCAGATAGCTTCGTTAGGTGATTTAGGACTTGGGATCGGAATGTATTTTGGAGGTCTGTAAGAGATTTAGGCTTGAATTGGAAAAATTGGAAATATGGCATTTTCTGTTGGAGTAGGTCGGATTGGAATCGAGGTCGGATTGGAATTCCGAAAATTGGAGTAGGTTCGATGTGTCATTTGTGATGTTTGTGCAAAATTTTAGGTAATTCGGATGAGGTTTGATAGGTTTTTGCATCGTTTCCAGAATTCGGAAGTTTTGGAATCCTTAGGCTTGAATCCGAGGGTGATTTGGTGTTCCAATGTTGTTTTGAGTGTTCTGAAGGTTGGAATGAGTTTGAATAGTGGTATATGACTTGTTGGTAGGTTTGGTTGAGGTCCCGAGGGCATCGGGATGGATTTGGATGGTTGACAGAAGGTTTGGAGTAGAGTTGATGTTGCAGATTTTTACTGTTTCTATTTTTTCCGCATGTGCGGAGTGGGGACCGCAGGTGCAATGATCGCAGAAGCGGTATTTGTCGCAGGAGCGGAGGTGTTGACCGCAGGTGCGAGGCCTGGGGCGCATGTGTGCAAGCTGGTGACTTAAGTGAAAATCTCAGATGTGGTTATTTGGACCGCAAATGCGGTCCGCAGAAGTGTGAAAGGGAGTCACAGGTGCGAGATACCTAGGCAAAAAGTATAAAAGGCCATCTTCGCAATTTTCAGCTTATTTCTCACTATTTTTGAATGGCTTTGAAGCTTTTGAGGGCGAATTTGAGAAGGGATTCAAGGGTTAACAGCAAGGTGAGTAACATGAGTCATAAAACTTATATGTGTGATGACTTCCTTTGTTTAATCATGGAATTTGTGGAAAAATTAGGGATAAAATCGGGGAATTAGGGCTTGAAATTGTAGAGTTTATATTGGGGATTTGATGGGCCATTTGAGGTCCGATTTTGATGATTTTGAAATGTATAGACTCATGAGGGGATGAGTATTCTAGTGTTGTAATTTTTATCGGATTCCGAGATGTGGGCTCAGGGGTCGGGTTTTGCCAATTTCGGGATTTTAAAGTTAATTTGATTATTTCCGCTTGGGCTTTATTCCTTTAGCGTGTATTAATGATGTGATACTGATTTTGGTTAGATTCAGAGCACTTGGAGGCCGAGTCGAGAGGCAAGGGCATCACGGGTTAGAGTTTGGTCTGGTTCGAGGTAAGTAATGATTGTAAATGTTATCCTGAGAGTATGAAACCCCGGATATCACGTCGTTGTTGTCACACCTCCTTTTTCCGCGCCCGCGGGGGTGCGAAGGGAGTTTTCTCCAATTAAAGGACAGTCGAAACGGGATTTGTTTATTTGTTTCATAGTCGCCACCTGGGAATTTTAAGGCGTCCCAAGTCACCGGTTTTAATCCCAGAATCGAGGAGAATATGACTCTGTTTGTTATTCTGCGAACCAGAAATCCGAGTAAGGAATTCTGTTAATTCGGGAGAAGGTGTTACGCATTCCCGAATTCTGTGGTTCTAGCACGGTCGCTTAACCATTTTTTATACTTGGCTTAATTATCTTGATTTACTAAATATATTTTTCTGTTGTTATATAATTCTGTTACCGCCTTAAAATATTTATAATTAGAGACCTTTAAACGAATCACGCGTACGTATATTCATGTTATATATTTTTACAAAGCATGAAGAATCGTGTCACGCATACGTGTACACAATAAGATTGACAATATTATTTTATTATTAAAATATCATACGTTCGAAATTAAAAATAAAATTAAGAACATCGTCGCCCTTGTATGATTAAACAGTGAACTGCACATCTCGGGTTATATGAAATTATTTTAACATCCTCGGAGAACCCCCTTTTTATTAAAATGTTCGCTCGAAGTTGCGCGAACGCATAATCCGATTGCTTTTAGAAATATAATCAGATTACGCGAACGCATCCCTAATCACGCCAAATATTCTTAATGGTAGTATAGATTTTCCACAAATTGTTTATTACATCCATACATTTTTATGTGAAAATCATGAGAAATCCCTATTTGAGATGCCCTTAAATTCTTTGATAAGAATTCACAATTTATTAAGTGTTGACCGCTAATTATATTTTTTCGCAAATATAAATTATATTCCTCCAAGCCATTCGAATTTAAGGAGTAAAAATGAACAACGTTTGATTAATACTACCATTTATAGTGAATACAATATTTGCCTACCCAAATAAACAACGTGCGAATTACGTATAAACATTGGGAAAGAATTGATGTAAGAAAGGAAATGATATTTTCCAAGAATTTTCATTATTCTATTTGAGGCGAATACTATTTTTTATATTTTTAAAAATGTTATAATCTATAAACCTAATCACCTTCTACATTACTTGTTTTTAATCCAAAGTTGTAATCGTTTGGTTAATTTGTTTACGATGGTAGATAGGCATCAAGTTGATTAAAAAAAATTATTATACAAATCGATTCAATAAAATTGCATTACATGCAACATAGTTGTACGCCTGAACCGTTCATAACATTCTAACATCGTAACGAGCTATATCAACTCACCTTCCTCATATGATTATATATATAGCCGTCATCATGCCATATATGAGCATACAACTTATATCAATCTAAACAAAAATCAGATTTTTTTACAAGATATACTAATAATGTAATTTCTTGATACTTCCATTCTACTTTACATTTAGCTAACAATGTTACGGGATGTAATTAATGGCCCATTTTATGCCATGTTCCCTACCTTGATAATTCAATCATGACTTCACTTAATGAAAATTCCGAAATAGGTGACATTATTACAACACTTATACGAACTTCAAGAGGTAACAATTATCGTATATTCATCACGTCAAACGTACTACTATATTAATCAACTGAAACAAAACCAAATTTTAAACTAATGAACTTGGACGAATGGAAAACAGAATTATAATTCCCGAACTTCATTTATTTGTCATGTTGAAGATTTTCATGACAGGAGTTTACAGATATGTACCTGGAAATGAAGGTAGAAGGAGTAGATTTCAGCAGTAGCAGCAGTAACAAAATCCAGTAGAAAGCCCCAACGTTTCAACAGATTTGAACAACAATACAGAACCCGAGAACCCAGACATAACGTAGAATGACTCTTTAAGAAATTTCAGATTTTAAACTCAACAATGGGATTTGAACAAATCCAGACAGATAAAACACAGTATTTCTGATTTTTCAAGACTTAGGAGAAGGCAAACTGACAATTTCAATCTCAGAAATTCAACCTTAACACTAGCTTCTATTGTAGAAATCTATTTTTTTCCTGCTTCTGATTTTTCTTTCTTTATTTCTGTTTTCTTTCTTTTTCTTGAATCAGATTTCTATTTCTGCTTCTGTGTGTTTTTCCTCTCTTAATTTCTGTTCAGATTTTTCTCTTCTCTGTCTCTTTTTCTCTCAATGTCTATATCTGTGTGTATTAAAATATGGGCTCTTCAATCAGTCCCAATCCCCTCTATCTTATACAGGTCTGCCCCTTTTCTTTTCAGTGCTGCCTGGACCCCCTTCTTCTTTTAAAAATCAGAAAATCCCATTAAAATCTGCTTTTACTACTTTAAATCCCATTAAGTGATCTTTTCCTGATTTTTAGCATTCCCATTACCCATTGTTTCCCATTATTACATTAATTAATAGCCACTAACATTACACTTTCAGCACACTATACTATCATATTACTCTCACTGTTTCATTCCCAGCAATGCCCCTGAAATCCTACTATTATTACTGCCCTTAAAGCAAAAATCAGAATCTGATACAAAATAGATTTTATAATCTGTCCAGGCTTAATTATCTTTCTGATTTAAACAGCTATAACAAATCCTATTAACAAACAATTCTGTCTTTACAGATTATGCTAAACAGGGAAATGCAATAGCTAATGTACAAAAGCTAAATTCAGATTGAACACTGAACTTGCATACAAACATATTAACAATTTCAACAGAACAAAATTTGAATCGAAATTGAAGTTGGCATGAAAGTAGGGGCATTGTCAGTTTTGAAACTAACTGCCCAGAAATCAATACACAAATGATTGACAAACTTTCTGACTTATCAAACAAGAAGCAACTAATTGGGAAGAACTAATTAACTGACTTCAACAAAATGACAATAATCAATCCAAAACAGATAAACAGGGTATTACAATCAGCATTAATGGCAATAAGAATTTACAAAACAACTAATCGACGAACTTAATCGAGTCGATTACACATATTATAAACAATCATAACCAACAGAAACAATGATATAATTCTGATCAACTAATCAGGTATGAGGCAGAATCACAGAATTAATCTAAACAAATATGAAAAATTACACAGACAAATAGGCAACAATATATGTAGTAAACAAAAAGAAAAATAGGAAAAATACCTCGGAATCTTTAAATTATACGGACCCAAGCTTGACTTTGAAATCGGACCTTTTTGAGATCAAACAGACCTTAGTCGAAGTATTTTCAGTTGAAAATACTTCGACTAAGGTCGATTAAACCCCAATCTTCTATTTAATTTGGGCAGAATCCAAAAATTTGGTGTTTCTAGGGTTCTTAAAGGTTCGATTTGGGGCTCAACCATTTCTGGTCAGATTCGAGGGAAACTAAAGATGACACAAGGGTGAGGGAGGCATAGGGGTCATTTGGTGTCAGTTTGGAACGAAACTGGGTGAGTTCATGTTTGGCTCGAACCTTCAAAAGAAGATTCGAAGAGCTCTGAGGTGATTTGAGCCAAACAAACACCAGATCCATAGCTAGGGTAGTTAGGGGAAGCTACGGTGTTAATTTGGAAGTCATCAGAAAGGGTTGAGTTTTCAGACCAACCTTCGATTTAAGATTCGAAGAGTTGGGGCCTGATTCGAAGGAAACTAACACCAGATCTGTGAAGAGGGGGTTGTGAGGAGTCGAGGGTGTTAAGGTGGTGACCGGCGGCGTTGTTGCCGCCGGGTTTCAGGCGATAGAGAGTTAAGGCGGCTAGGGTTAGGGGTGTGATTTCGGAGAGGACGATGAACAGTAGAGAGGGGGGGGTGTTTAGTTAGGGGGTCGGGGTAGGGATTTGGATTTATATAGGGATGGGGTGGATTGATCTCATCCGTTGGATCAATTAAGATGCACGGTTGAGATTAATTCATTTAACCAAACGATGTCGTTTGGTTAAATGTTGGGGTCAGGCTGGATCATGGCAGTGGATCGGGTAGGGGGTTACGGGTAAGGGTATGGGATCTTAGCCGTTGGATGGATTTGATCCAACGGCCCTTGATGAAATACGACCAAACGTCGTCGTTTGGTATTGGTCTTGAATTGGACCAGACCTGGGGTTGTTTGGACTGGGCTGTGGGGAAGTGATTTGTTTTGGGCCTGCCTTTTCAATTAAATGATCCAGTCCGTTTTGCCTATTATTCCCCACTCTTTTCATTTTCTAATTAAATTCCTAATTATTAAAATCCTAATTAAAATTATAAAAACAAAATTACTCTTACAAAATATTAACTACTTTTCAACAACTATTAACACATAGACAAAACATTAATCACATAGTGAAACATTAAAACTAGAACAAATGCATATTTTTGTGATTTTATTTTTAATCAATTATTAAATGCATAATTAAAACCTAGATATGCATGAAACATGTATTTTTATTTTAGTTTCGTTTAATTATATCAAAGCAAACATTTACGGACAAACACAAACAATTAATAAACGCCACATAAATTCTAAAAATTGCATACTAAGAGAATTTTGTTTTATTTTTTGATTAATTTAGAGTATTTTTTCGTGAGGCAGAAATCACGTGCTCACAGCTGCCCCTCTTTGTGCGGAAACTCGAAGAGTTTGCGTGCAAAGATAAAGTGAGCGGATATGAGCGATTTTTGCTTGTTCGAATACTCTGTGAGAAGCATTTTTTGAAAGAATTGACCGAACCTCTACTTCAAAGGTTTCCTACATATCCTTGGCTATAAAGGAATCAGGTCAATGTAGTTCGGGAAGTTTTGGGTAGCTGGGACTACCGAGGGACTGTGATGTTACTGCTGTTTTGTGCTGATTTTACTGCTTGTTGACCTCCTTATTACACCTTGCTTCAAAGGTAAAACAAAAGCTAAACTAGACTCTGGTATATGAATTACAGAATCTTATCTAGATCATGCCCTTGCGTTTCTTGTTGTCTTGATGTCTTGGTGACTTTTGGGCATCTTTTGCTTCTGACTTGTTCTACATTTCCTTTCATTGTGCCTCGTATTTCCTTTATTTGTTTGGGACTCTTGTTGTTTCTTGTTGGGGATTTGGTTGGACTCCTCTGCTTTATTGACTTTACATGTGCTCCTTTCTTATATGGGCGGGCTTTTGACTTCAACCCGTAATGTCAAACTATATTGTCATTCTATTCTTCAGGTGGGCGCCTGACTGCTGATCCTTCAATTGTATTCCCTTATTCTCCAGGTGGACGCCTGATTGCCTTTTCGATTCTTCATCCTCATTCTCCAGGTGGACGCATGATTTCTTCTTCAATTCTTCATCCTCATTCTCCAGATGGATGCCTGATTTCTTCTTCAATTCTTCATCCTCATTCTCCAGGTGGACGCCTGATTTCTTCTTTAATTCTTCATCCTCATTCTCCAGGTGGACGCCTGATTTCTTCTTTAATTCTTCATCCTTATTCTCCAGGTGGATGCCTGACTTCTTCTTAAATTTTTCATCCTCATTCTCCAGGTGGACGCCTGACTTCTTCTTCAATTCTACATCCTCATTCTCCAGGTGGACGCCTGACTTCTTCTTAAATTCTTCATCCTCATTCTCCAGGTGGACGCCTGATTTCTTCTTTAATTCTTCATCCTCATTCTCCAGGTGGACGCCTGATTTCTTCTTTAATTCTTCATCCTCATTCTCCAGGTGGACGCCTGATTTCTTCTTTAATTCTTCATCCTCATTCTCCAGGTGGACGCCTGATTTCTTCTTTAATTCTTCATCCTCATTCTCCAGGTGGACGCCTGATTTCTTCTTTAATTCTTCATCCTCATTCTCCAGGTGGACGCCTGATTTCTTCTTTAATTCTTCATCCTCATTCTCCAGGTGGACGCCTGATTTCTTCTTTAATTCTTCATCCTCATTCTCCAGGTGGACGCCTGATTTCTTCTTTAATTCTTCATCCTCATTCTCCAGGTGGACGCCTGATTTCTTCTTTAATTCTTCATCCTCATTCTCCAGGTGGACGCCTGATTTCTTCTTTAATTCTTCATCCTCATTCTCCAGGTGGACGCCTGATTTCTTCTTTAATTCTTCATCCTCATTCTCCAGGTGGACGCCTGATTTCTTCTTTAATTCTTCATCCTCATTCTCCAGGTGGACGCCTGATTTCTTCTTTAATTCTTCATCCTCATTCTCCAGGTGGACGCCTGATTTCTTCTTTAATTCTTCATCCTCATTCTCCAGGTGGACGCCTGACTTCTTCTTAAATTTTTCATCCTCATTCTCCAGGTGGACGCCTGACTTCTTTTTTAATTCTTCATCCTCATTCTCCAGGTGGACGCCTGACTTCTTCTTAAATTTTTCATCCTCATTCTCCAGGTGGACGCCTGACTTCTTCTTAAATTCTTCCATCCTCATTCTCCAGGTGGACGCCTGACTTCTTCTTAAATTCTTCATCCTCATTCTCCAGGTGGACGCCTGACTTCTTCTTAAATTCTTCCATCCTCATTCTCCAGGTGGACGCCTGATTTCTTCTTAAATTCTTCATCCTCATTCTCCAGGTGGACGCCTGATTTCTTCTTTAATTCTTCATCCTCATTCTCCAGGTGGACGCCTGACTTCTTCTTTAATTCTTCATCCTCATTCTCCAGGTGGACGCCTGACTTCTTCTTAAATTCTTCATCCTCATTCTCCAGGTGGACGCCTGATTTCTTCTTTATTTCTTTACCGGGTGTTTCCTGACACAAATGTTGTTTTTGGCCCTGTTTTAAATCAAAGAAAACTTTGTTAGTTTTAAAACAGGGTGGTTAACTGGGGAATTCTCGCCGACGGTGGGGCTTCTCTTCGTCTTGTTTTATTGCCTTGGAATGGTTGTAAAGACTGTTTTGTCCTTGTAATTGATCCTTAACTATAGGATCCCCAACTGTATGTTTTCACTTCAAACCCTTTTAACCGTAATCATATGTCTCTCCTGACATTGCTGATCCACTTTTGATTCCACTTTTCTTACACCCATGTCTTATTTTTTATCCTATTACCTCCTGCCCATCATGGCTGTATTTTTGTCCTATGCAACCTTGAATCTTGGTAGTATACCTTGACATTACTTCTTATTTGTTTGGAACAAAACTCATCTCAAAAGCTTTAGAAGAGTAAGATTATTAGTGACGAAAACATGACGATTTCGACAACCTAGAAGGAAAAGAAAAATCCAAATTTGGATGATTGTTGGAGAAAGAATAAAGAACTTATCTGTTTGGAATTACTGGTACCAATGATTATGGTATGCATTTTGGACTAATCAATCCAGTCTTTTTAACCAATCTCCTTTCAATTGTTTCATTTTGTTTTCCCAAAATTTCTACCACCCAATTTTCTTTTGCCAATTTACAAGCCTTATTCGGATTGCAGTATCTAAAAGAATTTTCACTGGCAAACCTTTCTCATTTGTTTATTTCTTCATTCCTTTTTCGCCTTATGGTGCCTGCGAAGGTTTTCACCAATAAGACTCTCTCATTTTACTATCTCTCAACTTCCGTCGTCTCATGGTGCCCGTGTGGGTTTTCACCTATAAGACTCTCTCATTTTTACTTTCTTTTCTTGTTTGGACCAGAGTGTTATGAACCATCTTCATTTGCTCGACTCGGCATTTTTCTAATATTGATCGAAAGGTCTTTTTGGTATGTGGTTGTAATGGAAAGGTATCAAAAAGTTAAACAGTTTTGATATGGGTTTAAAATTACAACTCTTGGAATCTTTTCTTATTACCAATACAATTCCTGCCCCAGTTTCTTGTTTGGGGTTTCTTAATGTTTCTTTTTGTGCACATTATGCATATCGTGCACCCTATGACCGAGCCGTGAGGCGCCTACGTATCCTTCTTTGAGGAATCAGGTCAAACGTAGTTCATTACAATAATAGTGATTTTCTATTTTCTCCTTATTTTTTTTTACAAAATTATATTTTTCATATTTGATTTTCATTGATTCCAAGAGAGGGTAGGAAAGAAACAAATGTGGCTCAAAGGGGAAGCAAAGGGTATAGTGTTTGGATAGCAGAATAAATTGCCTTTGTCATTCCAATCTTCGAAATAATGTCAAATACAAACATTCAAAAAGTTATGCATAATATCTCTTTACCGCGTCAGAATTGATAGCAATGTCTATGCATTTCCCTTCGATATCTGTTAAACATAATGTACCATTGGATAATACTCTGGTCACGATGAATGGTCCTTGCCAATTCGGGGCAAATTTGCCTTTTGCCTCAACCTGATGTGGAAGAATACGTTTCAGCACATGTTGACCCACTTCAAACTTCCGGGGACGCACCTTTTTGTTGTATGCTCTTGCTATTCTTCTTTGATACAATTGGCCATGACATACTGCGGCCAATCGTTTTTCATCAATCAAGTTTAACTGTTCCAGACGGGTTTTGACCCATTCATCATCATCAATCTTTGCTTCGGCGATGATCCGAAGGGAAGGAATTTCAACTTCTACAGGAATTACTGCCTCAGTGCCATATACCAACAAATAAGGAGTTGCTCCTACTGAAGTGCGAACAGTAGTGCGATATCCCAATAACGCAAATGGTAGTTTTTCGTGCCATTGTCTTGAACCTTCTACCATTTTCCGAAGTATCTTCTTTATGTTTTTGTTGGCTGCCTCGACTGCTCCATTCGCCTTGGGCCGATATGGGGTAGAGTTGCGATGTGTAATCTTAAACTGTTGACATACTTCCTTCATTAAGTTACTGTTAAGATTAGCACCGTTATCTGTGATGATCACCTTTGGGATTCCGAATCGACATATGATTTTTGAGTGGACAAAATCGACCACAGCTTTCTTGGTCACTGATTTGAATGTTTTGGCCTCAACCCATTTGGTAAAATAATCAATGGCTACCAGAATGAACCTATGCCCATTGGATACTGCCGGCTCAATTGGTCCAATCAAATCCATGCCCCAGGCGACGAAAGGCCACGGTGCCGACATTGTGTGCAACTCGGATGGTGGAGAATGAATCAAATCCCCGTGTATCTGGCATTGATGACACTTGCGCACAAAATTGATACAATCTCGCTCCATGGTAAGCCAATAGTAACCGGCTCGGAGGATTTTCTTTGCCAACACATATCCGCTCATGTGGGGTCCACAAACTCCCGAATGTACTTCAGACATGATAGTCGTAGCTTGTCTGGCATCTATGCATCTTAATAATCCAAGGTCTGGTGTTCTTTTATACAAAACTCCTCCGCTTAAGAAGAATCCATTTGCCAATCGCCTAATGGTCCTCTTTTGATCTCCTGTGGCTTGTGCTGGATATATTCCCATTCTGATATACTCTTTGATGTCGTGGAACCATGGTTCACCATCAAATTCTTCTTCAACCATATTGCAATAAGCGTGCTGATCGTGGACTCGAATATGTAATGGATCCACATAAGTTTTATCTGGATGGTGCAACATTAATGCCAGGGTAGCCAATGCATCAGCAACCTCATTATGGATCCTTGGAATATGCCGGAACTCCACTGATTGAAACCGCTGACAAAGATCATGTAGACATTGTCGGTATGGTATGAGCTTCAAGTCTCGGGTTTCCCATTCTCCTTGAATTTGATGTACCAGAAGATCTGAATCTCCCATGACTAAGATTTCTTGGATACCCATGTCTGCGGCTAGCCTTAACCCCAAAATACAAGCTTCATATTCAGCCATATTATTGGTGCAATAAAATCGTAGTTGAGCCGTAACAGGATAGTGATGCCCTGTTTCAGAAATGATTACAGCTCCTATCCCGACTCCTTTCATGTTAGCGGCCCCATCAAAGAAAAGTTTCCAGCCAGGTTTTTCAATTTGCTCCATCTCATCGATATGCATTATTTCTTCATCGGGAAAATAGGTTTTCAACGGCTTGTACTCCTCGTCGACCGGGTTTTCAGCTAAATGATCATCCAGTGCTTGGGCTTTCATTGCAGTTCGAGTCACATAGATGATGTCAAATTCTGTGAGCAATATTTGCCACTTTGCAAGTCTTCCCGTTGGCATAGGCTTTTGAAAAATATATTTCAACGGATCCAGACGAGAAATGAGGTAAGTAGTGTAGGATGACAAATAGTGTTTCAACTTCTGAGCTACCCACGTTAGGGCACAACATGTCTTTTCCAGATGAGTGTACTTAACCTCATAAGCTGTGAATTTCTTGCTAAGGTAGTAAATGGCCTGTTCTTTTCTGCCGGTGAGGTCATGTTGTCCCAATACACAACCAAATGAATTTTCCAAAACCGTTAAGTAAAGAATCAGAGGTCTTCCTGGCTCTGGCGGGACCAACATGGGTGGGTTTAACAGGTATCCTTTTATCTTATCAAACGCCTCCTGACACTCATCGGTCCATTTGACCGCAACATCTTTTTTCAACAATTTGAAAATAGGCTCACAGGTTGACGTGAGCTGAGCAAAAAAACCTGCTGATGTAATTCAACCTTCCCAACAAACTCATTACTTCAGTTCTGTTACTTGGAGGTGGTAATTCTTGGATGGCTTTGATTTTTGACGGGTCTAGATCGATGCCTCGCCGACTGACTATGAATCCCAGCAACTTTCCAGATGGAACTCCAAATGCGCATTTGGCAGGGTTAAGCTTGAGGTTGTACCTGCGAAGTCTTAAGAAGAATTTCCTCAAATCCCCAGCGTGGTTGTCCTGATGCTTTGATTTTATGATCACATCATCCACGTATACCTCAATCTCCTTGTGTATCATATCATGAAACACTGTGGTTATTGCTCTCATGTAAGTTTCCCCGGCGTTCTTCAAACAGAATGACATTACCCGGTAGCAATAAGTTCCCCATGGGGTGATGAATGCCGTCTTTTCTGCATCTTCTTCATCCATTAGAATTTGATGATACCCAGCATAACAATCCACGAAAGATCCTATATCATGCTTGGCACAATTATCGATCAAAATATGGATATTGGGTAATGGGAAATTATCCTTCGAACTTGCTTTGTTGAGATTGCGGTAGTCGACGCATACTTTAATTTTGTCGTCTTTCTTTGGTACAGGAACGATATTAGCTAACCAAACAGGATATCGAGTGACTCGAATGACCATTGCTTCCAACTGTTTGGTGATTTCTTCCTTAATTCTCACACTCATATCAAGCTTGAATTTTCTCAGCCTCTGCTTTACAGGAGGCACCATTGGATCGGTTGGCAATTTGTGAACCACTAAATCAGTGCTCAAGCCCGGCATGTCGTCATATGACCATGCAAAAACATCTTTGAATTCTATGAGTGCTTTAATTAACTATTCTCGGATCCTTGGTTCGAGATGGACACTTATTTTAGTTTCCCGGATATTACTCGTGTCTCTTACATTGATGTCCTCGGTATCACTCAGGTTAGGTTTGGTTTTTTCCTCAAAGTGAATTAACTCTTTACTAATCTCTTCAAAAACCTCATCTTCATCATATTCTGATTCATAATCACAATATATTTCTTGAATTATTATTTCGGAACCAGATTGATTTTTAAGACTGGGCTGAGGATTCCTCATGCATGTCATATCACTAGAGCCAGCGTAAAAAGAACTGTACAAAAAAAAGAAGAAAATAAAAAGGAAACTATCAGGAATGATAATGAAAAAGGAAACTGTATTCTATTGGATGATGAAAGATAACAAGGTTTGCACACTTCAAACAAATTGTAAGATAAGCATTGGGATTACAACCCTGAGGTAACCCAAACAAACTGAAGGAAAATCAAAAATAAACTACCAAGACTCCTTTCGAATGGGGAGAGGAGCGGCTTTCCAATTATTAAGCTTTGTTTCTGGCCCAACGAATTGAACTTCTGCGTTGCTACAACCTTCCCCGCTTTCCAACATATTCACATCGTCAAACAATTTCTCAAATCTTTCAATTAATTCCTCCTCAGGATTGACCAGGGATTTAGGAATTGTTGTTATCGGGCGATTTTTAACACCGGTCTTGACAAAAGACTTTGATAGATGTGGGACTGGTTTTGGAAGAACCCATGCCTTTTGTTTCAGCTTTCTGGCCTTTCTCACGTCGGTGACAGTGGGTATGAATCCCAAACCAAATGTTCCCCAGTTCTCGGGGAGAGATACTGGTTGTATAATTCCTTGCAAAGATGAGCCCAGACCTTTGCCGGGTATAAAACCATTTTTTAACATTTCATAGGCTACCATGACTGATGCAGAGGTTATCTTTGGATTCGGAAGGTACTTCCCCTCTGGAATTTTCTCTACCGACACTGTATCGGACACTTGGTATACCCATGGTCCCTGGTCATTTTCTATTCCCTCGACCGGTACAATGGCACTGCTGTGAGCATTTAAACTTTCTTCCCCATGCACAACTATTTCTTGATGATCCCATTCAAACTTGACCGCCTGGTGTAGTGTTGACGGGACTGCTTTAGCAGCATGGATCCATGGTCGACCCAACAATAAATTATAAGAAACAGTTATGTCCAGTACTTGAAACTCCATTGTGAATTCAACTGGTCCTATTGTTAGTTCCAACACTATGTTGCCAAATAAATCTCTGCTTCCACCGTCAAACCCCCGTACGCAAATACTATTCTTCTGGATCCTCTCCTCTTTGATTTTCAATTTGCTTAAAGTGGAGAGAGGGCAGATGTTTGCACTTGACCCGTTGTCAACCAATACCCGGGTTACTACGGAGTTTTCACATTTCACGGTGAGGTAAAGAGCTATGTTGTGCTCAGTACCTTCCACAGGCAATTCATCATCAGAAAATGTAATTCTGTTTGCCTCAAAGATTCTGTTGGCTATTCTTCCCAAATGATTTACAGAGATTTTTTCAGGAACGTGATCCTCATTCAGGATTTTCATCAAAGCCAGACGGTGCTCCTCTGAATGGATCAGTAATGACAACAATGAAATTTGAGCGGGCGTCTTCTTCAATTGATCCACAACAGAATAGTCATGGAGTTTCATTTTTCTTAAAAACTCTTCCGCTTCTTCTTCCGTCACAGCTTTCTTTATTGGTGTTGGATTATTTTTAGTTCTTCTTAACTCTTCGAGAGTAAAATATCTTCCCGAACGAGTTAAGCCTTGCACCTCACAGACTTCTTCCTTGACTTCTTTTCCCTTGTACATTACATTCACCCGTTCATAGTTCCATGGAATGGCCTTATTGTTGATCACTGGTAGCTGGGTTACAGGTTTGATAATAATCCGATCTATACGGGCTCCTTCCACGACTACAATGGGTTTGCTGGCAATCCCTGGTACTATCACTTTCGGCCTTTCTTGCTTTGTGGCAACTTTATTCGAAGATCCCTTCTCGACTACCACAGATGGTTCATCATCATTTCTGTTCTGCTTAGGTACCGGCTTCTCCTCTGTTAACTGCTTATCTGGCTTGGCTTCATGAGACCTGATCATCATGATAGTTTGTGACGGCTTCTTTGTCTCCCCATCAGCCTGTACGATTTCTATCATATTGGCCTCCTGATGGGCTGGCATTGGATTTCTGTTGATATTGGGAGCTTCGGGGGTTTGAACCTCGATTTTATTAGTATCAATCAGCTCTTGTATTGCATTTTTTAAATGTCAGTATTTTTCCGTATCATGGCCTGGTGTACCGGAACAATACTCACAGCTAATGGTGTAGTCCAGATTCTTTAGAGGAGGATTGGGTAGCTTGGATTGTATTGGTCTTAGCATGTCCAGCTGTCTCAGCCTGTGGAACAGACTAGTGTAGGACTCTCCCAATGGAGTGTAGGTTTTCTTTTTATGTTCCCTTTCTCCCCTGAATGCTGGCTTAGGCCTGAAACCTGGTCCGGGATAAGCTCGTGGGTAAGTACCAGGTATGGCAGGAGCACGCCAATTAGTGTGAACAGGTGGTTGATTGTATGCTTGTGCATGGTTAATGGAAAAATGAGGTTCCGAAGGGTGATAGTAGTGTTGGGGTGAATTGTGGTGGTAAGTTGATTGGCGAGGTCGTTGTTGATTATAGTAAGGCGGTGAACCTCTAGGTCCCGACCAAGTTCCCGAATCAACTACCGCTACTTCCTCCCTCTTCTTTCTTCTGATTCCTCCTACCCCGCCTTGAATAGCTTGAGTAGTCGCCTTAATAGCCGAATAGCTCATGATTTTATTTGTCTTGAGGCCTTCTTCCACCATACCTCCCATCTTCACTACTTCGTTGAATGATTTCCCTACCGCTGAAACCAAATGGGCATAGTAAGTTGGTTCCAAGGTTTGGAGGAAGTAGTCTACCATTTCACTCTCCTTCATAGGAGGATCCACTCTTGCTGCCTGTTCTCTCCACCGGAAGCCATACTCTCTGAAACTTTCATTGTGTTTTTTCTCAAATTTTGTCAAAGATAGTCGATCTGGGATGATTTCCAGATTGTATTGGAAATGGTATGCAAATGCCTGTGCTAGGTCATCCCAGGTGTACCATCTCCCATGGTCCTGGCGTGTATACCACTCCAAAGCTGATCCGCTTAAACTTTGACTGAAGTAAGCCATCAATAATTCGTCTTTTCCCCCAGCTCCTCGCATCTTGCTGCAGAAACCCCTTAAGTGGGCTACTGGGTCGCCGTGCCCATTGTATAGGTCAAATTTAGGCATCTTGAAGCCAACTGGTAATTGTACATTTGGGAATAAGCACAAATCCTTGTATGATACACTGACTTGACCACCTAACCCTTGCATGTCTCGGAACGATTGTTCTAGGCTTTTGACCTTCCTGAACATCTCTTCTTGTTCGGTTTTTTTGCTGGCTTGTCATTTTCGGTTGGGAGATCAAAACGAGGAGTAGTTGAATGGATTTCGGAGGCTTTGAGGGTGGGCTCTGGGGGTAATATTGGTTGTCCTGGGCCTGGAATGTAGGCTCACTAGGAGATTTGTGGAATGTAGCCGGGGGAGGTGCTACGAAAACAGGAGTCACTGGTGGAGGAAAGTATGGAACTGGTTTAGGAAGGGGAGACTGCGGTGTCTGAGAGGTGGTGCCTCGGTAGTGTTGGTAGATGGGGAAATTTGGGGATAATTCAGTGGTAAGATTATCCTGAGTTTGGGCCATTGATGGAGCAGGGTTAGTTGGGTAAGATGGGGGTAACTGCCCTGTAGACCAGGCCTGGTACATCTCAGTCATTTGCTGCTTGAGTTTAAATATCTCTTCTTTCATTTTCCCGACATCCATCTCCTCTAGCTCAATACCTGTGTCAACATCTAGGATAGACATACTTTCGGGTATTGGTCCTTTTGATCTCGTGTGATAATGATAATATGCCAGTATACTCTTTAGAGAAACTAACTGCTTGAATTCTGGAAATGAGCAAACTTGTTAGTTTTGAGAGTTTAACACATATATAATTACACGTTGAGATGCAATGCTCCTAGACAAATAACCCCTTTCTATTATGCATTTGCTCGGCTGCTTGTGTCGTCCCAGCTTTTCTTGAAATTTTTATTGTTACTCACTTTTATTTTATTTATTATATTCTTTATTGTGGTTGAATCTTATAGAGATTGCCTACGTATCATGCCCCCGCATGAATCAGACCTTGCGTAGTTCGGTCGTTATGCAAACACTTTTATTCATTATACAAAGATGGAACAGACATTACATTTGAAAACCTTATAAGAAAATGGTTTGAAACACACACACTCAAATCAAAATAAAAGATACAACTCTTAACATCTCTCAACATGCCCCACTTTCCACTTTTGTTGTCAATCATTGGATTATCTACTCAATGTGGGGCTTGACCTGGATGACCTCCCAGCGTATGATACATCCTTTCCAACTCCATTGCTAGATGACGGGCAAAAATGGGTGCATGCTCTGTAAACCTTTCATAATCCATTCCTTGGCAGTTTACATAACTTTGAGAGGTGTAGACCGCCAGGTTGTGGATTTGTGCCCTGAAATCTTGGAGACGTTGGTCTTGGTTCTGCAATTGCTGCTGGCGAGTGGTGGCTATATCTCTGACACGGTTTTCACGATCTAGAGCTGACTCTAATAGAGCTCGGAGTCTGGCCTGCTCTAATCTTGCCTGTGCTCTTTCTCTGTCGATGTCCGCTTGTTGATGCTCTCTGTTGTATCTTCTCGCCTCTTCCAGTTGTGCACGAAGTTGGTCTTCTGAACGTATCCAATGGTCTTTTTCCTTCTTGAATTGTGCCTTGTCTTCTTCGGATTGCCTTACTTGGCGTTCCTTATTAGATCTGGCTTCTTCGTTTAATTGTTGGATTCTTTCTTTTGCTTTGCTCAACGCCCTTTCGTTTTTAGCAAGAATGGAATCATAATCCTGCATTCTTTCAAAAAGATTGGCGATGGTTTTTTTATCCTTCCAACTCCTCATTGGTGTTTCAGAAGCTTTTTTCATTTTTTGAAATCGAGCGTGAAAATTTTCATTCTCACAAGCTAGATTCTTCTTCTCGCCTTCGGCTTCTTGTGCTTGCAAATCTTTCTCCAGACTGAGGCTCCTCAGGTTTTCCTTTAGGGCATGGATAGTTGCTTTGTACCCTTTTTCCTTTTCTCCCCAAATCAACCGCTCTTGGATTTTATCATTAAAGTTTTGAACATGGGGTCTTTTTGTTGGCCTTCTTAGCTCGGGTTCTGGTACATCATCCACGCGAGACCGTTTCTCAAACCACCTTGCATATCCAGGATTTATCTCACCCCTTGTAGTGTCTGGGACTTGAGTATCACTTTTCAAGTATCGACATCCATTCCACATCTGCTGAATTAGAGCCTCTGGAATAGTGGCTTCAGGGTGTAATTCGATTACTTGCATACTCAAATCTTCATCATCAGGAACTACTTGGTATCTCCCTAGTTGTCTTAGAACTCTTAGTGGCGCATATGGCTGGATGCTTCTCAATCCCAATAGTAGCAAATAACTATTTGAGGTTGACATGTGTATCACTTCCCTCATCGGGAGCATCCCAAAGTCCACTCAATTTGATTTGCCGTTAAAGCCCTTAGATGAGATACTCATGCTTCTATCCCTTCTAGGGACTTATAATCTTTTATTCTTTCCTCATAACTCTCGATGAAATTTTCATTGCTAGGCCCATACTGTATGCTCTTGGGCTGATGTTGGAGATGTTCAATCACCCACATTTGCAACAAAATTTTGCATCCTTCGAAGATTTTGCCCCTGATTTACATAAGGTCAACGCCCGATAAATGTCTGAGAGAATGATCGGGACAAGGGTGTGATTTTCCTTGGTGGTGAGGACCTGCACAACTTTCGTGGTGCGAATATCAATTTCTCGCTCTTTGTTTGGGAAGACCATGATTCCTAGAAAAGCCACCATGAAGGCGAAGCGACGGTGAATCTGCCAGGTGTCTTTGTTTTGCTTGTTAGTAAGGCCTTTCTCATGAATTTCAAATCCATCTGGCTTTCCGAACCTTGAATACAAGAAATTGAAAGAACAACATCCGTTGATGACATTGCTTTTCCTGATTTGATTACTGATGTTCAGAAGACCGAAGAATCGATGTACCGAGGGAGCCTTTGTGAATATCAGGTTTTGATTTCTTAGACTTCCGTCAAAACCAGCATATCCAGCTATCTCCTCTAATGTAGGAGTAAGCTCGAAATCAGATAAACGAAAGACATTGTGAACAGGGTCCCAAAAAGTTACTAACGCCGCAATCAGATCATCACGTGGTTTAACTTTCATAATATCCGTGAGATTTCCCAAATGCTTGACGACCCATTTTTTGACCATTTTCGCCTAACTCATACCACCACATTTGAAGCTGAAATAGAAACTCGTCTGTATTCGTGGATGGGGGGTTTTGTGTGGTGCTCATTTTGTATCTGAAATTTAATTTTAACAAAATCAAGACTCATTTTGAAAATATACACTAGAAAAAAAAATCATTTTCAATTTTTTATTTATTTAACACTTTTTATCTCAAGATTTAAAACTATTTTTTTGGTAATTTTCTAAAACAACCCATTTTATTCCTCGGCTCTCACAATGATTTCGATTAAGCTGGTCAACAAGCAAATCCGAGGCAATGAATGCACAGGTAGCAAGTAGGATGCATCAGGATGATCTTTTTATTTCGGGTTCACCTATCCTAGACAGACCCAACCCCTGTGTTGAGTCTCCAAGGCTAAATGTACATGATGCAAATAGACATTCCTACTAGGGATTCGGTACATGGCTGAGTTATTCTAGGTGAAAAACCTGAGGCATATTGTTCTAAACCTGGCTCACCCAAACGGACAATTTGAGCCGAAGTGGGAGCAACGTACCGGGAGTGCGAAAGTCTACCCGGCCTAGTTACTTGTCCCAACTTCGTCTTATTTGGTATGACTTTAACAGAAAGGTGGGCCACGCGCACGTGTACACCATAAATTCAGAAGACTCAGAAAGAAGGGGGGTTTCGTAGCAGTTTTATATACACAATTCAGATAATATTAAAGCGGTAAAAGTGTCATTTAGCACATTGGGCATATATCATGTAAAAAATCAGATAATAAATAAAGCCAACTATAACAGTTATTTTAAGCTCGAATTCTTAAACCCTAAACCAGTGGTTCTGGGTTGCAGACTCCCACAGTGGTATTGTCCCCAGCAGAGTCGCCAGAGTTGTCACACCTCCTTTTTCCGCGCCCGCGGGGGTACAGGGAGTTTTCTCTAATTAAAGGACAGTCGAAACGGGATTTGTTTATTTGTTTTAGAGTCGCCACCTGGGAATTTTAAGGCGTCCCAAGTCACCGGTTTTAATCCCTGAATCGAGGAGAATATGACTCTGTTTGTTATTCTGCGAACCAGAAATCCGAGTAAGGAATTCTGTTAATTCGGGAGAAGGTGTTAGGCATTCCCGAATTCCGTGGTTCTAGCACGGTCGCTTAACCATTTTTTATACTTGGCTTAATTATCTTGATTTACTAAATATATTTTTCTGTTGTTATATAATTCTGTTACCGCCTTAAAATATTTATAATTAGAGACCTTTAAACGAATCACGCGTACGTATATTCGTGTTATATATTTTTACAAAGCATGAAGAATCGTGTCACGCATACGTGTACACAATAAGATTGACAATATTATTTTATTATTAAAATATCATACGTTCAAAATTAAAAATAAAATTAAGAACATCGTCGCCCTTGTATGATTAAACAGTGAACTGCACATCTCGGGTTATATGAAATTATTTTAACATCCTCGGAGAACCCCCTTTTTATTAAAATGTTCGCTCGAAGTTGCGCGAACGCATAATCCGAATTGCTTTTAGAAATATAATCAGATTACGCGAACGCATCCTTAATCAAGCCAAATATTCTTAATGGTAGTATAGATTTTCCACAAATTGTTTATTACATCCATACATTTTTATGTGAAAATCATGAGAAATCCCTATTTGAGATGCCCTTAAATTCTTTGAAAAGAATTCACAATTTATTAAGTGTTGACCGCTAATTATATTTTTTCGCGTATAAATTATATTCCTCCAAGCCATTCGAATTTAAGGAGTAAAAATGAACAACGTGTGATTAATACTACCATTTATAGTGAATACAATATTTGCCTACCCAAATAAACAACGTGCGAATTACGTATAAACATTGGGAAAGAATTGATGTAAGAAAGGAAATGATATTTTCCAAGAATTTTCATTATTCTATTTGAGGCGAATACTATTTTTTATATTTTTAAAAATGTTATAATCTATAAACCTAATCACCTTCTACATTACTTGTTTTTAATCCAAAGTTGTAATCGTTTGGTTAATTTGTTTACGATGGTAGATAGGCATCAAGTTGATTAAAAAAAAATTATTATACAAATCGATTCAATAAAATTGCATTACATGCAACATAGTTGTACGCCTGAACCGTTCATAACATTCTAACATCGTAACGAGCTATATCAACTCACCTTCCACATATGATTATATATATACCCGTCATCATGCCATATATGAACATACAACTTATATCAATCTAAAAAAAATCAGATTTTTTTACAAGATATACTAATAATGTAATTTCTTGATACTTCCATTCTACTTTACATTTAGCTAACAATGTTACGGGATGTAATTAATGGCCCATTTTATGCCATGTTCCCTACCTTGATAATTCAATCATGACTTCACTTAATGAAAATTCCGAAATAGGTGACATTATTACAACACTTATACGAACTTCAAGAGGTAACAATTATCGTATATTCATCACGTCAAACGTACTACTATATTAATCAACTGAAACAAAATCAAATTTTAAACTAATGAACTTGGACGAATGGAAAACGGAATTAAAATTCCCGAACTTCATTTATTTGTCATGTTGAAGATTTTTCATGACAGGAGTTTACAGATATGTACCTGGAAATGAAGGTAGAAGGAGTAGATTTCAGCAGTAGCAGCAGTAACAAAATCCAGTAGAAAACCCCAACGTTTCAACAGATTTGAACAACAATACAGAACCCGAGAACCCAGACACAACGTAGAATGACTCTTTAAGAAATTTCAGATTTTAAACTCAACAATGGGATTTGAACAAATCCAGACAGATAAAACACAGTATTTCTGATTTTTCAAGACTTATGAGAAGGCAAACTGACAATTTCAATCTCAGAAATTCAACCTTAACACTAGCTTCTATTGTAGAAATCTGTTTTTTCCTGCTTCTGATTTTTCTTTCTTTATTTCTATTTTCTTTCTTTTTCTTGAATCAGATTTCTATTTCTGCTTCTGTGTGTTTTTCCTCTCTTAATTTCTGTTCAGATTTTTCTCTTCTCTGTCTCTTTTTCTCTCAATGTCTATATCTGTGTGTATTAAAATCTGGGCTCTTCAATCAGTCCCAATACCCTCTATCTTATACAGGTCTGCCCCTTTTCTTTTCAGTGCTGCCTGGACCCCCTTCTTCTTTTAAAAATCAGAAAATCCCATTAAAATCTGCTTTTACTACTTTAAATCCCATTAAGTGATCTTTTCCTGATTTTCAGCATTCTCAGTACCCCTTGTTTCCCATTATTACATTAATTAATAGCCACTAACATTACACTTTCAGCACACTATACTATCATATTACTCTCACTGCTTCATTTCCAGCAATGCCCCTGAAATCCTACTATTATTACTGCCCTTAAAGCAAAAATCAGAATCTGATACAAAACAGATTTTATAATCTGTTCAGGCTTAATTATCTTTCTGATTTAAACAGCTATAACCAATCCTATTAACAAACAATTCTGTCTTTACAGATTATGCTAAACAGGGAAATGCAATAGCTAATGTACAAAAGCTAAATTCAGATTGAACACTGAACTTGCATACAAACATATTAACAATTTCAACAGAACAAAATTTGAATCGAAATTGAAGTTGGCATGAAAGCAGGGGCATTGTCAGTTTTGAAACTAACTGCCCAGAAATCAATACACAAATGATTGACAAACTTTCTAACATATTAAACAAGAAGCAACTAATTGGGAAGAACTAATTAACTGACTTCAACAAAATGACAATAATCAATCCAAAATAGATAAACAGGGTATTACAATCAGCATTAATGGCAATAAGAATTTACAAAACAACTAATCGACGAACTTAATCGAGTCGATTACACATATTATAAACAATCATAACCAACAGAAACAATGATATAATTCTGATCAACTAATCAGGTATGAGGCAGAATCACAGAATTAATCTAAACAAATATGAAAAATTACACAGACAAATAGGCAACAATATATGTAGTAAACAAAAAGAAAAATAGGAAAAATACCTCGGAATCTTTAAATTATACGGACCCAAGCTTGACTTTGAAATCGGACCTTTTTTAGATCAAACAGACCTTAGTCGAAGTATTTTCAACTGAAAATACTTCGACTAAGGTCGATTAAACCCCAATCTTCTATTTAATTTGGGCAGAATCCAAAAATTTGGTGTTTCTAGGGTTTTTAAAGGTTCGATTTGGGGATCAACCATTTCTGGTCAGATTCGAGGGAAACTAAAGATGACACAAGGGTGAGGGAGGCCTAGGGGTCATTTGGTATCAGTTTGGAACGAAACTGGGTGAGTTCATGTTTGGCTCGAAACTTCAAAAGAAGATTCGAAGAGCTCTGAGGTGATTCGAGCCAAACAAACACCAGATCCATAGCTAGGGTAGTTAGGGGAAGCTACGGTGTTAATTTGGAAGTCATCGGAAAGGGTTGAGTTTTCAGACCAACCTTCGATTTAAGATTCGAAGAGTTGGGGCCTGATTCGAAGGAAACTAACACCAGATCTGTGAAGAGGGGGTTGTGAGGAGTCGAGGGTGTTAAGGTGGTGACCGGCGGCGTTGTTGCCGCCGGGTTTCAGGCGATGGAGAGTTAAGGCGGCTAGGGTTAGGGGTGTGATTTCGGAGAGGATGATGAATAGTAAAGAGGAGGGGGTGTTTAGTTATGGGGCCGGGGTAGGGATTTGGATTTATATAGGGATAGGGTGGATTGATCTCATCCGTGGATCAATTAAGATGCACGGTTGAGATTAATTCATTTAACCAAACGATGTCGTTTGGTTAAATGTTGGGGTCAGGCTGGATCGGGGCAGTGGATCGGGTAGGGGGTTACGGGTAAGGGTATGGGATCTTAGCCGTTGGATGGATTTGATCCAACGGCCCTTGATGAAATACGACCAAACGTCGTCGTTTGGTATTGGTCTTGAATTGGACCAGACCTGGGGTTGTTTGGACTGGGCTGTGGGGAAGTGATTTGTTTTGGGCCTGCCTTTTCAATTAAATGATCCAGTCCGTTTTGCCTATTATTCCCCACTCTTTTCATTTTCTAATTAAATTCCTAATTATTAAAATCCTAATTAAAATTATAAAAACAAAATTACTCTTACAAAATATTAACTACTTTTCAACAACTATTAACACATAGACAAAACATTAATCACATAGTGAAACATTAAAACTAGAACAAATGCATATTTTTGTGATTTTATTTTTAATCAATTATTAAATGCATAATTAAAACCTAGATATGCATGAAACATGTATTTTTATTTTATTTTTGTTTAATTATAACAAAGCAAACATTTACGGACAAACACAAACAATTAATAAACGCCACATAAATTCTAAAAATTGCATACTAAGAGAATTTTGTTTTATTTTTTGATTTATTTTAGAGTATTTTTTCGTGAGGCAAAAATCACGTGCTCACAGTTGTACTATTTTGAGGTGACACACACATTAGATGACGAGCGTGAGTGGCGTGCACCGTTGGGGACTGTGACTTGGTCCGGCCCGTAGCAACTATTAAGTTGCATATTTGACTGGAACTATTTGATACTATCATATGTTAGAAAGTATTTATGTTTTGGGCTGAATGCCATATTTGGGCCTCGTGCCAACTGTTTGGACCCTTAGGAGTTTTCTTTACTAAAATTTCCTCACTATTTTGATTTAATTACTGTACTCAGTCATTTCATATTTTACTGATTTCATAACTCAGTCTTATTTACTCTAATTTGATGTATAAACGATATTTTTGGGCTGAGCAACCTGTTTTACGCCCGAGTGGCTTGAGAGGTTTTTGACTGAATGAGGACGAGGGCATGTGTTGTGAGGATATCATGGGATCGGGCTGCGCGCCGCAGCATGTGGTACTGATTTGTGATATATGAGAGGTCGAGGGCCTGATTTATTATGCCACGAGATGGCTTGTAATAGCGCTTGGGCTGTAGGAGCCCCTCTGGAATCTGAACACCCCCAGTGAACGCGAGTACCCAGAGTGAGTGATATGTTGTGCCAGAGGGGCTGATTCTGATACATGTTATGCCCGAGAGGCTGATTACGAGTGATGGCGAGGTAGCCCGAAGGGGCTGGTTCTGTTGATATTATGCCTAAGGGGTGGTTTATGATACATTTTTTGCACGAGGGGACGATTACGATTTTCATCATTTTTACTCTAAACTTCTTTAATTCTCTGTTGAAACTATAGAAGGACATTTTTTTAAAAGTAATTTTACTGAAACTGAGTTTTCATGAGATATTTGATTTCTACACTGTTTTGGAACCATACCGTAGTTGCTGAAGTGCTATGATGTGGAATTATCTGGTTTCTTACTGCTAAACTTTCATTTACTTTTATTACTTACTGATTTGACGTACTCAGATTACTCTCTGCACCTTGTGTGCAGATTCAGGAGTTGCGGGTTTTGATAGCGAGCGCTAATCGTCCATTCAGCAGGTCTTGGAGTTGGCAAGGTAACTGCATGGCGTTCGCAACCCTGTTCTTCTCCCTCTTATCTTCCCTAGATTATATTAGTATTGTTTCCAAACTTTGATAGACTTTATTGTACTTAGACGGACCTTGTAGTTGGTCGTAACTTGTGACACCCCGATGTCGTGCTTGTGTTATTTCCGCACTTGTTATTTAGACGCATGTTATGGAATTTTAGTAAATTTATAATTAAAACTGCTTTGTATGAAATACTGGTTTGATTTGGAATTTGTATCGCCTGGCCTTTTACGATAGGCGCCATTACGACCGAGCCGATTTTAGGATCGTGACATCGCATTCATCCTATCACATTCTTTGATTGTCACATGAGTATTAAATATCTACTAATATCTTGGAAAATATACTTTTGAAAAAATAATGCAACAATAGTAAATCTTTTTATGTTTATTTTCAGGTAACTAAATTTTCTAAGAGAATAAAAGGTCATTATGACCATATATGTTAAGTTCTAGGTATTCTTTTTTTAAAAAAAAAATTCTATCGCATGGAGGAAGTAAAAGGAAAGGAGAACCGTGAGAATTAAACATAAAATAATCGTGTGAAAATCTCACATAAGTACCATCAGGACGATAAACCTCATTGCTAAGTTCTACTACATTAAATTAGAACCTTCTAATCATTTTGTTTCTTTTCTTCTAGTCCTTTCTTTTTATTTCATTGTTTACTCCTAGCCCAAAAAGATTTTGTGGGAAAGCCATGCACCTGCTTTTTAGTTACAAACGTGGAGCGCTTAATCTTTTTTAAATAAAATTAACATATCTAAAGTTACAAAAATGTACTAAAGCAAGGGCGGCTCCATAAAAATAATGCCTAAAACAAAATTTTAATAAGAGACTTTTTACGTTTTTCTTATTAGCACATATACACACACATATGCAAAAAAGTTAGGGCTTGTTTGGTATAATGCATAAGAATAATGCTGAATATGGTGTATTAGTAATGCTGGTATTAGTTATGCTTGCATTAGTTATGATGGTATTAGTTATGCTGACATAGTTCTTATCCATTGTTTGGTTTGATGTATTAAAACATTGCACAATTTCTAAAAGAATTGTTTGTTTACAAAAATACCCTCAAAACCAGTCCATCACTCTAACTTTTTAAAAGAAACATATGTTGAGAAATATCTTTATATGAAAAAGTTTTAAAAAATTATTTGATGTGTCTACCTATATTGTAAAATAAAACTAAATATTTATTTATAAAAAAGAAAATATGCTAAGTATTTATTTACTAGGGATATAATTTTATTTCTCACTATTTGGATTATTTTGAACTTGCATTAATATACTAACTAGCATATTTTATCAAGCATAAATTTTGAAGGACAATTTTGTCTTTAACTAAGCTAATGCATGCATTAAAACCCATTGCATTGCTAATACCATTGTTTTCTATGCATTAGTTATGCATAAGATAATACCAAATATGATGTATAACTAATGCTTGCATAACTAATGCATAGGTTCAAAATGTCTACCAAACAAGGTATTATTAATACACAAAGCTAATGCATGCATTATTTTATCTAATGCATCTTACCAAACGACCCCTTAGTGTTGCCAATTTTTTCATTGTCATACCCCTTTTTACTCCAGCAAGATATGTATTATGGATTGTTGTGGGTTAAAGAGTTTTTCCGCGTAAGGTGACAAGTTTGAGTAGGGATTATTTTATTTACAGAGTCGCCACTTGAAATTGATTTTTCGGTGTTCCAAGTCACCTTTTATTTGAATCCCTAGTCAAAGGAAGGTTTGACTTTATTTTTATTGGTCCGCAAAAAAAAAGTTCTGGTAAGAAATTTTGTTGACCGGGGATAAGGTGTAAAGCATTTTCCGAGTCTAGCGGTTCTAGCACGCTCGCTTTATAGACTTAAAACTTGGCTTGAATTAATTTTTGACAAACTATGCTTTATATGATTTTCATATTTTACCTATCTGCTTTTATTTCTTGATTATTAGAATTATTAAAAAAATAATTTGGATAAATCACGTTGTCATAACCACGCTATGCAAGCAAATGCGTGATCGATTAACAAAATTAATTAACTTATCATAATTGCATCTCGCAAGCGAATCCGAAATCATGACAATCAATTATTTGTAGTACTTTTGAGAAATTACTACATTTGAGAAAATTAATTTTTGAAAATTATTAAAAGTCAACTATCGCACTACGCAAAGGAATCCGTGATTTTAGCAAAGGATTAATTAAAGTAAAATTGAACTAAAACTAATGGGTATGGTATGTGATTATTGAATTGATTTATTGAATATTAAATTTCACGCTATGCAAGTGATTCCATGAAATTAAAGCGGCGCCTACTAATTACCTAGCGTTTAAATTAATTATAAAAGAGACCAAGTTATAAAGTTATTTTAATTTTAAAAAACTGAATTTTCTTCTTTTTCGTTTGGTTGGCCTAAGCCTCTTGGATGAGAAGAAATGAGAAGCAAACAAAAAATAATAGTAGCTAAATGAAATTAAACTTATAAAAATGAAATGCTAATGAATAAAAAGATTTCCCAAAATTTATTCTTACCTTCGACTCATTTCAGCTTTTATTAAAAATTCATGGGCAATAGTTCATTAATTCCACGTCAATTAATAATGAACTTTAACAAAATAAGACTACAACAACAAAACTCAAAATATTATGTATCAAACCAAAGTCTGATTATAATTAGTGTACAACATTCACTTTTAAACCCATTTCTATCCATGACCAAGGTCATGTTATTTTAAATCCCCATTCATCCCCACGACTCTGTATTTTTTAATACTCAAACCTCTCCCACGGCTTGCTTTATAACTCAAACTAATTCTTTATTATAAATCACAAACTCACGAAAATCAAAACAGGGACTAAAATACCAAAACTGATTAAAGAAATGATAGTGAAAGATTGGTGTTGGATCTTCAATTGAACGAAAATGCCTACTGTTAAACAACGAAAATTCTAGCAGAAACCCCTTGCTATATACGTCTTGAAAAAGAAAGAACTTTTCACACCCTTTTTACAGATCCAACTATTAGAGCCTAAATTAAAAATATGAAAATATTTTCTACAAACTAAATGACCTACTTCCTACTCAGGAATAGCCTAAAGTGAGTCAAAAGATTACGAAAAACTAATCCTACAAGCAGCCACATATTCTTCATATATGGGATAAACACTTCATTTATTCACATAAGGATCTTTAGCAGAAAGTTGTAAAACTATTCAAAAATAAAGTAAGGATTCATGCTTTTATTTCTTTAACAATAAACTACATTACGAGCTTGAAAAATTACCTACACTGCAGATTTAAATACAAGACAACAGTAATCACTTCGTCCGAACTCAACGGCTTTCAAATACAGCTTAAAACCAGCAGCAACGGCAATGAAAAGGACTAATGAAACAATCCAGAATAACCTCGATACTCAACAGCTTTTAAACAAGAAGGAAACAACAAACTAACTTCAAACTTTTGATATTTTTTGGAAGGTTTTTGCTCTTTTATGGAAAGTATTCAAAGGTGAAAGGCTGCTGAAATTTTTATCTTCAGCTCTGTTTTTTTTTTTGTTGTCCCCCTAAGGATGAAGAAAAAGACCTCTCTCTTATATTAGTAGAAGGCTTTAAAGTTAGGTTTAAGTTAACTAAAATTCTATCCAAAGAGAGAGGGAAAGGACAGTCCTTTCTACCAAATATGCAGGCAAACAAGAGAGTACATGAACTCCTAACATGCTCCAAACAGTAAAAGCAACCATACATGTATTGTACTATCATAATTCACCTTCTACTTTTCACAAAATAATATCAAACTACTCCAACTAATTTGAATCAGTGTAAAACAGAAATTCCAGTATTCAATTATCCAAAATATAACTCATATCAATGCAATCAATTAGAGACAACAAACCGATGAAATAAACTAATGAAATAAACTAATTGAGCAACGAAGAAATCAGGATCGATTTAAACACAACAGAAAAATAAAACTTAATCCTAAACTAAAATCCAAGAAAGTAGAAAAATTAAGAACGGGGCGGAGGATAAGGTACAATGAACTCGAGGCCCGGGAAATAGCGAAACAATGACGATAGGTAGTAATTTTGGGTGGTTCTTAGTGGTGGCAGTGGCGGTGTTGGATGGTCAATGGTGGTTGTCGGAATCCGGTCGTCGAATTTTCGGCACGAAACCAATGCCAAATAGTAGCCCCCATCGAGTTATACCTATTATGTGAAAATTAGGTGGAAAGAAGGGCTCAATCATCCCGAATTTGTCGAAAAAGTGACGGCTAGGGTTTTAGTCTAAGCTAGATTCGGGGAAAGCAGTGAAAGATTTTGGGGGTTTTGGGGCTTGGTTCGTGTAGAGGAGGAAGAGGAGAAGAGGATGATGTTGGTTGGAGGGCGTTTGGCCGCCGAAGGACGGCGATGCCGCCATGGTGAAGGGTGGTGGCGGCAGGGAATGGGAGAGAAGAGAGGGGGCTAGGGTTTGTGTTATGTGAAAAATGGTCAAAATATCTGATTTAAGAGGGATTATATACCTTAGAGGAGATTAAATCTAGGCCGTTGGATCTTGAGAATTGAAGGGCTGAGATTGGATTTTGGTTTCACTTAATGAAATGGCGTAGTTTAATTATGAAACTACACCGTTTTGGACCAGGTCTTGGCAAGCCAATTTATTGGACCGGGTATGACCGAATTGGGCTCAAATCGTGGGCCAATTTGGGCTCAATTTTTAATTAAAAATACACAATCCCAAGACCCTTCCCTCTAATGAAATTATAATCTAATTCAATCTTAAAAGAAATGTATAAGTAGAAAGAAAATCTTTTTGGTATATATAATTTAAAGATGCAAACTAAAATATAAAAATAAAAGGTAAAAAAAAAATTTGGTACTTTTTAATTAAGGAATTCACATAAAAATATGCACATAAGTTCAAAGAAAATAACTAAAATAGCTAAAACCATCCAAAAGTTAGTTTTTGTCGACGAATTAAAACCGTACAAAAATTAGGTATTCACAGTTATTTATAATATAACATTCTTAAATGATAAAGTCTTTAACTTCACATAATAATATTATTATTTATATTAGTAAGAGGCAATTTAAATAAATAAGATGTTAGACATGTATGTTCAATATGTTACCTTTGATATTGTTATAAAAAAATATATTTACTAATATGAAGATTTAACTAATTTAATTCAAAGTTCTAAAATATTTTTAGTGTTAAAGAGTAGACAATCTTTCTTTCTTTCTTTTGTCCAAGGTTTTTTTTTTAAACTTTAATGTTGTCTAACTTGAAATAAAATCATAAATTCCATTATTGAAAATTTTTGGGGACCTAAATCAAAGTTTTACTAGTCTCCTACTTGAGCCACTTGTCCACCCCTGACACTCTCAATCAAATTTTCTCAATTAAGATAAGACAACAATCGGTTAATATGTTATTTCATTACCAAATATGAATGAAGCTGGTTGAACAATACGTCCATGGGACAGTGATCTACAAATAAATTTGATCATTAATCGGGATGGCTCAACAGAATTGATGGCTTAACACTAAAATATATTAGAAGACCCTAATTTTTTTTTTATAAAATTCATATAATATTGAGACAAAAATGTCTACAAGGCTTTGATCTTGTGGTGAGAGAGAAACATATAATGCGTGGGCTAGGTGCACATCATATAGTATTGAATTCTCTTATATACAAAAATATAGCATTAAGTGAATATAGTAAAAGGGTTAAGCCTATTATCCATAATGTTTTGAAACTTATGACATTTGTCCTGGGAATTTCTTAGTTAAAAAAAATGAGACACAAAAGAACTTGCTTTTTGATGTGTGGATCAATCAAATGTGACAAAAAGGAATAGCTAATTTAAAAAATCTAAGTTGAAATTAAAAAGTAAAATAGTAAAAAAAATATATGAAAAAAGACTATATATAAAGAAAGAAAAATAAAATTGATGAGATGCTATATATATTATTTAATTTAGTGAAAGGCAAGTTTATCCTATTAACTCATTCAATCATACCTCTATCAAATTTTTTAAAAAATATTAAAATTTAAAATATTTTATCAATAATTGTATAAATATAAATTTTAAGGAAAAACTTCATTTGCCTTTCCCTAGAGTCGCGCTTGTACTAAAGCTTACAATTATCCATTTTTAAACCGTGAAAATTAGCCAAAGGGTAGAACTTACCCGTGCATGAAATTTACGCCAAATCGATGAATATATGACACATATTCTAAGCATATGAGTTATATAGGGTGAATATTGGTGAATTATTTGATGAGATTGTCTTAAATATAGTTTAGGCAAAGGCAAAGAATCTGAGCTAAGTACCTTTTTATGTGAAGTTGGATTGTTGCTGCCTTATTTAGGGGTGGATCCAGCCCTTTAGTAGCGGTTTTAACTAAACTCGGTACTTTCTTTGCGAAGTATAAATTTATATAAAAAAATTTATTAAAATTATAATAAATAGTAGGCATGAACCCATAACTTTAAAAATATAATGGGTTCAATGCTAAAAAAACATAAAGATTGAACCCATAAAGTTTAAATTTTGGATTCGCCTCTGACCTTATCTACTATTCAGGATCCCATGAAGTTTATTGTAACATTTCGTAAATTCGGACGAGGTGTGAACGTGTTAAATGAGTATTAATATGAAAAAGTAGACATATCAAGTCCTAACGAGATGAGTATGGGTGAAAATAGTTATTTTGGAATCAAGACGGAAAGTGAGGTGCATAAGATTCGATAAAATTGAGTAAGTTTATGGAAGGTCTATTTTCTAGCAGAATTTCGTGAAAACTTGTTGAGAATCTGGGAAAGCATAAAACATGAAAGATGTAGCTCTTTAAAATACCTTTCCAATAATACATTAGGGAGCCCGAACGGAGCTCTGTACAAAAGGTTATATGTACTTTATTGGACAATGCACAGTCTGCGCACTCATGTGCGTGCCCAGCTATTCCCGTGTGCGGCCGCGCACTTGTGCCAGTGGCAATGCCTTTGATGTGCGTTCATGTGCGCGGTTGGGCCTTCATCTATGTGGGGGCACCTGAGAAGCCATTTTAAAAGCCCTACTTCCTCCCCTACACCCCAAAACACAAAAACTTGCTCTAGAAAGGGAAGCTCTCAAGAACCCAACTTCCTCCAAGGTCCCTCCATCATCCAAGGTAAGTTCTAATGATGATTCTAATTTGATTTAAATTCTCCAACACCTTATGAATACATGTCTCAGTCTAGTTCTATTCAGCATTCAAGTATTGTGTAACTTAGTATGGTTCAGTATCATGTATTACAATATGATTCTCAGTTCCTGTTTTTAAATCCCTGAATGTTGAACACATGTATTTGGGTCCGAGACCGCAATTTAGGCATTATGCATATTTGGACCTGAGGCTGCAATTTATGCTTTATGCATATTTGGGCTTGAAGCTGCAGTTTATGCTTTACGCATCTTTGGGCCTGTGGCCGCAACTTGTGCACATATATATTGGGCCTGAGTCCGCAGTTTATTTATTCAGATAAACGGGTGGTTCATCATTCAGAAGAGGGAGTATTCATATCCTTACTTTCTTTATTCAGTTCAGTTATCAGTTAACATTTCAGTTATTAATTATCATTTATCATTTATCATTCAGTTCTCGGTTATCAGTTCAGTTTTGTTTCAGTAGTTACAGTTCTTTCTTTCAGTTGCTTTACATACCAGTGCAATTCAAATGTATTGACGTCCTTTTTGCCTGGGGCCTGCATCTCACGATGTAGGTAATGAGTTAAAGGTTGACGATTCAGAGCGCTAGGATTCTCGTACAAGCTACTTGGTAAGCCCAGTTCTTTCAGGGCATTATCATTATTTTACAGTCTTTCAGTATTTACCGACAGTCAGTGTGTTCAGTACTTTATTAAAGGCTTCATAGACGATACATTAGAGTAACAATTAGATAGTGTCGCAGGCTTTTCATATTAAGCAATATTTGCTACATATATGTTTCAGAATTATATTAGTGTTTCCGCACTTAATTTATATCATTCAGACTTTCAGTATATCAGCATATTTAGCTTATCTTCCGCATTCAATATGTTATGATACCATATGTTGATTCAGCTAGCCAGTTAGTTCGCTCGGTCGCATGTAGTAAGGCACCGGGTGTTATGTTACGTCTAGTGTCGTGTTACGTCTAGGCCCAGGTTCGGGCATGACAAAACTTGGTATCAGAGCACTAGGTTCATGTGTCCTAGGGAGTCTATGAAGCCGTGTCCAGTGGAGTTTCCTTTATATGTGTATGCTGCCCATGCATATAAATGGTTAACTTCTAAGACATTCAGGATTGTCTCATTTCTTTCTGCCCTAGGTCGTGTCATGAAGCTTAGAGCAATAGGTAAACTTCGTTCCTATCGAATTCTAGACGTATCAAATGCCTAAGTGACGGGCAGGAAAAACTCAAGGTCCTAAAGAGGATGAATGCCTATTGGGGTATAATTATGGAGTATTGGTTGGTAACAAATGAGACTTGAAAGGATGTAATGTATAACAGTACAAATTAGGGCATTACATTATCAAAAAGTACAAAAAACAGTTATCATATTCTATGGTGTAACGACCCGACTGGTCATTTTGAGCATTTACACTTCGCTCGGTATTTTGGGGGCACGATTAGCTCCGTATGATGTATTAGGACTTGTGTGCAAAATTTGGGTTCATTCCGAGTTTATTTGATATGTTTCGGCGTGAGTTTTTAGAAGACGCAAGTTCGAAAGTTCACTAAGTTTTATTTGAGGTGCATTTCGTTGTTTCGATATTGATATGTGTGTTTTGAGGCCTCGAGTAGGTCCATATTATGATATGAAAGTTTTTGGTATGTTTAGACGGGGTCCCGAGGGGCTCGGATAAGTTTCGGATAGGTTTGGGTTGTGTTGGGCTCGTTTTTCTTATGTTTCGACATCGTTTCTTCAAGCATAAAGCATTAGATCCGTATCGTAATTACGGAGCCATAGCAAAAAGAATCATCAAATTTAGACATCGTATGAGAATTTTATTGTCATTTTACTATGAATTGAGTTGCCAGATTTTTTTAGATTAATTACAAAATTGTCGCTGCTGCGTATTTAAAAATCTGCACTATTTTCAAATATTGAAACTAACATATCTTCTTCAATATAAGGTCAAATAGAGTGATTCAAGAGCCTAACTTGACTAGAATTCCATAAGGAATCTATTGGAGGTATCAATGTGAGTTGCAAGGTCTTATGGCACAAGAAACAAGACAGAACAGTGTTAAAACGAGGATTTTGTTGCATTTAACATATTTTGAGTTGGGGAGCTCGGAATTGAGCAATATTTCGAGGCGCTTTTCAGCATATAAATTGGGGTACGTGTTCTCTACTCGGTTTTGGTTATATTTCATGAATCTATCTTCGATTTTAGCTTTTAGTTGATGAATTTTAAAGAAGAAATTGGGGGCTTTGGCCTAAAGTTTCATCATATGAAATTTTGAGTTTTGAACACCGATAGTTGGATTTGAGTGAAACTAGTATGGTTGAACACATAATTTAATGGGTTAACGGATTTTGTGAGTTTTGTCGGGTTCCGAGGTGCGGGCTCGGGTTGGGCTTTTTGGCCAATTTTGGGCTTTTGATTAAAGATTCAACCTTTTTCGATTGGGATTGGTTCCTTTAGCACTATTTGATGTATTTTAGTTATTTTTGATTAGTTTCGAGCCATTCAGAGGTAGGAAGGCCCGTGATGGGATTTTTGGAGCATCACTTGGCTTGCTCGATGTCGGAATTGGCTTGTTTAAGATAAGTAACTCTTCTAAACTTAGTGTTGAGGGTATAAAACCCTAAATTATGTGCTATATGGTTGTTTTTGAGGTGATGCACATGCTAGGTAACGGGCGCGTGGGCATACACCCCATGAGTTGTGACTTTGTTGTTTCCGGGGCACTGAATAGTTGCCCTATTTTATTGATATATGTGTTTTCACCATGTGAGAAGATAAATGAGTTGTACATCATGCTAGATATCATGTTTAGGCTTTATGCTGATAATGCTAGGACCCATAGTGGTCGTTTCTTGCTGTCATCTCATTGAATTCGTTGATATTTCGTACTCAGTCACATTCATGAATTCATATCATATCTCAGTCTTAGTTGTTACTTATTGATACATCATATCATTATTCCGGGTTAGTTTTCATCACATTGTGAGCCCGTGGGTGAGACTGGTGAGATTGATGATTAAGTGAGGCCGAGAGCCTGATTATGAGTGACAGCTATGGGATCGGGTTACAAGCCGCAGCAGATTATATATTATGTCTTCGTTGGCTTGTTATAGCACTTGGGCTGAAGGAGCCCCTCTGGAGTCTACACACCCCCAGTGAGCGCGGATGATATTATTGAGGGATCTTTTTCTGGACATGGATTTTTCTGAAGTATTGATTATATTCAGGGATGGATCTTCCCTTGGTATGGAGATGGATCTTCTCCATGAGGCTGGATTAGTATATATTACGGGATGGATCTTCCCTGGGCCGAATGGGCCATGTACAGTACTGAGTAGTTGATTATGATGAGTGAAAGGTGTGATACAGTGAGGTTGAGTACTTTGAGAGTGTGAATACATGATTTATCTCTAAGGTACATGGCATTGACATGCATATATGACATGCATGCATAGAGACATATTTTCCTCATTCTATACGGTATCACGTCATTCATGACATTTTTACACACATCGATATGTGGTCATATGGAGGTATCTCACACTTGTTACTTGGAAAGAAAATGAAACATCTTATTTATTGTGAAAAAGGATTTTCTGAAAAAGAAATACAGTTTACAAACTATCTCATATTTCATGACGTTTTCGGTAAAGAAATTGTGTTTTTCACTGATTTTCTTAAAAGGCGGAATTATTTTGGAAAAATATGAAAAGGCTGAGCATTTTATCTCTAAGCAACTTCTTATGTACTTGCTTTACACTGTTATGAACCGCTATTGGTTATTGGTGTTGGACCCGACCTATGTTCCAGCTTGTCACTACTTTCAACCTAAGGTTAGGTTTGTTAATTTTTGAGTACAAGGGGTCGGTTGTACTCATACTGCACTTCCTGCACATTGCGTGCAGATGATGTCGATGTTGTTGCGTTCAACGATTGCTTGATTAGAAGGCGTACCTGTGTTCCTATTGTATGTTGCCTCTTGTTCATGGTAGCTATAGATTTATAAAAACTCTATTTATGTACTTTTCAAACAGAAGATACATTTATTTCATACCATCTTTGTAAACTCTATAATTAGAAGCTCATGATTTGTACTACCAGTCCTTGGGAAATGTAATAGATCCAGATAATTTATTTTGTTTAATTGACTTATTAGCATTATTGAACTGGATAGTTATTAGTTGGCTTACTTAGCGGATTGGGTTAGGTGCCTCACGACCAGTGGATTTTGGGTCGTGATAAAATGGTATCAGAGCTCTAGGTTCATAGGTTCTACAAGTCATGAGCAAGTGACTAGTAGAGTCTTGCGGATCGGTATGATGATGTCCAAATCTATCTTCGAGAGGCTACAGGACATTTAGGATATACTTCCCATCTTTCTTTCCTTTTCCTGCGACATTGATTCAGCTTGAAGTGTAACTCTTTGAATTCCTTCCACGCATTCGTATGCGTATGTGAGCGCTCGGTATCAGTTGTACAACGACGGCTTGTGATTCCATGGAAGAGGTGCAAGATGTAATTTTGGTATGTTGATGATGGTCCAGTCTGGAGGACTTGAGGCCGGGTTTTGACTGTGGTTTGATCATAAAGGTGTTGATTGTGTGAGCATGTGCTTTTGGAGTTATATGTCCGGCAATGTCCCTATTCGTAGAATTTATGGCTCGATGGCTACGTGATGAATATGATGTGACTATGATATATGTTCATATGGTTGAATATGACGAGAAAGATCTGCTTGGAGTGTAGAAAGAACTATTTGGTGCTTGATTTCCATCTTGATTTAATGTATAGTCCCGAGTTATGGGTGTGTTAAAGGGTATTTTCATGTTGATTAGTTGAGGAGTGAAGTAGATTTTATGTCGAGATATGAGTTCAGACACAGGAAGATTAAGTGATAGCAAAATATTTATGACCGTGGAAGGGTACAGAGAGAGGTCGGTTTGAGGCAAAGTAGGTGGGCTATCTTCTACAGATATGTTTCAGAATTATCTTAGTGTTTCCGCACTTAATTTATATCATTCAGACTTTCAGTATATCAGCATATTTAGTTTATCTTCCGCATACAATATGTCATGATACCATATGTTGATTAAGCCAGCCAGTTAGTACGCTCGGTCGCATGTAGTAAGGCACCGGGTGCTGTGTTATGTCTAGTATCGTATTACGTCTAGGCCCAGGTTCGAGGCGTGACAAAGCTTGGTATCAGAGCACTAGGTTCATGTGTCCTAGGGAGTCTATGGAGCCGTGTCCAATGAAGTTTCCTTTATATGTATGTGCTAACCATGCATATAAATGGTAACTTCTAAGACATTGCAGGATTGTCTCCTTTCTTTCTACTCTAGGTCGTGGCATGAAGCTTAGAGCAATAGTAAACTTCTTTCCTCTCGAATTCTAGACGTATCGAATGCCTAAGCGACGGGCAGGAAAAACTCAAGGTCCTAAAGAGGATGAACGCCTATTGGAGTATAATTATGGAGTATAGGTTGGTAACAAATGAGACTTGAAAGGATGTAATGGATAATAGTACAAATTAGAGCATAACCTTATCAAAAAGTACAAAAACAGTTATCATATTCTATGGTGTAACAACCCGACTGATCGTTTTGAGCATTTGCACTTCGCTCGGTAGTTTGAGGGCATGAGTAGCTCCGTATGATATATTAGGACTTGTGTGCAAAATTTGAATTCATTTCGAGTTGATTTGATGTGTTTCGGAGTGAGTTTTGGAAGTCGAAAGTTCGAAAGTTCATTAAGCTTGATTTGAGGTGCATTTCGTTGTTACGATATTGTTATGTGTGTTTTGAGGCCTCGAGTAGGTCCGTATTATGATATGGAACTTTTTGATATGTTTAGACGGGTCCCGAGGAGCTCGGGTGAGTTTCGGATAGGTTTGGATTGTGTTGGGATTGTTTTTCTTATATTTCGATGTTGTTTTGTCAAGCATAAATGGTACCACCACTACTACAAAAAGGGCCTTTGGCGGCAATTATTTAGCGGCAATAAGGTAATTGCCGCTAATAGATTCTATAAGCTGAAATATTAGCGGCACATGACCATTAGCCAGTAAAAAATATCCTTTTACCGACAATAAAAATAAATTTCTACTAAAAATTACTAATTAAAATTAAATTTTTTATTATTTTAACTTTCCCTCCGCATCCGAAAAAAATTATCTTTCCCTCCAATTTTTTGGACAACAATGAATTATTCCCTCCAATTGAACATGAAATGGGTTTATCTATTCTCTCAGTTTTTGGGGCTTTTTCCTCTGGCTTTCGTACATTTAATTGATTATTACGTCAAAAAATTGAAGGCACATTCATAATAGCAAGGAATCAAAAAAGGCATCGGTCTCTCAATATTCTTCGAAAATCATTCCAAAATATTTCTCACCGCTTCAAATCTGGCGAACATATATCAACAATGAATAGAACCGCTTCCATTGCAGTGGCACCAAAAATTGATAATAAATCAACAATCAACAAGGAGAAGAAACAACCCAGCAACCGTTTCAAGCTAAATCTCAATTCCAGATGCAATAGCGAGAAGAAATCAATTTAACCATCTGTGAGAAAGATATGAAGGTACAAAGCTTCATATTTTGTTGGTATTTGTCTTTATCAATTTAATCAATTTGACTTTTACATCATTTGTCCTATGGAAAGAGGAAAAAAACTGGGAATAACATCTCCAACCGGTGTTTGCAGCATTTATAAAATTTATAATTCTGTTTCTACAAAAAATGATGGATGTATTAGAGTGACAAAATGAGCTAATCAACAAAAGGAAAGTGTTTTTCTTGTGATTTTATCGGATAAAAGAATGACAATTCAGAAGAAGATATAAGAGAGAGGAAATGTGATATGTCAAGATGATGGTAAGGTAAAAACTAGCTTTTTTAATTTCTATTTTTATATTTGCTATGAACTTTTGCTGAAGAGCAAAGACATGATAAATAGGAGTTGAGAAATTTTTTTCAAAAAGGTTAAATAGTGTATTTCTTCCCTCATTTTGCAGCGTATTTTTATATTGGTTATGAATCTAATGATTGTTCTTTAGCTGTATGATAGTAAAAATGCAGAAAAGATAGTGTAACAATAACAATTCCTCAACTGAACAAGAAGACAATAAATAAAGGGTGAAAAAATAAAAGACATCAGAGTGGTAGGAAAATCTTTGTTAAGGTATTATTCTGTTAATTTTTAAGAATGGGAAGAATATTTTAGGTGTATATCAATCCTAAGTTTCCTTTGGTATGTAATAATGATAACCATTTTACTTTTCCTTTACCTTTTAAGACCGATTCTTCGATGACCAATTGTGTTACATTTGCATCTTTGCCTTCTTCCCTTAGTTATTTTCAACTTTCTAGCTTTGCTTCTGCCTGTTGCAAGAAGATATTCAACGAATCACACGTGACGATGGTTGATTACTAATGTATCTTCTGATATGTTCATTTCATTTGTTAAATGCTGACTAATCTGGAGATTTCACGCTGAGCCATGTTCTTTTTCTTAATCTAATAGATGGAGGCATTTTTCCTTGAAAAAACTCGATTTGTTAGGATACTTGTCTGTCTTAATATCTAGGAGTGAATTTTTCATTTTTTGCCTGTGCTTCTTGATTAGAAAATTGTCGAATGCTATCCTAATGACTTTATTTGTGAAATAAATTATTTGTCAATTAAACAGAGTATCGTTACCCAAAGTTTGTGATAGCAGTATTTTAATATTTTTGTAGTTTGAATGCAATAGTATTCTCTTGATTGCTTCTTAAATTACTGTGTCATTTGTTTATGTAGAACTTGGATGTGAATTGAATTTATTTATTTTTACTAAAAGAGAAGGCTTAGCTTGCAAGTTGCAGTGTATGTGTAAAGTAATATAATACTTTGTGGATGACTATGTGGTTGATTATTTTTCTGGAAAATATGTGAATTGTCTGTGTAGAATCCACCTATTATGACTCTATTATTTGAGTACCTCAATCTAATATGACACTATTTTTTTACCTTCCTGTAGGTATTTGATCTAATTATGGGACGAAAATTTTGATATGTATGGATTCTTATATGTGCAAGTATTTACAGTTTTAATAGTGATTTTAATTGTTTATAAGATTTCTCTGTAATTGTAGGTAACTTGCAGAGGAGTTGCAGATGGTCGTGACTGAAGTGGAACCACTGAGACCAATGAGGTGCATAATATGAAACGTCTCAAGGTGTTTTTTTGTACTTAAATCATTGTTCATCTCTTAAGTTTTCATCTATTCCGTAAAGTTATTTGAATGTGCGAAAAGCTTATGGTAGTTCTCTGCCTCTCTCATATTGCATTCATAGACTCCGTGACATAGTATATCTGAGCAATTTTTGGACTAAGCAACAGTCCCTGAAAACTATAATCCTCAAACCTTTTCAAGTACTCAGTCTCTTTTTAATATACCATGTTGGTATTAGTCATGGCCAGCTTGCACACTAGAGAGTTGTTGGGATGGAGCATGAATTGTCACATCATATGATGAAGTTTACAACAGCTTTTATGCTTGTGTGTGCAAGAAAAGCTTGTGAGAAAAATCTATGCCTGTGATTTTGAGAATTCTTTTGCTATTCAACATATGACTATTCTTCTCTACAAAGTCTTGATGCTAACCAACAGGCACAATCTGGAACTAAAAAGCAAATTTCACGTTTACTTTATACTATATGGAGTATGTTTTCTTGTAAAATAAAGGGAGAAAAAAGAAAATAGTGATCTTTAACCAATCTCAAAATAGGAACATGAAGCTTCTCACCATATTATATGTTTGTTTGGTTATAATATAATTTATCAATGTTTGTGGCCATGAGGTAATGTTACAGAATATTTATCAGGAACATGATGCTAATAGTGTCCATGAACGAGTACCACAGACATCAAGGATACCTAATATTATTGAAAATACTCCAATGTCTTACGGTATTACTCATCTTTATCCTTCGGCAAGCTACTATTTGAGTTTTCTATTGTTTGAATTTTCCTCCAATTTTTTTTTTTTATCATTGGAGTCTAATTTCATGCAAACTTGCAAGAGTTAGCATGAACGGCAAAATCTTGCAGCTTTCACTTATTTATATTATAACAGTAACTTCACTTGCCTAAATAAACCTCCAGGGTACAATTTTGCATGTAACAAACAATACTTGTTAAGATGGTTGCTGTTGTTCTTTTCACTACTTGTAATTTCAGAATACATCATTTTCTTCTCATGTTTCTCTAATTTCTCCTGGAAATCTGATCCATTACAACCCTCAGTGGCTGCAAGATATTTGTGTTCTTTTAGGCATGGAAAGTCCATGAACTTGTGCATATTGGTATTTAACATGTAGTTGGTTTGCAGATGTGATAACTTATTTTTTTCCTGCTGGATGGTTGGTCTGATGGTGCTGTTCATTAGACAATGCACATGTTCTTAATGTCTAAATTTGTATGATCATCTCTCTCTTGCATTCCTCTTATATTTAGTGTTGCGCTAGTAGGAGAAGAAGATTTCTTGCTTATGTGTACATCTAAAGTGCATCGCAAACCTTTTAATTTGTGTTTAACTGATTGTATGCATACCTTACTCTCCTTTTATCTAATTTATTGTCGTTAAGATTTGTTTTGTTAGGTTTCGCATGATACCTTGTCATTTCAACCCCAACATATGTATGACTAGTGAAATAAATTAATGGTGAATCTTGCTCTATTTGTCATTCAATCTCTCTATTCAATGGAAGTACAAACTATACAAAGAAAAATAAAAGATTGGCCAACAAAGATAAATAACAACTTGATCATTTGTTTACCCCTTGATTTTGGTGTTTTTCTGCTTTCATTTACCTATAAGAAAGATCAAGAAATTGAGATTCTATAACGTTATAGCCACTTCGTTTATCAAGAAACTAAATGAATCATGTTACTGGAAGCCTTTTGATACACATTTGTCTTTGGGACGAGAAAAAATGTTGCATATGCAGAGACTTCCTTCTATTCCCCGACAGGCATGGAACCAAGCCATAAGGCTAGCCATTGAAAGCTATAAAATGGGAACAATCTTTGGCAATGTGAAGTTTGTCAAACTTGTGATAGACAACTCTAATCCTTCCATACATAATCTTCCATCCTGCTGCACCAAGTATTAGGGGGTAAAGTTCTTAGACAATGACTTCTGACCTTTTCTGGAAAGATGGACATAGTATTTTGTAAACATCTCTGTATACCCTTTTTCTTTCTTTCCCTAGTGTTCTGTGATCCATGCTCATATTACCTCAAGCTCATATTAACTTACATACACTTTCTTTGTCTAATCTATTTAGTATTATGAGCAGATTAAGTGACATGCTTCACTATTATCACCGTTTCTCTTCCCAACATTGAATGAGCATTGTGTGTTCTCTTTTACTATATGGAAAAATTGACTTACCTAATCATAATTTCAAGCAAGATTTAACTTAGCCTGGAATTGAGGATTATTGTATTTCATCTATTGACATATTTATTTTATAATTTCAGATCATATAGTCTAATGTTCGATAATTTAGCGGGTGGAAGATTTTAATATGACAAAGAGTTGCAGAAATTATTTGAAGATTGTTATTCGTTAAGATTAGTTATATAATGACATTAGCTATTTACTTCAAACAATATAAATTTATCTTTTAAGTTACAGTGATATTAATACCTTTTACCAGCTTTTGTTAGAAATACCGCTAAAGGCTTTACCGACCCCGGCTTCAGCGGCGAAACACCAATTGCCGGTAAATGATATAGTGGCTATTGTAATTCCGCCAATGCTATTTTTTATTGCCGCTAAAGTCCCTTTTTGTTGTAGGGCACATTGAACAAATGAGCTCCGATTATTGTTTTTATTGAAGCATTAGATCTATATCGTAATTATGGAGTCATAGCAAAAAAGGAATCATCAAATTTGGACATCGTATAAGAATTTTATAGTCATTTTACTAAGAATTGGGTTGCCAAATTTGTCAGATTAATTACGAAACTGCCACTGCTAAGTATTTAAAAATTTGCACTATTTTCAAATATTGAAACCAGCATATCTTTTTCAATATAAGGTTAAATGGAGTGATTTAAGAGCCTAACTTGACTAGAATTTTATAAGAAATCCATTGGAGGTATCAAAAGCAAGTTTAGAGATCTTTTGGCACAATAAACGAGGTAGAACAATTTTAAAATGAGGGTTTTGTGCATTTAACATATTTTGAGTTGGGGAGCTCGTAATTGGGCAATATTTCGAGACGTTTTTCAGCATATAAATTGGGGTAAGTGTTCTCTACTCAGTTTTGGTTATATTTCATGAATCTATCTTCGATTTTAGCTTTTGATTGATGAATTTTAAAGAAGAAATTAGGGGATTTGGCCTAAAGTTTCATAATATGAAATTTTGAGTTTTGAACACTGATAGCTGGATTTGAGTGAAGCTAGTATGGTTGAACTCATAATTTAATAGGTTAACAGGTTTTGTGAGTTTTGTCGGGTTCCGAGGTGCAGGACCGGGTTGGGCCTTTTGGCCGATTTTGGGCTTTTGATTAAAGATTCGACCTTTTTCGATTGGGATTGGTTCCTTTAGCACTGTTTGATGTATTTTAGTTGTTTGTGATTAGTTTCGAGCCATTTGGAAGTCGGAAAGCGTGTGATGGATTCTTGGAGCATCGCTTGGCTTGCTCGGTGTCGGAATTGGCTTGTTTAAGAAAAGTAACTCTTCTAAACTTAGTGTTGAGGGTATAAAACCCCAAATTATGTACTATGTGATTTGTGTTGAGGTGACGCACATGCTAGGTTATGGGCGTGTGGGCATGCACCTTGTGAGTTGTGACTCTGTTGTTTCCAGGGCATTGAATAGTGGCCCTATTTTATTAATATATGTGTTTTCACCATGCGATAACATAAATGAGTTGTACATCATGCTAGATATCATGTTTACGCTTTATGCTAATAATGTTAGGACCCATAGTGTTCGTTTCTTGCTGTCATCTCATTGAATTCATTGATATTTCGTACTCAGTCACATTCATGAATTCATATCATATCTCAGTCTCAGTTGTTGCTTATTGATACATCATATCATTATTCCGGGTCAGTTTTCATGACATTGTGAGCCCGCGGGAGAGACTGGAGAGATTGATGACTAAGTGAGGCCGAGAGCCTGATTATGAGTGACAGTTATGGGATCGGGTTGCATGCCGCAGCACATTATTGATTATGCCTTTGTTGGCATGTTATAGCGCTTGGGCTGAAGGAGCCCCTCCGGAGTCTACACACCCGCAATGAGTGCGGATGATATTATTGAGGGATGGATTTCTCTGGATATAGATTTGTCCGGGTGGTTGATTATATTCAGGGATAGATCTTCTCTTGGTATGGAGATGGATCTTCTCCATGAGGTTGGATTGGTATATATTTCGGGATGGATCTTCCTTGGGCTGAATGGGCCATGTACAATACCGAGTGGTTGATTATGATGAGTGGAAGGTCTGATACAGTGAGGTTGAGTACTCTAAGAGTGAGAGTACATGATTTATCTCTAAGTTACATGCTATTGACATGCATATTTGACATACATGCATAGAGACATATTTTCCTCATTCTATATGGTATCACATCATTTATAACATTTTTACACACATCGATATGTGGTCATAGGGAGGTATCTCACACTTGTTATTTTAAAAGAAAATGAAACATCTTATTTATTGTAAAAAAGGATTTTCTGAAAAAGAAATACAGTTTACAAACTATCTCATATTTCAAGACGTTTTCGGTAAAGAATTTGTGTTTTTCACTAATTTTGTTAAAAGGCGGAACTATTTTTTGAAAAATATGAAAAGGCTGAGAATATTATCTCAGAGCTACTTCTTATGTACTTGCTTTACACTATTATGAACTATTATTGGTTATTGGTGTTGGACCCAACCTATGCTCTAAATCGTCACTACTTTCAACCTAAGATTAGGTTTGTTACTTTTTGAGTACATGGGGTCGGTTGTACTCATACTGTACTTTCTACACATTGCGTGCAGATCCCGGATGCCGATGTTGCTGCATTCAACGGTTGTTGGATTAGAAGGCGTACCTGCGTTCCTATTGTATGCTGCCTATTGTTCATGGTAGATGTGGATTTATAAAAACTCTATTTTTGTACTTTTCGAACAGAAGATATATTTATTTCATATCAGCTTTGTAAAGTCTATTATTAGAAGCTCATGATTTGTACTACTAGTCTTTGGAAAATGTAATAGATCCAAATAATTTATTTTGTTTAATTGACTTATTAGCATTATTGAACTGGATAGTTATTAGTTGGCTTACCTAGCAGGTTGGGTTAGGTGCCTCACGACCAGTGGATTTTGGGTCGTGACAGATTGGTATCAGAGCTCTAAGTTCATAGGTTCTACAAGTCATGAGCAAATGTCTAGTAGAGTCTTGCGGATCGGTATGATAACATCCATATCTATCTTCGAGAGGCTACAGGACATTTAGGATATACTTCCCATCTTTCTTTTCTTATCGTACGACATTGATTCAGCTTGAAGCGTAACTTTTTGAATTCCTTCCACTAATTCGTATGTGCATGTGAGCGTTCGGTATCAGTTTTACATCGACGGCTTGTGATTCCATGGAAAAGGTGCGATATGTAATTTCGGTATGCTGATGATGGGCCAGTCTGGAGGACTTGAGGCCGGGTATTGACATTGGTTTGAGCATAGAGGTGTTGATTATGTGAGCACGTGCTTTTGGATTTATATGTCCGGTAGAGTCCCTACTCGTAGATTTTATGGCTAGATGGCTACGTGATGAGTATGATGTGACTGCGAGATGTGTTCATATGGTTGAATATGATGAGAAAGGTCTGCTTGAAGTGTAGAAAGAACTATTTGGTGCTTGATTTAATGTATAGTCCCGAGTTATAGGTGTGTTGAAGGGTCTTTTCATGTTGATTAGTTGAGGAGTAAAGTAAATTTCATGTCGTGATATGAGTTCAGACTCAAGAAGATTAAGTGAGTGTGTAATGTTTATGACTATGGAAGGGTATAGAGAGAGGTCGGTTTGAGGCAAAGCAGGTGGGCTATCTTCTGCGGGGTATCATGAGGTTTGTGTGATCCCTATGATTATTTGTTGGGAGATCTCTTTTACCAGTAAAATATGTGTTGCAATTTGAGTTTGGATCGCTTATGAGAGTGGGCTTGACTATTACGAGGATGAATACGATATTTGCAAATGATTTGAGGTATTATATGGTTTGTGTTGCATGAACTTATGGAGGATTTAGTTGAATCTCACTATGATATTATGGTTGTAATAAAGTATGGGCATTGGGAGTTATGGTGTGTTTTGATCTATGGCTTTGAGCCAAGTGGGGGAGTCCGATATTGATAAGTTGATTCACGGTTATGTATTGTATTGGTTTCGATTTGAGGTATACTTGAGAATGAGTTATGCTCTGCAGAGGGTGAGATCGAGGATGACTTGAGTAAAGGAAATTCTGGGTAAATTTTATGAGCTTAAGAAAATCACGGAACGATTTGAGTTGTTATTGGTGAAGGATGTAATATGTGTGGAGTAGGAATTTATTTGGTTTCATTAAGGTGGAGTTACTTCCTTGGGTGTTGGAGTGCTAATGGGGCACCGATCGTTCGGTCCGTTTGGTCAGCCTTAGTGAGATTTGAACAGAGTGGAAGACTCTTGAGAATGGTTCAAATGAATTCAAGATTTGAGCGTGGCAATTGGGAATCTTCAGGATGTGTATTTGGCTAGAAACTGAGATTCATATAGGAGGATGTCAGGACTTGTGGCATTTCTATATCATTATGAATTCTATATATCAGTATCAAGAAGGCGAAGGTAATGGCTTTAGATTCGCAGAAGGCCTCTTCAAAGTGGGTATATCGGTTGTGGTTCTTTTGGGGTGATTAAGAGAGTATTCAACGCCTTATGAGCCTTAAGGTGATGTGGTTTATGCTAGGGTCTCGTGTGGTGAGTCTTGGTAGAAGATAAAGGTATTATGGCAAGGAGAAGTATCAATTTGAAGGTAATTCAAAAGGAACTAGGATAAATAGGACACCTTGGTAGTAGGTTGGATTGGCATGGTAATGGATGCGATTGGCTCTTTTGGTCCTTATGAGGAAGTAAGTTTCTACAGGTGTTTTGTGGCGGTACTCTTGGGTTTCGGTGGCCTGCGTGGCTTGGTTGAGTTAGAGAGATTTAGTTATGATGATTTGGTTATTTACAAATAGGTTTCAGAGAGTTCTCGATGGTTTCTACCACAATTTGAGATGTATATTTTCAACTGGCGTGAGGAGCATGTGATGTATGGTGATTTTCTCCGGATGAAATTAAATGGAAATTTCTTGGCTAATTGAGTGAGTATTTGCTTGTGACTCGGAGTGGATTACAAAGTTTTTGTGTTTTTCGTATGATGGCATAGTATATGCAGTGTATTGTGTAAGATTGAGATTTGCATGTGTAAGATCACGGTTCAGTTTTGAAGGGGAGGTCATGAGTCCTTAGGCAAAATAGATAGTTTCAGATGACTAGGTAAATAACATTACTATTTGGTCTGGCTTGATGAGAGTATACATTTCAAAAGGGGGATGTGTTTTGATTTATGGATACTTCACTGGTATTGCGGCACTCTCCTAGTTGATCGACTGCTGGTGTTCAAATTTTGCTTTGTGGCATAGAAGAATTATAGAAGTATTCCTCGCGGGATGATCGTATATGAGAGATGTGTTAGACATTCAGGCAGTGGGGTTGGAATCAGATATGGTGATTCATGTGTTATATGGATTTGGAGACTGGGAGCTCTCAAGAGCATATTATTGCATGGTTATGGACTGTGAAGTGTGGCCGAAGCTAGCCAGGTGATAGTATGTGTTATGATTCAGTCATTGTGGACTTTTGGAGGATTATTTATCTATTTGTGGGTAACCAGATTTGATTTGGGGGTCCATTGGTAGGCCCAATTAGGATGTGTATTCTACACCGAGTCAGATTGGTTAGCTCTATACTGCTATTGCTGAGGGATGTGCCATTTGATTATTGTTGAGCTTATTCGTATTCTGAAATGATCTATGAGTTACTCTTCTATGCCACGAGGAGTTGTGATTCGTTGGTTATATGCACATATGGTGCGGTTCTATTTGAGCTTGATAGCAGAATATGAGCGAGATGAGTATTTGGGTATTGCATGATTGATTGCGCATTGGCTATGTTCTTTCATGATTGTGGTATTATGTTATTTTCTCTTTGTGGTTATGGTAATTCACTTTGGGTGCTTGATGTCGAATTTTGCGTGGTTATTGATTTTGAGCAGTGTGGCTCAAGGTACATAATTGGGTCCAACGTTTGGATGGGTCACGCATTGTACCGGAGTTTTGTTGAGACATGATCCTTTGTGTTAGATTCATGTATTTTGGTTATACGGTGTGTGATAGGTTCTTAGCATTGCTTTGTGGCGGTACCTGTTGAGCTTGCGATATAGTTCCTTTGTCTAAGTCATTTTTCATGACTGAGTACATTAGGAGTGTTACTTATTGGTGCACAGATTGCACGAGTTGTGGCTTTAGATTATATTAATTTGTCATGTCACTAGAGTGATTATGTTAGATGGGATGAGGTCATCGTACCTATAATGGGTGCTATTGGATCAGACTGCGGTATATTTGGAAGGATATTGATGCTGATCGGCTTAGAAATTTGCTATAGTTCCTATCAAAGGAGAGGGAGTTCTACTACTTATTGATCTGACGAATGGTTATGAGTTTATGCGTGTTTCTTTCATCGTTGGTAATATATGAAGGTGTTAGAACGAGGCTCTGTTTGATAAGATGTTTATTACCAGTATTCAGTTGTTTTGAGCAGCTACTGTGATTAGAAGTTATCGCTATGAGTGTTTGAGTTATATGGTATATCATGTGATTTCATCTTGAGTTATGGCTATGGCTTGATACAGCTTGTTCAGACTTATACAGTACGTAGATGCAAGATTCTGATCTTATAGAAAATTTTAGATATGGAAATTGGATTCGAAGGCTTATGGGCGAGGTTGGATTAAGAAATTTCAGTCATGTTGTTTTATCAGATCTATATGAGATAGGGTGACGTAGGATCACCCCCGGGTATGTTCATAGTAAGGTTACACGGCGGTTTGATGGCTTTTGAAACAACTCTGGGCACGTTCGAGGACGAACATATGTTTAAGTGATGGAAAATGTATTTGGGCTCGAGGCCGCAGTTCATGCTTTATGCATCTTTGGGCCTGAGGCCGCAATTTATGCTTTATGCATCTTTGGGCTTAAGGCTGCAATTTATGCTTTATGCATCTTTAGGCCTGAGGCCGCAGTTATGTATACGTATACTTGGGCCTGTGGCCGCAACTTGTGCACATATATATTGGGCCTGAGGCCGCGGTTTATTTATTCAGATAATCAAGTAGTTCATCGTTCAAAAGAGGGAGTATTCATATCCTTACTTTCTTTATTCAGTTCAGTTATCAGTTAACATTTCAGTTATTAATTATCATTTATCAGTTATCATTCAGTTATTAGTTATCATTTCAGTTTCAGTTTCAGCAGTTACAATTCTTTCTTTCAGTTGTTTTACATACTAGTGCAATTCAAATGTACTGACATCCTTTTCGCCCAGAGCCTGCATCTCATGATGCAGGTAATGATTTACAGGTTGACGATTCAGAGCGCTAGTATTCTCGTACAAGCTACTTGGTGAGCCTGATTCTTTTAGGGCATTATCATTACTTTCCAGTCTTTCAGTATTTACAAACAGTCAATGTGTCATGTACTTCATTAAAGGCTTCATAGATGATACATTAGAGTAACAATTAGATAGTGTCACATACTTTTTATATTAAGCAATATTTGCTACAGATATGTTTCAGAATTATATTAGTGTTTCCGCGCTTGATTTATATCATTCAGACTTTCAGTATATCAGCGTGTTTAGCTTATCTTCCACATGTATTATGATATGATACCATATGTTGATTCAGCCAGCTAATTAGTTCGCTCGGTCGCATGTAGTAAGGCATCGGGTGCTGTGTTAAGTCGAGTGTCGTGTTACGTCCATGCCCAGGTTTGGCGTGACAAAGCTTGGTATCATAGCACTAGGTTCATGTGTCCTAGGGAGTCTATGAAGCCGTGTCCAATGGAGTTTCCTTTATATGTATGTGCTGGCTATGCATATAAATGGCTAACTTCTAAGATATTCAGGATTGTCTTATTTCTTTTTGCTCTAGATCGTGTCATGAAGCTTAGAGCAATAGGTAAACTTCTTTCCTATCGAATTCTAGACGTATCGAATGCCTAAGCGACGGGCAGGAAAAACTTAAGGTCCTAAAGAGGATGAACGCCTATTGGGGTATAATTATGGAGTATAGGTTGGTAACAAATGAGACTTGAAAGGATGTAATGGATAACAATACAAATTAGAGCATAACCTTATCAAAAAAGTACAAAAAGCAGCTATCATATTCTATGGTGTAACGACCCGACTGGTCGTTTTGAGCATTTGCTCTTCGCTCGGTAGTTTGGGGGCACGAGTAGCTCCGTATGATTTATTAGGACTTGTGTGCAAAATTTGGGTTCATTCTGACATGATTTGATATGTTTCGGCGTGAGTTTTTGGACGTCGAAATTTCAAAAGTTCATTAAGTTTGATTTGAGGTTCATTTCGTTGTTTCAATATTGTTGTGTGTGTTTTGAGGCCTCGAGTAGGTCTGTATTATGATATGGAACTTTTTGGTATGTTTAGATGGGGTCCCGAGGGGCTCGGGTGAGTTTCGGATAGGTTTGGGTTGTGTTTGGCTCGTTTTTCTTATGTTTTGATATCGTTTCTTCAAGCATAAATGGTATCACATTGAACAAATAAGCTCTTATTTATGTTTTTATTGAAGCATTAGATCTGTATCGTAATTACGGAGCCATAGAAAAAAAGAATCGTCAAATTTGGACATCGTATGAGGATTTTATGGTCATTTTACTAAGAATTGGATTGCCAAATTTTTCAGAATAATTACGAAATTGACACTGCTACGTATTTAAAAATTTGCACTATTTTCAAATATTGAAACCAACATATCTTCTTCAATATAAGATCAAATGGAGTGATTCAAGAGCCTAGCTAGACTAGAATTTCATAAGGAATCCATTGAAGTATCAAAAATGAGTTTTGAGATCTTTTGGCACAAGAAACGAGGCAAAATAGTGTTAAAACGAGGATTTTGTTCATTTAACATATTTTGAGTTGAGGAGCTCGAAATTGGGCAATTTTTCGAGGCGTTTTTCAATATAAATTGGGGTAAGTGTTCTCTACTCGATTTTGGTTATATTTCATGAATCTATCTTCGATTTTAGCTTGGTTGATGAATTTTAAAAAAGAAATTGGGGTTTTGGCCTAAAGTTTCATAATATGAAATTTTGAGTTTTGAACCCTGATTCGGAGTCGGATTTGAGTGAAACTAGTATGGTTGAACTCGTAATTTAATGGGTTGAAAATATTTGTGAGTTTTGTCGGGTTCCGAGGTGCGGGCTCGGGTTTGGCTTTTTGGCCGATTTTGGACTTTTGATTAAAGATTCGACCTTTTTCGATTGGGATTAGTTCCTTTAGCATTGTTTGATGTATTTTAGTTGTTTTTGATTAGTTTTGATTCGGAGGTCGGAACGCACGTGATGGGATTCTTGGAGCATCGCTTGGCTTGCTCGGTGTCGGAATTGGCTTGTTTAAGATAAGTAACTCTTCTAAACTTAGTGCTGAGGGTATAAAACCCCGAATTATGTGTTATGTGATCTGTGTTGAGCTGACGCACATGCTAGGTTACGAGCATGTGGGCGTGCACCCTGTGAGTTGTGACTCTATTGTTTCCAGGGCACTGAATAGTGGCCTTATTTTATCGATATATGTGTTTTCACCATGTGATAAGATAAATAGTTGTATATCATGCTAGATATCATGTTTAGGCTTTATGATGATAATGTTGGAACTCATAGTGGTCGTTTCTTGCTGTCATCTCATTGAATTCATTGATATTTCGTACTCAGTCATATTCATGCATTCATATCATATCCCAGTCTCAGATGTTACTTGTTGATACATCATATCATTATTCCATGACGGTTTTCATGACATTGTGAACCTGTGGGTGAGACTGGAGAGATTGATGACTAAGTGAGGCCGAGAGCCTGATTATGTGTGACAGTTATGGGATCGGGTTGCATGCTACAACAGATTATTAATTATGCCTTCATTGGCTTGTTATAGCGCTTGGGCTGAAGGATCCCTCCGGAGTCTACACACCCCTAGTGACCGCGGATAATATCATTGAGGGATGGATTTCCCTGGACATGGATTTGTCCGAAGTATTGATTATACTCAGGGATGGATCTTCCCTTGGTATAGAGATGGATCTTCTCCATGAGGCTGGATTGGTATATCTTCCGGGATGGATCTTCTTTGGGCCGAATAAGCCATGTACAGTACCGAGTGGTTGATTATGATGAGTAGAAGCTGTGATATAGTGAGGTTGAGTACTCTGAGAGTGTGAGTACACGATTCATCTTTGAGGTACATGGCATAAATATGCATATATGACATACACGCATAGAGACACATTTTCCTCATTCTATACGGTATCACGTCACTCATGACATTTTTACACACATCGCTATGTGTTCATAGGGAGGTATCTCACACTTGTTATTTAGAAAGAAAATTAAACATCCTATTTATTGTGGAAAAGGATTTTTTGAAAAAGAAATACAGTTTACAAACTATCTCATACTTCATGATGTTTTCGGTAAAGAATTTGCGTTTTTCACTGATTTTCCTAAAAGGCAGAAGTATTTTTGGAAAAATATGAAAAGGCTGAGTATTTTATCTCTAAGCTACTTCTTATGTACTTGGTTTACACTGTTATGAACTGCTATTGGTTATTGGTGTTTGACCCGACCTATATTCCAGCTCGTCACTACTTTCAATCTAAGGTTAGGTTTGTTACTTTTTGAGTACATAAGGTCGGTTATACTCATACTGCACTTCCTGCACATTGCGTGCAGATCCCAGATGCCGATGTTGTTGCGTTCAATGGTTGTTGTATTAGAAGGCGTACTTGCGTTCCTAATGTATATTGCCTCTTGTTCATAGTAGCTGTAGATTTATAAAAACTCTATTTATGTACTTTTCAAACAGAAGATATATTTATTTCATACCAGCTTTGTAAACTCTATTCTTAGAAGCTCATAATTTGTACTACCAGTCCTTGGGAAATGTAATAGATCCAGATAATTTATTTTGTTTAATTGACTAATTAGCATTATTGAACTGGATAGTTATTAGTTAGTTTACCTAGTAGGTTGAGTTAGGTGCCTCACGACCAGCGGGTTTTGGGTCGTGACATATGGTTATCAGTTTACCTTAGTTACCAGTCATACAGTCTTTCAGTTAGCAGGTTTATTGTTATTCAGTATGCTATTATTCAGTTATATGTTTACCAGATATCCAATTTTCAGTGTATCAAAAATATGGTGACTTATGAGTATACAGTGATGCCTATAGGTGCTAAAAGAAAATGCAAGTAACAGTATTATAGTGAAATCATCACATGTTTTACGTTCGGATTAAGACCCAAGACTCACCAGATGGTGCAGGAAGTGATTTATCAAATGATGGCATACTCTGAAGGATAAGGTTATGTATGGTAGTGTATCCGTATATATTTTACCTCATAGAACAATTTCATTTTAATTCTTAGAAATTGAGCCACAAGTTGGATGATGATAGTTTAGATGTCAAATCCTAAGGTGTAACAAGATAATAATTTAATCGTAGTGGGCATATGATTGATCACAAGAGTTTTGGACATAAGAGTGCCTAAGGGCAAAACACATAGGAGTTAGAAGTGGTTGTTATTAACGGCGATGTGTTTTTTCTTACAACTCATGCACATAACTAAAAAGATAGTCCCTTTGTTTCAATTTATGTGAACCCATTTGACTAGGCACGAAGTTTAAGAAAAGAGAGAAGACTTTGAACTTGTGGTGTAAAATGAGACATATATATATTTTGTGTGGCTATAAATCATTGCATAAAGGTAAATTGTTTCCAAATATGGAAGGGGTCATTCTTTTTTGCACGGACTAAAAAGGAAATAGGTTCACATAAATTAAAACGAAGGGAGTATGTTGTACGAAATGAGAACCAAGAGCATACGATATTGAATTTCATGGAATAATTTCAAGTTGTTCAGATTTATTCAAATTAGAAATAGAAAGTACCATGTTAGTGAATTATTATAAGAAGTAGCTAGTATTGTAAGGTAAAAATATGGCAGTTCCCCCTTAGGTTATATGACTAAATGTTTACCTCGAATGTTTATAGTCTGATATGATTTTGAAGTGTATAGAAAGATTGGGGTTAGATATTCACATTTTGTTTAAGACAGATGAGATTTTCCTAAGTGTGATCTACGTACATAGTTTAAAAAAGATAGTATGCGACTGTAGAACAGGGTCGGATGGTAAGGAAAGTTAGGAATAACCTTATGCTTCACTTTAGTTATTTAAAGCAGAACAAGAAAACATAATGCTAGCAGATAGTTAGTAAAAGAATAGCAAGTAAGTTTTGAGTAGATACAGTGAATTAGCAACTTCAGCAGAGCTAGTAGAGATATAATTTAATTACTTAGCCAGGTTAACACTACTTAGTTGGTACAGCTTGAAATACAAAACGTGTGTTAGAACCCAAAGAGTTTAAGTTAAACCCGAAGTATAATGACAATAGAAAAAAATAAGTTGGGTAGTAAGGGAACAAACTACTAAAGAATAGCCTTTAAGATTTATCGAAAAAAGGTTTTCCCAAGATTGATAGTGTGAGCAGAGTTAAATCATTAAGATTATGTATGATGATTGTAAATACATTAACTTTCTATTAATGTAAGTAATATAGTTTTTCCTAGTAAGAAAGCTTTCTCAGAAGTAAGTTGGAAGATGAGTCGCCATTGACATAAAGTGCAAAGAATTACAGAAGATAAGGAAAATTTGTTCGGATCCTAACAAAAGAGAAGGATCTGCTAGTACAATACCTTAACCTTTGGTCTAAGGGGGGGGATGTGAAAATTGTCAGTAAGTCTAATTGGAGATTTGAAACCCGCATAGTTAGCATGGGATATAAAAACTATAAAATCATGCCCAGTTATGTATCACGAGGGTAGTGCCATTGCACGAGATTCTAATTGCGAAGTACTAGTCAAAGACTTAGCTCGCAACAATACTATAAGTATTTTCAGGAAGTACCTTAAGAATATCAAGTATGAAAAGTATAGCTCATGATTGAGGCAGACAAGAGAAATATGGTGAAAGAAGTTCACCTCTTAGCCAAGCTAGGAGTTCGACTTTCGAACTACGAAAATAGTAGAGTTGTTGTCCAAAATAGGACTTGTTCCTCCTTAGTAGCCGAAGTGAAAGAGAAACAGTTTGATGATCTCTACTTATTGCAAGTGAATGAGGGATTCACAAGCATAAGATGATAGCTTTTGAACAAGGGAAAGATGATTGTACTTTGAAGTACCAAAATAGATTGTGTGTTCTAGATGTATATGGACTTAGAGAGGGAAGGCCATGTTAGAAGCCCATAATTCCAGGTATTCTATACACTCCAGTTTTTGAAAGATGTATCATAATCTCAAGGAGATTGATTGGTAGACCAATATGAAAAATAACGTCATAGACTTTGTAGCCAAGTGTTCGAATTATCTGCAAGTGAAAGTCGAGCTGCAGAAATCCTAGTGTTTTACCACAAAATACACATATTCTTGAGGAGAGATTGTAAATATGGACTTTATAACAGAATTATCTCATTCATTTTGAAAGCATGATTTGATTGGGTGATTGTAGATCGACTTGCCAAATCAGCGCACTTCTTGCCAGTAAAGACCACAGATTCAGCAGAAGAATATACCAAGTTGTACATTCTGGAGATCTTCCGATTGCACGGGACTTCATTGTCTATCATTCAGATCGTGGTGCTTAGTATACTATGAAATTTTAGAAGACTTTTCAGAAAAGATTAGGCATAATATTTAACCTCATCATTGTTTTTCATCCTTAGACAAATGGTCAGGCAGAGCGCACTATTCAGACACTTGAGGCTTTGTCCTTGATTTTAAAGGTAATTAGGATGATCACATACCTCTCATTGAGTTTGCTTATAATAATAGCTAACATTCTAGCATCAAGATACCACTGTACGAAGCTCTGTATGGGCGAAGATGTAGATCGCCAATTGGTTGGTTTGAAGTTGGCAAAGCAGAGTTGTTGGGACCAAATTTGGTCTATCAGGCTATAGAAAAAGTCAAGTTGATTCAAAAGAGTTTGAAGATGGCTCAAAGTCACCAAAAGTTCTATTTGGACGTGCAGTGTAGAAACCTAGAGTTTCAAGTTGATGATTCGGTGTTCTCAAAGTTTGGCCTTTGAAAGGTGTTATAAGATTTAGGAAGAAAGGAAATTTCAGTCCCAGATACATCGGGTCGTATAGGATCCTACGAAGGATTGGTCAAGTAGCTTATGAGTTAGTGTTACCACCAGAATTGGTTGTTATACACCTAGTATTTCACGTGTCATGTTATAACATTCAAGTTTCTAGTATTCAGATCTCATGTTTCTAGTATTGAGATCTCATGTTATAATATTTAGGTCAGTTCAGTACTCAGATACTCATGTCAGTCCAGTACTCAGATATTCATGCCAGCTTAGTCTTAGATATTGATGTCAGTTCAGTACTCAAATATTCATTCCATTTCAGTATTCATATATCCATGTTAGTTTAGTATTCACGTATATATGGCAGACCAATATTCACGTATATGTTTCATGTTATACACATTATGATGCCCTATGAGGATTGTGATATGCTATGATAGCTGGCAGGTATTTCGGAGAAATGTTGAAGGTAACTAACTTTTTTATTTAGACTTTATATTATAATATCCATGTCTTTTATTATTCCGTCATCTCAATATTTAGCCAATGCAGTAGTCATTTAGTTAATTATCTCACCAGTTTAGTAATCATGTGTTCATTCAGTTTAGTATGCAACTGTTCATGAAAGTTCAGTGTCCACATATTTCCACCAGACCCGTTTAAGGTCCAGAGTTAGTTGTAGTTACAGCCAGGACAATCATTTGAGGATGAATGATCCCAAGAGGGAGATAATGTAACACTCCGTAAATTCGAACTAGGTGTGGACGTGTTAAATGAGCAATAATGTGACACCTTAGACATATGAAGTATTATCGGGAATGAGTATGAGTGGAAATATTTGTTTTGGAATCAAGATGGAGAGTGAGGTGCATAAGATTCGATAAAATCGATTAAGTTTATGGAAGGTCTATCTTCTAGCAGAATTTCATGAAAACCTGTTGAGAATTTAGTAAACCACAAAATATAAAAGTTGTATCCCTTTGAAATACCTTTCCAATGATATATTAAGGAGCCCGAACGGACCTGTGTGCAAAAAAGTTATACACCTTTAACTAGACAATGCACAGTCTGCGCCCAACTGTTCCCATGCACAGACGCGCACTTATGCCAATGGCACTACCTGTGATGCGCGTTCAGGTGCACGGTTAGGCCTTCAGTTGCATGGGGGCGCACCCGGAAAACCGGTTTAAAAGCCCTACTTCATCCCCTATATCCCAAAATACAAAAACTTGCTCTAGAAAAGGAAGATTTTAAGAACCCAACTTCCTCCAAGGTCCCTCCATTATCCAAGGTAAGTTCTAATGATGATTCTAAGTTGATTTCAATTCTCCAACACCTTATTAACATATGTAAGCTTCAAATCATTAGATATTCGATTGGGGCATCATTGTTGAGAAAAGAAACCCTATAACTTGAAGTCAAGATGATTGAACGTCAAAAGGTAATATCTTCATTGTCTAATTGATTATAGCATTGGATCAATGATTATATACTCTAAATTCATGAGATATGAGTTGATGAGTTTGATAGAAAAGCATGAACGGACATAGGTTTGGGTTGTTGCTTGTTGATATTGGTTAAGGGTGTTTATCTCATGGGTGATGATGAATGATATTGATTATAAGAAATTTAAGATATTAGAATTTATTAGGAGTAATATAATGGGGTTGTTGGGTGTAGAGACTCCATTAATGAGGGTTACGCGGCTTTATGCTCATAAGGTGTTTGATAAAATGCCTAAGTGACCAAAATATGAGTATTACTGCTAATATGGAATCCCTTTGACTTGTATTGCTACAGATTAAAGTTGAAAGGGTTGACAAATATTGTATTATGCTCAAGAGTAGGAAGTTCAGGTATGTAAGGTTAACTCTCTATGTTTGGGAATGTTAATGATTCTCCATACACTACATTTCTTCTACAACATTACTAATTGCCTCAGAAATATATTTAAGTTTAGTTCCTTGAATAGTTGCAAAACTTCTATTCTCTAGCTTCGTAATTCGTTCATGACTTTCATTCTGAACACTGTGAGTTCAGTGCGTAATCAATATAGACTTGTGTTTGATGCCCATGAGTCTCAGTCTAGATTACTCAGCATGTCATAAACAGTTAAAGTTTTAATTTTCATAATCAGTTCATGAATACATGTCTCTGTCTAGTTCTATTCAGCATTCAAGTATCCTGTAACTAAGTATGGTTCAGTATAATGTATTACAGTATGATTCTCAGTTCCTGTTTTTAAATCCCTGAATGTTGAACACCTATAGTTGGGCCTAAGGCCGCAGTTTATGCTTTATGCATCTTTGGGCCTGAGGCCGCAGTTTATACTTTATGCATCTTTGGGCCTGAGGCCGCAGTTATGTAAACGTATACTTGGGCCCGAGACCGCAACTTGTGCACATATATATTGGGCCTGAGGCCGCAGTTTATTTATTCAGATAAACAGGTAGTTCATCATTCAGAAGAGGGAGTATTCATATCCTTACTTCCTTTGTTTAGTTCAGTTATTAGTTATCATTTGCCAGTTATCATTCAGTTATTAGTTATCAATTCAGTTTCAGTTTCATCATTTATAGTTCTTTCTTTCAGTTGCTTTATAAACCAGTGCAATTCAAATATAGTGACGTCCCTTTCGCCCGAGGCCTGTATCTCCCGATGCAGGTAATGATTTACAGGTTGATTATTCAGAGCTCTAGGATTCTCGTACCAACTACTTGGTGAGCCCCAATTTTTTCGGGGCATTATCATTACTTCACAGTCTTTCAATATTTACAAACAGTTAGTGTTTTCAGTACTTCATTAGAGTCTTCATAGACTACACATAAGAGTAACAATTAGATAGTGTCGCATGTTTTTCATATTAAGAAATATTTGGTACATATATGTTTCAGAATTATATTAATGTTTCCGCACTTGATTTATATCATTCGGACTTTCTGTATATCATCATGTATTAGCTTATCTTCCGCATTCAATATATTATGATACCACATGTTGATTCAGTCAACCAATTGGTTCGCTCGGTCGCATGTAATCAGGCACCGGATGCCGTATTACATCCAGGCCAGATTTGGGGCGTGACATTTGTTCTGATTATGATGTTTGAGTTTCATATAACAAGACTACGAGTTAGTTATAGACCAAAATTTGAGTTATGGAAGTCCCAACCTTTGAAAGTATAAGTTTTTAGCTATTGTGTTAGTCTTTGATTTATAGTTTTTCTTTTTAGAAGTTCCTTTGGTGGAATGAATCAAGAGTTCCAGTAATCTAGGTTTAGTTACGATCTTTTTTTAGGTGTGTATCTCATGTCTAAAGCTTGAACATGTTAATACTCAAAAAACCCTAGTGAACAATCCGATCACCTTTTTTATTAAGCTCTTCCTGCTTTGGATTTTGAGATATTCAAGACTGGTTTTGCTTGGAGAACTATTTAGAAAGGAGTACAGATTTCTAATGGATAGAAATCTGAAATTGCTATACTCTTGCTCCCAAATTTTATACTGAAAAGTTTATAGCTGAAAAGAAAATTCAAGATATTGAATATAGGATACAGAAACAAGAGGAAAAGGCAAAAACGAAGAAACATGAGAACTTATTAGAGATAGAAGTAAATATGCACATCGGAATACAAACTCCCTGCACATAGTTACACAACAAAAGATTGAAAACTAACTTGCTGCCCTAGAACCTTCGAGCCCAGCCCGCAACTCCCTTGCAGAAGACTCCCACTTCAACTTCACCTCCCTAACCCCTATCTTAAAGGGAAGATGGTTGCTTATCTCCAGAAGGAATTCAAACCTAGGTACGTGGCGACACACAAGGACCAATCCGTAAAGACCATTCTTTTGTCTAATATGCCTAACAGCCGCACAGATCATTCCAGGGGAAGCGTATACACATCATATATTGCAGAAATTTTCTTATTCGGACACTTCTTTTTCCAACCACATTTCTTCCTTTTTTTCCGATTTAAAACCCGGGGGGGGGGGGGGCGCATTGGATAATTTTCTATGTTCTATTCACTGAACATCTAAACTGAAATTGGTAATTGTGATGACAGGTTAAGCATCAATCTCCAGATGAGGAGTACGTTCTTGTATACGCTTCATTCATCTTTGTTAGATATTTCATGTCTTTTCCTCTGTCCTACTTCTACTAGTAAAATTAGAAGAGCTTCACAAACTTGAGATGCATCAGCCTCCATCGGGTCATCGTTTAATGATGAATATACCATCCAAGCATGGTCTAATTTCCGTTTTGGCCTAATGACCACAGACCCAGGGACTTCTGCATCACGACAAGTGACAAGCCCGTCACTCTTCTGACCATACCTGATCTGAAGAAGCTGGGCACATGCCGCCATCACAGCACCAAGAGGCATCACCACCGGAAACGTAGCAGGCTGGGCAGTAGAAAAAGTTGGCATTTCTGCGTGCGCCACACGGGATAATGTGGCCAAGACCGCTGGAGAAATGCTGGCCTCCGTTTGGAAGGAAACAACAGGAAGCTCCTTTGGCAAGTGGTATTTGCTCAAGAACTCCTTCCTCCTCTCATAAGTCAAATCTCCCAAAGCTTGCATGTCACCCTTCAAAACAGTTGCGGATATTAGAATACCCTAAGAGTAAACAGAAAGCTCTGAAAGAAACATAACATGCATCGGACAAATGGAATATGGCATCTATCGGAGTTTATTTCGCTTTGTTGTGTATGAGCAGCATAAAAGCAAACAACATGCAAAGAACATCCAAGACAAGGGATAGGCATGTTTCAGGACAACTCGAACTACACCCATTTGCTCAAAATGTAAATTTTGATGTGACAGAATCTGATCATCCAGTCTAAAAAAGGCAGTGGTGGAGTAGCATAGTACTATTGTAAACCCGTTTGGGATTCTACTACACCTGATGAGGGACATGTGATATATTATCTAACACACTCACATACGTGTGACCTGGTTCTAAAGTTTACACGGGGACTTGAAAGATTTTTTTATGAAGAAAGAATTTTCTTGGTGGAAGTAAGAGTTGCTTGAAAGGCTAACAAAGAGACCTGGAGTAGAGAGAGACAACTGACCACTAGACCTGTATAGCAGATACAAAGAGTAATCTCAACGGGATAAAAGTTAACCGAGAGTAACTTAGTGACTCAGAAGTGCTGAATATAGAAAAGAAACCTACAGAACTATAATAGAGAGAGAGAAGAATCATAAAAATGAGCTTGCCAAGTTTGATTCGGACACAATGTGAATGGATCTGAGCATCCAACCCAATATATTAAGGCAGTGAACAGAGTAGTACTGGACAATTATAATCTTATAAGTTCCAGATTCAGACCATTAATCGGAATCTTAATATCTTAAGCAAGATATTAATCATGATATTCAATTTCTGAAACTTCCATAGGGCATCTCCTAGCTCATGTACAAATCGTTCTCTAAAAACAGGGATGAGAGTCTATCATTTCCACAACCATTACATCCAGTCACCCAATCTAAGCGTGTTGGACCACACAATGTGCTTTCCCCAACTTATTGGAGAAGGTCATACTCTAATTGGCATAATTAAGTCATAAATCCAAAAAAGAGAGAAGGCATGTTTTTCAGTTTATAGATGATTAAAGTACTAGTCGTTTCAAGCTTAACCTCCAAGAAATTTACAAGTAGCATTAGATCAGTTTTGAGTCAATGCTTGGAGCAATATATATGGTTAAAAAATCACTATTCATAGTCGTATCATAACCATATTCAAGCAGAAACCATCTATAACAACTAGGCCATAGTGTCTTGAAACAATGTGCCCTTATGCATGAAGCTACTAATCCATCATAAATAATAAGTGAGAGATCCCAGAATATGACCAAATCTTGATGAGAATTCTTTAGTTTTACAAATTATCGAGAATTCTTTAGTTTTACAAATTCAGGTTGGTTCAATTTGAAACTGTAAAATAATACTTCAAATATATCTCCTCTTTTACACCTCCCTCGCCGGGATTAGTAAGGTAAAGTCCACACAGGAACCTTGCTCTGGCTGGTATTATCTTTTCAGAAAGGAAAAGAAAACAAGAGCTCACTGATACATTCTCACCAAAATACCCTAACAGTACTCTACATAATTTCTCTCCCAATACAGGTTTAAACAGCACTTTCCTGAAAGGAACTAAGATAATGAATATATTGAAATGCCTTCCAACTTCTCATCTATGAAAACAGATTATTTTTCCATACCCTCTCTCTCTCTCTAATCCACTCCTAATAACAGGAAGGGTAAAGAAAAACTGCAAGGCTATGGACGAGTCTCTAGGACACCATAAGTGACTTAGGGGTCGTTTGGTAGGGTGCATAAGAATAATGCTGAATATGGTGTACTAGTAATGCTAGTATTAGTTATGATGACATTAGTTATGCTGACATTAGTTATGCTGACATATTTCTTATCGATTGTTTGATTTGAAGAATTAAAGCATTGCACAATTTCTAAAAGAATTGTTTGTTTACAAAAATACCCTTATAACCAATCCAATGTAGAGTCAAAATTTATAAATTTATAATGAAAAAATTGGCGGGGCATAGATATAAATAGCGGGAGCAATTTCAGTGTCAAACTTGCATTAATATAATATCATATTTTAATCAAGCATAAATTTTGAAGGGTAATTTTGTCTCTAAGGGCCCCTTTGGTATGAGGGATAAGGAATAATTACCCGGGACTAATTTAAGAAGAGTTTATCCCATGTTTTGTTGGTAGAAAACTGCGGTATAATTAATCCCGAGATTAATTATCTCGGGATTGTAGTGGTTTTTATCCCCATGGAAAGGTGGAATAACTAATCCCGGGATAATTAATCCCGGAATAACTTCTTTCCAACCAAACGACCCCTAAGTTAATGCATGTATCAAAACCCATTGTATTGTTAATACCATGGTTTCCTATGCATTAGTTATGCATAGGATAATACCAAATAGGGTGTATAACTAATGCATATGTTCAAAAAATGTACAAAACAAGGTACTATTAATACCCAAAGCTAATGCATGCATTATTTTATCTAATACATCCTACCAAACGACTCCTTAATGCTTTATCACCTTTCGTAGTTTGATGACCTAACTTCAGTAGATGTCTTTAATAAATAACTACGCACCCACTAATACCTCTACTAATGGGTAACTTGTCAACTCCAAGTTTGAACTTTTCTTGACCACAATCTTTACCTTTAATCTCTTTCTTTTTATCGCCAAGAACAAAGCCATACGCAATCCTTGTCAGAAATACGTATCATGGGAATCTTGTATTACTCTTATCTCTTATTTGTACAAGTTGACCCACAACGTGAAACAGAGAATTTCCCTAGAGCTATTGATGATTTTAAGCATGACAGAAATTTCAATTGCTTGTACTCCATTGGAACAGAAAACAAGACAATCCCATCCCACACTCTTTTTTCATCCCACACTAGAAAAACAATGCACATCAATAACAAATAAGCAATTACTGGTGGATATACCTTGATTACTTTACAGATGAGAATCTCCATAATCTTGCGGATGTTTACATAATCACCAAGCTGTCCTTCTCGCAGAATGTCTGAAGCAATTGGACTTCCACCATAGGGACTTTGCGCTAAAACCAGCCCTGCAACCTTATCTTTCAAATCAGACCAATACATGGACAGAGCAGCTGCTGCATCTACTCCACCTTTACTGTGTCCAAGAAGTAAGACACGTTTATTGGAGCCCCAATAAACTTCTTCAATGTAATCCTTTATTTCTCTAGCATTCTTTTCCACAGAGGCCTGCATATGTCATGTTCGATGGTAAGAGATAAAACAATAAACTGCACATATGGTTTACAAACAAGAGAGATACCTCACTATGAATTTTGGCTATATGACAAGTGAGTCCCAGTTTTGAAAAGCTTGTTTTTGTATTAACAAAGTAAAGTGGTCCATGATTGCTAAAGAGACCTGCACAGAGAAGAGACGACTAGCAATTATCAGGAAATATGCTACTAAAGATGATTAGCTTGCTCATAAATTCAAGACTTCTTGAATGATAAGATCATTTTTCCAGCATCCCCTAATAACTAATAATTAAAAAGATCACGGATATAGCATGGTCCAACAGTGGTCAAAGACACGTGCAGGGAAATGAGGGAAAATAATCCACATAATTGTACTGATGAGAGAGACTTTTGGCACAACTAGTGTGCTTTAAATTCTATGAGGCTGATCTAGTTTGTCCAACAGTGGTCAAAGACACGTGCAGGGAAATGAGGGAAAATAATCCACATAATTGTACTGATGAGAGAGACTTTTGGCACAACTAGTGTGCTTTCCATAAATTCTATGAGGCTGATCTAGTTTCAAATATTAACCATTTTGGTTGTTTACTATCGCTACTGATAGGAGGAAGGGTGCTTTTACCTGGTACTAACAAGTAAACCATTGAATTTGGTAATTTATGTAGTCCATGCCTGACAAAAAAGATCCGAACAAGGTCAACTTGTATTCGAGTAGACAGTCGCAGTCAATTTGTACATATGGTGTTTGTACCTAATATCGTCAAGGATTTCCACAAATCTATCAGTTTGATCTTCGACAGGAGGCATATGTGAAGCACGCTGTAGCCATCCAATATCATCAGCTGACCCACGAACTGTCCTTCTCACCTTCTCTATAAGGCTAAAAATAAAATGCAAAAACCATGAGGAAAGGTACTTCAATAAGAGCACGAGTTATACCAACCGGTAGTACCACAAACATCAATTGTTTTTACAAAATCAGTAGAAAAAGAAATAGAGTGAGTTTTACGGAAACCAGCAATTTCTATGTAGTTTCAGTTATCCATGTGCAGATGATTATACATACATGATTATGTCTAACAAGCATATGATCTGGCATTTAACATGCCAAACTTGTATCCATTCAGATAATCATACCCTTGGAAAATAGAAATGCCATTTGGGCTGGCCTGCGTTGATTGAACCTGTGCACAGGAACTGTCAGATAGATCCTCTGAGTTCCTTGTTGCACTACCACTTTGAGAAGACTCTCTAGATAAGGTTCTACTTAATCCTTCATGGAGAAGCGGAGCATCAACAGATGGCTGAGATGAGTTACAAACAGCTAAATGACTTCCACTTGAAGAAACACCACTGAAGGCGGGGGATCCTCTACTTTCTGCAGAACCAAATGTAACCATCTCTTGGCCTCCTAAGCCTCTGGAGGCAGGTTCTGCTACAGCTGGAAGTAGAAAACACATCATACAAGCACTAAATTGCAAATCCATAACTAGATTTCATATCAAATTCTAGGAGAAAAGAAATTTGCTGGCGCCAGAATTCAGGAGTTAAATATCATGTCATTGACATTTATGACCAAATTGCATCTCAAAGAGAAGGGGGAAAGGAAAAACGGAAGGAAGCGTCTAAAATCTCAATTCACAATTTTCCAGAGCCTCAAAACCTAAAATTCAGTGGCACTAAGATACATGGCTTCAATTTAAAACAAATATAATCCAAGCATGCAAACAAAAGAACAGGATAGTTATTGTATCCCTCACCTAAAGGATTAAAACTAGCTTTGCTTTTGATCATGGTAGACAATAGACATCTTACATTAAGGAAATCAACATCTTCCATTAGCTTTTGCCACATAATTTATCATCAGAAGTCTAACCTGGAAGATATTACTTGGGTACAATTGGCAAGAAATTCGGAAGGAAATTTTTTTAATACTCTAAAACAATAAAATAGAAGACTTCAAAAGGTAGAAATTCGACTATTCATGGAGCATATAAAATCTTAATGCATCAAAAATCACGTAGGGACCAATCTCAGCCAATCATCATTAACCAACAAATTGGGGGAATAAAAAATTTACTACGGGGGGAGAGAAGGAACACATGAAAAAGTTCATGAAGCTCACCAGAAAAATCCATGAAACAGCGAGTAAATAATGATGTTGTATCAGCAAGATAGGAAGCAGCATCATTGAGAGCTGGGACAGAAGTAAGTAGCTGAGGGATACCCCTATTGCTTCTCAAAGAACTGTCATTCGCCTGGCCGAAAAAGGAGACAACATTAGGCAAATGATAAAAGACAAGAAATGTTTTCAGAGGTTAGGGACCAAATGATTCAGAACAGTAGGTAGAGGATTATCAATAGACATGTACACTTTAAAAGATGAAACACAAGGATATCTGATAGAAGTTGATAACTTTAGCCCTTAGTTCTTGGACAAAAAGTTGATATCTGAACAGAGACCAAATCTGCACAAAATGGTAGTGACCTTTCCAAGCAAACAGAGACATGAACTTCCTGGAGCAACATGACGGAAAAAGCAGAAATGCCAAATGCAGTTATGGATGATAATGGGCCGACCTTTTACACTATATAGGCCGCCTGAAACCACCTGAGTCTTGATGTGAGTAGATATGTGGATTTGGTACTGGAGAGGAGATGTGGGCAATATAGGTATTCTTAACCACCCAGTCCTGCACCACAGTTTTTTTCTTTCTGGTTATAAATCTTGTCTGACGTAATTTCATGTCAACACAAGGATTTGGATATACAGGACTGGCCATAAGTCACACTGCATAATGATAGTTGAAGATTGCAATTCACACTCCTAGTATCAGGAACTATTTTCGTCACAGCCCACAACCCCTAAGCAGTCAGCTAGTGGATCTGCATAAATTACTGGAGAGTGGAGGCTAATCCAAACCAGGGCGAAAAATAGAGAGTGTGAGTGCAACAACAAGATGTCAGTAGGTTAACAACCATTTAGGATAAACACAATGTAGTCTCCTCTTTTTTGGATAAGTAACTACACAATATATTTACTTAATATATTGGATCCTTCACCTTCAGTTCACATATTCACAACTTCTTTTCTAGGCAATTAATTCCAAGTACTTCAGTCACTATAATTTTCCCAACAGGTACATTTGGTTCAGCCTTAACTCACGACTTCCATGTACTTTACTTCAATTCCATTCAGCACTTACACTAACCTAGGAAGTGTCATTCAGCTTCCTCTAACTCCTGGTTACCATCTCTCATCAAGCATGAAATACAAAATGCAATGCCTGAAAGTCATTCCTCATCGCCAACAATCTTCTAATGCTTTCCCGATAGAAGCAAGTTAATACAAGCTTATATTAATATTGAGCAGAAACGACAGGAATGTCCATTCACAAGGCAAAGGTTTTTCCACGTAACAGATCGAAATCAAAAGTTCAAGAATGAGACATTTCATTCGACAAAATGCTTCCCACTTTCTACTTTCTCCCACCTCAGTCTTAAGTTTCCATTAATTGAAGCCTCAAATTCGTACCTAACTATTTTCACTGTGCTCAGCTGCTCTGTCAAATTCCAGAACTGCATGTGATTTTAAGCCAGATTTGTGAAAACAGAAGGAGGTCAAGAGTGAGGTTCTAGCTAAGTGCTACCGAACAAAGAGAAGTGCTCCGAGTCTCAGATGCTTGGTTCTGTGGGCTATGGCTACCTGAGAACTAGCCCTCCCACTTAATTTTCTTATATAGCCACTACTAGAGGAAAAACGTAAAGATTTATAAAGTGGACAATCCACTAAATTATGATTCAATAATTTGACAAGATCAACGGGGAATCCTGTCCATGCTTAATGCAGATAGTTTTAATATGTCACCATGTCAAAAAATGAAAAAACTCGGACTTAAGATAACTCGAAGAAAAATCACGAAAATTTAGTAACTCTGTCCATGAACCAGTCCTTGTAGGTGACAGCTCCAACGATCCTGGTACTACAAATATAGAGGACTTTCAAGCGGATGGGCTCGTAACCAAACGATCACATTAGTTGACAATGCAGCCAACCCCAACTAATGCACTCTTCAACTAATAGAGAGAAGAGGAAAGGAATGCCACAAGTAATATGTTATTTGAAGTTGAAAGATGTCAAATCAACACATTACAATTCACTGCCACACAAAAAAACAAACTCTAAATTTCAACTGAAAAGCAATCTGAATTACAGTGACCTAAATATAATGTTAAAAGCAGAAACTACTTGAATGTACAAAGAAAGCTATAACAACTATTAGTATTCATGGATAAGTCTTCTTAAACTATTAGTTTTCAGTGGGAAAAACACTCTCGTTTGAAAACAAAACAAGCCAAATTTTGAAAAAAGATTTATCATACGGGACAAGCCTGGGATGCCAGACTAAAAATGAAATGGGAGAATTTTCAGGTATTGTGAAATACGTGCTGGATGCTTAGGGAAAATGACCAACGCATATTCTATGCCTTTATGGATGGAAGACAACTTTAAGGCAAAGGTCAAAGTGTTGAAGTACAGTATAGAGCTCTGCAATTCAAATGGTATATATTTTGTCTCTAAACTTCATTACTCTAGTATATAATTCGTGGTGAATATCTCACACAGGGAGAGCTTCGAATGACATCGAAAATATCTAAAGCTTCTATCCCTACCCAGAGGCAAAATTATAGCACTGTTTTATGTAAGCAAAATCATGGCAAATTCATAAAGATCTTCCTAGCACTAAAGTTTGCTTCGATCAAACTAGACGAGTAATTCAAAACGTACATCCTTGGATATTTAAATTTCCCTATTTGTTTTCAGCATAAATGAAACTGGTTCCCACCATTCAAGATGGATTTTCTATTGTTTTTATTTAATTTCATAAATTAGTAATCATAGGCAGAGGAACCTTACCACAAAGGGGTCACTCGACTCCTGAGTTGTGTTGTTACGTCTGTCCATATCATCCACTGCTAATAAAGCAAACAAATAAATAAAAGTTATCAACAAAATTTAAGTAAAAAACATGAAAACACATCTTCAATGAACAAAATCTTAAAATTAGGATGTGATTAAAAATTTGAAATACACCAAACAATACTTAAAAAACTAAAATTCAGAGTATATTAACAAAAAGCATGTACCTTTAATCTGCAAAAGAGATTGAATTATGCTTAGGTAATTTTAAGATTCTGGGAACAAAAATAATTGTTTTTGCCAACAAAATAAAAATTATAAAGAGGAGGTTCGAGAATGATGGAGAAAGGGTAAATTGCTTAATTGCAAAGCAATGCCAAAGTTAACGGACACTTCATGGAGAAGAGGAAGACGACTAAGAAATCACAAGAACGACGTCGTACCCAAACTTACGTACGAAGGATTACCGATTAAATGTGAAAGAAAATGACGGTTGTCGGGGAAAAAATGACGGTTGACGGTTAGGATTAGCGGAATAAAGATTGGTAAAAATAGCACGCTATAGCCAATTTTGGGACTTGTTATTCAAAAATAGCCAGCATTTATGAAGGCAATGAAAAATAGCCACTATTTTGCTGCAACAGAAACCGATCCAGCATAATATACTGGAGTTCGGTGTACCTCTGTATGAACTCCAGCATATTATGCTGGACCGATATACTTTGCTGATTCAAGTATAATATATTGAAGACTGGAGCACCGGTGCTCCAAACTCCAGTATATTATACTTGAGTTCTAGTGTACTTATGCTGGAACTCCAGTATAATATAGTGGCGTATTTTCCGGGTTTTGAACAATATTTTCGCTCAAATTTATCTTTACATGAAAAGTGGCTAAATTTCGATTACTGTTGAAACTGGACTATTTTTAAACGATAAGTTGTAAATCCGGCTATTTTTGAATTTCTTCCTAAAGATTGGGCACCGCCCTAGGTATTTGGGCTGGGGCCCATAGCAGCTGTTTTTGGACTAGTCTTGAAAATCAATCTATTTCTCAAAATGGATCTTGATCCAAAAAAACATTTTTGAGTTTTGATATAGACTTTTTTCCTAAAAGGGTAAATAAATCCTTTTTACTTTAATTTTTTGGCCAAATTAATTTTTTTTCTGATTGAATACCACATCCAAAAGAATAAAGATGTATATGTCCATTACTTGGTTTGTTTTTATATGTTGATGGCTAGTAGTATTTAACACATATATTAAATATCATATGGTATCCTAGGATAGAAATAGGTGAGTAACATGTGAGAGCTAGTAAGATTATGCTGAATGCATAAACAAGCATGTTCACACCATTAGTGGATAAATTTAAATCATTTCTCCATTAATTTTCTTTCATTTATCATATGACATTGTTCCATAGTTCCAGTAACTTTAACTAAAATTGCATGAGTTGTGAACTCATGTCTCTTATTTTACCTTCGTATTTAGGAAAGGAAAAAAACAGTGAAACAATTTTGTTCTGTCTAAGGACAGTACAAAGAAAATGAACAACCTAATATCATAACATGACATTTAGAGACTCCTAAGGAGAATGCCTTCAAAAGTGATGCCAGGGCCAAATGCTAAAGCAAGTCCCCATTCTTCACCACCATTTTTCTTATTCTTCAACTCTTCCCTCATATACTCCATCACATAGAATATAGTATTGCTACTCACATTTCCATAATCCATCAATGCCCTTCTGCTACAATCCAGTTTCTCACTTTGTAACTTCAGTGTGTTCTCCAATCTGTTAAGTATAGCCGGTCCGCCTGGATGAACAGCCCAGAACAAGTCATTGTACTTAGCTTCCCTCAAATCAGCCTTAGCTATAATTTTCTTGCAAAATTCCTCAATGTTGTCCTGAATTTTCTCAGGCAGGTCCCTTCCTAATTTGAAGTTTATCCCTTCTTCAGTAAGTCGCCCATCGATCACATTATTTGTCCCTGGCAAGAATTGTTGAGTTGCAAAATTCAATTCCATGAAAGGAGATTCTTTTCCCATAATTGGTTCAGTTCCAATTATAACAGCAGCAGCTCCATCACCGAAAAGTGCAGCACCAACAAGATCATATGGTCTAGCATTATTTGGTGGCCTAAAACCAAGAATTGTGGTCTCAGAAGTTGTCAATAGAACTCTGCTCCCTGGATTATTTTCAGCTATATCTTTGGCAACTCTAAGGCCTGTGACACCACCATAGCAACCCAAAAAATACAGCATTACGCGTCCAATGTCATTCCTCAATCCAAGCTCAGTTGCAAGGTAAAGATCACCTCCTGGTAAACGTATTTCGCTGGAGGAAACATACACAATGTGTGTGATTTCCTCTGCTGATCTTCCCCATTCCTTAATGCAAGCTTGGCTTGCTTGTTTTGCCATTTCCACAACTGCTGGATTTGCAATTTCTAGCCTTTGTTTGATTGTTGGTGTGCCTTCAGTTGCTAGTTCTGGATACTTGTCCAAAATTTCTTTTGACATCACTGTATATCTGGTCTTCACAGTAGTAGTTTTACCTACAGAAAAACATGGAAAAGTCACTAGAAATGTTTTAAAAAGTTTAACTTATATACACTGACAGTCAAAAGAGTTTTTCACACAATCATATCATCAAAAATAACTACAGGTGTCCAACAAAAGTTGGACTTGTAATGTGGAAAATTAGACTTTTTACCTACAGCATGTTAAAATACGTTGATAGTGTAAAAAGTCTTTATATTGTTAGTATATACAAGTTAAATTCATGAAAAAGGTCAGGATTATAAGCATGAAACAATAATTAATGGAAGTAAATTTTTGCTTACAAAGGCGCTCTAACTTCTCCTTAATAGCCAAATCTTGACAGTTGGTATCGCGAATGTAGCCTTCAACCAAGCAATCCTGAGGGACAAGTTGTGCAGGGAAGGCTTTGCCCATGGCAAGAATGGTGGCTTTTCCTGGAGTAGGAAGGCGCGTCGACGGCTGAAAAAAGTACTTGGATGCACCATTAATGTTCTTGCCGTTCTGTGACATATTGGATAAAATATGGAAGCTAAGAGAATGTGACTTGAGATTTGCTGTTGTCTGATGAAATCTTAGTATGAGATTGTTTCAAACATGTTATTGCATCAAATATAAATGGAGAGCTAAATCTGTAGTTGGAGAAAGGTTGGTATAATTGTGTTAAGAGAACTTCTGGCATGACAAATTATAAAAACTAGTGCATGCTTTAAGAGTGTTGCAGATTTTAATATATTATGATTGATTCTTGTGGCTTGTTTGTGTGAAAGTATAAATAAAACGAAAGCAGTCTTTTCACTTTTCACACTTCCTTTTGTTTTTTTCTTTCTTTTTACTGATATTATTTTTTAGATTTTTTTATGCGCGGGGGAGGGGGCAAAGAGGGTAATGCACCAACTAGCTGCACCACTAGTCATTGTTCAAATGTTAATTCTATAAATGTGTTGTGTTTGTCTTCTTATTTTTCATTGCTAAAATGTTGTTGTTCTTCTTCTTTTTTTGTCGAAAAGATGTACTTATATTATAGGGAATTAAACAGGTACATGAGAACAGTTTACAAGATACATAAGAGGCATCATAGTTACTAAGCTAGAGTTTACTACAAAGACCCCCGTATGGGAATCATTACAAGAAAGATAGTTAGTACTAGATAGAACACTACTATTAGTACTAGATAGAACAATACTATTACACAAAGTAGTTAGAGCAAAGAGCGGTTGTGTTGAGTTACTGGAGTTGATTGTAACGAACCTCCTTTGTAGCGTGTCGATATGATCTTGGTGGTAAGAAGGCTCTGCAAAAGATGATGGTCTCCCACAAAGTATGCAGCTCTCCTGTGCATGCATGACTTCATGTTTGGCTAAACTATCTGCAACACAATTTTGCCCTTTGTAGATGTATTGTATAGGAGGGCTATCCAGCTGTAGGAGTAATAACCTGCAATCGTTAATGAGATTAGTGTAGTGCATAGTAGTTGAGTTAAACATACCGATGATTGCATGTGCATCTGTCTCAATGATGATGGGGTTGAGATATTGTTGCACAACAAGTTTCAATCCCATGAGTAGTGCAAGGAGTTCTGTCTGAACATTTGCGCCTGGATTGGATTTACCTGCAAATCTCATGATCCAGTTGCCTTGGTAGTTTCGAAAAACTCCACCAATACCATATTTTGCTGGGTAGATGAGCAAGACCCATCAATGTTTAGTTTATAGATAGTAGCATTTGGTGGATGCAATTTTATGTATAGAGGTGTTACAGATTTGTTTTTAAATTTTTGATTCGTTAAAAAATAATATTCAGTTGCCATATTTAGTATAAAAGGAATATTTAAAGGAATTCTTTGATGATCTAAAGTGTTCTTGTTCCTTATAATCCAAAGATGCCATAGTGCAAAACTTTTCCCTTCATTCATGTGGAAGAGTTGTAGTACAATGTTCTTGTAGTGGTTGTGCAATTTTTTGAGAATTTTTTTTTTGATTTATCAAAGTTGATAGTTTGTCCAGAGTGATGTGTAAAGTGAGTAATAGTATTAACAATTGATTGACAAGTGTTGGTTGTAATTTTTGCTGTGAGAATAATATCGTCAGCAAAAAATAAATGAGATAGCTGAGGTCCCTTTTTAGCAAGGGAGAGTGGTAGTTAAGTATGGTAATCAACTGCTGTATTTATTTTTCGCAAAAGCATTTCAAGGCAGAGGATAAACAGATAAGGTGATAAAGGGTCTCCATGTCTTATGCCTCTCGTGGGTGTGAAATATTCCGTAGGGTTTCCATTAATAAGAATTGAAGTTGAAGTAGTTGTTATGCAAGACATAATTAATTAATTTAGTAAAAGTTGGGGGAAAATTTAAGGTGATTAAGGTATTATGTATGAACGACCATTCTAATTTGCCGAAGGCCTTTTTAAGATCCAACTTGAGAAACATATTTAAATTGTTACCCTTCATTTTTTGGAATTTGGTAATGATTTCCTAGACAATAAGAGCATTATCTGCAGATCTTCTATTTTTCTGGACACTAGATTGAGTTGGATGAATAATGTGTTCCAGAATAGGTTTTAGTCGATTTACGATTATTTTTGTGATGATCTTGTAAATAATATTACAAAGACTGATGGGTCGATATTGAGATATGGAAGAAGCATGCCTATTTTTATGAATTAGGCAAATGAGTGTAGTATTAATGGTAGGGTTGATTTGATGGTCAAGAAAAACTTTGTGACAAAAATATTTGACGGAGTTGCCTATGGTGTCCCAATATTTTTTATGGAAGAAAGGGTGTAGACCATCTGGTCCAGGAGCTTTAAAAGGTTTAAAGGAGTGAGCTGCATTAATAATTTCATAATCTTGTAAGGGTTTAGTTAAGCAAAATTGATCCTGATGAGTTAATACATTAGAGGGTTGTATTGTATTTTTTATAGTAGAAGCAGTTTGTTATGTTGTGAAAAGATTTTGGTAATAATTTATAATATTATTCTTAATGATATGTGGGTCAATTATCCAATTTCCCCCTTGATCTTGCATCGCAGTTATACGATTATGTCTTCGACGATTTAGAGTTGTGAGATGGAAAAAATTAGTATTTGCATCGCCATCATTTAACCAATTAATACGAGACTTTAATATCCAAAAGTCCTCCTCAAGCTTGAGTAGATGATTGAATTCCATCCTTAATTGATGTTCCAGATTGTGTAATAAAGTGCTATTAGGATAGTTTATAGATGATTGGAGACCACCTAATCGAGCCAAGATTTTCCTTTTACGTTTAAAAATATTACCAAATGTACTCGATTTATCCCATTCTTGGACTAGGTCAGTGAAATGATTAATTGTTGGTAGCAACAGTAAGTTATCATGCCAGGCTTGTTTAACTATAGATGGGAAAGTAGGGTGTGTAGTCCAAATTGTTTCAAATCTAAAAAAAAATTGCCGAGGTAATGGACAGCGTTGTAATTCTAGTAGAAGGGGACAGTGATCGGAATGAGTACGTGGAAGATGTATGACAAGTGCCTCAGGGTATTGACTTAGCCATTCATAATTTGCTATAATACGATTAATACGTTCAAAAATATTATATTTATTATGCCGACCATTTGTCCAAGTGTATCGGTTTCCTTTATAACCTAAATCAGTAAGGTAGCAGTAGTTTATACAATCTAAAAATTTATTAGAGCGTGAATTGTTAATTTGTAGGCCACCAAATTTATCAGTTGCATGAGTTATTTCATTAAAACCTCCCCCTATAATTCATAGACCTTTATAATTATCATATAACTATTGTTGTTCTCCCGACATATCAACTTATAATATTTGCACTACGAATACACGATATACTGTTAAGATTATTATTATATTATTATTATTATTATTATTGTTGTTGTTGTTGTTGTTGTTGTTGTTGTTGTTATAATTATTATTATTATTATTATTATTATTATTCAAAAAATTACTACTGTATAATAATACTTTTAAGTTTTAACAGTAAGTAGTCCCAATATTCAGAAAATCGCGTGAAACATCGCTTACAAACCCTTTAGTTGAAATCTCATGACTGGTCAAATGAGCCACTTTTTCTTTTTCGAGTTTACTTGCATTCTTTCGGAAAATAAAATTCTTTCTTTTCTTAGCATATAATTTACTTTCTCTTCTCTTGTTAATACTGGTGATCTGAAAGAGAGTTCTCTGTTGAGAAGTTTCAGCTATGGCAGAACTGTAAGTTCTAGAAGGTGGAAGAATGAGAGAAAGTCCGAAAGAAAGCTCGTTATGTTATTGAATACTAGTACAAAAGCTAGTAAACTACTCTAATTATATTTGTACAACTAACTAACTCTAAGTGGTTACAACTAACTATATACTTAATATAAATAGCTGGGACCCAATATACTCAACATTCTCTTACTTTGATCTTTTCTTCTTCCTCAAAAATATTTTTTTTTTCTTTTTGATAGTTTTGATATGGACAAATTATGAAATATGGATTATAACGTGAAACATCAATAAGAATCTACCCAAAATGTAGAGTTGGTCTGAGAAAAAACAAAAGATTGGGTAAGTAGGCCGTCGAAGAAGCCCAAACTAGAATCAAACCTTGGGATAAGAGTGTCAAATAGGCGAGTTGAGTGAAATTTGGTCGGATCATGTTCTGCAGAATTTGTTTCCTTTACATTAGATATTTGTGACCTTTGGATTAACAGCAATAGCTGATTCACCATAAGATACACATATATCTATGGACTGTCTTAAGGAATCAATCGACATGAATGATCCAATGTTCAATCCAAGAGAAATAAGCAAAAAAACAAAAATAAATGACGAGAGCATCACATGAAAAATTATTCAAATTTTTCAAGTCATTATTGACATTAGAAATTTTATTATGTAAAAGATTGCCGGCCAAAGATAAAGACAATAATTGATGTAAATCACTGGGAAAAAAAATATTAGTCGTCTTGCTATATATCAGTATTAATGAGATGTAGTATATATGATTCAGATAGCTACCTCCTACAGTCCTAATATACATCTCTAAAGTCTTAGTTGTGGACCACTTAATAACCATGGAATCCCAAAGAGTCATTCCTGTTATCAGATTTAGCCAAGAAAACATGAGCCCAAGTTCAAGTTGTTGGGTTTCAACATGCCAAGATGTTCGAAAAGCTTTCGAAATCTATGGCTGTTTCTTAGCAATCTATGAAGAAATTTCAATGGAGCTATGTAAACAAGTTTTCCAGGCAGTGGAGAAGTTGTTTGATTTACCTGTGGAAACAAAAGCTAAAAACACTTCGACAATTCCTAATTTTGGTTATATTGGACCAGAATCCGACACTCGGCCTCTTTATGAAAGCATGGGAATTGAGAATGCCGTCAATCTTGAATCAGTTCAAAGCTTCACAAATGTCATGTGGCCCTCTGGAAATACTCATTTTTGGTATGATTTCTGAATTAAGATTTCTTTTCCTCATACTAAATTAGAGCCCGTTAGGACATTTTAAAAAAATCACTTTTTTTGAAATTAAGGTTTGGCCATTAAATTTTAAATTTTCACTTGAAAATGAATTTTGAAATTTTTCAAAAATTTGAAAAACTCCAAAAAACTGTTTTTCAAAATTTTCACTCAGATCACTCACAAAACTTCAAAACAACCCAAAATTATATTCATGTCCAAACACAACTATTTTCACTTGAAAAACAATTTCACTTTTTTTGAAATTTTACAATTCTTATGTCCAAACGCCCACTAAATTTTGGTTTGCACATCAAGGAGGTTTTTTACGATCCTTATAGCCTATTTGGCCAAGTTTCTTTTGGCCAAAAATACTTTTTTTTGTCAAAAGTATTTTTTTCCCAAGATTTTTGGTCAGAAACATTTTTTGAAGCAGAAAAAATAGCTTATTCCCAAAAGTATTTTTTTGAAAAGTATTTTTGTGAAAAATACAGTTATAGCCTATTTGATCAAGTTTCTTTTGGGTCAAAAGTATTTTTTTCCCCATAGTTAAGGTGTTTGGCCAAGTTTTTAGAAGAAAAGAGTATTTTTGAGTAGAAGCATAATCAGTTTTTGAGAAACAGAAAAAAATAGTTTCTCCCTAAAATTACTTTTTGAAAAGTATTTTTGAGAAAAATACACTTAGAAATACTTTTTAAAAGTTTGATCAAACATTAATTGTTATTCAAAAGTATTTTTCAAAATAAGTAGTCAACTTAAACACATTTCTTGTCACCAAAAGTCATTTTCAAAAAAGATACTTTCCAAAATAAGTTGATTTTAGAAACTTGGCCAAAGACTAGTAACGGTATATCGTTACCTTCCCTCCTCAATTTCTCTTCTTTTTTTTTCTCCTTTAATATTCTTAATTTTGTTTTTCCATTGGCCTTTGTGTGAATAGTGGACTACTTCATTCCCATTCAAAGCAATTGATGGAACTAGACAACATGGTGACTAAAACGATGTTTGCAAGTTATGGTGTGGAGAAACATCATGAATTGTGTGTTAAATCTAAGGGTAACCTTGTTCGTGTCATGAAATATGGAGTTCCAAAGTCCGATGGGCCTAACATTGGTCTTCCACCTCATTGTGACAAGGGCTTCATTACTATACTCCATCAAAATCAAGTAAATGGTTTGGAGATCGAAACAAAGGATGGTCATTGGATTTCTGTTGAATTTCCTCCTTCATCCTTTATTGTTATCGCAGGTGATGCACTTAAGGTTAGTCCTATATCTTTTTCCCTATCTATGAAACTTTAATTTATCTGTCACTCCTTCTGTTTCATTTTATATGATGATATTTGACTAGACGCGTACTGAGCATAAGAAGAGAAAAATATTTTTTGTCGTTTGACTAGGCATATAAGAAGTTTAAGAAGCAAAAAACACTTTTTGTCTCATATACCAAAAGTACGCACGGAAATTATGCTCTTAAACATATCAAAATATTTTAATGGCTATAGGGATCAGTGCCGGCTCAAGGGCCAAACAAATGAAGCAATGGCCCAATTTAAAATTAATAGTATATATTAATTCTATGGTAATTTTCTTTAAGGAATATTAACTATCTATAGTAAAAAATTATAAGATATGCATAAAATAGGAAAAGAATTATTTTGTCAATGTGATTGATGATGACTAATACTTAATTTATATTCTAATATTAATTTTTATTTTTTTTGTCATAATAAAACTTGTATTTTATATTCTCTTTTTTCCCTCTAATTACTAAGCTGTCTATTCTCTAAAAAAAGGGAATGAAAAACATGGAATAAATTTTTATAAAAATTTATTATTCTGAAGTCCTCAAGCATTACAACAAACAAGTTAAAATAATGGAATTTTATTCTGATATCAAATTATAAGCTTTTAGAATCGTGTTCTATAGTAGCCTATTACTTTTTATTATTTATCAGATTGCAGGTATGTCAACTATAAAGCATTAATCAAATTAATCAATGTGAATTTCTTTCTAAAGTTTGAGGAATGAGAAGCTGAAAGAGTTTCAAGATAAAAATGATGTCATTCTTTTTAATATACTAAAAATGGAAAGAGTATCATATAAAATAAAATGAGTGGAGTAGATTGTAAACGCTAATTATGCTGTTTAACTTGATCATGCAAAAATTTGGGTTTTTATTGGCTAAGGAATGGAGCAACGATAGAGTACATGCTGTTACACATAAAGTTACAATGAGTGGAAATGAATCAAGATATTCACTTGGGCAATTTTCACATCCAATGAAGATAGGAACACTAGAAGAGCTCATTGCTTCATCCTCTGCAGTTTAAGCCTTTTGATACTATGGAACTGATTCGTAACCATAAATAAATGGGGTGAAGAACCACAAGATGAAGATATTCTGAAGGCCTTTCCTTCAAGTGCTGATAATATTTAATTTGATGTTTTACTTCTACTATTGGAGAATAATGGACTTGATTGTTGTTATCTGTATTTACTGCTCTTTCTGTTCATTTTTACTTTTCACGTCCTTTAAGAAACAATAAATAAAATATATATTTTATAATTTTACCATAATAATGATAGTATTTCCAAAAAGTCTTGAAAAATAATTTGCGGAATGAGTAGTTAATGATAAGGGTAAAACAGGAAAAAGAAAAAAAAAATTGTCTTTCTCTTAATTTAGTATAATGGACAAGTAAAAGTGAAACTAGATTTCTAATACAGTGGATAAGTAAAACTGAATGGAAAGAATATTATATAAGCATGAAACTTCAACACAAAATTAAAATGATGATCGACTTGTCTATGTATCCTTCTTGAAGTGTATTTCATGTTATGATTAATACGTGTATTTATAACATAGAGAACGGTGAGGAAAAGAATTGGAACTTCTAAATCAAATAATATTTCATGTTGCCGAATTGTTTTGTTCCCATTAATTATTAATTAGAAATCTGACCCATCTAGTAGTAATGTATACGCGATTTTAGCAAACTCTATGAAATATATATCATTTCTAACCAATCACATAAACACCTACTTCCTAATTATTTACCTGGATCCTTCTTTTTTGATAGTTACGGAATATTTATTATAATAACTAGAAGTCTTTTAGCTTGTTACAAGTAGATGAAAAGTTCCCACTCATTGGTGGAATATCACAAGAAATATTTTGATTACCTAAAGTTCCAAGCATATTACAAGACGTAGTTGCTACAGATTTTTCAAAAAGACAGTTTCGATTTTGTTCCGTCGTCAATTGTAGCTTCACAAAAAGAGGTGGAGTTGCATGGAGCCTTGGCCTGTCCGAACTAAACGGCTTAAAGTCTTTTTTGGTGGCGTCTTTAGCTAGTAGATACACCACTTGATTGCCTTCGTGGAAATTATGTCGAAGCAGGAGGTCCTTCTGCTGGTGCTTTAATGGTCTGTATGCATAAACAATGTTAGAAAAAGCTATATGGTCTTGATGTATTGCATTGATAGCCGCTGTTGAATTTGTTTCCACCTCAAGGGGAAAAAGTTTGAAATTTGTGGCAATTTGGAGCCCCTCGTATATTGCTTGCAATTCAGCATGTATAGGAGAAATGGCAGTATCTTGTTTTTGGAAGCCAATGATCCAATTACCTGTGTGATATCTGAAGACTCCTCCTATTCCTGAATTCGTAGCACAATTTTTGTATGCTCCATCAGTATTAAGTTTATATCAATTTTTATGTGGTGCATGCCAGCTTATTTTGACCGACATTTTGCTTTGGAGAGGTGCACTTGTGGAGTTTAGCAAGAGGAATTCCGGAGCATGCTCTATTATGGTTTTTAGTAAGGGTGGGAAATTTGTTTTGTTTGAGTTGTTTTTGTTTCTGGAAATCCAAATTAAATACCCCATAAGATGAAAGGGAGTATATCAACCCATTTAATAATATTCATTTTTAATGTAGGATTTAAGTACCTTAAATTGAGAAGCCAATGGTTACTACCAAGAATACTATTGATGTTGATGTCAAATGACTTTCATATTTCTCTAACATAGGGGCATTTTAGAAAAATATGTGTAATGTTTTCATCATCTCTACGGCAAATAGTGCATTGAGGATCAATATTTAAATCTATACGACAGAGATATTGACGACAAGGAATTCTATCATTGAGACATTGCCATAGGAAGAATATAATTTTATTGGGGCAGTGTAACTTCCCTATCCAGTTGAAGTCAAGTTCCACTGGGGGTATATCATTAATCAATTGATAGCATGTTTTAGCGGTGAATGCCCCATTGTTGTTCAGGCTCCATAAGGGCTTGTCAGAGTTGCCTTGATTGAGAGGTTGTGGGATGGCTTTTATGTTATTAACAATGGTAGTTGGCAATTCGAAGGAGATCAGAAAATTTTTAATTACCATTATGAATGATATTTTTGACCTTAAGATACAATTTCTCAATATAGGAGAATTAGGGATCCAACGTGTGTCTCAAATGTTAAGATTTGAGTTTTGGCTTGGTTGCCAGAAAATACCTTTAGAGCACGTAGCCCATCCTTTGAGGATGCTTTTTCCAAATGAAAGAGGGATTTTTTGTTTTTTTTGATGAGAATATTTGTCCATGGGGCGATGCGATTGGTAAGGATTCACCATGTTAGGCCACTTAGAAGCGTCATGTTCTTTGAATTAGCATTTTAAATGCCAAGCCCTCCAAATTCTTTAGGCTCTGTAACGGTATTCCAATTAATAAGATGAAGCTTTTTCTTCTCATTAGTAGTTTCCCAAATGAAGTTTCTTTGTATTTGATCAATTTATTTTTGGATTTTGGTAAGAAAGATAGTGCATTGCATTGCATGATTAGGGATAGAGTTTAAGGTTGATGAGGCTAACGTGGATCCTTCACAACTAAATATCATGTAATTCTTCAATTTCTCGGAAGATAAAAGCGATTTAATTACATTTAGATTATTAAGTTTCCTTATTATGCATAGCTAGATCTATACCACAATTACAAATCCTTCATTTTTTTAGTAATTACCTAATTTTACAGAATTCAAATGAGGAAATAATTTATATAAGTAAAGTTTTAGTCGATTTTTAAATTTCTAAATATTACGAGTTCCTACATATATATAGTTAAAATAAAGAAATATAAAATATTCAAAACTTTAGTTAAATTTAAAGTTCTAAATATTATAAAATTTTAATTGATAATTTTATCTTATGTGAAATATATATTTAAAAGGTAAAAAAGTATATACTACTTTAGTTGGGTGCTTTATATTTTTAGTTGTGTGTGTGCACGTTGCGTGAGTGCATGCGTGTGTGTCACACATTCACAATTGAGTGTCTCTTATTTTTCAAATAACTAGTTTCATTCATTATGAGCAGTTAATTAAAATTATTTTTTAGATGGCAAATAATATTTAAAGAATTTACAATATTCGTATATAAAAGTTAAACTCATATCTAATGTAAATAAGAACAAAGTCTTAAACTAAGCTCGGTAGTTGAGCTTAGCATGATCTTATGATTAGTTGTTATGTCCAATCTAACAAGTTGATATATATATATATATATATATATATATATATATATATATATATATATATATATATATATATATATATGCTAATTTAATACGAGCAGATTAAAAGAATATTAAAAACAAACCACATGCATTAGGTTGTGTACGATAATAGACCTGAACCTATCTTAATCAACAAATTTAGAAAATTATTTGTTTCTTGACGTCATACGTACGATTGATAAATATTAATCATATTTAAGCATGTCTTGATTAGTTGAATAATCCTACGCCAAATAACTCTGTGGCATTTTTATTTATTTGCTAACATTTTGTTAAATATAGTTTGTTTAAAACAAAGTATTTAGACTCCAAAAGTGCCCCTTCGGAACATTGGATAAATTATTTTTTTTTTTAAAAAGGACTCCAAAAAGCTAATTATAGTTTGCGCAACGATATACAACCAAGGCAAAATACAAAAAAATAAAATGCTTCTGTGAAAGTCGAACTCAAGACTTCCACTTGCTATGGGGCACTCTAAGTCTCTAACCAACTAAATTACGAGAGCTTGTTAATCTCTTACTTCAGTTCAAAAGAGTTAATCTCTTGTTTCAGTACTACAAGCGGATTTGCTATAAAATTCAAATATAGCTACAAAATGGTAATTTTCTAAAAGTATAACTACAAACTATAAATACAATGTATATATTTATTGTATCGCGTAATTTTTTCCATAAATGATCTAGCTTTGACAGAAGACAGTCGCCATATTTTAATTTCATTAATTCTTTAGTCAATGCACTTATGCACCCTAAAATCATAAATATATAACAAATATGAGCTCATGCATGAGCACATCAAAATTTTATCATAAACGAATCAATCCCAGTGATGGCTACTTGAAATTCATTTACAATATATCGTACCAACTATGTATCATAACTAAAATAATTCAGCTTTGATTTTACGAAATAGTTTGCGAGGTTCGGTAATGAGAAAGACAAGTTACATTTCTCAAATTGACAGTATGCTGAAAATTTCATTAATTTGAGCAATCAAACTTAGTAAATTTGTCATAAATTGATAGCTCATGTAGCTTACTTGGTCTCGATTCAAGCGTTATAATCGAAGAAATTCTTGACTGAGAATATTTTTTCCTTAAACAAATCCTACGCGACATGAATCTAGTATAGCCGGGCTAGTGGATTTCGATAACAGATGGTTAAACCCCAAGAAATATTAAAAGTTTGATTTAAAAAACTCAAATAAATTTGTCATAAAGTTTAACATGAACAATAGTCATTTGTGGCCTCTTTATCTCAATAGTGATGATTTAACCTCAAATTTTCACTTTTGAGCCATAACTTTTATCCTTATATAAAAGTGGTTTTGATCCCTCCATTGAAAATTCCCAGAAATACTTTAGCCTATTCTTTATTTCTTATCTTGGGATGCGGAATACAGTTCTAAACTAATCTTCTATAGCTTCAGAAGTTGGAAAAAAAAAAAAAACTCACTTTTAAACTAGATATTTGGTCTTTTACTAGGCAACAAAATGGGTGAAAACTTACCCAACGTCTACTCATTGATATTTCATTTTCCATGATGGATCTGATCGATCATTTATTATTTTTTCATGACAGAAAACAGTAAACCCCCACCCAACCCCTAACCCAAAATACTTTTGGTTTTCTTATTTATTTTCTAGTGTTCAATTAAGTATCAGAAAAACTCTTATATACTATATATATACTGTGTATAACTTGAAAGAGTGACATGCATTAATATTCCCCACATACTTTGAAACGTTCTTGCTAAATAAAACAAAACATTATGTCTCAAACACTTTCTAATGCTCCTATTATTGATCTCACCAAATTAGAGGATTCAAATTCTTGGCTAGAATTGTGCAATGACGTTCGTCATGCACTTGAAGATCATGGTTATTTTATATCACTTTATGATAAGGTTTCTTCTGAACTTGAGAATGAAATTTTTGATGTAATGGATGAGTTGTTTGATCTTCCCATTGAAACAAAGAAGAAGAACTCTTCTGACTTTTATTTCTATCGATGGGTTGGTCAGCTTGAGGCAGCTCCTCTTCATGAAAGCTTTGGGATTGTATGTCCAACTGATATTCAAGCATTACAAACCTTCACCACACTCATGTGGCGACAAAGCAACGAAAGATTTAGGTAATATATATAGTTACTTGCCCTAATTTTCTTGGTTTATATAATTTGACTTGACACCAGAGGCGAATCCAGGATTTAAATTTTATGCGTTCAATTTTTAAAGTTGTTAGCATATTTTTAGAGTTATAGGTTCATATCTACTGTTTTTGCAATTTTAATGAATTTTTACATATAAATTTTATTCCGCGTTGAAAATTATGGGTTCAATTGAACCCGCACTTAACACCCTACGTCCGCCTCTAGTTGACATGAAATTTAAGAAAAATAAAGTTAAAAAATAATTATATATTTGACGCATATAATATGAGTACAATATACTTAAATACCATCCACAACAAGCGCTAAGTCATTTCAATAACATATTAACAACAATAACAACAACAACAACGACCCAGTATAATCCCACAAGTGGGGTCTGGAGAGGGTAATATGTACGCAGACCTTACCCCTACCCCGAGGGGCAGAGAGGTTGTTTCCAGGAGACCCTCGGCTCAAGAAAGCAACAAGAGACGATATATTAGTACCACCAATAGACTCATAATAAAATAATAGCAATATAAGAGATACGAAATACGGAATACGAAATACGAAATAAATGGATGGTGTAGTAAAAACCAGTAGATAAAGCCATGCATCAGTAGACGACCAATAGCATCCTCAGACTAACTCCTAACTGGCTAGTCTCACTCTATTGTGCTGTTGAAATATTCACAACTTTCCTCTAACCTACAACCTTAATGCTCGACCTTCACAATTCCCTGTCAAGGGCCATGTTCTCAGTAATCCTAAGTCGCGACATGTCCTGTCTGATCACCTCTCCCCAATACTTCTTAGGTCGCCCTCTACCTCTCCTCGTGCCCACCACAGCCAGTCGCTCACACCTCCTTACCGGTGCATCAGTGCTCCCCCTCTGAATGTGCCTGAACCATCTGAGTCTTGCTTCCCGCGTCTTGTCCTCCATGGGTGCCACGCCCACCTTCTCTCGAATATCTTCATTCCTAATCTTATCCATCCTTGTATGCCCGCACATCCACCTCAACATCCTCATCTCTGCTACTTTCATCTTCTGGATGTGTGAGTTCTTAACCGGCCAACACTCAGTCTCATACAACATGGCAGGCCTAACCACTGCTCTATAAAACTTACCTTTTAGTAACGGTGGCACTTTCTTGTCACACAGAACTCCCGACGCAAACCTCCACTTCATCCACCACACCCCTATACGGTGTATGACATCCTCGTCGATCTTCCTGATCCCCTGAATAACCGATCCAAGGTACTTGAAACTACCCCTCTTGGGAATGACTTGAGAGTCAAGCCTCACTTCCACTCCCGCTTCCGTAGGCTCAACCCCAAATTTGCACTCGAGGTATTCCGTTTTCGTCCTGCTCAACTTGAAACCTTTAGACTCAAGAGCATGTCTCCAAACCTCTAGCCTCTCGTTGACGCCGCCTCGTGTCTCATAAATTAGAATAATGCCATCAACAAATAGCATGCACCATGGCACCTCCCCTTAAATATGATGAGTTAGTGCATTTATCACCAGGGCAAATAGGAATGGGCTGAGCGCAGACCCTTGGTGCAAGCCCGTAACAACTGAAAAATGCTCGGAGTCGCCTCGTACTGTCCTAACCCGAGTTTTAGCTCCAGCATACATGTCTTTAATCACCCTAATGTAGGCAACCGGGACCCCTTTATCCTCTAAGCAGCTCCATAAAACCTCCCTAGGAACCCTATCGTACGCTTTCTCCAGATCAATAAACACCATGTGGAGATCCTTCTTCCTATCCCTGTATTGTTCCACCATCCTCCTAATAAGGTGGATAGCTTCTGTGGTAGATCGCCCCAGCATGAACCCGAACTGGTTGTTTGAAATAGGCACCGTCCTTCGCACTCTCATTTCTACCACTCTCTCCCAAACTTTCATGGTATGACTCAATAATTTGATACCCCTATAGTTGTTACAACATTGGACATCACCTTTGTTCTTATACAACGGAACCATTGTACTCCACCTCCACTCTTCAGACATTCTGTTAGTCTTTAATATAACATTAAACAATCCAGTAAGCCATTCCAAGCCTGCTCTACCCACACACCTCCAAAGTTCAACCGGAATTTTGTCTGGCCCGGTAGCTCTGCCCCTTCTCATCTTACGCATTGCCTCCATGACCTCATCGATCTCAATGTCCCTACAATTACTTAATTCATGGGGACTGTCGGCATTCCTCAATTCCCCTAGTACAATATCCTGATCCCCTTCTTCAGTTAAAAGTTTATGAAAGTAAGTCTGTCACCTCCTCTTAATCCGGTTATCTCCCATCAAAACTTTGTCGTCATCATCTTTTATGCACCTCACTTGGTCCAGATCCCGAGTTGTCCTCTCTCTCACCTTAGCGAGTGGAAATAACTTCTTTTCCCCACCTTTGTTCCTTAGTTCCTCATACAGACGAGCAAAAGCTATCGTTTTAGCCTCCGTTACTGCCATATTCGCCTCCTTCCTAGCTACCTTATACCTCTCATTGTTCGCTCTCTTCTCCTCCTCGCTAGTGCTCCCTACTAACCGCAGGTAAGTCGTCTTCTTTGCTTCTACTTTACCTTGGACAACTGCATTCCACCACCAGTCCCCTTTGTAGCCACCGGTGCGGCCCATAGAAATCCCTAACACCTCTCTCGACGCCTTCCTTATACAGTCTGTCGTCGTCGACCACATAGTGTTTGCATCCCCACTACTTTTCCAAGCTCCCATTGCCGATAACCTTCCTTCCAACTCCTTATCTTTATCCTGAGTTAAGGCGCCCCACCTAATTCTCGGGCGTCCTCGTACTGAACTCTTCTTCCTCCTTATCATAATACAAATGTCCATCACCAAAAGCCTATGATGCGTTGCGAGGGTCTCACCTGGGATAACCTTGGTCGCATCTCCTGAGGAGGAGATAGTCAATCTGAGTCTTCGCCACCGAACTTTGGTAAGTAACCAAATGCTCATCCCGCTTCGTAAAACTTGAGTTCAAAATCACTAGATCGAATGCCTTGGCAAAGTCCAACAGCAAAATGCCCCATCCGTTCCGCTCCCTGAAACCAAAGCCGCCATGCACCTTAGTGTACCCACCTGCAGATGACCCAATATGACCATTGAAATCTCCTCCTATGAATAACCTCTCGGAAGGCGGAATACTACGAACAATCTCATCCAACCCCTCCCAAAAGCGCCTTTTAATCTCCTCATCCAAGACTGTTTGCGGCGTGTATGCACTAACGGCATTTAAAGTACCCTCACCCACCACCAACTTAATAGTCATTAGTCTATCATTCACCCGCCTGACCTCTACCACCGACTCTCTAAGATGGCTATCTACCAGGATACCCACTCCATTCTTACCCCTCAGGAATCCAGAGAACCACAACTTATACCCATCCACGTTTTTCGCCCTCGATCTGACCCACCTAGTCTCCTGGACACACGCTATATTAATCTTCATCTTCTGAAGGATTTTCGCCAACTCTATGGACTTACTCATTAGTGAACCTATGTTCCATGACCCGATTCAATAACATATTAAGCAGATAAAATTTGTTATATCCAGTTTATCATAGGTGTGGACTGTATATAGAGCTTTTGTACGATGAGTTATAAAATTAAAGACGCATGTATACTTTTCATTAGCACCAAACACATCAACCAAATTTTAGAATTTGAATAAGAGAAATGAGTTGTTTCCTATCCTAGGCAAAGATTATCTATATGTTTAATTATGTAGAGGCTCTTGTATAAACGGGTGATTTTCTTAGTCATTTTTTCAATAATGCTGAATGATATAACTTTTATTAATCTGTATTAACTCAAATATTATTCTACAATAAATATCCTGTAACAAAAAATAGAAACAGTGAAAACAGAATTAATGCAGAAACTGGAAATAATCAGAAAATAGAATCTAAATATATGTTGGAATAAAATCGAGCCCACTGAATGCATATTGTGCCCTTAAGAAAATTATTCCCCTCAAATACCTGAGATGATGGAATATTATCCTCCCAGGTTAGAACGATTAGACTCACCAGAGTATCGGTATCTAAAACGCTAGTGAACTGCGAACCACTCGATGGTTGTAATTCACACTAGATTTTATTTGAGCAGAAGAAGAAGTTTAGAAAATTTCATTAGGAAATATTCTGGGATCAAAGCGAATTTATAGCCATTTTATGGAACTGTTTTTGAAAATTTGCAACCTTTCATAAAGTGGGAATATCTGGATCGCGGTTCTCGCGCGCGGATCCTGGGTTATTTTGGGTTGATCACATTAAATAATTAAATAATTGAAAGAAAATTTGTCCAAAAAATTAATCAATCAATCACTGACCAAAGCCGAGGCCGAGCAATGACGACGATGGCGTGAGGCTTACCTTCTTTCCAATCCATTTAACACCAAAGGAAGTGCTTTCTTAATATAAGCACATTCCATTTTCTTTCCACTACCAATGAAGGAAGCGCGCTGGTTGTTTTAGTTCGAAATGGAAATTCCTTCTCTCTCTTTTGAATCCCAGGGATTGCCTCAGGGAAAAGGCCAGACCCTGAAAAAGCCATCTCGATTGGTATCATTCAAATGCGCAATTGCTCTTTCCAAAGCATAAGGGAACAACTCACTTTCCCTTCTCATTTCTTCCCTCCATTTCCCATTCACCAACATCCAATCCAACAATCCCTCATATGAATGGGGAATGACTATAAGACAAAGGAATACACGGATAAGTTTGTGATTTACAAGCAAGGATTAATTATATCTGGACAAGTATGTTTTCCTTTGAACTTTTAGTAGTGAACTTATATCGGATATACTTGATCAATCAGTAGATTTGATATTTTTGAACCGTTGAGCTTTGTTGTATACCTAGACAACATAAGTCACAGAATCAACTATTAATCATCTATGGTTCTCACGGTTGTGTTTGTTTCAGCCATGAATACCGCCTGATTTTATGAGTGCATAGAGAATGGGCCTTTACTGAAGCGGCTTACACTTCACACCCACATAGGTGATTTCTAAACACGTAGTCCTATAGCCACATTATCTAGTAATTTTCTTTCAGACTTAGCAAATCATTAAAAAGCTTTAAGCTTTATTGACTCATCAAAAAGCCTTAATGTTTTACCCTGATTTCTTAACATTGTCTCCATCACGAGAATGGGTTGAGTTACTTGACAATTTTAAACCATCATTCATAACTTTGTTTGATCTCTTTGAAACTAACTCTTGGGATCTCCAGTCTGCTAGGTAAAGTTACCGCCATGATGACTTGTCCTAGACCTTAACCCCATTCCCTTCGATGAACTTTCAACTGTCTCTCTAGATAGGCCTTTTGTAAGTGGATCCGATACATTATCTCGTGACTTCACGTAGTCAATCGTGATAACACCACTAGAGAGTAGTTGTCTAACGGTATTGTGTCTTCGTTGTATGTGACGAGATTTTTCATTATACATAAAGCTCTATGCCCTACTTATTGATGCTTGATTATCACAATGCATGCATATAGGTGTCAAAGGCTTGGGCCAAAATGGAATATCTTCTAAGAAATTTCAGAGCCATTCAGCTTCTTCACTGGCCTTGGCTAAAGCTATGAATTCAGATTCCATCAAACAGTAAATATTCTGTAACAAAAAACAGAAACAGGGAAAAAAAGAGGTAATGCAAAAACTGAAAAACATCACAAAACAGAATCTGAAAATATATGTTGGAATGAAATCGAGCCCATTGAATGCACAGTGTGTCCTTAAGGAAATTATTCTCCTGTACAAAAAAATTCGTTAGGAATTTTTCTGGGATATTTCGGGTTGACTTTTGATAATTAATTAAATAATTGAAAGAAAATATGTCCAAAAAATTAATCAATTAATCTTTGAGCAAACCCGAAGTCGAGCGATGATGACAGCGTGAGGCTTACCTTCTTTCCAACCCACTTAACACCAAGGGAATTGCTTTATTAATAAAAGCACATTCCCTTTTATTTTCATTACCAATGCCGGACAATTGCTCTTTCCAAAGCATAAGGGAACAACTCACTTTCCCTTCACATATCTTCCCTCCATTTCCCATTCACCAACATCTAATCCCAACAATAACTAATGAATAATCGGATAAATATGTTAGTAATATTCATGCTTGTTAGAACAAAATGATATTTTTTAGTAGTGGGGACGCAAGCGCTATGTGGACCACGACTGCGCAGTGCATTAAGGAAGCCGCGAGAGAGGTGTTAGGGGTTTCAAAGGGTTACTATGGTGGTCACAAGGGAGACTGGTGGTGGAATGGAGAAGTACAAGGAAAACTGAAAACTAAGAAAGCAGCGTATATGAAACTAGTGGAAAGTGTAGATGAGGAGGAGAAGAGGGCGAATAGGGAGCATTATAAGTTGACTATGAAAGAGGCAAAACTAGCAGTTACGGCGGCCAAGACTGCAGCTTTTAATCGTTTGTATGAGGACCGAGGTGGGGATAAGAGTTTTTTCAGGTTAGCTAATGTGCGGGAAAGGAAGGCGCGTGACTTGGACCAAGTGAAGTGCATCAAGAAGAATGTAGAGTTTTGTTGGACTCAGATGGGCTTATCCGTCGAAGATGGCAAACCTACTTCCATAGTCTCAGGAATGGGGAGGGGGACAGAAGCATTGTACTGGGTGATTTGAAACTCTCCGGGAGTCGCTGTGACTTTGGGTATTGTAGGCGGATTAGAGTTGATGAAGTTTAGGGGGCTATGCGTAAGATGAGCAGAGGCAAAACGACCTGGCCGGATGAAATTCCGATAGAGTTTTGGAAGAGTGCGGGCAAGGTAGGCTTGGAGTGGCTCACTAGGTTATTAATGTCATTTTTAAAACGACGAAGATGCTCGAATAGTAGAGGTGGAGCACGATGGTTCCTGCATACAAGAATAAGGGTGTATCCAAAATTGCAATAGCTATCGGGGTATCAAGCTGCTTAGTCATACTATGAAAGTCTGGGAGAGAGTGGTAGAGCTAAGGGTGAGAAGGAGTGTGTCTATTTTCGAGAACCAGTTTGAGTTTATGCCGGGATGTTTGACTACAGAAGTCATCCACCTTGTTAGGAGATTGATGGAACAGTATAGGGAGAGAAAGAAGGACTTGCATATGGTGTTCATCGGCTTAGAAAAGGTGTACGATAAAGTTCCAATGGAGGTTTTGTGGAGATGTTTGGAGGTTAGAGATACCTGTTGCCTACGTTAGGTTGATTAAGGACATGTATGATGGAGTAAAGACCCGAGTGAGGACGGTGGGTGGGGACTCGACCATTTTCCAATTATGATGGGGTTGCATCAAAGGTCAGCACTCAGCCTTTTTTATTTTCTCTGGTGATGGACGTACTGACGCGCCACATCCAAGGGGAGGTGTTGTGGTATATGCTATTTGCAAATGATATTGTATTGATCGACGAGACGTGAGACGGTGTGAACGCGCAGTTAGAGATATGGAGGCAGAATCTGGAATCTGAAGGTTTCAAGTTGAATAGGACCAAGACAGAATACTTGGAGTGTAAGTTCAGTGGCGAGACTCAGGGAGGGGAAAGGGAGGTGAGGCTGGACTCGCAGGTCATCCCTAGGAGATGGTGTTTTAAGTACCTTGGGTCTATTATTCAGGGGGATAGAGAGATTGATGAAGATCTCACACATCGTATTGGGGTGGGATGGATGAAATAGAGACGCGCTTCTGGTGTTTTGTGTGACAAGAAGGTGTCACCGAAACTTAAGGATAAGTTCTACAGAGTGATGGTGAGACCAACGATATTGCATGGGGCTGAGTGTTGGCCAGTCAAAATCGCTCATGCCCAAAAGATGAAGGTAGCAAAGACGAGGATGTTGAGATGGATGTGCGGGCACACCAGATTAGATAGGATTAGAAATGAGGTTATTCGCGATAAGGTGGGTGTGACTCCTATTGAGGACAAGATACGGGAAGTGCGGCTTAGGTGGTTTGGTCATGTGAGGAGGAGGAGCACAGACACCCCAGTGAAGAGGTGTGAGAGGTTGACATTGGAGGGCCTACGAAGAGGTAAAGGTAGGCCTAAGAAGAGGTGGGAAGAAGTGATTAGGCAAGACATGGCGCAACTTCAGCTGACCGAGGACATGACCCTTGATAGGAAGGTATGGAGGTCGAGGATTAGGGTAGTAGAGTAGGTAACCTATATGTTCATAACAATAGTATTGACACGCAGTCTCGCTTTCTGTTGGTAGTAGATTTTTATGACCAACCGTTGTTTTCTTTCATTGTTGATCACCTTACTGTCTTGTTTTTATTCTGCTTTTATATGGCTTTTTGGTACTGTCCCTTGTCTATATTTTCATTATTGTGGTGCTTATGCTTTCCTGAGCCGATGGCCTATTGGAAACAACTTCTCTATCCTCACAAGGTAGGGGTAAGATCTGCGTACGCACTACCCTCCCCAGATCCCACACCATAATATTAGGTATGTTGTTGTTGTTGTAATCGATCACAACTAGTTGTCATTGAGACAATCGTTTGAGTACATATAAAGTACAGTATATTATTAACTTGAAAAATAGTTCTTGATAAATAAAATTAATTTTTGTTTTTTTCTTTTTCCATTGTTGGCTGAGGGGTTAGTGAAACAGTAACATCGTACGTAAAGGCAGCAGCAGAACTAGAACAGTTGGTGGACAAAATGGTGTTCCAAAGCTATGGAGTAGCAGAAAGGCACTATGAATCTCATATAGCAGCCACTACATATCTCCTCCGTCCTACGAAGTATGCAACGCCACCACCGTCTGCAGACGATGACGGCGCAAATATTAATAACATAGGTGCAAATATACACACAGACAAGAGCTTCTCCACACTGCTCTTTCAGAATCAGATTAATGGTTTGCAAGTTGAAAGTAAAAGTGGTGATTGGATTGCCGTTGATGTCCCTCCTTCTGCATTCATCTTCATGGCTGGAGATGCTTATGAGGTCTAATATTTTTTAGTATCTGTTTATTTTCTTCTTGAGTTTAACTTCATATGACAGAATAAAAGAATTTTTACAGCATACCTGAAAGATACCAGTAAACTGCACTAGACCACAATTTTTTTAAAAAAAAATTAGACTATTACTTTAGGTTAACCTATGGTAACTCTCCAAGTCGAATTTTGTTTCACTAGGAAATAAAGTAATAATCTCTTATAACCGATTAAATTGCCAATGTCAAAATTCTTTACACTATTAACTCAAAGATAAATATATAATAAGGGGAATTAACTAGTTACCCGAAAAATAAGACAGATAACCAGTTACAACACATAAAATTACATTATCAATACATATAAGTTAAACTTATCCTTCATTTTAAATGACACAGTCATTCTTTTTCGGACAGATAAGACGTCTTAATATTCAACAATGTATGTGTGTTTTGCTGTGGAATAGGCATGGAGCAATGGAAGAATATATGCACCGCGGCACCAAGTGTTGCTGAAAGAGGAAAAGCAAAGGTACACATTGGCCCTGTTCACGTTTAACAAAGGAATAACAGATATACCTGAGGAATTAGTGGATGAAACACATCCTTTACAATACAAGCCTTTCGATAATTTTGGGCTAGCTTGGTACTACCTCTCTGGTGCTAACTCCATGATTCACAGCACGGCTAAAGCTTACTGCGGCATCAATAATACTGCATCCATCGCTTGAATTTCATTTCTGTAACGAAGTCCTTAATAGCATATAGAGAGAGAGAGAGACGGCTTGAAAATTTCATGTTTCTTTAACCAAGTACTTTGTATGGAAAAAGAAAGTAGGTAAAAATGTGTGATAAATCATACAATAAGTGCTTGCTGACGTGTAATCAAATTTAGGCCAGTGGTTCTACACCAGCCGAGTGATTATCGGCAAGTGACAAAGGGGTATTGATGCACAATGTTTCAGATAATAATTCCATTGAAAATACATCACATATATTTACAAGTAACCTAGTATGGTTGTTTTGTCAAAAAACAAATGCAAGATACCAAATTATTGATTAGCTTGTATAACAAGCTGAAAGTTGCTTTGACCATAGTTATTGGTCTGAAAAACATAAACCTCCATCAAGGAGATCTCCACATAATATTATCATTGCTTAACTCACACCTAGACCAAAAGGATACAGGTATTATAACTGTTGACATCTAGAATGTCACAGGCTGACCAACTTCATACTGCATAAGGTTAATCTACACTAAACCGGATTTTTTCCAGACGTGTCCATTGCGTATGGAACACTGATACTGTCCCCCTCTTAGCTCTGTGCTGAACGCCGGAAATAATACCTGAACACATGAAATAAAAGGAATTATGCTTATGGAATCTGAGGATGAATGCTTGTTCTTGGTTTAAAATTGCAGTAGCTGTTATTTGACACTTTAGCCAACTAGAAAGGGGAATTTGGCTGCTTCTTTTTTCCTTTTTTCCTTCTTCTGGAGAAGGGGTAAACTGCAAACTCAAGTCTTCTCATGTACAAGCTAAAAACGCAAACATCCAATGAATACAAAATCTACCATAATCCTTCAACAGCCAACTTTGCTAAAGCATATACATGCACTGATGCACATGTACAACTAGATTAGATGTGTGAGCACACAGAAACACAACAAATTGAAGGAACTTACACAAAGATATTTATGCCATAGAGAGCAGCATGCTTCCGCAGCAGACGTTCAATTGTATACCATTCTGACCTGTCAGAACCATCCTGATAACCAATTCTTGGCATGTGGATTGATGCTTGAAATATCAAAAAGTGTTGATAAACGATTAGGATATTGTGCCGGCAGAAAACAAGAAGTCACCATCAAATGATACTATTTGAGCAATGCTTCCAAATGTAAACATGATAATAGTTGGACATGCACCATGTTATAGCCAAGGAAACTTCTGAACAGATACATTTGGCAATACAATGACCTGGTAATATTCAAATAACTACAGAAATTTCTTGTAATTTGTTTTTTACCAAGAGCTGGTATAGGCACAGAACTACTGGCACATTGCACATATGTACCCGCCACATCCCACAAGGCCACAACCATTCTTGACTAGGAATAAACATAGCACATCACTTTGGCGAAAGTTTTTTTGTACAACCATTTCCATAATACACTTTTTCTACATATATGTACAAGTTGGTTGCAGTATAACTGACTAATGTTTAGTCTAATTTTCATAGATACTGGTCTGCTCGGATAAGTTACTAATATTTACTAATACAACTTCTGCTGTTCTGAGATTAATAATTATTCGGAATATTACATCAGTCTCCTTTGTTTCATATGGTTCCAACAAGAAGGAAACATCATTAGATTGATGTGTTCTCGACTTTCCTTTGTTCTCTTAAATGAATATCTGTTTATTTCTTCTCCATTCTTGTATTTGAAAGCACCTAAATCCATTTTGTAAACATTTCAAAAACATCCGATATCCATTTCAGCAGCTCCAAATATCAATCTCAGTTTTTTGCGCTTATTTCACTTGTTTAAACAGCAAATGAAAAATTAGTATTTAAACTCCAACCTAGCTGTAACTCCTTGTCCATAATTCTACACATCTCAACATTAGAAAGTATATGACCAATTTCTCTCTTAATTTGCTTAAATGACAAATGATCTAGTCTTTGAAGGAAATGTGCATGAACAAGAGAAGTACAAATACAGAAAATTCATATTGCCCGCCCCACACTAACTTGGATCGAGGAATAACTAACTGATTGATATATACTGGTTGATATATCTGTACCAGAGTAGATCGCTATGACTATATTCGAGGAGATGCAACAAGGCACTTGGACCATTATGAAATGTCTTAAAGAATGCCTGGTGGCATGGCCAAAACCAATGATCTTAAGCTATATCAACACGATTCTGAATGCAACTTCCCATGGAACATGTGCTATATAAGACGTATATTATCTCCATTTTTAACCTAAACTCATGTCAAACTTCGTCTCAGATTCTTGTAGAGTTTTGAGTAAAGTGCTCGAAGTTGGCACATTTCATGGAGCAAAGAGAAGCACCAGGAATGTCCCTTCAGGGTCATCCAACTAAAAAAAAAAAGATAGAAAGAGGAGCATTGGGAACTGCCAACTTTAAGACGGAAAAAAGAAACTTCTTGTTTTTAAGGCACCCATGCTAGAGCGCCTCCATCTCTCCCCATTCAACCTGTCGTTATACTGTCCTACTAAGTTCCCAGAATATCTCAAATACCAAATTTATACTTGTGCAAAGATTGAAAAATAGGAACCCAACTGCAGACCATACAAAAACAAAGAGAATTCAAACCACAAGTAGAACAGAAGAAATTTCTCCAGAAGCATGGAAATTGAATGTACCAGACTTTTGAGCAGCTGAATATGATGCTTTTGATAGACAATGCTCCAAGTCAAGGATGGAGATACTGCCACGTGGGACTTTGCGCCTAGGATTGTAGGACTGCACAACAGCCAAAGCTACCCACTGAGGAGCATGAGGTGAACCACTGCCACTAGTGAGATCCTCTACATAACAATGTCATGTGGAGATGGGAAAAAACGAATTAAAGGTAAAGCCTAAGGCAAATAAAGAAGATTGACAGAAGTGACCAGAGGATGAAGAACACAGAAAAGAAAAGAAAAATACAGAACAAATAATCTTGAGCTATTTTTATTTTCCCATCTAAAGAATTTAGCTGTTGCACTGCATGCGGCAATAAACAACTCCTGGAAACCACCAATCAACTGCATCCCACGCGGATCTATCATTTCTTTCTCTCATTTCTGCTAATTTGGACTTTTATTTATTTCCCATCTCAGCAAAAGACAAGGTCTTTTGTTAAAAGCAACTCCAAGAAAACTTCCACTAAGACCAGCGTGAACCCTCAGCTTTTCTAGCTACAGTGTGGATATCTACTATCTACTACCATATCATCTCATATACTTCCAGCCAGTCCTAATTTACAAGTCGATACATGCCAAGTTAAGCAAACATTGCATGGTTTCAAACTGATATCTCGGTAGACTTGACTATGGACGCAAATATTGAGTTACAGCAGTTATACAGATATGTATGCAAAATGGTACTACTAAACTCTATCATAGAAAGAAATCTTCTGACATGAACTGGATGTAAGCTGATAAAATGGATATCAAGTACACCTGAATAATACAAGTCAGTCAGTTCCTTAATTAGCTCAGACGAGTAACAAGAATAGGACAAGTTTAAAACCTTGAGTGTCAGCGCTAGTGATGTCGGGGAAAACAAGCACATGATTACTCGTAAAAGAAACCGAATTTACCTGTAATCTCTATAAGATGGAGATCACCTAGATGAAGATCATGAAATTCAGAAGCTCGCTCATATGCAGCAGGTACACTAGACGATAATCTCGCCAATGCATCAAACATACCCCCATGACCCCAGCTTCCGGATGTATCAACACAGCTGCCAAGAAATATTGATAAGAAATACATGCAGTATAAATAAATTTTTGCCCAGCTTGGAGTGCTTTTAAGCATTTATCAGATACAAGCGTCCTCTATTAAGTAATTATTAGTTACATACATATACTTCCAAACCATTCAACAATGGAAGCTTGCAAGGAAGAGTCAAAATTGAAAGGAAATTGCAGTTACCATGGAATCCTCTCTGTCATAAAACACAATATACGAAGATTCCAAGCAAGCAAGAGAAGAACTTTTGGAAAGAAAAAGAAAAGAACTTGAACAAAGAGAACAAACAAGATTTCACAACAAAGTTTCAAGAGAAGCTAAATACTTGTGCAATTAGAACAACAGCCAAGAAACTTTCTATAGAAGCTGCAACAAGCATCACAAGCTTCACAAAGAAAGGTAAGATATCACAGAGAGCATATAAAACCTGAATATAATGGTCGGCTCTGATGGAGACACTTTAGAAGGATGAGTGCAGTCCCCATAAACAAAATGAACAGCACCGGAATCTGAGGAGATATCAGTATCAGGAGCTGATACAGGATATCTGACAGATAATGAGTGGTATCCAAGAGCTTCCCACTTTGACAACTTCTCCTCCTCTTCCTTTCTCTTTGCAGCTTCAGTTTTTACCTGCTTTTCTTCAGGCAACCTTCTCCTATTGCCCAGCTCGAAAATTGGACCATGGTTAGCCTGTGATGCTTCCTTGAATTTCTCAACCCACGCGAGATATGAAGCTTCATCAAGACGAGGATCCAGCTTAATAGATTCTGGACCCCTTTTTGTGACAACATTGAACTCGCTTAACCTGTCAACTGGCTTTACCTCAAACTCATCTTTGGCAGAACGTTCTTCATTACGAAATGCAATAATCGTTTCTGCCATTGCAGCCAACTCAGTCCTATCAAATTCATCTGATTCCTCATTGGTTATCTCTGCAGGATCTAGCATATGCAATCCAAGTATAACAGATCGCAAGTCACCAGCTTCAGCTCCTGCGATCTCTTTCCCTTCCTGATCCAAGACATCATCTCCTACAATATTCTGGCTAAGCTGTAACTTCCGTTGTGCTCTACGCATAATGACCTACACAGTTAGAACCCTCACTTAGAGGAACTAAACATCAACTTCGAGATAGTTTACAATCCTCTTCTCACCTCCTCGACCGTCTGCTCCGTGACTAAATTTATAGATAACACATGGTTTGTTTGACCAATTCGGTGAGCACGCTGCAAGGCCTGCCTGTCTACCTGGGGATTCCAGTCTTGCTCATAAAATATGACCTACACCACCATAACTTGTCAAGGAGCTGAAAGAATTAGATGCCAAATCAGGGTTCGACGGGTCCATATGTACACAAAACCACTCTGCAGTGGCCAAAAGAGCAATGGCTATATTTGTGCACTTGAGTCTTGAGATCAAATTTAAGACAATAATTTAATTATATCATGCAATTAACTTGCAAGATATTCACCATTAAGCATTTTTTCAGAAAAATCATGGCTTCCCAAAACATGCTCCACCTATCACCGGGTAGGTATCAATTGACATCACTGTAACGTATGTAATACGAGCTAAAAGCATTTTTCCTTGCCTGTATAACTCAATAGCTAAACATCATAATGACAATTATTAGGAAAAGAGGAGTGCATCAATATCCACGTATGCAGTTAATGTTCTTTAACAAATTGGAGATTAAGCATCCAAACAGTCTAAGCTTGAATGGCACAGATGATTTCCACGTGCATTACGGCTTCGCTACAGACATGATCCAAGCGTTCAAATCACCACTTTCCATCTCTCAATAAGAGAAGAAGTTCATGAAATGAGAACTACAGACTAGAGAAAATGACTTCAGAAAAGCATGTAAAGAAAAATGAATCACTCCTTGTACAATATATAGATCATAAGATCAACCCAAGTGTATAATATTAAACCATTTGATGATAAAAGTCGGGGTAGCAATTGGCACTTACAGTATCAGCAGCCACAAGATTCAATCCGACTCCACCAGCTCTTGTTGAAATCAAGAAAACAAATGCTCCATTTTGATCAGCTTCCAACTTTGATCTTCGCTTGGCTGACTGTTGACTGAAGCTCCTTATTGCAGCAAAGCGCTCTTCTGCACGAATTGAACCATCAAGACGCTCGTAAGAATATTTCCTCAATTCCAGATAATCCTGCATAAGATAAACAAAGAAGTAGAAAGATTAAATAAAGCTTGTAAAGTTCAAACATTCCGCTAGAGTTTGCAAAAGATACTAGATACAAACACTTACCTGCAATATATCCAGTGTTTGAGTCATCTGAGCAAACAGAAGGACTCTATGTCCATAAGCATGAAGTTTTTGAAGAAGATGATCCACAATAAGCAATTTCCCGCTAGCCTGAGAAGTATTTAATGCTGAGAAGATAAGAATTTATGAACAAGCAAATACTTCTTTTACACAGTGTGATCTTTTGCCCCAAAAGAATGTAGCATAATCTTTTGCCCCAATCTTCAATGCCAAAATAACTAACAGCTACATAACTATTAACTGCCGGGTGGATCCAATTATTTACGGTGCATAACAAGCGCGAAATCTAGAGTCATAAATAAATATAATGACAATCAGCAGAAAGCAGATACAGTACCTGAACCAGGTGTTCTCCCTCTTCATATGGTTCAGGTTCTATACCAGCAAAAAGGTAAGGATGACTACATGCTTTTCGTAGTTGAATTACCTGAAAGCGAGCCTGCAGGTTAGTTTTAGGGAAGAAACAAGCTGAGTTCCGACAAATAAATCTTCAACTCCGAAGCATTTGTCTCGCCCCATAAAGGTTAAAATCAGATAGATACTAAACATGATATTTCGAAGCGGAGATGCTGAGCAGCAGTAAAGATACTTGGTGGAATCTCACTGAAAGCAAATTCAACTCAGAAAGGAAGTGAACAGCTTAAAAAAGAATGCCATTAAACCTCTCCTAAATGCAAGAAAATGTCCCAACAAACTCCTTTCCATCTGATAACAAAAACTCCAACTATCCAACTGTAATCAACAAAACGCCTTAGTCTCACACAAGTTGGGGTCGGCTATATGAATCCTCACTTACCACATTACACCATTTAAACTATCCCATGCCAATATATGCAAATGCAAATAAAAAGTATTAGAAGTTCCGCATATTTTCTAAATATATAAATCTCTGAAAGGTTAAACCACACCTAGAAATTATAAGACCATAAAAGTGTTACTGTCTAAAACTGTTGAATTTGAGAAGAAGAAAAGGCTTATTTGTATATTTCAATACCTATACAACCTATGGACTAGGATATTTACAATCAAATAAAATAAGATCTCTATAATTAAGCTAATCAAATAACAACAATTAAGCTAATCAAACATTCAATACTCCCCCTCAAGTTGGTGTAAAGATATCGTACATGCCCAACTTACAAATCAATGTACGGAAAGTTCGTTTGTTGAGACCTTTTGTAAGTACATCAGCTAGCTGTTTTTCTGACGAAATATGAAGCAACCTCAGGATACCACTTGTAACCTTTTCTTTGATGAAGTGTCTATCAATTTTAACATGTTGAACATGATTATTAGTTGTACTGAGTGTAGCCTTGTTGTCGTAGTACAAGAAAAGTTCCCCTTTTTCAGAGAGTCCCAATTCCTCTAATAACTTTTGCAACCAAATAAGTTCACAAACACCTTGGGCTCATGCATAAACTGACTAACTAAGCTCACTGAATAAACTATGTCTGGTCTAGTGTGAGAGAGATAAATAAGCCTTCCAATATCTCTCCTTATCAACTGACTCTCTAACCCTTATTTGTAGCTTGTGATTGCACTCAATGGGTGATTCTGTTGGTTTGCAACCAATCATACCGGTTTCTTTCAAGAGATCCAGAATGTACTTTCTTTGAGAAATGAAGATTACTCTTTTTGATCTAGCAACCTCAATTCCCAAGAAGTAGTGTAGTTTTCTAGATCCTTGATCTCAAATTCTTGTGCCAACAAATTCTTCAATCGGGTTAATTCCTCTTTGTCATCTCCTGTCATTACAATGTCATCAACATAAACGATGAGAAGAGTGAGTTTACCGCTTTGATGTCTAATATAGAGAGTGTGATCGACATTGCTTTGTTGGTAACCAAAGGGGATCATTGCTTTGCAGAATCTGTCAAACCAGGCTCTAGGAGATTACTTCAATCATACAAAGTTTTCTTCAATCTGCACACCTTTGCTTGACTCTGTTCAGTATCAAATCCAAGAGGAATCTTCATATACACCTCTTCTTCTAAGTCTCCATGAAGAAATGCATTCTTCACATCGAACTGTTGTAAGTTCCAATCAAGATTAGCTGCACAAGACAAGACAAAAGAATTCTGATAGCGTTCATTTTAGTAACAGGGGCAAATGTCTCTTGATAATCCACTTCATATGTCTGAGTGTAGCCACCAATCTTGCTTTTAATCTTTCAATTGAGCCGTCAGCTTTGTGCTTCACAGTGAAGACCCATTTGCAGCCAACCAACTTCTTGTCAGGTGGTGCAGTGACAAGTTCTCATATTTTATTTTTTGACAAGGCCTTCATTTTTTTTTATTCATAACTTGTTTTTATTTAGGATCTGCAAAAGCTTCCCTCTAATTCTAGGGAATTGACACAGAAGAAATAGACAAAGGCAAAGGCTCTATAAAAGGGAGACAAAGAATTATAGGAGACAAAATTAGATAAAGGATGTTTGGTGGTGCAGGATCTGACTGTTTTTCTGTGAGCAATAGGCAAATTTAACTCATTAGGAAATGTAGATAACTCACCAATAGAAGAAGATTCAGCTTCGGCATATTGCATGATGACTTCTTCTACTTTATTTCTCCTTGAGTAAGTTTTCAAATCAGACCTATCCAAATGCCCAATAGTCTCCCCTGAATTCTTTCTCCAATTTCATTTTCCCCGGTGGTAGTGGCAATGGTTTCAATAGTGGAACTTGGGAGAATCATCTCTTCCTGCTTATAGCTCTCCCCCCCAAGAGGTGATGGTGTAATACTAAAATAGCGCTCAGATTCTCGAAAGGTAACATTCATGCTGACGAAGGATCTCCAGGAGGGAGGATGATAGCACTTAAACCCTTTCTGTGTTGGAGAATACCCAATAAAGACACACTTAAGAGCTCTAGGATCAAGTTTCTCAGAGTTTCTAGTGTGAACAAAGCAGACACACCCAAATACTTTCGGAGGAACAATATAATAATTCTTACCCTTTAAAGCTTGCAAAGGACTCTAGAAATTGAGGATTTTAAGTGGCATTCTATTGATGAGATAGGCAGCTACTAGAATGGCATCCTCCAGTAAGGTTTTGGTAGATTCATGGTAAACATAAGAGATCTAGCCACTTCTAACAAATGCCTATTTTTTCTTTCAGCAACCCCATTTTGTGCACTAGTATAAGGACAACTAGTTTGATGAATCATCCCATAAGACTCCAAATAAGCACCAAAATTTTTATCCATGTATTCTGTGTCATTGTCAGTAGTAAGATTTTTATCTTAGCCTCAAATTGAGTACTAAACAACTTATGAAAAGACTGAAAATAGGAGAAAACTTCAATTTTGACATTTAACAAATACACCCAAGCCATCCTAGTGCAGCAATCAATAAAGGTAACAAACCATCGACTACTAGACAAAGAAACTGTTTGAGTAAGACCCCACACATCAGAATGAATAGTCGAAAAAGGAGTTGTACTTTTATTATCACTCAAAGGATAAGAGTTTCTAGTATGTTTGGCAAATTCACAAGCATCACAAAACAAAGATTCAAACTCGGTTCTAGAAAACAAACTAGGATATAACTTCTTTAAAGCAAAAAATGATGGGTGCCCCATTCGTCTATGCCACTGTATTATTTCTTGATTGACATCCTTATTTCCTCCAAAATAGGCCCGAACAAAGTCTTGAGTTCCATTAATCCAATATAAGCCATCTGTCAATCCTATTCCTTGTTTGAAGATCCTGAAAAACACAATGATCATGAAAGAACTCGACACTACAGTTTAATTTTTTGGTAATGGCGCTAAGTTAACGGGAAACTCAGGTACATGGAGGACGGATGATAATGTAATATCAGGTGTGACAAAACTTGTTCCAAAGTAAGAGTTAGGGAGTCATTGGCTATTCTGACATAATCCCCTTTGGGACTAGGAGAGTAGTTTTGAAAGCTTTTAGAGTAGCTTGTCATGTGTCTATTCGCACCAGAATCAATAATCCAAGAATTAAGGTGAGCATTAAAGGCAATACCTAACTGCACATAATTGGAAGTAGCAATATTAGAAGAGTAAAGTTTATTCAGGAGACGATGAAGATGTTGAACTTCATCCAAAGACAATGCTTCTCCAAAAGTAATTTCCTTGGATGTTTTCATATTTTATGTAATATTAGCTAGGCCACTTTATTGACCTACATGCTTTCCTCCACGGCCTCTAATTGGTCTACCATGTAGTTTCCAGCATGCCTCCTTTATATGCCTTGGCTTTTCACAGTAATCATAGTGCATGTGATCTTTATCAGAAGTGAATGCTTTTGGTTGCTCATGAGACACAGTTAACCCAGACTTCTCCATTGGTGTTGAATAAAGCATGACCCCTCGTCGGCTCTCTTCTTATTGAACATAACAATATGCATCCTCAAGAGAAGGAAAAGGAACTTTACCGAGAACTTGAACCCTGATCTGATCATATTCTTGGTTCAAATAAGCTAGAAAATCATAGACCCTTTCCTTTTCAACCAATTGTTGAACGAGAACTGCACCATCAGTACACTTTGCTTGGAGATCCTGATAATAGTCAATCTCTTGCCACAACCTACTTAACTTAGAATAGTAATAAGTGATAGTCAATTCACCTTGCTTAGTTGCGTGAATTTTATTTCGAATTTCAAAAATCAGGGCATCATTTCCCTTGCGAGAGTAAGTGCGCTTAGTTGAATTCCAAATTTTTCCAGCAGTATCAAGCAATAAATACTGTTTAGAAATTTGAGGGTGCATTGTATTCAACAACCATGTCATACCAAGGGAATTATCAAAATCCCATTTGTTATAACTAGCATCAGTCACAACAGGTGCTTTTGTTTCTCCGGTAATATAACCAGGCAGCTTTCTAGACTTAATAAAAAGTAAACAAGATCTTGACCAAGCAAGATATGTACCAGCCCCTTCTAATTTTACCGCACTAATTTGTGAAATACCATGTGAAATAGCATTGTCTACAGAATTGATAACTACTGCCTTTGAGTCTCCCATAATTTGAAAAAAATAACAGTTCTCAAAAAATAAAATTTTGCAAAATCAAGGAGCAGTGAACCTCGTTACTCTTCAGAAAAGAAAAATGGGAAATCTGGCTGAAAAAAAGGTTCTGATATGTTGGAACCATACATGTGCTACTCCAAAAATTGATGAAACTGATAAGGTAGGCTTGAAATGTGTCGGCGACACTCAGGGAGAAAAACTCAATCTATTTGATACAAAAGGAACCCTAGCTTTGCAGAGGGAGATAGCTCACCTCAAAAAAGGCAACAATGGCTCTTAGGGATGACAATGGGGCGGTGCGGGTTTTAGCATATGCGGGCGGTGCGAGTTTTAGACATATGCGAGTACGGGGCGGGTCAAAATAATTTTTTCAAAATTCGTTGTGGGTGCGAGTTTTATCTTTTTGCAAAATTATAATGTTTCAGCTATTGTTAATATTATTACAACCTAGAAATATTTACTTTTTCAGTTTTGAACTTGTGGTTCCTTTCACCTATGCATTGATTATTTTAGTCTCAAACTAATTTGGCTTTTTACGAGGAATATATTTCATATTGAACATTTATTTAGTTAACTATAAATACATATTTTTCTGTTATTTGCATCTCTAGGAAGAAAATATTATGTCATATATTTTTAGTGTTTTAAAATCCCACTTTAGCTATATAGTTATTTTATTTGAGTCAAGTAATAATTTTTATTTTTTTTGATTTTGCACCAGGTGTCCGAGTCTCTTCGAGCCCCGACTAATCCCGGGGGTGTTTAGGCCCTCGGCAAGGAGTTTCCCGCAAGTGCACCACGATTAATTCAGGTTTTACCCAGTTCGATGGCCCTCAGAAATTGTTTACACCCAGTGGATTTCGAACTTGAGACCTTGAAAGGGAGCAAACCCCAAGGCTCAAGTCAATTGCCACCAGGCCAACCCCTGAGGGTTGTCAAGTAATAATTAGTTGACTTGACAACCCCCTGAGGGTTTTAAGTCAATTGAGTCAAGTAATAATTAGTTGACTCAAATTTTATATATCCGATCTCATTATCGTGTACAATACATGTGAATCACTAGAAATGGCATACTGATGTATCAAACTAAATTCCAATATTGATGCATGCAAAATCAAAAATAAGTATATTAAAAAACTTTAAAACCGAACACTGTCAATACTTAAAACTGACAGCATTTGGTAGGATTTATAGTTATGGACTTATGGCTATTCAAAATTGGACTTTATTGGCTTGCAACTTGGATTCCAACGAGAACTTGGACGCGGGTGTTAATGCGGGGCGGGTGGACGCAGGTGAACATGCTATGTGGGGCGGGGCGGGTTGAAATTTTGTGGGTTAAGGCAAAACCCGCCCCGCACCCGCCCCATTGCCATCTCTATAAATGGCTCTGACACAATATTGAATTGGAGAAGAATTAAAGGTTTCTTTGTATATTTCAATATCGGTACAACCTATACACTAGGATATTAATACAATCGGTCTTATCTCTAATTTAGGAAAAAAAATCAAAGACAATAATGCTAATTACAATCAAATAAAATAAGATCCTATAATTAAGCTAATCAAATAAAATCCTTATAATTAAGCTAATCAAATCCTATGTTGCGCGGACTCTTCAAAATGTTGTCGTACCCGTGTCGAATCCTCCAAAAATACACTACTTTTGGAGGATCCGACACGTACCCAGCAATATTTTCAGAGAGTCGGAGCAACATAGATCAAATCACTACAATTAAGCTAATCAAATATTCAATAAAACATATACTCAACTAATACCTATCGCCTACAGATATCTTTTTCTTCCATTGCGCCCTATCTTCTGCAGAGAATGCTAACTCTAAAAATATTATTAGAAAAGAAGTGTTTATGTCTTTTTGACGGGGCAAAATGGTGTATATATATCTTTGAATCACTCAAAAACGTGACTGGGAAAACATTGCAATAACTGAAAAGATTATAGACAGCTAATGTTAAGGGTATGCCCAAATACTAATATGTACGTTACTATACAGAGACAATGGAGCAATATTCTTATCTTGTTATTCAAAGAATGAGAGCTATTTGTAGGTGTACAAGTGTATCTATTTAAGGAAACAAAATCAAAAAACCCCTAAATATCTCTACATATGATTGTGTTATGTATACTATATGAAATTATGTCTGTACATTCTGCAATGAAGCGGACAGTGTTCGCCTTGAGATCGCATCTGGTGGTAATCACAATGGTGAGACAAGTCAAATTCATGCTGCAGATACGCCAACGCTACATATTTCCAATTCGGAGCTTGATAAAATGGTAAACGATGTCGTGGCAGCTATGATGATGAACACAACCCCAAAAATTTGCCAACTACAATATCCAGGTAGTAGCAAACAACAACTTGCCAAGAACACAGGTGGTCGACTTATTGTGTCGAAGGACATTGTTCCTGTTGATGCGCAAAAGGCGATGGCAATTAAATCCAAGCTCTGGGATGACCAGCATGAGTATGATGATGAAGAAGATTGTGGTGTTGATTTTGCTGGATACTCATCTGAAGAGGCAGATCATGAGGTTGATCAGGAGAGTGCAGGTGAAGAACTTGATTCACTAACACTGCCTAAACCAGATGGTATACCAAACACGAGCCACAAAAGCATGTTGAATCTCAACGCTCCAGCTTTCATTCCCAGGTACTCTCCAGTTGCTGCTCTAAAAGTCAAGGATGCAGTAGCTGGAAACATAGTTCAAAATGCAGCCACACCTAGTAACCAGATTGATCCAGCTGGTCGAAAGTATGGGCAGCAGCAGCTGAATGCAAACACCTCAGGAGCTATAGTCACACTTCCAACTGGTGGACAGCAGCAGCAGGATACAACGCCACCAGCTATCACTTTGCAGGATGGAAAGTTGCTTGATGCATTGCAGCAGCAGAATGAAAACAATGCAGGAGCAGCAGTAACTTCTTCAACTGCTGGACAGCAACAGTTATCTATAAGGGCACCTGTTATCACGATGGAGGACAGAAAGCTACTTGATGCAATGGTAAGTTCTAAGCCCCTAAATTCTCTAAATACAAATCAAGTTGGTAGCACTGGGCGTGGGGATTGGACCAGCAACCAGGTGAAAGGCACAAAACAAAGTCAAAACAAGGCAATTATGGTTAACAGACAAGATGGAAATGGTTTGATGGCACAAGAATTTTTACAAGACATGCCAGATCCAGTATCTGTGGGTAGAGATATGTATGAGGAAGGAGAAGAAAATGCAGTTTTGAAAGAATGTCGCGCACATGCAGCAAGAAAAGGTGATTTATCACCTATGCATAGGGGAAAAAATAGGAAATCTCATACAAGGAAAAATAGTTGGGACGACAAGGTTAGTGATTTTTTAAATGTTAGGCGACCTCCAATGAGAGTTGCCAAACAAAAGCAGGCTGCCCCAACTACATCAACGAGGTCCAACCGTTCAAAAAAGAAAGGATGATTTTTGAATACATTTTGAACACGGTTGAGGAAAACAACAAAGAATTACAAATTGAAGATTTTACAAGTTTGCAAAAGAAGGGACATGAACCAAATTGGTACTTCATTCTATTATACCACTTTATTAGTATTCTCATTTGTAATATCATCACAGAGTATGTTATAAACTCTGTGATGATCATTGAATATTTGGTACTCTCCAGTTCTTATTTTTTACATGCGTGCTAGTAGGTGAGGCCTTTTCTCTGCCTCAATAGGATTAGTAGGGTAAGGTTTAGCCCGGTTTGAGTTGTCTTGGTACTATGCCTTTGGAAAAATATCCACACGGCTATGAGATTATATGCCCTCGTGAGACTTTGCCGGCAGCTACACCATGAATCCTCTACATGAGGCTGCCATCATAAGGCAATGTGAGGGGCAGAGGAGTGATTATATAGCCAAGGCATATGGGTAACAATACCGGTGCTATTGTCCCCCTTATTTGTACTGTTCCTAATTGTTGTATTTTTCTTTTCTTTCATTAATAAAAAAATTAGCCCTAGGCGCTTGCCTAGCGGATTGCCAAAAAAAAAAAAAAATACTTCCCTTCAAGTAGGAGCATAGATATTAATCATACCCAACTTGTTACAAAGATATTCCACCCGAGTTCCATTTAAAGCCTTCGTGAATATATCACCCAATTGTTCTCTTGTCTTTACGTAGCCGGTAGAAATCATATTTTCTTGAATCTTCTCACGGACAAAGTGACAGTCAATCTCAATATGTTTCGTTCGTTCATGGTACACTGGATTATAACACAAAAGTTTTGGTGGAGACAAAGGCTTCAAACCAACCTCAGCTAAAAGGTGATGTATCCATAGTATTTCACATGCGGATTGAGCCATAGCTCTATACTCGAATTTTGCACTAGATTGAGATACAACATTTTGTTTCTTACTCCTTTAAGATATCAGGTTTCCACCAACAAAGACACAGTAGCCAGTAGTAGATCTTCTATCAATTCTTGATCCAGCCCAATCAGCATCTACAAAACACTCAATACGATATGTCCGTGATCGCCATACAATATGTCAAGGCCAGGAGCTCCTTTTAAATAGCACAGAATGTGTTTCAAGGCTGCCCAATGTTTGACTGACAATACTAACTGCATAGGCAATATCTGGATCATCAGAAAGGTCACCATCATCCTTAGTTAGATGTACATTAGGAACCATTGGTGTGCCACTGTTGATTAGCATGATTCAAGCATACTTGATTTAGGAGTGTTGATTAGCATGATTCAAGCATATTTGATTATACTTACGAGATCTGATTTTATTCTGATTTTATTTGATTTGATAGCTGGATTGATTGTATAGATTTATTTTATTTCCTTAATTAGCATTAGGAGCTTTGTATAAATTCCCTTGCTCATGGGATGTAAACAAACACATAAATACAAGAAGCCTTTTCTTCTTCTCAAAATCTACATGGTATCAGAGCCATTGCTCCCTTTATGAGGTGAGTTATCTCCCTCGCAGTACTAGAGTTCCTTTTTTATTGAAAAGGTCGAGTTTTCTCTCTCTTATAGGTTGTCCGCAACACAAACTCCTTCTGATTTCCTTCTGATTGGGCTGAAATATGGAGACATTCAAGGAGACGGTTTCTGGAGAAATCTTATCTTCGGATGAAATTCAGCTTCTCCGTCACCTCCTAGCCAAACTTGACTCCGTTAAAGTAGCCACATCCAATCATGTGCAATCAGGTATTGCCTTTGCTGATAACCTTAATTCTTGGATTGTCGATTCTGGTGCAAATACACACATGACAGGCTCTTCTAAAGGCATTCAAAACTATTCTGTGTCCCAAAGGAGATAATGTTAAAATAGCCAATGGTTCTTTAACACCTATCTCTGGAACAGGTTCTGTCATTTGTACTCCTAATATTAAACTATCATTTGTGTTCCATGTCCCTGAGTTCCATATCAATCTTTTATCTTTTAGTGTCATCACCAAAGCTCTAAACTGTAAAATCGAGTTCTTTACCGATCATTGTATTTTCCAGGATCTTCAAACAGGGAAAAGGATTGTCATTTGTAGATTGCGTAATGACTTGTATATATTAGACGGGATTCAAAACTTTGGTCAAGCCTTTTTTGGGGAAAGTAAGGATGTCAACCAAGAAATAATACAACGGCGTAGACGGTTAGGACACCCATCATTCTATGTTTTGAAGAAGTGATAACCTGATTTGTTTTCAAGGACTCGATTTGAATCTTTGTTCTGTGATGTGTGTGAATATGTCAAGCATACTAAAAACTCTTATCCTGTGAGTGATAATAAAAGCACAACTCCGTTTATGACTATTCATTCTGATGTATGGGGTCCTACCCAAATAATTTCTTTGTCTGGTAGTCGATAGTTTGTTAATTTCATTGATTGTTGCACTAGGATGACTTGGGTATATTTGTTAAAAGCCAAAAGTAAAGTTTTCTCTTGTTTTCAATCATTTCATAAGATGATTTGTACTCAGTTTGATGTCAAAATAAAATCTTGAGAACTAACAATGGCAGCGAATACATGGATAAAAGATTTGGTGCTTATTTGGAGTCCAATGGGATAGTCCATCAGACTAGTTGTCCTCACACTAGTGCACAAAAAGGTGTCGCTAAAAGAAAAAATAGGCATCTGTTAGAAGTAGCAAGATCTCTTATGTTCACCATGCATCTACCAAAACCTTACTGGGGGATGCTATTCTAGCGGTTGCCTATCTTATCAATAGAATGCCACTTAAACCCCCTCAATTTTCAAAGTCCTCTGGAAGCTCTAAAGGGTAAGAATGAATATATTGTTCCTCCAAAGGTGTTTGGGTGTGTTTGATTTGTCCACATCAAAAATTCTGGGAAACTTGATCCTAGAGCTATAAATTGTGTTTCATTGGGTATTCTCCGACACAAAAAGGTTATAAATGTTATCATCCTCCCTCTAGGAGATCTTTTGTTAGCATGGATGTTACCTTTCGAGAATCTGAGCCCTATTTCAGTATTAACTCATCACCACTTAGGGGGAGAGCAGTAAGGAGGAAGAGGTGATTCTACCTAGTACCATTACTAGACCTCTTGATGACATTATTACAGGGGAAAATGAATTTGGAGAAAGAATTCAGGGGGAGACTATTGGGCGTTTGGATAGGCCTGATTTGAAAACTTACTCAAGGAAAAATAGAGCAGAAGAAGCCATCGTGTAATCTACCGAAGCTAAACTTTCTTCTACTTGTGAGGTATCTACGTTTCCTAATAAGTTAGATGAACAACCTACTGCTCTCAGAAAAGGAGTCAGATCTCGCACCACCAAATACCATCTATCTAATTTTGTCTCCTATAGTTCTTTATCTCCCTCCTATAGAGCCTTTGCCTTGTCTACTTCTTCTGTGTCTATTCCCCAGAATTGGAGGGAAACTTTTGCATATCCTAAATGGAAGCAAGCTATGATTGAAGAAATGAAGGCCTTGTCAAAAAATGAGACATGGGAACTTGTCACTTCAACACCAGACAAGAAGTTGGTTGCCTGCAAATGGGTCTTTACTGTGAAGCACAAAGCCGATGGCTCAATTGAAAGATTCAAAGTAAGATTGGTGGCTAAGGGATTCACCCAGACTTATGGAGTGGATTATCAAGAGACATTTGCCCCTGTTGCTAAGATGAACACTGTTAGAATTCTTTTATCTTGTGCAGCTAATCTTGATTGGGACTTGCAACAGTTTGATGTGAAGAATGCATTTCTTCATGGAAACTTAGAAGAAGAGGTGTATATGGAGATTCCTCTTGGATTTGATACTGCACAGAGTCAAGGAAAGATATGCAGATTGAAGAAAGCCTTATACGAACTGAAGCAATCCCCCAGAGCTTGGTTTGACAGATTCAGCAAAGCCATGATCTCATTCGGTTATCAACAAAGCAATGTTGATCACACCCTCTTCATAAGACATCAAACGGGTAAACTCACTTTTCTCATAGTTTATGTTGATGACATAGTAATGACAGGAGATGACAAAGAGGAGATGTCTCGATTGAAGAAGTTGTTGGGAAGTAGATTATTTAAGTGAGTTTTGGTACTGACAAAATCTAACAAATTCTTCCGCGGAAACAAGAATTGTCTTGTTTGTCATTCCTCAACTAAGACAACTTAGACCAGCAGCGGACTGAGGGTAATTTTTGATAAATAACAAGGAGTTCAACAAGTCTGACCCAACACAATCCCTTTCAAATAAATTCACATTGAACCAGATTGACGAAATACCCAATGATTCAGAGGATCAGCAATATAAGATTAAGAATCAGTGAACGAAATAACACTCAAACAAGTCAGAGAGCCATTACGATCAACAACGGAAACAAAATGGTCTAACCAGAACGTCTGAACTCGACTAAACAACTGCTGTCAACCAACAGTGAAACAAAAGAATCACCAAACCAAATTTCTGAAACTCAAATCACCGAATCCCAGCAGCAATGGAAGCAAAAGACGAGCAGAGGCAGACCTGGAAGAAAGAACAGTCTCCAAACAAGGTTTTAATACCAGAGAAACACCAGCGTTCTGCCGGATTTGACGGGGCGATGCCGGAATGTCAAGCCGTGGACCCTGCCTGAGCAAGTGCCTCCAAGCGCCAGTGCGTGAGAGGCAGTGTTGAAGAACAGGTAGCACGTGAAGACCACTCGCTTACTGCCAGGTTGCCGTAGTTGTTTCTTCCAGCAGGAAATTCTGTTTAGAAAACTTTGAGCCTAATGGCTCTGACACAATTTGAAATACAGAGATAATGGAGCAATGGTTACCTTAATGACTATAAGGTAAAATCAGTCCTTTTATGTCAGAATAACTTGTCATTACAGACATGACGTAGAAACATTATGATTGAATTACATATATTAATGGGAAAAAATGTCTACATTCAGTTCGTGATTACATAACAATTCTCAGCCTCGTCTAATTATTTGCTAATTCTTCAGTCTGCTGTTTACCAAGCTTCAGATACGAGTGTTAATTAAGATTTATTTTCAACTTAAGGAGGCTGTAAAATTCCTTCTTAGTACTAAAAGGTTCACACATGGAGTATAATACCATAATCTTTTACACGTAATAAGATCAACTTTGAAGTATGAATAGTTATTATAAACATAAGTTCACCGCATGTAACTGTCTGTAATTATACATGGTTTACTAACTAGACTTCCTCTTAGACGGAACCAAGGTTCATAGCTCAACTCTTACCTCCAGTTACCAACTCACCTTCAATTATGCCAATCCTGCTGATCAGCATAGGCAGAATTTGGCATGCAGAAAACCTTATAAAGAAGCAACATAGCTCCTCTCCACTACTCAGGATATGATAATGCACTTAGATGTAAAGCTTATCCTTGAAATGTCAAGTTGGTTCATTAAATAGTACTCATCACCTCCAGAAGCTTCTTATACTCCAATGGCATAAAGCATAATAAGAAACCTCTTGTTGCACTCTCTTATTGACACAAAAAGTTAATTCACCACACCAGATTCCCACACAGAAGAGCAAATCAAAAGCATAAATCTGGGTGTCACCAACCCAAAATGAGAAACAAAATGAGAAACATCCAGGCTAATAAAGATAGGTATGTACAATATTCTGTAACGACCGAGTACTGGGTGCTCCAGAAGCAAGTGCTAGCAGCTGTGTTAGCTCCTTCCTTAATATGGACATATATACCTTCTTTTGCAGGGCCGCCAATGGTGCCATCCTGGAATCAAATTTACAAACATATTACCAACACTACACAAAAGTAAGTCCATGGAAAATCACATGAGATTATTGTCAACCATCTAAAGAGAGAAATATCCTCTACAAGCTCTAGTGAGAGTTCTGCAGCAATCATTTGCAAAATCAATGACCCTGACAAAGATGGTTAACTTACACAGTAATCTCAGTAAGAGGTGGCAGCACAAGAGTCCCCAACTCAATAAGCTGAGATTTAGTTCTTCGGAGCATAAATGCCCCTATTACATATTTCAAAATTTTGAATTGTTCCTTAGCTTTGTCTGCATCACGGCCTGTTAAAATGGAAATATGTTAGAACAAGAATAGGGGCGCCCCATGTTGCTGTTCAAGGAATGGTAATAGCATATAAACAAGTGACATGGCCTTGCGGGAATTATAGAAAATCTTCAATGAACCCTCCTAATTAATTCAATGCAATCTAGGTGTTTCCTAGAAGCAAAAATGGAAAGATGAATCTCAATCTTGTATACTTGTAAACTGGGAAACTGAAGTCATAGACACAAGATCTTTAGGCAACATGTAGTATCATTCTCACCTTCTTTTTCTATTTGCTGAAAATTACTTGAATTATTGTAATATCATTTTGTGGCCTGTACACTTGATTCACAGTTGAAAACCTCCATTTATAAAAGATTTAGGCACCGTGTCTGTTTTATTGTTCCAAAAAGTTACAGGAGCAGCGCTCTGTTTAACTGGAAAAACATAGGACTGGACAATCAAACCCTTAGAAGAGCCCTACGTATTTTTTGTGGGTGAGGGGGGAGATGAAGAACAATAACTTTTTCTCAGATATATGAAAATGAATGCTGTTCTAGCTCTGTCACTGGGAGCTTGTCACTAGCAAGTCACGCCTCTTCCCACCACTGCCAAACCCAATCCATAGGCCTCCTTTTTTTTCAGTAAGCATAGCAAATTGTTACAGAAGTATGTCAGAGAGAGAAATAGAAGAGCCATCAGCATATTGGAAGGGTCTCACGTATCTTCAATCAAATAAGTTCAGACTAGATCATGCTCAATCATCAGTTCAATAGGAAGACATGAAGGCATCTAATTTAGTGATCACTATCAGCAGGTAAATGTGCAAAATGATTCGCGATATTAGCCTCTAGAAGTAGAACATGAATTTTCTATCTTATCAGTCCCTAAAGCACGAAAATATAAGAGCAAAGATCATACATCATTGGCAGACCTAAGTAAATAAGCTATAGATTGTGCTCTAAATGCTATAAAGTATCATCAAGTGCCAAAACTACAGAAACCACGCGTGAAATAAATAAATATTTATCTAGACCAGAAAATGATCACAATTGCAAAAAATGATTCACAAAGCAAATAAGCAGTGCCCAAAAAATTTCACGTTTATCTTTAAAGGGAAAAAGAAGCAAGCCAATGACTCATTACAGGCTTAAGTATTACATGAAGGATCGCCAGCTTCCTTGAATGCATAGAGAAACTGATCCAGTGTTCCAAAAACTGAAGGCATACAAAAATGCAACAGAGCCCAAAGCTCTGAAAGGTTGTTTTGTATAGGTGTGCCAGTCATCAGCAATTTCCTAGGCATAACAAAACGCTCTTTGAGCACATTATGCAGCACCTGTAAAGATTTCAAACACGCAGCATAAGGTATTTGTGTTATAGGGTTGGAGAAGATCAAGAACAGTTGCTTATCACCCACCCCCCTCGAAAAGGTTTATTGAAACATAAATTTTGCTCCTGAACTTTGAGAAATAGACATTGTCCTACTTTCTGTAGAGCAGTTGAATGCACTCAACATTTCAAGACTGCACTACTACAGGATATTGAAATCTACTAACGAAAAAGTTAATCAAAATCTTTTTCTATAAATGCCTTTTGCATTTCAAGGAAATTTGGAAGAACTTTATTTTCGAAGTAATAAGGATGTTGAAGAAATATCACCTATTTACCCTCAAAGGGGCATTTAGTTAATACAAATTTAAAGGTAGTATACGGAATTAACTTCAGTAGACTTTGAGCACACATCATGACTGCATAAGTAGTCAATATTCTATCTCATACCAAGATCAGGTGTGATATCTCAGTTGCATTTTATGTGAAAGAAGAATTCCAGACATACACTAGATGGATTTTTGAGCCTTTGTGCTTCATCAATTATTGCATAACTCCATGGAGCCTGGGATAGAAAATCTTCATCAAGTAATAATATGTCGTATGTAGTCAACAGCACATCAAAAGACAGTGATTCTGCCTGTAAGAAATGAGGAAATTCAGGGTGAGATAAGTAATAGAAATAAATCGACAGTTCTTGAAGAGAAAATAAATGTATTGTCAGTAGTGCAATAGGACCCAATACTTACATCACACAACGCCTTCTTGTTCACATGCTCATACATCTTCTTACGTAGATTGCGCCGGTGCTCCTTTTCTCCAATATAGGATAGCACTCTTAATTTTGGGGCGAAATTGGCCATTTCAGACATCCAACCATCCGTCACACTAAGAGGACAGAGCACCACTGCAACATTTTGCAAAATCTAAGCATAGAATGTTTACCTAAGATGTGTTTCGGCTACTATTAATTATTAGATAAAAATTACATGTCTTCCCACTCACAGAATGGTCCAGGAGTCTTTAGGAAGAATTTCAGATAGCTCAGCAATGATATAGCTTGCAAAGTCTTCCCCAACCCCATCTGTCAATAAATCATTCATAGCATAGAGAAAATCAAGACACTATCCGTTGACAACAAATATTGCTGCTTAATAAATCACTATTTTCAATTTAAATGCTGGTTTCAGTGTTGGCAGTTATACCTCGTCCCCTGTAAGAACAATAAAATGAGAGCATCATTAATTATGTCAAATTAGGCCAATCAATTAAAAATAAAAATACTCCCTTCCGTCCCATAAACACGGCAAATTCAACCCATTAATTATCAGAGCAATTTCAAATAGTCTTATTATTTTTTTTCCTGAAAGTCTACATCTTTGAGCACACATAAGAAGTGTGAAGTTTCTAGAAGAAGAAAATACCGAGAATGACGTTGACGCCTAGACGGTATCTTCGAATGAGCCATGAGACTCCTTCGATTTGGTGAGGTTTAAGAGTCGCTTTAACTTCCAAGTCAACAGTGTTGACCGGCGGAGAATCGTCAGCTGAGTCGCCGGCGTAGACGAACTTCGATGCGGCGATTATTCTCTGCTCGTAATTCATCGGCGAAAGCAATTGAAAACTGAGGACGGGGACGGTGGTGGAAAGTGGAAACTACCATTTGATTTTCCAGGGAAACAATATTTATTCGAACACCGGGAGACGTGCGCGGGGAGCGTCAATTTACCAGAATGTCCTCAAACGGATAGTGCAGTTTGCTCCCTAAAGTTTGCCATTTGTTTCACAAAACTAGAAAGCTAGTTTTGTATAAAGATGTATATCTATCTATATATATCTTCTATATATTATTAAAAGGAGAGGAAAAAATTCTATCCTTAAGCCAAGTGGCAGCCTAGGAAAAAGGCACTTGACATAATTAATTAATTAATTATTTATCTTCTATCTATATATTAAAAGGAGAGGAAAAAGCCCTCTCCTTAAGCCAAGTGGCAGCCTAGAAAAAAGACACTTGGCATAATTAGTTATTTAGTTAATAATTAGTTATTGGTTATTGTTTTTGAATTTAAATATCTATAAAAAATGAAAATAAGAAAAAAAAATTAACAATTTAAATTGGGGAGTAGTTTCTTCCTAATATATATATATATATATATATATATATATATATATATATATAAATTCACTCATAGATTTTCTTCTAAATTACCTAGAAATCTATATCTATATCTATATATTATCAAAAGGAGATAAAAAGCCCTCTCCTTAAGCCAAGTAGTAGCCTAGAAAAAAGACATTTGGCATAATTAGTTATTTATCTTCTATATATTATTAAAAAGAGAGGAAAAAACTCTCTCCTTAAGCCAAGTGGCAGCCTAGAAAAAAGACACTTGGCATAATTAGTTATTTAGTTAATAATTAGTTATTGGTTATTGTTTTTGAATTTAAATATTGATAAAAATGAAAATAAGAAAAAAAATTAACAATTTAAATTGGGGAGTAGTTTCTTCCTTAAGCGAAATGGCAGCCTAGAAAAAAGACACTTCGCATAATTAGTTATTTAGTTAATAATTAGCTATTGGTTATTGTTTTTGAATTTAAATATCTATAAAACATTAAAATTAGAAAAAAAATTAACAATTTAAATTGGGGAGTAGTTTCTTCCTAATATATATATATATATATATATAATATATATATATATATTAATTCACTCATAGATTTTCTTCTAAATTACCTAGAAATATATCTATATCTATATCTATATATTATTAAAAGGAGAGGAAAAAGCTCTCTCCTTAAGCCAAGTGGCAGCCTAGAAAAAAGACACTTGGCATAATCAACCAAACAAGTCTATATATTATTAAAAGGAGAGGAAAAAGCCTTCTCCTTAAGTCAAGTGGCAGCCTAGAAAAAAGACACTTGACATAATTAATTATTTAGTTAATATTTAGTTATTGGTTATTTTTTTGAATTTAAATAACTATAAAAAAATGAAAATAAGAAAAAAAATTAACAATTTAAATTGGGGAGTAGTTTCTTCCTAATATATATATATTAATTCACTCATAGATTTTCTTCTAAATTACCTAGAAATATGGAGGTAAAAAATTAATTAAAAAACTATAATTGGGAAAAATAAAAAATATATAAAAACGTAATATATTATTAAAAGGAGAGGGAAAAACCCTCTCCTTAAGCCAAGTGGCAGCCTAGAAAAAAGACACTTGGCATAATTAGTTATTTTTCTTCTATATTATATTTATTATTATATTATTAAAAGAAGAGGAAAAAGCCCTCTCCTTAAGCCAAGTGGCAGCCTAGAAAAAAGACACTTGGCATAATTAGTTATTTAGTTAATAATTAGTTATTGGTTATTGTTTTTGAATTTAAATATCTATAAAAAATGAAAATCTATATGTATATATTATTATATATTCACTCATAGATTTTCTTCTAAATTACCTAGAAATATGGAGGTAAAAATCTATATATTATCTATATCTATATCTATATATTATTAAAAGGAGAGAAAAAGCCCTCTCCTTAAGCCAAGTGGCAGCCTAGAAAAAAGACACTTGGCATAATTAGTTATTTAGTTAATAATTAGTTATTGGTTATTGTTTTTGAATTTAAATATCTATAGATTATTAAAAGGAGAGGAAAAAGCCTTCTCCTTAAGCCAAGTGGCAGCCTAGAAAAAAGACACTTGGCATAATTAGTTATTTAGTTAATAATTAGTTATTGGTTATTGTTTTTGAATTTAAATATCTATATCTATATATTATTAAAAGGAGAGGAAAAACCCTCTCCTTAAGCCAAGTGGCAGCCTAGAAAAAAAAACACTTGGCATAATTAGTTATTTTTCTTCTATATATTATTAAAAGGAGAGGAAAAGACCCTCTCCTTAAGCTAAGTGGCAGCCTAGAAAAAAGACACTTGGCATAATTAGTTATTTAGTTAAAACAATTTAAATTGGGGAATAGTTTCTTCCTAATATATATATATATATATATATATATATATATATATATATATATTAATTCACTCATAGATTTTCTTCTAAATTACCTAGAAATATGGAGGTAAAAATCTATATATTATCTATATCTATATCTATATATTATTAAAAGGAGAGGAAAAAGCCCTCTCCTTAAGCCAAGTGGCAGCCTAGAAAAAAGATACTTGGCATAATTAGTTATTTAGTTAATAATTAGTTATTGGTTATTGTTTTTGAATTTAAATATCTATATCTATATATTATTAAAAGGAGAGGAAAAACCCTCCAAGTAGCAGCCTAAAAAAAAGACACTTGGCATAATTAGTTATTTTTCTTCTATATATTATTAAAAGGAGAGGAAAAAACTCTCTCCTTTAGCCAAGTGGTAGCCTAGAAAAAAGACAATTGGCATAATTAGTTATTTAGTTAATAATTAGTTATTGGTTATTGTTTTTCTATATATTATTAAAAGGAGAGGAAAAAGCTCTCTACTTAAACCAAGTGGCAGCCTAGAAAAAAGACGCTTGGCATAATTAGTTATTTAGTTAATAATTAGTTATTGGTTATTATTTTTGAATTTAAATATCTATAGGAAAAAGCCCTCTCTTTAAGCCAAGTGGCAGCCTAGAAAAAATACACTTGGCATAATTAGTTATTTATCTTCTATATCTATCTATATATTATTAAAGGAGAGGAGAAAGCCCTGTCCTTAAGCCAAGTGGCAGCCTAGAAAAAAGACACTTGGCATAATTAGTTATTTAGTTAATAATTAGTTATTGGTTATTGTTTTTGAATTTAAATATCTATAAAAAATGAAAATAAGAAAAAAAATTAACAATTTAAATTGGGGAGTAGTTTCTTCCTAGAAAGTTGTTATTTATCTATTATGATTTTCTTCTAAATTACCTAGAAATGTATCGAATGGCCTAATCTATATATTATTAAAAGGAGTGGAAAAAGTCATCTTCTTAAGCCAAGTGGCAGCCTAGAAAAAAGAGAGGAAAAAGCCTTCTCCTTAAGTCAAGTGGCAGCCTAGAAAAAAGACACTTGACATAATTAATTATTTAGTTAATATTTAGTTATTGGTTATTTTTTTGAATTTAAATAACTATAAAAAAATGAAAATAAGAAAAAAAATTAACAATTTAAATTGGGGAGTAGTTTCTTCCTAATATATATATATTAATTCACTCATAGATTTTCTTCTAAATTACCTAGAAATATGGAGGTAAAAAATTAATTAAAAAACTATAATTGGAAAAAATATCTATCTATAATAAAAGCAGAAGACAAAAGCACCTCATGAAGCCAAATGGCAAAACAATAGAATGACACATGACATAATTAGTTATTGGTTTTTCTTTTTAATTTAAATATATCTAAAAATGAAAATAATTAAAAAAACTACCATATATATGTATATATATATATATATATATAATTGGTTATATATATATATATATATATTAACGAAAATTAAAAAATACAAAACTACCATATATATATATATATTGGTTACTTTAATTGAATTAATAAATATAGATATCTTATAATTAACTATAATAAAAAAATCAAAATATAAATATATGTAAAAATAACTACTCATTCAAATTGGGTGGGATTAGTTTAAAGTTGGAGTTTTTAAATTATTTTAAAATAAAAAAACAAAAAAAAACTATAAAAAACAAATAAAATAGAAGAAAAACAACTCATTCAACTCATGGAGTAGTTTCAAGTTGGTGTTTTAAAATAATTTTAAAATAAGATATAGATATTTTATAATTAACTATAATAAAAAACTTGTGGCAAAGAGTTAGCCTTTAACTATGTTGATTGGGGGAGGGGGGGGGAGTTTGAGGAGACACATAATGATACACCCTCAAGATAAAGCTAAATTTTTTCAAATTAAAGTTGCGGCCAGGAGGCCAAGTCCAACTAGTCAGCCTGACCCCAGTACCAGGTCAAATCAATTTCAACCGGGAATTAACACTGTTATCGGTGATATTTTATATTTTGTCTCAAGAAAAGATAGGGAAGAATTGGCAAAAATGGTTACTATTCTGTGCTTACTCTATAGTTTTCCGTCTAACCCTCACTTTGTGCATTATATTAGAAGAGTTTTTAATCCTACTTATAAAGGATAGCCTCGCACAACTGTAAAGAGCGATATTTATAAATATAAACATGAATATGAACAATATTTGCGCTATTATTTACTCATATTAATTTTCGTGTTGGTATTACTACTGATATTGGTAGAAGTGGTAATGACTGTGATTATCTTAATGTTACAAGTCATTAGATTGATGAGAAGTGAATAATGCAAAAGCGCATTATTGCTTATAGAATAATTAATTCACATCACATAGAGCAGTTTATCTCTAGCACGGTTACAGATATTTGTAGATATTTTTGCATTAGTGATAAAATAATGTTAATTTCAATGGATAATGCTACTAGTATCACTAATGCTGTAACCTTGCTAACCACTACACTAAATCCTGCATTTAGTAATATTTTTCATGTTAGATGTATTTGTCATATTTACCATTTAATTATGGGTGATGGTATGAAAATTTTAAATATTGAAATTGAAAAGGTTAAAATGGCCCTTAACTGTCTTTTTTATTCAAACCGTAGAAGTAGACTTAGAGAATATTTTACAAGATGCGATGAATTTGGACTAAGAGAAAGAAAGGTTCTTAAACCTTGTCCAACTAGATAGAATTACATGTATGACAGTTTAGTTGTTGCATATGAATATAAAAACTCCATAAACTCAATGTTTAATGCTCATGTAAGTGATGATGATGAGCACCTTCTAAATGCGGATTGGACTAATGTTAAAATGCTTGTAGATTTCTTAGAAACATTTCATGTTGCTACAAATGAATTTTCTGGGCAATATTATCCTACTATTTCGAAATGTTTAGTTTATCTTGTAGATATTGCAAATTTGTTTGCTCATTTCTCAGAGGGTGGGGAAATTTATAAAGTAGCTATTGATTCTATGAGAAAGAAATTTAAAAATATTTTTTTCCTATTGCCCCTATTTATGGTATTGCTGCCTTGTTAAATCCTACTATGAAATTAGGTGGTCCTCAATATTGGCATCAATCTATTTATAATGGTTCAGCACTTGCACCTAAGGAGTTCTCTACACTTTCGAACGCATAAGTATCAATTAAAATAAATGCTCTAACTATTTATAGTGCTTATCAAATTGCACTAGATAATGCTAGACCAGATATTCCAACTTCTTCTTCTTCTAGTTCTCAATCATCTAAAATAACTACAGGAGTAAGAGCACTTAGTTCTTGGACCGAGTTCAGGGGTTCTCAAGGTTGTACCACTAGTGATTGTTTACAACTAAATGAGCTTCAAGTTTATTTGTCACAGGGACTTGAGCAGGAGAATCCCGACGACTCATTTAATCTTTTGGAATGGTGGAAGGGCAAAGAAAAACACTTTCCGGTCTTTTCAAGAATGACCCGAGACATTTTATCCTACTATTTCGAAATGTTTAGTTTATCTTGTAGATCTTGAAAATTTGTTTGCTCATTTTTTAGAGGGTGGAGAAATTTATGAAATAGCTATTGATTCTATGAGAAAGAAATTTAAAAAGTATTTTTTCCCTATTCCCCCTATTTATGGTATTGCTACCTTGTTAAATCCTACTATGAAATTAGGTGGTCCTCAATATTGGTATCGATCTATTTATAATGGTTTAGCACTTGCACCTGAGGAGTTCTCTACACTTTCGGACGCACAAGCCTCAATTAAAATAAATGTTCTAACTATTTATAGTGCTTATCAAATTGCACTAGATAATGCTGGACCAGATATTTCAACTCCTTCTTCCTCTAGTTCTCAATCATCTAAAAGAACTGCAGAAGTAAGAGCACTTAGTTCTTGGACCAAGTTCAGGGGTTCTCAAGGTTGTACCAATAGTGATTGTTCACAACTAAATGAACTTGAAGTTTATTTATCACATGGACTTGAGCAGGAGAATCCCGACGACTCATTTAATCTTTTGGAAGGGTGGAAAGGCAAAGAAAAGCACTTTTCGGTCCTTTCAAGGACCCGAGACATTTTATCCTACTATTTCGAAATGTTTAGTTTATCTTGCAGATCTTGTAAATTTGTTTGCTCATTTTTTAGAGGGTGAGGAAATTTATAAAGTAGCTATTGATTCTATAAGAAAGAAATTTAAAAAATATTTTTCCTTATTCCTTCTATTTATGGTATTGCTGCCTTGTTAAATACTACTATGAAATTAGGTGGTCCTCAATATTGGTATCGATCTATTTATAATGATTTAGCACTTGCACCTGAGGAGTTCTCTATACTTTCGGACGCACAAGCCTCAATTAAAATAAATGCTCTAACTATTTATAATGCTTATCAAATTGCACTAGATAATGCTAGACCAGATATTCCAACTCCTTCTTCTTCTAGTTCTCAATCATCTAAAAGAACTGCAGGAGTAGGAGCACTTAGTTCGTGGACCGAGTTCAGGGGTTCTCAAGGTTGTACCACTAGTGATTGTTCACAACTAAATGAGCTTGAAGTTTATTTGTCGCATGGACTTGAGCAGGAGAATCCCGATAGCTCATTTAATCTTTTGGAATGGTGGAAGGGCAAGGAAAAACACTTTCTGGTCCTTTCAAGGATGACCCGAGATATTTTAACCATTAAGCTTCAACAGTAGGTCATGTTTTCTTAATGTTATAATAATAAAAATTATAATGCATTCCTTTGAATATCCTTTTATTATTTTGTGTTTTAAATTTGAATTAAAAAATTTTAAGTCACAATTATATAGTATAATTTACAAGAAAATTCCTTAGATAAAAAATTTAAACAAATAAATAGCCCTATATATTATATATATACACACACACACACATTTAAGCAATGTATAAAGTATATATATATAAAAATAGTCCCGGGCCCACATAGCCCGGGACTATTATTTCACGGTCCCGGTCCCGGTCTAGTTACACCCAAAATCGTCAAGGCCCATTTAGGCCCGTTTAGGACCGGCCCCGGCCCACATAGCCCGGGACCATTACTACGCAGTCCTGGTCCCAGTCTGATTACACCCAAAAGTCTATGAAGCCCGGATCCGTTTAAGCTCGGCCCATGAAGATCGGGTCCGTTTGAGCCCGGCCCGTGAAGCCCCCGTGGAACCGGGCCCGAACCGTTTGCCAGCCTTGTATTAGATGCTTCATATATTTAAGTAGGGATATATTGATTAAAGCTCTAGCTTATATCAGGATGTAAGGTACAATTATCATGAACTTACTTGAGATGAACTGGCTGATCATCTCCTATTGTAGATTCGCAAGCAATCAATCTTTTATTATCAAACAATCATATATTGCTAGGTTTGACAGATCACAGTTATTGTTTCTAGTAACTTAAAGAAGTCACTATAAGAGAAATTATTAAAGTAAGATTTTAAATTATGTAACTTAAACTCTTTTTTAAAATTTTTACATTATAAACATAAGTTACTGTATATTGAGTTCTAATGAAATACAATAATCACAAGATACGTGCTACCAATACGTTGTTTGAGCTGTAGCTTTTGTTTCATTTGTTATTTATTTACCATTAGAGATTCATATCTAATTTTGATTGGTAATCTTGTCAAAAATTAGATACGATTAGAAATTCATATCTAATTTTGATTGGTAATCTTGTCAAAAATTAGATATAAGGAACCTTCGTTGTTCTATTGTAGCGATCCGGCCGGTCGTTTCATGAGTTACCGCTCCGTTTCCTCCACTTCTGCTTCTTTACAAGTTGTTCAGTGGTATTATGTGGTATCGGGTTGGTCGGTCCGGTTTCAGAGTGGTTTGGAGAGGAATGAGACACTTAAGTCTCTTTTGAGTAAGCTTAAGTTGGAAAAGGTCAAACGGATGTTGACTTATGTGAAAAGGGTCTTAGATGTGAATTCTGATGGTTCGGATAGCTTCGTTAGGTGATTTGGGACTTAGGAACGTGATCGGAATGTATTTTGGAGGTTCGTGGTAGATTTAGGCTTGAATTGGCGAAATTGGAAATTTGGCATTTTTCGGTCGGCAATGGAAATTTTGATATCGGGGTCGGAATGGAATTCCGAAAATTGGAGTAGGTCTGTTATGTCATTTTTGACATGTGTACAAAATTTCAGGTCATTCGGGTGAGGTTTGATGAACTTTTTGATCATTTGCGGAATTCGGAAGTTTGGAAATCCTTAGGCTTGAATTCGATGGTGATTTGATGTTTTGATATTGTTTTGAGTGTTTCGAAGGTTGGAAAAAGTTTCAATGATGTTATGGGATGTATTGTCATGTTTGGTTGAGGTCCTGAGGGCTTCGGGTGTGCTTCGGATGCTCAACGGGGCATTTTTGGACTTGAGGAGATAACAGGTTCGATGGTATTCTGTTGCAGACATTTTGTACTTCGCGATCGCGTAGAAGAGTCCGCAATCGCGTAGGCTTTGTTGGGCAGAGGTGAAATTTATTCAATGCGATCGCGAAGGTCATAACGCGATCACGATTGGTTGTAAGGTTATGGTTCGCGAACGCGTGGCCAAAGTCGTGTTCGCGTAGAAGAGAAGGAGCTGGTGTAAAGTGGTAAGGTTTGTTCTATGTGATCGCGTGGGAGAGGCCGCGATCGCGTGAGTTAGCAAAGGCAGTGCTTCGCGATCGCGATTAAGGAAAAATACCTGGGCAGAATGTTTAAATAGAGTTCGCGATTTTAGTCCATTTTTCACCATTGTTGAGCAGTTTTGAAGCTTTTTGAGAGGGATTCGAAGGGAAACACTTTCGATTCTATGATGATTTCTAACTAATTAGACATGAAACTAGTGGGATTTAAAGCCTAAAATTGAGGAATTAGGGCTTGAAATTGGAGAGTGTAAATTGGGAATTTGAGAGACCATTTGAGGTCCGATTTTGATATTTTTGGTAGGTACGGACTCGTGGGAGGATAAGGATTCTATTGATGTAATTTTTATCGGATTTCTAGACGTGGGCCCTGGGTTCGGGTTTGATCAATTTTGGAATTTTTGATGTAATTTGATTCTTTTCGCATGGGCTTCGTTCCCTTAGCATATATTGATGTTATGATTCTACTTTTGGATAGATTCGATGCGAGTTGAGGCCAAGTCGAGAGGCACGGGCGTCGCGTAGTAGTATTTCATTCTGTTTGAGGTAAGTAACGATTGTAAATCTAGACCTGAGGGTATGAAACCCCGGAATTTTGTACTGTTTGATAAATGAGGTGACACACATACTAGGTGACGGGCGTGTGGACGTGCACCCGTAGGGATTGTAACTTGGTCCATCCCGTCGCGACTGAATAATGGCATATTTTGATATACTGTATATGATATCCATGTGTTTTAGAAATGAATTTGTTAACTTGGTTTGAATACCATGTTTGGGGCCTTTGTGCCGAACAGTTTAGACCTTTAGGAGTATTTTACTACTTTCCTCACGCTATTTTGATTTGAAAGCATATCCTCAGTCATGTTTTACCTGTTTATTGTTTAATCTGATTTCATTATTCTACTTCTTAATACATGAAAACTGTTTGGGCTGAGTTTCCTTGATTTTCACTGATATGTCCGAGTGGTCGTGAGGTTAATGACTGAGAGAGGTTGAGGACCTAATGGTGAGGATTATATATATGTTATGGATCAGACTGCACGTTGCAGCGATATGACGCTTGGGCTGTCAGAACCCCTTTGGAGTCTGTACACCCCGAGTGAGCGTAGTCGACTATATATTATGGATTGGGTTGCACGCCACAACGAATATTATTATTATGAGATATCTATTGAGCCGAAGTGCTCAGTGTGAGTACTGTTTGACGAGAGCTGAGTCACGAGTGACTGAGGGGCTTGCCCGATAGGCTATACTTATGAGTGATACTTTGCCCGAGGAGCTTATTTATGAGATTTTCTATTTTCACTTTTCTTTTATATTGAGCCTCTATTGAAAATGTTGAATAGATGTTTTAAAGGATTTTCACTAAAACTGGAGTTTTTACAAGGTATTTGGTTATTGAACTGCAGATTTTGACTTTGATATTTCTATTGAGATTCCTCATTAAGTATGCATATGATTTTTAAATGCTCGTTACTGCACTCGGACTTTATTTACCTTAGTTACTTACTGAGTTGACGGACTCACATTACTCCATGCACCTTGTGTGCAGATCTAGGTGCCCGAGCATGAGAGTGAGAGCTTCCAGCACTCTTAGAGTCTTATCTAGAGATCGCAAGGTAGCTGCACGGCGTTCGCAACCCTGCCTTTATCCTACCTATCCTAGTACTTTGTATTTCAGACTTATTTTGTATTTAGCAGATAATGTTGAGTGTACTTAGTGGCTCATGACTAGTGACACCAGATTCAGGCTGTATTGATGTATTTTCGTACTTGTTTCCGCGTTTTTCTCTTGATATTTTAAAATGAAAGAATTGAGACTTAATCTGTTTAGAAAAAATAAATTTTACAAAAGATCTTTCATATGGTTCGTGTTGTTTCGCCTGGCCTAGTACTGTGATAGGCGTCATCACGATCGGGGTATTTGGGATCGTGACATCTATATAATCCTTTTCTTTTTTAAGTTAGTTCATTGTGCGAATTCAAATTAGGTGAATTAAAAAGCGTGTAGTAGAAAAAAAGGTTATGTATATTAACTTTGGCTCAAATTTTGTAACTGTATTAACATTTATTTCATATGTACAAATAATCTATTTAGAACTCAATAGACAAAAAGAATTGTGGTTCACCCGTAAACTAGAAATCTTGACTCCGCCACACTTACTAAATTTTACTAAAACTTTATATATAAGTATGAGTGTGAGTGTGAGTTTGTACCATAGCTAGGAAGAGTTATAGTGAGTACAATAGTACTCTGCATTCACTTGATTAGTGGAAGTAGCCATTAATGCTTTCATTAGGGTAGACTGATTACATCACACTCCTTGGAGTGTGGCTATTCCCTAGACCCTGCATAAACACGGGATGCCTTGTGCACCAGGCTGCTTTTTACTCACTTGATCCGCTTCTGCTTGAGGTAGTAAACCCTTTCCAATTAAGACCTATAATGCTTTCTAAATTATACTCCCACTAAGGTGCTTCTCTTTTCTCTATACTTTTTTTTATTTCATGCAACCCAACCATGCTGCATTTCTGATTCGGTGGAGGTTTGGCAAGACCCCTACCTTATTTATTGATACCAAAAATACATGGAGGGGCACATAAGGCCAAAACCTCCAAAGAGCATCAAAAGGATCCGATACAATATAAATACAGTATTGAAACGGGGACTATACTATAACAAGTATCGGGTCAGGATAGGGAGGATTTTCTATAAAGATTTGCCCTTCCCTAAGGTTTTATTTGAGGAGGCTCCTAGTTCCATCCTGAGTGCTTTCCCTTTTTGAATCTGAAGGAGCCCAACCGGAGTTTGTTCATTTTAAGGGGCCTTCTTGAGTTCTCTAGTATGTCCTCTTCTGTGAGGAAGATTCTCTCGTTGTTCATAGTAATAACCAATTTTGCAAGAGTCTGCTACTGCATTAGCTTCCTTTTAGTAGTGTTTAATTTGGAAACGTATCTACAACATCTTCTTTTGCACCACCTCTACAGCTCTTCGTAGCTTCTAGGGAGGTTTACCCTGTCTTTGAATCATCTTTACAATTACTTGTGAGTCCATTTCTAGCGTAAGTTATGGAGGGTAATTAATTTCATAGATAGCAACCTATAATTCATAGAGAATGTTAGTAGAGCATTGCACTGGTTTGGCAAAAGCTATAATCAAGTCCCCATTTTCCTTCCTAACAATCCCCCATAATCTTGCTTGCCCGCTAGTTGTTACAAAACCTCCATCAATGTTAATCTTCCAGGTATCCCCCAAATACATCTCCCAATACACCATAACACTAGTGATCCTAGGCTTATAAGTTTTTGCTATATGACAAATAGTATCCCAACTCTAGTTAAAATTGAATTTGCAATAGCATTTAGAAATAGTAATATGCACATTGAAAAGAACTTGGTTAGGAATTCTAAAAATAACTGTGTACTTGTTACTATATTTCTTCGTGCGTCTTGCTTTCTACTGTTCCCACATGATGTACCAAGGAGTGATATTAAGAAGTAATTTATGGAGTGCATTCTTTGGTCGTATTTTTCACCAGCAACCCAGGACCTCTTGGATTGTAATTTCTCTCTGAGCAATGATGCCTAGTGGGCCTGCTAGGTGTTTCTGGACCTTAGAGGCCATGTAGCTAGTTATGAAGACATGGTCCACAGTCTCAAGATAGGCATTTCTGCAGCAGGTACAACTGAAGTCGTTTGAATACCAAACTTGAGAATAATGTCATTAAATTCCTGAAGAGTTTCCACATGAAAAAGGACATCTTAAAAGGGATACCTTTACCTCAAATATGAATAGCCATAGGGTCCTTTGTCTTTTCTTTGTTTAAGATTTTCGAAAGCTCAAGAGCATGTAAAATTATCAATATTATCCAATGACCATATGCAGTATCATCCCTTGCATTAACACCTATTTCAGTATGTACAATATCTTGTACTATTGCATCAGGAAGAAAGGAGCTTAAACTGATAAAATCCAATTGCATGTCAAGAATGTAATCCTTGACCATAATACTCCCTAGGTTTTATGAGAAGTTGTAACCTTCGTGCAATGGGGCCTTGACTAAGCCAATTGTCCCACCAAAAGAATATGTTACCAGCATTTATTTCTTAGTTGATGTATTGCTCCATCTGAGGTATGATTTGGAGTAAATTTCTCCGGATATTGGAGTTGTTTTAAGCAATGGCTTTAGCCACCATGTTGGTTCTCAGACAATATTTGGCTTTGATGAACTTAGACCACAAGTTGTCTATAGTTTTAAGCCTCCACCATCTCTTGGATGTGAAGGTGTTGCAAATATCGATAAGTCTCTTGAAACCAAGAACTTATTCCTATGTTGGATAACACATTTTTCTCCAAGAGCACCAATGGTATTTATTTTTCTCCTCGTTCATGCCGTAAAAAAATAGAGAAGTACTTCTCTATCTATAAAAGTAGACATAGGAGTTTCCACGGATGCATAGAGGTGAAGAGACTATGACTGGAGAATGTGCTTTATGATAAGAGCTTTGCTCCAAGCAGTGAGCATCTTGTTTTGCCAAGCACTGGCGAGTGCACAACACAACACAAAATGAATGCTTGTTTGTCAAAGATAGTATAGATTATTATCGTCTCCACAAGTATTGGAACTAAATAGTGTTCGAATAATCTCCAGTTAATTACTATCCAGAAAAATTAACAATTGATTTGATGACTATTACTACGATTAACTACTACAGTTTAAGCAAATAATAATTGATCACAAAAGACCGCAATTGAGCACGAAGAAATATCAATGAGGGAAATAAGGGTAATTGACTAGATATGTGTACAATAACTAACTGGGGATCCAATTGTTGAGTTACTCTATAATACAGTTGATTCTTACGAATTCAACGATAATCTGATTATACTTGAAGCTAATATTCCTCTTGCGATTAAACATTAATTTCGGTAATTAATCCAATTGAAGCATGATAAACTATTGCAATAATAAAAAGATGTTTATGATCTAAAGGGTAACTTCTCATGAATATTCCCTATTTTCTAGTTCGATTAACAATTCAAGAGGCTCCTTTTGATTACCTATTTGAATCACGAAATTAAACTAGAGCATAAGATGTGAAGAAATTCTACATCAAACTCCTATATCGATTAAGCAAAATACTAAATAACTCCACAATACATATCAAAGCTCCATCAATTAATTCTAGCAATTATCAATAATTGAATCCCTAATCAAGTTATTGAAACACCATATTTATCAACACCCAAATAAAAATTACTCCATAGCAATGGAGTAAGATATCTTAAATAAGTTTAGTAACAAAGAAAATATTAATTCTAATGATTTGATACAAACTCTTGTATTGCACCGATTGTAGACTGAAATCTTAATGAATTCTTGTAACGATTCGACCGGTCATTTTGAGAATTTGTACTTCACTCGGTAGTTTGAGGGTACGAGTATCTCCGCATGATGTATTAGTACTTGTGTGCAAAATTAGAGTTCATTCCGAGTTGATTTGATATGTTTCAGTGCGAGTGTTTGGAAGTCGAAAGTTCATTAAGCTTGATTTGAGGTGTGTTTTGATGTTGTTATGCGTAATTTGAGGCCTCAAGTAGGTCCATCTTCTGTTATGGGACTTGTTTGTGTGTTTGGACGGGGTATCGAGGGCTCGGGTGAGTTTCGGATAGGTTTGAGTTGTGTTGCGCTCGTTTTTTATCTTTCGACGTTGTTTATTCAAGCATAAATGGTACCATATTAAACAAATGAGCTTCGATTTCTATTTTGATTAAAGCATTAGATCCATATCGTAATTATGCAGCCATAGAAAAAAGAATCGACGAATTTGGACATCGTATGAGGAGTTTATGGTCATTTTACTAAGAATTGAGTTGCTAGATTTTTCGAATTAATTACGAAATTGCCACTAACTTCGTATTTAAAATTTTGCACTATCTTTTAATATTGAAACAAACATATCCCCTTTATTATAAGATTAAATGGAGTAATTCAAAATCCTAACTTGACTGAAATTTCACAAAGAATCCATTAGAGGCATTAAAAATAAGTTTCGGGATCGTTAGGCACACGAAACGAGACAGAACAGCTGGGCAAACATTAATATTGAAGGTTTGTTCATTTGGTCATATTTTGAGTTGAAGAGCTCGGATTTGGGCAGTTTTTGGAGGCACTTTTTACCATATGGTTTGGGTTTCGCGCCATTCGAAAGTCGGTACGCGCGGGATGACATTTTTTGAGCATTATTTGGCTTGTTTGGTATCAATTTGGCTTGTTTGAGGTAAGTGTGTTGCCTAACTTTGTTGAGAATTTTTTTCCTACTAATTGCCATTGTTTGCTACATGCAGGGGTGATTCTTATATGAGGTTACAAGTGTATATTCATGTGCCATGGTTAATCATGCTCGGGGTAAATTATACGATTAATTGTGCCTTATAGATCTTCTTGCTTCATATCTTACTTGACTTCTAGATTATTAAGAATACGGAATTAAATGTTAGAAACATAGATTTAGTTTATTATAGCTTGATTAAAATTTGATGGAATTTTGAGAAACACTGATGTGTCTAATTCGGTCTTCATCATGCTTTATCACTAATACATTGCTACGATCGTTATTTTTGAGATATTAGGTTCTATACTCGAGTTGTTGATCATTCTTGAGATTTTTTGAAATACTTGGCAATAAAGGTCTTGAGGGTTTATTGATCTATTGTTGGCTTGGAAGTTGTGATTGGGGTTCATTTGGAATATTCGTATAACCACTCTCCTTGATATTATTTATGCTTCCTACCTTGCTTGTCATTGATATACATATGCTTGATGAGGAAGAATGTAAAGCACGAAGGATGATGCCGTGTCATTGCTTTTATATTATCATATGAGGGAGAGTGTAAAGCATGAAGGGTGATGCCATATCATTTCATATTTTTTATCATGTGAATGAAAGTAAAAAAGCACGAAGGATGATGCCGTGTCATTTTATCTGAGAGTAAAAGTACGAAGGGTGATGCCGTTCCATTCATTTGAGAGTAAAAATACGAAGGGTGATGCTGTGTCATTTCATTTATATTATCTTGATATCATTTACATCATCATGTGAGGATGAGAGTAAAAGCATGAAGGGTGATGCTGTACTATTTCATTTATATCATCATGCTTTTATATTATCACGAGTTCATGGCACGAAGGGTGTTTCCATGCAGGCGAGGACGAGGGACATGCATTATGCTGTGATATCTTTTCTTTGTGTATACGTTCATGCCTTTACCTTGAGCTGGTATTGTCGCACCTATGTTTCCTATGTGACTTGCCATTGTTGTTCTGTCTTTATTCTCTATCTTAATTGTTGTTGTGTTGCCCATGCCTTCCACTTGTTTAACTTGCAAATACCATGCCTCTTTCCTGTTGTTATATCTATATCCATGTCGTATCTAGTTTGTTGCATTTTAGTATAAGCTTTCTACCATGTTAGTCATTCATGCCTCTACTTTAGTTTATAAAGATCATGTGTTCCCCTCTTATTTGTTATATCTACATCTATGCATTCTACCATACTAATTAGGTGAAATTATATTCTTCTTTCCAAATTGATGTTATCATTCCTATGTTTCCTACCTTGTCATTATTGTTATCGACATTTCTTTCACCTGGTTGGTACTGTTACATGTATATTTGGTGAGGATGGGATAAATGCACGAAAGGTGTTGTCGTGTCATTGGATTTGATGTCTTAAGTATATTTCTCACGCTATGAAAGTTATGGCTTATTACTGTGATTTGCCAGTTATCGCTCCAAGGAAAAGATTGGTCGTGATATTGAGGAATATTAATCGTGGTACTTCTAGAAATCATTTACTAGTTTGCATAATTGTTTCCTTGTACGATATTTTGTTATGTTCTAGTATTGTTCTATTTCTGGTCTTCTGTACGGGTTATATTAGTGAGTATCTTTTAACTAAAAAGCCTCGTCACTACTTCACCGAGGTTAGTAAAGATACTTACTGAGTACATGAGGTCAATTGTACTCATACTAAACCTTTTCACCTTGCATGCAGAATTTGGAGCGGAGTTGCGGGTGATGTCGGGAGCTCACCCTGAAGATGTTCATGCCTTATGGATGTGGATACCACTTGTCCCTGGGTAGTTCTAGAGTTGAATTCTGTTTAAGTACATTCCAACAGAAGTTGAATTTATTTCGTATTTTTTTTTTACAATAATCTAGTCTTATTGCTCATGTCTTGTGCTACCAATCCTTGGGATTTTTTTGGAATCCAGATAAATCAATTGTTGATCATATTTATTTTATTAAAATTGTGTTAATTGTTAATTGGCTGACCTAATGGGTGGGGTTAGGTGCCATCACGATCTGTGGATTTTGGGTTGTGACAATTCTTAAGTCTTCTTCCTTGGGTGGCTCTCCAATCTTCTCTAGGTCAAAAAATGTTGTAAAGTGATATTTTTGGTGTATTTAAGCTATCCCCAAAATAAATCTGGACGAAACTACCCTTTTTTAGCCTAAATAGGAAAACACTCTAACAATTTTGTAATATTGCGCCGCGCTATGCGGCGCTTTTTTGAAGAATTCCAGAACACTTTGCAAAATACATTCTAGCCATATTTTGCATTGTCGGGCTGCGTCGTTCCCTATGCGGCGTAGCTGTGCAATTTTTACAGAGTAAATTCATTTCATCATTTTTTGACATCTTGACTTGGTCCTCAACCCCTGAACGTAATCCCGACTTAATTGTTTGGGCTTCTACTCAAACTTTAAAGCTCCAACTTGTTCGATTTAGCTCCAAATTACCTTAATAGCTTGAAATCTTTCCTACAAGACATAAAACACATAATAAGTGTAAATCGCTATCGTTTAAACTCATACACATGTAAAATGCAGTCATTAGAGTGCAGTATTATGGCTAAAACACAGGTTTCTAGCCTATCATCAACACCCTATACTTAAACCATTGCTCGTCATCGAGCAATCAAACTCCACTTTACATAGAGACGATCTTCTTATCAAACAACTTCCCTAACACATCATGCCAAGAATATTTAAAATAGACTAAGCATCACACCATGACATCCTTGCCTCAAAACTCAACTCACAAACACCATGCAATTTTCACAACCTGCTCACTTACTCTAACTCAGAGGCCAAAGACTTTACCTTACCTTCGTAAATTATGTGCCCTCACACAAACAATAGAAAGTAGTTCCACACAAAAAAAATTCAAGAATAAATAGGAACTCATGATAGAAAGAATTAACTCTCTTAGAAATAAAATTCATGTGCCACAGAGAATGTACCATAAGCTTGCTCGTAGTGTAATACTCTACTAATTGAGCTTATTTAGTCAACAATCACGTAGGACTTTATTTTGGTTGTAATGCAGGCTGCGGGACGGAGTAGGATATATATATATATATATATATATATATATGAAATAGTGATACCTCCTTAAGCACTTTAATACAACAATTTCAGAATTTAAACTCACACTTATGTTGAACCAAACTCCAACCTTCATAATAACAACATCAAGCTCCCAATTTTCTTAAGCATAAACAAGATGAGAATTAAACTACCACTAGCAAGGAGTCCATTTTATTCTTTTCTAATACATACATAACTATTTTTCTTTCAATTCCTTACAAGTGTTTCTCAACATTTTCAAACATTGCACCTTTCTCCCTTTTCTATGGCTCCAATCACAAACCCGACCATACCTCACTTAGCTTTTACAAGCTCATAACAAAATTAAGTGCTCAAGAGAGGTAAAAGGTTCAAATAGATGGTCAATCCAAAAGGGTAAGGCTTGTAATGTGGTTGCGAAAGAAGTATGATTACTGGCTCAACTGGGATAACTAAGATACCCATTAATTTGGTAGGTAAAAGCGTTATCCGGCTCAATAAAGAAATGCCTATATCACTTTCTAGACTGAACAAGACTACTATTTCGCTTTGCAAATACATGGAGCAAGTTCAAGACATCAATCCGTATGCACAGAATGTCACACAACCCTACACACACATTGGCACATAACTCACTTAGGACCAAACCTATTCTGACTCTCTAGCCAAAGCAGTTAAGCAGAGTCACAATCAAACAAGTTAAGGTACTTCTTCATGAGTCAAGTACTGAGCCTTAGCATCACAACTAAGGTACTCACTCTCAAGGCACAACAACATCAAGAAAAATCATCTTCATTTAATACACAATACAATACTTTATTATTCCTAATAACAAAAAAGCTCACTACACTTGTTCAAACAAAACCCCTGAAAAAGAACCGTACCGCAAAAAACCATTGTGGAATTATTACACTACCTCAAATAGATAAAAAAATTTCAATATAGACTATCATTACCTCAAGAAACTAGTCGACGAAATCCATTATTGGGAAAAGTCAAAACTAAACAATAACTATATTATCTAACAAATCAAGAAACAAATAGAAGCAAATCAAAATAACACCAAGTGGGGAATAAAAACAAGTACAAATACAACTACATAGGAGCACCTCACCCCACACTAAAGAAATTTCATTGTCCTCAATGAAAAATAGTAAAACAAAAAGTGAAAAGGTAACTCCCTAAGGCACGTGGCCTACTCGTCATCAACACCCTCAAAGGTGCACATGTACTCTTCATCGTCAGAGGGAATAAAGTTGGCGTCCTCATCCGGTGGCATCTCTAATCCATCAGCCAAACCCAACCACTGCTGAGTGACAGCGGAGAGGGGGTGGTTCTCCTGCAGTTCTGCCATGTCAATCTCATCCCGAGCAGCGGGAAGGCGCATATCTACAAATAGCAACTGCAATGTCACCTCTACACGAACAAATCTCTAGTCTATAGGAGCAACAACAATGGTTGGGTCCGTCATAGATGTGACATCAAAAGGCCTAAGAGGCCGCATCACCTGAATCGGCCTATCATAATGGTACTCCTCATGTTGATACCCAATTTTTCCCTATATATATATTTTTATATACATATATACCTTCAAAATAGCACATATATGCATATATAAGCATGCACACGGTTTTTATAAATTTTCTATATTTTTAAAGGCTTTAAATTGATTTATTTCTTCCCCTTTTACTTATAAAATTTCCAATAATTATCCCTCAAATTAGTTGCTGTGGAAATTTAGCCATCTAAATCCTATATTTATGCCAAAATAGTGCTGAAATATTTTTTGTGCATTTTCAAAATTGCATTTATATTTTTAAAGCCAATTTGCATATAATTGCAATACTAGCCCTATTACTGTATAATTACATTTATATACATAAAAACGATCTTCTATATTTTTAAAATGTTAAATATATATTTTAAATCATTTTAGTACACAAAATTATTTTTTGTAAATCATCTATTATTATAAATTATATAGGGTTAAATTGGCTATTTAAGACTTAGCCAAATTGTATTTCAATTTTAGCCTCAATTCAACCCAATACCCCCGCCCAATTTCAGATTAAGTTACCCGACCCAGGCCCTAACTACACATACCCAACCCAAAACCCATTAGATCATGGCCGTTGATCTTAAAGATCAACGATCCATATTTGTTCTTTTCCTTTTTTTATTCCAAACGACCCCTAACCCTAACCATTTCTCCACCTCCGCTGCCCTAAAATCCTCTCTTCCCTCAAAACACTCTCAACCTAACCCTAATCTTCAAACGCCGACCTCCCATCTCCGTCCATCTTCGGTGACCTCTCATCGTCTCTTAAGCCTCCAATGGCTTCTCTCGTGCCATGCTTGCCTTCTCTAAGGCCTTCAAGGGACCAAGGCCATATCGACTTGCATCTAGGGTTCATCTCCTGCCTGTTCTTGGCTATTCCAGTGTGATTTCAAGAAATATTTTTCTATATTTGCTACAATCCTTAGATTTTTGGACAGGTTTCTTCATCTCTATATGGGTAATTTCGAAACCCTAATTTCTTTTCTATACCTCAGAGATCTGTACAGATCTAGGACAATTTGAGTTTGTTTCTTGAATATTTTACACTATCCTCGAGGTTCTATTGAAAGCCCTAATTTTTTAAGGGGTTCTTCGTTTAGTTCTATGTATCAGCATGACTGACCGGTTCTCGTTTTTGAGTTTTTGTGATTTCTCGTGACTATCTTGCCTTGATATGTTTCTACTGAGTTTCTTAGCCTAAATTTACACTGATTCTATATGCTTGTGTCCATCTTGACTATTCAAGACTTGCCTCTTTTTCATTGAATCAGTATTATTCAACTTTCATGCTTGCTAGAGTTGTATGTCGACTCTTGACTATCCATGTCTTACTTTATTTATATGCTAAACACTAACTCATGACTTTCTCTTTGACTGATTCTAAATTCCCTGTTTCTTGGTTTGATTTGAAAACTTTCCTTTAAACCTTCGATTCTTTCTGTTTAAACTTGGCTTATTCATGGAAACCTATGTTATTTTCCTCAAATCAGTGTTATTTCGAGTCCTTGATTCACTGATTTGCTATGGTAATACCTATACACTGATTCTCGATTATTTCCATATTTTGCAACCTTATTTAGTTTTCTGACCTTATTTGATTAATCGTGTTATTTACTGATTCTTCACTAACTATTTCCTTAATTGAACCCTTGTGTATTTACCCCTAATTGTCTACTCTGTACCTAAGTCTTACTTGATTTTCTTTCGTTAAATATGTCATGCTCTTTACCGATAGTTACTTACCCCTTAATTAAGGGAATACTTGCTAATTTTGTGCCTGACTGATTCTGTGGCTTCCTTAATTGTTGAAGACTGATTTCCTTTACCTTATTTTACTCTGCTCTCAACTACTATATATATTCTCTTCTATTCTCACCTCCAGACACGAGCACTAGTTCAATAACTCTCTCTTACACTTAAAAGCTCTCTGCTCTTTCTTGTTAACTTGCTACATTTACTGAACTAGCTGGCTGTAAGCCAAGGCTAGTTATTGCACTACACCTGCTCTATACTCTGTGTTTGCTCTCCTTAACTGGTATGTCCTAATTCAATTTCAAGTCCAAAACCCTATGTGTTATGTTATTGCTTTAGTTCATTGATTTCTAGTCTTATTCCTACTTGCTATTTGGTTGTTCAATGTGTAACTAACATGTCTAAATCAGTGTTTCACCTAGCATGCCTAAACTACACTGCTCAATCACTAGCATGTATGAATTCTGTCCCATTTAACTTGTGATTAGTATATTTAAGGATCTGCCTATTGCTTTATCTAGCATGCCTCAACCTGAGTTGTCCTATGTATGTCAACATGTTTTGATCAATCTATTTACTTAGGTTTTGGTTTAATCTATTTTGATAAGTTGCCTAATATATCTAGGTAACCCTGTTTCTATGTTTAATTTGTCCAAGTATAATATGTTTCCACATGGTTGTTCTATGATTCATGCTCTATGTCTCTACTTCCAGTTCTATGATTAATTCCTTAATACTATAAAACTTTAGAAAAGCTTCTGTGTTCCTATTGTTATGTGCTTCACTATGACATTGATGTGTTCTGTATGTCCCCAATTCCCTCTACCCCTGTGTGAATTCTGTTGTTAAGAGATGCTGGACCTGTTTGCCCTGTAGACAGCCTGTTTGCTTGCTGATTTCCTTTAATAATGTTTACATTGTTTTCAAACTGTTTTTCTACTGATCAGTCCTTATTTTCAGAAAAGTTCTTTACTTATTGAATCAATCCAATATTGTTATTCTTGTCAAAACCTTTTCAAAACTATGTTAAGCACCCCACTGTATTCCTAGGTCCTTAAGTTCTGCCCCTCCAGTGTGTGACTGCCTAGGGATCCCTATGAGATCCCTCTGAACTTTGATGCACTGGAGCTGGCTCTTCCACACTGCACTTACTCAGTTCTAGTTATAAAGTCTAGGTGTGAGCACTGCCCGGGATCCTTGAGATCCTTAGGGAACTCTGGCGCACCTAGACAATGATATTGTTTATGGAATTTGGCATTTGAGGCTATTGGAGGTTTGGGAAATCACTTGGTCTTGCTTCAAGCTCCCTATAGTGTAACTTTTTCTTTTTCCTTTATCTATTTGTGTAATTCATTCATCTGGTTTGTAATAATTATTTGTAAATGAATACTGGGGTGATTAGTGAAAAGGGGTGGGTTGTTACATATCTGTAGGGTAATATGGGTAGAAATCATGCCTATATGATTTTATACTTGTTATGTTTGCCTTACCATGCTAGAAATCATGCCTATATGGTTTAAGTAGTTCCAACAATAGAAATCATGTCCATAGGTTTGAAAATCAACTTCATAAGTAGACACCATGCCTATAGAATGTGATAAAGTTCAGTTTCTGTTACAACAAGTATTTACATTTGTTTTCATTAGGTATCATGCCCATAAGTTTCTAACAACAGCTAGATATCATGCTTATAGGGAATAAAAATCAGAAATTCTGCTTATAGAATTAAAATCAATTTAGTCTAATTCGTGCTATTTCATTTGAAATTGTCTTAATCAATTGTCCACTTCTTTAATCGATCTATTAAACACTGTCTTCATTCACCAATGCTAGAAAGCATGCCTGTGGGACCTCAAATGCCCGTTTAAAACTGCTCACTGTTTTACTACATCAGACGTAGTTATCATGCTCTTAAGACATCACTGTTCTGCGTTAAGCAAGCCTATAGGGCATTTTTAAATCCTGCAACTCTGAAATTGCATTTTTGCTACTTAAAGTTGTTCAGATTCAACAATTTTAATCAGTATGAAAGTTAAATAGGATCCTTCACATATTGGCCTAATTCAGTACTTTATAACCCCTGCTCACTTAGATATCATGTTCTAGGATTTGTTCTCTTTGAATATTGTTTGAAGACGTGCATTCAAGTGGTATGTTTGAGGAGGTAACTGTGAGCCTCTAACTTGTTTTATATGCCGTCCTAATTGTTCTTGCCTATCACCTAGAATTTTCTCCTTTTAAAACACCTTAGGGGTTGTCTAAAACTGCCCAGATTTAGAGGTCCTAAAATACCTCCAGGACCACAAGGAAGGGATGGGTAGTGCACGCATAGGACATTGTCAAGGTTATTAGAACGCTTTAGGCTATGAGCAAGGGGAGGGACTTGGGTAGAACAGGATATGATGACTACGCGCTAATGTCATGTGTAGTCCCTCATTGAAGAGTGTTTACCAGGCATTGCGTGGGGTGATCCTATAGGCTAACCAACCTAGGACCCCTCTTTCCCAAATCCCCTTTGCTTAAAAACTTTAACTTTTTTTATGCACACAACTTGTTCAAATTCCGTGTCTTATTATTTGAGTCATACAATGGCCACCATGCTTTATTTATTTATTTATTTCAACTACTTATCTATTTGACTAATTCGTGAATATAAATTCGGCCGGGACCCACAGTTGTGGACCAAGAGGGGTGCCTAACACCTTACCCTCAAGGTTATTTCGAGATCTTACCTTAAATCTCCGGTAACATAAACCAATCCAAGAGTTAATCGCTCTAGGTGCCCTAACGCACCATAATCCATTAGGTGGTGACTCTTCAAAATACCCAATTCCCAAAAATAAATGAGTTATTACCCCCCATAAATGTCGAAACCCGGACCTTTTCTTCCCCGTAAAAAGGGGAGGAAAGAAAAAAGAGGGCGCGACACCTCCTCCACATGGTGTGTCTGTAGAAGCCGCATGATCATACTCGAGCAATACAAGTGGCGAGCCCCAAGTGGTTGCACTCGAGACATGTTAATCGGGTCCAAGCCTACACTACTATTGAGTAGAGAGGGTGGTTGATGCAGTTTTAACCTAACTAGGTCGGGATCGAATCCACAGGGAGTTAATAATTGGAATTAGGTTTATATCTAAGCTAGATGCGGGCTTTGAGTCTAATTACACTTCCATAAGTTTTGGGTTTGATTTCTACTTCTAACTTTACTCTATTGTATGTAATGATTGAAACTAAGGACAACATTTTGTTGATATTTTTCAAGTGTTTAAAGGGACTAGGGCCGTAACTTCTACCTAGGTGGATATCTAACGGATAGTAAAATCTAGTGCAAACTCGTGATTAGTTAGGATCGTATACAACTATCACACCCGGGTACTCACTCTATACCTCTCGGTAGTTTGAGTGATTTTACCCAATTTGGCTTTCTCAAGTCCAAATGAGTATTCATGCAATTCAACTGATTTTAGCTCAAGTCGGGTATTACTATCTCTATGTTTAACCCTTTAATTGAAGCTATCAATTTCTTGAGTTCACCCTAATTCCTTGTTAGCCTAGTTTTCCTAGACTTAGTCCCTCTTTCTCAAGTAGAGACTAAGTCATAAAGGCATGAATTAGTGTTTGCAACAACTAATTTTATAGTTCTAGCAAGAACTATGCTAAATATCACTAACCCATACACATTCAAGCCTTAGAATTCAATACCCATTAAATACCCACACTAGGGTTGGATCACTGTAAGCACGTGATTTTTGACCCTCCCCGAGAATTTTCACATTTTTAGCGTGAATATGTGAAATTGGGTCTAGTATAGCTATTTTAACTATTTTTACTTTATTTCGTTGCAAAAAGAAAAATTTCAAAAAATATATATATAAATCTTAGTTTATGTATCTCTCGTAAACTTGAAAAATACAAAAATTGCACTTTAATTTTTACTTTATATAATTTCGAAAATTACAAAAAAAAAATTAGTTTTATTAATATTCTATAGTCATTTTTAACTTTGAAAAAATACAAAAATATTATCTCATATTTTATCTTAATATTTAAAAACGAAAATTACAAAAAAAATAGTTTTATTAATATTTTGTAGCTATTTTAAAATCTTGAAAAATATTTAAAAATATATAGTTTTGTTTAAATACTAGTCTTATTTTTGGTAGATATTTTGCTTACATAGGACTAGTTAAGCAACGTGTTCCTATTTCTCGGGTCCGGGCAAAAGAATAATATTCGGGTTTAACTTACCCGGTTTTAGGCCTAATTTTCGGACCTAGCCCATAATAAACCGTGTCCAGGACACATGGGGAACCCCACCACGCGTGGGGGACATATGCCTCGAACCCCACCAAGCGTGGGGCTCATTTTTCATGGCATTTCATTACAAAAACACGGACAGAAAGCCAAGGACAAAAAGATTTTTTGAATTTTGAAGGGGAACGACTACTGTTGAATCTTCTTCTTCAACAAGAAGAAGAAGCAAAAACCCTACTTCCCCCGTCGCCTTCCCGAGCTCCCTCTCCGCCATACCCACCGGAAACCACCTCCTCCCTCGCGTCCGCAACCAGTCCATCACCTTCCCCGGTTTCTTCTTCCCTACCCCGGAAAAACCAGAAAAACGGACGACCAAAAAACCCTACCTCCCCGCGTCCAAACCCAACACCAAACGAACTCCATAACCAGCAGACACCCCCCCACGTCCAAAGTCACCATCAACGCCACCCAGCTCCATCACACCCGTCGCAATCCAAAACCAGTCGCGACGCCACTCCCTCACGTCCGAACGACCATCGCTTCCATCCTCCATTAAATCCGGCGAGTGCTGCTGCTTCGCCTTCGTCGTCAAACCTTCAGCTCCCAAACACCACCTTCAACCAACCCACCTGCTCGTCGAACCCCCTCCTCCTCACGTCCAGCAAAAACACCAACTCCCTCACCTTCCCCATCGCCCCGACGCCCCACTGTTGCTGCCCAGCTCGCAGTCCCCAGTCCAGCATCCAAACGACCCCTTTTGCTTCATATTCGCGTATCAGTCTGGTGCGTCGAAAACAGAAATACAGCAGCAACCAACATTTCGTGCGTTGGCAGTCTTGGCCGAGGTTTCAGTCTCCATTGAGGTCGTCGTTGTTCGTCGAGGTCCGGAACGTCGAGGTCGTTCCGAGTTTTCGTTGTTGTTCCTCGTTCAGTGAAGTCCAGCTTGAGTCCCGTCGGGGTCTTGTTTCGTTCTGAGTTTGTCGAGGTGCAAAGGTTAGTAAACCTCGATGTATTAGATAAATAAACTTACGTTGAATGTTCGAGATGCAATATAAAAATTTGGTTTGGAAATTTTCTGCCTATGTTTCATTGTCTGCATTTTGGTTCATTTTTATGTTATGTTATTCTTGTTTATTTGATGTCGTTTAATTAAGTTGGACTAGTCGTTCTATGACACAAGTTTGACGTTAATCTGTTCGTCCTTTCCTTCGGTTAGGTCATTCGAAAAATAGTATTAGTGCATGCTGTTACTACTACCGAAACACTCATTCACTAAACTCCTTTTATTAAACTTTTAACAAGTCATGGGATTTTAGTTGTAAAGAGGCCGTAAGTCTTAGTATTGTTAAAGACATAAAAATGACATCCTTTTAAAAAAAAATAAAAATTAAAAAAAATATAATAGTAATAATAAAGAATAAAATGAGACGAGCCTCGCCGAATAAAAGGGACAAATTGCGGGGCCCTCACAAAATATATGTATTAAATACTTAGATTCCGGGATGGGTCGTTTAGCAAATTTCACGGCCCTACCCCAAAATAATAATGCGCTAGTTGTTTTAGGCGCGCCTTTAATAATGTTATCTCCCTAAGCTCGGGTGCACATTTATGTGACCCAAATCCAAATCTCAACGGAGTCGAAATATGTCTCTAGTCACGGGCGCATTGATTGTGGCGTGGCCCGAGATGCATTTCCATGACGTTGCAAATTCTTTAAAAAATAAGAATGAGATGAGCCTCGCCGAATAAAAATACAAATTGCGGGCCCCTCAGTAAATACTTGTTTAAAATTACTTAGAATTCAGGAGGGTCGTTTAGCGAATTTCACGGCCTCCGCAAAAATAATAACGCGATAGTCTCTTTAGGCGCGCGTTTAATAATTTATTTTTCTTAAACTCGGGTGTGCATTTCATGCGACCCAAATCCAAATCTCAAAACATCAAATAAAATGCGTTCCAGATTGTGGGTGCATTTCATGTGACGCAGTCCAAAGACGTGTTTTAAGCGATGTTCACATTCTTGTAAAAAACAATAATAATAAAGCGGTTAAAAGTTAAAATTTGCACATAAGTTCATACTTGTATAAAATCAGATAATCAAGCCGAATATAACAATTAAGCGACCGTGCTAGAACCACGGAACTCGGGAATGCCTAACACCTTCTCCCAGGTTAATAGAATTCCTTATCCGGATTTCTGGTACGCAGACTATAATATAGAGTCATTATTTTCCTCAATTCGGGATTAAAATTGGTGACTTGGGACACCCTAAATCTCCCAAGTGGCGACTCTGAAATTAATAAATAAATCCCGTTTCGATTGTCCTTTAATTGGAAAAAACTCCCCTGCGCCCCGCGGGCGCGGAAAAAGGAGGTGTGACAGCTCTGGCGACTCTGCTGGGGATGATACCCAGAACCACTGGTTCAGGGTTAAGAATTCGAGCTTGAAATAATTGTTATTATTTGGCTTTATTTATTATCTGGTTTTTTACGTGTTTGAGCCTAATGTGCTAAATGCTGCTTTTACTGCTTTGATATTATTTGGACTGTATATATAAACTGTGCCGAAACCCCTATCTTCTCTCTCTTGAGGAGTGCACGCTGGTCGTGGCTTCTTTCTGTTAGTGTCATATACCAAAATAGAACGAGGATTCGGTGGAGTTGCAAAATCGGATGGCCTTTTGGTTACCGGTACACAGCTCCCATCCTTGGCTCGAGTTGTCCGCTCGGGTAAGCCAGGTCTAGAACAAATACCCATGTTATCAACTTAGAATAACTCAGCTTCATGCCGGATCCCTAGTAGGAACGTTTATTTGCATCATGTGTATTTGACTTAGGGGACTCAACACAGGGGTTGGGTCCGTCTAGGACAAGCAACCTGAAAATAATAGACCATCTTTTGGCATCCTAAGTGCTACATGTTGTATTTATTCAAGGGTGAATGGGTCGTTTGGCGGACCAATAATAGTTGCGGACAAATAACACACCTTGTTAGGTTGATCACATTTAAATAAGAAGGCCGCACGTTTTTCCAGCATGATGTTATTTTAATCAAAGCATGGGGAACATTTGTGGAATCCAAGAATTCTTGGAATTCCCTATGTCCCCCACGCTTGCTTTTTGGGAAAGCACATGGGGAACATTTGTGGAATCCAAGAAGCCTTGGAAATCCACTATGTCTCCCACGCTTCATTTTTGGGAAAAGCACATGGGGAACATTTGCATGTATATATGTATATATAAAAAAAAACGTTGAAAAATTCAAAAAAAAGATTTTGTATGTTTTCATCATCATCCACAAGTTAGAAATAGTGGAAAAGAGGAAAAAATAACAGTTTATAAATGTGAAAAAATAAATGTCCAAGTAGTGTCGGAACTCTGCCGAATTTTTGAGAAAATAAGGAAAATATATGTCTTATTAGTTAGTTTTATTAACAACAAAGGAAAAGTAGAAAAAATCATCATTGTTTGGTTTTGTTTTTCAAAAAAAAAAAATAGTTTGTCTTGCCATAAAAAAAAAAAAGTAAAAAAGGGTCTTGTTTTTAAAAAAAATATGTTTATTTACTTGTTTATGAAAATGCTGAAATTACAATAATCCAAAAATACTTTCCATTATTGATTTCTTTAGAAATTCTTTCTAATTGTTTTTAAAAAAAAAAGTATATATAATAAAAAAAAATCCGAAAATATTTTGATTCTTTTTCAAAATTGAAAAGAAAATTCAAAATCCAAAAAAAAAATATTTTTGAGAAGCATTCCTTTTATTAAAAGCAAAATTCCGAAAAATATTTTTCTTCTTCTTCTTTAGAATAAAGAAAAAAAAGAGCAAATGAAAATTCAAAAAATATCTTAGAAGTCTTTCTTTTAAAAGAAAATCAATCAAAAAAAAATACTTCCTTGCTTCTTTTATTTGCCTTCCTTCGCAAATTCAAAAAAGGTTAGTTCATCTACTTATTCTTATTTGCCTACTTATTCTCATTCGACCGAACTACGCGGGTTTGATTCTCACCGGATGTGAGATACGTAGGCAACCCTCATCGGGTCCAACCCCCACCTTCTCAAAAAGAAGGAATGTTTTATGTTTTTCGTTAATTCGTTTGCTTGTTATAAATGAAAAATAATAGAATAATAGTCTGTTGTGAAAATAATAAAAAAAAATATATAAAAAATGGAAAAGGGTCTTCTCAATAATAGTTTATTTGCCCGAACTACGCGGGTTTGATTCTCACCGGATGTGAGATACGTAGGCAACCCTCATCGGGTCCAACCCCTCCTTCTAAAAAAAGAAGGGATGTTTTATGTTTTTCGTTAATTCGTTTGTTTGTTATAAATGAAAAATAACAGAATAATAGTCTATTTGTTTGTTGTGAAAATAATAAAAAAAATATATAGAAAATGGAAAAGGGTCTTCTCAATAATAGTTTATTTGCCCGAACTACGCGGGTTTGATTCTCACCGGATGTGAGATACGTAGGCAACCCTCATCGGGTCCAACCCCATCTTTTGCTAAAAAGCCAAAAACAATTAATTAATAATAATCATAAAAAAAATATATATGTCAAATTTTAATTTTTGTCATAAAGAAGTCGGGTGACGCTGTTTTATCAAGACATAGCCGAATGTTTCCGAAAGGGACGCCGGAAGGCTGACTTTGCATAAACAGCCACCTTTGGGTCATATTTAAGATTTGGTCCAGTTGACCCACACAGCCTTAAAAATCTTCGTCCCCGAGACGTTGAAAGGCCGTGTTCGCAATATTGACTTTTCTAATTTTGAAAAACGATAAAAAGAGTTATAAATAAGTCAGGTGATGCTGTTTTGTCATAAATAGCCGAATGTTCCCGAAAGGGACGCCGGAAGGCTGACTTGGCATAAACAGCCACATTTGGGTCATTTTGAGATATGGACCCACACAGCCTTCAAAATTTTCGTCCCCGAGGCGCTGAAGGGCCGTGTTTGCAACACCAGGTTTTCATTATAATTTGAAAAAAAAAACAAAGAGTCGACGGTCAGGTGAATGCCGTTTGGATGTTTAGTCAAAAAGAATATGAAAAAATAAAATAAGCCGAGCCAGTTTCGGCCGCGTCTTAAACCGTTCTTGCCGAAGTAGCCTTAGAGTATCTGTCAGTTGTCGAAAGGTTATTTTCGTAAAAGAACGGACAAGTTTGTAAAAGTGTCATAAAATAATCCTCCCCGGCCTCAAAATTCATGTGAAATTTGGAAGGGGCCACATTGGCAAAAATAACCATTTGGTTGCATTTGTCGAACAGAGAAAGGGAGTTAGCCTTTTGTTTTTGAGTTTATAAATCTTTTGATTAAAATAGGCGGGTTGTTTGATTTTCAAGTTGGTAGGTCATCTTTAAACCTTTGAAACCCAGTTTGTTTTAATATGAAAAGTGAAAAGAAAAATTGTTTGTTATGGTTTATCTCTTATTGGCACGAACTACGCAAGGTCTGATTCATGCGGGGTCATGATACGTAGGCAATCTCCATAAGATTCGACCACAACAAAAGAAAAAAGAATGAAAAAAAAAGAGAATGAAAAAAAGAGAATGAAAAAAAAAACGAAATGAAAAAAATGAAAAAATGAAAAATGGAAATGAAAAAAAGAAAGAAAAAAAAATTGAAAAAATCGAAAAAAAAGAAAAAATCGAAAAAAGAGAAAAAGAAAAAAGATGTTGTCAATAATAAGGACCGACTGAGTCCATTCTAACCTGTTTGTTTTGCAAATAAAATTAAGGTGGTTGGTTTGTGGTAAGCCGAACAATGACACCCGGAATCCTTTACTTGCACCTCATGATGCACACTCTGCGGGGATCAGGCCTGATGACAGAAGCACTCGAATCCTGTTGGAAACTTGTTGACGGAGATATGGAAGCTGGTAATGGTCTTGGCAGTATTGATGCAAAGCTCAGTGGTTAAAAGGCCAATTTTGATAAAATGGGAGGACGCTCCGTTCCTTGGTTAACAAGAAAGAAGCAGTTGGTGGCTTATTTTGTTGTCATTCCTGTTTGTTCGGATTATTAGGATTGTAATTCGGATTTTGTTTTGTGTCAATATCTTTCCGCTTATCTTTCCGTTTTGTCATAGCGGTTTGTTTTAGTTTTGTCCAGGTTGTTTAGGATTTTTATTTCATTTGTTTGTTATTCAAACCATTTCACCGGTAGTCTAATACAAAATCCGGTCTTTTATTATTTCCAGTCATCTTTTTGTTTAGTCCTTTTATCATTTTTTTGTTCAATGCCGATTCTAGGGACATGACATGCACACCCAGTTTGGGCCTAGTCTTAAAGTTAATCATAAAACCCTGGAAAGGCGATCAGACCATTTAAAGGAAATAAAGACGGTTTGAGATTATTCAGAGCCCGAGTCATGTGGAACTGGGGCAAGTTAAACACAAAGAAAACCGTTAAAGAAAGATTCGCCTAAATTGGCATGAGGGTCGTTCATAATAATGAGAATGAGAGTGTCGCCCAACGGTGCTTTAGAAGTGACAAATGAACAAACAGATGTTGAATATAATTGTCAAGTCCAGCACCATCAGAAGAGACTACAAATTTAAATCGTGTTGTTTGCATTTGGCATATTTTGAAGACTGGAATGACGAAGGCATTTTGTTCTGCTACCCAAACACTTTTATCCTTCGTTACCCCTTTGAGCCTTATTTATTTTTCTTTCATACCCCTCGTTCGGAATCAGTAGCAACGAAGAAAAAAAGAGAAAGAAAGAAAACAACAAAACGAAAAGAGAGAAAAAAAAAGAGAAAAAGAAAAGAAAAGAAATTGATAACAAAGAGAGAAAAAAAATCAAATGAAAAGAGGAATTGGGAACTACGTTTGACCTGATTCCTCAAAGAGGATACGTAGGCGCTTCACGGCTCGGTCATAGTTTTGAAAGATGAAAAAAAAAACAATTAAAATATCCCCAAGCAAGAAACTGGGGCAGAGGTTGCGGTCGTTGTAAATAAATCTAATTCCGAAGGTTGTAACTAATAACCCAAAAAAAAATTAATGTATTTTTGAGCCTTTTATACCCTTTCTTTCTAGCCTATCCAAAACCCACATTACGGTCCAAAGAAAGACCTGCCGATCAGTCTTCAAAAGATGCCAAGTCAGACAAATGAAGAGTCTTACCGGCGAACGTAACATTCTGTTCCACAGCAGAAAGGACTCTAATCTCCAGCAGAAAGAGTCATACCAGAAACACTCTAAAATCCCCAGCTGGAGAGCGATACAAATGAGAGAGTCTTATCGGTGAAAACCTTCACAGGCACCATAAGGCGATGAAAGCTGAGAGAAAAGCCAAAAATGAGAGAGACTTGATAGTGAAAACCCTCCGGGCACTACAAGTCGAATAAGATTGAGAATCAGAGGGGGCCATTAGAGAGAGACTTAAAAGATGATTGACGGCAGAGGATAGGCCACATACGCATGTCATGGCCATTAGAGTCGGTATCTGCGTTTGATAGGTTTTTATTTATAGTTTCTTTTGTAAAAAAGTCATCGTTTCCTTTGCCTTTTATTTTGTTTCTGTTATCTTTCTCCTTTCATAAAAAAAAATTTCCCCAATAGAGTCTGTCCGGTCAGAACAAGTATGAAATGACTTCAAAATAGGCCATCAGCTTTCCAAAATGAGATCTGACTAGTACATCCAAGTGGTATAGTCAGCAAGGAACAAGCGCGAGGCCAGTGTCAAAATATATATCCCCAGCAAAAGGCCCATGAACAAAGCAAGGAGAGCAATGAGCATGATTTGGCGAAATCAATGCTAGACTAAAAGGTCGGGGAAATGCCAGTTTCCAAGCTGTGCCACAAAAGAAGAGGGATATCCCCCAGCAGGAAGGGATTATCTCCAGCACATAATATCATCCCCAACAAGTTGTGGAACACAAAGCAAGGAGGGAGAAAGGGAAAACCATCCCAGCAGGAGTATCACAACCAACCACCATGTTTTAAACTAACAATTTTGTTTGATTTGAAACAGGTAAAGGAAATGGCATTGATGCAGAAACGCATGCCACGAGGGATATTATCAAACTGGGGCAGAAAATTTTCCTTTCATTTAGAAAATTTTCTGGAAGTCAGGTACCCCCAGCTGATAACATTTTACCCCCCCAACAGGTAAGTAGATCAAGGGAGGTATTCTTTGGAGGGAGAAGCTATGCAAAAACAAAACAAAAATAAAAAAGGAACAAAAAAAAAAGAATAATAATAAAAATGGGGAAGGTAGAAAATGAAAATTCATCCCAATCCCCAGCAAGTATTCGAGGTAAGACATCTTCAAGTCTTAAGGATATTTTGGGTTCATCCGCCCTCAAATAGGATATGTCGGGTTCATCCGCCCTCAAATAGGATCTGACGGGTTCATCCGCCCTCAAATAGGATCTGTTGGGTTCATCCGCCCTCGAATAGGATATGTCGGGTTAATCCGCCCTCAAATAGGATCTGTTGGGTTCATCCGCCCTCAAATAGGATCTGTCGGGTTCATCCGCCCTCAAATAGGATCTGTCGGGTTCATCCGCCCTCAAATAGGATATGTTGGGTTCATCCGCCCTCAAATAGGATATGTTGGGTTCATCCGCCCTCAAATAGGATATGTTGGGTTCATCCGCCCTCAAATAGGATATGTTGGGTTCATCCGCCCTCAAATAGGATATGTCGGGTTCATCCGCCCTCAAATAGGATCTGTTGGGTTCATCCGCCCTCAAATAGGATATGTCGGGTTAATCCGCCCTCAAATAGGATATGTTGGGTTCATCCGCCCTCAAATAGGATATGTCGGGTTCATCCGCCCTCAAATAGGATCTGTCGGGTTTATCCGCCCTCAAATAGGATCTGTCGGGTTCATCCGCCCTCGAATAGGATATTTTGGGTTCATCCGCCCTCGAATAGGATTTTATTTTCAAAGGTATTGTTAAAGACAGGCGCCCACCTGAATAACGAGAGGAATACATTTTTGTCTTTTCATTTCTTTTCTAGGTCACCCACAAGTATAATGCGGGAATACATTTTTGTCTTTTCATTTATGTTCTAGGTCACCCACCAGTATAACGCGGGAATACATTTTTGTCTTTTCATTTCTGTTCTAGGTCACCCACCAGTATAATGCGGGCATATCATTTTTCATGTCTTTACCAGGCGCCCACCTGTATAACGAGAGGAATACTTTTATGTCTTAGTTTAAACAGGCGCCCACCTGAATAACGAGAGGAATACTTTTGTCTGTGCATTTCATATTCTAGGCACCCACCTGTATAACAAGGGAATACATTTTGTGTCTTTGCCATTAGGCGCCCACCTGTATAATAAGGGAATACATTCCACGTCTTTACCCATAGGAGATGCATTTCCTCCTAGGTTTGTTTAGTTTTACCCATAGGAGATGCATTTCCTCCTAGGTTTGTTTAGTTTTACCCATAGGAGATGCATTTCCTCCTAGGTTTGTTTCAGTTTCACCCATAGGAGACGCATTTCCTCCTAGGTTTGTTTCAGTTTCACCCACAGGAGACGCATTTCCTCCTAGGTTTGTTTCAGTTTCACCCATAGGAGATGCATTTCCTCCTAAGTTCAGTTCTACCAATAGGACACACTTCCTAAGTTTATTGCACCCAATAGGAGACGCACTTCCTAAGCAATGCTTTTACCAGTAGGAGACGCACTTCCTAAGAATAGTTCACCAATAGGAGACGCACTTCCTAAAGTTTAGTTTCACCCAGTAGGATACGCACTTCCTAAAAAAAAAAAAAAAACAGTTATCCCCAATAGGAGATGCACTTCCTAAGTTTATTGTACCCACAGGAGACGCGCTTCCTCAAAGTTAAGTTTTACTCATAGGAGATGCATTTCCTCCTAAGTTGTTTGAAAAAAAAATGACCTAGTCTGATGAACCTTCTCCTAGGATCAAAATCTCAGTCTGACGAATTTTTCTCCTAAGATAGAGACCTAGTCTGACGAACCTTCTCCTAGGATCCAAATCTTAGTCTGATGAATTTTTCTCCTAAGATAGAGACCTAGTCTGACGAACCTTCTCCTAGGATCAAAATCTTAGTCTGATGAATCTTTCTCCTAAGATAACCAAAAAACAAAAACAAAAAATGACCTAGTCTGATGAACCTTCTCCTAGGATCAAAATCTTAGTCCGATGAATTTTTCTCCTAAGATAGAGACCTAGTCTGACGAACCTTCTCCTAGGATCAGATCTCAGTCTGATGAATCTTTCTCCTGAGATACCAAAAACAAAAAATGACCTAGTCTGACGAACCTTCTCCTAGGATCAAAATCTTAGTCCGACGAATTTTTCTCCTAAGATAGAGACCTAGTCTGACGAACCTTCTCCTAGGATCAAAATCTTAGTCTGATGAATCTTTCTCCTAAGATAACCAAAAAAAAAAATGACCTAGTCTGATGAACCTTCTCCTAGGATCAAAATCTTAGTCCGATGAATTTTTCTCCTAAGATAGAGACCTAGTCTGACGAACCTTCTCCTAGGATCAGATCTCAGTCTGATGAATCTTTCTCCTGAGATACCAAAAACAAAAAATGACCTAGTCTGACGAACCTTCTCCTAGGATCAAAATCTTAGTCCGACGAATTTTTCTCCTAAGATAGAGACCTAGTCTGACGAACCTTCTCCTAGGATCAAAATCTTAGTCTGATGAATCTTTCTCCTAAGATAACCAAAAAATCAAAATCTTAGTCCGATGAATCTTTCTCCTAAGATGCTAAAAAAAAACATTTTTGAAAAAAAAAGAGAAGAAAAAAAAAAGAAAGAAAAAAGAGTCATTTTCCTAAATCCAGGCGCCCACCTGTATAACGAGAGACATACATTTCAGTCTTTTATTTTAAGTGTTGAAATTGGGAGCCCGCCCAGATAACAAAGGCATAAATTCAGTCTTTTTATTTTTAAGTGTCGAAGTTGGGAGCCCGCCCAGATAATAGAGGCATACTTTCAGTCTTTACTTTTCAGGTGTAGAAATTGGGAGCCCGCCCAGATAACAGAGGAATACGTTTCAGTCATTGAAGTTAGGCGCCCACCTGTATAACAAGGGAATACATCCTAATCTAGTGTTTAGTTCACTCTCAGCACTGCATCAGTAGTATCAGTGGGCTACGATTTTGCTAACGACTCACAAACCTTCCCAGTACAAACTGGGTTAGGAAATTTTGTTTGTTTTGTTTGTTTTGATTGTCAGGGGCCTGCCTGTAGAGCAGATGATTGTTATATGTCAAAGATTGAAGAAGTTAGGGGTCCGCCTGTAGAACAGCGGGATCGTTCAAAGTCAAGCCATAACCCATTGGAAGGCATAAGGCTACAACAAAAATCCCCAGCACTCAATCCAAGATAGAAGCAACAAGAAGCTCGCCCCAAGAATGCGAGCCAACAGTCTGAGAGGGTCAACAAAAGCTAGTCACAAAAACAAAAAGAAAAAAAAGAGAAGAAAAAGGAAAAAGAGAAAAATGAATGAATCCGAAGCACGGATGAGGAGAACAAATGTGATCTGCTCAAGAACTAGAGCCTACAACTAGCAAGTATCAAGGTTCAAATCCAAAGTCTGTATGAAGCACCATTCAAGACTCAAGACCAAGTTTCAGAAGACTTAAGAGATAGGAATCCTTGTAACTAGTAGCTGATAGGTTTAGTTAGTCTTTTTCAGTTTTCATTTTTGTTGTAATGATAGGACCGCGGACCGGAACCTCAACGGAACGGAACCTCGATCGGCTCTTCACCTCGGTACACTCTACCATCTCTCTCATTTCCGAACTACACGTGGCCTGATTCCTGTATAACCAAGGATATGTAGGCAGCTCAGATACCAGGGCTCGGTCACATTCCCTCCCTTTCCTGAAGTGTAGTCCGTCCAAGTAATGGTCGGGTCAAAAACACGGCTAGTCGTTCTTTGTCGGAAAACTCTTCGTGTTTCCAGTCAAAGAGGGGCAGCTGTAAGCACGTGATTTTTGACCCTCCCCGAGAATTTTCACATTTTTAGCGTGAATATGTGAAATTGGGTCTAGTATAGCTATTTTAACTATTTTTACTTTATTTCGTTGCAAAAAGAAAAATTTCAAAAAATATATATATAAATCTTAGTTTATGTATCTCTCGTAAACTTGAAAAATACAAAAATTGCACTTTAATTTTTACTTTATATAATTTCGAAAATTACAAAAAAAAAAATAGTTTTATTAATATTCTATAGTCATTTTTAACTTTGAAAAAATACAAAAATATTATCTCATATTTTATCTTAATATTTAAAAACGAAAATTACAAAAAAAAATAGTTTTATTAATATTTTGTAGCTATTTTAAAATCTTGAAAAATATTTAAAAATATATAGTTTTGTTTAAATACTAGTCTTATTTTTGGTAGATATTTTGCTTACATAGGACTAGTTAAGCAACGTGTTCCTATTTCTAGGGCCCGGGCAAAAGAATAATATTCGGGTTTAACTTACCCGATTTTAGGCCTAATTTTCGGACCTAGCCCATAATAAACCGTGTCCAGGACACATGGGGAACCCCACCACGCGTGGGGGACATATGCCTCGAACCCCACCAGACGTGGGGCTCATTTTTCATGGCATTGCATTACAAAAACACGGACAGAAAGCCAAGGACAAAAAGATTTTTTGAATTTTGAAGGGGAACGACTACTGTTGAATCTTCTTCTTCAACAAGAAGAAGAAGCAAAAACCCTACTTCCCCCGTCGCCTTCCCGAGCTCCCTCTCCGCCATACCCACCGGAAACCACCTCCTCCCTCGCGTCCGCAACCAGTCCATCACCTTCCCCGGTTTCTTCTTCCCTACCCCGGAAAAACCAGAAAAACGGACGACCAAAAAACCCTACCTCCCCGCGTCCAAACCCAACACCAAACGAACTCCATAACCAGCAGACACCCCCCCACGTCCAAAGTCACCATCAACGCCACCCAGCTCCATCACACCCGTCGCAATCCAAAACCAGTCGCGACGCCACTCCCTCACGTCCGAACGACCATCGCTTCCATCCTCCATTAAATCCGGCGAGTGCTACTGCTTCGCCTTCGTCGTCAAACCTTCAGCTCCCAAACACCACCTTCAACCAACCCACCTGCTCGTCGAACCCCCTCCTCCTCACGTCCAGCAAAAACACCAACTCCCTCACCTTCCCCATCGCCCCGACGCCCCACTGTTGCTGCCCAGCTCGCAGTCCCCAGTCCAGCATCCAAACGACCCCTTTTGCTTCATATTCGCGTATCAGTCTGGTGCGTCGAAAACAGAAATACAGCAGCAACCAACATTTCGTGCGTTGGCAGTCTTGGCCGAGGTTTCAGTCTCCATTGAGGTCGTCGTTGTTCGTCGAGGTCCGGAACATCGAGGTCGTTCCGAGTTTTCGTTGTTGTTCCTCGTTCAGTGAAGTCCAGCTTGAGTCCCGTCGGGGTCTTGTTTCGTTCTGAGTTTGTCGAGGTGCAAAGGTTAGTAAACCTCGATGTATTAGATAAATAAACTTACGTTGAATGTTCGAGATGCAATATAAAAATTTGGTTTGGAAATTTTCTGCCTATGTTTCATTGTCTGCATTTTGGTTCATTTTTATGTTATGTTATTCTTGTTTATTTGATGTCGTTTAATTAAGTTGGACTAGTCGTTCTATGACACAAGTTTGACATTAATCTGTTCGTCCTTTCCTTCGGTTAGGTCATTCGAAAAATAGTATTAGTGCATGCTGTTACTACTACCGAAACACTCATTCACTAAACTCCTTTTATTAAACTTTTAACAAGTGATGGGATTTTAGTTGTAAAGAGGCCGTAAGTCTTAGTATTGTTAAAGACATAAAAATGACATCCTTTTAAAAAAAAATAATTAAAAAAAATATAATAGTAATAATAAAGAATAAAATGAGACGAGCCTCGCCGAATAAAAGGGACAAATTGCGGGGCCCTCACAAAATATATGTATTAAATACTTAGATTCCGGGATGGGTCGTTTAGCAAATTTCACGGCCCTACCCCAAAATAATAATGCGCTAGTTGTTTTAGGCGCGCCTTTAATAATGTTATCTCCCTAAGCTCGGGTGCACATTTATGTGACCCAAATCCAAATCTCAACGGAGTCGAAATATGTCTCTAGTCACGGGCGCATTGATTGTGGCGTGGCCCGAGATGCATTTCCATGACGTTGCAAATTCTTTAAAAAATAAGAATGAGATGAGCCTCGCCGAATAAAAATACAAATTGCGGGCCCCTCAGTAAATACTTGTTTAAAATTACTTAGAATTCAGGAGGGTCGTTTAGCGAATTTCACGGCCTCCGCAAAAATAATAACGCGATAGTCTCTTTAGGCGCGCGTTTAATAATTTATTTTTCTTAAACTCGGGTGTGCATTTCATGCGACCCAAATCCAAATCTCAAAACATCAAATAAAATGCGTTCCAGATTGTGGGTGCATTTCATGTGACGCAGTCCAAAGACGTGTTTTAAGCGATGTTCACATTCTTGTAAAAAACAATAATAATAAAGCGGTTAAAAGTTAAAATTTGCACATAAGTTCATACTTGTATAAAATCAGATAATCAAGCCGAATATAACAATTAAGCGACCGTGCTAGAACCACGGAACTCGGGAATGCCTAACACCTTCTCCCAGGTTAATAGAATTCCTTATCCGGATTTCTGGTACGCAGACTATAATATAGAGTCATTATTTTCCTCAATTCGGGATTAAAATTGGTGACTTGGGAAACCCTAAATCTCCCAAGTGGCGACTCTGAAATAAATAAATAAATCCCGTTTCGATTGTCCTTTAATTGGAAAAACTCCCTTGTACCCTCGCGGGGGCGGAAAAAGGAGGTGTGACACCTACTCCCGGTCACAGATGATTGGGCTGTCCAAGACTTCACTCAAGGTTTGAATGATCAAAGTTCGATAGAATCACGACAACTAAATCAAAATTTGATTGAATATCTAGCTGTTGAAAGATAATTCTAGTACAAAATTGCCCAAAATGAAATGTACAGCCGTCTCACGTGCTCAGATAATACATAACATAACCTAAAAATGTCAAAAGATCTATTTATACTAAGCTAAAATTTTCGAACAAAAATACCCTTGCGGAGGTTGTGCGGCCGCATAATTCTGAGCGCGGCTGCATTCTTGCTTTTGCGGCCGCGTAATTCTGACCACGGTTCACGTTTTTCACATATGGATCTGGGTTGAGCTGAATTTCGCAGACCGCATAATTTCAACCGCGACCGCATAATAGACTTCTGCAACAGCGTAATTTTGACGCGGATTGCACTTGTCATTTACCCTGAATATACAACTCTCTGAATCTCCTTTTCGTGGACCGCGTATTTCTGATCACGGCCGCATTGTGGCTTTGCCGCACAATATTTGTGTGATCCACATTTAAGATCTCTTGGCCTAGTATTGGTTTCTTTTCAAGTTTTGACTCTTTTACGAGTTGATTATGACTCCTTTTGCTTATTTTGAACAATTCCTGCAAGCAAGCATATTACATTAGTTTCTAGAAATACCGTCATGCATTTTTGGCTCAAAACACAAGTAAAAGAGAACAAATAATCGGTTAAAATCCCTACTTATCAACTCCCCCATACTTAAACTTTTGCTTGTCCTCAAGTAACTAAGGTAATTCCCACCTCCACTAAAACAAAAAGGATATTTCAGCTGGCCTAAAGTGAATCAATCATGCATCAATTGGGACTAATAATTACCCTCAACCCAAATAAATTATCAACAACACAATGTTTTGACCTTTTGAGTAACATAATTCTAATGCGACACTAGAGCATCAAGAGTTGACTTAATTCATCAAAGAAGCTCGCTCTATTACGTAGGTCATTGTGGAATCCAAACTCCTTCTCCTCTACTCTCCATAAGCAACTCTCACTTTAGAATTGTAACACTCAAAAACAAAGATTGTGAAGAAGTACGATCATCTCTCTCAAAAGACTGACACAAGTCCAGCTCTAAGTACCATAAGCTTTCCCCTTATGTAAATCACTACTAATGTAAGCTCACTCAACTCGAGATCATATAGGGCTTTTGTGAGAATGTAATGAAGGCTTTTGGATCAAGATAGGACTTATCGGCATACAATGGTTTCATCTTTCTGTAAGCACTTCATTTTTTCATTTCGTCTCATACTTTATTTACTCTTTGAGTCATTTTCGTCTTCATTAGGGGAACTAGAGAGACACATTGTCACTCTTTCTTGCTCATAACAATCATTTTTCTCCTTTTCTAATCATTCCATGCCTTTCATCATTGCTTTCTTTGAATTCCTTCAATTTTCACTTCAAAGGGGTTGACTAGAAATATCATATTGGTAGGATATGAAAGCTTTCAAGTTTCAAATTGGATCAAGGAGAGCCTACAATCATTTCTCAAGTCGAGCTGCACTTAGAATTTCGCCTAGACAAACATTCAGGGCAAGTTCTAGATTTATTGGCAGGAAACATGGACTTGCAATTCAATACCTCACCTCTCAAGATGCTGGATTGTTAAATAGATAGAGTCGAGAGCCTACAACAAGCCTAGCTGAGATTGAACATCACAAATGGCTCAAAGAAACCACTCAATGATTGTTTTAGTCAACACAAGAGTCTAAAAGCCACAACTAGAATTATTCTTTGCCAATCAACTTGTTTCTAACCATAAGGTAGAAGGTAAATGTGTTAGTACCAAGTGAAGCTTACTTGAGACACTTTTATTCATTACTACTATTTACACCAAAACAAAAATAAAACGGACTCAATCCCTTAAAAAGGTTGTCACACCATCCATCGTTGGGAAGAGCCACCCGGTTCACACAACATCCACCTTTGGAAAGAACCGTGACATTAAGAAAACTATTATTGTTCACATAAAACATAAAAAGAAGCTAACAACTTAAAAAGAAGCTACCAAAGGACATAAGAAGCTATGCTAATAAGGGAAAATGACGAAAGAAGTTACGAAGTAAACTACAGAAATTAAACTGAATATATACAAACTTGAGGTAAAGCGAATATATACATAAATGAAAATGAATATATACATCAAATGGTAAAAATATATACATATCAAAAGTGAAAATAACGAATATATACATACCAAAAGTGAAAATAAAGATAAAGGAAAATTGTGTAATTTACATACCAAATGTCATAAATTAAAATGGATCACCACCCAAATGAAAGATAGCATTGTCCTCAATTCTAATAACAAATAAGAACAGGGAAAAAGGGGTAGAGAGTAAAGAAAACTCCCTATATGGTCTCTGTCTGCATCGAGTCCTCAGCATCCTCTAACTGTACCTCCTCATCCTCTGACTAGGGGATCACGGGGTTGTTGAGCATCTGAATCAGCTCCTTAGCAGTGTGTGATGCTGCAGCTGGCTCCTCAGACTGGCCGGCTGCTGCCCTTGGTGCCTCAGACTCTGTTGCATGTGCTGTTGGGACTGTCTCTTCCATAAGAAGGTCCATAGGCAAATCTCCCGCATGTTCAATCTTCTCAACCTCCTTAGCCAACTTCCCGACCGACTCCTTTTGAGTTTTTTTCAGCTTCTTCACTTGCTTCCCCAAATCCTTGATTACATTCCCATGTGCATCAAGAGTCTCGCTGGTCTTCTTCTGGTCATCCAGAATCTTATTTTGGTTGTCCAGAATCTTCTTCAATGAGTCCTCCACTGATGGAGGTACCTGAAGCTCTACCAGGACTGAAGATTGTGCTGCCACTGCACTGGATATGGCAGACATCTTTGTGGTAACTACCTGCATCTAGTTGTTGAGACTGGACATTGTCTGGGAAACCCTCAGTACAGTCTGAAGGTAGGTAGAAGATGAAGGCACTGACAGTGGCACTGAAGATGGAGGAGGCATGGCTGCTGCTCCGGTAGAAGTATCGGTTGTTGTGGAGGGCTCGACAACTGATCCAGTGGCCACTACCCCTGGCTCTTCAGACTGGCCAGTGGAGGTAGTGGCTTTACCCTTGAATTTAGGGTTGTCCGCTCCCTAGAGGTGATACCATGAGAAAGGCTTTTTAGCCTTCACCTCCACATCAAAATCTCGGCTCCATCCCTTGATCTTTAAAATACTCAGTCAGGAAGTTGGGGTAGGGATAAGATCTTTCTTCTTTCTGGACTGTGTTAGAGATATTGTAGGACATCAAGTTCCCTACATTAATAGGATATCCTGCCATGATAGAGGCTACCAACACTTCTCGAGAAAGTGGAAGGACATGGTCATGCTGGAAAGGGTCAAGACGGTTGCACACGAAGGTTTGACACCCTTTTGCTTCAAAGTTAAGGTGTTTCTGACGATTGTCACTCCTGCTGTGAGCCATACGTATCGACCCAGGAATATCAAGTAACTCAGCTAGCCATGGGCGAACTGCCTCACCCAAGGCTAGCTTCTCCAGGTATCGCACTGCCTCAACCTCCTCAAGCCTACATATATGTTTAGTGCTTGGCCATCAAACCAGATTTTCAAGTTCCGAACCTTCATCACCTTTGTACCCTTTTTTATGTGGGCAACATTGGTATAAAATGACTTTACGAGGTATTCATTGGCATTATACGGACAACCGGAGAACCATTTCTATCCTTTTCTCCCCAAGAATTTCTTTAGAACATTTGGATTGTGCTGGCTCAGGACTTTGGTTATGAATTGTTGCTCAAGCGTGAGCGACCTTTGGTTCTACCATTCCCAAATTATTTCATAAGCTTTCTCACTGACAAACCTATCAGCCCACACCTCTAGGTTCCTTAATCGAGCCAGTCTCCCTAAATTGTATCACCCACTTTCCTATTATCCGAGACTTCATCATCGTCATCTAAATTGATTGGAACTGAGGGAGCATATGCGGAAGAGGGTTCAGAATCTTTACTACCCTCTTCCGAACCCCCAGATGAACCCTCAGAAGAGGAGGACTCATCAACCAAATGCAATCTCCCCTGGATTTGTTGGGACTGGATTTCCGGTTGTGCTTGCCCGGAGTTTCCTTTAGAATCCTCCCCGGATGGGACATACTCACTAGTCTCAGAAGTGTCCAGGGCTCTATTGGCGATTGTTTTCTTGCTGATTACCTTTTGAACTGACAGAGGTATGTTGGTTTGCCTTGAGCCCGACCTCGGGAAGGTTCTGCCCTCCCTTTGGAAGTATAACCTCGACCTTGGGAATGCACCATTGTATACAACACACAAGTAGTGAAAGTCATATAGAATTGGGGTTCAACATGTGTTAAAGCATTACATATGAAATGAAAGACAATGCTTCTCAAAACAGGGCAGCGCGAACTGCACAAAAGTGAGTGCGGCCGCGAACTAACTATCATGGTCCGCATAAAAGTGAATGCAGTCGCGAAGAGACCAGGATCATACTAATGGTTCTCTGAAGTTGATCAACCGCGGACCGCACAAAAATAAGTGCGGCCGCAAAACACCCATCACGCACCACATAATTTTGGGTGCGGCCGCGAAAACAACTGACTGATTTTCTGAAGTTCAAATGCACGGTCTGCATAAAAATAAGTGCGGCCGTGAAAGATCAATTGCGGACCACACAAAAGTGACCGCGACCGCAAAATCTAAGCAAATGCCAATACTTTGGAACTAGGTAATCACGGGCTGCATACCCTATCGCGGACCGCACAAAAATGTGCACGACCGCGAAATTCAAATTAGTTCGGCACTGATGAACATTGGTTACTAGGGTTTTCACTAATTTTACAAAATATATGGTAATTAAGCATGAAAAGCTACTAACCCCAGCCCCCATTATGCATTTTAACACTACCCATATGTTTCTAAGCAAGATTTAAGCATCATTTTGACATTAAGGCATGAATCTAACCCTAACTAAAAAGGAAAATTAAAAACAAAGAGAAACAAAAAGAGAAAGAATGAAATTAAATCATTGACGTGAACATACCAATTGTGAAAAGTAGTAGGAAATAAACACTTGATGAAAATTGGATGAGATTGAAAGCAAGAACGGGCGCATAGTGCTTTAGGTGTGTGTGAGAAGTTAGGGTTTGTAAAGTGTGAATAGTTCCAAAAGGTATATTTATACTCTAAACCAGTGACCCCACCGACTTACCTGAGTGGGGCCACAAAATTTTGTCGCGGTCTGCACTCTTTACGCTTTTGTAGCTCACCATGAGACTCCTGGGCGCGATCCACATAAAAATGGTTGCGACCGCGCAATTTGTGCGGTCCGTGAAAATTTGAGTGTGGCTGCGAACTCTTAAGGACTTTTGACAGGCCAGCTTTAGAGAGTTGGCAATTTCCATCATCCATCTGCGCGACCGTGCACAAATTTATGCGGCTGCGAAGTGCTTGTGCGGTCCACATAATTTTGAGCGCAGTCCGCGATATTTCACCACTTAGACAAATTTTTCCTTGTCAATTTGCTGCACTGCACAACCAATTCCTACACACACTTCACAACCAGTTAGTCCAAAATAATGCTTAATATAAGAAAAAAATCAAAAGAAAGAAAAGCATATGGGTTGCCTCCAAAGAAGCGCTTGATTTAACGCCGCGACACGACACATGTTACCATCATTCACTTGAAATGGATCAATGCCACAATGTGACCATCATTAACCTTACCAAGGTAGTGCTTTACCCGGTGCCCATTGACCCTAAAGATCTCACCATTCTTGTTTTTCAAATCTAGAGCACCAAAAAAAGTCACATGCATCACTTCAAAGGGACCGCTCCACTTTGACTTTCCCAGAAACATCCGTAACCGAGAGTTGAATAAGATAACAAGGTCACCTTCTTTGAATTCTTTGTTCCAGATACACTTATCATGTAGGTACTTCATCTTGTCCTTATACAAGGACGAACTGGAGTAAGCATGGAACTGAAACTCATCAAGTTCATTCAATTGCTCCACCTGAAGATTGGCAGCTACATCCCACTCAAGGTTTAATTTCTTCAACGCCCACATGGCCTTGTGCTCTAATTCTACCGGGATGTGACATGCTTTTCCAAACACCAACCGATATAGAGACATATCAATTGGAGTCTTGTAAGTTGTTTTATAGGCCCATAAAGCATAGTCAAATTTCCTTGACCAATCAGTCTGGTTTGTATTGACACTCTTGGATAGAATACTCTTGATCTCCCTGTTGGAGACTTCAACCTGTCCACTTGCCTGGGGGTGACATGGGGTTTACACATTGTGAGTGACACCATATTTGGAGGGTAAAGTGTCAAAAGCTTTGTTGAAAAAATGAGAACCCACATCACTAATGATGTCCCTTGGGGTACCAAACCTTGTGAATATGTTTTTCTTTAAGAAAGCCACCACACTCCATGCTTCATTGTTGGGCAAAACCACCGCTTCAACCCATTTGGAAACTTAATCCACAGCAAAAAGAATATAGGTGTTCCCACATGAACTCATAAATGGACCCATAAAGTCGATGCCCCATACATCAAAAATGTTAGTGAGAGGCATATCATTCTTCTTGGAAATCCCACCGGTCCTTTAGCAATCATCACACCGCTTAACAAGCTCGATAGCCTATTTGTACAAGGTAGGCCAATAGAATCCACATATTAGGACCTTTGTAGTAGTTCTCACCCCACCATGGTGACCACCATAGGGCGAAGAATGGCAAGCTTCAAGAATACCCAATTGCTTTTCTTCTGGAACACATCTCTAGATAATACCATCAGTGAAAATTTTGAAAAGATAAGGCTCGTGCCAATAATAATCCAAGCTTTCCCGTTTGAGCTTCTTCCTTTGGTTTGAAGAGAACTCATTCGGGACAATTCCGCTCACAAGATAGTTAGCCACATCAGCAAACCAAGGCATCCCAGTCAATGATATGGAAAGGAATTGTTCATTCGAAAAAGAATCATTGATCTCAAGGCCATCATGTGGCTCCCCTTCTCTTCCAAACGGGACAAGTGGTACGCCACTTGATTCTCACTCCCTTTTCGGTCTATGATTTCAATATCAAATTCTTGTAGAAGAAGTACCCACCACATCAATCTAGCCGTTTAGTCCTTTTTACTCATCAAATAATGAAGCGTCGCGTGATCAGTGTGAACAATCACTTTGGTACCCATGAGGTACGAGCGTAACTTTTCCATAGCAAAGACAATGGCTAAGAGTTCTTTCTTGGTCACCATATAGTTGACTTGGGCTTCGTTCATGGTATTACTAGCATAGTATACCGGATGGAATATCTTATTGATTCTTTAACCCAATACCGCTCCTATCGCCACGTCACTGGCATCATACATGAGCTCAAATGGTAAGCTCCAATTTGGTGCGATAACGATGGGAATGTTAGTCAACTTATACTTTAGTAGCTCAAATGCCTTCGTACAATTATCATTGAACACAAATTTAGCATCTTTCTCCAAGAACTTGCACAAGGGGTTCGCCACCTTTGAGAAATCCTTGATAAACCGACGGTAAAACCCCGCATGACCTAGAAAGCTCCTCACTCCTTTGACGGAAGTAGGAGAAGGGAGTTTTGATATCACTTCAATTTTTGCTTTATCCACTTCAATAACATTCTTGGAGATCTTGTCGCCGAGGACAATGCCCTCCTTGACCATAAAGTGATACTTCTCCCAATTAAGCACCAAGGTTGTCTCTTCACAACATGACAATACCTTATCAAGATTATCCAAACATTCTTCAAAAGAATCCCCCACAACAGAGAAATCATCCATGAAGACCTCGAGAAACTTCACCATATCTATGAATATTGCCATCATACACCGCTGAAAAGTAGCCGGTGCATTACATAAACCAAAAGGCATCCTTGAGAATGCAAATGTGCCATACGGACAAGTGAAGGTGGTTTTTTTTCGTCTTTAGGTGCAATAAGAATCTGATAGTATCCGGAATACCCATCTAAGAAACAATAATAAGCACATCCGGCTGACCTATCCAACATCTGATCAAGGAATGGAAGCAGAAAATGGTCTTTTCGAGTCACTTTATTGAGCTTCCTATAATCCATGCATACTCTCCGACCGGTGACAGTACTTGTGGGTATCAACTCATTGTTGTCATTGTAATCACAATCATGCCCCCTTCTTTGTGACACATTGTACCAGTGAAGTCAACGAACTATAGAAATGGGGTAAACAACCCCATCATCCAACCACTTGATGATATCTTTCTTGACTACCTCTTATATGGCCTCATTCAGCCTTCTTTGATGTTCCACAGAGGGTTTGGCATCCTCCTCCAATATGATTTTACGCATGCAAAAGGCGGGGCTTATACCCCGAATGTCTGCCAATGTCCAACCTATTGACTTCTTCCTCCTTTGGAGTACCGCAAGGGTGGAATTTACCTACACGTTAGTTAAGAATGAGGAAAGAATAACAGGTAAAGTGGAACAAGGGCCTAAGAAATCATACCTGAGATATGAAGGCAAGGGCTTCAACTCCAATGTGGTAGGCTCCTCTATTGAGGGCTTTGTTGGTGGAGACTTCCGGTTCTCAAGGTCCAAGGAAAGTTTTCGGGACTCATATGTATATGAACCCATTCCTTGCAAAGCATTGACATATTCTACCAAGCCTTCCTTCTCATCCACATCATGATTCAATAACAAAGCTTCTAATGGGTCTTCCATATTAATCACAACACTTGTGTCATCAACAATCACTTTGGTCACAAGATCCACAAATGAATATACTTCGTTGCTATTACGATGTCTCATTGACTTGAAAACATGGAACACAACTTTTTCATTGGCAACCTGGAAGGTGAGATCCCCTGCTTCCACATCAACTAAGGCATTCCCTGTAGCTAGAAAAGGTCTCCCCAATATTATTGGTACCTCATAATCAACTTCACAATCAAGTATCACAAAATCTGCGAGAAGTATGAACTTGTCGACCCGAACTAGCACATCATCAATTATCCCCAATGGCCACTTCATTGTCCTATCCGCCATTTATAGCCTCATGGATGTGGGTCTTGGTTGCCCAATCCCCAATGTCTTGAACACAGAATAGGGCATTAAGTTAATGCTCTCCCCCAAGTCACACAAAGCCTTGGTGAAATCGGCACTACCAATAGTGCATGGGATTGTAAAGGCACCAGGGTCTTCTAACTTTGAGCCATGAAGTGCAGAATGACACTCACTTGATGTGTCATTTTGATCGTTTCACAGTTCATTGATCTTTTCTTTGTTACCAAGTCCTTCATGAACTTGTCATATCCTGGCATTTACTCTAGAGCTTCAACCAAAGGCACATTTATGGACAAACTTTTCATCATATCAATGAATTTCTTGAATTGGTTCTCATTGTTTTGCTTTGCGAGCCTTTGAGGATATGAAGGAGGAGGCTTGGCAAAGGAGCCTTTGCTTTGGGCACTACCATTTTCGGTATGCCTATCACATGTTCCCTAAACGATTTCACATCATTTTGTGTCTCCTCCACGTTGTCACCAATGTCTATCCTCACTTCATCATTCATATTCTCATCATTTACTTTCACATCAGTGCTTTTCTTATCATCATCTTTCACCAACACATCATCACTCACAATCTTTCTTGGATTAGAGGTACTAGCAACTCTACCTCTACCACTTCTTGTAGTCACCACCATAGCATGGCCCGTATTGTTCCCACCCTTTGGGTTTACTATCATATCACCTGGTAGTGCCCCCATAGGGTGAGTATTCAAAGCTTGCGAAATTTGGCCAAGTTGGACTTCCAAGTTGTAGATAGAAGTTTTGTGGAAGGCTAATTGGGCATCAGAATTGGCTTTTTTCTTCATCATTTACTCTAACATGGTTTCAATCCGTCCCATCTCATTGTTGGAAGAACTAGGACCTTGTTATGGATATGGAGGTGGGTTGTTCGATTGTTCATACATCGGGGGACTTTGAAATACCGACCCCTAATTCCCTTGATTATTGTTGTTCCAACCCCCTTTATTGTTATTGCCTCCCTAATTACTATTATTGTTGCCACCCAAATTGCCTTGATTTCCTTGATTACCCCAATTTTGATTATTGGTGTTCCATCAATTACTTTGGTGGTTGTTGTTACCACTATTCCAATTTTCTTGTTGACCTTGATTGCCCCAATTTCCTTGGTTTCCCTGTGATCTCCACTGTTGTTGATTCAGAGCATTGCCCCGTTGACCTTGATAATTGTTGACATATTGAACCTCTTCACTTTGATCATCATATGAATCATCTTGATTGTACCCACTACCACTTTGCTCAAATTGATCCAGATTGTGTTGAACTTGTTGACCTCGTTGCCTTCTCTTGTTAATTATCATATTTACTCCTTCCATGACATTCACTTTTTTTGGCCCTTGAACTTGTTTCAACTGAGCCTTGGCCAACTGGTTTATGGTAGTTGTCAACTCGCCTATAGGTTGGTCGTGGTCATGTAGCTCCTTATGTAGATGAATAACATTAGGGTCACCTTGTGGCATATTAGCTCTACTTTGCCACTCTGAAGAGGTATCCGCCATCTCATCAAGTACTTCACACGCTTCGGCATATGGCATATTCATAAAGTTCCCCCAGGCGAGTTGGTTAACCATACATTGGTTTGTTGTGGTGATGGTACGGTATAATGTTTGTTGGATCATGGCTTCAGTCATCTCATTATTCGAACATTCTTTAAACCATCGTTCGATACCTTTCCCAAATCTCATGTAGCGGTTTATTTTGGCTCTTGTTTAAAAGCAAGGATCTCATATCTTAGCATTGACATATGTCCGGGGGAAAAGAAGTTTGCGATGAACTTCTCGGCCAACTCATCCCAAGTGGTGAGGGAATGGTTGGGTAATCTTTCTAGCCAATCCAAAGCCTTCCCCCTTAGAGAAAATGGGAAAAACCTTAACCTTAATGCATCCTCGGAGATGTTAGTTTGCTTGCTCCCCTAGCACGTTTCAAAAAAACCTTTGAGATTCTTGTAGGCATTTTGGTGTGGAGCTCCGGTGAAGAAACCCCTCTGTTCCAACAGTGTAAACATGACATTGGTTATTTGAAAGTTGTCCGCCCTAATCCGAGGCAGGACTATTGCAGTTGCATAACCTTCGTTGGGCAACACCTAGTGTGCTGCCCTTAGAGGAGGTGGGGGAGGGTTTGGGTTATTGTTATTAGGCGGCCGACCTCTCCTTTGTACTTGAGATTCGGGTTGAATCTCATCCACATGATCATCATCTACCTCCTCCCCCAATGACAAATTTCTGAGGGCTTCGTTGTTAAGAGCCATTTGGTACCTAAAAGCAATTCACACACAAAATTAGAAAAATGTAAGGAAAGAAAAACAAAGCACACAAATACTTAGATATATAGCTAAAACCGTCTAACTCCCCGGTAACGGCGCCAAAAATTCATCGGGTCCAAGCCTACAATACTACTGAGTAGAGAGGGTGGACGATGCAGTTTTAACCCAACTAGGTCAGGATCGAATCCACAGGGAGTTAATAATTGGAATTAGGTTTATATCTAAGCTAGATGTGGGCTTTGAGTCTAATTACACTTTCACAAGTTTTGGGTTTGATTTCTACTTCTAACTTTACTCTATTATATGCAATGATTGAAACTAAGGACAATATTTATGTTGATGCTTTTCAAGTGTTTAAAGGTACTCAGGTCGTGACATCTACCTAGGTGGATATCTAACGGATAGTAAAATCTAGGGCAAGCTCATGATTAGTTGGGATCGTAATGTAGCTATCACACCCGGGTACTCACTCTATACCTCTCGGTAGCTTGAGTGATTTTTCCCAATTTGGCTTTTTCAAGTCCAAATGGGTATTCATGCAATTCAAGTGACATTAGCTCAAGTCGGGTATTACTATCTCTAAGTTTAACCCTTTAATTGAGGCTATCAATTTCTTGAGTTCACCCCAATTCCTTGTTAGCCTAGTTTTCCTAGACTTAGTCCCTCTTTCTCAAGTAGAGACTAAGTCATAAAGGTATGAATTAGTGTTTGCAACCACTAATTCTATAGTTCTAGCAAGAACTAGGCTAAATATCACTAATTCATACACATTCAAGCCCTAAAATTCAATACCCATTAAATACCTACACTAGGGTTGAGTCACAACCCTAGCTATGGGTCTAGCTATTCATGGAAATAACAAAAATCAAAGATGAAAAGAAGATAAAATTCATAATACTAGATTAAAAGATGAAAATCTAATGTTGAAAGATAATTCTAGTACAAAATTGCCCAAAATGGAATGTACAACCTTCTCACGTGCTCAGATAATACATAACATAACCTAAAAATGTCAAAAAGATCTATTTATACTAAGCTGAAGTTTTTGGACAAAAATACCCCTACAGAGGTTGTGTGGTCGCGTAATTCTGAGCGCGACATCGTAATTTTGATCGCGGTACGCGTTCTTCAAATCTAGATCTGGGTTAAGTTGAGTTTCACAGACCGCATAATTTCAATCGTGACCGCGTAATGGACTTTTGCGGCGACGACGCAGACTGCGCTTATCATTTAGCCTGAAAATATAACTCTCTAAATCTCCCTTTCGTGGATCGCGTATTTCTAATCGCGGTCGCGTTGTGGCTTTCGCGGCCGCACAATATTTGTGTTGTCCGCATTTCTGATCTCTTGGCCTGGTCTTGGTTTTTGTTCAAGTTTTGACTCTTTTATGAGTTGATTATGATTTCTTTTGGTCATTTTGAACAATTCCTGCAAGCAAGCATATTACATTAGTTTTCGGAAATACCTTCACGCATTTTTGGCTCAAAACATAAGTAAAAGAGAGCAAATTATAAGTTAAAATCCTTACTTATCACATGAGCTCAAGCATAATCTTACCCAGATCAAACTTCATCTGAGTCAAGATAGCATAAATGAGACACACCTTCACCCGAGAGACATAGGTGTCGTTCTGAGTAGGCATGATCTTTGCATTTATCAATCGTAGAATGACTCTGGCAGGATGCTGGAAATGGCATTTCTTCATGTCTTTGTGGAACTCATTTGCGTCTCGCGTTCAGGTGGCAAGAGACCCCGCGCCACACATCTAGCATTTAATATCACGATAGGGGGGCTGACTCAACATGCTTAGGAACAACTTATGTGAACGCTCTGTGGACCCTATGATTTGGTTTATTACTCGGGAAGAAAATGGAATCATCTTGCCTCGCACTTGGACTTCATACACTGCATCTAAACTGGCCTCAGGTTGCCACTTAACATAAAATTCCTTAACCATGTTCACATTCACCGATTCAGCGGGACGAAACAAGGTTTCAAAGCTCAAGTATCTAATGTTGTTGTAAATTTTCGAGTACTTCCTGACGAGCTTACTATCATCAATACTGACTTCCGGGTTGGGACATACTGCCAGAACAAAGGCCCGAAACTACATCCTATCATGAGCTGGCACAATTCGAATGCCATACTTACAGTCTAGTACTACATACGTATCTAGGTCAATGCTCTCTTATTCCTCCTCCACTGGGTTGGGGCGAGGTGTACGCCTACCTCCTCGATGGCTACTAGAGGTTGCTTTTGAGGAACCTGTGTTAGAACATTTGCTAGGGCGTCGAGACATTTTACCTGCACAAGACGAACAACATTAGCCAAAATACGTAAAGTAAAAACAAGACCAAACAGGGTAACCACCCCACACTTATGTTATTGGCATGTTCACAAGTACAATATATATCGGGGACTCAGACTACCCCATTGAAAGCACGCGCCACACGTATTCAATAACCCCACCAACCACTAACATGATAGTGAGACAACATTATCACGGACTATGCTAACACAAAATCCAAAATCCAAAATCAAGAAGCTAAACTAGTAACTTAAGAAAAGAAAATAAGAAGTTATACTAATTTGCTACTACGAAATTCAGAAGTTTTAATGCATCACTACACAAAATACACACATGGCCTGAATCAGACATCTCAATTAGCACGTAGCCTCAAATTAGCCTAGGGTGGTCAATTGATTAGCACTAAGGTCTAACATATTAAAGATTTACAACATACAAGCATGACCTCCCACCCTACTCTTATTATCAAGCATCACATTATTTCCTCACAATTATCCCCCAATTAAACTACAATGCCACCTTCTATGTCATTGAGGCATTTAATCAAACACATGGTAGGCATAAAATGTACGTCACAATTTCAACTCCAACTATTGAAAGATTACTCCTCAAACATACTAATCAATCACCCTACAATAATCACAACAATACCAAAGTGTAACAATATAACAACACTACCAAAAACTCTACCAATTTTCGGCCATATTGGCCATCCCACCAAAATCCATCACAAAATAGTTTAAGCACCATCAAAACACGCAAAAATCACCCCTAATCATAAGAACAATGAAAAACCCACAAGTTTATGCAAGAATTTTGACCAAAAGAAATTGAAAAACTACCTAGGGTTAGAGATATGAACTAAAGTAACTTAGCTTACTACTAAAAGAGAAGAGATGAGAAAAGAAAACTTACCTTGATGAGTGATGTAGATGAGAAGGAGATGGAAATATGGAGGATTTGAGGAAGGAAAATGGAGGAAAGGAGAGTTATTTGGAGTGTGTGAGAGAGAATTGAAATAATAGAGTATGAGAGATATGGGAAAAAGGGGAAGGGATAAGCGGGTGACTTAAGTGTAGAAAAAATAAGTAGCCAAACATTTTGGTCGCATCGCTGGGTGCGGCACTCCATGCAGCGTGGTAGTGAAGATTTCCAAACTGTTATGCAATTCATGCTAGGCAAACATTATGGCCTGGTGCATCGCCCCATGCGACACTCTAGGCTAATTTTCTTAGAGTTCTAGGGAATTTTGCGTTTTAGGCCACAGGTTACATCCTGATTCTATTATGTACTTATTTTATGTTTAAATATTGCTTTTACCTGCCTAAACTAGTACCCAAATTACTAACCTCTAATAATCCTAAACTACAATTATCTAATTATTCTACAAAAGTAAGAATAGGGATATAAGTAGTTCTGAGTTATAGTCGTTGTTGATACCCAATTTTTCCCTATGTATTTTATACCCAAAATATTTTCAAAATAGCATATATGTGCATATATAAGCACACCCAAGAGTTTTGGTATTTTTTGTGATTTTTAAACCAATTTACTGCCTATTTTAATACCACAAAATCCAATAACTATTCTCAAACATTATCATTTTTGATGAATAACTTATTTCATTCTCATATTTACACCAAAATATAATTAAGGCTATTTTTGCATATTTTTACCAATTTATTTGGCATTTTTAAAGCTAAATTGCATATAATTGCAATTATAGCCTATTTTGTAATTAATAGCATTTTATAACAATAAAATTTGCTACAATATTTTTAAACTAATATTTATATAATATTTGACTACCTAGTATTTTTAATTTTCTTTTAAAATCGTTATTACTATTTTTATAAAATAGAAAGGGGAAAAGTGGCTATTTAAAACCTAGCCCCAATTGCATTTCAATTACAGCCCAAATTGCACCCCAATTCGACCCAATTTCAATTGAGATCCGACCCACACCCCATTTGGATACCCGATCCAGCTTTGTTTTGATCTGAGCCGTTGATCAAACGAGATCAACGACCCAGATTAATTTGCCTAAAATAAATCAAACGACCCCCCTTCCTTTTACCCTCATTTTGCAAAAAGACCGGTCTCTCTATGCTGACGTTTGCTCTCCCTTCTCTCTAGAACCTTCTGGTTCTCTCTTTCTTCTCCGATGAACTTTGTCGCCTCTCCGGCCAACTTCATTCTCACTCCTCTCGACCTCTAGCCGCCATGAAACCTCGTCTCGTTGCTTCTCTCTGAGCCTTGAAGCCCTAGAGACATCCACCATGAAAGGCGGTCCCTGGAACCTCGCTTGGCTTATCTCCGGCCTTTCTCTGGTAGGTTTTGGTCCGATGATGCTTTAAATGTCGTTGTTAACAAGTTTCACGGCCAGGTTCCTCATCTCACTGATTTTATTGCAAACCCTAATTTTTGCCTAAATCTCTTAATCTACGTCTTTTTAAACAATTTCTAGTTTATTCTTTGAGTTCTACACTACTTATTACTCGATATCTTCGATTAGTTCAAGTTTTTAAACGTTCTTGTTCCTCTTTTCAAAACTAGGGTTTCCGACCCCCTTTCAAAATCACCATGCCTTCTATTTCTTTTGAGTATTATGTGAATATGCCTATGTTTGTGCCATGTTATGAGTTTGTTTGTTTCCGAGTTAGTCCAAGTTCCACGCTTTAAATCTTTACTAGGGTTCCGACTCTCCACTGTTTATATGATTCCTTACTTAGGGTTCTTAGCTTTGTGACTATTGTGTTTAAATAAGTTTAAATGCTTCTCTTTACTGAATATTCTGTTAATTCCGAGCATCTCTTTGAATCCCTGATTTGTATGTGTTTTCCTTAAGGGTTCTTACATTGATTTTTCAAATTGTTTCCTTACTTGTGAGTTGCCTTCTATACTTGGTACTTATTCCCTCTAATTTTGGTCTTGTCCGCGATTCTTTGACTGATTTTCAGAGTTGATTTATATTTTTACCATATTTGTGCACTTAAACATCTTTTTTTAAGTATTCAACATATACTTTCCTTGTTTGAAGCATTGTGTATCTAGTCCTTATTGCATACTTATTGCATACTACTTCTTACTATGGTATAATCAGTCATCTTACTGATTCTTTTCCTTACTTGATAACTTGTACTCCCATTCGAATCATGAATCCCTGATTTAATTGAATTAAGTCCTATGATTGATTCAATTTGGTACTGTTTCTATAATTATACACTTACTACCCTGTTCTCTATTGTTTTCAAAAAAAACTATAAGTACTACTATTCCTTTCTCACACAGGGGAACAGAATCATTTTCTGAACTCTCCCTTACACAAAAATATTCAGTACTCTCTCTTTGTTTCACACAATTTCTCTCCTCTTGTGACCACTGGTTGCTCCACTAGTTTGAAACTCAGGCTGAGTTTTAGACTATTTCACTGTTCCATTATATTGCTGCTCAGTTCTACTGCTGCTTACTTCTGCTATTGCTGCTCACTCTTGCTATTGTTGCTGCTTCTCTATACTGCTGCTCTCTCTCTGCACACTTTCTGCATATTGTTGCTCACTCCTTGCAAACTGTTGCTCACCATCTTGCATATTATAACTCACCACTACCCTGCATTACTTTACCTTCAACTGGTATGTCTCCTATTTGATTTACAGCCCCAAAAGCAATATGTTTCTATTTGTGTTACACTTCCTTTTGTTTCTTGCATGTTTCTACTTATGGTTTTGTTGTTCTTACTGCAATTAGCATGCCTCTGTGCTGATTAATATAGTCTGGCATGCCTGTGCTTGTTTCCTGCATATTTCTCCTTACCTCCCTAACCCCAGAACATTATTAGCATGTTATTCAGGACCCTTTAGCTATTAAGTGACCCTGAACCTCTTCTTGATGTGTGAGTTTGTCAATCTAATGCTGTTAAGCCCCTGACCCCTTTGTGTGGAACCTGCTTGATTGTTTAAGTTCTGAAGTGCTTCTCTTGATGTTCTGTGTATATGTAACTGTGTTCTTGCTTGTGAGTTATTTGTTCCCTTTCCCCCTGCCCCTGTTGGTGTTCCCTGAGTGATGTGAGACTCTTTGCTTTCAAAACTGGTTCCATATTAACTGTTTTCAAACTCAAGTGATTACTTTTCTCTCAAAACTGTTTTCATGAGAATCCTCTTTCAATTGTTTTCAACTCAACTTCTTCAAATTCTATCATAGTCTCACTATTCCTAGAACTTAGGTTCTACCCCCTTAGTGTAAACATTGCTTTGGGTACCTTGAGTACCCACTGCACTTTGATGCACAAGGTTGGTAATTTCACACTTGCACTTGTCTTGTTAATTTGTTTTGGGTGCCTGGTATTGACCAAGGGTCCCAATGGACCCTTAGGGAGCTTTGCCGCACCCAAACCTTGGTAAAGGCTGTGAGGATTGGAGATTTGGGTCTGGCTAAAGGATCCCTATAGATTAACTTCTTATTTTTACTCTTCACTACTGTAATTTAATCACATTGGTCTGTAATAACTTGTAATGAACAATGGGGTTTATAGTGCAATTGGGTGGGATTATGCATGCTTAGCTTTAAGTAATGGGTAGAGAACATGTCTATAGGATTTTACTTACCTACTTGTGCAATAGAAACCATTTCTAGGGGCATACATCTCATACAACTAGAGGTCCTGTCTTTAAGCTCTCTTACTATCAGCTTGTTATTTACTTTATAACCACAATCAGTTAATAATCAACAATGCTGCCATTGCATTTAGATACCATGCTTTAAGACCTTTGTGTGCATTAGATATCATGTATGTAGGGCTGTATTTGCAACTGTTGAATACTTCACTAATTTTGTTTAACAGACATAAGTTTGGTTAACAGGCTTCTTTTTAAAACTGGAAAATAAGTATGCACGTCCACTTTCTTTTATGATTAAACAACGCCTAGGCAAGCCTTAGGCCGGATAAAATCGATTAACCGTCTTATCATGTTTAAACCATTCAACATCTTTAGACTGTCCGAATTTGTTTCCCTTCTCTAAGATCCGCTTGGTTCTTACTAAACTCCTGGCCTATTTTCTAAATTATCATATCTGTGCAAATACTTTCTATTTAGTTACCTTTTCCAGAATTGTGTTACTGTTTTTTCCTAAAACTCATCAGGACCCTATGTCTTCTGTAATTTTCCAAAATTATAGTTCAAAAACTAATATGCTCTCAGCTTTACACTTCTGAATGGTTTTACATCTGTGCTAAATGTTTTCCTACCTCTTCTGTCCGAAATTATTTTCATAATAGAATACTATACCTGCTATGCCCTATCATATATTTTTGAGTATGTTTAAAATTCTTTCTCCGATTTCTAAATTGTTACGTATCTCCTGCCTTTTCTCAAGTTCAGAAAGTGTGCGTCCAACTCCTTTTGCAAATTCTGTTTAAACTCTTCAACTCTTATCTTAACATATTTTTGAACATTCCAGCTTTTAACTCTCATTTCCTTAGACCTTAAATGTGATTGAGACGTGTTAATCATGTGTCCATCTGTGGAGGGATATTTGAGCCTTTTACATGCCTTTATATGATTCCTTACATGAAGTCCTATTTGTTTTTGCATGTCGCCTAGTGTTTTGACCTTTAAACCTAAGGGTTCAACCTAGTCCTCACCTCATAGGAATAGTGGTCCTAAATACCCTCTAGGACCTATAGGACGGGATGAGTAATAGCACGCACTAAGCAATCGTGACCAATACACACGCTTAAAATAACCTCTATATTTGGTGAGGACGATATAAATACACGAAGGGTGTTGTCGTGTCATTAGATTTGATGTCTTGAGTATATTTCTCACGCTATGAAAGTTATGGATTATTACTGTGATTTGCTAGTTATTGCTCCAAGGAAAATATTGGTCGTGATATTGAGGAATATTAATCATGGTACTTCTAGAAATCAGTTACTAGTTCGCATAATTGTTTCCTTGTACGATATTCTGTTATGTTCTAGTATTGTTCTATTTCTAGTATTCTGTACGGGTTATATTAGTGAGTATCTTTTAACTAAAAAGCCTCGTCACTACTTCACCGAGGTTAGTAAAGATACTTACTGAGTACACGGGGTCAATTGTACTCATACTAAACCTTTTCACCTTGCATGCAGAATTTGGAGCGGAGTTGCGGGTGATGTCGGGAGCTCACCCTGAAGATGTTCATGCCTTCTGGATGTGGATACCACTTGTCCCTGGGTAGTTCTACAGTTGAATTCTGTTTAAGTACATTCCAACAGAAGTTGAATTTATTTTGTATCTTTTTTTTACAATAATCTAGTCTTATTGCTCATGTCTTGTGCTACCAATCCTTGTGATTTTTTTGGAATCTAGATATATCAATTGTTGATCAAATTTATTTTATTAAAAATGTGTTAATTGTTAATTGGCTGACCTAATGGGTCGGGTTAGGTGCCATCACGATCTGTGGATTTTGGGTTGTGACAATTCTTAAGTCTTCTCCCTTGGGTGGCTCTCCAATCTTCTCTAGGTCAAAAAATACTGTAAAATGGTGTTTTTGGTGTATTTAAGCCATCCCCAAAATAAATCTGGACGAAACTACCCTTTTTAGCCTAAATAGGAAAACACTCTAACAATTTTGTAATATTGCGCCGCGTTATGCAGCACGCTTTTGAAGAATTCCAGAACACTTTGCAAAATACATTCTAGCCATATTTTGCATTGTCGCGCTGCGTCGTGCCCTATGCGGCGTAGCTGTGCAATTTTTACAGAGTAAATTCATTTCATCATTTTTTGACATCTTGACTTGGTCCTCAACCCCTGAACGTAATCCCGACTTAATTGTTTGGGCTTCTACTCAAACTTCAAAGCTCCAACTTGTTCGATTTAGCTCCAAATTACCTTAATAGCTTGAAATCTTTCCTACAAGACATAAAACACATAATAAGTGTAAATCACTATCGTTTAAGCTCATACACATGTAAAATGCAGTCATTAGAGTGCAATATTATGGCTAAAACACAGGTTTCTAGCCTACCATCAACACCCCATACTTAAACCATTGCACGTCATCGAGCAATCAAACTGCACTTTACATAGAGACGATCTTCTTATCAAACAACTTCCCTAACACATCATGCCAAGAATATTTAAAATAGACTAAGCACCACATTATGACATCCTTGCCTCAAAATTCAACTCACAAACACCATGCAATTTTCACAACCTGCTCACTTACTCTAACTCAGAGGTCAAAGACTTTACCTTACCTTCGTAAATTATGTGCCCTCACACAAACAATAAAATTCAAGAATAAATAAGAACTCATGATAGAAAGAATTAACTCTCTTAGAAATAAAATTCATGTGCCACAGAGAATGTACCATAAGCTTGCTCGTAATGTAATACTCTACTAATTGAGCTTATTTAGTCAACGATCACGTAGGACTTTATTTTGGTTGTAATGCAGGCTGCGGGACGGGTAGGATATATATATATATATATATATATATATATATATATATATATATATATATATATATATGAAATAGTGATACCTCCTTAGCACTTTAATACAACAATTTCAGAATTTAAACTCATATTTATGTTGAATCAAACTCCAACCTTTATAATAACAACATCAAGCTCCCAATTTTCTTAAACATAAACAAGATGAGAATTAAACTACCACTAGCAAGGAATCCATTTTATTATCTTCTAATACATACATAACTATTTTTCTTTCAATTCCTTACAAGTGTTTCTCAATATTTTCAAACATTGCACCTTTCTACCTTTTCTATGGCTCCAATCACAAACCCGACCATACCTCACTTAGCTTTTACAAGCTCATAACAAAATTAAGTGCTCAAGAGAGGTAAAAGGTTCAAATAGATAGTCAATCCAAAAGGGCAAGGCTTGTAATGTGGTTGCGAAAGAAGTATGATTACTGGCTCAACTGGGCTAACTAAGATACCCATTAATTTGGTAGGTAAAAGCATTATCCGGCTCAATAAAGAAATGCCTATATCACTTTCTAGACTGAACAAGACTACTATTTCGCTTTGCAAATACACGGGGCAAGTTCAAGACATCAATCGGTATGCACAGAATGTCACACAACCCCCCACACACATTGGCACATAATTCACTTAGGACCAAACCTATTCCGACTCTCTAGCCAAAGCAGTTAAACAGAGTCACAATCAAACAAGTTAAGGTACTTCTTCATGAGTCAAGAACTGAGCCTTAGCATCACAACTAAGGTACTCACTCTCAAGGCACAACAACATCAAGAAAAATCATCTTCATTTAATACACAATACAATACTTTATTATTCCTAATAACAAAAAAACTCACTACACCTGTTCAAACAAAACCCCTGAAAAAGAACCATGGCGCAAAGAACCATTGTGGAATTATTACACTACCTCAAATAGATTAAAAAAATTCAATATAGACTATCATTCCCTCAAGAAACTAGTCGACGAAATCCATTATCGGAAAAAGTCGAAACTAAACAATAACTATATTATCTAATAAAGCAAGAAACAAATAGAAGCAAATCAAAACAACACCAACTGGCGAATAAAAACAAGTACAAATACAACTACATAGGAGCACCTCACCCCACACCTAAGAAATTTCATTGTCCTCAATGAAAAATAGTAAAACAAAAAGTGAAAAGGTAACTCCCTGAGGCACGTGGCCTACTCGTCATCAACACCCTCAAAGGTGCACATGTACTCTTCATCGTTAGAGGGAATAGAGTTGGCATCCTCATCCGGTGGCATCTCTACTCCATCAGCCAAACCCAACCACTGCTGAGTGACAGCGGAGAGGGGGTAGTTCTCCTGCAGTTCTGCCATGTCAATCTCATCCCGAGCAGCGGGAAGGCGCATATCTACAAATAGCAACTGCAATGTCACCTCTACACGAACAAATCTCTAGTCTATAGGAGCAACAACAATGGTTGGGTCCGTCATAGATGTGACATCAAAAGGCCTAAGAGGCCGCATCACCTGAATCGGCCTATCATAATGGAACTCCTCCTGTTGATACCCAATATTTCCATATATATATTTTTATATACATATATACCTTCAAAATAGCACATATATGCATATATAAGCATGCACACAGTTTTTATTAATTTTCTATATTTTTAAAGGCTTTAAATTGATTTATTTCTTCCCCTTTTACTTATAAAATTTCCAATAATTATCCCTCAAATTAGTTGTTGTGGAAATTTAACCATCTAAATCCTATATTTATGCCAAAATAGTGCTTAAATATTTTTTGTGTATTTTCATAATTGCATTTATATTTTTAAAGCCAATTTGTATATAATTGCAATACTAGCCCTATTACTGTATAATTACATTTATATACATAAAAATGATCTTCTATATTTTTAAAATGTTAAATATATATTTTAAATCATTTTAGTACACAAAATTATTTTTTGTAAATCATCTATTATTATAAATTATATAGGGTTAAATTGGCTATTTAAGACTTAGCCAAATTGTATTTCAATTTTAGCCTCAATTCAACCCAATACCCCAACCCAATTTCAGATTAAATTACTCGACCCAGGCCCTAACTACACCTACCCAACCCAAAATCCATTAGATCAACGGCCCAAATTTGTTTTTCCTTTTTTTATTCCAAACGACCCCCAACCCTAACCATTTCTCCACCTCCACCGCCCTAAAATCCTCTCTTCCCTCAAAACACTCTCAACCTAACCCTAATCTTCAACCGCTGACCTCCCAATCTCCGGCCATCTTCGGTGACCTCTCATCGTCTCTTGCCATGCTTCTCTCGTGCCATGCTTGCCTTCTCTAAGGTCTTCAAGGGACCAAGGCCATGCTGGCTTGCATCTAGGGTTCATCTCCTGCCTGTTCTTGGCTATTCCAGTGTGATTTCAAGTAAAATTCTTCTATATTTGCTACAATCCTTGGATTTTGGGACAAGTTTCTTCATCTCTATATGGGTTCTTTCGAAACCCTAATTTCTTTTCTATACCTCAGAGATCTGTACAGATATAGGATAATTTGAGTTTGTTTCTTGAATATTTTACACTATCCTCGAGGTTCTTTACAAGAATCATGTGATTTCAAGTGTTTTTCGTCTTCTTCTAAAACTAGGGTTTTCAGAACTTCTTTTTAAAACATTTTTTAACTGATTCTTTGTGTTTAAACTTCCATTTCTTGCATATATTGATTGATTCTATGAGTTTACTACATCTTTAACTCATCTCTATTGAAAGCCTTAATTTTTTAGGGGTTCTTTGTTTAGTTCTATGTATCAGCATGACTGGCCGGTTCTCGTTTTTGAGTTTCTATGATTTCTCGTAAATATCTTGCCTTGATATGTTTCTACTGAGTTTCTTAGCCTAAATTTACACTGATTCTATATGCTTGTGTCCATCTTGACTGTTCAAGACTTGCCTCTTTTTCATTGAATCAGTATTATTTAACTTTCATGCTTGCTAGAGTTGTATGTCGACTCTTGACTATCCATGTCTTACTTTATTTATATGCTAAACACTAACTCATGACTTTCTCTTTGACTGATTCTAAAATTCCCAGTTTCTTGGTTTGATTTGAAAACATTCCTTTAAACCTTCAATTCTTTCTGTTTAAACTTGGCTTATTTGCTTATTCATGGAAACCTATGTTATTTTCCTCAAATCAGTGTTATTTCGAGTCCTTGATTCACTGATTTGCTATGGTAATACCTATACGCTGATTCTCGATTATTTCCATATTTTGCAACCTTATTTAGTTTTCTGACCTTATTTGATTAATTGTGTTATTTACTGATTCTTCACTAACTATTTCCTTAATTGAACCCTTGTGTATTTACCCCTAATCGTCTACTCTGTACCTAAGTCTTACTTGATTTTCTTTCGTTAAATATGTCATGCTCTTTACCGATAGTTAATTACCCCTTAATTAAGGGAAGACTTGCTGATTTTGTGCCTGACTGATTCTGTGGCTTCCTTAATTGTTGAAGACTTATTTCCTTTACCTTATTTTACTATGCTCTCAACTACTATATATATTCTCTTCTATTCTCACCTCCAGACATGAACATTAGTTCAATAACTCTCTCTTACACTTAAAAGCTCTCTGCTCTTTCTTGTTAACTTGCTACTTTTACTGAACTAGCCGGCTGTAAGCCAAGGCTAGTTATTGCACTACACCTGCTTTATACTCTGTGTATGCTCTCCTTAGCTGGTATGTCCTAATTCAATTTCAAGTCCAACACCCTATGTGTTCTGTAATTGCTTTAGTTCATTGATTTCTAGTCTTATTCCTACTTACTATTTGGCTGTTCAATGTGTAACTAGCATGTCTAAATCATTGTTTCTCCTAGCATGCCTATACTACACTGCTCAATCACTAGCATGTATGAATTCTGCCCCGTTTAACTTGTGATTAGTATGTTTAAGGATCTGCCTATTGCTTTATCTAGCATGCCTCAACCTGAGTTGTCCTATGTATGTCAACATGTTTTGATCAATCTGTTTACTTAGGTTTTGGTTTAATCTATTTTGCTAAGTTGCCTAATATATCTAGGTAACCCTGTTTCTATGTTTAATTTGTCCAAGTGTAATATGTTTCCACATGATTGTTTTGTGATTCATTCTCTATGTCTCTACTTCCAGTTGTATGATTAATTTCTTAATCCTATAAAACTTTAGAAAAGCTTCTGTGTTCCTGTTGTTATGTGCTTCACTATGACATTGATGTGTTATGTATGTCCCCAATTCCCACTACCCATGTGTGAATTCTATTGTTAAGAGATGCTGGACCTGTTTGCCCTGTAGACAGCCTGTTTGCTTGTTGATTTCCTTTAAAAATGTTTACATTGTTTTCAAACAGTTTTACTACTGATCAGTCCTTATTTTCAGAAAAGTTCTTTACTTATTGAATCAATCCAGTATTGTTATTCTTGTCAAAACCTTTTCAAAACTATGTTAAGCACCCCACTCTATTCCTAGGTCCTTAAGTTCTGCCCCTCCAGTGTGTGACTGCCTAGAGATCCCTATGAGATCCCTCTGAACTTTGATGTACTGGATCTGGCTCTTCCACACTACACTTACTCAGTTCTGGTTATAAAGTCTAGGTATGAGCATTTCCCGGGATCCTTGAGATCCTTAGAGAACTCTGAGGCACCTAGACAATGATATTGTTTATGGAATTTGGCATTTGAGGCTATTGGAGGTTTGGGAAATCACTTGGGCTTGCTTCTGGCTCCCTATAGTGTAACTTCTTCTTTTTCTTTTATCTATTTGTGTAATTGATTCATCTGATTTGTAATAATTATTTGTAAACGAATATTGGGGTAATTAGTGAAAAGGGGTGGGTTGTTACATATCTGTGGGGTAATATGGGTCGAAACCATACCTATATGATTTTATACTTGTTATGTTTGCCTTACCATGCTAGAAATCATGCCTATATGGTTTAAGTGGTTCCAATAATAGAAACATGTCCATAGGTTTAAAAATCAACTTCATAAGTAGACACCATGCCTATAGAATGTGATCAAGTTCAGTTTCTGTTACAACGAGTATTTACATTTGTTTTCATTAGATATCATGCCTATAAGTTTCTAACAACAGCTAGATATCATGCTTATAGGGAATAAAAATCAGAAATTCTGCCTATAGAATTAAAATCAATTTAGTCTAATTCGTGCTATTTCATTTGAAATTGTCTTAATCAATTGTCCACTTCTTTAATCGATCTATTAAACACTGTCTTCATTCACCAATGCTAGAAAGCATGCCTGTGGGACCTCAAATGCCCGTTTAAAACTGCTCACTGTTTTACTACATCAGACATAGTTATCATGCTCTTAGGACATCACTGTTCTGCGTTAAGCAAGCCTATAGGGCATTTTTAAATCCTGCAACTCTGAAATTGCATTTCTGCTACTTAAAGTTGTTCAGATTCAACAATTTTAATCAGTAGACAAGTTAAATATGATCCTTCACATATTGGCCTAATTCAGTACTTTATAACCCCTGCTCACTTAGATATCATGTTCTAGGATTTGTTCTCTTTGAATATTGTTTGAAGACGTGCATTCAAGTGGTATGTTTGAGGAGGTAACTGTGAGCCTCTAACTTGTTTTATATGCCGTCCTAATTGTTCTTGCCTATCACCTAGAATTTTCTCCTTTTAAAACACCTTAGGGGTTGTCTAAAACTGCCCAGATTTAGAGGTCCTAAAATACCTCCAGGACCACAAGGAAGGGATGGGTAGTGCACGCATAGGACATTGTCAAGGTTATTAGAACACTTTAGTCTATGACCAAGGGGAGGGACTTGGGTAGAACATGATATGATGACTACGTGCTAATGTCGCGTGTAGTCCCTCATTGAGGAGTGTTTACCGGGCATTGCGTGGGGTAATCCTGTAGGCTAACCAACCTAGGACCCCTCTTTCCCAAATCCCCTTTGCTTAAAAACTTTACTTTTTTTATGCACACAACTTGTTCAAATTCCGTGTCTTATTATTTGAGTCATACAATGGCCACCATGCTTTATTTATTTATTTATTTCAACTACTTATCTATTAAAGGACTAATTCATAAATATAAATTCGGCCGGGACCCACAATTGTGGACCAAGAGGGGTGTCTAACACCTTCCCCTCAAGGTTATTTCGAGCTATTACCCGAAATCTCCGGTAACGCAAACCAATCCAAGAGTTAATCGCTCTAGGTGCCCTAACGCACCATAATCCGTTAGGTGGCGACTCTTCAAAATACCCAATTCCTAAAAGGAAATGAGTTATTACCCCCCATAAATGTCGAAACGAGTTATTACCCCCCATAAATATCGAAACTCGGACCTTTTTTTCCCCGTAAAAAGGGGAGGAAAGAAAAAAGGGGGCGCGACACCTCCTCCACATGGTGTGTCTGTAGAAGCCGCATGATCATACTCGGGCAATACAAGTGGCGATCCCCAAGTGGTTGCACTCGAGACATGTTAATCAAGTTCAAGCCTACACTACTATTGAGTAGAGAGGGTGGTCGATGCAGTTTTAACCTAACTAGGTCGGGATCGAATCCACAGGGAGTTAATAATTGGAATTAGGTTTATATCTAAGCTAGATGCGGGCTTTGAGTCTAATTACACTTCCACAAGTTTTGGGTTTGATTTCTACTTCTAACTTTACTCTATTGTATGTAATAATTGAAACTAAGTACAATATTTTGTTGATATTTTTCAAGTGTTTAAAGGGACTAGGGTCGTGACTTCTACCTAGGTGGATATCTAACGGATAGTAAAATCTAGGGCAAACTCGTGATTAGTTGGGATCGTAATATAGCTATCACACCCGGGTACTCACTCTATACCTCTTGGTAGTTTGAGTGATTTTACCCAATTTGGCTTTCTCAAGTCCAAATGGGTATTCATGCAATTCAAGTGATTTTAGCTCAAGTCAGGTATTACTATCTCTAGGTTTAACCCTTTAATTGGGGCTATCAATTTCTTGAGTTCACCCTAATTCCTTGTTAGCCTAGTTTTCCTAGACTTAGTCCCTCTTTCTCAAGTAGAGATTAAGTAAAGGCATGAATTAGTGTTTGCAACAACTAATTTTATAGTTCTAGCAAGAACTATGCTAAATATCACTAATCCATACACATTCAAGCCTTAGAATTCAATACCCATTAAATACCCACACTAGGGTTGGGTCACAATCCTAGTTATGGGTCTAGCTACTCATGGAAATAACAAAAATCAAAAATGAAAAGAAGATAAAATTCATAATACTAGATTAAAAGATGAAAATCTAATGTTGAAAGATAATTCTAGTACAAAATTGCCCAAAATGGAATGTACAACCTTCTCACGTGCTCAGATAATACATAACATAACCTAAAAATGTCAAAAAGATCTATTTATACTAAGCTGAAGTTTTTGGACAAAAATACCCCTGCGGAGGTTGTGCGGCCGCGTAATTCTGAGCGCAGCTGCATTCTTGCTTTTGCGGCCGAATAATTCTGACCACGGTTCGCGTTTTTCAAATATGGATCTAGGTTGAGCTGAGTTTCGCAGACCGCATAATTTCAACCGCGACTGCATAATAGACTTCTGCGGCAACGTAATTTTGACGCAGACTGCACTTGTCATTTAGCCTGAATATACAACTCTCTGAATCTCCCTTTCGTGGACCACGTATTTCTGATCACGGCCGCATTGTGGCTTTGCCGCACAATATTTGTGCGATCCACATTTCAGATCTCTTGGCCTAGTATTGGTTTCTTTTCAAGTTTTGACTCTTTTACGAGTTGATTATGACTCCTTTTGCTTATTTTGAACAATTCCTGCAAGCAAGCATATTACATTAGTTTCTAGAAATACCTTCACGCATTTTTGGCTCAAAACATAAGTAACAGAGAACAAATAATAGGTTAAAATCCCTACTTATCAACTCTCCCAAATTTAAGCTTTTGCTTGTCCTCAAGAAAATAAGGTAATTCTCACCTCCACTAAAACAAAAGGATATTTCAGCAGGCCCAAAGTGAATCAATCATGCATCAAATGGGACTAAGAATTACCCTCAACACAAATAAATTATCAACAACACAATGTTATGACCTTTTGAGTACCATAGTTCTAATGCGACACTAGAGCATCAAGAGTTGACTTAATTCATCAAAGAAGCTCGCTCTATTACATAAGTCATTATGGAATCCAAACTCCTTCTACTCTACTCTCCATAAGCAACTCTCACTTTAGAATTGTAACACTCAAAAACAAGGATTGTGAAAAAGTACGATCATCTCTCTCAAAAGACTGACACAAGTCCAGCTCTAAGTACCATAAGCTTTCCCCTTATGTAAATCAGCACTAATATAAGCTCACTCAACTCGAGATCATATAGGGATTTTGTGAGAATGTAACGAAGGCTTTTGGATCAAGATAGGACTTATGGGCATATAATGGTTTCCTCTTTCCGTAAGCACTTCATTTTCTCATTTCGGCTCATACTTTCTTGACTCTTTGAGTCATTTTATTCTTTATTAGAGGAACTAGAGAGACACATTGTCACTCTTTCTTGCTCATAACAATCATTTTTCTCCTTTTCTAATCATTCCATGCCTTTCATCATTGCTTTCTTTGAATCCCTTCAATTTTCACTTTCTTTTTGACATATTTCTTTTTGCCCTTTCTTTCTTTTCTTTTCCTTCCCTTTTATTCATTTCCTTTTGTTCTTGTACCTTTTATCACTTTCACATTCCTCATCTCGCCCCCAAAATTATGCTTTTGCCAATTGTTTATGCCAAGAGAGGGTCATTATAGAATGGATAAAGGCTTGTAACGTGGTTATTGAAAGAAAAAGGGCTTCGGCTCAAAGGGGTTGACTAGGGATATCATATTGGTAGGATACGGAAGCTTTCAAGTTTCAAATTGGATCAAGGAGAGCCTTCAATCATTTCTCAAGTCGAGCTGCACTTATAAGTTCGCCTAGACAAACATTCAGGGCAAGTTCTAGACTTATTGGCAAGAAACATGGACTTGCAATTCAATACCTCACCTCTCAAGATGCTGGATTGTTAAATAGATAGAGTCGAGGGCTTACAACAACCCTAGCTAAGATTGAACATCACAAATGGCTCAAATAAACCACTCAATGATTGTTTTAGTCAACACAAGAGTCTAAAGGCCACAACTAGAACTATTCTTTGCCAATCAACTTGTTTCTAACCATAAGGTCGAAGGTAAATGTGTTAGTACCAAGTGAAGCTTACTTGAGACACTTTTATTCATTACTACTATTTACACCAAAACAAAAATAAAATGGACTCAATCCCTTAAAAAGGTTGTCACACCATCCATCGTTGGGAAGAACCACCCGGTTCACACAACATCCACCTTTGGAAAGAACCATGACATTAAGAAAACTATTATTGTTCACATAAAACATAAAAAAGAAGCTAAAAACTTAAAAAGAAGCTACCAAAGGACATAAGAAGCTATTCTAATAAGGGAAAATAACGAAAGAAGTTACGAAGTAAACTACGGAAATTAAACTGAATATATACAAACCTGAGGTAAAGCGAATATATACATAAATGAAAATGAATATATACATCAAATGATAAAAATATATACATACCAAAAGTGAAAATAACGAATATATACATACCAAAAGTGAAATAAAGATAAATAAAGATAAAGAAAAATTGTGTAATTTACATACCAAATGTCATAAATTAAAATAAATCACCACCCAAATGAAAGATAGCATTGTCCTCAATGCTAATAACAAATAAGAATAGGGAAAAATGGGTAGAGAGTAAAGAAAACTCCCTATATGGTCTTTGTATGCATCGAGTCCTCAGCATCCTCTAACTGTACCTCCTCATCCTCTGACTAGGGGACTACGAGGTTGCTAAGCATCTGAATCAACTCCTCAGTAGTGTGTGATGTTGCAGCTGGCTCCTCAGACTGGCCGACTGCTGCCTCTGGTTCCTCAGGCTCTGCTGCATGTGCTGCTAAGACTATCTCCTCCACGAGAAGGTCCATTGGCAAGTCTCCTGCATGTGCAATCTTTCCATTGGCAAGTCTTCCGCATGTGCAATCTTCTTAACCTCCTTAGCCAACTTCCCGACCGACTCCTTTTGAGTCTTTTTCAACTTTTTCACTTGCTTCCCCAAATCCTTGATTACATTCCCATGTGCATCAAGAGTCTCGTTGGTCTTCTTCTGGTCGTCCAGAATCTTCTTCAATGAGTCCTCCACTAATGGAGGTACTTGAAGCTCTGCTAGGACTGAAGATTGTGCTACCACTGCACTGGATATGGCAGACATCTTTGTGGTAACTGCATGCATCTAGTTGTTGAGACTGGACATTGTCTGGGAAACTCTCAGTACAGTCTGAGGGTAGGTAAAAGATGAAGGAACTGACAGTGACACTGAAGATGGAGGAGGCATGACTGCTGCTCCGATAGAAGTATCGGTTGTTGTAGAGGGCTCGACAACTGATCCAGTGGCCACTACCCCTGGCTCTTCAGACTAGCCAGTGGAGGTAGTGGCTTTACCCTTGAATTTAGGGTTGTCCGCTCCCTAGAGGTGATACCATGAGAAACGCTTTTTAGCTTTCACCTCCACATCAAAATCTCGGCTCCATCCCTTGATTTTTAAAATACTCAGTCCAGAAGTTGGGGTAGGGATAAGATCTTTGACACCCTTTTGCTTCAAAGTTAAGGGTGTTTCTGATGATTGTCACTCCTATTGTGAGCCATACGTATCGACCCAGGAATATCAAGTAACTCAGCTAGCCATGGGCGAACTGCCTCACCCAAGGCTAGCTTCTCTAGGTATTACACCGCCTTAACCTCCTCAACCCTACATATTTGTTTAGTGTTTGGCCATCAAACCGGATTTTCAAGTTCCGAACCTTCGTCACCTTTGTACCCTTTTTTATGTGGGCAACATTGGTATAAAACTACTTTACAAGGTATTCATTGGCATTATGCAGACGACCGAAGAACCATTTCCATCCTTTTCTCCCCAAGGATTTCTTTAGAATATTTGGATTGTGCTGGCTCAGGTTTTTGGTTATGAATTGTTGCTCAAGCGTGAGCGACCTTTGGGTCTACCATTCCCAAAATTTTGCATAAGCTTTCTCGCTGAAAAACCTATCAGCCCACACCTCTAGGTTCCTTAATCGAGTCAGGTCTCCCTCAATTGTATCACCCACTTTCCTGTCATCCGGGACTTCATCATCGTCATCTGAATTGATTGGAACTAAGGGAGAATGTGCGGAAGAGGGTTCAGAATCTTTACTACCCTCTTCCGAACCCCCAGATGAACCCTCAAAAGAGGAGGACTCATCAACCAAATGCAATCTCCCCTGGATTTGTTGGGACTGGACTTCCGGTTGTGCTTGCCCGAAGTTTCCTTTAGAAGCCTCCCCGAATGGGACATACTCACTAGTCTCAGAAGTGTCCAGGGCTCTATTGGCAATTGTTTTCTTGCTGATTACCTTTTGAACTGACAGAGGTATGTTGGTTTGCCTTGAGCCCAACCTCGGGACGGTTCTACCCTCCCTTTGGAAGTATCACCTCGGCCTCGGGAATGCACCATTGTCTACAACACATAAGTAGTGAAAGTAGGATAGAATTGGGGTTCAACATGTGTTAAAGCATTATAGATGAAATGAAAGACAATGCTTCTCAAAACAGGGCAGCGCGAACCACACAAAAGTGAGTGCGGCCGCGAACTGACCATCGTGGTCCGCATAAAAGTGAATGCAACCGCAAAGAGACCAGGCTCAGACTAATGGTTCTCTGAAGTTGATCAATCGCGGACCGCACAAAAATAAGTGTGGCCGCGAAAGACCCATCACGCACCACACAATTTTGGGTGCGGCCGCGAAAACAACTGACTGATTTTTTGAAGTTCAAATGCACGGTCCACATAAAATTAAGTGTGGCCGCGAAAGATCAATCGCGGACCGCACAAAAGTGACCGCGACCGCAAAATCTAAGCAAATGCCAATACTTTGGAACTAGGTTATCGCGGACCGCACAATTTTGTACACGGCTGCATACCCTATCGCGGACCGCACAAAAATGTGCGCGGCAGCGAAATTCAAATTAGTTCGGCACTGATGAACATTGCTTACTAGGGTTTTCACTAATCTTACAAAATATATGGTAATTAAGCATGCAAAGTTACTAACCCCAGTCCCCATTATGCATTTTAACACTACCCATATGTTTCTAAGCAAGATTTAAGCATCATTTTGACATTAAGGCATGAATCTAACCCTAACTAAAAAGGAAAATTTAAAACAAAGAGAAAAGAAAAGAGAAAGAATGAAATTAAATCATTGACGTGAACATAACAGTTGTGAAAAGTAGTAGGAAATGAACACCTGATGAAAATTGGATGAGATTGAAAGCAAGAACGGGCGCACAGTGCTTTAGGTATGTGTGAGAAGTCAGGGTTTGTAAAGTGTGAATAGTTCCAAAAAGGTATATTTATACTCTGAACCAGTGACCCCACCGACTTACCTGAGTGCGGCCGCAAAATTTTGTCGCGGTCCGCACTCTTTACCCTTTTGTAGCTCACCATAAGACTCCTGGGCGCGATCCGCATAAAAATGGCCACGACTGCGCAATTTGTGCGGTCCGTGGAAATTTGATTGCGGTTGCGAACTCTTAAGGACTTTTTACAGGCCAACTTTAGAGAGTTGGAAATTTCAATCATCCATCTGCGCGACCGTGCACAAATTTGTGCGGCCGCAAAGTACTTGTGCGGTCCACATAATTTTGAGCGTAGTCCGCGATATTTCACCACTTAGACAAATTTTTCCTTGTCAATTTGCTGCACTGCACAACCAATTCCTACACACACTTCACAACTAGTTAGTCCAAAATAATGCTTAATATAAGAAGGAAATCAAAAGAAAGAAAAGCATATGGGTTGCCTCCCAAGAAGCGCTTGATTTAACGCCGCGGCACGGCGCATGTTACCATCATTCAATTGAAATGGATCAATGCCACAACGTGGCCATCATCAACCATACCAAGGTAGTGCTTCACCCGGTTCCCATTGACCTTAAAGATCTCACCATTCTTGTTTTTCAAATCTAGAGCACCAAAAAAAGTCACATGCATCACTTCAAAGGGACCGCTCCACTTTTACTTTCCCAGAAACATCCGTAACCGAGAGTTGAATAAGATAACAAGGTCACCTTCTTTGAATTCTTTGTTCCAGATACACTTATCATGTAGGTACTTCATCTTGTCCTTATACAAGGACGAACTGGAGTAAGCATGGAACCGAAACTCATCAAGTTCATTCAATTGCTCCACCTGAAGATTGGCAGCTACATCCCACTCACGGTTTAATTTCTTCAACGCCCACATGGCCTTGTGCTCTAATTCCACCAGGATGTGACATGATCTTCCAAACACCAACCGATACGGAGACATATCAATTAGAGTCTTGTAAGTTGTTCTATAGGCCCATAAAGCATAGTCAAATTTCCTTGATCAATCAGTCTGGTTTGTATTGACACTCTTGGATAGAATACTCTTGATCTCCCTGTTGGAGACTTCAACCTGTCCACTTGCCTGGGGTGATAGGGGGCTTACACATTGTGAGTGACACCATATTTGGAGAGTAAAGTATCACAAGCTTTGTTGCAAAAATGAGAACCCACATCACTAATGATGTCCCTTGGGGTGCCGAACCTTGTGAATATGTTTTTCTTTAAGAAAGCCACCACACTCCATGCTTCATTGTTGGGCAAAGTCACCGTTTCAACCCATTTGGAAACGTAATCCACAACAACAAGAATATAGGTGTTCCCACACGAACTCATAAATGGACCCATAAAGTCGATGCCCCATACATCAAAAATGTTAGTGAGAGGCATATCATTCTTCTTGGAAATCCCACCGGCCCTTTAGCAATCATCACACCGCTTAACAAGCTCGATAGCGTATTTGTACAAGGTCGGCCAATAGAATCCACAGCTTAGGACCTTTGTAGCAGTTCTTGCCCCACCATGGTGACCACCATAGGGCGAAGAATGGCAAGCTTCAAGAATACCCAATTGCTCTTCTTCTGGAACACATCCCCAGATAACACCATCAGTGCAAATTTTGAAAAGATAAGGCTCGTCCCAATAATCATCCAAGCTTTACCGTTTGAACTTCTTCCTTTGGTTTGAAGAGAACTCATTCGGGACAATTCCGCTCACAAGATAGTTAGCCACATCAGCAAACCAAGGCATACCGGTCAATGATATGGAAAGGAGTTGTTCATTCGAAAACGAATCATTGATCTCAAGGCCATCATGTGGCCTCCCCTTCTCTTCCAAACGGGACAAATAGTCTACCACTTGATTCTCACTCCCATTTCGGTCTATGATTTCAAGATCAAATTCTTGTAGAAGAAGTACCCACCACATCAATCTAGCCTTTGAGTCCTTTTTACTCATCAAATAACGAAGCGTTGCGTGATCGGTGTGAACAATCACTTTGGTACCCATGAGGCATGGGCGAAACTTTTCCATAGCAAAGACAATGGCTAAGAGTTCTTTCTCGGTCACCGTATAGTTGACTTGTGTGTCTTTCATGGTATTACTAGCATAGTATACCGAATGGAATATCTTGTTGATTCTTTAACCCAATACCGCTCCTACCGCCACGTGACTGGCATCACACATGAGCTCAAATGGTAAGCTCCAATTTGGTGCGGTAATGATGGGAGTGGTAGTCAACTTATACTTTAGTAGCTCAAATGCCTTCATACAATTATCATTAAACACAAATTTAGCATCTTTCTCCAAGAACTTGCACAAGGGGTTCACCACCTTTGAGAAATCCTTGATGAACCGACGATAAAACCCTGCATGACCTAGAAAGCTCCTCACTCCTTTGATGGAAGTAGAAGAAGGGAGTTTTGATATCACTTCAATTTTCGCTTTATCCACTTCAATACCATTCTTGGAGATCTTGTGGCCGAGGACAATGCCCTCCTTGACCATAAAGTGACACTTATCCCAATTAAGCACCAAGTTTGTCACTTCACAACATGACAATACCTTATCAAGATTATCCAAACACTCTTTAAAAGAATCCCCCACAACAGAGAAATCATCCATGAAAACCTCGAGTAACTTTACCATATCTGTGAATATTGTCATCATACACCGCTGAAAATTAGCCGGTGCGTTACATAAACCAAAAGGCATCCTTGAGAATGCAAATGTGCCATACGGACAAGTGAAGGTGGTCTTTCTTCATCTTCAGGTGCAATAAGAATCTGATAGTATCCGAAATACCTATCTAAGAAGCAATAATAAGCACGTCCGGCTAACCTATCCAACATCTGATCAAGGAATGGAAGCAAAAAATGGTCTTTTCGAGTCACTTTGTTGAGCTTCCTATAATCCATGCATACTCTCCGACCGGTGACAGTACTTGTGGGTATCAACTCATTGTCGTCATTGTAATCATAGTCATGCCCCCTTCTTTGGGACACATTGTACCAGTGAAGTCGATGAACTATAGAAATGGGGTAGACAACCCCAGCATCCAACCACTTGATGATCTCTTTCTTGACTACCTCTTACATGGGCTCATTCAACCTTCTTTGATGTTCCACAAAGGGTTTGGCATCCTCCTCTAATATGATTTTGCGCATGCAAAAGGCGGGGCTTATATCCTAAATGTCCACCAATGTCCAACCTATTGACTTCTTCCTCCTTTGGAGTACTGCAAGGGTGGAATTTACCTACACGTTAGTTAAGCATGAGGAAAGAATAACAGGTAAAGTGGAACAAGGGCCTAAGAAATCATTCCTGAGATGTGAAGGCAAGGGCTTTAACTCCAATGTAGGAAGCTCCTCCATTGAGGGCTTTGTTGGTGGAGTCTTCCGGTTCTCAAAGTCCAAGGAAAGTTTTCGGGACTCATATGTATATAAACCCATTCCTTGCAAAGCATTAACATATTCCACCAAGTCTTCCTTCTCATCCACATCATGATTCAATAACAAAGCTTTTAATGGGTCTTCCACATTAATCACAACACTTGTGTCATCAACAATCACTTTGGTCACAAGATCCATAAACGAACATACTTCATTGCTATTAGGATGTCTCATTGACTTGCAAACATGAAACACAACTTTTTCATCGCCCACCTAGAAGGTGAGCTCCCCTGCTTCCACATCAACTAAGGCATTCCCTATAGCCAAGAACGGTCTCCCCAATATTATTGGCACATCGTAGTCAACCTCACAGTCAAGTATCACAAAATCTGTGGGAAGTATGAACTTGTCGACCCGAACTAGCATATCATCAATTATCCCCAATGGATGCTTCATTGTCCTATACGTGAATTGTAACCTCATGGATGTGGGTCTTGGTTGCCCAATCCCCAATGTCTTGAACACAGAATAGGGCATCAAGTTAATGCTCGCACCCAAGTCACACAAAGCCTTGGCAAAATCAGCACTACCAATAGTGCATGGGATTGTAAAGGCACCGGGGTCTTCTAACTTTGGAGCCATGAAGTGCACAATGGCACTCACTTGATGTGTCATTTTGATCGTTTCACAGTTCATTGATCTTTTCTTTGTTACCAAGTCCTTCATGAACTTGTCATATCTTAGCATTTACTCTAGAGTGTCAACCAAAGGCATATTTATGGACAAACTTTTCATCATATCAATGAATTTCTTGAATTGTTTCTCATTGTTTTGCTTTGCGAGCCTTTGAGGATATGGCGGAGGAGGCTTGGCAAAGGAGCGTTCGCTTTGGGCACTACCATTTTCGGTATGCCTATCACATGTTCCCTAGACAAGTGCACATCATTTTGTGTCTCCTCCACATTGTCACCAATGTCTATCCTCACTTCATCATTCACATTCTCATCATTTACTTTCACATCAGTGCTTTGCTTATCATCATCTTTCACCAACACATCATCACTCACAATCTTTCTTGGATTAGAGGTACTAGTAACTCTATCTCTACCACTTCTTGTAGTCACCGCCATAGCATGGCCCGTATTGTTCCCACCCTTTGGGTTTACTATCATATCACCTGGTAGTTCCCCCTTAGGGTGAGTATTCAAAGCTTGCAAAATTTGGCCAAGTTGGACTTCCAAGTTGCAGATAGAAGTTTTGTAGGAGGCTAATTGGGCATCGAAATTGGCATTTTTCTTCATCATTTACTCGAACATGGTTTCAATCCATCCCATCTCATTGTTGGAAGAACTAGGACCTTGTTATGGATATGGAGGTGGGTTGTTCGATTGTTCATACATCGGGGGTCTTTGAAAGCCCGACCCCTGATTCCCTTGATTATTGTTGTTCCAACCCCCTTTATTGTTATTGCCTCCCTAATTACTATTATTGTTGCCACCCAAATTGCCTTTATTTCCTTGATTACCCCAATTTTGATTGTTTGTGTTCCCTCAATTACCTTGGTTGTTGTTGTTTCCGCTATTCCAATTTCCTTGTTGACCTTGATTGCCCCAATTTCCTTGGTTTCCCTGTGATCTCCACTGTTGTTGATTCAGAGTATTGCCCCGATGACCTTGATAATTGTTGACATATTGAACCTCTTCACTTTGATCATCATATAAATCATCTTGATTGTACCCACTACCACTTTGCTCAAATTGATCCAGATTGTGTTGAACTTGTTGACCTCGTTGCCTTCTCTTGTTAATCATCATATTCACTCCTTCCATGGCATTCACTTTTTTTGGCCCTTGAACTTGTTTCAACTGAGCCTTGGCCAATTGGTTCATGGTAGTTGTCAACTCACCTATAGCTTGGTCGTGGTCATGTAGCTCCTTGTGTAGCTCCTTGTGGCCTTAGCATTGACATATGTCCCGGGGAAAAGAAGTTTGCGATGAACTTCTCGGCCAACTCATCCCAAGTGGTGATGGAATGGTTGGGTAACCTTTCTAGCCAATCCAAAGCCTTCCCCCTTAGAGAAAATGGGAAAAGCCTTAACCTAAATGCATCCTCGGAGATGTTAGTTTGCTTGCTCCCCTAGCACGTGTCAACAAAACCTTTGAGATGCTTGTAGTCATTTTGGTGTGGTGCTCCGGTAAAGAAACCCCTCTGTTCCAATAGTGTAAGCATGACATTGGTTATTTGAAAGTTGTCCGCCCTAATCCGGGGCAGGACTATTGCACTTGCATAACCTTCGTTGGGCAACACCCAGTGTGATGCCCTTGGAGGAGGTGCGGGAGGGTTTAGGTTGTTGTTATTAGGCGGTCGGCCTCTCCTTTGTACTTGAGATTTGGGTTGAATCTCATCCATGTGATCATCATCTACCTCCTCCCCCAATGGCAAATTTCTGATGGCTTCGTTGTTAAGAGCCATTTGGTACCTAAAAGCAATTCACACACAAAATTAGAAAAATGTAAGGAAAGAAAAACAAAGCACACTAATACTTAGATATATAGCTAAAACCATCTAACTCCCCGGTAACGACGCCAAAAATTCATCGGGTCCAAGCTTACACTACTACTGAGTAGAGAGGGTGGTCGATGCAGTTTTAACCCAACTAGGTCAGGATCGAATCCACATGGAGTTAATAATTGGAATTAGGTTTATATCTAAGCTAGATGTGGGCTTTGAGTCTAATTACACTTTCACAAGTTTTGGGTTTGATTTCTACTTCTAACTTTACTCTATTGTATGCAATGATTGAAACTAAGGACAATATTTTTGTTGATGCTTTTCAAGTGTTTAAAGGTACTCGGGTCGTGACTTCTACCTAGGTGGATATCTAACGGATAGTAAAATCTAGGGCAAGCTCATGATTAGTTGGGATCGTAATATAGCTATCACAACCGGGTACTCACTCTATACCTCTCGGTAGCTTGAGTAATTTTGCCCAATTTGGCTTTCTCAAGTCCAAATGGGTATTCATGCAATTCAAGTGATATTAGCTCAAGTCGAGTATTACTATCTCTAAGTTTAACCCTTTAATTGGGGCTATCAATTTCTTGAGTTCACCCCAATTCCTTGTTAGCCTAGTTTTCCTAGACTTAGTCCCTCTTTCTCAAGTAAAGATTAAGTCATAAAGGTATGAATTAGTGTTTGCAACCACTAATTCTATAGTTCTAGCAAGAACTAGGCTAAATATCACTAACTCATACACATTCAAGCCCTAGAATTCAATACCCATTAAATACCCACACTAGGGTTGGGTGACAACCCTAGCTATGGGTCTAGCTACTCATGGAAATAACAGAAATCAAAGATGAAAAGAAGATAAAATTCATAATACTAGATTAAAAGATGAAAATCTAATGTTGAAAGATAATTCTAGTACAAAATTGCCCAAAATGGAATGTACAGCCGTCTCACGTGCTCAGATAATACATAACATAACCTAAAAATGTCAAAAAGATCTATTTATACTAAGCTGAAATTTTTGGACAAAAATACCCCTACGGAGGTTGTGTGGTCCCGTAATTCTAAGCGCGACAACGTAATTTTGATCGCGGTCCGCGTTCTACAAATCTAGATCTGGGTTAAGCTGAGTTTCACAGACCGCATAATTTCAATCGTGACTGCGTAATGGACTTCTGCAGCGACGACGCGGATTGCGCTTGTCATTTAGCCTAAAAATATAACTCTCTAAATCTCCCTTTCGTGGACCGCGTATTTCTGATCATGACCGCGTTGTGGCTTTTGCGGCCGCACAATATTTGTGTTGTCCGCGTTTCTGATCTCTTGGCCCGGTCTTGGTTTTTGTTCAAGTTTTGACTCTTTTATGAGTTGATTATGACTCCTTTTGGTCATTTTGAACAATTCCTGCAAGCAAGCATATTACATTAGTTTTCAGGAATACCTTCACGCATTTTTGGCTCAAAACACAAGTAAAAGAGAGTAAATAATAGGTTAAAATCCTTACTTATCAACTCAGCTCAAGCATAATATTACCCAGATCAAACTTCATCTGAGTCAAGATAGCATAAATGAGACACACCTTCACCCGAGAGACATCAGCGTCGTTCTGAGTAGGCATGATCTTTGCATTTATCAACCGTAGAATGACTCTGGCAGGATGCTAGAAATGACACTTCTTCATGTCTTTGTGGAACTGATTTGCTTCTCGCGTTTAGGTGGCAAGAGACCCCGCGCCACACAGCTAGCATTTAATATCACGATAGGGGGGCCGACGCAGCATGCTTAGGAACAACTTATGTGAACGCTCTGTGGACCCCATGATTTGGTTTATTACCCGGGAAGAAAATGGAATCATCTTGCCTCGTACTTGGACTTCATACACTGCATCTAAACTGGCCTCAGGTTGCCAGTTAGCATAAAATTCCTTAACCATGTTCACATTCACCGATTCAGTGGGACGGAACAAGGTTTCAAAGCTCAAGTATCTAATGTTGTTGTAAATTTTCGAGTACTTCCTGATGAGCTTACTATCATCAATACTAACTTCCGGGTTGGGACATACTGCCAGAACAAAGGTCCGGAACTACATCCTAGCATGAGCTAGCACAATTCGAATGCCATACTTACAGTCTGGTACTACATACGTATCTGGGTCAGTGCGCTCTTATTCCTCCTCACTGGGTTGGGGTGAGGTCCACGCCTACCTCCTCGATGGCTACTAGAGGTTGCTTTTGAGGAACCTGTGTTAGAACATTTGCTAGGACGTCGAGACATTGTACCTACACAAGACAAACAACATTAGCCAAAATATGTAAAGTAAAAACAAGACCAAACAGGGTAACCACCCCACACTTATGTTATTGGCATGTTCACAAGTACAATATATATCGGGGACTTAGACTACCCCATTGAAAGCACGCTCCACACGTATTCAATAACCCCACCAACCACTAACATGATAGTGAGACAACATTATCACGGACTATGCTAACACAAAATACAAAATCCAAAATCAAGAAGCTAAACTAGTAACTTAAGAAAAGAAAATAAGAAGTTATACTAATTTGCTGCTACGAAATTCAGAAGTTTTAATGCATCACTACACAAAATACACACATGGCCTGAATCAGACATCTCAATTAGCACGTAGCCTCAAATTAGCCTAGGGTGGTCAATTGATTAGCACTAAGGTCTAACATATTAAAGATTTACAACATACAAGCATGACCTCCCACCCTACTCTTATTATCAAGCATCACATTATTTCCTCACAATTATCCCCCAATTAAACTACAATGCCACCTTCTATGTCATTGAGGCATTTAATCAAACACATGGTAGGCATAAAATGTACCTCACAATTTCAACTCCAACTATTGAAAGATTACTCCTCAAACATACTAATCAATCACCCTACAATAATCACAACAACACCAAAGTGTAACAATATAACAACACTACCAAAAACTCTACCAATTTTCGGCCATATTGGCCATCCCACCAAACTCCATATAAAATAGTTTAAGCACCATCAAAACACGCAAAAATCACCCCTAATCATAAGAACAATGAAAACCCCATAAGTTTATACAAGAATTTCGACCAAAAGAAATTGAAAAACTACCTAGGGTTAGAGATATGAACTAAAGTAACTTAGCTTACTACTAAAAGAGAAGAGATGAGAAAAGAAAACTTACCTTGATGAGTGATGTAAATGAGAGGGAGATGGAAAGATGGAGGATTTGAGGAAGGAAAATGGAGGAAAGGAGAGTTATTTGGAGTGTGAGAGAGAGAATTGAAATAATAGAGTATGAGAGATATGGGAAAAAGGGGAAGGGAAAAATAGGTGACTTAAGTGTAGAAAACATAAGCAGCCAAACATTTTGGTCGCGTTGCTGGGTGCGGCGCTCCATGCAGCATGGTAGTGAAGATTTCCAAACCGTTACGCAATTCATGCTAGGCAAACATTATGGCCTGGTGTATCGCCCCATGCGGCGCTCTAGGCTAATTTTCTTAGAGTTCTAGGGAATTTTGCGTTTTAGGCCACAGGTTACATCTTGACTCTATTATGTACTTATTTTATGTTTAAATATTGCTTATACCTGCCTAAACTAGTACCCAAATTCCTGATCTTTAATAATCCTAAACTACAATTATCTAATTATTCTACAAAAGTAAGAAAAGGGATAGAAGTAGTTTTGAGTTATAGTCGTCAGCTTGACTCCATCACTTAGGCTCATTTTATCATGATGCTAGAGGATTTCTTGTCAAATCCTCAAACAAGGTACGGTTTCAACCTCTATCCATTCACCTTAAAGTTTTTGTTCCCTTCTTCATCCTGCATTTCAATGGCGCCATATGGTGAGACGTGTTTCACCGCATATGGACCTGTCCATCTTGATTTGAATTTTCCGGGAACAACTTAAGTCTACTATTGTATAGTAAGACTTTGTACCTTTCATGAAACTCTTTTGGCTTTATCAGATGTCATGCTATTTTTTTGTTTTTTCCTTTACAATCCGTATATTTTCATACGCGTCCAGTCGAAACTCCTCCAATTCGTTCAGTTATGGCAACCTATGTTCACCTGCAAGACTAAGATCAAGATTAAGCATCTTAATTGCCTAATAAGCTTTATGTTCTATCTCAACATGTAGGTGACATGATTTTCCATACACTAGTTTGAATGGTGAATTCCCTATGGTTGTTTTGAACGCAGTTCTATACACCCATAGAGCTTCATCCAACCTTGCAGACCAATCCTTACGAAAAGCACTAACCATCTTTTCAAGAATTTGTTTAAGTTCACGGTTAGCCACTTCAACTTTCCCGCTAGTTTGGGCATGGTATGAGGTTCTTTTTATATGTGTGATCCCATACTTAGACAATAATGCAGCAAACTTTGTTCACAAATGCGACCCATTGTCATTGATAATCACTCGAGGTGTCCTGAAGCGGGTAAACATGTTCTTCCGTAAGAACTCAGATACCACCCTAGCATCATTGATCCTAGTAGGGATTGCTTTAACCCATTTAGAGATGTAGTCAATGGCTACTAGGATATATTCATAAAAATGGGACGATGGGAACAGACCCATAAAGTCAATGCCCCAAACGTCAAAAATTTTACATACCAGAATGGAGTTTAGTGGCATCTCATCCCTCTTGCTAATGTTACCTGCCCTTTGACACTTTTCACATGTAGCTATATACGCATGTGCGTCTTTGTACAAAGTAGGACAATAGAAACTGATTTCCATGACATTTGCTGCTGTATGATTTCCCACATAGTTCTCTCCAGCTGCTCCATCATGGCAATGAGAAAGAAAGCTTGCCATTTCTCTATCAGGAACACACCTTCGATTCACACCATCTGCACAAAGCTTAAACAAGAAAGGGTCATTCCAAAAATAATTTGTTACCTCACTTTGTAGCTTCTTTCTTTGATCACGAGAGAGGTCACGAGGAAAACATCCACTAGACAAAAAGCTGGCTACATCAACATAACAAGGCTGCCTTTCGGAGACTGCAGCAATGGAGAAAATCTGCTCATAGGGAACTCTTCTTCTACATCAACTGTTTTAACTAGAGGCCATTAAACTCAAGATAAATGATCTACAACTTGATTTTCTATGCCCATCCTATCTTTGATTTACAGGTCAAACTCTTGGAGCAGCAACACCCACCGCATCAGACGCGGCTTGGACTCCTTCTTATTCAACAGGTATTTCAAGGCTGAGTGATCAGTATGTACAATAATTTTACTCCCCACCATGTATGATCTAAACTTGTTAAAAGAAAAGACCACAGTAAAAAACTCTTTCTTGGTAGTGGCATAGTTGACTTGAGCCTCATTCAACGTCCTGCTTGCATAGTAGATGGGTCTAAACATCTTATCTTTTCGTTGCCCCAGAACTGCTTCCACAGCTACATCACTAGTGTCACACATTATCTTAAGTAGCTGCCTCCAATCAGGCGTCACCATAATAGGAGCACTCACAAGCTTTTCCTTCATCAATTCGAATGCTCTTAAGCACTCCACATTGAAAAAACAAACTTGACATCTTTCTCTATAAATGTAGTCAACGGTTTGGTAATGTTGGAAAAGTTTTTAATGAAACTTCTATAGAACCCAACATGTCCTAAGATGAATTCTTATGTCTTCTTCCTTGGGTGGCTCTCCAATCTTCTCTAGGTCAAAAGATGTTGTAAAATGGTATTTTTGGTGTATTTAAGCCGTCCTCAAAACAAATCCAGATGAAACTACCCTTTTTAGCCGAAATAGGAAAACACTTAACAATTTTGTACTACCGCATCGCACCCCGCTTCGCGCACGCAGCACTTTTGCGAAGAATTCCAGAACATTTTGCAAACTACGTTCTAGCCATATTTTGCACTGTCGCGTCGCGCCTCGCGACGCCAAATGCGGCGTGGCTGTGGAAGTTTTACAGAGTAAATTCATTTCATCATTTTTTGACATTCGGACTTGGTCCTCGACCCCCGAACATGATGTCGGCTTAATTGCTTGGGCTTCTACTCAAACTTTAAAGCTCCAATTATTCGATTTAGCTCCAAATTACTTTAATAGCTTGAAATCATTTCCTACAAGGCATAAAATACATAATAAGTGTAAAACAATATCATTTAAGCTCAAACACACGTAAAACAATATCGTTTAAGCTCAGACACACGTAAAATGAAGTAATTAGAGTGCAATCTTATGGCTAAAATACGAGTTTCTAGCCTACCATCAAGCAGCTGCTTTAGAAACCACTTTAGTAGCCAGATCAGTCAAAAGATTAATCCTCTCCCTGCATGTGTAGATATTACAACCCAGTTAGGCGAAAGGAAAGCTAGCATAATTGTAGCATGTCCACTTCTTAATTCTTCTATTAATCCTTGAATCGATATCATGATGTGTGATGAAGCAACTTTTATCCTTGTTCACTTCCTGCCCAGAAGCTTGTTGATAGCTCACAATCTTCTTCTTGAGTTTAATAGACTACCTTTTAATGGAGAAAAATAAGACCAGGTCATCAACATAACATAGGTGATTGATTTGTGGACCATTTGCACTCATGTTGAAACATTTGAAGTTATATTAGAGACTTAGAAAGAGCCCCGACTACAATAATGAAAAGAATAGGGGAAAGGGGGTCGCCTTGCTTAAAACCTCTAGAAGATCTGAGAAACCCATGCCTTTTTCCATTCACAATAATGGAATACCAATTATTTGATATTAGCCTATGGATAAAACTCAATAAAATATTCGTTGAAGCCAAGCTTCCTGAGAACAGGAGTAAAGAAGGTCCAGGATATTTTGTCACAGGCTTGGAATATGTCCAGTTTCATGACTACGTTGCCACCCTCCTTACCTTCCTGGATACAATGACCAATCTCCTGTGCTAGAAGAAAATTTTCAGTAATGAGCCTATCTTTCGCGAATCCAGTCTGATTCTCATAGACCATGCTAGAAAGAATGGTCTTTTCATGGACAAAACCTATATATCTTTTTTTGCTTTTCTAAAAGAAAAGTGCGTATGCGGTCATTAGTGAAATCGTTTTCTCCTTATGTTATGGCACCAAAAATGTATGATTTAAAGAAGCAAGGGTGGTAAATTAAATTAAGACTTTGCGCACAAGAGCAAGGTGTGAAGTTCTTGGAGGGAAGAATGTCGGGGGTCTATTTGAAAACAGTCTCTCTACCCTAGGGTAGGGGTAAGGTCTGCGTACACACTACCCTCCCCAGACCTCACTAAGTGGGATTATACTGGGTTGTTGTTGTTGTTGTTGTTGTTGTTGTTGTAAATGATATTATTGTGCCCTTCGTCTCCAATATGGTTGCCCTTGATTCTTGAAAGCCTTAATAAAAAGTGGTCTTACCCACCAACCCAAGATCCACACTATTGGAACATAACATTGATTGGACCCTGGTCAATACAAACCCCAAATTGGAAAGCTCCTATGTATAATATATTTTTAGGAGTAGTTCAAAAACATTATATTATAGAAATGGTGGATGTTGATGAATGCATGAAATCACAAAGATTCCTCATTAGACGGCCATGAAACAAACAATGTGGACCCTCTTTTGTCATTATGCTGATGGAATCAACCACGACATCTCATATTGGTATCAATATTTATGCATAATATAGTATTAATACTAAGTAGTGTGAAATATAATCATGGATCAATTGTCCTTTTGCTTATGTGTATGGTGCACTAATGTCACTATTATTACTACTAAGGGTACTTGTAAATATAATTAACTGGCCGTTGGAATTAAGTATATTCTGCAAAGTGATGATTACACTTGCATAAGGTTGGATATATAAATTTTTGTTTTCTGGCCAACTTGGGTTGAATGTGGTATATACCAATTGGCAAAGAAAGAAAGAAAAAGTGGAAGTGATATATTCATCATTATAATCATTTTCATGCAAAACTTTGATTTTGTACGACAACAAAATATAATAGTGATTCATCATTACTCAATATAATCTATCATGACACATATACAACATTATGCTAATTTGTGAGACACTTGATTCTTCTACCACTAAAAATCTATTTAATTTCCACACACATTTATATATAATCTATGTGCCATAGAGATACCAATTATAATCGTGCACCTGGTCATATTTCGAACTTTATATATAAAATCTTTTTGTGTGTTTATGTTATCGATTATCTTGGTACTATAAAATTTTGGATAGTTAAAAGAAGCATTATAAGATAGAGAAGCTAAAAGATGGAGAAATTTATGTAGCTCTCTTTGGAATTCGAAGAAGTGTTCTATTTTAACTAAGACAGCATATTCCTTGAAATTTGAAGAAAGGTAGCAAACAACAAACAAACAATATATACATACATTTCTGCACTCAGCTCATACTATAAGTAAATAGGAGTTTGTCTTCCAATTAAGAAAAAGGTAGAGGCATAAAAGGCCCACCACCTTAATTGTCTGAATATTATAAGTAACATACAAAATCTGAATGTGGTGACATAGTCCCACCAAGACATTTTACAATTCCATACGATCTTACCAAAGCATAGGACAACTCGTCATTGCCAAGAAAATTAAATAGAAGCCAAATGAAAAGAAAGCTTTTGACTGTTTCCTCCCCCACCACCCACTCCAAATGACTACTTTTTCTTTTTAATTCCCTTGGGACGGTGATGTGAACACTCACGAATCCAAAATTTAACTATGCTAAGTTTCAACTTACAAGATTAAGTTTTAAAATATACATCTAACTCTATTTATATATTTTTTTCCTACTAATTAATATATGTTATATTTTCTTTTAGAAAAAAAAGAAGAAGCTATATATAATGCTCAAATATATATAGTTCGTCTTTAAAACATTGAATTTCGTTGAATTCTTGAACCATAATTGGATCCGCTCAGGAACGGAGCTATGGGGTGCAATCAAGGGGTGCTCGACACTCCTTTATCGAAAAACTACACTATATTTTTGTTTTACGTATATTATTATATGTTGAATCTCCTTAACTTTTTGGTGTATCTAATATTTTTATATTTTGACACCCGACCTTGGTAAAAATTCTAATTGCGCCACTGCGTGCAAGGGTTCATCTGTATCCCTTTTATAAGTTTTTTCATATATAAACAATAGATATTATTGAATTACCTTGACTCTTTTGTATGTTTTCGACTTCATATTTCGAATCCTCAGTTAATGAAATTTCTGATTCCATCCAACACAAGGGAGGGAAGGGGGAGTGGGGTTGAGGGTGATGTAAACTTAAGTACATACTATTATATATAGGTATAGTTCGATGGCTTGTTAATTTGTATCACTGTCAGCTCTCTTGAAATAAAACTAGCCAAAATGCAGGCCAAAGCTTGCCATAATATTATTCCTCCAAAACTTCTGCCACCAGCAAAGTTGCCTTCCACGGCGAGCCACATAACATTGCCAAGCCACGTACCACGAGCCATAACAATAACAACATCACCAACTCATGAAGTTTATACACCAGTACCTGAAATTGATGATACAATTACTGCCTTTTGGGATTATCAATTCCTTTTTGTGTCCCAACGTTCAGAAGCCACTGAACCCATCACCCTTCGTGTCGTGGAGGGCGCCATACCAACCGATTTTCCCTCGGGGAAGTATTATCTCACCGGACCGGGCCTTTTCGCCGATGATCATGGGTCCACGGTGCACCCTTTAGATGGCCATGGTTATCTAAGGACATTTGAAATTGATAGTGGTTCAGGTCAGGTTAAGTTTATGGCTAGGTACATTGAGACGGAGGCTCAGGCCGAGGAGCGGGACCCAGTGACCGGGAAGTGGCGGTTCACTCACCGGGGCCCGTTCTCGGTCCTGAAAGGTGGGAAGATGGTTGGTAACACTAAGGTAATGAAGAATGTGGCTAATACTAGTGTGTTACAATGGGGTGGTAGATTGTTTTGCTTGTGGGAAGGTGGTGATCCTTATGAAATTGATTCTAACACTTTGAAAACTGTTGGGAAATTTGAGCTCATCAACAACTGCAAATCATTAGCACAAGAACAAAAATTTAATGGTGATTTTTTGGATGTTGCTGCTCAAATCTTGAAGCCCGTATTATATGGTATGTACTACTATATACTACAACACATTTTTTTCTTATAACGTATATGCTATTACAGTAATTTAACTTCTTATACTGAGTTACCTGACTTGCTCATTGTTGCAGAGTCCTTTTTATTTTTATTTTTATTTTTAAATATATAAGGTGAGTATCGTGATAAATGTTTTTGGTGGGTATTTTCAGGGGTATTTAAGATGTCTCCAAAGAGATTGTTGTCCCATTACAAGATTGATACTCGTAGAAACAGACTATTGATCATGTCATGCAACGCAGAGGATATGTTACTCCCTCGGAGTAATTTTACATTTTACGGTGAGTTAAGTTGGTTATGAATTTGAATTGATTTTTCGTTTATTTTTTTGGTTTTAGAAAGTAAACAAGTCTTTAAATGGGAAAGAATTAAAGAAACAATGTTTATAAGAAACAAGTATATATCCATTGCACTAATTATTGGTGCTTGTTTCAATAAAGTTTAGATTTTCACGGAGCCAGAATTCTCATTAAGAGAAGTCAAAATATTAAAAAAATCTTACCAAAAAATTAAGGGTGTCATTATATAGTCTATATATATATATATATAGATTTTTAAAAAATTATCGAATTATAGAATATAATTTGCCAGCGAAGGGGTGTCGGTTGGCACCCTTTGGTATATGTGGCTCCGCAACCGTTTCCATGGTAACTTCCACTGTAAAACAGCAGGAAAATGTTGGGGGGAAAAGAGAAACAGATATCTAGACATGTAGGTAAATTGTTTTTAATTACCTTTAAAATAAATTGCTATATATATATATATATATATATCGTTGCACGTGTATATCAAGTATCTATTACATACTTTTTAATATTGTCAATATTTCTCAAAAACAATTTCATAGAAAAAGATTCGCCTTACAAAACATACAACAAATTAACAAAGATTGGACACTTCACAGTTATTCTTATTATGTGAAAAAATGAGTCAAGAACCAATATCTAATAAATCCGACATACTAAACAGCGTCACATACACAGAAAATAGTTAACTTATCAAAATATTGGAAGAAACCATTGAATGGTACATGGACCGGTAGAGTTATAGAAAAAATATGAAACCGGCTTTTAGAAAATTGGATAATAATTAACATAGACTTTATCCAAAATGTTAAGACCTTGAACAAAGACTCATGTTTACGTAAAAATTAGCGTAGAAACTATCTTACATGCTATATGAATATAATGACATGTTATTTCGGCGGTAGCTTAAATAAACCTAAGAACTGATGGAATACAAGAGATTCAAGTATGTAACATAATCGTCAATTGAATAAACAAAGATACACATTGATTGAAGAATCATATTGAAACTTCACCTGGGCATGGTTGACACATATCACTTGTGTGGCTATCAGGGGCGGCCCGGCAAATTTTATGGCCTAAAGCCAAACTTTATGAAGGGCCTTAATTTTTTAATTTTTTTTATTATTTATTTGAAGTCTGTTTTTTTAGCTTTTCTTAGATATAAAATTATTAATAATTTCTTATAATCAATAACTCCTAATAAGTATTTCTCAATTGACAATATAGCTAATCCATTTAACCTTTCTTGTAACATTGTTATTCATAGGTAAGATTTTATCAATTTTAATTTTAAAAACTTCTTTCCGCTGAAGCAACGGTAACATAAGTTATGAACATTATTCTATAAGCAATTTAGGCATTTGAAAAAAAAAAATGAAATCGTTTTATTTGATTAAGTGTATCAATTAAACTGTTATCTTGTAATTGTACTATTTTTCTTAATACTTTTAATTCATAAAATAAATCTAAACCATCAATATCTAATTTATTATTATGCTTTAAGGAACATTCAAGATTAAGGCAATATTTTTTCAAATTTTCAATATCTATTGATCTTAGATTTTACTGCCAAATAGAAAACCAAAAATATTTTCATATGCTTCGCATTGTTCAAAATCTATTTTGAAGTGAAAAAATAGCCTTGTCTATTATGTATAAAAGTAATCAACTCTAAAGGACTCTTCAAAAGATTTTGAGATTTCATTAGCAATATTCGCATCAAATTGTTACTTCTAATATATCACACGTTTCTTACTTAATTCAGGTTCGATATTTATTTCAAGTGCAATTTCCTTGGTAGAAATCATAGCAGTTGCAAATCCTTCTTCTTTGTATTTGTTAAAGAAAGAAATCAAACTTTTTCATTTTACAAAACTCTTTTTTAAACTTATACATAATCTGGTAGGTATAAAAAAAAGATGGGCCCCCCACGAATATGGGACCTAAAGTGGTTGCTTTACTTGCTTTATGGAAGAGCCGCTCTGACTATATCTTATGTATTAACTATTCCGAAGATACTTAACAGAGATTTTATCCTTTTCCTTTTCCACAAATCTTCTCACGGAATTGTATCTCATTACCAAAATGCTTGCCAACTGAATGGAAACATTGATTTTTTTAAAAGCAATTTGTTAAAGCTATTTATCTAGTCTTCCCAATCTCTTGAGATATAGAAAAATTCTCCATATTGGTCAGCTTTGTTGCCATTTCTCTTTTTCATTCATGGCTGTGAAGTTGTCTTCTTTAGATAAAATCATATTTGTTTCCTAAAACATGTAACACTGCATATCTACTTTGAATGAGAAAACTTTAGTGCCATCAAGTTGCAGAACAATTAACCTTGCATTCATTTCTAATTCTTCAAAATAATATTAGACACTACGTCTAGAATTAACTTTTGATCATAAGCTAAAATATTTCAAGTTTCATTTTCGTAGGTAATGTCTATTCTAACATTTGTAGAAATAAGATCTCAAAAATCACAAAGCATCAATAAATAACTAATAAGTAAAGTAAAGAAAGTAGAACTCGATTTTATCACTTTCTTCTTCAATCATCACCCTGAAGTTGACATCTTTATGGGAGACTATTTGATGCCAAAATATATTACATAGGTTGCTGCAAAAAAAGTTTTATATCTACCTGACCAAATGGTTCCATCTTTATTTGCACAAGACTTGTTGCTCACTTGACATTATTTCTAAAAATCTGCAAAAAGTCCTAGATAAACTATATGAGAGAAGAACATAAATTCCAAGTGGACCACTAATTCCAATTTCGAAGTATGGTTGGTGTGTCTGTTTTCTTCATGTAATGCCAAGTGCAAAACCGCCATTGCTTTTGCAAATCTGCTCAATATTCCCACACCTTTCGTTTGTATCATAATATAAAAGCCATAGTAGAAGGGAGGATCAGTGGTACTTCATTAAGTTGAGAGAAAGTATTGGCATGAGCTTGTTCGGTTACATGATTTTTTTTCCTTACAGTATAATAGCAAAATAAAAAGTTTTTTCCCTACATTAGTCACTAACCAGTGGAACGGATGGTAGTCAAGAGATCACAATTTAAACTGCAGAATGCGAACCTATTAGCCGAACATTGTTCTCTGATTTCTTCCTTATGGTTTAAATTTTCCTCTAGATGTTGTTATATGTATTCAGGATCAAAGTATATGCTTTAATTGACTATTATTAAATGTTCTTAATTGAAGCATGCAGAATATATTGGAAGTGCAAAAAATGTGCAGGTTGAGTTGGTTATCAAAAATTGTGTGGGACTTAAGTTAGACACAAACATGAAAATTGAAAGACGAATTCAAGAGGAACCAACCTTTTCTTCAAGGTGTTTGACCGTTTACTTTTTATTCAACAAACCGTTGGATCATAATTGATGTGGAATGCTAATTAACACTTATTTTCTTCACTGCCTGTCCAAGAGTTTCAATTAATGCTTCCAAGCAGAGATGCATTCTGCAAAATAAGAAGCTGCTATCGTTTCGTTATTTGTTGCGTCTTTTCATTTGGGACTGTTGCTAAGTGTTGGGATCTTTTTATTCTTTGTATATATATTTAAATAGGGTATTTAGGTTTTAGAAGGTTATTAAGGTAATTTAACTTTTCAATTAAAGGGTTCCTATTTTTAATATAGTATAGATAGACAAAGAGGATATTCGTAGAGCCTTAATTGGTACAGTACTAAATGGATGCCTTTCATCTAAAACAAGGAGGAGAAAAGACAGAGCTAAGGATAAACAAAGTATAATTTTTATGTTTCCAATGATCCAACTTCATATGTTGATGTTTGTTTGTATCAACATCACATGCAATGCTACGATAACAAGAGAACGACAAAGCTAATATAAAAGTAAATAAATCCAAATCATGTTAATTTCTTTGGTTTAATTTTGTTCTTCGTTTTTGTCTCTAATATATACTTTTGGTTTAATTTGTTTTATTCTCTAGAATTCGATTCCAACTTCCAGCTGCTGCAAAGCCAAGAATTCGACATACCAGATCACTTAATGATACATGATTGGGCTTCTACAGATACTCATTACATATTGTTTGGAAATCGCATCAAGCTTGATATTCCTGGTAATTACTTAACCTTCAGAATTTACCAGAGAACTTTAAATTATTATTATCTCAGATTTAGAAGTAAAAAAAGGAATGAAGCTTTGATTTAGGTAACTTCTTAAAGCAAAAACTGCATAGTCGCTTCCAAAAATAACAACCGATAAAATATATATTATATACATCTATATCCATATCTATCTATCTATACTATATTAAAAGTACGAAAACCTTTAGCGAAATGTCGTTCGCCTTTTTTATCCTTTTAAAATAGAGTTCACATTGAACAAAATCGTAATTCAAATTATTTTTCTAATATTTAGGATTTAAATCTACTAAAATGTTGATTATTAGATATTTTCTTATTTGAACTGATATAACTTTCCTTATCTGAATTGAGTAAACGATCCTATATTTAAAACTTTACAATCAATTAAAATTTACCTTATATATAAATTATATACTACAATATTTAGACATTGGCTTATAATAAACTTTAACTTCAACTAAAATTATATCCACTTCGAATTTATGTAAATTATCTAGCGATGGACTAAATTCGATTCATATACAAATCCATAATGGTAAAATCGAAAGAATACAATTTGTCTAGAATAGCATCTATTCCTCTAATAAAGAAGTTATTTTTCCAAGTTGATTTTTATTAGAGTTCTGCAACTTTTTACTGTTAATTGGACGAATATTTAATATAGTTAAAATAAGATATTTTGTGAAATAAAATTATTTGACCTATGGAAAAAGTATCAATATCTAGGAATCTAAAATCAAATTAAGATTTTAATTATTTTATACAAATCATTTTCTTATATTTGAACAATATAACACTAGTGTAATTCCTTTCGTATTACCTCTGAATTATATATATATATGAACTATAATATATTTTCATATAATATTTGAACTACTTTTCTATTCAAACATTATTTTTTATCCATCAATCATTTTTTTCGTATAATATTTAAATACTACACTCGATAATTTCAACAAGTAACAAAAAAATATTTGACAATATAAAAGAGAAAGAAAGAATTTGACCGTCAGAATAACATTTAAATATTGGATGACCTAATATTAACGATTTGAATCAGTAAAAGTAAACTACTTCCTCTAATGTTGAAACAAATAACTAAATCTTGCATTTATTCCAACAAACAATAGTTCTCTTACCGAATTAACCATATGGGATTATCATCCATTATTTTACAGCTTGTTTGGATGGTTGTTACCTATTGTATCGCATCGTATTGTTACTTTAACTACAATGTTTGTTTTAATTGTTATTTAAATTTTATTGTATCGTATCGTTAAATCTATCGTTACGTAACGATGAAATATGCCACTTTATGTAGCCACCGATTTGGTGTGGTTGCGTCGTTTCCTTGTCTTTTTCTCTTAATCTCATCCTTCATTATTATTAAATAATTTTATTTTATCACTTACCCTACCTTTCTATATACCGTACCATAATTTTTCTTTATAATATTGCAAGTTTATTCATCATATTACTGATGTGCGATACCATAAAACGATGACAAAATGACACAATCTATCGAAACATTGTATTCACTAAACGATACAGTACATTACAATACAATACGTTACGATACATTATGAAACGATACGTAACAACCATCCAAACAAACTGTTAAAGAACTCATGGCTTTTTTTAATTTTTAGTTTATAACTCACATACGTTTAATAATATTTATTTAATTTTTAAAAATTAAATACTCATTAATACAGGGTACACGCGCAAAGCGCGTACCCTAAAACTAGTATATTAAAATAATATACATATAACACACACACTAGATAAAGATGAATTCACTTAAGAACTAAAAACGATTATGTCTAATAGCAATAAATTTGGAAGTGCAGGGTCAATGACAGCAGTATGTGGATTGTCGCCAATGATATCTGCACTATCAGTAAATCCAAGCAAAGCAACATCTCCAATTTATTTGCTGCCTAGATTTCCTGATGATCATAAGCAAAGAAATAATATTGCACAAAGAGAGTGGAGAAAACCCATAGAAGTTCCTAGACAAATGTGGGTGTTACATGTTGGAAATGCCTTTGAAGAGAAAGATGAGAATGGAAATGTGGATATACAAATTCAGGCTTCTGGTTGCTCTTATCAATGGTTCAATTTCCAGAAAATGTTTGGTAAATACTAGTAGTAACACTAGCTCCTCCAATTGATGCCCTTAGAATTTCTGCTATTTTCCAATTAAATATTATAAATGGAAATTTTGTTTTTGCTCCATGTGTTTCCAGGCTACGATTGGCAAAGTGGCAAACTTGATCCTTCAATGATGAATGTAGAAGGAGGAGAAGAAAAGCTATTGCCGCACTTAGTTCAGGTCTTTTTCTTTCTCCTGCAACTGTTTAGGGATATTTTAGAGTTAATTTTTTATATACGAAAAAGTAACTACTTATCATAAATGAAATTAGTAATGTGATAAGGTTGTCAACCTACTAAAATAAAATTACACATAATAGTGTAAGAATTATTTATACTATCAAGTTAAATCTTATTCTTCTCTGGTCTAACTGTCTAAGTGTGTATGTCAATATATGCATCACATTTAACTTAATTTGTTTGTGTATAAAAAGTTAGGCTATATTAAATTTTTATGTGAGCACTTAGGATTTAGTTTTATTTTTTTATGTATGTACATATTCGAATTTAATTAAATGGGTCCAATTGAACCTAAAAAATGGTTGGGGCTATCAACTCGGATAACCAAAATTATATCATCTTTGTGGCAGTACTATCACAGCCAAAAGATATATAAAGTATTTCTGAGATTTTCTTGAAATAATAATTATGCTATTGCAGGTATCCATAAGCTTGGATACAAATGGGAATTGCATGAAAAGTTCAGTAAATGACCTAAACCCTCAGTGGGATAAAGCTGCAGATTTCCCTGCCATGAATCCAGATTATTCTGGCAAGAAAAATGAATATGTTTATGCAGCAACTTCTTCCGGTTCTCGCCAAGCACTGCCACATTTTCCCTTTGACACAGTTGTGAAACTAAACACTGCTGATAAATCAGTTCGTAAGTGGTCAGCTGGTAGAAGGAGATTCATTGGCGAGCCTGTTTTTATCCCAAGGGGAACTACAGAAGATGATGGATACCTTCTTGTCGTTGAAGTAAGCAATTCATTCATCGTTATTTATTTTTGCATTTAACTTTGTTATTTACACGGTCACAATATTTTAGGGCCCGTTTCGCCAGAAAAAAAATTCTTTTTTTCTATAAAAGAATCAGCATTTGGCCATCAAAATTTCAATCTTTCAATTGGAGTTGAATTTTTCGAAATTTGAAAAACTCGAAAAAACTATTTGTCAAAGCACTCACACAATTTCAAAAACAGTTCCAAATTGTATTCATGTCTAAACACAACTCTAGTTTCCAAATACCATTTTCAACTTGAAAAAAAAAACACTTTTTTCGAAATTTCACAATTCTTATGTCCAAACACCCACTTAATCTATTGTAACATGTAACTTACCTTGTTTTTTCAAATACATTAATCCCATAGTTTATGAAAGGCTACGCGTACGTAATGACCTAGTAGTGTAAAAGAATTGTACAAAAGTTAAACATAAATTTTTATAACAAACTTCAGCATATATACTTACTATAGTATTCTTATGTGGAAATTTGCAGTATGCAGTGTCAACACAAAGGTGCTATCTTGTAATTTTGGATGCACAAAGAATTGGAGAGAAGAATGAAGTGGTTGCAAGACTTGAAGTCCCAAGACACTTGAATTTCCCACTTGGTTTTCATGGCTTTTGGGCTCCTAGCAACACTGGCAATGGGAATTTACCAAATTTTGAATCCAAATGCAAGGATTCATGGTCAATGCTGGAGGAAAACATGGTTAATCTTGGGAACTCAAAAAACTCAAGGTAGCTGCAGCTTCAAAGAGGAACTTCTCTTCTTCTTTTTTTTTCGCTAAACAATGTTTTCATGTATACATGTCCATTTTTACCAAAAAGAAAAAAATGCAGGCATCCATGTCCATTAGTATATAGCTTTATTCAAAAGTGTTATTTGTAAAATAGTTCATTCGTATACCAGAATCAAGAAGATCAGTTCCAATAATGTACATTGATTCTTTTACTTCTGATGTTTCGTGTTCATTTAACTTTATCCGAAGTTTAGTTTGAAGCCAATGTAGGTTGTAGCTGCATACAGGATTTTACTAGGTATGGGGTTTGTTTTCAGTAGGTGGTAATTATAAAATATGATGCATACTAGTTTGGATCCTACTCCCCTATTTCCTAGTTTTTACATTTCTTCAAGTTCCTACTTAGATTTGAGACATTTGTCATGGTTAAAAATTAATGAGATTTAATTGAATAAATTAAAGCTTTAACCATAATTAAAGTATTTACTTCCTTCTTTATTCATTTCCAAATAATATCTTTGTTCTCTTTAAACGGTGAACTTGCTATAATTCTACTACTCTTTTCTCTCCATTTTAGCTTATTACTGCTCTTATTCTTTGCTTTTTGAGATGTTACTTTATAAACTATAACATATTGCTTTATTTAAGTTGTTGTGCGGTGGTATCTAAGATTATCTAACATTCCTTCTCTCTTTTTTTTAGTAATTATTTTTCCACGAGTTAATTTTTCTTTTCACTTATAAAAAAAAAACTTCTTGTATTCTCATTAAAAAATAAAAAAATATTAGAAGTAAATTCCAATATTTGACAATAAAAATTAAAGAATGGTACAAATCCATTTTGATGCTCAACTTGAGTTGCCATTTCTCTGTTATTTTGTATTTTCCTCAAAATAGATTTGTACCATTCTTTAATTTTTATTGTCAAATGTTGGAATTTACTTCTAATATTTTTTTTAATGAGAATGTAAGAAGATTTTGTAGAAGTGAACAATAATTAACTCATGAAAAGAAAACCACTACAAGAAATAGAGAAGGAATGTTAGATAATGTGTAGTTATAATTATGGAATTGTAAAGATATTATTTGGGAATGATTATAGAAGGAAATAAATACTTTAACTATGGCTAGAGTTTTAGTTTATTCAATTAAATCTCATCTATTAATTTTTAACCATGACAAGTGTTTCAAATCTAAGTAGGAACTTGGAGAAATGTAGAGACTGAGAAATGGAAGGGAGTTGGATCCTACTAGTTTAAGTACATGTCTACTAGAAATAAGAGTGTTAAGAGTAGAAATGAAGGGGAACAAACACCCATTTAGGGGTCGTTTGGTATGAGGTATAAGAAGGAATAAGGGTGGTATAAAAATTTAATATCACCTTAATACTCTGTTTGGTTAGCAAATCAGGTATAAGTTATTTCGGTGTTAATTTTAACACCGGAATAACTTATACCTTCTAGAAGGTGGGGTAATTAGCAACGGTATAACTTATACCTTCTTCTTAGAAATTATGCAATTGTCATTCTTAATACAACATATCAAACAGTGAATAAACAATAATCTCAGCATAACTAATTCCAGCATAACTTATCTCAATATAACTTATATCGGCATAAGCCGTATTCCAACCAAACGACCCCTTAAGGGCGTAGCATTTTGGCCATTTCCATTTTCTTGTTTGTTGGTAGGTTTAATTACGGGACCTCTTAATTAAAATAGTTATTACGATTGGGTTATACTAAAATTAAATCTCACTCTTAATCATCGATATAGATTTCAAATAACTGCTCCATCTGATGAGAAAGATTGGCATTTTGCTTCAATAGATATTGTAGTCTCACTGTTTATCCTCAAATTCGGATAACAAATAAATTTATATTGTGGTTTTAAAGATATGTGATTTCGTCCAATACCAATTGATAAGCAAGAAAATAAATAAATAGATTAGAGAATAAAATAAATCAAACTAGTATGCTAGTCAGGTCTTGACCTCGACTCGGGATAGTCTCGAGGTGGAATAGTAAGAATAGTAAATGATAAAGCAACTTGTTGATACCCAATTTTTCCCTATATATTTTCAATATGCAAAATAACTTCAAAATAGCATATAAAGGCATACATAAGCATGTCAAAGTATTTTATTATTTTTTCCATAATTTTTAAGGTTTTTAAATTGATTTATTTTCCTTTTTCATCCATAAAATCTCCAATAATTGTTTTCAAAATTATTATTTTGATAATTCATCTATTGTATTTTCATATTTATGCCAAAATATGGCTAAAATAATTTTTACGTATTTTTACAATTTTATTTAGTATTTTTAAGGCTAAATTGCACATAATTACAATATTAGCCATTTTAACGTTTAATTGTGTCTTATATTCATAAAATTGACGCTTGTATTTTTAAATTGTTAATTATGTGTTATAAATCATGTTAGCCCTTTTAATTTAGTTTTTAGAAATCATTTACTCTTTTTATAATTTTAAAAAAAAAAGAGGAAAATTGGCTATTTAAATAACAGCCCATTTGTATTCAAATTTTGGCCTAAATTGAACCCCAATTCCCCAGCCCAATTCCGAATTAAACCCGATCCTAGCCCAATTTTAACCCTACCTAAACCCGGATTTCCCACCTACCCTTTTAATCTAGGTCATTGATCATTCAGATCAACGGCCACCATTCACCCTTCCATAATTAAACCCAAATGGCCTCTTAACCTAATTCATTTCTCACCATCTGCCGCATTTGAATCCCTCTCCTCTCAATTCTCTCTGCAGCCTCACATAAACCCTAGCCGCCGCCGCCCAATTCCACCCTAATCCCTTGCAATCCCTACCTAATTCATGGGCTCCCATGTCGATTTGAGGCGTGTACTCGTCTCTTATGCCTGTTGGTTACCTATTTTCGTGATTTCATGGATAGATCTCAAAGGGATCTAGTCCAGTCTTGGTTCAACTTCTATCTATGGCCTTCCTCCGGCCATTTATGGTTGTTCAAGTCAGATCCTTTACTTTTCTAGCTAGATCGGTAACTTTTCAAAGTCTCTATCACTTTCTTTGGGTTCTCTGAAACCCTAGCTCTAAGAGTTTTTCGATTTTTCTTTCAGATCTGTTTTAGATTTGTGCGTGTTATGAACTTCTTGATGTTTTTCAAAAAGGGTTTTCGATTTTCTTTCAAAGTGACTCTTCGTTTTCAAACTAGGGTTTCTTAGACTCTTTTCAAAGATCTTTTCTCCGATTTTTCAGTAATGTTTTGCTTTGTTTAACGATTTGCTTATATTTTTTCTTTTATCTGGTTCCTCGTGTTAAAAACCCTAAGTGTTTTGGTTTATCCGAGTTCTGAAGATGCATTTGTTTGTGTGTGTGTATACTTGTTTCGATTAAGCTTTGTGTTTGAATCCTCTTCCCTGTTTGACTTATCTGATTCTGAGTTCTTACTATTGTGGAAACCCTAATTTCTTAAAAGGTTTTCCTTACTTGTTACTGCGAGATCTTTACTTATTTCTGACTCTCTTTACATGTTGGACTGGTTTCTTCACTTTGACTCTACGTGTGAGCCCTGACTATTTGACTTGGTTGACTACTAAGCCCTAGCTTACTCTTGTTACTGCTGCATGTTTGTATGCATCCAGTTGTTTCTTTTGCCAATGCGTTTGGCCTTGCATGTCTGATATTTCTGTTCGTTCTATTTATATGCTGAAGTGCAGAGTCATGATTCTTTCTTGATTATTCTTGATTTCCTCAATATTACGACTGATTGCAAAGGGTTCTCTTATAAACCCTAATTTTTACTCATTCGTTTAAAATTGATTGATTCCCATCCTTAATTATTGTGATGTTTTACCTTGTTGAATCATTTCCCAAAATTAAGCATATTTTGTACTTAGACTCAATTATTTACTTAATTCTTTTACTTCCCCCTTATATGGCAAGAATCAATCTGTCCCCAAACTGATTTCTTTCCTTTATTTGACCCTGTTAGTATCCGTTTGAGCAGTAATTTCCTGATTAAAGGGAAGTACTTGTATTGATTGATTCTAATTGTGATTGTTTCCATGTCTGTATTTACTTTTTACCTTATTCTTTACTCGTTTTCAAAACTATAAATACCCTATCCTCTCTTCTTTAAACACACGAACAATTTGAGTTCAGAACACACACCTGCACTCAAAACTCTCTTTCTTTACTATTACTTGTGCTACTGCTTTGTCTAGCCGGCTGAAAGCCAAGGTTAGGCTGTGGAATCCTTCTTACTTTTCATTTCTGCACTTTGCTTCTCTACTGGTATGTCCTAGTTAATTTTTTAAGCCTCAACAACAACATGTTTCTTTAGTTGCTTCAGTTTCTTTCACTCTTGCCTACTTATGCTTATCTTTCTGCATTCAAGTTACATTATTAGCATGTTGTAATATGCTCCCTTCCCCCCTTAGATTAATGCTCCCCTATGTGTGTGCTCTGTTAGTCACTTGTTGTGTACTTGTTGTTTTATGAATCCCAAACCCCCATATCCCCTCTATGTGTTTGTATTCTTTTGGCTGGTTTGTGACCATGCCAGCATCAGCTATTGCTGTGCATGACCAAATCAGACCCCTGCTAGGGTCATGTGCTTATAGACAATGTATCCCCAAAATCCCTTGACCCCTTTGTATGACTACTGATTCTGTGTAGTTATGAGTTTTACTACTGCAATTGATTTCAATCACCTCTATTACTAATTGCTTTCAAAATGGACTATCATTCCAGTTTTTAAAATAAATCTCTTTCAACATGTGTTCTACACTTCCAGTATATTCTTAGAATCTAGGTTCTGTCCCTCTTGTGTGAGCCTTGCCTTAGGACCCTTAAGCTCTCTCTGAACTTGGACACATAAGGGCTGGCCCCTCCACACTGCACTTATTCTGTCTGGTTATGCAAATCTGGATGTGAGCACTACCCAGGATCCTTTGAGGTCCTTAGGAAACTTTGACACACCCAGGTATGAGAAAGACTTTGAAATATTGGCATTGAAGTGGTTCATTACATAACATAGAGAGGAAGTCAAGATCAGGCTTCCTTTGGTTGTAATTTCTTATTTCTGCACTTCTTTTGTAATTCAATCATTTGGTCTGTAATAATTTATAAACAATATTGGGGTGATTAGTGAAAAAGGGTGGGTAGCCGTGTATTGTGGGTAAATTGGGTAGATAACATGCCTATAGGGTCTATTTTGATTCAAATATGGTCCGTTAGATAACATGCCTATAGGATCTGCTCTGGTTTAAAATAAATTTTGCATGTTTTACTTTCACACAATTAGAAACCATGTCTATAGGATCTAAATGGCTTTAATAATAAAGATCATGCCTATAGGGTTAAAACCATCTTTATAATTAGATAGCATGCATATAGGGTGTAAAGTAATTGAAGTTCAGTTTTCAATACAGCATATATTCAGATTCGTCTCCCTGGAAATCATGCCTATAAGTCCAAAGTCAGCTTTTAATACTTATATACCATGCTTATAAGATCTAAATAGCTATAATAGAAATTATGCCTATAGAACTTAAAACCAGTGTAGTTGGAGAAGCCGTTTAGTTCACGTTGTTTATTCTGAATTGGATTAGTTAATTAATTTGCCGCTTCTTTAATAAGTCTTCAAACAATGCCTTAAATTAATACCGTTAGAAAGCATGTCTATAGGATCTCAAGTTGTCCGTTTAAAATTAATCACTGCTCTACTGCATTCCTAATCAATATAGATATCATACTCATAGGACATCACTACTACGCCTAGGCAAGCCTTAGGTAATTACTCGAATAAAATTGGAATCTACCTTTGTTTAATTACCAACTGCTACAACCAGCAGGCAAGCCTGATTCAGACTTCTTTTTTGAGTTATATAATGAATCTGGTTCTGACTCAAACTCTACTTTATGATTTTTTTAAAATTCAGACCTTAACTGTATTTAAGTCATGCTATTTATATACATTGTTTGCGGAGGTATACATGAGCCTTCTAATTGTTTATATGTTCCCCCCTCAAGATGCAGTCATACGTGTTTTTGTATGTCGCCTTAGCCTTTTTACCTTTAAACCTAAGGGTCAGCCTAAACCATCCCTCTTATAGGAATAGTAGTCCTAAATTCCTCTGGTACTGATAGGAATGAGACGGGTAGTAGCATGCAATAGAGGTCGAGACCAAACCGCGCTTTAATACCTTCACGGGGTGGGAAGAGTAGATATGGATATGATGACCGGTGCGCCAATACCACGTGTATTCCCTCTTTTGAGGAGTGTCATATTGGGTATTGCATTGAGGTGATCCATATTACAAACAAACCTAGGACCCCCCTTTTATTTTTTTACAAGTATGTCTAGCTTATAACTCTTTTCCAAAGCCCTGCCTTTCAATAATTGTTTGCACTTGTGTATTTAGACTTAAATCCCCTATTACTTGAGCTTTTATTTGTTTACTTGCTAATTGCAAATTCACAAAAACTATCTGGTCGGGAACCACACTAGTGGATTCTGAGGGGTGCCTAACACCTTCCCCTTAGGATAATATCAAGCCCTTGCTCTATCTCTGGTTATCAAACATAGTTGTAGTTGAACCTTATAGGTGCCCTAACGCACCTTAAAATCGTTAGGTGGCGACTCTTCAGAACACCCAATTCCCAAAGGGAAATGAGTCATTACACCCCATGAATGTCGAAACCCGGACTCCTCTCCGACTGAAGGGGAAAACGGGGGGTGCGACACAACTCCGATGAACTGTAAGTGAAATAGCAGAAAAGTAACGGGTGTATATATTCGTATCAGTGAACAATGAATTGATGAACAACAGAGAAAAATTATATTTCTTTGATCTGTATCAATGTAAGGTCTCTACAAATGATGGGGAGCCTCCTTTATATACTAAAGGAATCCTATATAGTACAATTCTAACTATGGAAGTAAATCCTATGATTGGTACAAATAACCGCCCTTGATTTGATATGCTCCGAGATTTCTGCCGTGATCTCCGATCGGTTACAGATATCTCACCTTTCTATTATTACATTTCACTCGAAGTCGGTTGTACTTAGTCTCGACTATTGTTGGCCTCGGTCTCTACGGACACTTCAATCTTTGGACTCGTTGCCTCATCTTCGAGCTCGGGTCTGATTCATTACGAGGTCATCCCTGACGCAACTCCCTTGTCTCGATCAAATAGCAAAATCAGGTAGGACCGATTTTGACCGTATATAAATAGTTCTCTCGTTTCTTAGAGTGTAATGAGAAGAAATGAACTGAGCCTTTAATTTTGCCCTTCGACCAATTATGATGTCAGCCACATGACATAGGCGATGGAGGCGATTGAACCGTCGTGCTGCACGGTTCTCAAGGTCATTAATTTGTGTCAGTTGCTAGTCGGCCACTAGTGCCCTTGAACCATCACGGCAAACATTATAAATAGACCAGCTTCACAATTTTGCCAAAGGGGCAATCAGTGGATGTATCCTAAGGGGTTAGTTTTGAGGCCCTTCGAAATGAAGGGAATGCCCCAAGTGACTTGCTTGTGGCAATAGACATTAGTGATTCGCCAACCCTCCCATCATTCTCCGATGGCAAATTGAGGAAGCTCGGGCCATGGGGACCCCCGATGCGGGAATGACCCAAGAAGGGGAGGACCTTTTCCGTGGTTGCTTCACGGGGGTCGAAAACGTTCCCGCTCTGGACACATCGAGCATCTTTGACGAGGCTCATCGACTCCTGAGTCAGGTAAGCCTTAGCCCCCTTTATCAATATCATTTTTGTCTTTTTGTTTTTCTCTTATCTGACTTTCCTTTTTTTTCATAGGCCTTGACACTTCACTAAGAAGCATTTTCGAAATCCTGGGCAGAGCTGGACCGGTGTGAGGCCAATCTCAAAAGGCTCACCGAGGAGAGAGACGCCCTCAAACTCCTCTATGTGCAAAAAGAAGAGTAGATCAGGGACCTCCAAGCTGAATTGGCGAGAGCTCATAAAGAGCAGACCGATCTCATCGAGCAGGTAACATACATTTTTGGGAGCTTGACATATTAATTTGATATTGGCGACTAACGCTCAGATCCTGCAGGTTCATCAGATGGTTGAAAAGATTGAGCAACTTCGTGAGGAGGCTGAGGTGAAAGAGGCAAAGACTTTGGGGTGGAAGCAGAACATGGACCGCCTCGCCTCGGAAAAAGATACGGTCCGAACCTAGCTGTCTTTGGTTGAGCGTCAACTCCAAAGTGTGAAGGAGGAGAGCTTGGCCCGAGCCAAGAAAATCGAAGAGCTCGAATCTCGGTTGGTCGTTGAGCTTGCAAAAGCCACATCTGAGGGAGAAAAAATAAAGGCCGAGGCGGAAGCGGTCGTGGCCTTCTACCATGCTGATGCTGAAGCCACTAACTCTCGAGCAAAGGACATCTCTGACAATGCTAAGATTCGATTATCATGTGTTGCCGATCATGCTAAGTGCCAGTCTTGGAGAGAGACTTTCTAAGAGATTCATGCTCGTGGCTTTGACCTAACAGCCGATATCGAGAATGCGAAAGTGTTAGAGGACGAAGCCAAAGCTTTTCTATCTAGTGAGGATGACTCCAGGAGCGCAAGTGAATCCGAGAGCAAAGAAGATGAAAATGAAGCTCCCGAGGGAAGATTAGGCACTTAGAACGTTTTCTTCTTTTTGGATTTTTATGTAAGACCCTGAGTGGTCTTTGTAAATACTCTCATATATATGAAAGATCCTTTTTCTTTCCGATCTGTCTCTGATTTCTGTTTCGTGAAAACTTTGTTTTGCTTCCACCTTATGATAATTCCGATATACTTCAGGTCTTGTGAGAAATTTGACTCACTTCGTTGCTTTTGTGAAAATTTTATTAAAATCGGATTGCTATAGTTTCTATAGTCAAGTGAGTATTTAGCTTGAACTCAGAGTGGTAAAAACCCTTGGGTTTTGGTTAAGCGAGAGCGAGTCCTCAAGCTCAATAATGTAATGGCCCTTAGGCTCTTTAATCGGGCCGATATGGCCTCAAAATAGTGGCTTTTTCCCTTTTTCGGCTTTAAAAGTTTTAATTTGTTATGCCTTAGCATGAGATAAATCTTTTCCCATCAGGATTCTCGAGGGGTAGAGTTATCAAAAACTTTGTTATGTCTTAGCATAAGTTTGTTCGAGAGTTTGAAAATTTTAGTACCCCTTAAGGTTTTCGAGGGTTGATGTTATCGAAACCCTTTGTAATTTTGTTGAGGGTAGCCTTATTTAACCAATTTTATAAAAATATTTAAAGGCCTGTTTAATTATGGAATTCGGACATCTCCGTACCATGTTGGTTTGGTCGTAGCCTTTAATTTGATATTTGCCCATTGGGCTTGTCTATCGATTATACTTCAAACTTGTTCGAAGTATTAGTCCCCGAGTAGGGTGATCGTGGCCTATAAAATCGAGGATTGCCCTTTTAAGGTCTTGAGGTTTCGAAGTTTAACAATTCGAGCATGTCGATTTTTGGATGATAGTCCCCGAGTACGGGGTTAATTGCTCGAGCTTTAGTTGCGATTGGCTCTTAAGCCGGTTTCCGTAAAATATCGTAAGTACTAAATTGCAAAGTAGAAATTCCACTAAGGCATGGAACACCTGATAAGTAAAAAAAGGTACTTCTTTCAATAGATCATTCATGTGTACATATTTTTCATTAGGGCTCGGGCAACCTACATGGGCACGGTTCGTTTGACCGTTTGACCCTTTATAAAATTTCCTATCAGGACCATATTGACACGAAGCATCTTCTTTGAAAACAAAAAACCCGAGAGTGATGCCCCCAATATTCGAGGTTGAATGTAAAGAAGCCTCGGATACTGTTAAATTGTCCCCAGGTAGCACATATAATTGTTGCCTCGTTAAAAACCGCGTCAGACCCATTTGGGATAAAAACCAATCTAAGGGGAAAAGAGTGCAATGCGTGCTTTGAAACCTAAGGTCTTCGTGTTGAAGAGATTCTCGACGTCTTCGATCGAACACCTGCAATAAGTTAGTATCAAATACAAATGAAAAGGGAGAAAGTCATACCTTGGCAATAATATCATTTGAGGAGTAATATGTTCCAATTCTTTGTCAATTGTTCGCCCTCCATTATTCCAAGTTTGTAAGATCCCTTTCCGATGACACCGAAGACCTTATATGACCCTTCCCAATTTGGGCCGAGCTTCCCTCCGTTTGGGTCTCGAGTATTGAGGGTGACTTTTCTCAGAACTAAGTCCCCTATTTTGAAGTGTCGAAGATTGGCTCTTCGATTATAATATATTTCGATTCGCTGTTTCTGGGCGGCCATTCGAACAAGGGCGGCTTTCCATTTTTCGTCAAACAATTCGAGGCTTGTGCTCATAGCCTCGTGATTTAATTCTTCCGTTATGCACCGGAGTGGTTCCCACAAGTACCTTCATGGACTTCTCATAGAACATAATCGGTGTCCCCTGGTCCCAAACATACCGCTAATGGTCCATTGAACGTCCTTTTGTACAATGTTCCATCTTTATCATCTTGCACCAACACATCATCACTCATAAGCTTTCTTGGATTAGAGGTACTAGCAACTCTACGTCTACCAATTCTTGTAGTCACCGCCATAGCATGGCCCGTATTGTTCCTACCCTTTGGGTTTACTATCATATCACCTAGCAGTGCCCCCATAGGGTGAGTATTCAAAGCTTGCGAAATTTGGCCAAGTTGGACTTCCAAGTTGCAAATAGAAGTTTTGTGGGAGGCTAATTGGGCATCGGAATTGGCATTTTTCTTCATCATTTACTCTAACATGGTTTCAATCCGTCCCATCTCATTGTTGGAAAAACTAGGACCTTGTTATAGATATGGAATGGGTTGTTCGATTGTTCATACATCGGGTGTCTTTGAAAGCCCGACCCCTTATTCCCTTGATTATTGTTGTTCAAACCCTCTTTATTGTTATTGCCTCCCTAATTACTATTATTGTTGCCACCCAAATTGCCTTGATTTCCTTGATTACCCCAATTTTGATTGTTATAGTTTCTATAGTCAAGTGAGTATTTAGCTCGAACTCAGAGTGGTAAAAACCCCTAGGTTTTGGTTAAGCGAGAGCAAGTTCTCGAGCTCAATAATGTAATGGCCCTTAGGCTCTTTAATCGGGTCGATATGGCCTCTAAATAGTGGCTTTTTTGTTTTTTCGGCTTTATAAGTTTTAATTTGTTATGCCTTAGCATGAGATAAATCTTTGCCCATCAGGATTCTCGAGGGTTAGAGTTATCAAAAACTTTGTTATGCCTTAGCATAAGTTTGTTCGAGAGTTTGAAAATTTTAGTACCCCTTAAGGTTTTCGAGGGTTGATGTTATCGAAACCCTTTGTAATTTTGCTGAGGGTAGCCTTATTTAACCGGTTTTATAAAAATATTTAAAGGCCTGCTTGATTATGGAATTCGGACATCTCCGTACCGTGTAGGTTTGGTCGTAGCCTTTAATTTGATATTTGACCATTGGGCTTGTCTATCGATTATACTTCAAACTTGTTCGAAGTATTAGTCCCCGAGTGGGGTGATCGTGGCCTATAAAATCAAGGATTGCCCTTTTATGGTCTTGAGGTTTCGAAGTTTAACATTCGAGCATGTCGATTTTCGGACGATAGTCCCCGAGTACGGGGTTAATTGCTCGAGCTTTAGTTGCGATTGGCTCTTGAGCTGGTTTCCGTAAAATGTCGTAAGTACTAAATTGCAAAGTGGAATTTTACTAAGGCATGGAACACCTGATAAGGAAAAAAGGTACTTCTTTCAATAGATCATTCATGTGTACATATTTGTCATTAGGGCTCGGGAAACCTACATGGGCACAGTTCGTTTGACTGTTTGACCCTTTATAAAATTTCTATCGAGACCATATTGACACGAAGCATCTTCTTTGAAAACAAAACACCCGAGAGTGATGCCCCCCAATATTCGAGGTTGAATGTAAAGAAGCCTCGGATACTGTTGAATTGTCCCCAGGTAGCACATATAATTGTTGCCTCGTTAAAAACCTTGCCGGACCCATTTGGGATAAAAACCAATCTAAGGGGAAAAAGAGTGCAACATGTGCTTTGAAACCTAAGGTCTTCATGTTGAAGAGATTCTCGACTTTGATCGAACACCTGCAATAAGTTAGTATCAAATACAAATGAAAAGGGAGAAAGTCATACCTTAGCAATAATATCATTTGAGGAGTAATATGTTCCAATTGTTTGTCAATTGTTCGCCCTCCATTGTTCCAAGTTTGTAAGATCCCTTTCCGATGACACCGAAGACCTTATATGACCCTTCCCAATTTGGGTCGAGCTTCCCTTCGTTTGGGTCTCGAGTATTGAGGGTGACTTTCCTCAGAACTAAGTCCCCTATTTTGAAGTGTCGACGATTGGCTCTTCGATTATAATATATTTCGATTTGCTATTTCTGGGCGGCCATTCGAAAGAGGGCGGCTTCCCATTTTTTGTCTAACAATTCGAGGCTTGTGCTCATAGCCTCGTGATTTAATTCTTCCGTTATGCACCGGAGTGGTTCCCACAAGTACCTTCATGGACTTCTCGTAGAACATAATCGGTGTCCCCTGGTCCCAAACATACCGCTAATGGTCCATCGAACATCCTTTTGTACAATATTCCATCTTCAACCAATGTGAATCGAGCAACTTTTGTTAGTAGCCCTCGATTCTTTATGGTCCGATAGGAGCTTTCCGTTTTTCAAGTACTTGATATATTTATACCTCCAATCCCAAGTTAAGCTTGTGGATTTTATATCAGCGTGACCTTCTTCGATCAAGGAACTCGAGAGTTGAACGACAATTCCCGGGCTGATTTCGTCCTCCTCGACTGATGACCCCAAATTTGCAAGAGCATCAGATTCAGTGTTCTGCTTATGAGGTACGTGCTGTAAGTTATATTCTTTAAAATGGTGAAAAGTCACTTGTAGCTTGTCCCAATACCTTTGCATTCTATCCTCTCAAACCTCGAAGGTTTTGTTCACTTGGTTTACTACCAGCAAAGAGTCACACTTGGCTCCAATGAATTCTGCCCTTAGGCTTTTAGCTAGTTCGAGACATGCAATAATGGCCTCGTACTCGGCCTCATTGTTAGTCAACTTAGAAGTTTTGATGAATTGTTTAATAGTGTTGCCCATGGGCGGCTTCAAAACGATGCCTAGCCCGAACGCCTTCACATTGAAAGCGCCGTCTATATAAAGGGTCCACGCCCCCGATGATGTATCTAATTTTAATAAGAGTTCCTTCTCGACTTCGGGTACGAGGGTTGGCGTGAAATCGACCATGAAGTCTGCTAAAGTTTGAGACTTGATGGCCGTTCGGGATTGATATTTGATATCGTACCCACTAAGTTCGACGACCCATTTAGCCAATCGGCCCGATAATTCGGGCTTATGCAAAACATTACAAAGAGGGTAAGTGGTTAATACACATATTGGGTGACATTGAAAATATGGATTTAGCTTCTTAGAGGCGCTTATCAGTGCAAGTGCCAATTTCTCTAAGTGTGGATATCTAGTTTCTACTTCTTCTAGAGTTCGACTTACATAATAAACAGGAATTGCGTACCTTGCTCTTCTCGAACCAGGACACCACTTACCGCGGTCTCTGAGATTGCCAAGTACAAGTAGAGTTTTTCATCTACCTTTGGAGTATAAAGTAATGGTGTGCTTGAGAGGTATCGCTTCAGTTCCTCTAACGCCTGTTGGCATTCCGAGGTCCAGGTAAAATCGTTCTTCTTTTTGAGTAAAGAGAAGAATCTATGACTCCAATCTAACAATATCGAGATGAATCGGCCTAAGGAAGCTATCCGCCCTGTCAGCCTTTGCATGATTTTAACGTTGTCCACGACAGTGATGTCTTCGATAACCTTGATTTTATCGGGGTTGATCTTGATTCCCCGATTCGACAACATGAAGCCAAAGAACTTGCTCGAATCGACCCCGAAAACATATTTCTCGGGGTTGAGCTTCATGTTTTTTTCTCAGTATCTAGAATGTTTCCTACAAATATGTCAAATGGTCCTCTGCGCAGGGATTTAACTAGCATGTCATCAATATATACTTCCATTGACTTACTTATATGTTCTTCGAACATTTTATTTACTAGGCGTTGGTAGGTAGCTTTTGCATGTTTTTAGCCCGAAAGGCATTACATTATAACAATATGTTCCATACTTGGTGATAACTAAAGTCTTTTCTTGGTCGTCCGGGTTCATTTGAATTTGATTGTACCCGGAACAGGCATCGAGAAAACTAAGGATATCATTGTCGACTGTGGCGTCGATCATGCGATCAATGTTAGGCAGTGGAAAAGAGTCCTTGGGACATGCCTTGTTTAAGTCTTTATAATCTACACACATCCTAAGTTTGTTCCCTTTTTAGTAATTACGACTACATTGGCTAACCATTTGGGATATTTCACTTCTCGAATGGACCCTATTTTGAGAAGTTTAGTTACCTCGTCCTTTATGAATGCGTGTTTTACCTTGGACTGGGCCTTCTTTTTTGTTTCACCGGTTTGAACTTTGGGTCCAGGCTTAGTCGATGTGTTGTTATCTCCGGCAGGATCCCTGTCATGTCTAAGTGGGACCAAGAAAAACAATCTATGTTATCAATAAGAAATTGAATAAGCTTTTTCCTGAGTTCGGGGGTTAAACTCGTTCCCAGGTATACCTTTCGCTCGGGCAGGTACTCGATAAATATAACCTGTTCTAGCTCTTCGACCATTGATTTAGTGGCATCGGGATCTTCAGGAACAACAAAAGTTTGAGGGGTCAAAAAATCATCCTCTTCCATTTCCTGCTTCTCCGATTCGGTCAAGGCTGGTGGCGGTGATTTCTATTTGGCTTCCTGTTTACCCTTGATGCCTGATCCTTCCGATGCTGATATCGGTATTACCTCATCGACCGCGAACATTTCTTTTGCAGCATGCTGCTCCCCGTACACTGTTTTTACCCCGTCCGACGTCAGGAATTTCATTATTTGGTGGACAGTCGAAGGGACTGCCCTTATGTTATAGATCCAAGGCCTCCCGAACAGGGTGTTGTACCTCATGTCGCCCTAGATTACGCGAAACTTGGTATCTTGGATAGTTCTAGTCGCGTTCACCGGTAGGATAATCTCTCGTTTAGTTGTTTCACTGGCCATATTGAAATCGTTCAAGACCCGAGTTGCATGCACAATCTGATCTTATAGGCCGAGCTGCTCCACGACCCTTGATCGGATGATATTTGTCGAGCTACTGTAACGACCCGAACCATCGTTTCTTGTATTTTCGTCTTGTATTCCCCGTTAAATGCTTATTCATGTTTCAATATGTGTACTTGGTGAATTTGAGTCAATTTGGATCGAGTTTGGTATGAAATGGGACAATTAGTTTCTTTAAGGAAGAATTAGTTTGGAAAAGTCAACCTGACGTTGACTTGTGAGTTAGAGGGCTCGGAATTAAATTCCGATGATTCGGTTAGTTTCGGGGGATGATTTAAGGCCTAGGAGCGCAATCGGAATTAATTTTGGAGGTCCGGTGAAGAAATTTGCTCATTTTGGCGATTTCCGGTTGATAGGTGAAATTTTGATCCGACGGTTTGAATGGAATTCCGAGAATTTCTGTAGCTTCGCTATGTCATTTTGGACTTGTGTGCAAAATTTGAAGTCAATCGGACGTGATTTGATAGGTTTCGGCATCGGAAATAGAAGTTGGAAATTCTAAAGTTCATAAAACTTGGATTGGAAGTTGATTCATGAGTTTAGCATTGTTTGACGTGATTTGAGGCCTCGAGCAAGTCCGTAATATATTTTGGGACTGGTTGGTATTATTGGTCGGGGTTCCGGGGGCCTCGGGTGTGTTTCGGATGCCCAACGGGTCATTTTTGGAAGATTTTTGCCGTTTTGAGCATAAATGTAATGATCTAAAGGTTCATTTTTAGTTCTAGAGATCCAAATTTGATTTCGAGACTTCCAGAATTTAAATCATGAATTATAGGACTGATATGGAAATTTTGGTTTAATTTCATCAAGTCGCGATTGAGTTTTTGACGTGAAATGTGAGTTAATTGTTTAACGAGCGAAATGGGTATTGAACTGGGCAAACGAGCTCCGAATTGAGTTTCGATTGAAGGGTTGTGTTTGTATTATTATTTGCGACTCATAGGAACAAGAATCGTCTAATTCCGAGTTCGTATGATGGAGTTAGAGCCATTTTAGTGAAAAATGACTATGCTGCAAATTTCTTAAAAGCTACTGTATTTTCTGCAGCAGTGAATAGTACCCGCGCGTGAACAGTAACTGTGCGAGTGAACAGTGAACAGTGACCTCACGCGCATGAACAGTGCCCCCGCGTGAACAGTACCAAAAATTTCTGGACAGATTTAATGTCCAACAGTCTGAGTTTGGTCATTTTTTTGACTTCCAAGCTCGGATTTTGGACGATTTTTAGCAAGAAATCTTGGGAAATCTTGAGGTAAGTCACTTGTGATTATTTTTACTTCATAATATTGAATTATCATCGAATAATCCGACTAGATTACATGTTTTTGAGGAGTAAATTGAAGATTTAGGCATAGGGATTTGAAAATAAGATTTGAAGATTTGAGGGGTCATTTGAACTCCGATTTTGGTAAATTTTATATGTACGGACTCGTGGCGAGACGAGGAATCCGATGATGTGACTTTCATAATTTTTCGAGAAGTGGACCCGGGGCTCGGGTTTTGCGAATTTCGTGAATTTCGATATTTTTTGAGTCCTTTCGATTGGGTTATATTCCCTTAGCCTATTGTAATGTATTCGTTGTGGTTTTGACCAGATTCGACAGGTGAAGAGGTAAATTCGAGAGGCAAGGGCATAGCGGAGTAGACATTGGACCGTCTTGAGGTGAGTAATGATTTTAAATGATGCACTGAGGGTTTGAAACCCCGGATTGCACAACATACTGCTATGTTGAGATGAGACACGCGTTGTATGACGAGTGCGGGGTCATTTACTATTGGGGATTGTGACTTGGTCCATCCCAGTTGATATTTTTACCGCGTAATTGATAAAGATTTATTGTTTTTCACTATGATTGGGCTTATTGCCATATTTGGGCTTCGTGCCAATTATCTGAAATCTTTTGTGAATTTACATCACTATTTTCCTCACGAATTGAAATATTATTTGAACTCAGTCCAATTGAATTATATTATTTTGTGAACTTAACTACATTTATACTCAACTCGAGATTTAATGATATTTATAATGCTGTTGAGCTGAGCACTATTGTTTTACTGATGCCCAAGAGGCTTATGATTATTTTCTGGACTGATTGAGGCCGAGGGCCATACGTGAGGATATGTTGAGTGATGTGAGGAGGCTTTAAGGCCTCGAGTGTTATATGAGGAGGCTTTCAGGCCTCGTGTGTGATGTGTGAAGGTTTTCAGGCCTATTGATATTGTGCTTGGGCTGTAGGAGCCCCTACGGAGTCTGTACACACCCTCAGTGAGCGTAGGGTACCCAGGTGAGTTGGGAGTGGGCCCGAGAGGCCGTTTCTTGTGTGTGGTGAGTTGGGAGTGAGCCCGAGGGGCTGATGTTGTGTGCTGGTGAGTTGGGAGTGAGCCCGAGGGGCTGATACTATACTGAGATTTACATATTGAGCCCGAGGGGCAAGCTTTTGATTTATCCTTACTGTGAAAATTATTTGTCTTTAATGTTTTAAAAGAAGAATTATCTGATACTCACTATTTTACTGTATAACTGATTTTACTGCTTGGGATAGCGCTATATTGTGCCGTTATGAGATTTCATGTTTTCAGTCATTATTTATTTTTATTACTCATTGGGTCGGAGTACTCACATTACTCCATGCACCATGTGTGCAGATACAGGCAGAGCTGAGTTCGCTCCTGAGCGCTGATTCTTTCCAGACCAGGCGGTGACTAGGAGTAACGAGGTAGTTGTTGACGTCCGCAGCCCCGTTTTCTCCCTTATCTTTGTTATTTATGATAATTCCAAACTTTGTAAAATATTAGTAAACTTTGTAGTAGCTCATGACTTGTGACACCCCGATTTCGGGCTGAGTTGGGAGGGTTTTCTTGTTCTATCACGTTTATTTCGCATTTAAGATTATATTGCCCATGATTTAGACTTATTCCTGCTAAGTAATTATAAAGAGATGTATTGTTTTGTTGGTTGGCTAGCCTTGTCCTCACGAGAGGCGCCATCACGACCTGGTTGGGATTTTGGGTCGTGACAAGTTGGTATCAGAGCCTAGGTTAATTGGTCTCGCGAGTCATGAGCCGGTTTAGTAGAGTCTCGCGGATCGGTACGGAGACGTCTGTATTTATCTTCGAGAGGCTGCAGAACCTTTAGGAAAACTTCACATTCTTGAATTCTTATCGTGCGTCCTTGATTCAGCTTGAAAAGTAACTCTTACGATTCCTTCCACATGTTCGTATGCGCGAACGAGCACTCAGTATTCGATTTACCTTGATGGCTTGTAATTCCCCGATAGAAGGGCGAGACGTGATCTTGGTGAGTTTGATGTTAGGCCAGTCGGTAGGACTTGAGGCCGGATCTTGCCTATGGCTTGAGCACTGAGCTGCTGATTGTGCGAGCAAGTGTTTTGAACCTTTATGTTCGGTATTGTCCCTATTAGTGGCAATCATGGCTGGATAGCTACGTGAGGAGTATGATAGTACTGCGAGATGTATCTATATGACTTGGAAGTGATGAGAAAGGTCTACTGGATGATAGATGAACTATTGAGTGTATGATTTCTATTGTGATAGGATGTGTAGTCCCAAGTTATGGGTGCGTGAAGAATCTTTTTATGTCTCCTATTTGGAGTGAAGTAAATTTCATGTTACAGTATGAGTTTAGACTCAGGAAGATTAAGTGATTGTGTAATGTGTATGGCAGTGGAAGGTATACAAAAAATATTAACTAAAGGTAAAGCTAGTGGGTAATTGGCTTATGAGGGGAATCTATTTGTCATACTAGTTAGATAAGTCTGGGAGCTGAGATCGCTTCTGTAAATGTATTATGACGAAATCGTTGAGTCAAGGAGACCACCTTGAGGGTCGAAAACATTAAAGAAAGAATATGTTCTTACTCGGTTGAATAGCCCAATAATGGAGGATTGAAAGTTATTTTCTATGTGTTATGATTAAAATAGGTGCAACGCAGGTCCATGTATCAATTTTGATAATATAATACATGTAATAATGAGATTAATGTTGTTGATATACATTGTGATGCTTTGTCAAGTTGTGGACGTGTTGTTAGGATGGTTTTGGTGATTCTCTGGCAGGTGGATAGGCCCAATTACAAAGGAAACTCTGCCAAAATTTTTGAAAAATTTGGGACTTAGTAAAAAAATTTGTCGCCTAAAAAGTGGGCTTAACTGTTGTGTGAGTGAATGCAAAAATCGCAGAAGAGTTAAAATTTCCGATGATTCGTGTTTCCACAAGCTTATGAAGGAGTGAGTTTAATCTCACCATGGTATTACGGTAGCAATAGAGTATATGTGTTGTGATCTATGGCTTCGAGCCAAGTTGGGGAGCTTGCTATTGGTTAGCGGATTGTACGGTTATGTACTATGTTAGTTCCAATTTGATGCATGCTGGTGAATCAGTTCTGGTTGTGGAAATTAGGCCGAGAATGGCACGAGTGAAGGAAAAGTTTTGACAAGATGTCATGAGCTCGGATGAGCAGGAGATAAGTTTTGATGTTTACGGTAAGTTGGAATTGTCTTCAGCGTCACCTAAGATCGGTGTTTTGTAAAAAGGGTTTTGCGTCCCGGTTAATGACTCTTGATTGCTCTTCAGCGTTAGTGAGATCGATGGTTTGGAGGTACTCTCCAGATATTGTTGTGGTAGGTTGTGGGAGTGTGTCCCACGGGAAGATTATATAAGTGTGGCATGTGATCACTTGATTGATTAAAGATGTAAACCAAGTATGAAGTTTGTGATGGTCTCGTTAAATTAAAGATTCATGCTTGGAGGGCACTTGGCATATTGGGTTGTGAATTGGGAAGGATTACCCCGATTGTAATGGTTGTTCTTGTGTGTTATGAGAAAAATGGGAGTTATTATGGACCTTTGAAAGGTTATCAGACTAGTTCAGTATGATCATAATCGGCTTGAAGTCGATGGATAGATTTAATGTGAATAATGGCTCTATATCAGGCCAAATGTGTGCATTTTAGTAACGCGGTCCTCATGGAGGAGTAGTTAGGTTGATGTTTCATTGTCAAATATTTCGCGTAGTGATACATTGCGCCGTGTGAGTTGTGAGACGACTTGAGAAATTGCTATGTGTTGAGAATCTGTGTAGGAATGACGTTATATGAGCATCTTGGCTCTTGAAATTCAGATTGTACATCGCACCTCCGTTGTGCTTGAGTTTTGTAGCTTATAACGCTATATGTCCCTCAGAGATATTATTATGCACTTAGCATGCTTACGACCGATACTCGGTATTTTTTTGTAATGAGCAAATTTGGCTCGATGTGCATCTCCTTATGTGAGATTTATGTGTGGATAGGGTGGCACGCCGCCATGGGTATGTTATCTAGATCGGGTTGCATGCCGCAACAATGTGATGTTGAGTATAGTTTTCTATATGCTATTTTGTGTGCCTTGCTTCCTGTTTTCTAAGGAAAGTCTGTATTAGTGTGTGAGATTGGTAATTCCTTCCAGAGTTTGTTTTCCTTTTGTACCGCGTTCGAATTGGTAGCTTATTGGCATATTGAGGCATCATATGCGACTTTTGATTATGTCTGGGATGGCTTATTACTTGAGCAGTTCGTACTGGGTGAGACGAGATCATTGAATTTGAGATTAGTGCAATATGAGTATATGAAGTAAATTAAGAAGCTAAGACCATGATTTTGCTCAAAATGAGGTGATAGTTCTTACCAGGAGTATAGAACCAACGAATAGTTGTCTCGATAGTGGTCATGAATTGATAAAGATTTATTGTTTTTCACTATGATTGGGCTTATTGCCATATTTGGGCTTCGTGCCAATTATCTGAAATCTTTTGTGAATTTACATCACTATTTTCCTCACGAATTGAAATATTATTTGAACTCAGTCCAATTGAATTATATTATTTTGTGAACTCAACTACATTTATACTCAACTCGAGATTTAATTATATTTATAATGTTGTTGAGCTGAGCACTATTGTTTTACTGATGCCCAAGAGGCTTATGATTATTTTCTGGACTGATTGAGGCCGAGGCCATACGTGAGGATATATTGAGTGATGTGAGGAGGCTTTAAGGCCTCGAGTGTTATATGAGGAGGCTTTCAGGCCTCGTGTGTGATGTGTGAAGGTTTTCAGGCCTATTGATATTGCACTTGGGCTGTAGGAGCCCCTCCGGAGTCTGTACACACCCTCAGTAAGCGTAGGGTACCCAGGTGAGTTGGGAGTGGGCCCGATAGGCCGTTGCTTGTGTGTGGTGAGTTGGGAGTGAGCCCGAGGGGCTGATGTTGTGTGCTGGTGAGTTGGGAGTGAGCCCGAGGGGCTGATACTATACTGAGATTTACATATTGAGCCCGAGGGGCAAGCTTTTGATTTATCCTTACTGTGGAAATTATTTGTCTTTACTGTTTTAAAAGAAGAATTATCTGATACTCACTATTTTACTGTATAACTGATTTTACTGCTTGGGATAGCGCTATATTGTGCCGTTATGAGATTTCATGTTTTCAGTCGTTATTTATTTTTATTACTCACTGGGTCAGAGTACTCACATTACTCCCTGCACCATGTGTGCAGATACAGGCAGAGCTGAATTCGCTCCTGAGCGCTGATTCTTTCCAGACCAGGCGGTGACTAGGAGTAACGAGGTAGCTGTTGACGTCCGCAGCCCCGTTTTCTCCCTTATCTTTGTTATTTATGATAATTCCAAACTTTGTAAAATATTAGTAAACTCTGTAGTAGCTCATGACTTGTGACACTCCGATTTCGAGCTGAGTTGGGAGGGTTTTCTTGTTCTATCACGTTTATTTCGCATTTAAGATTATATTGTCCATGATTTAGACTTATTCCTGCTAAGTAATTATAAAGAGATGTATTGTTTTATTGATTGGCTGGCCTTGTCCTCACGAGAGGCACTATCACGACCGGGTTGGGATTTTGGGTCGTGACAGCTACCTGGATCCACTAAAACATGCTTAACTTGAAATTTATTTAATAAGATAGAAATTACCAGAGCATCGTTGTGAGGATGAGAAATTCCTTCTACTTCCTCGTCGTTGAATGATACAGCGCCTTCTGGCACATAGTCTCAGGTTCATTTCTCCTTAGTAATTGATACCTTAGTGCATTTGAACACAAGCCATTGTGGAATATTGACCCCTCCGACGATCATATGAATTACATGTTGCGGCTCCTCCTGTTCATTTTTTCTATTGGCGTCCCTTTCCCTAAAATGATTCTTGGCTCTATCACTTAGGAATTCTCGAAAGTGGCCCTCATTGAATAAACAGGCTACCTCCTCTCTCAATTGCTTGCAGTCCTCGGTCCTGTGACCATGCGTGCCATGATATTTACATATCAGATTGGGGTTCCTTTGGGGAGGATCGATCTGTATGGGCCTAGGCCATCTGGTATCTTTGATTCCTCCAATTGCCGATACAATGTCTGATGCATCTGCACTAAAATTATATTCTGACAATCGAGGTGACTCTGTGGGATCGGCGTACTTATCAAAACCACTTTTGCTTATGAGTCCTTGAGAATTCTATCCTCAATCGCTTCTTCGATCGTTCCGGGCGAAATTGCGTCCTGGACCACTATTCCTGCGATCTGAGGTGTACGGTTGATATAGATCTTTGTTCGATCTTGGCTCTCTGTCGATGTACCTTTGATTTTTGGCCGCTGACTTATTTGGGTGCACTGAACCGGAAGAAGCTCCTAATTGGTCGTCCTCGACCCTTATCTTCGATTGGTACCGATTATGTACATCTGCCCAAGTTATAGCCGGACACTCGATCAAATTTTGCTTCAGCTGACGTGATGCTATCGAACTGCATTCATTCAATCCCTGAGTGAAATCTTGAATGGACCAATCATCTATGACTGATGGCAACTCCATGAGTTCCATTTGAAATCGGGATACAAACTCCCTCAACATTTCATTATCCCTTTGTCTTACTTTGAAAAGGTCTGATTTCCTTGTCGCAACCTTTATGGCTCTGGCATGTGCCTTTACGAAAGAGTTTGCCGACATGGAAAATGAGTCAATAGAATTTGGTGGTAGATTGTGGTACCAAATCATTTCTCCCTTCGATAAGGTTTCCCCGAACTTCATTAATAAAACAGATTCGATCTCATCATCTTCCAAATCGTTACCCTTGATGGCGCATGTGTAGGAGGTGACATGATCACTGGGATCGGTAGTCCCATTGTATTTAGGTATGTCCGGTATACAAAACTTCTTTAGAATGGGTTTTGGAGCCGCACTCAGAGGGAATGACTTTTGTATAAATTATTTTGAATCCATCCCTTTCAAGATTGGCGGTGCCCCGAGTATTTGATCAACTCGGGAGTTGTATGTTTCCATTTTTTTATCACTACCTTCGATTTTTTTCTCTCCTGACTCAATTCTTTTGGTGAGCTCCTCGAGAATTTTCATTATTGCAGGATCGGTCGCCAATTAGTTAACATTCGACCTCTCTAGCATTGGCTCGATATGACGAGTGATTTTTGGCTCGACCCCACTCGCAGCTTTTCTATGTTGATTTTGTAGCTGAGCAATAGCGGCTTGCTGAGCCTGTAGAATCTCGAATATCACTTGGAGAATGACTCCTCCGTCTTGTATGCCCCGGAGGTGCTTGGGACTACTAATCCTATAATGGTGGAAAAGTTGGCTTATTTGTGGTTTCAAAAGGTAAAAATACTAAGGCGACAAACAGAAGCACGTATAACAAGTATTGGGCATGCACATAAGCAGATACGGCTCAAACAGACCTCCTTAAATCAAAGAAAAGCATATAGTTTAGCATGTCTTGCATGTACTGATTAGGGTCGGATTAAAACTTAAAAGGGGAAAGCAGGCTGATTTATCACATATTTTCATATAAGAAGTCCGAATTAGACCTGCCCGCTGGTTGTAATTAACAAAAAAAAATTGGTGCAGTCATAACTTTTTATCCTAAGGCTTGCCTAAGCATTAGACGAAACCTATAGGCATGATATCTACTGGTTTCATAAAAGATTAAGTGTACTGATTTTAGAAGAGGCCGTCAGTTATTTAAGGAAGACGAGTTTTGACAAAAGATTCTGCAGATGTTAGACATTGATATTGCCGATTTTAAACTTATAGGTGAACGAAAACGTTTCATACTATGTTGTTAATTCCTATAGGCATGCTTTCTAGGCGTTGTTGACTTTAAAAGCATTGTTATTGACATGCAGAAATCCTATAGGCAAGTCATCTATATGCAGTTAGTTATTTAACTCCTATAAATAGGTTTGCCTAATGATAGATGCACATGCAAATTGCAGGAAGTCCTATAGGCATATAATCTATATGATATGCAGAATTTCAGAAATGACTTATGGACATGGTCTCTATATAATACAAAAGTGCAGAAATCCATAGACATGGTCTCTATATAATGCAGAAGTGCAGAAACCTATAGACATAGTATCTATATGAAATGCAGAAGTGCAGAAGTATAATAATTCCCTATGAACATGATATCTATATGAAATGCAGAAGTACAGAAGTATAATAATTCCTTATGAACATGATATCTATATGAAATGCAGAAGTGCAGAAGTATAATGATTCCCTATGATATCTACCCCTTTTGCATGCATGATTCCCTCCCTTTTTACTAGCCATCCCCAATACTTATTACAAGTTATTACAGCTCGGAATGAAATAAGAAAAGCAAAATTAAAAGTACAACCAAGGGGAGCCTAATTCAGACTCCATGTCTGAAATATGAGATGAACCAACTCTAGAGATCATGATCCAAAGCCTTTCTCTCATCTTTGGATGTGTCAGAGTTTCCTAAGAGCCTCATATGGACTCCGGGCAGTGCTCACACCCAAATGTTACCAGATTAAGAACATAGTGCAGTGTGGAAGGGCCAGCCCTCAAATGTCCAAGTTCAAAGGGAACTCAAGGTCCCAAGGCAAGGCTCACAAGAGAGGGGCAGAACCTAGAAGCTAGGAGAGAGTGCAAGTGCAGAAGTGAAAGTCTGAAAGGGGAAAGGGGGAAAAGGGAACAACTTAAAAATCAGTGCATATAGGGGTATAGAGGAGTAGGGAATTTGCAAGAACACAAGAGAAGCAGGCAAATGGGCATACTCAACAATGGGATATGCTGGCACACCCTCCAGCCTGTTAGAGTTTAGGACCTCACTGGTTCAGAACTCAAGTCATGGACAACAACTCATGTTGCCATACCCTAAGTCATCACTTACAAACACATAGGGGTAATGAGGTAGGGAGCAAAGATTCATAGTAGAAACAGGCAGTAGAACATAGGCATATTAAGTTAAATATTGAACTCTACATAAGCAGTAAGGTAGCCATGGATATAAAAACTCTAAGTAAACACATTGGGGTGATGCTGAAACTAAAATTAGGACATACCAGTTTTAGAGAAAACAAATAAAGAGAAAGTAGTAGTCTTGTAAAGCCAAAGTGCAAATGAGCAATCAGAATGCTATAAGTTTAGAAGAGAATTGTGATGTCTGAAGTGTAGAAGTATTGTATTGAAGGTGTCCTAAAGTGTAGAAGGGTCGTGCCCTTTTATAGTGCAGAAAGCAAGTATAAATAGGTAAGGAAATAGTTTAGAAATCAATTACACAAGGTCTCCCTTTAATTAAGGGATTCTAATTTCAAACGGGCAAAATAATAAAGGAAAGGGGTCAATCAAACACTTTTCCAGAGCAATACAAGAGGGGTAAATACATAGAGGTTTATTTAAGGACAAAATCTTGATAGTACACGGTTTGTGCAAATAAGGAAAGGAAATCAGTTAACAGCTAGTAAATTAGAAATTGAGGATTTCGTATGAATGAACCAGCTCAGAAAAATGGGAATGATTTCGACTTAAGGAAAATCAGTACCAATCAATTAAACTTATTAAAAGGAATTCTGAATCAATCACAAGTTGAAAAACCATTTTGAAGAAAGATTCCTCATATATAAAAGCACACAGACACGTTAAACATGAAGATATTTGTCATGCTATTCAATAGAAAAGTCTAGTGTAGGAGAATCAGAATTGTGTGCAAACAAAAGAAGTTCACACTTAGTTCATAGACCCAGAAATAAGTCTGAAAGAGTCGAGGGTCCTCAAACAGAACCCTAGTTTGATCATATGACCAAACTTGGAGGAAACCCCCAAATTCTAGGGTTTCCGACTCGAGTCAAATACAGAGATGAGGAGGCAACAGGCTTAGAGATTTTTTTCAGAATCTTATGAGAAGACAAGAAAATACAAATAACATTCAAAGCAGACAGAGTGTAGGAGCATAATGAGATAATAGTCACGACAATAAAAGAAACGTGTTTAAGAAAACCTTTTAGAAGGGACTTAAACAGAGTTCAGTAGAAGGCAAACAAAACTTAAGAACTCAGTAGGAAATACATACAGTAGAAGAACACAAAAATACCGGAAAAGCATAGCAAAAGATCATATAGGAAAATACAGCAAGATAAACATGCGAGCATGGTACAAAACACAGTAGAAAAACAAAGCACAGGAGTGTCACACCTCTTTTTTTACTACACCCTCGGAAGAGAGTTTTTTCAATTTAAGTGACAATCGAAACGGGATTTATTTATTTAAGATACTCAGAGTCGCCACTTGAGATAATTTATGGTGTCCCAAGTCATCGGTTCAAATCCCGAGTCGAGGAAGAGATTGACTCTGTATTACAGTCCGCGAACCAAAAATCCGGGTAAGGAATTCTGTTAACTCGGGAGAAGGTGTTAGGCACTCCCGAGTTCCGTGGTTCTATCACGGTCGCTCAACTATTATTATCGGCCTATTATCTGATTTTAAAACAAGTTTTAAAACCTATGTGCATTTTTAACTTTAACCGCTTTTGTTCCTTTTTAGAGAAAATTACAACGTTATTAAAACACGTCTCGAACCACGTCACATAAATGCACCCGTGGTCTTTGACACATTTTAACATCGTTGAGATTTGGATTTGGGTCACATAAATGCGCACCGAATTTAGGAAGGTAATATTATTAAAATACGCGCCTAAAGCAGCTACGCGTTTGCAACTTTGCGAGGGCCATGAAAATTCGACTAAATGGCGCACCTCGATCTCTAAGGATTTTAATGCTTGTGTCCTTTTAACTTTTCGTTTCCATGTATCTAAACCGATCTAATCCTAAAGCATGCAGTTTAATATAATACTAGTGAGTTCAATCTTTCCAATTCCTTATGGACCAATGCAAGCAAATTGTATCAGACTACTATAAGATCTGTCAATATCCCTTATACTTCTGCCTCAAACTTAAAACATATAACAAAATGAAAATTCACAGTGCAACTTCCATGGAAAGAGCCAACTAAAATCAACAAAAACACCCCTAATTAAGATTTTAAAAACAGAAAAGCCATTTTCCAAACTTATCATTTCTGCATATTTCCCATTAGCTCACATGTTTGCCCAAAACAAATGGAGAAGAGAATCAGAAACAATGAAATATTATCATTTTATGAATGAATAATTGAATGTTGACAAGCCAAACAATTCCAGACAACTACCAAGGGAATAATGAAAAAGCAACGACAAAGAGTTTTTTATACTCATGAGATCAGATCCAACCTATAAACAAGTTCTATTTGATTCCATGGTCATTGTTAGTAGGATTTCCACTGATGCACTCTACAAATAAATGACTCTTTGATATAGACTGAGCTTCTTAGAATATACAACATCGGATCAACACTTAACCCCACTAAGTTAGTCTATCAGCAATAAGAAGCTTGTCTTGAAGCTGCAACTACATCATGAATTTAGCTGTAGGTCTGCTTTAACAAAGTGTACTATCCCTTTCATTACCATTGAATCTTTATTGAACAAACTCACTCAAATAAACAGGGACTTGCTAGGAAAATAAGGCACAATGGCAGAGAACTCGACTAGCAAATACCAACTAATTTCGTAAGAAACAAATCATGCTACTACACAAGCTTCTACTGAATCCTGTTCAAGAAGTTCTCTGATAGAATGGGCATGTTGGAATCACGAACACCCCCTAATCCCCTCAAGTATGATAAGCCACAAAGAGCACACATTATCAAGGATAACTTTGGCAATTTCAAACCAGCAGAACGTGCAAAAATGGTCGAGGAATCAGGGAAAGATGAAACCATTCAGTGATTCATGTCGAACATATTGAAACCAAGACAGAAGATACAGGCAAATTAACTTAAATATTAAAGAATATCATATGCATTAGAAGATGCAGAGAGAACCTCATCTTATGAAGCGATCGTTCCTTAACAACACGACCAAAAATTCTATCCAATAACACTTTGAAAAAAAAAACCAACTGTTCAAATAAAGAGGGTGATTCTAGTTCAAAGTTTCTGGTAAATAAGGAAGATTTCGCAGGAATAAATCACTAAAAGTCCAGAAAGCAAACATCATGAGAATAAACGTCATAGTTTCATGCTCGCTTAGCAATCACGGAACTTGAACACACCATTCATTTGAAAGGGATGACATCTTGATTTAGAATATACTTCGAGTCCGAATAACAGTCACGGCATATAGGAAATGGAAGATGACTACTCAAATCGACTCTTATTGACTATGTATACTCAAGCACATACCACTACTGGGAATAGATTCATTTAACAAAAATTCGATCATAACACAAAGAAGACCACTCTAGACTGAATCTCATAGCTCAAAAGCACTGAAACAAAAATAGAGTCGCATAGAATAAAAGAGAGGAAAAATGAACCTGAAATTGCAAATCTCCTTTACAACAATTATAGACTCGACAATACACCTCTCGACTCCAAATCCTAGCGAGGTTCAGCAGCAAATTAGCAAGACGACAGTAGAAAATCAAGCTTGAACTTCATTTTTTATCTCCTCGGAACTCAAATCCGGATTCAGAAAATAAAAAATTGTATATATGTTTTGTCTTAAACTTTGAAAGAACTCTTCAAAGCAAACAATAAAATCAGAAAACCAGAAATTAAAGAAACCTTTCAACTTTTTCTCTCCAAATTTTGTTCCCCGAGTCCCCCTCTTCAAAATCGGATAAGGCTCCTTTTGAAGATGAATCCCTGATGAATGTGGGGCTCGGATTGAGTGAAATCAATCCAACGCCTCACACTCATCCAGCATATCGTCCCCAGAACCTTCCAATCATGAGATTTAACTCAAATTCGAGCGAGTGAGAGGAGGGGGGAATCTTGAGCGTCAGAAACCATTAGAACGTAGAGGAGAGGTAGATGGACGCGTGGTTATGGGTTTGATGCTCACTCGCCATGGATTTGGGCGGAAATGGGGCTGGATTCGAGTGACTCTCTGGAGAAGAAGAATAGTACGCATCGGGTTTGGGACTTAGGGCTCATCCGTTCGTTTCTTTTGTGTTTAATCAATTATTTGGGGAACGGGACGGGTTGCAGGGACGGGTTGGGCTTGGATTAACGGGTTAAAAGGGAAAACGGACTGGGCCTAGCTTAAATGATATGAGACTGGCCCAGAATATGGTTCTAATTCTTTTCCCTTTTCTAATTTCCTCCTATTTTAATTTTAATTCCTTTTCTTCTTCTTTTTCTCTTTTTTTTTTGAAATTAAACTAAAATCAAAGTTAAATCCTAAAAACCAAATTAACCTGAAAAACACTAATTAAACCTAAATAAAAATTATCAAAATTACATGACCAACAAATTTAAAGGAAAAACTACTCAAAATTGAAGTTAGAATTTAAAAAAATGCAAATTAAACTATTTTTGTGATTTTTTTTTTTGTAAAATAACTTAATTACTAATTAATTCTTAAAATGCAAAATTAACTCCTAAATGCATATGCAACACCTTTTTGTATTTTTCATTAGTTGAAATGCCTAGACAAAAATGCGAACAATTAACGAAGAATGCCTCAAAAATCCACAAGATTGAAAATAATGAAAGAAATTATATTGCTTTGAATTTATGGGAGTAATTTATATAGGAAAAAAATCACGTGCTCACAGCTGCCCCTCTTTGCTCGGAAACACGCAGAGTTTTCGCGCAAAGATAAAGTGAGCGTATACGAGCGATTTTTGCCCGTTTGAATACTCCGTGGGAAGCATTTTTGAAAGATTTGACCGCACCCTGCTTTCGAGGTTGCCTACATATCCTTGGCTATAAAGGAATCAGGTTAGTGTAGTTCGGGAATGTTTGGCAGCTAGGACTACCATAAAGCTGTGAATTCACTGTTGCTACTGCCTACTGAACCCCTTATTACACCGTTTCCAAATAAGAAAAAGCTAGACTAGACAATGACTATGAATTACAAGAAATTCTATCTATATCCTCAAACTTGATCTTGCAGCTCCTGTTGCCATGTTAACTTGTATTCTCCCGGTGAAGTTCCTTTGTTGCCGCCTTGAATTGTAATTTGAGATGTTTTCCCTTTCTCCAGGTGGACTCCTGATTGCTGAGCTCGAATTGTACTTTGAGATGCTGCCCTTTTCTCCAGGTGGACGCCTGACTGTTGAAGTTGAACTGTATTCCCCGGCTCTCTGGGTGGACTCCTGACTACTGAACTTGAATTGTATTCCCGTGCTCTTCCAGGTGGGCTCCTGACTACTGAATTTGAATTGTATTCCCGTGCTCTCCAGGTGGGCTCCTGACTACTGAATTTGAATTGTATTCCCTTGCTCTCCAGGTGGGCGCCTGACTGCTGAATTTGAATTGCATTCCCCTCTCCAGGTGGGCACCTGACTGCTGAACTTGAATTGTATTCCCTTGCTCTCCAGGTGGGTGCCTGACTGCTGAACTTGAATTGTATTCCCTTGCTCTCCAGGTGGGCGCCTGATTGCTGAACTTGAATTGTATTCGCTTGCTCTCCAGGTGGGCGCCTGATTGCTGAACTTGAATTGTTTCTCCCTATTCTCCAAGCGGGTACCTGATTCCAACAAAAATAGACGAAACAAAGAAATTTTTCTGCCCCAATTTGGTAGTTGGGCACATATATGAGTGTTAAACTGAATCATATTACCAAATATTACTAAAAAATTTAAAGCTAGATCTCGTTATCCAGGAGGGTCCTGCCAACTCCTAGTTAAACGACCGTTTTAAATCTAAATTATATCTCCTAAAGGTATTACTTTCGCTACATCTTGTTATCTAAGTCGATCTTAAAACTACACCCCATTATCCAGGAGGGTCCTGACAACTCTTAATTAAACGACAATTTTAATCTAAGTTATATCTTCTAAGGTATTACTTCCGCTACATCTTGTTATCTAGGAAAGTATTAAAGCTACATCTCATTATCTAGGAGGCTCCTGAAAATCAAAAGTCAAGTTTTATCTTAAGAGTGACTATTTTACGGCTAAATTATATTACCTTACACCAGAACTTACGCTAAATTTGTTATCCAATGAAAATTTTAAAGTTAGGTCCCATTATTCAGGAGGGTCATAATAACTCTAAATTAAACCCTATCTTAAACATGCAAACTTTGAAACCAACTTATATTCCTTGGGGTACATTTATGTTAGATTTTTCTACTCATGATTGTTTTGAATTTTAAACTAGGTCCCATTTTCTAGGAGAGTCCTGAGAATCAATAGCCAAACCTGTCTGGTGCTTGCTTTTCCCCTACGGAGGGTTTCTCCGAAACAATCGAAACTTTCTGCCCCTATTTCAATCAAAGAAAAATCTTGTCAGTTTAAAATGTGGTGGTTAGTTTGTGGCATTCTTGCTGAAAGTGGCCTTCCCGTTGTCGTGCTTTGTTTTGACTGACTTCCCCTGAACATGGCCAAGAACCGCTTGACTTCCCGACTGACTTTCAAACCACATGATCTCGGATGACCCGAGTGTTCTATAACCGAACCATTGTTTTACACCTTTGACCCTTTTATCTGAACCTCTGAATTTCTCATGAGATTACTAAATCATTCTGCCGATGGAACTTTCGCTGGCACTTTCATATCCCACTTTACATCATACTATCTTTGGTATGTTCTAGCCACACTATGCTATGCAATTTTTTGAAGTTAGTAGTGAGCTTTGAAACCCTTTCTTACTTGTTTGACTAAGACTAACATTGAAACATCTTAGAGGAATGAAACCCAAAAGAAATGAAATGCAATGACTCTAAGAGTTAAGGATAAAGAAAATCCAAAACTGGATGACTAGCTAAAGGAAAAAGGAAAGAGACTTATCTGAGTGGAACAACTGGTACCAATGATCATGACATGCATTTCGGATTAATCGGCCCAATTTGTCCAACCAATCAACTTTCAGTTGCCATACTTTGTTGCCCCGAAGTTTCCATAACCCGACTTTTTTTCCAAAACCTTGACCTTGCTCGGCATGCGGTGCCCTGAAGGGTTTTCACCAACAAGCCTCTCTCATTTGTTCATCTCTCAACTCATTTTCGCCTTACAGTGCCCGTGAGGGTTTTCACCAATAAGACTCTCTCATTTTTTATTTCTCTCACCTCCCATCGCCTTATGGTGCCCGTGAGGGTTTTCACCAATAAGGCTCTCTCATTTTTAACATTTTTCTGCTTGGACCAGAGTGTTTCCCCTGATATGAATTACCTTTCCTTGCTTGACTTGGCATTTCTCGAAATTGATCGAAAGGTCTTTCTTTGGACCGTAATGTGGGCTTTTGGATAGGGTTAGAAAGAAAGGGTATCAAAGGCTCAAAATAATTCAAGTGGGTTCAAAATTACAACTTTTGGAATCAGATTTCTTGCAACAACCACAACTTCTGCCCTAGTTTCTTTGCTTGGGGACTTTTTGGGATTTTATTTTGATGGGACTGAACTGTGAGGCTGCCTAGGTATCCTTAAAAGGAATCAGGTAGAACGTAGTTCATGTCATAGGAATTACTTTGTTGTTGTGATTTTCTTTCCTTTTCTTCCTCTTTCTCCTCTTTTCTTTTCTTTCTTCTTTTCTCTTTTGTTGTTTTGTTGTTTTGTTGTTGTTGTTTTTCTTCTTTTTCTTTTTCTTCTTTTTTTTCTTTTTTTTCCTTTACTTGTCTTTCACGCTTGTTTCTGATCTTTGCTACTAATTCCGAAAGAGGGGTATGAAAGAAAATAAATAAGGCTCAAAGGGGTAACAAAAGATAAAGTATTTAGATAGCGGAACAAAATTCCTTCATCATTCCAATCTTCAAAATATGGCAATTACAAACAAACACAATTTAACCGAAGAGATCATACATAATATCTTTTGACCGCATCAGAATTGATGGTCATTTCTACACATTTGCCTTCTATATCTGTTAAATACAAAGCACCATTGGACAACACTCTCATCACGATAAATGGCTCCTGCCAGTTTGGGGCGAACTTGCCTCTTGCTTCAACCTGATGAGGAAGGATACGTTTCAACACTAACTGGCCCACTTCAAACCTCTGTGGACGCACCTTCTTATTATATGCTCTTGTCATTCTCTGTTGATACAACTAGCCATGACACACTGCTGCTAATCTTTTCTCATTAATTAAACTCAACTGTTCCAAGCGAGTTTTGACCCACTCATCGTCATCAATTTTGGCCTCAGCGACAATCCAAAGGGACGGGATTTCAATTTCCGTAGGTATCACCGCCTCAGTGCCATATACCAACAAATAAGGAGTTGCCCCTACTGAAGTGCGAACAGTAGTGCGATAACCCAGCAATGCAAAAGGCAACTTCTCATGCCATTGTCTGGAACCTTCCACCATTTTCCAAAGTATCTTCTTTATATTCTTGTTGGCCGCCTCAATTGCTCCGTTTGCCTTGGGGCGGTAAGGGGTGTAATTGCGATGTGTAATCTTGAATTGCTGACATACCTCTTTCATCAGATGACTATCGAGATTAGACCTATTGTCTGTAATGATCACCTTTGGTATCCCAAATCGACAAATGATATTTGAGTGCACAAAATCAACCACCGCTTTCTTGGTTACGGACTTGAACGTTTTAGCCTCTACCCACTTGGTGAAATAGTCGATGACCACTAGAATGAACCTGTGCTCATTTGATGCTGATGGCTCAATTGGCCCAATGACATCCATGCCCCACGCGACAAAAGGCCATGGTGCAGACATTGTGTGCAATTCAGATAGTGGAGAATGAATCAAATCTCTATGCACTTGGCACTGATGACACTTGCGCATGAAACTGATACAATCTCGCTCCATAGTGAGCCAATAATAACCTGCTCGGAGGATCTTCTTTGCCAACACTTACCCGCTCATATGCGATCCACAGACTCCCGAATGTGCTTCAGTCATGATAGATGTGGCTTGTCTAGCATCTATGCATCTCAACAATCCAAGATCCGGAGTCCTTTTGTACAAAACCCCCCGCTGAAGAAAAATCCGCTAGCTAACTGCCGAATTGTTCTCTTTTGATCACCTGTGGCTTGTACCGGATACACCCTCATCCTGATATATTCCTTGATATCATGAAACCAAGGCTCACCATCAGGTTCTTCTTCCACCACATTACAGTAAGCATGCTGATCATGGACCTGAATATGCAACGGGTCAACATAAGCCTTATCTGGATGATGTAACATTGACGCCAGAGTAGCCAAAGCATCGACAACCTCATTGTGGATCCTTGGAATATGCCTGAACTCTACAGATCGAAACTGTTGACAAAGATCATGCAAACATTGTCGGTACGGTATGAGTTTTAAATCTCGTATTTCCCATTCCCCTTGGATCTGGTGTACCAGAAGGTCCGAGTCTCCCAAGACCAAGACTTCCTAAAGACCCATGTCTGCAGCCAACCTCAAACCCAAAATGCATGCCTCGTACTCAGCCATGTTGTTAGTGCAATAGAAACAAAGTTTATCCGTAACAGAGTAGTGATACCCTATTTCATAAATGAGTATAGCCCCTATCCCGACGTCTTTCATGTTAGCAGCTCCATCAAATAAAAGTTTCCAACCTGGCTCTCCAACTAGTTCTAGCTCATCAATATGCATTACCTCTTCATCAAGGAAGTAAGTCTTCAAAGGCTCATATTCCTCATCTACTGGGTTCTCAGCCAAATGATCGGCCAATGCTTGGACTTTATCGTGGTCCTAGTCACATAGACGATGTCAAATTCTGTGAGCAAGATTTTCCACTTTGCGAGCCTTCCTGTAGGTATAGGCTTCTAAAAGATATACTTTAACGGATCCAAACGAGAGATGAGGTAAGTAGTGTAAGATGACAAATAATGCTTCAGCTTCTGTGCCACCCAAGTTAGGGTGCAACATGTCCTCTCAAGGTGAGTGTACTTAACCTCGTAAGATGTGAACTTCTTGCTGAGATAATAGATGGCCTGCTCTTTCCTGCCGGTGATGTCATGCTGACCCAACACATAACCAAACGAATTGTCCAAAACCGTCAAATACAAAATCAAAGGTCTCTCCAGTTCTGGTGGCACCAACACAGGTGGGTTTGAAAAATACCTTTTTATCTTATCAAATGCTTCTTGACCCTCATCCGTCCACTTGACTACAGCATCTTTCTTCAACAGTTTGAAGATAGGCTCACAAGTTGTCATAAGTTGAGCAATAAACCTGCTGATGTAATTCAACTTCCCTAATAAACTCATCACCTCAGTCTTGTTCCTTGGAGGTGGCAATTCTTGGATAGCTTTAATCTTTGACGGGTCCAATTCAATACCTCGGCGACTGACTACGAATTCCAACAATTTTCCGGATGGAACACCGAATGCGCATTTTGTAGGATTGAGCTTAAGATTGTACCTGCGAAGCCTTTGGAAGAATTTTCTCAAATCTCTGACGTGATCAGACTGCTTTCTAGACTTTATGATTACATCATCCACATAAACCTCGATCTCCTTGTGTATCATGTTGTGAAATATGGTTGGCATTGCCTCATGTAAGTTGCCCCAGCATTTTTCAACCCGAAAGGCATGACCCTGTAGCAGTATGTTCCCCATGGTATGATGAATATCATTTTCTCCGCATCTTCCTCATCTATTAAGATCTGATGATAACCCGCATAACAGTCCACAAAAGACCCAAGCTCATGTTTGGCGCAATTGTCAATCAGAATGTGGATATTTGGCAGTGGGAAGTTGTCCTTGGGACTCGCTTTGTTGAGATCACGGTAATCAACACACACCCTAGTCTTGTCATCCTTCTTTGGCACAGGTACTACATTGGCTAACCAAGTGGGATACCGAGTTACCCGAATGACTTTTGCATCAAACTACTTAGTGACCTCTTCTTTGATTTTCACACTTATATCTGTCTTAAATTTCCTCAACTTCTGCTTGACAGGAGGGAATGCCGGGTCGGTGGGCAATTTGTGAACCACCAAGTCAGTGCTTAAACCCGGCATGTCGTCATATGACCATGCAAAGACGTCTTTGTACTCAAGTAATGCTTTAATTATCTCTTCCCTGAGTTGAGGTTCAAGCTGGACACTTATTTTAGTTTCTCTGATATTATCTGGGTCCCCTAAATTGATTGCTTTTATATCACTCAGGTTAGGCTTGGGTTTTTCTTCAAAATGACTTAGTTCTTTACTAATCTCTTCAAAGGCCGCATCCTCGTCGTATTCTGATTCATTATCACACTCTATTTCTTGAATTACTATTTCCGAATTAGATTGGCTTTTAAGACTGGGTTGAAGATTCCTCATGCATGTCATGTTATTTAAACCAGCATAAAAAGAGTTGTACAAGGAAGAAAAGAAGACAAAAATAAAACTGTCAGGAATGAGGAAAAGGGAAATTGCATTTCATTGAAATTGAAAGATAACAAGGTTTATACATCCAAACGGACGGAACATAGAATTTGAATTATAACCCTGGAATAATCCAGATAAATTAAAAGAAAATCAAAGCAAACTACCAAAACTCCTTCCTGGTGGGGAGAGGAGTAGCTTCCCAATTGTTAATCCTTGCACTAGGCCCAACAAATTGCACATTTGCCTCGCTAGAACCCTCTCTAGATGCCATCATGTTCACCTCGTCGAATAATTTCTCAAACCTTTCAAGCAACTCCTTATCAGGACTAACCACAGAACTGGGAACTGTTGTTGCTGGGTGTTTCTTGGTGTCGGGCCTGACAAATGATCTGGAGAGACGTGTGATGGGCTTTGGGAGGACCCGTGCCCTCTGTTTCAACTTTCTGGCTCTTTTTATGTCCGCAACCGTGGGCTTGAACCCCAAACCAAATGTATCCAAGTTTTTGGGGAGAGACACCGGTTGTGCGATACCTTGCAGAGAGGCACCCAAACCCTTGCCTGGTACAAAACCATTTTTCAACATTTCAACGGCTACCATAACTGATGCAGCAGCTACCCTTGGAGTTGGCGCGCACTTCCGTTTTGGAATTTTCTCTACCGATACCATGTCAAAAACCTGATAAACCCATGGCCCCTTGTCGTCTTCAAACTCTATGAACGGAACAATGGCGTCACTGGGAACACATAAATTATCTTTGTCATGCACAACAATTTCCTGTCTATCCCATTCAAACTTGACCATTTGATGCAGAGTAGACGGGACTGCTTTGGTAGTGTGAATCCAGGGTCGACCCAACAACAGATTATAAGAAACAACCACATCGAGCACCTGGAATTCCATGGTAAATTCAATTGGCCCTATTATAAGCTCAAGCACTATGTCCCCGACTGAATCTTTCCCTCCACCGTTGAATCCCCGAATGTGGATACTGTTCTTGTGAATTCTTTCATCATCCACCTTCAACTTGTTCAGAGTGGAGAGAGGGCAAATGTTCGCACTGGAACCATTGTCGACCAGTACCCGGGTAACCACGGAATCTTTGCATTTCACCATAAGATAGAAGGCTCTATTGTGCTCAATACCCTCCATGGGCAACTCATCATCAGAAAAAGTGACTCTGTTTACCTCAAATATCTTGCTAGCTATCATTTCCAAGTGGTTTACCGAGATTTTGTCAGGAACGTGGGCCTCATTCAGTATCTTCATCAAGTCCCGACGGTTCTCGTCTGAATGGATAAATAATGACAATAGTGAAATCTGAGCTGGTGTCTTCCTCAACTGCTTCACGATAGAATAGTCATGCACTTTCATCTTTCTCAACAATTCCTCTACTTCTTCCTCGGTCACAGCTTTCTTCACCAACACTGGGTTATCTTTGGAGATCTTAGCTTTTCTCAACTCTTCGAGGGCAAAGCATCTCCCTGATCAAGTCAAACCATGAGTCTTACAAACTTCTTCTTTAACCTCTTTCCCCTTGTAAGTCACTGTCACTCATTCATAATTCCACGGGACTGCCTTGATGTTGACTATCGGTAATTGAGTTACCAGCCTAATAATGACAGGATCTGTACGGGCACCCTCCACAATCACCACAGGCTTGTTTGCCACTCCTGGCACAACCACTTTTTCTCTTTCATGTTTTCTTGTGACATCACTTGAGGACCCCTTCTTGACCATCACAGATGGTTCACCATTTGCCCCGCTCAACTTGATCACAAACTTCTCACTTGTTGACTTTTCAAATGGCCTGGCTTTACTGGACAGAATCATCATGACAGTTTGCGAAGGCTTCTTAGGCTCCCCTCCCTTATGCAGTATCTCAATCATATTTGTCTCATGATGGGCCGGCAACAGATTCTGGTTGATATTGGGCGCCTCCGGAGCTTGGACCTCAATCCGATTAGTATCAATGAGCTCGTGAATAGCCGTTTTCAATTGCCAACATTTCTCTGTGTCATGCCCCGGAGCACCAGAATAATATTCGCAACTCACAGAGTGATCAAGATTCCTCGAGGGAGGATTTGGCAGTTTTGGCTCGATCGGACTCAGCATACCAATTGTCTCAACCTGTGGAACAAACTAGTATAGGATTCTCCCAATAGAGTGAAGGTTTTCTTTTTCTGAAACCTCTCGTTCTTAAATGCTTGGTTAGGCCGGAAACCTAATCCAGGAGGGTTTCGGTAGGCACTTGGGGGTGGATAGGCATTTTGTGGAGCTGGCTATGTATTTTGTGGGACTGGCGCATGCTATTATGCGTGGGCCCGAGGTTGGCTGTATGTTTGAGCATGGTGGACAGAAAAATGGGGGACAGGTGGTGGGTAGTAGTGTTGTGGTAGGCTATATGGGGTATGAGGGTAGGTTTGATAGTGGGGTCGAGGCTGGTTATAGTAATGTGATGGACCCCTGGGTCCGATCCAAGCTCCTGAATCAATCATTGCTACATCCTGTTTCTTCTTCTTTCCAATTACTCCCCCAGTTCCGCTTTGAATGGCCTGGGTGGTTGCCTTAATAGACGAATAACTCATGATTTTGTTTGTCTTGAGCCCTTATTCCACCATACTGCCCATCTTTACCACTTCATTGAAGGACTTGCCTACAACTGATACCAGATGACCGTAATAAGTAGGTTCTAAGGCCTGCAGAAAATAATCCACCATTTCACTTTCTTTCATTGGAGGGTCAACCCTTACTGCCTACTCTCTCCACCTAAAACCATATTCCCTGAAACGTTTATTGTGCTTTTTCTCAAGTTTTGTCAAAGGCAGACGATCCAGAATAATCTCGATATTGTACTGGAAGTGACAAACAAATGCCTGGGCTAGATCATCCCTTGTGTACCATCTTCCGTGATCCTGCCGAGTATACTATTCCAACGCCGAACCACTTAGACTTTGACTGAAATATGCTATTAGCAGCTCATCTTTCCCGCCAGCTCCCCTCATTTTGCTATAAAACCCTCTCAAGTGCGCTACTAGATCACCGTTCCCATCGTACAAATCAAACTTGGGCATCTTAAACCCTGCCGGTAATTGCACATCTGGAAATAGACATAGATCTTTGTAAGCCACACTTACTTGACCTCCTAACCCCCGTATGTCTCTGAATGACTGTTCCAGGCTTTTAACTTTCCTGAACATCTCCTCCTGTTCGGGATTTCTAGATGGTTTTTTGGTTTTCGCAGGGAGGTCAAAATGAGGAGGGTAGGAATAGGGTTCTGGAGCCTTGAAAGTGGGCTTCGGGGGGTAATAATGGTTATCATGTGCTTGGAACAAAGGATCGCTAGAGGATCTGTGGAGTGTAGTAGGTGGGGGTGCTACGAAGACAGGAGTGGCTGGTGGAGGAGGGTATGGAATTGGTTTGGGTGGTGGAGCTGGCGGTGTTTGGGAAGTGGTACTATGGTAATGCTGGTAAATGGGAAAGCTCGGGGACGAATCGGTAGCAGGAGGTTCCTGAGACTAAGCCAATGGCGGGATGAAGGCAGGGTTGGCGGGGTAAGCTGGCGGTGGTTGCCCTTTTGCCCATGCCTGGTACATTTCGGCCATCTACTATTTCAGCTTATACACCTCTTCTTTCATCAAATTAACATCCAACGCTTTCACCTCTCTCGATATATCGATGACACTCACATCAAGTTCTTGGTTGGCCATGATCAATTTATTTTTGGAACGGGTGTTGTATGGGTGAGTTGCCAGAATGCCAATCAAACTAACCACCTGCCTGAATTGAAATTTCATCAATAACAAACTTGTTAGCAATTAGGGTTTAACATATAGGCAACCGCACATTTGGGGAATGAATGCACCTAACCAGTTAACCGTTTCTATTATGTATTAGATCGGTTGCTTGCATCATCCCGTCTTTTCCTTATTTCTATTTGCAACTTCCCTTTTCTCTCTTTTTTATTTTTGTTCTTGCCTTTGCTCTTTCTTTGTTTTATTTTCTCGTACTTCTCTCTCTTGTTTTGCCATTGCTCTTTTTCCACAATTTCTTATTTTCTTTCTCTTTTCTTTTCTTTTTCTCTCTTTTTCTTTTCCTCTTTTTTTATCAATCTTTTTCTTTCTTTTAGTTATGGTCGAATCCTATAGAGATTGCCTATATATCATGACCCCGCATGAATCAGACCGAGCATAGTTCTGGGAGATAAATGTAAAAGTAAACAAAAACATTTTTGGGATTTTCAAATATTTTCCCATAAAATAAAACAGTTTTGATTACAACGACTCATCCTACCAGATTATAAGACTAAAAGACTCGAAAAGGGAGATTAACAGACTCCGACGGACTCAAAACAGACTAACGGACCCTAGAAGAAAGATGAGAACCCAGACTGGAAAACAAACTAACAGACTCCAATAAAAGAAAATACAAACTCGCAAACAGACTAACAGACTCCAATGAAAATCATGAATACATTAATGCCTCAACTGCTCCTAGGGCCCGCGGGACATCGTTCGGTCTCGCCACGGGCCTACGCGCTAAATCCCCTTGGAGGTGGTAGAGATCTTCCATTATCTAGCGGACAAAGGTCATCACAGTGGCAAAGAACATGGATCTAGTCATATCCTCACAACTACTGCACTTCATTGCGATGTAGTCGGCGATCCTTCTGACTCTCTCTCTTATGACACCCTTTTCTTGCAACAGACGCCCAATCTGCTGGACCCTGGCTTCCAAAGTTTGTTCGGCTACATGATTTTGTTCTTGAAGTTGTTGCAAATCTCTCTCTAACTGTGCCATTGCTACGTAACAGTGTTCCCTTTCTGCCTTAAAGTCTTTTGCCTGCTTGATCATTTTGTTCTCAAAGATGGTGACCCTTTTCTTCAACCCCACAACCTCATTATCATATTTCTCTTTTAATTGCTTAACCAAGCACTCTCGCTCCTCCGCATTTTTAGCTAGCTTTGTTCGAGCCCTTGCTAATTCGCCATCTGCCTTGTTTAAATTGAAACCATACTCACTCACCTTCTGCCTAAGGTTCTTTATAAGTTTTTCATCTTTCGCACTTCTGGCGGAATTTTTAGCTGCTATTTTCATTTCCCAAATTTGGGCTCGAAGGGCCTCATTTTCTTTGGCTAGCCTTTTCTTTTCACCCTCATCCTCCGCGGCTTGCAAACCATTCTCAAATTGGAGATCCCTGACTTGCTTTTCCAGTTTTCCTATCGTGGCCCTATACTCATTCTCCTTGGCCAACCAAACCCACTTTTCTTGTGACGCCTCAATGAATCCCTGAATGTGAGGCTTTTTGGCAGGTCTTGCAGGTTCAGCCCTTGAGGCGTTCTTCTTTCTATACCAGGAAAGATAGGCGGGTGAGACCTTGCCTCTAGATAGGTCACGCACTCGAGTGTTCGTTGTCAAATACTGGCATTCGTTCCAAATAGAACGAACTGTTTCTTCATGGAATTGGCCGTCAGAGCTAACCTCGACCGCATAAACACTAAGATCTTCATCTAGGTGCATCAACTGACAACTTCCCAACTGTCTCATCACCCGGTATGTAGCATAAGGCTGAATGCCTCGAAGACCCATTAGGAGGAAGTAAGGACCGGTGGCGGGCATATACACAATTTCTTCAACAGGAAGCCAACTCAGTGTCCATTCTATTTGCCCCGCAGTGATGGAGCGAAGGCGGGATACCCAATATCCAAACCCCTATGGGAACTTTAACCCTGAAATCCTTGTGTCGAACTCTTCAATGCAACTTTTATCTGCGGACCCATAACTCATATACTAAGGGTGGTGACATAGGTGTTCGATCATCCACATTTGTAGTAGCAAATTGCATCCCTCGAAGAAATCTGCCCCAGCTTTACAAGCTGTAAGAGCTCGGTATATCTCAGATACTATCATAGGGACAAAGGTGCTCTTGGCATTGGTAATCAAGACTTTGACAACTCCAGCCACCCACATATCGATATTCCCATCTTTGCGGGGAAACACCACGAGGCCTAAGAAAGCTACTATGAAAGCGAAACACCTATGCTCATCCCATTTTGCTCGGTTCCCTTTGCTACAAACCCCGCTTTCCGGGTGTTGAATCCTCCTACATGACCATACCTCTGGTATATAAAACGTAGGGTGGAAAAAACATCCTCCAACTCGGAGTACGGGACTCCCTTGCTTATTTTTAGCAAATCCATGAATTTGTGAGAGTTAATGACTCTTGGAGCGATTAGATACTTATGCCTCAGACCTTCAGTACTTCCCATATAACCTGCTATCTCTTCCAAGGTGGGTGTGAGTTCAAAATCCAAGAAATTCAAGACGTTGTGAGCTAGGTCCCAGAACATAACCAACGCCTTTATGATATCTCCTCTAGGCCTTATCTTCAACAACCCGGTGAGGCCTCCCAAATGTAGATTGACCTTATCTTGCTCTGATTTACCCAGATCCTCCCACCACATATGCATCTCCAAAGGGATCTTGTTCATGACTGTTATTGGCAAACTTTGAATCGTGCTCATTCTGCACATTTATTAGGGTGATTTTCATTAAAAGAAAATTATGACTCATTTTGACTCAAGAAAAAGACCATTTTTTTTCAAAATTTTCACAAAAATATCCGGCTTTGCCAATACGGACTTTCAGCACTTCGAAAACGAAGATTTTATGGTTGTGTCGGCTAACTAGCCAAAACCTTTAAAAGTGATTGTTCTTGCAAAACAGCCTTTTGGCACCCTTTTGAGGGACATTCGGCTATTTTTGACAAGAATGGTATCACCTTACTTATTTGCAATAAACATAAATTTTTTGTTCTTTTTGGGTTATTTTTGCAAAAAAAAGGAAGTTGGACCCGATGAGGGTTGCCTACGTATCTCACATCCGGTAAGAATAAAACTGGCGTAGTTCGGGCAATTTTGACAAAACAAAAATCAACTTTTCTTTTTTTTTCAAAACAAAACAAAAATTTCTCTCTCTTTTTTTCAAAATTTTGGCAGAGTTTCAGTATATTTTGGGACATCGATTTTTCTAAAACAAGCAATTATCTCTCTTAGCCCTCACATTGACTTTCCTTCTCTCAAACTTTTCCCTATAGGCCGGTCAACATGCAAATCTGAAGCAAATAAATGCACAAGTAGCAAGTAGGATGAATCAGAGTGGTCTTTTCATTTCGGGTACACCTGTCCTAGACAGACCCAACCTCTGTGTTAAGTCTCCAAAGTCAAATGCACATGATGTAGATAAGCGTTCCTACTAGGGATCCGGCATGGGGCTGAGTTATTCTAGGTTTAAAACCTGGGTATATTGTTCTAGACCTGGCTTACCCGAGCGGACAGCTCGAGCCGAGGGGGGGCTACGTACCGGTAACCAGAAGATCATCCGGCTTTGCAACTTGTCCGAACCTCGTTCTATTTGGGATATGACACTAATAGAAAGAAGTCACGACCAACGTGCACTCCTCGGGGGAGAGAAGAGAGGGGTTTCATAGCAGTTTATATATACAGTTCCGATAATATCAAAGAGGTAAAAAGCAACATTTAGCACATTAGGCCCAAACATGTAATAAAATCAGATAATAAATAAAGCCAAATATAACAATTCATCTAAGTTGGAATTCTGAACCGTGAACCAGAGATTCTGGGTTTGATCCTCAGCAGAGTCGTCAGAGCTGTCACACCTCCTTTTTTACTACACCCCCGGAAGGGAGTGTAAATGGAGTTTTTCCAATTTAAGTGACAATCGAAACGGGATTTATTTATTTAAAATACTCAGAGTCGCCACTTGAGATAATTTATGGTGTCCTAAGTCACCATATCAAATCTCGAGTCGAGGAAGAGATTGACTCTGTATTACAGTCCGCGAACCAGAAATCCGGGTAAGGAATTCTGTTAACTCGGGAGAAGGTGTTACTCACTCCCGAGTTCCGTGGTTCTAGCACGGTCGCTCAACTGTTATTATTGGCCTATTATCTGATTTTAAAACAAGTTTTAAAACCTATGTGCATTTTTAACTTTAACCGCTTTTGTTCCTTTTTAGAGAAATTGCAACGTTATTAAAACATGTCTCGAACCACGTCACATAAATGCACCCGTGGTCTTTGACACATTTTAACATCGTTGAGATTTGGATTTGGGTCACATAAATGCGCACCTGAATTTAGGAAGGTAATATAAGTAAAATACGCGCCTAAAGCAGCTACGCGTTTGCAACTTTGCGAGGGCCATGGAAATTCGACTAAATGGCGCACCTCGATCTCTAAGGATTTTAATGCTTGTGTCCTTTTAACTTTTCGTTTCCATGTATCTAAACCGATCCAATCCTAAAGCATGCAGTTTAATATAATACTAGTGAGTTCAATCTTTCCAATTCCTTATGGACCAATGCAAGCAAATTGTATCAGACTACTATAAGATCTGTCAATATCCCTTATACTTCTGCCTCAAACTTAAAACATATAACAAAATGAAAATTCACAGTGCAACCTCCATGGAAAAAGCCAACGTAAATCAACAAAAACACCCCTAATTAAGATTTTAAAAACAAAAAAGCCATTTTCCAAACTTATCATTTCTGCACATTTCCCATTAGCTCACATGTACGCCCAAAACAAAAGAAGAAGAGAATCAGAAACAATGAAATATTATCATTTTATGAATGAATAATTGAAGGTTGAAAAGCCAAACAATTCCAGACAACTACTAAGGGAATAATGAAAAAGCAATGACAAGGCGTTGTTTACACTCATGAGATCAGATCCAACCTATAGACAAGTTCTATTTGATTCCATGGTCATTGTTAGTAGGCTTTCCATTGATGCACTATACAAATAAATGACTCTTTGATATAGACTTAGCTTCTTAGAATATACAACATCGAATCAACACTTAACCCCACTAAGTTAGTCTATCAGCAATAAGAAGCTTGTCTTGAAGCTGCAACTACATCATGAATTTAGTTGTAGGTCTGCTTTAACAAAGTGTACTATCCCTTTCATTACCATTTGATCTTTATTGAACAAACTCACTCAAACAAATAGGGACTTGCTAGTAAAATAAGGCACAATGGCAGAGAACTCGACTAGCAAATACCAACTAATTTCGGAAGAAACAAATCATGCTACTACACAAGCTTCCACTGAATCATGTTCAAGAAGTTCTCTGATAGAATGGGCATGCTGGAATCACGAACACCCCCTAATCCCCTCGAGTATGATAAGCCACAAAGATCACACACTATCAAGGATAACTTTGGCAATTTCAAACCAGTAGAATGTGCAAAAATGGTCGAGGGATCAGGGAAAGATGAAACCATTCAGTGATTCATGTCGAACATAATGAAACCAAGACAGAAGATACAGGCAGATTAACTTAAATATTAAAGTATATCATATGCAGTAGAAAAAGCAGAGAGAAGCTCATCTTATGAAGCGATTGTTCCTTAACAACACGACCAAAATTTCTGTCCAATAACACTTTGAAAAAAAAACTGTTCAAATAAAGAGGGTGATTCTTGTTCAATGTTTCTGGTAAATAAGGAAGATTTCGCAGGAATAAATCACTAAAAGTCCAGAAAGCAAACATCATGAGAATAAACGTCATAGTTTCATGATCACTTAGCAATCACGGAAGTTGAACACATCGTTCATTTGAAAGCGATGACATCTTGATTCAGAATATACTTCGAGCCCGAATAACAGTCACGACATATAGGAAATGGAAGACGACTACTCAAATCGACTCTTATTGACTATGTATACTCAAGCACATACCACTACTGAGAATAGATTCATTCAACAAAAATTCGATCATAACACAAAGCAGACCACTCTAGACTGAATCTCATAGCTCAAAAACACTGAAACAAAAACAGAGTCGCATAGAATAAAAGAGAGAAAAATTGAACCTGAAATTGCAAATCTCCTTTATAACAATTATAGACTCGACAATACACCTATCGACTCCAAATCCTAGCGAGGTTCAGCAGCAAATCAGCAAGACGACAGCAGAAAACCAAGCTTGAGCTTCAATTTTTATCTCCTTGGAACTCAAATCTCGATTCAGAAAATAAAAAATTGTATATATGTTTTCTCTTAAACTTTGAAAGAACTCTTCAAAGAAAACAATAAAATCAGAAAACCAGAAATTAAAGAAACCTTTCAACCTTTTCTCTCCAAATTTTGTTCCTCGAGTCCCCCTCTTCAAAATCGGATAAGGCTCCTTTTGAAGACGAATCCCTGATGAATGTGGGGCTCGGATTGAGTGAAATCAATCCAACGCCTCACACTCATCCAGCATATCGTCCCCAGAACCTTCCAATCGTGAGATTTAACTCAAATTCGAGTGAGTGAGAGGAGGGGGGAATCTTGGGCATCACAAACCATTAGAACAGTAAGAAGAGAGGTGGATGGACGCGTGGTTATGGGTTTGATGCTCACTCGCCATGGATTTGGGCTGAAATGGGGCTGGATTCGAGTAACTCTCTGGAGAAGAAGAACAGTATGCGTTGGGTTTGGGACTTAGGGCTCATCCGTTCGTTTCTTTTATGTTTAATCAATTATTTGGGGAACGGGTCAGGTTGCAGGGACGGGTTGGGCTTGGCTTAACGGGTTAAAAGGGAAAACGGACTGGGCCTAGCTTAAATGATATGAGACTGGCCCAGAATATGGTTCTAATTCTTTTTCCTTTTCCAATTTCCTCCTATTTTAATTTTAATTCCTTTTTCTTCTCTTTTTTCACTTTTTTTTTTGGAAATTATACTAAAATCAAAGTTAAATCCTAAAAACCAAATTAAATTGAAAAACACTAATTAGACCTAAATAAAAATTATCAAAATTAATTAACCTACAAATTAAAAGGAAAAACTACTCAAAATTGAAGTTAGAATTTAAAAAAAATGCAAATTAAACTATTTTGTGATTTTTTTTTTGTAAAATGACTTAATTTATAATTAATTCTTAAAATGCAAAATTAACTCCTAAATGCATATGCAACACCTTTTTATATTTTTCATTAGTTAAAATGCCCAGACAAAAATGCGAACAATTAACGAAGAATGCCTCAAAAATCCACAAGATTGAAAATAATGAAAGAAATTATTTTGCTTTGAATTTATGGGAGTAATTCATATAGGAAAAAAATCACGTTCTCACAAGGAGAACATGTATAGCATAAGAAAGTAGTAGAAGCACATGCGTGACAAATACACACAAAGAAAGGAAAAGAAGAGGCGGAAAAACATTTTAAGCTTTTTCAGAAACCCTAAATCGGAAGGAACTAATTTTTTGAAAGAAAAATTGGGAAAAACGTTTAAAAACTCAAGTAGAGCACAAATATAGAACAGTTCTAAGAAAAAATCAGAGAAAACCTCGAATAGCTTAGGGTTTCAGGGGAACCCTAAAACGAGAAAGGCTTTGAAAAGGTTTGATCTCAGTCGGAGAGGTTAGAACCATGCTCAAAACATCATTGTACGCCGGAGCAAAACCGGCAAGGGCCATAGAACCTTGGATCTGTAGAGATCTGAACGGACACCTTCGAGGTCAGACCTAGGACCTTCAAATACCAAGTGTTTGAGAGTAGAGGGAGATGAGTTTAGGCCATCCATGGCTTGAGATGCCATGGATTCCGGTGAGCTTGAGGTAGAAGACAGTGAGAGAGGCTAGGGTTTCGAGAGGGTTCAAGAGAGTTTGAGAGTTGAGGGATTTCAGAGGCGGCTGATAGAAGAGAATGAGGGGATTAGGGTAGTCACTAGGGAATTAAAAAGGTAAGGAATGATCGTGGCAGTTGATCAAAATGATCAACGACCTGGATTAAAAGAGAGGGCCGGGCTGATCGGATAAGCAGGTCAGGGTCGGGTTAAATTGAAATTGGGCTGGGTAATTTGGGATTTGAAATTGTGTTATTTGGAGGATCAATTTGTGCTATAATTGAAATAACCAGTGTTTCCCTTTTTATTTTATAAAAATAGTAAAATGACTTCTGAAAATAAATTAAAGGTACTAAATTAATTAATAATATATAGATATTATATTAAAAATGCTAGAACCAATTTTATAATTATACTCGCAATTAAATTTTAAAATAGGCTAAAATTACAATTAAATGCAATTTAACTTTTAAAATACTAAATAAATTTACAAAAATGTACAAAAATTACCTTAGCTATATTTTGGTATAAATATAGGAATAAAATAAATTATTCACCAAAATGATGATTTTGGAAATAATTATTAGTTTTTGTACTGCTAAAATAGGGCAATAAATTGATTTAAAAATCTTTTAAAATTAGGAAAAATACTAAAACATTTGGATATACCTATATATGCATACATATGATATTTTGAAAGTATTTTGAATATATAAAATATAGAGAAAAAAATTGGGTATCAATAGTGATAACTCCCAACTATGCCTTATAAAAAGGACTAAGCGGTCGCTGCAAATATAATCCGGTTTTAAGTCAGAATCGAATCCTCAGGGAACTAACCTATCTATTACACTCTTCGGCAATGTTATTATCAACTCAATCAATCTCTAGATGCAAGATTTTTGATCAATAAGGATTGGATTTTTGTTTAACTACTTCAACTACTATTAAAAACAACAGTAAGCTAAAACAAAGATAATTCAATGGTAAGAAGGTTTAGGGCAGTGATTTTTCCAATTGCTAGTTTACGTCTTGACTCTTCTGCTATAATCTCGCCGTAATACTCTATGAGGATTAAGAGTTATGGGTTATCGTAATTATCTCTCGATCAACTACGATAATTTACTAGAGCATTCTCTCGAACTACTCTAGCTGACAATAGTTATGCAACTCTAAATTATCCCACCAAAGTTTTGTTATCTCTAAACCCACTTTTAAGTTCAAGTAATGAATCTCTTCAATTACCCAAAAGTGGTGTTGTTCAACAGCTATCTAACCTAATATTCTTTCTCAAGCAATATAAGGTAATTAGACACGATTAATCAAGGGTCCATTCAATTAATCACCATACAAAACGTAGTTGAACAATCATATCATACATCCGCCTCGATTATAACAACTTGAGTCAAAACTTCAACCAACAATTGGTTCTATCAACCCTAGATACGTATTTAGCTACTCATAACAAAATAAGAGAAAACTACTAAATTGTTCATAATGTAAAATTGCAAGAATTAAAAGGAGATAGCAAAACTCTAATGTTTGGTTGATCTTCTCACTCTTGTTCTTGCCTCCAAAAGTAGTCTAAAATCAGCTTAGCCCCATCTTGGGCGAGTTTCTAAAGCATATAAGGGTTTTACAAAAGTTTCCCCGATTTTACACTTTGGTCCTCAAACTTTCCAGCAGCGTGAACAGTGCACCGCGGTCGCGGCCAACCGCGGTCGACCACGGTGAATGCTGACCTTTCTGCCTTACGTTGTTAATCTACCGCAGTTCACCGCGGTCGCGGTGGCCTTCTTGCCCAGGCCATTTATGCATCTTTGTGTTCGGGTACTTCTTGAGTGGATGTTTTTCTTCACATTATCGCCTCAAAAATACTCCATGTTGCTTCCTCTCATATAATATTCCCTGCTAAACAAAAGAACACTATTTAGAGCATTTTTGTTGGCAATTTATCTATAAAACAACAACGAAGTATGGTCATATTAAGGTGTAAATATCAACTATATAGCCTACTATCAACACCCCACACTTAAATTATTTCTAGTCCTCGAGCAATCCACTACACTCCATCAAAATTCCTTCCCTAAGCTTTTCCCTTAATGACTAACACCATGAACATTTTACAAAAGTTGCACCTAGTAGTGAACAACCTTTACCTCAAGAGTTAAACCTTTTGTACCATGCAACATTTGCACTTACTCAAACTACTCTATACAAGAGTCAAGACTTACCTTTCCTTTATGAATCACATGCCCTCACATCACACAAGAGAGTAGTTCCACATATAATGATAATTAGAACAAGTAGGAACTAAGATAGACAAAATTCACTCACTCTCAGAAAGAACGTTCACATGCCACAAAGATGCACCATAGGCTTGCCCGTAGTGTAATACTTTACTAATTGAGCCCATTCAGTCTAAGATCAATAGGACTTTACTTGGTTGTAATGTAGGCTAAGGGACGGGTAGGATATATTTAGATATAGTGACTAACCTCCCTAAGCACTTTTAATACAATTACATTAAACTTAAAGATCATAGTTGTGCCAACCAAACACTCCACCTCATTTGTTTAAAACATCCTCATCCATTAGGTGCAATTTGTATAAGCCACCACTTATCAACCATTATATTTATCTATAACCCATATTTTTTTCTTTTTTTTTTCTTTTTTTTTTGTGGTGCCTTTTCTTTTATGCTTCAAAATTCCACACATTTTCTCTATCTCAATGGTTCCACTCAAAAACCAAACCACCATACCACACTTTTGCTTTTGCATATTTCCACTACCATTCAAGTACTTATTGGGAGGTAAAAGGGTTCAAACGGCAAGCTATTCAAACAATTGGGTAAGATTCGCAATGTGATTGCCAAAGAAATAGGCTTATAGGCTCAACAGGGTTAACTAAGATGTATTGCATTTAGGTGAGTTTACTTTATATGTCTGGTTCAACAAAGAAATGTCTATATCACTTCTAAAACTGAAAGAAACTATTATTTTGCTTTGCAAACACACAGGGCAAGTTCTAGGCATCAAATATGAAACATGGAACATAGTAAAACTCACACACACATGGCATATGACTCACTCCGGATTGGTTTATCAAGACACTCACTTTTGAGTGTTCAAGTTAGATATAAACGTACAATTTTAAGGCACTCTAACAGGATTCAACCAATGAAGCTAGGCATTATACTCTAGTGTCTATTGTGCTCAGGTGTATCAACGCTAAGGTTTTTCCTTCGAATTTAGCTCGTAGCCCATTAGTCCTACTCTAAAAACTAAAAAGAACAAAAATAAATAAAAACTACCTATACCCGATTCAAGCTAAACCATTGGAAAAGAATAGTGGCCCAAAGAAAAACCAAGGGGGAGTTACTACACTACCTAAAAATAAAAAATAAAAATCTTTTTGGTCTTTTCTTTAGACTAACTTCCCTCAAGAAAATTGTCTAAAGGATCTGTCATCAGGAAGAGTCTCCATATTCTAATTTTTTTTTTACTTAGTCCCTCAAGAACCCCGCCGAAAGAGATCCATCATCAGGACAAGTCACTTACTATTTTAGCTTTCCTAATGAACTATTACTCTACATCAAAACAATCAAAGACAGACAAAACACGCAAAATCAAATAGTCAATTGTTACAATTACAAACATACAATGAAGTATCCCCCACCCTACACTTAAAATTAAGACATGTCCCCATGGCTTAAAAATTTGAAGAACAGTGAGGTTAAGGAACTTCCCTGAAGGCTCACTCCTGATCGGAGACAATGTCTGGGTTCACGTTGCACGCATGTCCCAGCGCTCTCAACCAGTCCCAAAATTTCTTCTCCGACTTCACTTGCCTCTCAGCCACCGCATCAACACGGGCACCCAAATAAGTGACTAAGGTACGCAACTCAGCCATATCCTGCTCCAAAACTGTCATATGGGTGCTCCGGCGTGGCTGTGATGGGCCTGCCACATCAACTCTCGGAAGAGGAGGAACCGTAGCTACCTCAACATCATCAGCTGAATCATCATCAAAGTCATCAACATTCACCATCAGCTCTCATCCAATTCCATTTTTTCTCTCCCGAAACGGGGCCTTTAGTGGCAATCTCCCATCAACCCGAGGGTCTTCAGGGACTCGAGCAATACGGCACAACAGGGTAATCAGTGAAGGAAAGTAGTGGCCCTTGGTTAGCTCAAGTGATCTAATGAACATCTTTTCATGGATGAGCCGGGCCACATCAAAATCATTGTGGGACATGAAACAGTAGATTGTGGATGCCTGTGGTAGATTAACATCTGTCGTGTTGCTGGATGGCAATAATCTACTGTTGACAATAGTGAGCCAACACTTAGCCTCCCAATTCAGACAGTGGGAGTTGAGAGTAATCTTGTGCTTGATCCATAAGTGTTCTCCGTCCGGCACACAGATAATATCAAGAAGAGTTCCCCACAAGGCCCGTGTACCGCTAAAAGTACGATAAGGATCAAATTCACCCTGAAACACTGGCAGCCTGTATACCCTGCAGATGGTGTCGAGGGATGCGTTTACCGGGGTATTGCGCACCGTCACAACCCCATTCTCATGTTCTGGCAAGTTCGCATAGAACTCCCTTACTAGTTGAACATTATCCTCCTCCGGTACCTAGAAGAAGATGTCCAACTGACACCGCCTCAGCTCATTAAACATATTGGGGCATTCCACCTCCAAAGTCGTTTGATCAATGTGCACCTCATGTTGTAACTTCTTAGCTGCTTTCTGGTTATACCTATCCTCCGCTGATTTGGATACAAAACCGAGTGTTATCGAACTGAGGTGCACTGGCTTGGCTCCTAGCTCGTGAGGAGCCTTCCGGTCCGCTAGTGGAGGGTCCGGTGTTTCATCTCTTCCTGGAAGAACTCATTGTACCTGTCATACAATGAAACGCCTATTAGTGAGTGCGCAAAATATATGACTATGGATGGTTACTCAGACTTCACCATAACCATGTCACAATAGCTCCTTATATCTCCATTGGGGCAATTTCCCAAACACCTTGTGAGCAGGGCACTATCCAAACACATACAGCCCTCATGGGTACATCAAAGCTCCTCCCCAATCAAGTATACTACCACACCAACACACCCCATACTCACTTCATTCAATCACCTACCAATAAACACCTTTTCAAACATGTAATGCACAACCCCTTCACCAATCAAACTCAAAAACGAAATTTAAAAGCAAAAGCAAGAAGAAAATGAATATACCAACAATTACATCCCAACACAACATAAAACTACATAAATTACAATACAATACAACACAATACCAAAGAAAAGAGAGGGAAGAGGTGAGGAACATACCGTAGTTGAAGAATGAGTGAGAGGAATGGAGGTGGGGGATGTTAGTATGAGGGAAGAAAAAGAAGAAGAAGAGAGTATTTGGGTAGTTAAGGTTTAGAGAGAGGGAGAGATTGAAAATTTGGGGGAGGGTATCGGGTATTTTGGGTTTAAGAGGAGGGGGTTTGGGGTTTTGAAATTAAAAGAGGAAGAAAAGAGAAAAGAAAAACGCAAAAAAAAAAATTAAAATACCTGGTACCCACCGCAGTCCACCGCGGCCGCGGTGGGTTTAAGATCTTGAGGCAGAAAGTTTATGCCTCACCGCGGTGTACCGCGGTCGCGGTGAGATGAAAAATTCGAGGCAGAATGTTTGCCTTCCACCGCAGTTCATCGCGGTCGCAGACGTGGTGCTGGAGCTTTTTTTTAACACACTAACAACAACACTCGTGGGTAGCCTCCCACGCAGCGCCTGATTTAACGTTGCAGCACGACGCAAGCATTTGATCATCACTCCTCATTCGCGTACTGGGGCTCTTCCAAAATGACTACTACTCTATCCCTTTTTTCTTCAGCCATTCCAAGGTAATGTTTCAACCTTTTCCCATTTACTGTGAACCTATTTGTCCCATCTTCTGATTCAATCTCGACAGCTCCACTTAAGAATAATTGCACAACTCTGAAGGGTCCTGACCATCGGGACTTTAACTTACCTGGGAACAATCTCAATTTTGAGTTGTATAACAACACTAGATCGTTGGGTTTGAAGTTTCGATCCAAGATGTGCTTATCATGCATTAATTTCATCCTTTCTTTGTATAATCTAGCGCTCTCCAAGGCATGGAACCTGAATTCCTCGAGTTCATGTAACTCAGTGATTCTGTTAGTCCCTGTTGTCTCCATGTCTAAGTTTAACTGCCGCAATGCCCAAAGTGCTTTATGCTCTAGCTCAACTGGGATATGGCATACCTTGCCAAACACCAACTTGTAAGGTGACATACCAATTGGGGTTTTGAAGGCTATTCGGTTCGCCCACAATGCATCATCCAATTTCTTTGCCCAGTCAGTCCTTGTTGCATTCACTGTTTTTGTGAGGACACTTTTAATCTCCCTGTTGGATACTTTAACTTGCCCGCTCGATTGTGGGTGGTACGGGGTGGTCACTTTATGACGAACTCCATATTTTTCCAATAGCCGTGCGTAAGCTCTATTGCAGAAATGGGTTCCGCTATCACTGAGTATAGCTCTTGGGGTACCAAAACGTGTGAAAATGTTCTTCTTTAGAAAGCCTAGTACCCCTTTAGCATCATTGGTCGGAAGAGCCACTGCTTCGACCTACTTGGAGACATAGTCAACTGCTACCAATATGTACTTGTTACCATACGAGCTGACGAATGGCCCCATGAAGTCAACCCCCACATGTCAAAAATCTCCACCTCTTGAATTGTGGTCATTGGCATCTCGTGTCTACGAGATATATTGCCAGTTCTTTGGCATTCATCGTAGCTCTTAACCCAAGCATGGGCATCCTTGAATAGAGTAGGCCAGTACAAGCCTGACTCCAACACCTTAGCTACTATCCGAATTCCTCCAAAGTGTCCACCATATGGTGAAGCATGGCAAGCCTACAAAACAGAATGTTGATCTTTCTCGGGGATACACCGCCGGATCATGTTATCTACACATATTTTAAACAACAGAGGTTCATCCCAATAATAATACCGACAATCACGAAAGAACTTTTTCTTTTGTATTGAGGAGAGTTCATAAGGTACAATACCACTTGCTAAATAATTAGCAATATCAGCATACTATGGTGCCTCCTCCATTGTCATTGCCAGTAACTGTTCATTCGGGAATGTCTCTGTTATATCCTCAACCTCTACCTTCTTTTTCAGCTCCTTCCAACCGTGAGAGATGGTCAGCTACTTGGTTCTCTGTCCCTTTTGGGTCACGTATTTCCAGATCGAATTCTTGTAACAGAAGAACCCAGCGAATCAAGCGTGGCTCTAACTCCTTCTTTTCTATCAGGTACCTAATTGTTGCATGGTCAGTGTAAACAATAAATTTCGAGCCAATCAAGTATGCCCTAAATTTGTCAAATGCAAAAACGACAGCCAATATTTCCTTTTCTGTCACGGTGTAATTGAGTTATGCACCGCTTAGCGTTCTACTTGCATAGTAAATCGAGTGCATCAGTTTATCCTTTCGCTGCCCCAAGACTGCTCCTATGGCATAGTCACTTGCGTCGCACATGAGCTCAAATGGCTGCTCCCAGTTGGGTGCAACAATGATGGGTGCAGTCATCAATCGCTTCTTCAGCTCCTCAAATGCCAACCTACAATCATTAGAAAACACAAAGGGGTGATCCTTTTCAAGGAGTTTGCATAATGGGTTAGCAATTTTGGAGAAATCTTTGATGAATCGCCTGTAGAACCCGGCGTGCCCAAGGAAACATCTCACCGCCTTGACCGAAGTGGGCGGTGGTAGTTTTTCAATCACGTCAACCTTGGCATGGTCGACCTCAATTCTTTTACTGGACACTCGATGTCCCAGGACTATCCCTTCCTGTACCATAAAATGGCACTTTTCCCAGTTCAACACTAAATTTGTCTCCACATATCTTTTGAGCACTCTTCTTAAGTTGTGAAGACAATCCTCGAATGAATCTCCCACCATGGAGAAATCATCCATAAAGACCTCCATAATATCCTCCACCATGTCTGTGAAAATGGCTAACATGCACCATTGAAATGTCGTCGGTGCATTGCAAAGCCCAAAAGGCATTCTCCGAAAGGCGAAGATGCCATACGGACAAGTGAAGGATGTTTTCTCTCTATCTTTAGGGGCTATTGATATCTGATTGTACCTCGAATATCCATCCAAGAAGCAGAAGTGCGATCGCCCGGACAACATGTCCAACATTTGGTCAATGAAAGGCAAGGGAAAGTGGTCCTTCCGGGTGGCTGTGTTCAATTTTCGGTAATCCATGCAAATTCGCCATCCCGTGACTGTACGAGTTGAGATCAACTCATTATTCTCATTTTGCACAATAGTTATTCCCCCCTTTTTTCGCACACATTGGACAAGGCTGACCCAATTGCTATCAGAGATGGGGAAGATGATTCCTGCATCTAACCATTTGATCACTTCCTTCTTTACTACCTCTTTCATGTTCGGGTTCAGCCTTCGTTGATGTTCTCTGGAAGGTTTGTGCCCTTCTTCCAAGAGAATCTTGTGTATATAGAAGGCTGGGCTGATACCCTTTATGGCTGCCATGGTCCAGCCAATGACAGTCTTGCTTTCCTACAGTACTTGTAAGAGTAGTTCTACCTGCACATCTACCAAACCGGATGATATAATAACAAGCAAAGTAGAATCGGGGCCTAAGAAAATGTACCTGAGGTGAGCTAGGAGCGGCTTCAGCTCCAGCTTGGGTGGTTCCTCTACTGATGGCTTTGCTAGAGGTGTAGCCTTTTTTTCTAACTCAAGGGACTCGAACTGAGGTTCCCTTTTCCAGAATCCTTGGCCTTCAAGTGCCATGACCCACTAAGCTAACCCTTCACCATCCATCTCTTCTAAATTTGTCAGACATCCCTCTAATAGATATTTAGCAGTCAGGGTCACATCATCTTCTTGCAGGATCACATCCACTACCTCCACTAGAGAGGAATTAGCATATTCACTGGGTCTCCTCATAGATTGTTGAACATTGAATATGACTTCTTCATCGTTCAGTCTCATTTTTAATTCCCTAGTCTCACAATCGATCAGTGCTCTCCCAGTGGCCAAAAATGACCGACCTAAAATGATAGGTATCTCCTCATCTACATGACAATCCAGAATAACAAAGTTGCAGGGAACACGAATCCTAGTAGGCCTTTTTACCCTACGGTCAGCTAGCTTCAGCAGCATCAAAGTCGGTCTAGCTCTGCCAATGCCCAGTTTGGTGTATACAACCAGAGGCATAAAATTTATGCTGGCTCCCAAATCATATAATGCCTTTGCAAAGGCATAACTCCCAATCGTGCATAGAATAGTGAAGCTACTTGGGTCTGACATCTTTTGAGCCACCGGTTTGGTCACTATTACACTGCAGGTCTGCGTCAGAGTCACTGTGGATAGGTTCTGAAAATCAAACTTCCGTGACATTAGATCTTTCATCATCTTCGCATAATCTGGCATCTCCCTCAAGGCATCCATCAAAGGAATATTCAATTGAATTTGACGCAGCATCTCCATGAATTTCTTGTATTGATCTTCCTTCTTTTGTTTTACCAGTCTTTGAGGGAATGGTGCAGGTATCACCCTTTATGCACTATTTGTTGTCTTCTCTCTATTGGGGTTCTGTGGCACAATAGGCACCACCTGTTCTGCAGCTTGTTCATTTACCTTAGCCTTACCCTTTTCATCTTGACCCTGTTCAACCACCACTTCAGTCAGATTTGATGGTTCATCTACCTCTAGTGGAATTGAAGTGGCTGGCGTAGTCTCTTTGCTGGTTTGTGCAACCTCTTACTTTTTGTCTAAATCTCTCCCATTTCGGAGACTTACTATCATCAGCTGATTCAGGTTTTGCTCCTTGGGGTTAATATCCGCTGGCAATGTTCCCTAGGGACGGTTGTTTAAAGCCATAGACAATTGCCCCAACTGAGTTTCAATATTATTTATAGCTGAATCATGTACTGCCAACTTTTCTTGCATCTTACCATTTGTCCCAATGAGTTGCTGGAGCATCCCCCTTATCTCTACCATGTTGTTATCTTGCTGATGATGAGGTGGCTGATATGTTAACTGTTGCTGGTTCTGCTGTGGGTAGCCATGTTGTCTCTGGTGGCATGGCACCATTTGGCCTTGAGCTTGCATGCCCCCAGGCTGAGGCATGTTGGGTCTGTGTTGTTGATTTGGTGCTGGTCTCCACTACTGTCCTCCTTGTCTCTGACCCCCAAAGTTGTTAACATAATTCATATCTTCCCTTGCCCCTTGATTTCACCTTCTCCGCTCCATGAACACACATAAGACTGATTAACACAAGGTGTACACAGTCCTTCATTTGTCGTGTCAATAATATGCACATGTTTGGTACCCATCTCATCTATCTTCTTTGTCAAAATACTTATTTGAGTCATGAGTGTGGCCATGTTCTCTACATGCAAATTATTTAGGTCAAGAGGAACTGAATGCACTATGGGTGCCAGTGTTGTACCTCTAGTCATCTACCCCGAATTCTAGGACATCTTGTCAAGAAGTACTTTGCACTCGGTGAATGTCTTACTCAAAAATGCACCTCCAGCTGAAGCATCCACATTGGCCTTTAGATTGTCAGCTAACCCCATGTAGAATCTCTGGCCAAGCATATGGTCTGGAATGCCATGGTGAGTATACTTTACCAGTATCCCTTTAAATCTTTCCCAAGTTTCTTGTAAGGTCTCAGTCGGCTGCTGCTTGTACTGCAATATTTCATCAATCTGCCTTGCAGTCTTGTTGGGCGGGTAGAACTTATTCAGGAACTACTTTACTAATTCCTCCCAGGTGACAATGGAATTTATTGGGAGCGAATTCAGCCAAGTCTGAGCTTCCCCAGTCATAGAGAATGGGAACAGTAATAGCTTGATAGCTTCTGGGGTCACATTTGGCTGCCTTTGAGTCACACAAATTGACAGAAAGTTTTTCAAATGTTGCTGAGGGTCTTCAATGTGTGACCCGGAGAACAATCCTTTATTCTATAGCAGATGCAGCATGTTGTTGGTGATTTGGAATGTCTCCGATTGAATTACGGGCATAGCTATGGCAGTTGCCAGGTTGTCAGCTATGGGTTGAGCCCAATCATAAAGTGTAGCTTCTGGCACAAGAGGTGCCACCACTCTGACGTTTGGGTTAGCTGGCTCATCCCTGATGTTTCTGTTGACGTTCTCTACATCACCCATGTCAATTTCAAGTTGGTGTGGTTGTTGTGATTGTTGAATCCTCTTGTTGGCACGGTTCAATGCCCTGAATGTTTTCTCGGGGTCTGAAAGTCCTTCAAGCAGTTCTCCAGTCCTCGAAGAATTTCTAGGCATACACCTGAATTCCACAAGAGTTCAAACGTTAGAATTTCAATGAAAATTGTTTAACACCTTTGAAAATTGATTTGAACTACTAATTTTAACACTACTTCTAAGTTGTAATAAACAACACCGTTAGTTCCCCGGCAACGGTGCCAAAATTTGATAACGCCCAACTATGCCTTATAAAAAGGACTAAGCGGTCGCTGCAAATATAATTCGATTTTAAGTCCGGAATCAAATCCTCAGGGAACTAACCTATCTATTACACTCTTCGACAATGTTATTATCAACTCAATCAATCTCTAGATGCAAGATTTTTGATCAATAAGGATTGGGTTTTTGTTTAACTACTTCAACTACTATTAAAAACAACAGTAAGCTAAAACAAAGATAATTCAATGGTAAGAAGGTCTAGGGCAGTGATTTCCCCAATTGCTAGTTTAGGTCTTGACTCTTCCGCTATAATCTCGCCGTAATACTCCATGAGGATTAAGAGTTATGGGTTATCGTAATTATCTCTCGATCAACTATGATAATTTACTAGAGCATTCTCTCGAACTACTCTAGCTGACAATAGTTATGCTACTCTAAATTATCCCACCAAAGTTTTGTTATCTCTAACCCCACTTTTAAGTTCAAGTAATGAATCTTTTCAATTACCCAAAAGTGGTGTTGTTCAACAGCTATCTAATCTAATATTCTTTCTCAAGCAATATAAGTAATTAGACATGATTAATCAAGGTCCCATTCAATTAATCACCATACAAAACGTAGTTGAACAATCATATCATACATCCGGCTTGATTATAACAACTTGAGTCAAAACTTCAACCAACAATTGGTTCCATCAACCCTAGATAAGTATTTAGCTACTCATAACAAAATAAGAGAAAACTACTAAATTGTTCATAATGTAAAATTGCAAGAATTAAAAGGAGATAGAAAAACTCTAATGTTTGGTTGATCTTCTCACTCTTGTTCTTGCCTCCAAAAGTAGTCTAAAATCAGCTTAGCCCCATCTTGGGCGAGTTTCTAAAGCATATAAGAGTTTTACAAAAGTTTTTCCGATTTTACACTTTGGTCCTCAAACTTTCCAGTTGCGTGAACAGTGCACCGCGATCGCGGCCGACCGCAGTGAATGCTGACCTTTCTGACTTACGTTGTTAATCTACCGCGGTTCACTGCGGTGGCCTTCTTGCCCAGGCCATTTATGCTTCTTTGTGTTCGGGTACTTCTAGAGTGGGCATTTTTCTTCACATTATCGCCTCCAAAACACTCCATGTTGCTTCCTCTCATATAATATTCCCTGCTAAACAAAAGAACACTATTTAGAGCATTTTTGTTGGCAATTTATCTATAAAACAACAACGAAGTATGGTTATATTAAGGTGTAAATATCAACTATATAGCCTACTATCAAATAACTTCTCCTCTTTACCTGAGAAAGATGAAAGAGTTGTCGGGTAAAGATATGATGGTTAATTTGACCGAGCGAAATGGTTTGAAGAATTTGATCGTGCTCTGGTTCCTGAGCTACCTACATATCCCTGGTCTTACAGGAATTATGTCATATGTAGTTCAGGATCCGTCAGCGGAATATGCCGATGGAGATTTTTTCAAGAATGGATGAGATATTCGGGTTAGTATGGATGGTTAAAGTATAGCAGAGCTGCGAGAATTGGAGCGGGATTGCTCCTGCTGAGATGGCCGTTGCTAGCCGGTTTACCTGCAAATAAGCAATACAGGTGTATACTGTGCAAAAATTTAAACATGATGCAATTTCCCGTCGGACCATGAATGTTGTCTTCGGACAGTTAGGATAACGTCCTCAGACCATGACGTCCTGAGCCATGAAGCGTATGATAAGGATTCGCAGGCCATGAAATGATGTTCTCGGGCTATGAGAATGATGCCTACGAACCATTATGCCTTTGAATAATGATATGCAAAAGATAAAAGGGGTCCTCAGGCCATGAAATGGCGTTCTCGGGATATGAAAATGGTGCCTCTGAACAATGTCGCCTTTGGACAATTTGGCGATCTTTCAGTCCATGAGATGCAATACGTGGGATCTTTCAGCCAATGAAATGCAATAAGTGGCGATCTTTCAGCCGATGCAAGGTATAAATGAAGAGGCAATATTTCAGCCATGCAGATGTAAATAAAGCGGTGATCTTTTAGCCGATGCAAGGTATAAATGAAGCGGCGATATTTCAGCCATGCAGATGTAAATAAAGCGGCGATCTTTCAGCCGATGCAAGGTATAAATGAAGCGGCGATATTTCAGCCATGTAGATGTAAATGAAGTGGCAATATTTCAGCCATGCAAGGTGTAAATGAAGTGGCGATATTTCAGCCATGCAGATGGAGGTAGAGCTTAACCTCGGACGGCAGAATGGTAGCCTTATGCGATGCAGAGAATGCATATTGGAGGTAGAGCTTAACCTCGGAAGGCAGAATGGTAGCCTTATGCAATGCAGAGAATGCAGATGGAGACAAAGCTTAGTCTCGGAAGGCAGAATGGTAGCCTTATGCAATGCAGAGAATGCAGATGGAGATAGAGCTTAGTCTTGGAAGGCAGAATAGTAGCCTTATGCAATGCAGAGAATGCAGATGGAGGTAGCTTAACCTCAGAAGGCGGAATGGTAGCCTTATGCAGGAAGTAAAATAGCAAATGGCAATAGAGTTTTCTTAGCTGATAGCGGATTGCGATATTGCGACTGCTGGGGATATTGTGTCTGCTGGGGACACTGCGTGCGGATAACAGCTGTGAGTAAGTGCAACGATTCTGAGAGTAGTATTTCTGAGTAATGTGACTCTCGTGAGTGTATAGTATATTTGATGATTTTGCAACTCAAGTGCCTGCATCCAAAGAAAATCGTGAGTTTTGTAAAGGAGGGAGGTTAGTTCGTATTCTAGCTGGCTCTGCTTGACTTGATCGGCTCTATTCCGGTGATACTGTGCATATCATTGGGGTAGCGTTGCTAAACAAAGCAACTTTGGTAACAGACATGCATGATTTAGTAAAAAATATAACCAAAATACATAATCGAGAATAGTTTTCCTTAGATGAACCTACGACTGCGACGTGGTTCAAGACATTACAACTTTTCTTGCTCCGGAATTTTGATGGTCCTCCTCAAAATTTTGCCCCAGTTTACTGGGCTGCTACTTCTGACGGCTGTTAATGATAAATGGCTAGAATCGGCTTTGGAATTTTGATGGTCCTCCTCAAAATTCTGCCCCAGTTTCTGATAGCGGGGAAATGGAAATTTTATTGCATTTTGACCGAACCCACAGGGCTGCCTACGTATCCCCTCTTAAACGAGAATCAGGTTAGGCGTAGTTCAAATTACATCATAAAGGAAAGCATAAAGGTTACATATAGTATCGCTTCGCTGCATCTGAGTTGATCGGCTTCGGCTAAACTTCTCTGTCCATTTCTGCAAGTATGAGGGCTCCTCTTATTAGAACCTAGTGAACCGTGTACAGACCCTGCCAGTTGGGAGAGAATTTCCCTTTGGCTTCATCTTGATGTGGAGAGATTTTCTTTAACACCAGCTGCCCCGGTGTGAACTGTCTCGGCTTGACTTTTTTGTTGAAGGCTCTAGACATTCTGTTCTGATAAAGCTGACCATGGCAAACTGCATTCATTCTTTTTCCATCTATAAGAGCTAGCTACTCATAACGACTGTTCACCCATTCTGCATTGTCGAGTTTTGCTTCCTATATGATCCTCAAGGAACGAATTTCTACCTCGGTAGGAATGACCGCCTATGTACCATAAACCAGCATATAGGGAGTCACCCCGGTTGATGTGCGGACTATGGTGCGATACCCCAATAAAGCAAATGATAAATTCTATCATTTTCCTTAGTATCTTCTTGATATTCTTATTGGCGGCCTCTACGGCTCCGTTCATCTGAGGTCTGTAGGCTGTAGAATTTTTGTGTTTGATACTGAAGGTTTCACACATGGCTTTCATCAAATCACTGTTGAGATTGGAACCATTATCAGTAATGATTGATTCTGGAATCTCGAACCGACAAACAATATGGGCGCGGACAAAGTCTGCCATAACTTTCTTAGTCCCTACCTTATACGATGCTGCTTCAACCCATTTGGTGAAATAATCAATTGCCACTAGGATGAACCTGTGCCTATTTGATGCGGTAGGTTTTATTGGTTCGATAACATCCATTCCCCAAGCAGTGAACGTCCATGGTGAGCTTGTTGCATTAAGCTCGTTTGGAGGCACCTTTATCATATATGCATGTATCTAGCATCGGTGGCACTTCCGAACATACTGGATGCAGTCTGTTTCCATAGTCATCCAAAAAATAACAAGCTCGGAGTATCTTCTTGGCTAAGACAAAACCATTCGTATGTGGCCCGCAGGTCCCAACATTAATTTCTTCTAGTAATTTAGATGCTTCCTTTGTGTCGACACACCTTAGTAATCCCAGATCTAGAGTCTTCCTATACAGGATTCCTCCGTTGTGGAAGAAATTGTTGGATAATCTTCAAAGTGTATGCTTTTGAATAGGGTTTGCAAGCTCTGGGTGTTCTCCTTTCGTCAAGTATTCCTTGATATCATGAAACCAAGGTTTTCCATCCGCTTCTTCTTCGACATGAGCATAGTAAGCTGGATGATCGTAGATCTTTATTGGAATAGGGTCAATGAAATTCTTATCTGGATGTTGTATCATGGATGATAGGGTAGCCAATGCATCGGCAAATTCATTCTGGACCCTGGGGAAATGTTGGAACTCTGTCTTTGTGAACCTCTTTCTCAACTCCTGTACATGATGCAGATAAGAGAGTATCTTGGAGTTCTTGGTTGCCCATTTTTCTTGGACCTGATGTATAAGCAAGTCTGAATCCCCGATCACTAGCAACTCTTGGACGTTCATGTCAATAGCCATCTTGAGTCCCAAGATGCAGGCCTCGTACTCAGCCATGTTGTTGGTGCAAGGGAATCTGAGTTTGGCAGACACCAGATAATGCTGACCGGTTTCTGACACTAGGACTGCTCCTATGCCAACTCTTTTGAAATTTGCTACTCTATCGAAAAACATTCTCCAACCATCATACAATTCTGCAATGTCTTCTCCTATGAATGACACCTCTTCGTCAAGAAAATATGTCTTTAAGGGTTCGTATTCTCCGTCCACAGTATTATCGGCAAGATGATCTGCCAAAGCCTGTCCCTTGATTGCTTTTTGAGTTACATAGACAATGTCGAATTCACTCAGCAGGATTTGCCACTTGGCTAGCTTGCCAGTGGGCATAAGCTTCTGAAAGATGTACTTCAACGGATCCATCCTTGATATGAGATACGTGGTATAGGCATAGAAATAGTGCCTCAACTTCCGAGCTACCCAAGTCAGAGCACAATAAGTGCATTCTAACAGAGAATACCGGGCCTCGTACGGGGTGAACTTCTTTCTAAGATAGTAGATGGCCTGCTCCTTCCTCCCTGTTTCATCATGTTGCCCAAGAACACAACCAAACGCTCCATCTAGCACTGCAAGGTAGAGTAATAGGGGTCTACCTGGTTCGGGCAGGACCAAAACTGGCGGTGTTGATAGGTACTCCTTGATTCTGTCGAAGGCCGTTTGGTAGTCATCAGTCCATCTGGTAGCGGCGTCCTTCTTCAACATCTTAAAGATTGGCTCACAGGTGACAGTAGTTTGAGCTATGAACTGGCTGATGTAGTTGAGTCTTCCCAGAAAACTCATCATGTCCTTTTTGTTTTTTGGCGGTAGCAATTCTTGAATGGCTTTAACCTTTGATGGACCTAGTTCTATTCCTCGGAGACCCAAGTAGTTTTCTGGCAGGAACCCCAAATGCACATTTCGCGGGATTCAGTTTCAGGTTGTACCTTCTTAGTCTATTGAAGAACTTCCTCAAATCTTCCATGTGATCAGTGGTTTTCTTGATTTTGATAATGACATCATCTACATACACCTCGATCTCCTTATGTATCATATCATGGAAAATGGTAGTCATGGCCCTCATGTAGGTAGCCCCTGCATTTTTCAGGCCGAACGACATCATCTTGTAACAGTACATTCACCACGGCGTAATGAAAGTCGTTTCCTCAGCATCTTCTTCGTCCATCCAGATCTGATGATATCTAGCGAAGCAATCTATAAATGATTGCAACTCATGCTTGGCGCAATTGTCGATCAGGATGTGTATGTTCGGTAAGGGGAAGTCGTTTCGGACTGGCCCGGTTGAGATTCCGGTAGTCGACACAGACTCTGACCTTCCCGTCCTTCTTTGGTACTGGCACAATGTTGGCTAACCATGTTAGGTATTCTACTACCCTGAGAACCTTGGCTTTGACTTGCTTAGTGACTTCTTCCTTGATATTCAGACTCATGTCAGGCTTAAACTTTCTGAGCTTTTGCTTTACCAGGGGACATGTTGGATCGGTTGGCAGTTTGTGAGCCACAATAGATGTACTCAGACCAATCATGTCATCATACGACCAAGCGAATATGTCTTCATATTCCCTTAGAAATTCTGTATATTCCTTCTTTTCTGATGGCGATAAGTGGACATTGATTCTCGTTTCTTTGACGTTTTCTGCATCTCCCAGGTTAACAATCTCGGTCTCATCCAGGTTGGACTTAAGTTTGTTCTCAAAATTTTCAACCTCTTTAACAATCTCTTCTGGTATGTCATCTTCCTCTGAATCTATGTCCGTTTGTTGCGTTGTCTCGTTGCATGTCACAGTCATTGGTTCATCAAGATAAGTAATAGTAATGTTGTATGAGTAAAGTAATGAGAGAAAAATAATAAGAGTAAGATTTATAGGGAAAATGGAAATGTTTTGCTAAATTCCATAACTGTTTTGAATATTGAAGATCTTATTGCGAAAATTCAAAAATGCGAAAGGAAAATCAACTAGTAAAAATGCAAGATAGTTCATGATGCTTTGTTCAGCCTTGCTACCCCAAGGCTTTCCGAGCTCTGGTGGTTCTGATGGTCCAATTATTGAGGCATGCTCCTCGGCTTACAGCTTGTATGGAAGGGCCTTCCTCCCCCTCCTCCGTGAAAATGACACAACAATCCATGTCATCATCTTCCACGAATAAATTCCTCATTGCTGCCAGTGCTTCCTCTTCTTCCGACCCATATATAACATCGGCTGACTGGAAAATCTGTTCCAAATGGGGTATCGACTGCTCCAGTGGGTAGTAAGGGTCGCGCCATAGTGACGACCAGTTGTTGAACTCTTCCCAAGTGTACTCGTATCCCAGACCGAAAGTGGTGCCATGCTTCTTTAGTTTGATAGGTTTGGCGATTCCTTAGAGGTTCTTGCCAAGTCCTTTGCCAGGTTCATATCCGCTCTGGTTCAATATGCTTTCGATTTTGTAGTCCCACCATTTGTCCTTATCGACGGTGTTGACTCGCTCGATGTGGTGATAGGTCTCTCCGCCTATCTTTCTTCTACCTCCGATCGTTGGGATGGTTTGGCGACTGTATATGGGATCTCTACCGTCGTCGTGAATGACCACCTCTTGGTGATTCCACTCAAACTTCACTGCTTGATATAGGGTTGATGCTACAGCCCCAGCGGCATGAATCCAAGGCCGTCCCAAAAGCAAGTTGTAAGATGTCGGCACATCTATTACTTGAAATTTAACATCAAACCAAGTAGGCCCCATCTGCAAACATAAGCTAATTTCCACAATAGTGGACCTTTGGGAACCGTCGAAAGCTTTGACATTGATGGCCCCGTCCTTGATCTCATGCAGTCCCTTTCCCAATGTCCTGAGTGTTACCAACGGACAAATATTGAGGCTGGACCCTCCGTCAATGAGGATTCTGGTGATGAAATAATCCTCGCATTGCACAGTGATGTGCAATGCCTTGTTGTGACTCAACCCTTCTTGTGGCAACTCATCTTCATAAAAAGTGATCTTGTGACTCTCCAATACCTGCCCTACCATGTTTGCCATTTGTCCTCCAGTGATGTTGCTCGGTACATATGCCTCACTCAGCACCTTCAACAAGGCATTCTTATGTGCATCGGAGCTTTACAACAAGGCTAGGATAGAGATCTGTGACGGTGTTTTGTTCAACTGATCAATGACTGAGTACTCTATTGCTTGTATTTTTCTCTAGAAATCATCGGGCCCAGCTTCAGTGATGGTCGGCTGTCCAAAGGCCTGCTTGCTTGATTCAGCCAAATGTTCCGGGGTGTATACTCTGCCTGTTCTTGTCATACCCTGTGCCGCAACTACTTCTCCGGATTTGGCTTTCCCTTTCCTTCTTGCCTCGGTTGTGTAGTCCCAAGGGATGGCCTTTGTATGGAATGGTATTATAGCCGACATTGCTACTAGAATGGGCGCCTTTACCCCAAACAGAGCATGTATTTTGGACAATAAAACCGTAACTTCAAACGGCGCGGGTGTGTTTTCTAGAGACCCAAACTCGACCTCAATTGGTGTTGGCGTCTTTGTGGGGGAGGGCGCTTCAAACTCAAGTGGTATGGACATATTCACCTCGGTGTCCCTAGAAGGCTGGATTTGGACTACAATCGGATTAAGGGCGACTGTCGGTTTCTTTGGATCGTCACTTTCCGCAATCAAACTGATCGATCCCTTGGGGTCCCAATCATCTTCTATCTCAATCATGTGAACGCCTCCACCCTTGTGGTCGGGCAAAGGGTTGTTGCGGACATTCAGAGAAGGCTCCTTTGCCACAATAATCTTGTTATCAATCAGTGTCTGGATCTTATCTTTCAGAGAATGGCATTCATGAATGGTAGGCCCTTTCATGCCGGAATGATATGCACAAGATTTATTTGGATTGACCCATTGGGAAGGGTTTTCAGGGGTTATAGCAGAGACGGGGGTGATATAACCAGCAGCTTTGAGCCTTTCATACAGCTGGTCAATTGGTTCAGCAATGGTGGTATATTGTTTGGGAGGTCTGCGATCGAAATTCGGTCGGGGTCTAGGAAAGTTTTGGCAAGTGGGAGGTGATTGATAGTGAGAGGGTTGAGCATTGTAGGCTTGGTAGACATGTGCGGGTTGGGAATATTTGGGTAAAATAGGCTAATATGTGGGAGGTGGAGGTGATTGGTAAGTAGGTGGTGGAGTTTGGTAAGAAGGCGAGGGTGCTTGGTAATTTGGGGTAGGTTGATATGTGAGTGGAGGCATCGGGTAAGTTTGGTATTTGATAGGGGATTTGGTTCTCTGTGCAACCATTACGGCACTCATGTCCCTTTTCTTGGACGTGCCACCAGACTGTAGAGCCTTATTGGTAGCCTGCAAGGCTTCAAAGTTTGTGACCATATCACTTTTGATGCCTTCCTCAATCCTCTTACCTAGCTTGATGATGTCGGGCTTTCAATCAGCATCAACCTTTCATAGTATTGTGGGTCTTGAGCTCGGACAAAAAACCTGTTCATGTTGTTCTTCTTCTAAAGTCGGTCTGACCTTAGCCGCTTCTGATCTCCAGCGAGTGGCATACTCGCGGAATATCTCCGCAGGTTTCTTCTTTAGGTTCTGGATGTAGAACATATCTGGCGCATTTTCTGTGTTGAACTTGAACCTGTCCATGAAATCGGACGCCATGCTTACCCAGTTCGACCACTTCTTCGGATCTTGGCTAATGTACCAAGACAGAGCATCCCCCTTCAGACTCCTCATGAAAAGTTTCATACGGATCCTTTCGTCCTTTCCTACTCCGACTAGCTTGTCACAGTATGTTCTCAAATGAACTCTCGGATCTCCTGTACCATCGAACATCTCGAACTTCGGAGGTTTGTACCCCTCGGACAGTTCAACATTGGGTTGTATGCAGAGATCTTCATAGTTTAGCCCCTCAATTCCTTTGCTTCCTTCGATGCCCTGAATTCGGCTATTCAACTTCTTAAGCTCTTCAACCAGACTCCTGATGAGTGAGTCTTTATCATCAGACTCGGGTGTGCTTGAAATGGGTTGGGTGGAGTATAGCATGGTTTCCACATAGATGGGGGTGTTATAAGTGTGGAAATGGTCATTTGTGGAGTTCAGAGGTTCTGGGATAAGCAGTGGAGTATTGTTGGAAGTATGGCAGGTGTTGCAGTGGTGGTGAGGAGCGGGATGGTTTTGTGGTTTTGGGATGTTTTGTGGAGGTGTGGGATTCTGAGTGTTAGGAAAGTTGACATCTGGGGTGGTGAGGGAAAATGATAAGCTTGCCAAGTTCCGGACCTGATCAAGTTCCTCCTGAAATTTCAACAGTTTTTGCTCGAGTTGGGATGCACTTTCTTTAGAGACCTGAGTACCATGAGTGACCTCTACCCGTTCAGTTGAGTTGTTCAGATCCTCCATCTTTCCTTTGTTCTTGTCTTTTGACAAGACTTGGAGGAGGAGTGGGTGGAGGGCCCTTTGATCTTGTGGAATCTGATGACGATGCTAGAGTGCACGAACTAACCTTGGGGGAGGGGAATAAATAAACAAAAATAAAAATAAAAAGGTAACAAGTCAGTGAGAATTATAATAAAAAATGTTGCGATATTTAAACACATAGTACAAGAATGTAAATCGTATCCTAATTTGGGGAACCTCTTTGTGCCCGAGGTAGGCCTAGAGACAAGTTGATTTGGAGATCTTATACTGCTAAATGCCTCATTTTATTGATAAAAAGTAGCTAAATAATGGGAAATAAAATGTCACTAGTGGCCATGGGCCTCATTACATTCATAAAACAAAAAGTAAAGACTCCTATCTACTTGGTCCCAGAAGGACCTTCCCCAGACTCACCATTTTTGGCTCCATCGAACAGCTTCACCAGCTCGCGAAGTCCCAGCAGCAAGTAGGCTCTAGCCAGGTGTTCACTTTCGTTTCCCTCAGCATTCTGGCAGTCCTCGATCCTCTTGATGAATTTCCTTTCCAGCTCTACTAAACCCTGCTCAAAATACCTCAATTGCTTGTTGGCACTGACAGCCATATCCTTCCATTCTTTGATCAACTTTTAATGGGCTTCTTGAATCTCACGGTGCTCACTTTCGCATTCCCGTATCCTCTTGCACAATTGGTTGTACATGACCTATGCTTCAGCCTTTTCATCGATAATCCTATGACCTCGAACAAACCCAGGTTGGCCCAGACCGTTGTGATTATCCTCTAGCCATCCTAAATAGTATGGGGTGCAACCAACATGGTATCTGTCTAGCTCAACAGTATCTCTTCCCATGATGAACTTGCAATGTTACATATATGCTGAGCTTGGCACTTATAAAGACTGTCATCAGCTTGGAAGTGACTCATCTTGTCGATCCTTGGTATCTTCTGGCTGAGCAAACATGTTGGGCATGTAGTTCATTCGCCTTGGTTGATAGAAGGCTATATGATCGTCCCAGTCTCTATGCTGAATCTCTTGCCGATATTCACCCCTTTGGAGATGCTCCATGAGCCAGAGTTAGAGTAGCAAGTTGCAGCCCTCAAAGTGTGGGGATCCTTGTTGACACTTTTCCAGGGCTCGGTATATCTCTGCGATGATCATGGGCACTATGCTAAATAGTTGTCCCCCAATTCCCTCCATCAAAGTTTTGGTGACCATGGCTAGCCTGGTATGGATCCTTGCTTTCTTCGTTGGAAACACTATCATCCCCAAGAAACAGAACATGAAGACAAAGACCCTTCGGTAAATATGCCCCAACGATGTAAGGGCAAACTCATCCGGATAAGTACGGTAGGATTTGTTGTGACCGTACCTTTCGTACAAATAATCAAATTCAAACATGTCAAGTCTGAATTCTTCTTTAGGCCCATCATTTTGAGGAAATCTCCTCCTTTGTGATTTTCCGGCATTAACAAACCCGGAGTCTCATATGGTATACCAGTCAATCCTCCTATTTCCTCTAGTAGGGGTGTCATCTCAATCTCTCCAAAGCGAAACACAGACCTATCAGAGTCCCAGAACAGAGTAGCAGCTTCTATAATTTTGTTGTTGGGTTGGACCTCCAGGAGAGAAGGTAGATTTCCTAGGTATTTTCGGACAAGAGTCTGATCACTATAATGAAAATCCTCCCACCAGCTTAGCAACCTTGGGTGGATGTTTGTGACCATGCCGAATATGGGGACTTCGTGCCTCATGTTTCTGCAAGACAAAAGGGCAGACCCTTACCCCCACCATACTCGACTATTAAATACCAATAATTGGCATAAAAACATTTAATTCTCTAAATAAATGCATAGAATTTGGTAGTGTCCGTTTGGGTTTTTGGGAAAACCTAATGGACTTTGGACGAGGCTGTCTTAAAGAGTCATTATGCGGACAACATAACTGACTCGGCTAAGTTTGACCATGATGCATGCACAATTAAATATAGTAAGGTTTCTATGAGGTATTAGACTGGTACCCTTGAGCGGACAACTCAAGAGGGAAAGAAACGGAACCGTCGACTACACCGTTGATCGACTAAATTTATCGCAAATACGTCTTTGCTGGATTTAAAGGGTGAAAATATCAGAAGAGAGCAACCACTCATTATAAGCGTTGTTATGGTATTTGTTTGGCACGAGTGGAATATGATGTTGAAAACATGTTTATGCAATGATTAAACAAGTTGTCACGTATTTGCACGTTCATAAAGTAATAATTACAATAATTTAAAACAGTCATAAAGGAGTGCAGTAGAGGAAAGCATTAAAGGAGGCAAGGGAAAGAAACAAGAGGCGAGCCAGTTTCGCAATCGAAAAGAAAATTGAATGCTTAAAAGAAATAAACAAATAATTGCGCATAAAGAAGCATAAATCACAATAATAGTCTGAAATGGTAAAAGCCTAAATGTCCCCAGCAGAGTCGCCATGCCGTCGCGCCCCCTTTTTTTCTCGCGAAATAGGGTTTATAACATTGACAACTCTTTTAACGGGTATTAAAAGAGAAGAGTCGCCACCTAATGATTAAAGTACATTAGGACACTAAGAAGAGTTTGATTTAGGAAAACCAGAGATCGGGTAAGGGCTTGAAATTATCCCGAAGGGAAGGTATTAGGCACCCCTCAGGATCCACTAGTATGGTTCCCGGCCATGCTACAATTGTGACTTTAAGTAAGCAAATAAGAGTTTCAAATATGAGGGGGTTTTCACATAATGGTTGCAAATAGATAAAATTAAAAGAAGTAAAAGGCAAGCTGAAATTTGAGAAAAAACGGTTTAAAATTTTGAAAGGTAAACAATGAAATAAACAAGTAAAAGGAAGGGGGGTCCTAAGTTTATAAATAATATGGATCACCCCACACAATGTCCGGTAATCTCTCCTTGACGATGGGTTACACATGACATTATCACGTGGTCATCACATCCATATCTACCCTTTCCCACCTTGTTAAGGTGTTAAAGCGCAGAATAGTCTCGTTTACTTATTGCATGCTATTACCCGCCCCAATCTTATCAGCCCCGAAGGTGCTTGGGACTACTAATCCTATAATGGTGGAAAAGTTGGCTTATTTGTGGTTTCAAAAGGTAAAAATACTAAGGCGACAAACAGAAGCACGTATAACAAGTATTGGGCAAGCACATAAGCAGATACGGCTCAAACAGACCTCCTTAAATCAAAGAAAAGCATATAGTTTAGCATGTCTTGCATGTACTGATTAGGGTCTGATTAAAACTTAAAAGGGGAAAGCAGATTGATTTATCACATATTTTCAGATAAGAAGTCCGAATTAGACCTGCCCGCTGGTTGTAATTAACAAAAAATAAAACTGGTGCAGTCATAACTTTTTATCCTAAGGCTTGCCTAAGCGTTAGACGAAACCTATAGGCATGATATCTACTGGTTTCATAAAAGATGAAGTGTACTGATTTTAGAAGAGGCCGTCAGTTATTCAGGGAAGACAAGTTTTGACAAAAAATTCTGCAGATGTTGGACAATGACATTGCCGATTTTAGACTTATAGGTGAACGAAAACGTTTCATACTAGGTTGTTAATTCATATAAGCATGCTTTCTAGGCGTTGTTGACTTTAAAAACATTGTTATTGACATGCATAAATCCTATAGGCAAGTCATCTATATGCAGTTAGTTATTTAACTCCTATAAACAGGTTTGCCTAATGACAGATGCACATGCAAATTGCAGGAAGTCCTATAGGCATATTATCTATATGATATGCAGAATTTCAGAAATGACTTATGGACATGGTCTCTATATAATACAAAAGTGCAGAAACCTATAGACATGGTCTCTATATAATGCAGAAGTGCAGAAACCTATAGACATAGTATCTATATGAAATGCAGAAGTGCAGAAGTATAATGATTCCCTATGAACATGATATCTATATGAAATGCAGAAGTACAGAAGTATAATAATTCCCTATGAACATGATATCTATATGAAATGCAGAAGTGCAGAAGTATAATGATTCCCTATGATATCTACCCCTTTTGCATGCATGATTCCCTCCTTTTTCACTAGAAATCCCCAATAGTTATTACAAGTTATTACAACCCGGAATGAAATAAGAAAAGCAAATTAAAAGTACAACCAAGGGGAGCCTAATTCAGACTCCATGTCTGAAATATGAGATGAACCAACTCTAAAGATCATGATCCAAAGCCTTTCTCTCATCTTTGGATGTATCAGAGTTCCCTAAGAGCCTCATATAGACTCTGGGTAGTGCTCACACCCAAATGTTACAAAATTAAGAACATAGTGCAGTGTGGAAGGGCCAGCCCTCAAGTGTCCAAGTTCAAAGGGAACTTAAGGTCCCAAGGCAAGGCTCACAAGAGGGGGGCAGAACCTAGAAGCTAGGAGAGAATGCAAGTGCAGAAGTGAAATTATAAAAGGGGAAAGGGGGAAAAGGTAACAACTTAAAAATCAATGCATATAGGGGTATAGAGGAGTAGGGAATTTACAAGAACACAAGAGAAGCAGGCTAATGGGCATACTCAGCAATGGGATATGCTGGCACACCCTCCAGCCTGTTAGAGGTTAGGACCTCACTAGTTCAGAACTCAAGTCATGGACAACAACTCATGTTGCCATGCCCTAAGTCATCACTTACAAACCATAGGGGTAATAGGGTAGGAAGCAAAGATTCACAGTAGAAACATGCGATAGAACATAAACATATTAAGTTAAATATTAAACTCTACATAAGCAGTAAGGTAGCCATGGATATAAAAACTTTAAGTAAACACATTGAGGTGATGCTGAAACTAAAATTAGGACATACTAGTTTTAGAGAAAACAAACAAAGAGAAAGCAGTAGTCTTGTAAAGCCAAAGTGCAAACGAGCAATCAGAATGCTATGAGTTTAGAAGAGAATTGTGAAGTCTGAAGTGTAAAAGTATTGAATTGAAGGTGTCCTAAAGTGCAGAAGGGTCGTGCCCTTTTATAGTGCAGAAAGCAAGTAGAAATAGGTAAGAAAATAGTTTGGAAATCAATTACACAAGGTCTCCTTTTAATTAAGGGATTCTGATTTCAAACGGGCAAAATAATTAAGGAAATGGGTCAATCAAACACTTTTCCAGAGCAGTACAAGAGGGGTAAATACATAGAGGTTTATTTAAGGACAAAGTCTTGATAATACACGGTTTGTGCAAATAAGGAAAGGAAATTAGTTAACAGCTAGTGAATCAGAAATTGAGGATTTCGTATGAATGAACCAAGTAAGAAAGATGGGAAGGATTTCGACTTAAGTAAAATCAATACCAATCAATTAAACTTATTAGAAGGAATTCTGAATCAATCACAAGTTGGAAAACCATTTTGAAGAAAGATTACTTATATATAAAAGCACACAGACACGTTAAACATGAAGAAATTTGTCATTCTATTCAATAGAAGAATCTAGTGTATGAGAATCAGAATTGTGTAGAAACAAAAGAAGTTCACACTTAGTTCATAGACCAGAAATAAGTCTGAAAGAGTCAAGGGTCCTCAAACAGAACCCTAGTTTGATCATATGACCAAACTCAGAGGAAATCCCCAAATTCTAGGGTTTCCGACTCGAGTCAAATACAAAGATGAGGAGGCAACATGCTCAGAGATTTCTTTTCAGAATCTCATGAGAAGACAAGCAAATACAAATAACATTCAAAGCAGACAGAGTGTAAGAGCATAATGAGAGAATAGTCACGATAGTAAAAGAAACGTGTTTAAGAAAACCTTTTAGAAGGGACTTAAACAGAGTTCAGTAGAAGGCAAACAAAACTTAAGAACTCAGTAGGAAATACATACAGTAGAAGAACACAAAAATATCGGAAAAGCATAGCAAAAGATCATATAGGAAAATACAGCAAGATAAACATGCGAGCATGGTACAAAACACAGTAGAAAAGCAAAACACAGAAGAACATGTATAACATAAGAAAGCAGTAGAAGCACATGCGTGACAAATATACACAAAGAAAGGAAAAGAAGAGTTGGATAAACATTTTAAGCTTTTTCAGAAACCCTAAATCGGAAAGAAGTAATTTTTTGAAAGAAAAATTGGGGAAAACGTTTAAAAACTCAAGTAGAGCACATATATAGAATAGATCTAAGAAAAAATTAGAGAAAACCGCGAATAGCTTAGGGCTTCAGGGGAACCCTAAAATGAGAAAGGCTTTGAAAAGGTTCGATCTGAGTCGGAGAGGTTAGAACCATGCTTAAACCATCATTGTACGCCGGAGCAAAACCGGCAAGGGCCATAGAACCTTGGATCTGTAGAGATCTGAACGGACACCTTCGAGGTCAGACCTAGGACCTTCGAATACCAAGTGTTTGAGAGTAGAGGGAGATGAGTTTAGGCCATCCATGGCTTGAGATGCCATGGATTCCAGTGAGCTTGAGTTAGAAGACAGTGAGAGAGGCTAGGGTTTCGAGAGGGTTCGAGAGAGTTTTATAGGAGAGGGATTTCAGAGGCGGCTGATAGAAGAGAATGCGGGGATTAGGGTAGTCATTGGGGAATTAAAAAGGTAAGGAATGATTGTGGCCGTTGATCAACATGATCAACGACCTAAATTAAAAGAGAGGGCCGGGCGGATCGGATAAACAGGTCAGGGGTCGGGTTAAATTGAAATTGGGCTGGGTAATTTGAGATTTGAAATTAGGTTATTTGGGGATCAATTTGGGCTATAATTGAAATAGCCAGTTTTTACCTTTTTATTTTATAAAAATACTAAAATGACTTCTGAAAATAAATTAAAGGTGCTAAATTAATTAATAATATATATATATATACTGGAACCAATTTTATAATTATACGCGCAATTAAATCTTAAAATAGGCTAAAATTACAATTAAATTCAATTTAACTTTTAAAATACTAAATAAATTTACAAAAATGTGCAAAAATTACCTTAGCTATATTTTGGTATAAATATGAGAATAAAATAAATTATTCACCAAAATGATGATTTTGGGAATAATTATTAGTTTTTGTACTGCTAAAATAGGGCAATAAATTGATTTTAAAATCTTTTAAAATTAGGAAAAATACTAAAATGTTTGGATATACCTATATATGCATACATATGATATTTTTAAAGTATTTTACATATATAAAATATACATAAAAAAATTGGGTATCAACAGTTGTTTTCCCTCAAATTCGGATAACAATTAAACTTATGTTGTGGTTTTAAGGATATGTGATTTCGTCCAATACCAATTGATAGGAAAGAAGATAAATAAATAAATTAGAGAATAAAATAAATCAAACCAGTATGCTAGCCTGGTCTCAACCTCGACTCGGGATAGTCTCGAGGTGGAATAGTAAGAATAATAAATGATAAAGCAACTCCGATGAGCAGTAAGTGAAATAGCAGGAAAGTAACAAGTGTATATATTCTTATCAGTGAACAATGAATTGATGAACAACAGAGAAAAATTATATTGCTTTGATCTGTATCAATGTAAGGTCTCTACAAATGATAGGGACTCCCCTTTATATACTATAGGAATTCTAATTATAGTACAATTCTAACTATGAAAGTCAATCCCATGATTGATACAAATAATCTCCCTTGATTTGATCTGCTCCGAGATTTCCGTCGTGATCTCCGACCGGTTACAAATATCTCGCCTTTCAGTTATTGCACCTGCTCTTGGCCTCGGTCTCGACAGACACTTTAATCTTTGGACTCGATGCCTCGTCTTCGAGCTCGGGTCTGATTCTTTACGAGGTCATCCTTGCCGCAACTCCCTCATCTTGATCAAATAGCAAAATCGGGTAAGCCGATTTTGACCGTATACACTCACTATTAACTTGATTTATGTGAATGATTAACCATGAAGGCAATTAACTTAGGTTTTGAGTTTTCAAGAAAGATGTATGTTTGTGAAGTTATTGTTAAATAAAGTAAATTTCTTTTGAAAAATTTCAAACTCAAAATTTCAAATATTTTAAAAACTTTAAAACTCCAAAAAGAGTATTTGGAAAAATATTTTTGAAAAGTTAGTTGTTTTAAAAAAATATCTTTTAAAAAATAGGGGTAAGTTTTGGCTACGGTAGATGTTGTCTTTTGGACAATCTAGGAATGAAATTCTTTTTGTTTTGCATGAACTTTTTTTCTTTTCAAAAAACTTTGTTTCCTAAAATTGTCCAAAGACATAAGTTGGAGGGGCAAAATTTCAAAACAAGAAATTGGACAGGGCCAACTGCTCGGCTTATTCTCTACGCAGTTCGCCCATTGAAAAACCCTCACTATCCCCTGCTGCTACTCAACTTTCCTCTCCTGCTCCGGCGGTGAATTTTGAACAAGTAAGAAGTAGGATACACGCGCCACCGTAGCTCCGATAACAATGTCGACAGGCTTTTCATTCTCCTCCTCTTCTTCGCCCTTCTCCTTCTCTTCAAACCCGTCTTTTTCCTCCACGCCTAACACCGCTGCTGCTACCGTTTCTTCCTCATTTTCCTTCTCAAACCCTAACCCTAGCCCCGCCACGTCTGCTCCTTTTGGATTTGGCTCTTCTGCTTCTTCAGCCTCTTCCGGTCCTTCCTTTTCTTTCGCCGGTTTCGGCTCTTCTTCTACCGGTGCTTCTACAGCGTCGTTTGGCTTTTCATCTAGTGCTTCTTCTGGTTCCAGTCCCACACCCGGCTTATTCGGATCTTCTTCCGGTTCGGGTACCACTTCAAACTTACTCGGATCTTCGTCCGGTTCTGGTACCACTACGAACCTGTTCGGATCCACTACATCTGCTAGTAGTTCCCCATTGTTTGGGACAACTTCAGCTACCGCCGCTGCCAATTCATCCCCCTTCGGTAGTTCTGCACTTTTCGGGTCGTCAAGTACTCCGTCGCGGGGCTTGTTTGGGTCGGGCTCTGGTTCGGGTTCAAGTTCAAGCTTGGGCTTATTTGGTTCTTCTTCATCTTCTCTGTTTTCATCACCATTAACTGCTTCTTCTACTGCAACTGCAGCAACTACTACTAGCACTACTTTTTCTTCCACCACTCCATTCGGTTTTTCTGGTTCGGCCTCATCAGCATCCGCATTTTCTTCACCGGCATTTTCGTTTGCCAGCTCAGCAGCTGCCAGTTCAGCATCTTTTGCCCCGTCATTTTCACTGTCAAGTGCTGCAACCACCACTTCGGTATCTTCTGCACCGGGATTTTCACTCGCCACGTCATCAACTAGTTCAGCAGCACCTGCAGCGTTTTCATTATCAACGCCAAATTCACCTGCACCTGCATTTCCATTATCAGCGTCAAGTTCAGCAGCACCTGCATTTTCATTATCAGCGATAGTGTCTAGTTCACCTGCACCTGCATTTTCATTATCAGCGTCAAGTTCAGCAGCACCTGCATTTTCATTATCAGCGAAAGCGTCTAGCTCACCTGCACCAGCATTTTCCTTTTCAACTGCATTTGGGACCACGCCAGCTTCAGTCTCTTCATCATCGCCATCGCCTTTTTCAGCTTCTACTTCTCTGTCATTTTCAGTTACAAAAGGGACAGGAAGCTCTGCAGCCGCTTCGAGTGCTCCTTCACTGACTACTGCTTTTCCATTTAATACGTCTTCCAGTACTGCTTCTTCAAGTGCAACCCCGGTGTCCAAACCTGCTAGTACCGGTTTTTCAATTGCTTCATCGCCTTTGTTTTCGACAGTTACTACTACTACTACCACCAGCATTTCTACCACTGCAACTGCTACGGGAGCTTCCTCTGCTGTTTCTACAACTAGTGGAACCGGGACTGGTTCATCTCTGACATTTCCTGCATTTAATGCTGCACCCTCTTCTTCAGCTTCAACAACAAGTGCTGCTGCTCCAACCACAAGTTTTTCGCTGTCTAGCAAAACATCTGCATCAACTGCGGCTGTGCCAAGCTTTAGTAAGTTTCACTAGTACTTTTGGTTGAATGTTGTTGTCTATATTGTAGCTGTTGTATCATATGATAACTAAACTTGCGTATGATTGGACTCTAGTGGCCAATATACTTTAATGGAACTTTAATTGATTAATGAAGTGAAGTTAGTTGTTAAGGGAACTTCACACCCAGACTGGTGGATTCGTTGTCTATGACTTCAGAAAGTAAAATGGAAGGCAAAGCAATGCTGAGCTAAACTGACACATCGAATCGAGGAAGAACTCTTTTGAGCTTAAACTGGGTTGTTTAATCTCAATAGTAATTACAAAACTGAGCACTATATACCTGATTTGTTAGGATAAGAACAACATTGTGAGATCATATGGAAATGTTTGAAGAACTTTAATACGTTTACAAGGACTGATGGTAGTAGTTTGCTTAATCGTTTACACATCCTGAAATAAATAGTGCATCGTTTATCTTCTGTTTTGAATTGCTGCGACCATAAGAGCCAAATAAATCATTGACTAAGTTATCAAATGTATTTTGCTGTTCTTTTGATGAAAAATAGTAAGTGATAATATTTTTTGTAGTTCGTAAACATTTAGTTATTAATTTCAAAGAATGAAATTATCATCCTTTTTAAGCTCAAAGTAGGGTGAAATTGACCCTCATAAAGCAAACAACAACAAGTAAGCCTCATAAAGCAAAGCAGACTAAAATTTTGGGAAGGAGGGAGTGTACTATCAAGTAATCAGTTTTGTAAGTAAGTGTGGCAACTCTGGTTTGATAATGTCATTTCCCCCTATGTTACTTTGTCCTGTTTCAAGCAATTCATAGGTATGAAATTTTAAGTGTCATTTGTTCAATATCATGGTTATTATAAGGTTTTTTCCTTACTCCTTAGGTGTCCCAAGCACAACTTCTGGCGCTGCAACAAGTTCAGCAGCTCCGACATCATCAGCCTTGACTGCAACTGCTAGTAGTGGGTATGTATTTGCTTTATTGTAAAGTAACTTAAAACCTTTTTATCTGACTGAGTAAAGCCCCTGGGTTATGTCCCAGTGAAGAGAGTTTTGTAGATGAAAAGTGAAAAGTAAATGAATGACTTTGTGACTGCAGTAGATAGTTGATGAGTTCACTTCAGCGTGTGTGGTTGGATGGAGCAGCATTTTTGGGTTTTCTTTGTGATGTAACACTGTAATAATTTATTTCAAAAAAGCTTTCGGGCCTTCGCAGTCCTCCACTGATTGACTTTTCAGATCATTAGGCCTCCAAATATTGCAGAAAGCTTATCCAGTTACTGTTAGTTTTGTATGGCTTGCTGGTCTCTTATTCTCCTAACTTCTTTCTTCTAATTCACAAAATTCCTCAAATCTTGTAAGGAAGTATGTGAGTTCCTTTTTGTCACCGTGAGAACTATCAAGTTTAAAGCTCTAAATTGGAACATATTAGGATTACAAAGGTTAATTTTTGGAGCACCCACAAGGTTTCTATTAGTGTAGGCAATTGGCTATTATGTTTTGAAAGGCGATTTAAGTATTATCTGTACAGAAGTATGTAGGTTCTGTTTTTCTTCTTTTTTCTCTGGATGCTACCTGTATTGTTTTCCAACATCAGTAAATTCATTATTGTATCCTAACCCAAAAAAAGTTCCAATGATCACAAAGAAGTCAATGGGGAAGAAGAAACTAGAATTGCTTGTCAATACTGTTTAATGTTTATCGTGAATTTGTAGAATAGTGCAGCGCTAGTCACAATTAGTCCTCTCAAAAATCACCTAGGCTGGATTCAGTTGTAATAATATAAAAAAAAATATGGTTATTAGAAAAAGTAGTAATATCAAATAAGTTCGCTTCTGTTTGCTTCCGTGGTAGTTTTATTTAGTAAAGAGAAGAGTCTCTTCTATTATGAATTAAAGAGTTCTTCTGCTTCTCCTTTCCCTGCTCATGTCTAACTGTCTAAAACACACTATTTTTAGAATTTAATTGCAACTAATTAGCGAATCTATTAATCAGTTGAGTTCAAATTTTGCTGTGACCGGCTGTATGTGCATTAGCTTGACTTTGAATTTGTCCCTTTTTCTGCAGGACTACTTCAACTTCTACTGTAGCTGCCACTTCCACAACGAAATTACCTTCAGAAATTACAGGAAAGTCTGTAGAAGAGGTAATATATGTGCTAAAAATTGGGTAGTATGTTTTTCACTATCTTTTCCCTTGTTAGTCAAATTCTAGTTTGATCCAATGCACTTAGCTTTGGATTACATGTATTGAACTATAGGCTTGATTCCTTGAACATGCCGAAGTTTCATTTTTTTTGGCGGAGCAATGTTTAGCAAAAAATTAATTATATGAACATACTTCACAAGGGAGGATAGGTGATAGAGGCAGTAACTTTAGTATTTTCTTGGTCGGTTGTCGAGGCTTTTTCAGTGGATTATCACCCATCCCTGTTTCTTGTTGAGGAATTCACTTTTTCCTGTTAGTTACGTTGTTACCTATTGAACTTATTGCATATTCCTTATTTCAATGAAAGATCATCAAGGAATGGAACGCTGAGCTGCAAGAACGCGCTGCAAAATTTAGAAAGCAGGCTAATGCAATAGCTGACTGGGACAAAAGGATCTTGCAGAACCGTGATATTCTTCTCAGACTAGAGGTAACTCGAAGTTTATTTAGTGGGCGTTTGGACATAAGAATTATAAAATTCCAAAAAAGGGTAAAAAAAATTTCAAGTGAAAATGGTATTTGAAATTTAGAGTTGTGTTTGGACATGAATATAATTTTGGGTTGTTTTTGAAGTTTTGCGAGTGAAAATTTTGAAAAACAGATTTTTGGAGTTTTTCAATTTTTCGAAAATTTGTAAAATGCATCTTCAATTGAAACTTGGAAATTTTATGAACAAACGCGGATTTCGGAAAATATTGAAATTTTTTTGGAAAAAAGGGAAAAATTTCTTATGTCCAAACGGGCTCTTAAAGTCGGCATTCTTCTTTAAATTCCAGATGTAATTCATGATCTCTGTAAATGCATTTCTATTTTGTATCTGCTGTATTCAGTTAGCTCTAAGCCCCCCAAACCTCCCTCAGTGGTGAGATTTTTTTTTCAAATTTCCTTGTGTAACAGTTAGGTAGATGTTTCCTATTAAGAAATCTACTCGTATTCTTATGAGATTAATAATGGAGCACTATGTTCATTCTAGTTAAGCTCTGCCGCTAATTTTCTGTTAATAGAGTTACTAGTAGGATTGTAGCCTTGTTCTTTAGTTATGGTTTGGTTAAACATACTTGTATAAATTGCGTCCTCAGTTATTTCATAGGAAATTTGACATCTGCAATTACGTTTTTACTATCTCAGAGCGAAGTTGCAAAGGTTGTTGAGACACAAACCAGCTTAGAGCGACAACTGGAGCTAATTGAGACTCATCAGGAAGAGGTTACTTAATGAGCATTATCTTTTCCTGCAATTTGAGTCGTTCATTTCATGTTCTAATGTCTAATACTTTATGTGATTGTGAAAGCATTCCATGCTTATCTCATCTTGTGCAATTTTAACCAATATATTGGTGGTAAAATGCCTAAAATGGTCTTCTGAAGACGTGTTTCCAAATCCTAATTTGGTTGATGTGTCTGGAGTAATTGAATGAGATTCTTTGATACCCAACTTGTGCATGCTTTCAGTGTCAATGTATCATTGAAGAAAGCTGTTATTAGCCGGTATCAATAACTATGCCATTCCAGATCCATTAAGGTTGCTACTTTAATCTTATTCATTCTGTTCTGCCTGGGACCACTACATTCCGGTACAAAATGCTTTGCCTTTAAGGCAACTCAGTGGTTCTCTGTATCTTATAATCTCTTGCACGTATAACTAGTTTAATCAGAATTAGTTTGATCCTTTGCTTCCGTTGTGTTTTAATCATGGCTAAGTATGCATTGATGTCGAGATTTTAGGACTTCCCTCAACTTGCTTTATTCTGCCTGGTCCTTAATCATTAGATAGGCCTAATGATCACTCTCGTGTAACATGGTTGTCCCGCTCTATTGAACTTGCCTTTCAATTTTTCAGATATCTTTCTATCCCTTGTACTATGGTAGCGCTACTCAATTCCAGCTGTCATATTTCAATTCTAGGCATCATAGGTCTTCCTACAAAGAATCTGACTAGGGTATGTTAAAATTATAGAGTATTTAGAAGGATTTATTAGTCCATACACCTCTCACCTGTTTAACAAGGGCATGTTTTGGCGAAATGACTTGTCAATTCAACATCTATTTCAAGTTCATATAAGTTTAGATCTTCTGAAATCTTCTCAATTTGTCATCCATGGTTGAGGATGGACTGAGGCAAGGCATAATATTGTTTACCTTGTATATATGATGAGTATTCCCCTTGGGGTAGGGGTAAGGTATGCGTACACACTACCCTCCCCAGACCCCACTAGCGGGATTTCACTGGGTTATCGTTGTTATTGTTGTATATATGATGAGTATTGTGTTAATTGTTGAGTGGATCTTCTCTACCTACTTAAGGCAGTGCTTAGCAGTTGCTTTGTTTTCTTTCTTGTAACTCCTGGTTTGTGATTTATAGTGATTATCATTTTAAGGGACATATACTATGGTAATAACCCCGTGCATTTATGATACTCATCGGTAATTAGCTTTGTTGATTCTATGTATACACTGTGCTCTAACTTGTTCTGGAATGATGTCGTGGCAGAAGTTCATTCTCTTTTTTCTCACTTCTGTTAGGTTGACAAGGCATTGCAAAGCATGGAAGAAGAAGCTGACAGAATTTACAAAGATGAGAGAGGTGTGATTCTTGATGATGAAGCTGCATCAACAAGGGATGCAATGTGAGTGCATGTTTGGTTAATCTTCTTTGTTTCTTGTTTCTTTGAAGCCATCGCATAATGATGGGCTTTCGAAATTCGTATCCAGCTTGTTAATAGTATTAGCTGCAAAAATCTCATTCCATTTCTTTGACTGGAGTGGTTAATGACCTTAAACAAGCATGATAAAATGCATTATGTTGCTGTCTTCTGTTTCCATCTTAATGAGCCAATTTCAATTGTAGTAATGAAGATGAAATAAGTAACAAGTAATTGAGATAATAAGCCCATTCTTTCATGTAATAGCAAATGGTCAAGAATTTTTTCGTGGAGCTTAAACGTTGCAACATCTGCTGAGACATTAAAGTTCCTTCTTAATACATTCTTTTGTAAACCACTTTACAGATAATTAAGTTAGTTATCATATATATGTGCTTTAGAGTAGTTCCTACGTATTCCAACCAATAAAATGAGGGTTCTTTTTGTTTGGATTATTTCCTCGGATTCTATAGACTTTCCTGATTTAATCGGTTTTGTCAATGACAACAGGTTTAGCTTCAAAAATAATTTTCTGGAGCTATTTCTTCAATAAGATATGATTATCTTAATTAATTTTTCCTAATCATGTATTTATATCATCTGAATTTATTGTTATAATCCAAAACAAATAGGCCCTAAGTATGCTACCAGGTAAACAAATTATTTTTATTCCCTTTCTAAGATCCGGCAGCCTCTTCGTTTTATTCCAATTGCTGGATGTGGACATGATGAGCGTTGAAGCTTGAATGAAAATAATTGGAGAGATAAGGGAGTTGAAAAGAAATAAAATGAGGCAATGGGAAAAGAAAAGAAAGGAGAATCAAGGTTGCTTAGTGCTTGGTTTTATACATTTTTCAACAATGTCCACAGTTCGTGCCATGCTACCTTGTTTGTCATGTTGCACTTGTGTAATTTTGGAATTGTACCACGCTGTGATTTCGCCTAGTTTTCACTTAAAATTTTTATTGTTAAAAAAGGAACCTTCTTTCTATATACGTAATAAGTAACAGAGAATGAAGTACATTTTAATGCAAAAAATTAAGTTTATTAACCTGAAGATTAAAAGTATATATATTTAGCGGCAATGGTTTCCATGTGAAGGTGATATTACCCATTTGCTAGTGCAAAAAGTCGGGCCATAAAAGGTAACTGTTGATTTGATCTGTCCTTTAGTTACTCCAGCAAGCAGAAGCAAGCTCGTCCACTACCTTGTGCAGTCAAGAACTAAACTTTGGTTTTCTTAATCGTAGATTCTTTCTGCCTCTTTTATCCTCTATAATCCTCCACCCAGACATATTGTAATGCATCAATATCTGAGGACTTGGTGAAATTTCAGGTATGAACAGGCTGAGTTTGTGGAGAGGGAAATGGAGAAGATGACAGAGCAGATCAAGTCAATCATTAATACACTTAATGCGAGCCAGGTCTTGTACCTTCATTTATTTCGGCTTCCACCCCTGACCTTAGCATTATGACTAGATGGTGTAAAGTTTATACAATATACTGGTTTTATATTTTTATGTTTATTTTTCTATTTCATTTAGGGTGGAGAACTTGAGGCACCAGATGGAATGACACCGCTTGATGTTGTTGTCCGAATCTTAAACAATCAATTGAGTTCACTGATGTGGATTGATGAAAAGGTGAACATTGCCTCTCATGCTTTTTCTGGCTCTTGTTTTGTAGCCTAAAAATGAAATCAGAATGAAAAGTAAGTACGCTGGACTAGTAAACGATGTGATTGGAGAGAGGTGGAGAAAAAAAAGAAGGGAAGTCTTAGTTTTTCAACTCGATCTTCCAGATAATCTTATGGAACAAAAATGGCGATATTGTTCTGTATAAGTCAAGAACTTCTATATTTGTGAAATAGATATTGTCAGGAGACATTGCCATCCCTAATACAGTTTTAACAGAGAAGATAAATTTATAAAGTAATTTAGAGTATGCGGGGTATTAGCAGCTGTTTGACAATTCAGCTGAAATCATACTCATCTTCCCTTTACATTTCTTTTTGGATCATTTTGTTGATATGATCTTAAAAGGCCTCTTTTATGATTTTCTTAAGTGTCCTTGATATTGCATGGTAAGGTAGGGTATGATAGGCACTTGTAAGTGCTAAATCGGAGAATCATTGATCTTGCAGGGTGAGATATACTAATCTAGTAAGTTTCTAACTATTTAATTCAATTTACTATCCATTTTAAATTCACAAGCACCAGAGAAAAATCTATAGATAGGACAAGGTTTTGAATTTAATTCTTATGAATAAGCACGAAGAGTCCAGTTTTGGTTAGAGGCTAAAAAAGGTATTGTCAAAAAACAACACCTACATGCGGTTCAAAGATTTAGGAAGGCATCACCACCTCGACTTGTCAATCTGATGAATTATATTTGCCGGTGGGAATCACTTTCTTGAGGCCTGTGGTTATATTCCCATGCATCTACTTTAGGGCAAAAGGTCCATTATACCTCTTCTCTCTACTACCCCAAATTCTGCCTTATGCCCAAAGATTGTTCTAGTAAGCTAACTAAGTTCTGTTAAGCACCACTCAATTTTATTCAGGTATCTGTTAATTTGTCATAATATGTAATTGTATGTCAAATGACTTTTGACTTAAGAAGCAATAATAGGTGCTATTCTGCCATTTCATTTTCAGTTTATCTTTGTAGATTCATTGCTTCTGTCTAGGTACAGCTGAATTTGTACCACATAGTGAATGCTTTAGGGATCTACTATTACTGATACTGATTAATACATAGCCTACGTTTTTACCATTACAGGTCTGTTTTCTACTGTTCATTTGTGAATAGATTTAATTTTGTTGAAGGCGTCGCCTGGATGCAAGTTTAGACTTGAACCCAAACCTTAATAAACTGAATATAGAGGAGTTATGGTTCTTTCTAAATTTACCTTAAATATCAGAAATTAATGATACCATTTACATTTGTTCAGGCTGAAGAATTCTCTTCTCGTATTCAGAAGCTTGCAAGTGAAGGATCTGCTGCCAATCGTGAATTAACGGGCCCTAAATTATGGTTGACCCGATGATTGGTGAACTCTGCCAGGTGCTGTGAACAGTTTCATGTAGAAGTACAAATCTGAGGGAATCTCTCGACTCTTGTTGGATCTCTTTTTCCAGCTATGTGTATGCCATTAGTTTTCAGTCAGAGATGTTAGATCGTGATACTTTTCAAAGGCCTCACATCTGAGTGGTGATTGAAGTGCTGCAAAATCTAGTTTTCTGAAATGGTGCTCAGCCTTGTTCAAAATCTTCCTTTTTTTTTTGCCTATTGCTGTCAAGACAATGATGATTATGAAATGTAGAGGAAATTCAGGAAAAACCAAAATTAACAGATTGCATTGTTACATCTGGTCTCTTATGAATATACTAAGAGGTTGAGCATAGTTCTTCATCACCTCACCCCTTTTTTATTCTTTTATTTTTGTTGAATTCGAGTGATCTCCAAACTGAAGCATAAAAGTACTAGTGATGGTTTAATTTATGACGACATCAACAGCCCAGAACGAATTAATACCATACAATTTGGGGTGGGAAGGAAACTGATTGTGATTTCCATGAGAAAAGAACTATGGAAAGAATGAACTGCTGTCAGAATACTGCCCTATACGAGAGGCAAAAAGAGATTGGCGTTGGGAACAAATCTAAACAAAAAGAATGCCTTCGGGTAATATCTGGAGAACGGGAGAGGGAAGCAATTGTGAGGGTTATAACTTATGAAAAATTATTCACAATAGTTTTTTTTTTTCCCTCTATATCAAAGCATGTAGCAAATTTGTTATATAAAACACTCATGAGCGATTTGAAGCCGATCAAGCTCCTTGGGTTCTTGTCACGACCACAATCAACAACAGAACAACTGATAAAAGGAAAGAAGATCTAAGCTTCTCTTCCAAGAGATCAGACAGTTCTGAAGTGGGTTTTTCTTTCTTGGCTGGTTCAAGTATTTCACTGAATATTTCACTCAACAATGATCCCACTGATTGGATCAGCTCCGCGAGTTTTGAAGTTGTGATGCCCATAATCCATTTCACTACCAGGGATCCGATGTCTGACTCCTCAGTTGAGCTCTGAGATTCTTTCCCTTCAGCTGTATAAAAAGAGTAGAAGAGTGAAAACAACAGCTTTTCCTATCAGCACACTACAAACCAATGTAAGGAAAATGACAAAGTGTCTACAAGGAGTTAATAATATGATCCATGTAAACCTGCACATATGAGTGAGCCTTGCAGATTCTGAACAGCCTTGTTGTTCATCGTAGCTTCCCAAACAGCTCTATCACTAGCTAAGGAAACAACCAATCTCTACATGCAAATAAACTCCCTTCAGATACATATATAGATCAATGACATATCAAATGCAGGAATAAAATGTCACACCTGAATTGGTGGTTCATTTTGAAGCATACGAAAAGCATCATAAAATCTTGCATATCCATGGGACTGCAGCAGACTCGACTGATTCATCTCTTCTTTAGGATCATTACACCCACTCATGAAACTGCAAAAACAGTATATAAGATTCAAACAAGTAATTGTTAGATGCAAACTGGGAAAATTGTTGAAAGGCTCTAATTACCATACTCTCAATTTTTTCAAATTTCGGATTTGGGAGAATTGGATTCTTCATCTTTTAACATTAGGGAGTCTGGGTTATAGCTTAAACTTATCTTGCTGCCACATCAACATGAGTATTAGCACATTCAATTTAAACCATCCAATTAACAATTGATCCGATACTAGAAAGATATGGCTTCATAATCCTCTATATCTACTTTTCTCTCTTCAGTATTTAAAGATTCGTCATAATTTGGCTTCCGTGAGCCAAGGGTCTATCTGAAACAATCTCTTTAACTATACAAAGGTAGGAGTAGACTCTGGGTACACACTTCCCTCCCCAGACCCCATTTGCGGGATTTCCCTGAGTATGTTGTTGTTGTTTCAATCTAAGACAACCCTCCTACATAATTTGGACTTGGTACAAGCTACGTTGGGAAGCACAAAAAGAAAGTTATTGATTAGTCAAAGCATTCCAATAAACTATCCCAAAAGAAAAAGAAAAAAAAAGAATCAATTAGCTTTATCGTAAAAGCAAAGATTATTCATTTGATCATTTTACCTTTGGAGATCAGACATAGCCTTTTCAACCTCCCAGCTAGATGGCACAGAACCAAATACCCAGTCATAAGGAGACCCTTTTGTTCCTTTTTCATCATCAAATGATTCAATATCAAGAGTCTCAGATTTTGGCCCATAATCAATACACCGATTCTTGACCCAAGATTCTTCAAAGGATGTGTTACAAATTGATGACAAAGAATGGGGAAAATTGAAACTGGAAGAGTTGTTGGATAGTCCTACTGTACTAGTAAATGGTGGCAACATGGCTCCTCCCCCCATGTTTTGGTTTTACTCTAGACTAGAAGCTATGGTTTTCCTCTTATCCTTTTAAGTCAACTCTCAGAAGTGAGATAGTGTATTAGTGTGGGCGGAAGGTATCTACACTTTTCGTAAGAATGAAGAAAAAGGGAGATGTGTAACATTCTTGTTGGTGTTGGATAAGATATTTTAAGCCAATAATCTCGGATATTACTATATTTTCTTCCTCGAAATCCTTTTGAAACAAGTCACCCACAGTCCGTATATGTATCGCGGCTAGTAAATGTAACTCTAGGATAAATAGTAGTCACAAATTAAAGTTAGGTTGGTTATTATCTTTTCTCTTGATTATGAATACATGATAAGAATGTTTGTTTTTGCTCTATTTGATCATGTATCTTAGTGACTCGATCCTCATAATTTGGTATGAATTTTAAATTGTTTAATTATATATTTATAGTATGTTATTTTTCAAAATGTTATGAATGACAACAACAATAACAACTCAGTAAAATTTCACAAAAGAGATCTGGGGAGGGTAGTGTATACAAAAGTCTTAATCCTACCGTGGAAATGCTGTTGGGTCAAGAAAAAAAAATAGTAGAAACAAGCAGTACTAATAAATTGGTTTGAAAGATAGTAACAACAATCTCAAAGTCACTGAAATAGTGAAATAGTAGCAAAGATATGTGAATAGATACTAAAAAATATTTCTAAAAATCGTAAATTTAATTAATCATAGTCAAGAAAGAAAATTTTATGTAAGAAAATAATACATTTATTGATTTGATATTGTATCCGCTTGTGAGATAAATTTTCAATCTAACCGTGATGGGGTTCTTTATCTCAGTTAGAAAAGATATTCCGGCCCGTTTTTATTCTTCATAACAGCATTAAGGAAAAAACCTCCGTACCTTTCTTCTTCACAGGAGCAAATTTTCCAGCAGGGTTTTGGCAAAACCCTAAACCCCCAATGGCTCGGTCAGCTAGATCCTCTACGACGCGCCTACTCTACAATATCTGCTCCTCCACCAAAAGGACAACGCCGTTGAATCTTCAACACCCACCTCAATCCCCTATCGCCGCTTTATTGGCCGGAAACTTCCAGCTCCTCCACTACGCCGCCTCCAGCACTGCCACCGCCAGAGTGAGAGACGAGAAAGAGGCGGCATGGAGAGAGTCTCTTGAAAAAGTACGGAATATTGGGATTTCAGCTCATATTGACTCCGGTAAGACCACATTGACGGAGCGGGTACTGTTTTATACGGGTCGGATCCATGAGATCCATGAAGTTAGAGGTAAAGATGGAGTTGGTGCAAAGATGGATTCCATGGATTTAGAAAGAGAAAAAGGGATTACTATTCAGTCTGCTGCTACTTACTGCACTTGGAAAGACTATCAGGTATTAAAAAAATACATTCTTTTTCACCTTTAAAAGTTTTTACTAATTATTTTGATTTGTTTATTTTCTTGCCAGAAATTGATTAGAACAGGGAAATGTGGTTGAACAAGAATTTTTTTGAAATTTGGTAAATGGTTGATTTATCGAAGCTGAATGGCTAAGAGTAGCTGAAGGGTGCATCTTGTGATCTATGAATGACTCCAGTAATAGTATTATTTATCATTCTCTAATTGCAAGTTTGATTCATTGATCTTAAAATTTCTGTCTAGACTTTCTTGACTGTCGAGAAGTATTGAAAGTACATTTCTGAGGGAGGGAGGAGAATTGTGAAATTCCGAAAAAAGTGTTTTTTTCAAGTTGAAAATGGTATTTGAAAATTAGAGATGTGTTTGGACATTATTACAATTTAGAGTTGTTTTGACTTTTTGTAAGTGCTTTGAAGTGAAAATTTTGAAAAACAGTTTTTTGGAGTTTTTCAAATTCCGAAATTCAACTTCTAAGTGAAAAATTGAAATTTTCATGGCCAAAGGCTCATTCCGAAAAAAAGTTTTTCTTTTTCGAAAAAAGGAATCTTTTTTATGGCCAAACGGATTTGGTAAAGTTATAGAGCTGATGGAGATATCTGGGCCTCGTTTTATGGATATCATTAACCCATTTCTTTTAGTCAACCCGAGATGGCCTAGAGACTCACTATTTTCCCAGTTGCTTCAGTGATCAGTTTTAACCAAAAATTTCGTTTTCTCCACAAGACATTAGTGAGACTTTCGATTTCCTTCTTTGGAGTACTAATCGTGGCTACTATGAGATTCATGCACTGACATAAAAACAAAATTGAAGTGGTCCATGTTACATAAATTGCTTGGACTGAGCCCACCTTTTGTTGCCCTCATTAGAGAGAAATTTCTTAGATGTTGGACTTCAGATTATGACAATGTAATATAATCTGTGTTTTCAAATAGCTGGTCATCGGATCAATTTTTAAACTGTAGAAGACGCATGTTGAATCCTCTAGAGGTGGCAAGTTTTACATTAGGGTTATTCCTACTGCAATTTAGACCAATCCCAATGGTAAATGGAACTTTCAATCTATTAGTGCTGGTTGGTGTTATCACCTGCAGATTATATGGAGGTAAATGAAGAAAATGTGAGGAAAATTGATTTCCCGTCATATTTTTGTTATTGTTGTTGTAGCTGCTGGTGAATACAAAGCAATGTGAAGAATATGCTTAGAGCATTTTGTGTGGTCTGCTGGAAAATGATTTGTCATGCCTATTCCTTTCTAGTATTTCCAAGAATCAGTTCTCTGCTTTCCTTTCTCCACATTTCAGTTAAAGGGATAATCTTGCTGAAGTCCATAATCAACCGAATCATAGTAGGTTTTTATTCGACATTTGTGCTCTATATAAAGAACATAGAGCAGCCATGGAATAAATGTCGGTTATATGAAAGTTTGATTTTCCAGCCGTTAGTGATAGATCCTTTATTATTTTGGACAGGGAAAAACAAAAAGAGAGAAATTTTTTATTTTCTATTCAACAAGGGTTAGAATGAGATTGTTTTATCCCTTATCAATTTTTTGATAAAGGAATAGTAAAAATATATTAGTTTTATTCTTTATTGATATCCTATTAACGAGGCAAGTCAAACAAAACGGACAAAAATGAAATTGTCAGGACTGGTTCACAAGAGATTCTTGTTGGGTGCTTAGTTTATTGAGCTAAGCGTGACTGATCCAACCAGATACGTGAAACATTATTGTAGCTTCCGTTTCCTATTTCTTTTCTTGGGTTATCACTAGGAAAGATTAGCATAATATTGCATGCAAATGTTTTCTCTTTTCTGAGATTGTAATAATCCTCAGTTGTTTGGTTAGTAGAAATTTTTTTTGGTAGATTTGTGGATCCAGTTTTTAATTTCTGCTTGTTGCAGGTGAACATAATTGACACACCAGGTCATGTTGATTTCACGATTGAGGTGGAAAGAGCCTTGCGTGTTCTTGATGGAGCCATTCTTGTCCTTTGTAGTGTTGGTGGTGTCCAAAGTCAGTCTATCACTGTAGATAGGCAAATGAGAAGATATGAAGTCCCAAGACTTGCTTTTATTAATAAACTTGATCGGATGGGGGCAGACCCATGGAAAGTTCTTAACCAGGTCAGCTATGCATCATTGAAGGCCTATTACATTTCTAAAATTTGATTCAAAGCTTATTTTCCTTTTAAATAAGTTAAATTTTGTTGCTCTTTAATTTGTTGCTTGCTGCCAGGCGACATTTCTCTTGTTGTCTGGTATTTCAGAGAAATCGCAAGCAGTGAAGTTCATTGTCATCATGCGTGAAGGAACTAAACATGAATAAATTTATTTGAGTGCCAAATCAGTAGACCTCTAGAAAACATTTAAGGCGGGGAAGCCAGTGTGTTCATGCAGCGTTCGTGCTAAAGATCATCATCATAGTTCTTCTGTTAACTGAATTCCTTTATGTCTCTCAATATAAAAAGTTGGACAGTTAGGTTGGGGTTCAGAAAGTATTGTCTTTGTTATAAACATCTGCTACTTGATTCACTGCTACCTTTTACTTTTTTGTGTGTGTTTGCCTGATTCTTTGGCAGGGAGCACTTATTATTGTTATGGACCTCTATTAAAATGCTTTTTTCTTATATGCTGCTCAGCATCTTGTTATCATTGATATTATCTCTTACTTTGCTGCTTTCCTCTAGAACTTTGTTATGTGAATTCTGAATAACAGTCTAGCACATTGAAATTTTGAAGACAATCTCTTATACTTGTTCTGTTTCCTTTTCACACAGGCAAGATCAAAACTTCGGCACCATAGCGCTGCTGTGCAAGTTCCAATTGGGTTGGAAGATGACTTCAAGGGTCTTATTGATCTTGTGCAGTTGAAAGCTTACTATTTCCATGGTTCCAGTGGGTCCGTCTCGAGCTAAAACATGTTTGGTTAGATATGATTGGTACATTGCTCTACTTGGTCATATTCATTTTTGGCTTTTGCAGTGAGAAGATTGTCACAGAAGATATTCCTGCTAATATGGAAGCAATTGCTTCTGAGAAGCGGCGAGAGCTAATTGAAGCAGTTTCTGAGGTTGATGATAAGCTTGCTGAAGCATTTCTGAATGATGAGCCTATATCATCTGCTGAGCTTGAGGTCTGCACGCAATTATTCGACCTTGTTTATAAGGAAATAACAACCTTCTTGTGGGGTACTTTTGAGTTGTTGTTTTGAGAAGTCTACATTCTGTTTAAGACACAAATGTTTCTTTTCAAAGTAGTAGATTTTGATAGATGTAATGGGTGGTAGGTAAATACCTAATTTCAATTGTTGAGCGAAACTTGCAAGCTTCGGTGATCATGTCGGGGATAGAATTAAAAGTGACTGTTTCCTGCCGCTTAACGTGGTCATTGTAGATCTTGGAACTATAGCAGTTGAATGCTAGGTAGGTTTTCAAATGAGCAAGCACAATGACGGAGATTTGGTGATAGTTTGAAAGCATACCTCCTTTTTTAGCATAATGTTCTTTTCTGTACCATGTTAAATATGTGAGCATGGGACTGGAGTTGAGATGCTTTTGGGGTGGACAGGGTTATTTACCACAACTAGGTCAATTGGTTGCGAACAGATTTTTATGCGACTATATGCTAAACCTTATCTTTTAACATGTACTATATCAAAGTGTTTAACCTACATTAATGTCTATAATTAATACAACAAATATTGCAGTACTTGGTATTGATATGATAATGTACTGCTGCTGGATCTTTGAGTATTGACCTTATCTAAGTAATCCTAAGCTCTTGGGGACATCTATTCTTCCCTTACCTATTTATAATTTTCTTTCTGTGTTCTCCAGGCAGCCATAAGGAGAGCGACAATAGCACGGAAGTTTGTTCCTTTTTTTATGGGCAGTGCTTTCAAGAACAAGGTGCTGTTTTGTTCACTGATTAACTTAATATGGAATGGAGAATTTTGATCTGAAATTGATAATGGCTATATGGCTTTTTTAAGTGTAGAACACCTAAGTTGCATAAGTTTTACCTTAATTATTATTATTTTTTCCCACTGTAAACGCCAGGAGGTCAGTGGTGTAATTTTTCTTCTAGAAATTACTGACCGCTTCGTTTTGTTTGGGTCAACCTCGTCAAATTGAAAATTAATATCAACTGAGATTCTGACTAGCTGTGACCATGTTATACTCTTCTCGAGACTGAATCCTTAATGATTACAGCTGTGAGGCAAACAGTACTCTCTCCTTAATGCACTCTTGCATTTGACTACTTGTTTAGTGGTAAAAAAAATTCTCCTTGTTCATGGTTTTTTTAATCCTATATTGGCGTATATCTTGTTCTTGCCTGCTTGCCGTTCTAAAATTCCTGGTGTTGCTTGGCTATCTTTTCTCTGCTGATGCTTGATTTGGCACAATTTAATGCTCGATTCTGTTCTTGATTTTCAATTAACAATTTCGACCTGCCTTTAATTTCATCCATTCAAAGACACGTGTTGTCGTATCCTAAGGAAAGTGACCATTTGCTGCATTTTATTGCCTTTTTTCCTCACTATGTTTACCTATCATGTACAACAACCCGTTTCTTCCTTAAATGTATAATTCCCTTACGCTTCAGTGGTTGCAATTTTACATCTGTACTTTCTGTTATTTTGTGCTAAACAGGGAGTTCAAACACTTCTTGATGGTGTTCTCAATTATTTGCCTTGTCCAGTTGAAGTTAGCAACTATGCTCTGGATCAAACAAAGAATGAAGAGAAGGTTAGTGGATAATTCTTTTGATTGAGTTCCTACTTTTTCCTTTCCTCCATGTACAGATGTAGAGACTAACGTCTTTTTGTGCTAATTTGTTGCTAGGTTACATTAACCGGAAGCCCCACTGGCCCTCTGGTTGCCTTGGCATTTAAATTAGAGGAAGGGCGTTTTGGTCAATTGACCTATTTAAGGTATATAAACTTATTTCTTGTGTAACTATTTCTCTGTATGTGCACTTAGCAAGAACACACAATTTGACATAATCTTCCATCAAAGAATCTATGAAGGTGTCATCCGGAAGGGCGACTTTATAATCAACGTGAACACCGGGAAGAGGATTAAGGTGAGCTCAATTGAACTCATCTTTCTGATATAGAATCAATCATTTTGAGCCAAAATATCTCATGTCAGTTTAGCATCTGAATGCATTGCCTTTGACCTTATGGTGATTTTAAGCATGTCAAATCAATTTTATATACATACTCACAATGATCTCTATAAATCTGAAGTGTATATTTGTTTTATAGTTTCACCACTTGAATTTGTTTGGTGTCTACTGGTATTGATATTTTTTTATATTGATAGCCGATCCGAACTAGTTTGGATTGAGGCTGCTTTGTAACTCTATAATTTTTTTTGGAGGTTTTCATGGTTGCCGTGTTTACCAAATTCACAGGTTTATGAGACACCCTGCTTTTTCTTGGTTTTCTGGTCAGTTCCTGTGAAGTGTACTCTTCTCTGAACATTTCCAGCCTCTCTGAATTGATAATGCTTTCTTGTTATATTCTATTCAACAAATGTTATTTCTGCTTATTCGAAAAAAAAAACTTGTTTCTGCTTCACTTGTTCGCTAACTCATTCCATTGGCTTTCACTGGGATGCTGGTTATTCCTTATGCGTGTCAGTCGCCCTTTATAAGAATCATCTATTAGCACAAAAAAAAGGAAAGGAGAGTTTGTCCAGGTAGCAAGCCACAGGTGGGTTGAGAATATGGCCTGTCCAAAGGTATCAGGTTAAAGAAGATGTGGAATTGCAAAAATTTACTTGTGGAAAAAAGACTTCGTTGATACAAACTTATGAATAGGTATATATAGATACTTATCAAAAGAAAATTTCGGGTATGTCGATTCACCGTATTCGTAGACCCTTATTAAAAAAGGTACATGAATACGGTGGATTGGCATACCCGGTTTTTTTGATAAGTATCTACATACCCCGAGAATAAAAGCTCCTTTGATTTTGCGGCTGGTTGATGGGAGGGAGTTCAAAAGGAAGTTAGAAGTTAAGATTTGTTGTAAGGACCTTATGCAAGGGGAAAAATATCTGAAAAAACCTGTTCTCTACTTTGTGATATAGATACCAACATAACCTATGTCTTTGTTCGAGTCATCCACTCAATCGTGTACGTGTGATTTATTTACGTGGAGAATATGCTTGCTGTTATTGCATACTATTAGAAAAATTAGTCTTATTTGTTATTCTGCTGTTCTAATCCCAGGTTCAACTGAATTTCTTTTGTAGGTTCCTCGTCTGGTCAGAATGCATTCAAATGAGATGGAGGTTTGTCAGCCACGCCTTGTGCTTTTGACTTCTTGACTAAATTCATTTTATCTGACTATGTTGGACAATATATATTTTGTGTTACTCTTTAATTGAATGAACCTTGGAGGAAATTTAAATAGATTTTAGTAGGGGACAAAATGAATCTTTTGCCTGGATTATCGGTATTTCCCAATTGGCCATCTTTCTTATCTTTTAGAAATGTATGTCAACTCAACATAGGATATCCAAGAGGCTCATGCTGGGCAGATAGTTGCTGTGTTTGGTGTAGATTGTGCTTCAGGTAACATCTTATTCTATCCTTAGATGACTTAGTGAGAAGAAGCATATATCTTTTCTTTGTGATGTATTCTGATGCTTAGTTCTGATCCATTTGCAGGGGATACTTTTACTGATGGATCAGTTAAATACACCATGACTTCTATGAATGTCCCTGAACCAGTGATGTCATTAGCTGTTTCACCGGTTTCTAAAGACTCTGGTGGTCAAGTGAGTGCTCATGCTAGAACCTGTTGTTCTGTTGGATCTACAAGGTGCGCACTCTATGCCATTGTTTTTTGAGCCTATTATAATTGTTGTCTCTTTTTGGTTGGCAGTTCTCAAAAGCTTTAAATCGCTTTCAGAGGGAGGATCCTACATTCCGTGTGGGTTTAGATGCTGAGAGTGGTGAGGTATGTTTTGTTTACCCCACATGTGGGCTCCATATTTAGAATGTTATGGGAATTGTCGATCTTATGGAGTGAGTCTCTCAATGTCTCAATGGTTTCCTGAGCAGACAATCATATCTGGCATGGGGGAGCTGCATCTGGACATATATGTTGAGCGCATCCGAAGGGAATATAAGGTTCATCCTCTTTTTCACAGATGGTTATTTTTGTCGTGCATCATCATTTGTTTGATTATAGTTATTTTCGTCGTGCATCATCATTTGTTTGATCCTTTTCTTACTTTCTCTGTGTTTGTTAAGGTTGAAGCTCAGGTTGGAAAGCCTCGTGTAAACTTCAGGGAAACCATCACCAAGAGAGCAGATTTTGATTATCTACACAAGAAGCAAAGTGGTGGGCAAGGTCAATATGGTAGAGTAATTGGGTAAGTATAGATGTATATGTCATTTTGGTTAGTCCCTTTTTTTTCTATTGGGCTTATTTGCTTGTTATGTGCAACTTATAAGGGCCTCTAAATAATTACCATTAATTAAAGGAAGGGCAAGTCGAATAGAGAGGACTAATGCTAGTAATGTGATTTCCAAATTTCCTATACCTTTCCAGCTAGCATCCTTTTCTGCTAATATCTAGACGTGAGCCAGTTGCAGCCCCTGGCAGAGTACTCTAAATCTTATAACTTATTTCTAAGTCCCCCCCCCCCCCCCCCAAAAAAAAAAAAAAAAAAACCCTGCCCTGCTTATATAGTAATTTAGATGCTTACAGTTGGTGGCTCAATTACAGATCCCCGTGCATAGACTATTGTCTTGGGCTGTTCACAAATTTTTATTGATGCTGTAAGTAGCTTTTGGACACTTGCAACAGTACTAAAAATCTGCTCTCAGGCATACTCCCCGAGGAGCCTAAGAACCTTGAATTCTGAGTTCATACAAGCACCATCGGAGAGCCACTGGTGATGCGAGCCTACCCCTGCAAACAGCTCCGACATCAGATCTCCCACGCGCCGCCACGCGTGGCCAAGCGTCGGCGAGCACTCCCCCACGCGCCGGCGCGTGAGCCTAATTCAAGCAACTTTTCAACTTTTTTCTTCAGGACGGCCTTTTCATCACCCTGTTCCGACCAAACCCTTCCTTGCAGATCTAGATTCCGACCACTTTTAGTTTTCTCCGGCGAAGTGAAGCTTTTCTCCGGCCTTTTTTCAATCATTTTTCATTCAGTTGCAAAACAAAATTCTCTCTTCTTCTTCTCAAGCAGAATACCATTACGGGGAGCCTTTCAACGGAGCCAAGCATCTCCTTCGGAATTAGTATTCACCCACTGTGATTACTACCAAACACCCTCTGTAATTTTCATAACCTGAGCAGCGGGTTAGTACATTATGGGAGACAGCAGGATATACTTCAACGCCAGATTCAAATCTTTTGACATCACCAGATGGAACTCCAACAAAGATATATGGTTTGAATGGGTGGAGAGAAGCCGCAACATGATAAGACGCTTATCCATGGGTAGAAAGACAATGGAATGGATTTGCTTTGTGCTTAAAGAATCCTCGACAGATCAAAAGAATTTAGTGAAGAGATGGAAGTATAAGGACCAAATGACAGAACATTTCTGCACTAGGAAATTTAACGCTCAAGGAAGATGTATGAGTATTCTGTCACTAAAGGGAGAGGGGATGTCAGTTATTATAATCCCAGAGTTAGCTTTGAACGCATGCTGGAAAGACATAGCAGCTAAGATAGAAAGATTCATCTATCATGCCCCCAAGCTGAATACCACAGTACCACCCAGAAACACTATGGATAACTATCCTTATGACAAAGCAGTTAAGGAGAGTAAATGACAATCCAATACCTTTCAAGAGGCAAATATCAGTACAAACAATGGAGATATCTCTGTTTTGGAACCTCCAGGAGCGGAGGACACAAGTTTACTAAAAAGATGCATTATTGGGTATTTTGGGAAAGGAATCACTGAGAGACCCACTTTAGCAGACATAAGGCGATGTGCTACTGCTTCATGGAACAAAGCATATGGAGTCAACATGTATGAAATGACTGGCAACATGTTTCTATTTGAGTTTTCGAACAGATACATGGCTGAGCAGATTCTGCAAGAAGATTGGAGATGGAAAAAGTTCAAGCTTCATATGGAATGGTGGAACTACACTGCTGGATGCATTCCAAACTCTCAAATTGTGGAAACATGCTGGATCAGAGCCATGGAGATTCCCTTACATCTGTGGTCACAAAAGATCTTCAAAGAAATAGGAGATCTCTGTGGGGAATGGATAGCTACTGAAGAAGAAACTGATCTAAAAAATCACCTTAAGTGGGCTAGAATTCAAATTGTTGGTGACAACAGAAAGATTCCTAATGAGATTGGGATTGAAAGAGAAGGGATCAAATTTTTCATCCCAATCTGGGCTGAAAAACAGGCAAGATTTGAGCTGAAGTCGTCGGAAAACACACATAGCTTTGGAGCGGAGAGAAACATGGGCGACCAAGTGGGATGCACCATATTGCAAAATAATAATAAGGGAAAGGCACGGGTGCAACATATGCAAGGTCCAAGTTCGACAAATCTGTGCATTAATGTGATGAATAATGAGCTGAAATCAAATGAGTCTGATTTGGCTGCACAAGTCATTTTTAATGATCTCTCGTGTGAGGCCACTGATGAAATTAGGCTGACGCTTTATATTGAGGAACTGGGGTGCACCTCTTACTTGAAAGTCGAAGGATCCAATCTAGGGGGTCTAATTCCCATTGCAAACCTTGAAATTATGCCACAGGCAACACATATGAGTTGCGATCAGCCAGAAGGTGAAGCAGAGATAGGAATACTAGGACAGAAGGCAGGGGAGCATACCATAAACAAAAAGATGGGGGAAGATCAAGTTGAAAATGCATTAGAGCACCAACAACAGTTAAAGCACTTCAACTCTATCCAAGATTGGGAAATCGAGGAGGTTACTCCTATATCAGTACAACAACACAATCCAGTAATGGATAAAGAGATGGATGCAACACTGTGGGTCCATCAAAATATGATCAAACTGGGGAAAATGTTTGGAGTAGATTTTCAAGGCCATGAAGAAGAAGCATTGGAGTTACTAATGCAAATTGACAGTTGCAGACAAGTTAGAAGAGTGTAGACAGAGATGGAGGTGAAGAAACAAAGGTTCAAAGGCTCACTGGAATTAAAAGGATTAGCCTCCTTTGATGTCAAATTCAGGAGTGATGGGAAAAGGAGTAGGGGAAGAGATCTATCTATTATTGCAATATGAAGATCAATTTAATTTCATGGAATGTAAGGGGATTAAATGACAAGAAGAAAAGGGAGATCATAAAAAGTCAAGTGCTGAATTGGAAGGCAGATAATATCTGTATGCAGGAGACAAAAGTGGAGGGGGATATCAAGGAAATAGTTAATCAAATTTGGGGTGGGAGATGGGTGAGGTACGCATGTTTAGAAGCTAGCGTTACGAGAGGGGGGATTTTGTTACTATGGGATTGCAGAGTATGGAAAGGGGAGGTGTTACAGACTGGTGCATACACTTTGACATGCAAGTTCGAGACTCTTTTACAGAATTTTCAATGTCATATAACAGGAGTGTATGCTCCAAATTGCAGAATAGAAAGAAGAACAGTATGGAGAGAAATTGGTGTAGTGAGGGGATTGATGGAAGGCCCTTGGGTAGTTTGTGGTGATTTCAACGTCACAAGGTACCATTCTGAAAAACGGGAATGCTCGAGGAGGTCCAGAGAGATGGTGGAATTCTCGGATTTTATAGAGGACATGGAGTTGATACATCTTCAACTCGAAGGAGGCTACTATACTTGGTTTAAAGGGGATAATCATACAACCGCTTCCGGAATTGATAGATTTCTCATTTCAGAAGAATGGGATGAAAGCTTCAGAAATATCAAGCAAACTCTCCAACAAAGGCTGATTTCTGATCATTCACCAGTGACTCTATGCTGTGGTGCCTGGGAACAAGCTAAATCATACTTTAAGTTTGAAAATTGGTGGTTGAACGTGGAAGGTTTTAATGACAGAATTAGAAACTGGTGGACATCTTTTGAATTTTCAGGAAGACCAGACTATATTTTAGCTTGCAAATTAAAAGCTCTCAAAGGCAAGCTAAAAGAATGGAGCAAAAGTTGTAAAGGAAATCTGGGATTGCAAAAATCAAAATTGCTGAGTCAATTGGCAGGTTTTGAGGCAACACAACAATTAAGAGCTCTGACAGAGGAGGAATCAGTGAGGAAGGCAGCTACCCTCATGGAGTTTGAGGATCACCTCAAGAATGAAGAAAGTGCATGGAGACAAAAATCAAGAGCTTTGTGGCTCAAAGAAGGGGATAGGAATACAAAGTTTTTCCATCGTACTGCCAATGCACACAAGAGAACAACAATATTGATCAACTAATGATTCAAGATGAAGCAGTAGAAGAGCCATACAGAATAAAGAATGTGATCATTGAATTCTACAAGGGGTTATACTCAGAACCTGTAGAGTGGAGACCGACAGTCAATTTCGAAAACAGTCCAAAAATCTCTGAATTAGAGAAAGTCTTTACAGAGTAAATTTGAGGAACAAAAAGTCCTGAGCTGTTTGAAGATGTGTGCAACTGACAAGGCCCCAGGTCCAAATGGATACACAATGAGTTTTTTCATTAAGTGCTGGGATATTTTGAAGCATGACATCATGGAGGCCTTCAACAACTTCCATTCCTAGGAGATGTTTGAGAAAGCTTCAATGCAACATATATAGCTTTGATTCCAAAGAAGATAGGTGCGAAAGAATTGAGCGATTTCATGCCAATCAGTCTGATAGGGAGTTTCTACAAACTGCTCTCAAAAGTTTTGACTGAAAGACTTAAGAGGGTGGTAGGAAAGCTAGTAGATGCTCAACAAATGGCTTTCATCAAAGGAAGACAAGTAATAGATGTAGTGTTGATTGTCAAAATCACGTGCTCACATTGATTGCTAATGAAGTTGTGGATTCAAGAATCAAAAAGAAAGAACTCAGAATCCTATGCAAACTAGATATTGAGAAGGCTTATGATCATGTCAACTGGAGCTTTCTACTGAAATTGTTAGAACAAATGGGTTTTGGGCAAAAATGGATCGTTTGGATGAAATTTTGCATATCTACTGTTACATTCTCCATTCTCATAAATGGATCTCCTGAAGGTTTCTTCCATGCACATAGAGGTCTAAGACAAGGTGATCCTTTATCCCCCTTTCTATTCATTATAGCCATGGAAGGACAACAACATGATTAAAACGGCCAAAGTCAATGGATGGGTTAAATGTTTCGAGGTTCACAGGAATGGGGCAAGCATTCTAGAGATCACACATCTTCAATATGCCGGTGATACACTAGTCTTCTGTGACGCTGAAGAGGAGCAACTTAGGTTTCTAATGATCATCTTGGTCTTATTTGAGGGAATTTCGGGACTACACATCAACTGGAGAAAGAGCCATATTTATCCCATTAATGAAGTTAATAACATGGAGCAACTGGCACAGACAATGGGAGAAGTAGGGTCCCTACCAATTGTATACCTTGGGATGCCTCTTGGAGCAAGATCCAAATCCAAAGAGATCTGGAATTTAGTCATTGAAAAGTGTGAGAAACTGTCAAGATGGAAATCGCAATACCTAGCAATGGGGGGCAGGCTAGTTTTAATCAACTCAGTATTAGACTCACTTCCTACTTACATGATGTCTTTTTCCCAATTCCTGCTGGAATCATACAGAGACTAGACAAACTTCGAAGATTCTTCCTTTGGCAAGGGAATAAGGAGAAAAAGGTCTTCCATTTAGTTAAATGGAAGACCCTCACAATGGCCAAAAAACAAGGTGGTTTAGGAATAAGAAATTTGAAGAATCAAAGCAAGGCTCTTAGAATGAAATGGCTATGGAAATATTCTCAAGAACCTCAAACTTTATGGAGCAAAGTGATCAAAGCTAAGTACGGTGAGGAAAATAACTGGGTGTCAAACAAAGTCAGCACATCATATGGAGTTAGTGTGGGGAAATCCATCAGAGAACTTTGGCCTATAATGAAGATTCACTCTTCCATAAGAGTGAACAACGGAATGAACACATCATTCTGGAATGATAATTGGTTGGGACATGGAAGCCTAAAGGAAAGATACCCTGATATGTTTGGTTTGGCACAAAACCAACATAGGACAGTAGCTGATATGTGGAATTATCAAGGATGAGAACTCACTCTTAGAAGACAGCTGAATGACTGGGAGATAACAAGATTAGCTGACCTCTACAAAGAGCTGGAAGCATTTAAAGAATTACAGGAAGGGGTGGATTCACTTTGGTGGTAAATGCACAACAGAGGGGTCTATCAGGTGAAGGATGCATATAAGATTTTGAATCAAAATGATCTTCAGATAGATGCTTGGCCATGGAAGCATATATGGAGAACAAAGATTCCATATAAGGTAGCATGTTTCTCTTGGCTATTAGCAAAGGAGGCTGTATTAACCCAGGATAATCTTATAAAAAGAGGAATTTCTCTGTGTTCAAGATGTTTCCTATGTGGGGAAAACGCTGAGACTGTTAGCCATTTATTTCTACATTGCAAGATAACAGACCAACTATGGAAAATCTTTATTAGTCTTAGGGGTATTTCATTAATGAAGTTCTTTATAGTTGGGAAGAAGCTGGTGCTGAAGCAACTAACAGAGATAGATGGAGGGCTGTCCCGGCTTGTATCTGGTGGACAGTTTGGAGGGAAAGGAATGATAGATGTTTCGAAGATAGAAACAACCCAGTACAGAAGATCAAACTCAATTGTATTCTTCTTTTTTGTTTTTGGTGTAAACAGATTTACACATAAGATACATTGACAATCGTAGACATACTAGGATCTTGCTAGGTTGCACACCAACATCTACTTACCATCTACTTGTAAATTTGGTTTTCAGTACAACCTATGTACTGATGTTATTAATATATACAAAAGTTATCAATTCAAAAAAAAATAGATATAATAAGTATTAGTTTATTAATGTTAATTTTGTAACCACGTGGAGTAGTTCTACATTCCCTCTCCATTAAATCTGGCCTAAAAAAACTTAAATCTGGCACAACCAAGAGTATGTTTGTTGAACCTGAGAGAGTTGGTTAGGGAGGGGGAGTTAGCTGATTATATTTTTGTTGTTCATTTTGTGGCATTTTTGATATTCATGTTTCCTCAATGCTTTGTTTCTACAGGTATGTTGAACCTCTCGAACAAGGGTCGAGCAGTAAGTTTGAATTTGACAACATGCTTGTTGGTCAAGCTATACCATCAAACTTCGTCCCTGCAATTGAAAAGGGTTTCAGGGAGGCTGCCAATTCGTAAGTATGCTTTTCTAATTTCAACTATGACTTGCCTGGAGATTCTTGGATATGTCTGCTGCTTTCCTTCAAGTTAAGAATCTAGCCGGTACTGTATTATGTAATTGCTTTTCTTCAAGTTAAGGATCTAGGCGGTACTGTATTATGTAATTGCTTAGGAACTATCAAAGCTTAGTCAATTCAAGATTCAGTGGAGATCTTCTCATGACATGCTTGCCTAGTTCCCTTTACATGTTTTTGATCGATTTCAAATCTGGATCTTTCTGTGTTCCAGGGGTTCTCTGATTGGTCATCCAGTTGAAAATATCCGTGTTGTTTTGACGGATGGTAACTCACATGCTGTTGATTCAAGTGAACTTGCGTTCAAATTAGCTTCCATTTATGCTTTTAGACAGGTAACACATTCATCCAGCTGATCGGTAGACAATTACTCTTATGCTTGCTTGTACCTCCAACTTCCTGCCCTTTCTCTCTTTTCTCAGCTTGGTGAGCCTTACCGAAGTTGTGTATGCTTGCAGTAATTTTACCGTTTCCTCATTGTGTATCGCTAATTTGATTGCAAAACAGTGTTATGCTGCAGCAAAGCCTATCATATTGGAACCTGTGATGCTGGTGGAAATGAAAGTGCCAACAGAATTTCAGGGCACTGTTACTGGGGATATAAATAAGTTAGTGAACTTCTTTCTGGGAGTATGTTATTAAGATTTGAGAAACTGATTTATGCTTTTCTAACCAAGCTCTTCATTTTTCTTGTTTTCTTAATATCAAAGGAGGAAAGGTGTCATAATCGGCAATGACCAGGAAGGAGATGACTCTGTAATTACTGCCCATGTATGTTTATCTTTCTTTGCTCTTTAAGCTGTATTTTCTTCAGCTGTATTTTGAATTGATTTCTGGTGCCTCTTGCTGTCAGTATATATTGCTGCTTATAATCATGTTCTCCGTCCCCTCTTTCTTTGTTCTGTTTGGATGGCTTTATGTGATTGTAAAAATCCACTTCCGAACACAGGTCCAGCAATCAATCGTTCATGCCTTTTTTAGGTAAAAAAGTGGCTGAAAAATGGCCGTAATGCATATCATAGTGGCATGTGTGTGAAACTTAATCATTGTATGTTAACTTTTATTATTGGGGTTGACATCTTTCTTTTTTACCTACTGTTCAGATTTCATTCGAGCTGCTCTTTACTGTTATATTCTCTACCTTTCTGCCAGTTTAGTGCTACTACAATTGAGAAACTTCAGTTGACCATGCCTCTGTTTTTTCTTATGCCAGTTTGCTCTTTGCTTACCTCTACAAATACTCTTGCAATTTTTGAATCTCCACAGTTGTTACAAAAAGTTTGGATATCGCAACAATTTATGGGTTGTGCATATAAGTTGCAGAACCATCATCTTGCTTATGCTATTTATGTTTGATGGGTTTCTCCTTTCTGTAAGAAGAAATACTAAACCTCACGAGGAATTATAAACTCCCAATTCCCTGTTCATCAGTGCTTTTGGGTCTTACATAGGCTTTTGGACGTAAATAATTTATTATTTGCAATTCAATGTTTGTTTTAAAATTTTGTTCATTATTCAACTTCTACTTGAAATAGAGAATCTGGTTTGAGGAGTATTTAAAGTGAAACAATGGTTTTCACTCGTAAGATGCAAACTGTTTTCAAGTGCAATTCATGTCCAAGCACTATTTCAACTTCCAAATACCTTTTTTCAACTTCAACTTCAAGTACTTGTTTTTCAACTTCAACCAAGTATTTGTCCAAATGGGCCCACATGTTACATTGTTATGCTCAGCTTCCTTGAAAAATGTGAAATACCTTTTTATAATTTTGTGGTCGAGAAATCATTTAGTTTAGCTTTGGAATTCGGTGGATAATGGGCATCTCTCCAGCCTTTCCACTTGAATACCATACTTGGTGCAACATCCCGACTTGTACTATCTTTGCTGTTGAACTAAAGCCCTGGGGGTAAAAGGTTTTTAATACCTAAGGCAATATTTTTTGCTTATTGTTGTCTTTTGACCAAGGGCAACACCAGAACAAGTTGGTGATCGGCTGAATCTCTGGCTTACCCTTGGTGAAAAAGAATACTCTGCACCGGATGATATTTATTGTAGCATTCTAGTATTTGTGTGACAAAGTTGTGTGAGACAGAACTAAAGCCCCGGGGGTAAAAGGTTTTTAATACCTAAGGCAATACTTTTTGCTTATTGTTGTTTTTTTACCAAGGGCAACACCAGAACAAGTTGGTGATCGGCTGAATCTCTGGCTTACCCTTGGTGAAAAAGAATACTCTGCACCGAATGATATTTATTGTAGCATTCTAGTATTTGTGTGACAAAGTTGTGTGAGACAGAACTAAAGCCCCGGGGGTAAAAGGTTTTTAATACCTAAGGCAATACTTTTTGCTTATTGTTGTTTTTTTACCAAGGGCAACACCAGAACAAGTTGGTGATCGGCTGAATCTCTGGCTTACCCTTGGTGAAAAAGAATACTCTGCACCGCATGATATTTATTGTAGCATTCTAGTATTTGTGTGAAAGTTGTGTGAGAAAGATGCATCATGCTTATTTGTTAGTGTATCTATCTAATAATTAATACCTTAAGCAAACAGTGTCTGAAACAGATCAGTTTACTGGCAAGGAAGATGCAAAGTTATGAGAACTTGTTGTCTTGTAGATTCATGAAACTTCAAGAGCATGTTACTTGCACATGTTTGCTGCTTTGAAACTGAGATATAATAATTGCTAATTTACATGGCTTCTAAGGGTTCTTCTCAAAATTCATTCTTTTCAGCCTTGGAACAGTATGCATTTATTCTGAAAGTATTATGACATGAGTAAATCATTTGTCTTCTGTTTGCTGAGGCAATACTCTTTGTTTCTCAGGTCCCGCTCAACAACATGTTTGGTTACTCAACGTCTCTACGATCAATGACACAGGTTAGTAATTTTGTTTCCATTTCCTCAACACACACTTTTATCAAATAAAGGGAGAGAAAGGACAGAGGTGATTTCAAATTTTTTAGCTTTTGTATTGATCGTAGGGAGTGAAATGAAGGCAGGAGAGAGTGTTAATTTTGTTTTCATCCTAAAGTGGGTGAAAACCTAAAATAAGTAAACACGTTCTGATGAAGCTTTTGTAATGCCAAAAAGATTACTAATGTGAAAAATATGTCATTAAGGTGCTAATGTGATGTGAGTCAGCGACCAACATTCTTTATATTCAATAAAAAAACTAAGTTTACTCCTCTCCTCTAACTTTGACTTTGTTTTCTTCTCTTTTTTGCCTAGTCTCATTATTTTTCTTTTCCTTCCAATCCAAAATATCCGTACAATGCATAGTGTGGAAATTTGTGGTACTAATCCATGCTCTCTTTGCTTAGTGAAAGCCATTGATATACCCGATCATTTTTTGTTTCATGCAGGGAAAAGGTGAATTTACAATGGAATATAAAGAGCATGCACCTGTTTCAAGTGATGTGCAAACACAACTGGTTAACACATACAAGGCCAGCAAAGAGAGTTGATTATATGGTTTGCCTTTGAAGAAGCTTCTACACTTACATCGTCTCTAATAATTTTTATAAATTTTTGTCCCCTTGGGTGGGCATGTTGTGAAATCATTCGGACCAGAACTGGTCTATCAATTTTGATAAGCTGAATAAGACAAATAATTATTTTTTATATACGTATAAGTTGTGTATCCCCCTTGAAAAGAATTACAGTGCATTGATTTTACTGACTCCTCTCTCTCTCTGTGTGTGCGCGCGCGTGCCCACTCAAGCTCTCCAGTTTTAGTAGTTCCATTGGTGAAGCAGTCTGCTTAGACTGTATTGAAGCCTCGAAAGAAAATGATTTTGCATCTGTCAAAACACTGATCGAAGGCAAACTAAATTCTAGTTGAAGGTTAGGTATCCCAACTATGGGTCTTTCAATTAAATTCTAGGACACTCGGAGGGCGTCTGTGGCTGTATCAATTCAGAGTTTGATTTCAGCGCCACCCGTATCTTTATAGAAGTTACTACTGAAGTTTGCATTGATGTAGGTTAAGAAAGTGGGCATAATTTCCAGTTTTGCTTCTTTTTCTTGGTGCGTTATAAACATCAAGAAGGTTATTTTAGTACCACGGAACTTTACATGTGTTTTCTTGTATGTTTTTATGTAATACCACTAGGTTAAATGACCTAGTGAAAAGTAATGCAACTTTTTAGAACAAACCTAATTTGGTAATATCGTAAATGAGTTAAAGTGCTCTGATAGTGTAAAAATCAATTATATAGTATATATAAGTTAAATTCTTGAAGAATATTCTAAGAAAGAAAAAAGAGTAAAAAGCGAGACAAAAATAAGCAATCATTCCTCTACTAAAGTTGGAATAGGGAGGGCTTATACCCACGGCCTACCAGCTAAAAGTTCTGTTCTTTTTGTTACTAAAAAGATATGTTTGTCATCAATTTGACTTCCCAAAGTGTCATTCTTGTGCACCATATTACTCTTTCTTGCTTTAGCAGATATGTATGGAAAAGAGATTTGCAAATGCGACCATATCAAGACTTAACTGCTCAATGTTTATTCTGTAAAGAAAAATAAATGATATTCACAGATTTTCTTTCCCCTTTTCCTATTCTTCTGGTAGCTTCAGAGTTGAGAAGTTGCCCCACCCAAAAATTATGTAAATGCTTCACGTTGCTGTGTAGGTAGCTCCAGTTCAGGCTCAAATGCTGTTAGCCGAGAAAAATACTGATCTACCATGTCATCTGTTACTTTATCCAAGCTTGGAGGATCCCACTGCACGTTTTAACATAAATCAAGAAACTCTCTCTAAGGTTAAAGTTGACTCTTAGGAAAATTCCTCCAGGAAGGGGCTCATAATTCATAAAAATAGCATATTAGTTCGCAATAATATTGATTTACCTTAGGTGCAAAATCTCTATCCACAAGCCGTGCACGAACCCCCTGATAGGAAGATATTAGTACACTGTGATGATGATCTGTGGAATTTAGTACTGAGACTTTTTTTAGCAGCATATATTACCTCACAGAAGTCATTAGTTATTTGTCCAGAGAAAGCTTGTACTGACATTCGATACTCACGAATTAGACACTGGTCCAGAGTCTGATGTCTGCCTTCGCGTATCTGATCAGAAGCATTATTGGAAGGTCATCTCACAATGCCCTGGTGGCAGAAGGGAAAAGGAGAACATTCTATCTAGAGAAACTTACAGATCTCAGTGAAACCTTCAAGCTCAGTGGGGCTGTTTCTTGTAGTTTTCGCAATGTTGAAACACACCATGCATCTTGCTTCTTGGCTGCCTCACTTTCCTGGCAACATTTAAATTTCTTTTTAAAAATGTAATCACACCTGTCCTTAAAAACTTCCACACATGTAGCAGACTTTATATGTTTACTTAAATACTTTACTGTCAGTATTTTAAAAACAAGAGAAAATCCATCTCGCTCGAAAGAGCACCCAGAGGTCGTAGATGCAAACGCAATGACTCAGCTTGTACTATGGTGCAACAAAGTGCAGCACTTAAAGGCTTCTCCGTGCAATTTATACGTGATGTTAGAATCTCCACAATATGCTTTGCCCAAAGAATGATAGATATAAGTTAGTGTGACAACAGCCCCAGGACCTATAGGTACTTTTTGAACCTCAAGGAGCAAACAAAGAGTATGCTGAGCAATGATCATTGCATTGTTTCAGATTTTTCAAATAGTGGCAACTTGTGATGGCCGAGGTATTAAAAGCAAAGCAATCCGATGCTGAACATTATTGCATTGATCAACTAAAATATGTTTCCACTGGCACCTAAGGGGGTAGACTGTAGCCAAATAGTCAATGAAGTCGGTGAAAAACACGGGAGACTAGGTTTCAAATCTAGCAAAGAGTCGGAGAGAGTCAGAGACAGAAAGGCTAGGTGATTTCTTCCTATCTGCCTAAAATTTGGTAGATAGCAAGTACCTGTTGGAATAGTCGAGGTGCGAGCAAATTGGCCCACACCACCGTTATAGAAAAGAATAATGTTTCTACTGGCCACACTTTGATTGTATGCCCATCCGATCGAGTTTCTTACCAGGTAATAGCCTTCACACCCCAGGCTAGTGAATTAAGATGTGCTATCCTATAAAGACTTACTTCGTCCTCCACTAATATGATCGTATCTTGTTACTGGAGTCGAAGATGGTATGTTGGCGAGGCTTCCACCTTCTGAATACCACATGTTTAATCCCTGTTCTTTCTTTTCTCACTAGAGATATTAAGCAAATTAAAATCAATTAACATCAGAATTTTGTATCTTTCAGAGACCTTTTCAGTATATTTGGGAAACAAGTTACACACTCAGGAACTATATGCTCACCAAAGCATCAATAATTTCTTCGACTGTGTCATGGCTGAAACATTTATTGAGAGTTTCAATCCTAAAGAAAGAGAAAAGATGGATTAGATTAAGCTATCAAATACTCATTGATCTGCAAGCAAGATCACACAAACTTGATAAGAATTTATTTTTATAAAAACAAAAGGTTAAAGAACAAGACTAAATACAAAAACCAAAAGATCCATGTGAAACTATGACAAAAATTATCATGAACCACAAAGTTTTAAGAATGTAGTGTGAAGTTTTAGAGAGCTGAAGTTTGTTCCACTAGTTGATGTATTTTATATAACTCAAGGAAAAGATGGTGCCATTACCAGTTTCTCTATAATGGAAAAAACAATTTCGCCACTTACAAATCTAAGTGAAGCTAAATATGAAGAGCTAATTGCAGGATTTTGTGTTTACTGAATTAAACAATTTACCAAAAATTACCAATTTGATTCCTCGAAGAAGAAAGTAAGAGATTGATTTGCAATTCTTTCTTTTTGAGTAGTATGAAAAATGTTATGAAATGAGGGCAAGTGTCTCATCCAATTAAACCTGTAACTTGCTTTCCAACAGCAGGTAAAATATTGAAGCAAGGCTGCAGCGTGTCCACTTATGATTTCAATTAGCCAAGGGATTCTTTCGATGTTCTATAAGAAACGTGAACGGGATTCCCCGAAGATGTAGGTAGGGAATCCGCTGACTGGTGTGGTATATATGTTTGGTTAACAACTAGAAAAGGTGTTTCAAATCCAAAAGCAGCCCTTAACATTAAACGGTAATATGTATCAGTCCACCCCCTTTCAAACTGTAGCAGGAACTAATATATTTATGGACATTCCAATTTCCATATTTAGCAAGGATGACAGGTACCTGTGAAGTACACTTGTTGGATCTGGATGGACAATCTCTCCACAATTTTCAAGAGATCTTTCAATCACTGAAGGATCATCAGTCATCAATTTACCAAGTTGTTCCTCAATTAAGGGAAGCTTCTGAGAGGAGTGGAGAAGGCAGAGAAGAAGTTTTCAGAGCAATAGTCAAATAACCTAAGTAGGCTATTGGTACCTAGGTGCAAAGCAAATTAAGCAAAGGTAGTAGACTTACTGCACTGTGTAAGTAGTGAGTAGCAAGCCCACAGGATATCATTTCTGCTCCATTGATCTTGTCTCCAGTTAGGGCCAGGTACTCTCCTGCAAATTGAAAACATTTAAATAGCTTTCTTCCATGCTGATTTTTTCTTTCATTTACGCAGTAGCAAATGTCCAAACAGATGAGAGACACAGAGAGAGGCAGCATACTAAAAACATATTCCACTTGAACCACAAACTAGTATAGCATAAGATAGATAGGGTTTACATGAGCTGACATGCGTGCATCAGGTTGCTTAACATTTATATGCCATAGAATATGAAGTCATCAAAGAGTCAGCCATGTAAATGCAGTGCTACATGATCTAGCATGAGTTATCAGTTATCTACAAAAAAAAGGCTTGTAACCCACTAATTTTAGTCCGCCACCATTTAAAGCTAAATATTAAATAGATAGAACCACATATTAACATCACCGTATGAAGTTAAATTTTTAAAAAAAAAGGCAGTCCAGACAAATTCCGAACATAGGTAGAATTCAAAGTCATAATCTCCAAAATACATGAAACAGGAGGAGGAACACATGCTTACTTCCCAATGAGTTAGGGAAAAATAAGATGAAGTAAAAAGAACATCACGTTAGTACAAATATTTTGATAACAAGCATATAAGAAGGGAAACGTCCAGATATGACATGCTTATTTTTTCCCCATAGAAGATGGGCATCTCCCCAGAGAAGAGGAGATCGGGGAAGGGGGTGTGTGTGTGTGTGTGTAGAGAGAGAGAGAGAGAGAGGGGGCGCGGGGATCAGAAAAGTAGTTTCCAACTAGATAATTCATCATCAAAGACGATCAGCTACATGACATGATAGAAGTTACTGATGGATCCAAACCACAGCATGAGATCAGCAAAAGAATATACCCAAATAACCAGGGAGGTGTGAAAGGTAAAATGACGCCCCAGCATCGGGATGGTAACCAATCAATGTTTCTGGTGTGGCAAAAACCTACATTGATACAAGACCCAATACCCTTGTAAGAACGGTGAAAAATCGATCTAACAGCACTTAAAACACCTAAACCATCACCTCGTGCACCGGCCAAATTTGATAGACCTCTTTGACAATTAAGTTCGATAAATTTTTTATTTCCTGCACATTCCTTTAGTTCTTGAGTAATTTAAAATCAGGTTATAGCATTTCAGTAAGACCAAGATATCTTAAATTTTTCAGCACTTTAAACGCTAAGCCTGTGGTTATAAGTCATATATAACCGAAATAAACAAGCTTCATCACGAAAAGTCAAAAGAATTGATAATATACAATTGAAATTACTATTTAACTTATTGGTACAAAGAAACTTCATCAATATAGAGCATTCAATTTAAGAAGATTAAAAGATGAATTTTATCAAATTAACTCGGTACGAACTCATAAATAGATAATAATAACTGATAAGGCCAAAACTATCAATAAAGGAAAAGCAAGAGAAGGGGCAGAGGAAAAATTTGCTGAATAAGTTTGTAGCACTAGGATTTGAACTTCTCTCTGAAGAGAAATAATTAAGATTTAAAGAACAGAAAATTCATGATATGTGAAGTCACTAAGCTGTATATAAGAATGAGCACAAATGGAACTTCACATTACTTAGCAATGTAGTCTAGCAGTTCTTGAAGTAGGAGAATTTATTCTGAACCAACAAATGAAAAGCTTAAACAAATAAAGCATGACTAATCTTTTCCATACAGTTTTCTCAGTTGCAACACGGAAAGTTCCAGGAATTGAGATGCCAGCCCCACCACCCATGGTAATTCCATTCAAAAGAGCAACCTGCATATGGCATCTGAGGATTAATATCTATACTTGGGAACCGCATCCAGGGACCAGCTAATGTCAACAAAAGTATGACAAGTACTGAATATGCAATGACTGAATTCCTTCAACATGGAATTGAGGAGGTGAGAGCGAGAAGTAACTCAAATCCGAAAGTGCGCAAAAAGCTCTAATCGATAAAAAGATACAAAGAAATATGGATGATAACTACTGATAAATGCACACCGGGTTTCTGAACTAAAAAAAGACGTATATTATGATTAATAAAAGAATGAAAAGACCATTATGGCTGCATCTTGTCAAAGCAAAAATGATCACATGATTTTAACAAAATAAACAACTTCCAAAATTGAGGAGATATTATTTCATGGGCAAAAAGGAACAGACAAACTATAGGTCTAAACAGGTGACCACTTTGTTGAGCATCAACAACAGCTTATCCCAAATCTTTCATTTCAGAAGTCAAAGAACACAGCAGCAAGAGAACTATGGATGAACTAAGAAAATGGAGTTGAATATCTATGAATAATTGGATCAAATTTGCATTTGTCCTAAGGAAGTTCTTTAAGCTTATGAATCATAATGTTAATGTGACTGATTATGTTTTCCTCAACAGGCATCGTTATGAAGATTGTATAGCAGCCAGCATGATAAAGTAGTGTTGCTACCATTTCAAGTTTATGAATAAGATCCAATCAAACTTTGGCAAGACACATCTAACCTCTCTGAATACCATTTTAATTCAGAAAGAAGTGATTGGTGTAATTAACTGTCGAGATGCTGTCTTTGCAGCAGCTTAGTCACAGTAAGATGAGAGAGAATCCAATTAACAGAACAAGCGATCTTCTAATAAATCCAGATATTTCTATAAGAGTATCTTTAAAACTGCCAGCATAAAGTACAAAGGTGTTGAAATTTCAATAAGCAATGGCGAATATAGGATGAAAATGTTGATTCAACATCTAATAGAACTTACATATATTTTTAGAAATTCTTAGGTTCCAACTACAGAAGCATATTTTATTATGCGGAAGTCTAGACGCACAGTTAGATCACAACATAAAAGACATGTAACTACAAAATTTATAAGACGCTGGCCTCTATCAAGGTTTAGTAAATACAACAAAAGTTCCTGATACATATATAAGAGGCAGAAAACAGAAGAAAATTCAAGTCAACAGTTCTTTTAGTATCTGATGTTTGAACAATAATGATACTTACATGTGGCTTCAAGAGTGTGCCGACAACGTATACTAAGTTATTTATTGTCCAACAAAAATCTTTACAGTCTTGAAGATTCCCTGCATCTATCCAATACAAAAAATATTACACAAAGAATGGAGAAGATCAAATTAAAATTGAGGTAATAGTAAATTGGTAGCATGAAGATGCCGGCTGCAGTTTTTAAAACGATGTAGAAACGTTTTAATTGTTCCCAAAAATAAATAGATATCAATACCCTACTCAATAAAAACAACAGAACATCCAGCTATCAGCACAAATAGCTTAATTAAGATAATTCACATCTAAACAACTTCTTCACACCCCAATAATACAATTATCGACAATGTTTAAATATTTAAAATTCCTTTAACCATGTATCACTTGCAACATAGCAGAATATGAACAAGTTCGCCGTGAAGTACAACAGTCAAAATGACACAACATACCTTGTTTTAACAAATTATAAATAGTGACAATGTCACCCCCAGCAGAAAATGCCTTGCCACTTCCCTTCAAAGTTAAAGAATAACTGAGTTGCTACTCAGTAGATTAACATATGTAACTTCACCTTAAGATAATCCAGAAGAACAACAATAGGAAAAGCCATAAAATAATTCAAACAATAATTTACTTAACAAATTACCTTCAATACCACGAATCCAATATCAGGATCATCTTCCCAATTTTTGTACAGCTTTAGCAACCTATCCACCTAAACAACAGTATCATGCAGAGTTTTTATTTATTATACAAGGTGGAAATTAAGATTGCCAACCAACTGGAATATCAAGATTCCCCAGTGTCATGTAGGGTTCATTCCCAAAGCCAAAACAAAATCAATTCAGCATAAAAACACGATTTTGATGGTTGGATATTAATTAAAACACGATTTTACTTGGTGGGTATCAATAAAAAAAATCCAAAAAGAGAGCAATAGATTTCAAAAATGATCTTCTTGTGCGTACACACTGTAGATTTCAAAAATGGCAAAAACAGAAGCAAAAAGTAAAGGTCTTTAAAAGGCAGGAAACTAACAACTGAAAAATTGAGAGCATTTAACGCATGGGGTCTGTTAAGGATTGCTGTTCTCGAAGAAGCTTTTCCCTCCACTAACACCTGAAAAATGCAAACTCATATTTTATAACAAAATGGAAATTTTGATAATGAATCATAAATTGGATTGACAAATTTTCTTTTAAAAAAAATTCAGAACTCACAGTGCTTTGGGATTCATCAACAAGGGCATTGGTAGAGACACTGCAAAAGCTTCTGGAGTGAGAAACCAAGCGCGAATTCTGCAGTAAGCGCCTCAAAATACTTGCTGATTTGAAGCTCTGCATATTTCTGTTTGGCTTCGATTTTTCTTTCTATTGGTAAAGTTGTTGTATTTATCTTTTATTCGATACACAGAATAATAATCGCAAGAGATAGAATCACAGATTCCTTGTCAAAAACGGCTCACATTTGACGTGACCATTAAATAGGAGCCAAACCTCAGATTGCTTTTCTAGTTTTCTTTTCTATATTAGTTTCATGTAACATGTGCCATCTTTGAACCTAATAAAATAAAATAAATGGGACAAATTGGTCAATACCCACAGTTTCAAAAGTAAATGAAATTTAGTCACTTTTATAAATTTGAACGAAAATACTATTCAAAATCCGAAAAATACTCCAACATAATATACTGGAACTCCAGTATATTATACTGGACTTCCAGCATATTATACTAGAATTCCAGTATAATATATCGATCCAGCATAATATACTGAAGTTCATACACAAGTGCACCGATCTCCAGTATATTATGCTAGAACTTTCCGTATTGCAGCAAAATAGTGATTATTTTTTATTGACTTTGCAAACGCTCGCTGTTTTTCAATTACCGGCAAAAACCGGCTAACCCGTGCTATTTTTACCTAAAATAAATTCCATGGACAAGTGCAAAAAAAGCCCACAAATTGTCCATTACTTCTGACCAACTACTTCAACCTTGTATTATGGCACCTAAATTTTGGCACAGACCATAAAACAATATTCAATATTAGATTATTTGGAATATCCTACAAAATTCTAGATTAAGAAATAGCTAAAGCTTAAAAACAACTACAAAATACTTTTTTTTCCATTTCACATAATAGTTACTAATGGTAATAGAATGATATACTAGAAATAACTAAACCATATAATTAGATCTACGAATAGTTAAAATATTCCTTAAAATAAGAAAATGAAATATCAACAAAATTAAAGAAATAAGAAAAGATAATGGCACCAAATTAAAGAGCATTAAGCTTTATTGAATTGGTCCATAGGAAGCATTAATAGCTCGATTTTGTAGTTAAATTGAACTTTTTCGTTATTATCGGGATGAGAAAATATTTTGAACCCAATAGTCTACTAGCCGAAAAAGAACATCTCTATCTCAAAATGAAATTCAATATATTTCATTTATTTGGACCAATATGTAAATTTTGTTTTCATATTAGCACTATAAAAACATAGGTGAGACTTATATTTGGGACAATCAACTTATGGCTTGTGACTGATAAATAACTAACTTATAAGCACTTTAATTTATATTATTATAAAAGTACGAATAATTTATGCTAAATGTTGAATGACTAAAATATTCTCAAAATATTGATCGACTTATTTTCCCTTTACGTATTTGTATAATTTAAGGGTCTAATTATAAAATATCAAATGATGGAATTCTTTTTCAATTTAAACTACACATACGCTAAACCTACAAAGTTAATCCTACTTAGACTAGAAAGGCATGTTCATAATTTTCTTTTAAAAAAAAATGTTGTTCCTAATTATAACAAGTACGTAATTTTAGTGGGAGGATAGGAGATTCCTTCTTGGAGAACTTTTTCCCCTTCTTATTCACATTATGAAATTTTTTACCTTTTTATTATGTAACGAACTTCATATAAATTTCATTCATTGCTGAAAAGTGATTTATTTTTATTTACGTGTTAGGATTTTTTTTATAAATACTAATATTTTTCCTTCGTAAAATATCATGATTCCTTCTTGAAGAGGTATTTTTTCTTTTCACGATAGGATATTTGGAAGGTTCTTCGATACCTTTTATATATTTAGTTAGAACTTACAAAATATAGATTCATGTGCTTTTTAACTAGAGATTGGATTAATCAGAATTGGAATTGAATTTAGAGATTGTATTGATTAGGATTGGAGTTAAATTATTTTCTAGCAGTAACATATAATTTTCTTTTGAATATTCGTATAGTTAAGAATTTATATTTTATTAAATATGACTTTTATAGTAATTGACATAAAATAACGTGCACCACAAGAAAAAAAATGCCAACACAATGTATGAATGACTAAATGACCTTTCTATTTTTAGTTTCTTTATTACTAATTGAGTAAATATAATTTTTGTGTATCTGAATCATTAAGGTTTAATTAAATCAAAAAATATTTATTGAATCGGAAAAAAAAATATTAAGTATTTTGTATTCTTTAAGTAATTTTACAACTTTAATTGTATAATTCCATAATATTTAGTTCTATTTTGTCCTTTCATTGTGCCAAAACATTATTAATTTGTTCGAAGGAAACATATTATTAAACTTTGTACATATTGAATTTCGTACATATTCAGTTGTTATTAATTTTAGAATATTATGTAATTGAAAGTTTATTTTTTTTGTATGTGTTTCATAATATTTGACATAAGATATTCGTGCATCGCACGAACGTAGAGACTAATATTTATTAAACGCATAGATACATTAAAAAGTAAGTATAAACTAGTTTAATCAACTTATAAGTCTACCCAAATAAGTACTTGTTTTTTACTTCTTAAATAATTCTAATATCAAATTGAAATTAGTAAAACTATTAGTAGCAACTACAAAAATAAAGTTTTAATGAAATTAGATAATCTTGACTTTTTCAAAACCCTTGATCCATTAAAATCATCCCAGGTGGCATTAATATATGAAATAATTCGGGAAAGAATCTCTAGTACGACTGGTAATATAAAGGGGTAAAACGAGTATTTAAAAATTCATTTGAAAAATGAGGGAAGAATGTCAATTATTTATTGTTAGAGGGAGAGTTTGATTTTTTAAAGCAACATTACAGGATGTAAATGATTGTCACCCAACAATTTTGGTTTTTTTCCCCCTTCTATAATAACAAATTAAAAATAGCAAAAGATTTTACATATCCGATTGAGTGAGTCGGCTCCATTGTATGTAGCCACCATACAGACCGAAATTTCTCCGCCACGGAACTTCTTGCAATCGCTTTCTTTTTTTCTTTTTGGGTAGACAATTTTTTTTTAGTTTTTATTAAATTCAGAGATATAAGACTATAAAAGTAGGAGAAGGATAAATGAAAATAGAATATATCGAACTCACATATACTGAAACTTTTATCAATACCACTAAGGTAGTGATAAAGTTAAAGAATTCTAACAAAGAGTTAAGAAATAATGCTAAAATATCACACTTGAAATTTGAACATATAAACAGACGTAATTTTTAAATCACCTTTATAACTATACTAAAAACAAAGTCCTTATATCAAGGCGATTCGATAATTTTTATTTATACATTATGTCGAATTAGATTTTTCTCTTTTCCTTTGTTTTTATTTTTATGTTCTTTTTGTTTTTGTAAGGATAAACCCGTGTATATAAAATATAAGAAATATAATAAGTGGCACGTTCTTTATGGTATTTAAATACTCTAAGGCCTAAGCTAAGTCGTATAAGGTGAAATCAACTCCCATTTAATTCGTAAGATCGACCAGCTGATCTCATATGGCATGCTACATATTATAATTTTATATATTGTTGGTATGATCTTAGTATCTTGATGGTCTGACTTTAAGTTACGTGGTGATAAGGTAAGGACTATCAGCTTTCAAATCCAAAAAAAGTAGTAATAATTTCGTACACTTACGTAATTCATTTGTAAATAAATAAATAAAAATAAGTGAAAGTTGCCCCACGTGGAATGAATTGTCTATTTATAGTGTTTTAGGCCTTAGGTTGGAACTTCTTATTTTAAGTTGATACAACTGTAATATGGTATCTATAGCCAGCCAGCCACCACTAGTTCTAAAAAGTTTGTAAGACCATAAATGGAAATGTTTAAATCTACATAATACTACATGGCTAGACCATGGTCCATGTATATCATTATATCATCTCGAGTGTGCAAATACGCCATAACTATGAACTTTTTTCTCATGTTACTTAATGACCTTGTGCTAAATTTTTTACAACTATGAAATTGACATATTGGGTCATCTATGATATTAAATATTTCGACCTCATTTTTTAAATATTGGGGAGGGGAATAGGGGATAGGGACGCCGCGAGCTATGGAGGTTACAACTTATAATAAAGCGGACGGAACAAAATGGTGGATAATTTTAATCCAAATAACGAAGATATTATTCAATAACGTCGCACTAATGACATTTTTAAGCAATATATAATTTTTGTTTGAATTCTTTGACGGATATCCTTTTGAGACAAAAGATAAAAAAGAATAAAAATATAACGATCAATTTTTTCTTTAGACTATTTTATAACACATATTTTTATGTATACTAAGATCTTTGTTTCCATTGTTTTTGTTATAAAATAAAAGCAATGCAGTAAAATGTAAACAAGGAGAGATAGAGAGAATGGAGAAGTGTTTTCTTCTTTCACTTTGGTGTATTTTCCTATCTATTACAAGGCCTTTATATAGGCATGAAAAGTGAAGAAAATATGTCATGGAATATGTCATTGAACATAGAAAATATGTCATTGAATATGTCATTAACCATTTGAGAGAAAGATCATGGAGGAAGAGTAGACATCCACCATTTTTTGATTTTTATCATAACATTCCCTCTTGGATGTCCATAAATAATGTGTCTCGTTAAAACCTTATTAGGAAAAAGTACACATATTTAGAAATACGCCTTTTGGTTGCCTCGTTAAAAACCTTGCAGGGAAAACTCAATGGGACAAAACCTTGTAAGAGAAAAAGAGTACAACGCGTGTTAACTCCCCCTGATGAGAAATCACTTAATGTCTCGAAGACGACGCATTCCAATCTTATATATCAGCTTTTCAAATATTGAGGTTGGTAATGCCTTAGTGAACAGATCAGCCAAATTATTACTTAAACGAACTTGTTGTACATCTATTTCACCATTCTTCTGAAGATCATGAGTGAAAAAGAATTTCGGTGAAATGTGTTTTGTTCTATCTCCTTTGATATATCCTCCTTTCAATTGAGCTATGCATGCAGCATTGTCTTCATACAATATTGTTGGAATATTCTCTTTCGAAGAAAGACCACATGTTTGCTGAATGTGTTGAGTTATAGATCTTAACCAAACGCATTCTCGACTTGCTTCGTGAATGGCTATTATCTCTGCATGATTTGAAGAAGTAACAACCATAGTTTGTTTTGTCGAACGCCATGATATGGCTGTACCTCCACTTGTAAATAAATAGCCTGTCTGAGATCGACCTTTGTGTGGATCAGACAAATATTCTGCATCTGCATAACCAATCAATGATGGTTTGGATTCATTTGAATAAAATAAACCCATATCAATGGTCCCTTGGAGGTATCTGAATATATGTTTAATACCATTCCAGTGTCTTTGTGTTGGCGAAGTACTAAATCTTGCCAATAAGCTTACTGAGAAAGCTATATCTGGTCGGGAATTATTGGCAAGATACATTAATGCCCCAATTGCACTAAGATATGATACTTCGGCACCAAGAAGCTCTTCATCATTTTCATGAGGTCAGAATGGATCTTTCTTTATATCAAGTGATCTTACAAACATCGGGGTACTCAATGGATGTGATTTATCCATATAGAATTGCTTTAAAATCTTTTCGGTGTATGTCGATTGATGGACAAATATTTCATCTTTCATATACTCAATTTGTAGACCAAGACAAAATTTTGTCTTTCCAAGATCTTTCATTTCAAATTCTTTCTTCAAACAGTCTACTGTTTTTGGAAGCTCCCCAGGAGTTCCAATGATATTTAAATCATCAACATACACGACGATTATAACAAATTCAGATCCAGACCTTTTTATAAAGACACAGGGACAAATTGGATCATTATTGTACCCTTCTTTCAACAGGTATTCACTCAGGCGATTGTACCACATACGTCCTGATTGTTTCAATCCGTATAAAGATTTCTGAAGCTTTATTGAACAAGTTTCTCGAAAATTTTTATATGCTTCTGGCACTTTAAATCCCTCAAGTACTTTCATAAAAATTTCGTTGTCTAATGATCCATACAAATAGGCTGTAACAACATCCATTAGATGCATATCAAGTTTTTCTTGTACTGCCATATTTATGAGATACCTGAAGGTGATAACATCCACTACAGGAGAATATGTCTCCATATAATCAATTCCAGGCCTTTGGGAAAACCCTTGTGCCACAAGTCGTGCTTTATATCTAACGACTTCATTTTTATCATTTCGTTTTTGCACAAAAACCCATTTATACCCTACTGGCTTTATGCCTTTAGGTGTTCGAACTATGGGTCCGAAGACTTCACGTTTTCCAAGTGAAGTTAACTCTGCATGGATAACGTCTTTCCATTTTAGCCAATCATTTCTCTGTCTACATTCATTGACAGATTTTGGTTCAAGATCCTCATCTTGTTGCATTATTTCAACAACAACATTATAAGCAAAAATGTTATCGATAACAATATTATTTCGGTTCCATCTTTTCCCAGTTGAGACGTAACTTATTGATATCTCTTCATTTTCATTATTTTTAGGTACCTGGACCTCCCCTAAGATCTTATCATTTGTTATGTCTTGGGGCTTTTCTTGAGCCACTACCTCTGTGTTATGTTCACTTTGTCACTTGCTCTTTTTCTTCTTCGAGGATTTTTATCTTTAGAACCGATTGGTCTACCACGTTTCAAGCATGGCTTAGACTCATTTTCTTTAATTAATTATTCTGTCGGGATATCAACTCGAATTGGAGCATTAGCAGCTGGAATATGTGACTTAGTCACCCTTGGTAGGTTAGTGAATGCATCTGGCAATTGATTTGCAATATTTTGTAAATGAATAATATTTTGAACCTCTTGTTCACATTGATTTGTTCGAGGATCTAAATGAGACAGTGATAATGCATTCCAATCTATCTTCTTTTTCAGCTGCTTATTTTCTCCCCCTAATGTTGGATATATTGATTCATTAAAATGGCAATCAGAAAATCTTGCCGTAAATAAATCTCCAGTCATCGGCTCTAGATATTTTATAATAGAAGGAGATTCATATCCAACATATATCCCCAACCTTCTTTGAGGACCCATCTTTGTGCGTTGTGGTGGAGCAATTGGAACATATATCGCACAACCAAAGATCATAAGATGGGAAATATTTGGCTCCTGACCAAAAGCCAATTGCAATGGGGAGACTTTATGATAACTTGTGGGCCTTATCCGCACAAGTGCTGCTGCGTGCAAAATAACATGACCCCATACTGAAATGGGAAGTTTTGTTCTCATAAGCATTGGTCTAGCAATTAATTGGAGGCGTTTGATCAATGATTCTGCTAGACCATTTTGTGTATGAACATGAGCAACCGGATGCTCAATTGTTATCCCAGTTGAAATACAATAATCATTAAAGGCTTGGGATGTAAACTCACCGGCATTATCAAGACGAATTGTCTTAATTGCATAATCTGGAAATTGTGCTCTTAGCTTTATTATTTGAGCTAACAATCTCGCAAATGCCATATTGCGAGTTGATAGTAAGCACACATGTGACCATCTTGTAGATGCATCTACCAAAACCATATAATATTTGAATGGTCCACATGGAGGGTGAATGGACCTACATATATCACCCTGTATACGTTCCAGAAATGCAGGGGATTCCATCCTAACTTTAATAGTTGATGGTCTAATAATTAATTTTCCTTGAGAACACGCAGCACAAGAGAATTCCTTAAATTGAAGAATCTTCTGATTCTTCATTGCATGTCCATGTGAATTCTCAATTATTTTACGCATCATATTAAAGCCAGGATGGCCCAACCGGTCATGCCAAATAATAAAATTATCTTGATTAGTAATCTTCTCGTTTACTACGGCATGTGTTTCAATCCTGCTAATACTTGTGTAATATAAGCCGGAGGAAAGAGCCGCTAACATTTCAAGCACATATTTCTTACCGGACATTATTGTAGTAATATAAAGATATTCAATCTTTTCATCATTTGTAGTCTCAATATGATAGCCATTTTGGCGAATATCTTTGAAACTTAATAAGTTTCTTTGAGAATTACTACAATATAGTGCTTCATCAATAGCCAAATTTGTTCCTCATGGTAGTAATAAATTGGCTCTTCCAGAACCTTTAATTAATCTTGTACTACCGGATATTGTATTAACATTCGCTTCTTTCATTACCAAATAAGAGAAATATCTCTTATCTTTTAAAATAGTGTGTGTTGTAGCACTATCCAGAAGACATATATCATCTTTATTAATCTTGAGTCCAACTGAAGACTGGGGAATTTTCATATTCTTCATAAAAAAAAAGACAAATAATACATCATAAGAAATATGAAAGACAACCAGGAAAAAAAAACATTAAGAAATACATTAGAAATGTAGAAACTAGCAACACATGATGCATTAGGAAAATACACTCAAGAAAAATAAACTAGTTGCAAACATAAACATAACAACTTTTATAGCTTCATTCCCCAGTAAGATGATTAGTTCTTCAGTCAATATCCTCAAAAAAGTCCCCAACTTCTAAATGAGTAATATTTGTTAGGCCTTCAAAATCATCATCTTTATATGCAAGATGTGCCTTAGAATCATATTTATTTGAGGGACCTGCTTCATCATCATTATTTTGAAAGGTCAAGTGTGGCTCCACATTATTTTCTTTTTTCTTGAGGGAGGCTTGATAAAGTTTGACAAAATGTTCTGGCGTACGACAAATGCGTGCCCAATGACCTCTCATACCACATCGGTGACACATACTAGCTTTACCTTTTGAATGATTAATTTGAGAACCCTTATTGTTCTCCAATTTATTTCCACCATAATGACGATAATTGTTTCGCCCCCTGCCACGTCCACGTTTACGACCATGTCCACGACCACGGTAATTATTTTGTTTTCTTTCAAACTTATCATATGTTGCTACAGCATTCACTTCCGGAAATGGAGCTGACCCAGTGGGATGGGCTTCATGATTTTTCATTAATAGAGTATTATTCTGCTCAGCCACAAGTAGGCATGTGATTAACTCAGAATATTTCTTAAAACCTTTTTCACGGTATTGTTGTTGTAGCACCACATTTGAAGCATGAAAAGTAGAAAATATTTTTTCCAATAAGTCCTCATCTGTGATAGTGTCTCCACATAATTTTAATAGAGAACTTACTTTAAAGATAGCATAATTATACTCACTTATGGTTTTAAAGTCTTGCAACCTTAAATGTATCCATTCATACCGAGCTTTCGGTAATACCGTAAGTTTTAGGTGGTCATATCGATCCTTCAAATTAATCCATAATTCAAGTGGATCTTTTACGGTTAAATATTTAATTTTTAACCCTTCATGTAGATGATGACGAAGGAAAATCATGGCCTTCGCTTTATCCTGATTTGATGCTTCATTTCCTTGTATAATAGTATTTCCAAGACCTTTAGCGTCAAGGTGAATTTCAGCATCAAGAACCCATGATAAATAGTTCCTCCCAGTGATGTCAAGTGCCACAAATTCAAGTTTTGATAAATTTGACATAGTGAAAACTATCATAAAAGATGAATAAGTTAGAGAAATAATTATAATAATAAACAATTGGTGAAAACAAAACGATTAAGGTAAAAGAAATGAAAATAGAGCTATATCATGTTAACAATCTACTATTTCATTTTATTCTTGCCATAAAGTAGAAATTACATACTTGTTTCATTTCACTTTATATTATTGATATATATGTGTTAATAGAACTGAACGTGACTAACATTATTTATATGTTCCAATAAATATAAAGTAATTAAACTATAAAATTATTGCTTGTCAATTTATTTCTCACAGTTCTTCAAAATGCCTTAAAGATATGTTTTGATCTAGGGAGTCCATGAATATTATAAGTATGACATTAGTGCATAGCTAGTTTGATGACTTTGAGGTCCTCTAAGAGTTGAGCACAGAAGGAAATAGTTATTTTATCACTGCAATGTACTTAAACTATTTAAGATGCCCAAGCGCACAAGTACTCTGCAAACAATGAGCATATGATATATACTGTCATAAATAAAATGATTATAATGATACATACCTTAATAAAATATGGCTCAACTTAGCGGGAGTTAAGAATAAAATTAGAGCTTCGTGCTGATAACGTGTTATAAAATAAAAGCAATGCAGTAAAATGTAAACAAGAAGAGATAGAGAGAATGGAGAAGTGTTTTCTTCTTTCACTTTGGTGTATTTTCCTATCTATTACAAGGCCTTTATATAGGCATGAAAAGTGAAGAAAATATGTCATGGAATATGTCATTGAACATAGAAAATATGTCATTGAATATGTCATTAAACATTATGGAGGAAGAGTAGACATCTACCATATTTTGATTTTTATCATAACAGTTTTATGTTTATAAACCTGTTCTAATCTTTCTTACTATATTTTAGTGAGATTATATCTCCAAGAAAGTGCTTTTAACTTTCCAAAAACTTGGCCACAAGTTATAGGTTGATGTCCTATTTCACTTTCTTTTCCTTAAATAAAATTCTAATATATGAGAAAAAAGCATATCTGGTCGAGGAAATAAAAATGTGAGTGTGTACGGGTAAAATCGGGGGTATAACTTTCCTTAATTCTCCAATGAGTAAACAAAGGGGAAACATGACTCAATGTGATTAAAATCGAGGCCTCGATCAGATATTGTGGTGAGAATCTTGTCCAATATCAATTACGGATCGACATTTACTAGAAAAAGAAGATAATTACCTTATTTAGACTTGTACTAGGACTAAAATTCCCCTACTATATAAAGAGAAATGTTTCTTTTATTTCAACACATTGTGACACGCAAATCAAAGCAATAAAAAGTTTACTATTGTCTTCTAGCTATTGTTCAAAATGTTCTTCATTTATTCTCTTCTTTATTCGCGACCGCTCTTATACCGAAGGTCCAATCGAGGACGAATTCCATTGTTCAAACTAAGATTAGGCTTGGTCATCGTATTGCGATTGGTTTGATCATTTATTTTATTTTAAACCTATTTGCCTGTTGTTCTTAGTTATTCGTATTGAATTAAATCACTTCTTCCTTAAATCGCTTACAAATTCAATTGTTACTTATTTTTGGGGTAAACAATTTGGCGCCCACAATGGGGCTAAAGATAATAGTGGTGATTTGATAGAATTTCCATAACACACTCTATTTTACGTTTGTTCTTTGAAATTTTGATTATAGGAAAGCCTAAGGATGTCAAACTCTCAGTCTGCTTACTTAAACATTGACGCTGAGTCAGGCCATCATGGTAAGAATAATAACGTGATGCCTAGCAATGATGTGCCTCAAGTCGATCCCAACGGTGTCCCAGTCGCCGATCCGGTCAATGCCAACTCACAGGTGGCTACTAGCATCAATTTACCAACTGATCCCGAAAATAATATTCGCGGGGGACCCCAGCCAGCGGCTCGAGAAGCGCCTGAAGGTTAGGGTGATGGAGTGAGCCTGCGATTGATTTTCGAAATGTTATAGGCTCAACAAGCAGCGATAGCATAGTTGCAGAACCAAAGTCACGTCCCTAACAAGGTCGAGCCCGAACAATCCCGAGAAAATACTCATAGGGTTGAACAAGTTTCCGTGGAACCGTGTGAAGTCAGGCCCGGGGACACTTCTGAGGTGATAAAGATGCTCGAAGCATTGACAAAACGGGTAGAGTCTGACGAAAAAAAGATTGAGGCCAACGACAACAAGGTGAAAACGTATAACTCCAGGGTCAATTAGATCCCGGGAGCACCTCCAATATTGAAGAGGCCGGATTCCAAAAAGATATTCAGAAGCCTTTCCCCTCGAGCGCGACACCAAAGCCGATCCCGAAGAGGTTTCGGATGCCCGACATTCCCAAGTATAATGGGACCACAGATCCAAATGACCATGTAACCTCCTAGGTAATGAGTTGGAAGACGACGAAATCCTTGGTTCGCAAAATTATCAGAGCAGGTTATTATTGGGATACCATGGAAAAGGATACTAAGGAATTTGTCAAAAAATGTGATAATGGTCAAGAATTTGCACCAATGATCCATCAGCCCGGGGAGCAACTCCATTCGGTCCTATCCCTGTGGCCTTTCATGAAATAGGGAATGGATATAGTCGGCCCTCTACCAATGGCCCTAGGTAAAGCTAAATTTATTTTGTTTATGACTGATTATTTTTCTAAATAGGTGGAAGCACATGCCTTCGAGAAGGTCAGAGAAAAGGAAGTTATTGACTTCATCTGGGACCACATCATATGTCGATTCGGGATACCTGCCGAGATTGCATGTGACAATGGAAAACAATTCATTGGCAATAAGGTGATAGAGTTCCTCGAGTCACATAAAATAAAGAGGATATTATCAACACCGTACCACCCAACTGGAAATGGACAGGCCGAGTCAACAAACAAAACTATCATTCAAAACCTAAAGAAAAGTTTGGACGATGCAAAGGGAAAATGGAGAGAAGTTCTACCCGAGGTCCTTTTGGCATATCGAACGACATCAAAGTCTAGCACGAGGGCTACCCCGTTCTCTTCAATTTATGGCTCCGAAGCCCTAATCCCTATCGAGTTCGGAGAACCCAGCGCTAGGTTTTGACATGCATCGAAGGGATCAAATCACGAGGCTATGAACACTAGCCTCGAGCTATTAGATGAAAAGCGAGAAACAACACTTGTTTGGATGGTCGCACAGAAGAAAAGGATTAAAAGATACTATAATAGAAGGACTAACCTTCGACACTTTGGAATCGGGGACTTAGTCCTACGGAAAGTCACCCTCAATACTCTAGACTCGAATGAAGGGAAACTTAGCCCAAATTGGGAAGGACCGTACCGAGTCCTTGGAGTTGTCGGCAAATGATCTTATAAACTTAGCACAATTGAAGGTGAACAACTGCCAAACAATTGGAACATATCATTACTCAAACGATACTACTGCTAAGGTATGACTTTATCCTATTTTCCATTTGAGTTTAGAACTAACTCACTGCAGATTTTCGATCGAAGCTATCGAAGGCATACGACCTCGAAGGTCCCCTTTCTACATGAAGGCCTTAGGCTTTAAAGCATGCGTTGTACTCTTTTTCCCTTAGATCAGATTTTGTCCCAAATGGGTTTTACCGGCAAGGTTTTTAACGAGGCAACAACTATGTGCTACCTAAGGAAAACTCAACAGTATCCAAGTCTTCTTTTCAATCAACCTCGAATACTGGGGGACATCACCCTCGGAGGTTATATTTTCAAGGAAAATACTTCACACCTAAGAAGGCCTCGATAAGAGAACTTTATAATGGGCCAAACGATCAAATGAACCGTGTCCATATAGAATAGTCGAGCCCCGACGGCAAAACATATACGCATGTATCAATTATTTGAAGAGGCATTCTGTTTATATCAAAAACACTTTGTGTCTTTAAAAAGCTTACTATTATACGAGCTCTACACTTACAATCCTATGGGAAGCGACCCAAGAGCCAAAACGTAAATGCACCCCTAAATACTCGGGGACTGTCATCGATAGTTAGCACATTCGAGTCGTCGAAAACTCGAACTCACAAGACCTCAAAGAGGCATCCCCTCGAAACAAAAGCCAAGACAAATATACTCGGGGACTAACTTTTCGAACAAGTTCGAAAGGTTATCGGGAATTAAGTCCAAGTGACATACCCGAAGGCTACGTTCATATAAAAAGGCTACTGCCAAAATAATGCGGCTTGGAGATGTCCGACTTTCGCCATAAAATTAAAGGCCTTCAAACACTTTGTAAAAACCAGTTAAATCAGGATACCCTCGGCAAAATCAAAATATAAAGGGCTTCGATAAATTCAGCCATCGAATAATCTAAGGGCTTCGATAAATTCAGCCCTCGAATAATCTAAAGGCTTCGATAACATCAGCCTTCGGAAAATCCTTAAGAGGTATTAGATTATGTTTACACAAATAAATTATTAATAAAGGTTTCGATTCGTCAAACTTTCGAAAAACCCAATAGGTACAAAAAACACATGCTAAGGCATAATTAAATTTTTACCAAGTCTTTTAGCCGAAAACAGGGGAAAATTATATAGCCATTCTAGAGGCTGAATTGGCCCAACTTAAAGAGCCTAAGGGCCAAATTAAAGAGCCTGAGAGCCGATCTAAAAGAGCCTAAGGGCCAAAACATATAGAGTTCGAGACCCCGTTCTCACTCAACTCGGATTCAAGGGTCCCGACATCTCGAGCTTACATCGAATCAATTTAAACTTAGCTCGGGGATTAAAGAAACCATAAGGGGTGTTATATTGATCAATAAAAACCTAACGGTTTATTGTGTTCTATGTCCAAACCAATACTCGGACTAACCATTTGAGGAACAAGTATATCGACTACTTGAAGAGTGCAAAGTGTGAGCACGTGATTTTTTCCCTATATGAATTAATCCTATAAAATCCAAGAAAATAGATTTTTTCCAGTTATTTGCCATTTTATAGGATTTTGTAGAATTTTATTAATTATTTGCATTTTGTGCACGTTTAATTTCCATTAAAAATCATGAAAAATGCCAAAAAATACCATGCATTGCATTTAGGTTTTATTTTTACATTCTTAAGGTTAATTAGTTAATTTTTATTTTATTAAAAAATAAAAATCACAAAAATGGTCCTTTGTTGCATTTTTAGCTTTAATTTTAGAATAGTAGTTTTTCTCTTTTGATTTAGGATCAAGGATATTTTTATAATTTTTATGAAATTTATTAGTTTTACAATCTAGATTAATTTAGGATTTTAATTGAAAAAAAAGAGAAAAGAAAAAGAAACAACAAGAATAGGAAATAAAGGGTTAATTGCAAAAGGGTTGTTTTAATTCAAATTGGGCCAATTCAGGTTAAGCCCAAACTCCCCCTTACCCGTTCCAACCCCCAACCCAATATATTAACCCGGTCCAGGCCTGCCCCATCCCCAAACGACCCCGTTTTGCCCTGATCTCATCACGACCGTTGGATCATTGTGATCCAACGGCCCGGAACTGGTCACCTATTTGCATAAAATTGTCCAAACGCCCCCATACCCATTCGACCCCCTCATTCCATCTCTCAAACTCAAAGACGGAAACCCTAGCTGCCCTCATATTCCCCCCGTCTCCGCTGTATTCCGCCGCCGGAAATCGCCTCATGATGGCAGACCACCTCCAAACACCACCAAAATTACACCCTATAATCCCCGTCCTCCCCTCATTCCGAATCCCAAAATAGTTTCCCTCGAATCCCTCTCAAATTCCCCCAATTTTAGATCTAAACTCAGAGTCCCAAAACCCTAATCCCTGCAAACTTCCCCAAATCGATATTGGGAAACCGTTGTCCCTTCCTCTTCCTACATCTATCACCAATTTCCCCGAAAATACCCTCCAATTGTTCAAATCTTGAATCTAAAAATCTCGAGCCCTAATTTTTCCCCCCTTTTGCTTTTCTGGTCGTTTGATGGTTAAGTGAACCCAAAACACAAGAACAGTCGATTAATGATAGTTCAAGTGTACTTCTAACTTATGGATTGATCAAGTTCATAGTAGTTCCAATATGTAAAGGGAAAGTGTAGGTAAATTATCTTTTCTTTCTTTTTGTTTGATTTTGTTTTCTGCATGTTACTGGTTTGATTTTGGCCGCATGTTTAATCTTACCATGTTTAGATTCATTCCCCGTTGTTCGTAGCTTTTAATTCTGCTTATTGGTTCATTCATTAGGGCATTTCAGCACTTTGGTATTTAAGGTTTACCTTCAGTATCATAAAATTGGTCTAGTTAGGGTTCATATGCATTTTTGTTTACCATCCATATTTATCCGAAAATTCAGGCTCTTTCTTATTAGATTTATTTAGGTAAACGTTTCCATTCATTGATTAATTTAGCTTTAGGTTTGAATTCCAGTAGGGTTCTGTTTGACATTTTATTTTTGACACTTTGATCTTTTGATTTTGTTCTTGTTGGCCATAGTTTGCAAATCCTTAGGAGGGGTTAATTGAGCAATTGGAAACTTAGGGGTTTAATTTGGGAGATAATAACAAGGGTTTCCAGATATTTCCTATTTGGAAGACTCTAGAAAGAAGGCAGTTGTCCCTATTTGGTTAGCACAAATGTGCTGAGCCAATAAAGGACAGCCAGTTATCCCAGTTAGTTAAAAAAGATGCATTTTGCAAGCTCGGAATAATTCCCAATTTTGTTTTGAGCACATGGACTTAGAGGCCTATAAGTAGTGCCCTTCCTTCATTCTCAAAAGAGAGACTTTGAGCATCATTCTCTACACGAAAAATTCTGAAAAATTCATCAGAATTCAGACCTTAAAAAAGAAAAAAAGAAGAAGTTCCTGCACTGCTTTCTTCATTGGAGATTTGGCATTCTGAAAATACCCTAAAAATACACAAATGGTTTTCTGCATTACTGGATAGTCTTTTTCTGATTCCTTTTTGCAACTTTAAGAGCATCCTTTCCTCTTCATGGAAATTCTGGTTTTGCTGGGTTTAAAGAGGGTCTAAAAGGGGTTGAGTCCTGCTGTTGATTTGCTGCTTGGCTGTTGTTTTGATATTGCTGAAATCCTCACTCACGTTTGCATTATTTTGACATACAGGTATCCTTTGGACCTTGAATGATATGTGAAGTGCAAGTTTGAAACATGTATACAAGTGTGGAGATTTAAAGATTAATATTAGTTTGCTAAATATTATTTCATGTGTTCTCTTAAAGGTTTATCCAATTGTTGTATTAAGTTTAGTTTTATCTTATGTGTTCTCTTCATTCATTCATGCTACTGATGTTGAATATCATTGTCAAGGCTGGTTTATGATTTCAGCTTATTATGTTAGTTTGTGATTTGGCTAGAAAGTCCTTGGTTAAGCATATTGTTTAAACTTCCTGAAGTATGGATTGGGGTTAGATGATGAACATCTCTTGTTTGATTTTGTTTAAAATTGTTTAGGTTAGTATTAAGGATTTAGTCCAGATTTAAATTCGTATCATGATTTCATTGGTTTAGCTACTGGCTTTGAACACCTGGATTTATTTAGGATCCATTGTCACCATTGTGTATATTCAATCTGAGTGTTTAGAGTTTCAATACTGTTCGGATAATTACATGTGTGAATTCAACAATAAATTGGTAATAGTTTTAAATCTTCATATATATATATATATATATATATATATATATATATATATATGGTGCAGTAATAGTAGAACAATTTGTTTAAAGGATGTATAACATGGCTAGCTAAGTATTGTGATGTTTGGGCTAACATATCACTTATCTGTATGTTAATGGGCTTTATTAAAACTTGCAATTTGAATTGTCTGGGATTCATAAGAAAATAGCCCGCTTTGAGTGTTATCGGGCCTGAACCAGCGACCCGTTTTGGAAGGGAGAAGCATCTGCCCGGTGTCGCGCCCCCTTTTTTTCTCGCGAAATAGGATTTTGTGACATTGACAACTCTTTTAACGGGTATTAAAAGAGAAGAGTCGCCACCTAATGATTAAAGTGCATTAGAACACTAAGAAGAGTTTGATTTAGGAAAATCAGAGATCGGGTAAGGGCTTGAAATTATACCGAAGGAAGGTGTTAGGCACCCCTCAAGATCCACTAGTGTGGTTCCCGGCCATACTATAATTGTGACTTTAAGTAAGCAAATACGAGTTTCAAATATGAGGGGGTTTTCACATAATGGTTGCAAATAGATAAAATTAAAAGAAGTGAAAGGCAAGCTGAAATTTGAGAAAAAACGGTTTAAAATTTTGAAAGGTAAACAACGAAATAAACAAGTAAAGGGAAGGGGGAGGGGGTCCTAAGTTTATAAATAATATGGATCACCCCATACAATGTTTGGTAATTGCTCCTCGATGAGGGGTTACACGTGACATTATCGCGTGGTCATCACATCCATATCTATCCTTTCCTACCCCGTTAAGATGTTAATGCGCGGAATAGTCTCGTTTACTTACTGCATGCTATTACCCGCCCCAATCCTATCAGCTTCGGAGATGCTTGGGACTACTAATCCTATAATGGTGGAAAAGTTGGTTTATTTATGGTTTCAAAAGATAAAAATACTAAGGCGACAAACAGAAGCACGTATAACAAGTATTAGGCAAACACATAAGCAGATACGACTCAAACAGACCTCCTTAAATCAAAGAAAAGCATATAGTTTAGCATGTCTTGCATGTACTGATTAGGGTCTGATTAAAACTTAAAAGGGGAGAGCAGGCTGATTTATCACATATTTTCAGATAAGAAGTCCGAATTAGACCTGTCCGCTGGTTGTAATTAACAAAAAAAACTGGTGCAGTCATAACTTTTTATCCTAAGGCTTGCCTAAGCGTTAGACGAAACCTATAGGCATGATATCTACTGGTTTTAGAAAAGATGAAGTGTACTGATTTTAGAAGAGGCCGTCAGTTATTCAGGGAAGATGAGTTTTGACAAAAGATTTTGCAGATGTTGGACAATGATATTGCCGATTTTAGACTTATAGGTGAACGAAAACGTTACATACTAGGTTGTTAATTCCTATAGGCATGCTTTCTAGGCGTTATTGACTTTAAAAACATTGTTATTGACATGAAGAAATCCTATAGGCAAGTCATCTATATGCAGTTAGTTATTTAACTCCTATAAATAGGTTTGCCTAATGACAGATGCACATGCAAATTGCAGGAAGTCCTATAGGCATATTATCTATATGATATGCAGAATTTCAGAAATGACTTATGGACATGGTCTCTATATAATACAGAAGTGCAGAAACGAATAGACATGGTCTCTATATAATGCAGAAGTGCAGAAACCTATAGACATAGTATCTATATGAAATGCAGAAGTACAGAAGTATAATAATTCCTTATGAACATGATATCTATATGAAATGCAGAAGTGCAGAAGTATAATGATTCCCTATGATATCTATCTGTATGAAATGCAGAAGTATAATGATTCCCTATGAACATAATATCTACCCCTTTGCATGCATATTCCTTCTCTTTTCACTAGCCATTCCCAATAGTTATTACAAGTTATTACAACTCGAAATGAAATAAGAAAAGCAAAATTAAAAGGTACAACCAATGGGAGCCTAATTCAGACTCCATGTCTGAAATATGAGATGAACCAACTCTAAAGATCATGATCCAAAGCCTTCCTCTCATTTTTGGATGTGTCAGAGTTCCCTAAGAGCCTCATATGGACTCCGGGCAGTGCTCACACCCAAATGTTACCAGATTAAGAACATAGTGCAGTATGGAAGGGCCAACCCTCAAGTGTCCAAGTTCAGAGGGAACTCAAGGTCCTAAAGCAAGGCTCACAAGAGGGGGGCAGAACCTAGAAGCTAGGAGAGAGTGCAAGTGCAGAAGTGAAATTCTGAAAGGGGAAAAGGGGGAAAAGGGAACAACTTAAAAATCAGAGCATATAAGGGTATAAAGGAGTATGGAATTTGCAAGAACACAAAAGAAGCAGGCTGATGGGCATACTCAACAATGGGATATGCTGGCACACCCTCCAGCCTATTAAAGGTTAGGACCTTACTGGTTCAGAACTCAAATCATAGGCAACAACTCATGTTGCCATGCCCTAAGTCACCACTTACAAACACATAGGGGTAATGGGGTAGGGAACAAAGATTTACAGTAGAAACAGGCAGTAGAACATAGGCATATTAAGTTAAATATTGAACTCTACATAGCAGTAAGGTAGCCATGGATATAAAAACTTTAAGTAAACACATTGGGGTGCTGCTAAAACTAAAATTAGGACATACCAGTTTCAGAAAAAACAAACAAAGAGAAAGCAGTAGTCTTGTAAAGCCAAAGTGCACACGAGCAATCAGAATGCTATGAGTTTAGAAGAGAATTGTGAAGTCTGAAGTGTAGAAGTATTGAATTGAAGGTGTCCTAAAGTGCAGAAGGGTCGTACCCTTTTATAGTGCAAAAAGCAAGTAGAAATAGGTAAAAAAATAGTTTGGAAATCAATTACACAAGGTCTCCATTATAAGAGATTCAGATTTAAAACGGGCAATATAATTAAGGAAAGGGGTCAATCAGACACTTTTCCAGAGCAGTACAAGAGGGGTAAATACATAGAGGTTTATTTAAGGACAAAGTCTTGATAGTACACGGTTTGTGCAAATAAGGAAAGAAAATCAGTTAACAGCTAGTAAATCAGAAATTGAGGATTTCGTATGAATGAACCAAGTCAGAAAGATGGGAAGGATTTCAACTTAAGGAAAATCAGTGCCAATCAATTAAACTTATTAAAAGGAATTCTGAATCAATCACAAGTTGGAAAACCATTTTGAAGTAAGATTCCTCATATATAAAAGCACATAGACACGTTAAACATGAAGAAATTTGTCATGCTATTCAATAGAAGAGTATAGTGTAGGAGAATCAGAATTGTGTGCAAACAAAAGAAGTTCACACTTAGTTCATAGACCCAGAAATAAGTCTGAAAGAGTCAAGGGTTCTCAAACAGAACCCTAGTTTGATCATATGACCAAACTCGGAGGAAACCCCCAAATTCTAAGGTTCCGACTCGAGTCAAATACAGAGATGAGGAGGCAACAGGCTTAGAGATTTCTTTTCAGAATCTCATGAGAAGACAAGCAAATACAAATAACATTCAAAGCAGACAGAGTGTAGGAGCATAATGAGAGAATAGTCATGACAGTAAAAGAAACATGTTTAAGAAAACCTTTTAGATGGGACTTAAACAGAGTTCAGTAGAAGGCAAACAAAACTTAAGAACTCAGTAGGAAATACATATAGTAGAAGAACACAAAAATACCGAAAAAGCATAGCAAAAGATCATATAGGAAAATACAGCAAGATAAACATGCGAGCATGGTACAAAACACAGTAGAAAAACAAAGCACATAAGAACATGTATAGCATAAGAAAGCAGTAGAAGCACATGCGTGACAAATACACACAAAAGAAATTTCCGGTGCTCAAGCTACAGACAAAACCTGGCTGTAAGTCCTCCAGACTAGCCCATCATCAGCACACAGAAATCACATCTCGCACCTCATCCATGGAATCACAAGCCGTCGATGCACAGCTGATACCAAGCGGTCACATGCGCATACAAATACGTGGAAGGAATTCAAAGCATTACGCTTCAAGTTGAATCAATTCTGCACGATAAGGAAAGAAAGATGGGAAGTTTATCCTAAATGTTCTGTAGCCTCCCGAAGATAGGTATGGACGCCATCATATTGATTCGCAAGACTCTATTAGACACTTGCTCATGACTTGTAGAACTTATGAACCTAGTGCTCTGATACCAACTTGTCACGACCCAAAATCCAACTAGTCGTGATGGAACCTAACCCGACCCACTGGGTAAGCCAATTAACAATTATCAAATTTAGTGAGATTTATTAAGAAAAGAAATAATAATACAACTACTTTTATACAAGAATTCCCCAAGGACTGGTAGCACAAATCATGAGCTTCTAAGATTTAGATTTCTTTACAAAACTGAATTGAAATAATTACAACATCTATTTGAAATGTAAATGAACAGAATTCGAATCTAATGCTACTAAGGACTAGTGATAGCCATTACTGGAATGTAGGTAAATCTCTTCAATCCAGCTCCCATCGAACACAACAACATCAGCAACCAACATCTGCAAGCAAGGTGCAGAAGTGTAGTATGAGTACAACGGACCCCATGTACTCAATAAGTAACAAACCTAACCTTAGGTTGAAAGTAGTGACGAGCTGGAACAGAGGTCAGAGTCCAAAACCAATAGCCAACACCAGTTCATAACAACATAATAAAAGTTACAAAAGAAGTAACTTAGAGATATATTTCTCAGCTCATTCACAATTCCAGAAAATAGGCATGTTTTTCAAGTATATCAGTGAAAATCCAAATCTTTTACCGAAATTACCAAAATACGAGTAAGTTGTAAAAACTGTGATTTCTCCAAAAACCTTTCAACAATAAATAAGATGTTTCATTTTTTAATAACATGAGGAAAATACATCTCTATGCCTACATGTCAATATACATGTGAAATCATGCATATCCCCAAAATCGGGCAGTTGAAGGAAATGCATCTTTATGTATGTATCTCAAGTACGCATGTTAAATGCAATGTATCTCATTGATGAACTCATGTACTCACACTCTCATAGTTCTCAATCTCACTGTCTCGTATTCTCTCTCACCATGCTCAATACTCAGCACACTCAGTCACTCGACATTGTACAGTACCTACTGCGACGTGCATCCCGATCTACATATAGGCATAAGACCTGTTGCGGCGTGCAACCCGATCCACACACACACCTATATATCCATAAGGCTTGTTGCGGTGTGCAAACCGATCCACACATATATATTTATAGCTATAAGGCTCGTTGCAGCGTGCAACCCGATCCACATATATATAGCCATTAGGATCGTTAGGGCGTGCAACCTGATCCACATATATATAGCCATAAGGCTTATTGCGGCGTGCAACCTGATCCACATATATATAGCCATAAGTCTTGTTGCGGCGTGCAACCCGATCCACACATATATAGCCATAAGGCTCATTGTGGCGTGCAATCCGATCCCCCCCACATTATATATATATATATATCTCACAGTACGACGCTTAGGCCCCAACTCAGTCACTAATCTCTCCAGTCTCTCGAGCTCACAATGGTCATATTATGCAGCCCTAATCAATGATGTGATATGACAATATACAATATCAGAGATTGAGATATAATATGAAATTATGAATGCGGCTGAGTATATAACTACAATTAAGAAAATAACTCAACAGGAAAGAACGACCACTGTGGGTCCCAATAGTGCCAGCATATAGCCTAAACATGATTTCTAGCATAAATTACAGCTCAAGTGCTCTAACACATAATGTACAATAAAAATGTTCAGATAAAATAGCTACACCGTTCCATGGAATCAATAAATCTATGCTACAAACTTGTAATATTTTAACTACTATTTGAGAGAATCAAATTGATGAAAAATGAGCAAGGTTTAAAACTTGTTAAATTACTTAAACAAAATAAATAACTTTTGAAATATTTATAATTTTAAAAAAGAGTCGGGAATCATTGAATTCACTTGATAATATTACTATAATAAAATCTCAATTTTAACATATATTTCTTTAAAGAATAATTGCTTATTTCTAATACAATTATATTTTTCTCACTAAAAAATAGTCAATTAATAACACTCTGTGAGAATTATGTTAATTAATCAACTTATGACTAATGACGTTTAAACCGAAATATTTTTCTTGCTTAAATTGTGCTAAAAGAAAGTAAAAACTTCATGAGAATATTTTTACTAAGGATTAAAATCTTGTCTACAACAATTCCTCCGTGAGAACTAAAACTGAGACAAGCAAGATTACTGACTTGAAATAATAGTTTACTGAAATATTACTTTTATGATTATTATATATTAATTTTATTCACTCTACTATTAAAAATAACTTTCACTCTACTATTTTATTCATAAGTTATTATATATTACTTTTTCTCCGCGAGAATTACAAAATTAATATATGAATAATTTAGAAGATAAAATATATAGACGTGATAATAGAGTAATTAAAAACTATCATTTCAGCACAGTATGAAATGTAAATAAAAATTTTCAAGCCAAGAATATATAAAAACTAAGATAGTATTATAAAATATATCAAGTTTCATCAACTATCCCAATGAAAAGAGATTACTCCATTATAGAGTAAGAAAAGCTAAAAAAGATATTTAGAAAACTAGAAATATTTAAAAGACCAAGGAAATATTTTTACTATAAAGAAAGAAGACCAAGACTACTTCTTGTCTTACAAAAGATTGGATATCCTTATACAAAGAGAGCTTGCTATTTATAGGAAAAGATGAGTAGCTTTTATCATGTTCCACTTTTGCGAATGTGAAATCCATGTGCGAATGTGACCTTTGTGTACGTATATTCCATATATGCAACTATGGAACTTGTGCTTCACTCTTGACTTCATGAGTTAGTCTTGCAAATGTAAGTTCCATGTATGCGGATGTGACCTTTGAAAATATAGATTCCACGCATGAATCTATGACTCTTTTGCTTCCATTCTTGACTTCATGAGTTAGGCTTGCAAATGTGACTTTTGCATATATAGATTCCACATATGCATCTATCGCTCTTTTGCTTCTCTAATTTTTTCTTTCCATAAACCCATATATATATATATATTCCACATTTGCGAATATGAAGATGATGTGTGCAACTGTGGCTTTGCTTCATTCTCTTATCTTTTAGCCTTTTTTCTACTTTTTCATAATTTCTTCTTCCTACAAGATTTGTTAGAAAATATGCTAGGATAGGATATCAATATTCATATTTTATTTTAAAAACTTATTTTTTACATATGAAATTACATGAATAATTTATATCCATCACCCCGGCATGCGCCTTGAAGAAAGAATCTGCGAGCATCTCAAAGGAATCTATTGAGTGTTTGGGTAAGAGTGAGTACATGTCAGGGCCCCCTTCGTGAGGGTTTCTCCGAACTTCTTCAACAGGACTGACTCAATCTCATGTTGAGCCAAGTCATTTCCTTTCACCCCTGTTGTATAGGTGGTGATGTGCTCCTGATGGTCCGAGGTTCCATCATATTTTGGTACGTCTAGCATTTTGAACCATTTCAGAATCAACTCAAATGCTACGCTTGGTTTGAACGACAACTTGATGTACTTCTTTGAGTCCGGGCCTTTCAACACTGGTGGTGCGCCTAGAATTTTGTCCATTCGAGAGTGGAGTTCTTTCGCATTTTGGTCCATCCGCTCATTCATTTCCCTCATGAACCGCATGATCTCAGTTTTTGAAGGGATCATGTTATTGTCGTTACCAGATCCACTATCGAAACCGATCCCCTAGCTTTGTCGAAGCTGATCCCCCCAGCTCCATCGAAGCCGACCTCACCCCTCGGGGTGTTATTATCAACCCTTTGTGCTGTTTGATTTGCGGGAGCTCTGAGAGGAGCAAGGCCCCTTCCATTCGTGTTGTTGGAAGCACTTGACAATGCTTTGCCTTAGTTTTGTCATGGCCTGGTCTTGCCTTGAGAGATGGCCTATGATGGCCTTTTGCTGTTCTCTCAAGATCCTCACTGTTTCCTCAACATGCTCGTCCTCAGCATCGTCAGGAGTTGCCTCCCATACATGTCGGGGATAATGCCCACCATGGAACGACATTACTACGTCCTTCTCGTTGTGGGTGCCACTGATAGAATCCTCACGTTGAGGCAGATTTTCTTGTGTCTCAACTTTGTGTACGATGTTGACATCGTTAGCTACCATTTTTTAATAATTTTTGCTAAGATACAAAGAATCAAACAGGTTAGTAATAGATGCAAGAATCAACTTAATTATTCAGCCGTCTAAGCCTCATGGTGGGCGCCAAACTGTTTACCCATAAAACAGTACAGTTGAATTTATAGCTTGGTTTATAGAAAAGCGAATCGATTTGATCCCAAAATGATAAATAACTTATGTCACGACCGAAAAACTAACCTTGTCGTAATGGCGCCTATTATGGTACTAGGCAAGTCGACACATTATCAAAACAAATCGATATTTCCATTTTAAAGATATTTCCAAGCTATTTAATATAAAACCTTCATAAAGGAGTTCAAACACAAAACAAAAGTGCGGAAAGAAAGCCCGACATCAGGGTGTCACTAGTCATGAGCATCTACTACAACTGTCTGACAATATCAAGACTAACATAGTCTAGAAATAACTGAATACAACTAAGGGAAGATAAAGAGGGAGGAAAGTAGGGTTGCGATCGCCAGGAAGCTACCTTGCTAATTCCGATGGATCTACAACTGAATAATCAATACCTGCTACCTGGTCTAGAAATGCCTGGATATGCAGACAAGGTGCAGGGAGTAACATGAGTACGCCAACTCAGCAAGTAACAATAGTAAATAAAGACTGAGAAGTAGTGACAAACAATAATGCAAGTAAAGTTCATATCACATAAACTCAGTAAAATACGGCACACTTTTAAAACCATAGTTTGAATCAAATCAGCTTGTTTAAAACCAGTTCCATTAAAATATTTTAAAACATCTTTCAACAGTTTTCAAACAAAGGTTTAATGCAAAAGTGAGTAAAATGATGAAATCATGAACAGACCCTCGGGCAAATATCACTCGTATACAACCCTTCGAGAAAACATCACTCATATACAATCCCTCGGGTAAACATCACTCATATACAGCCCCTCGGGAAAACCTCACTATCACTCGTATACAGCCTCTCGTGCAAACCTCACCATCACTCATGCCTCCCAGTCACTCGGCACTCGACACTCGCACTCAGTAGGTACCTGCGCTCACTGGGGGTGTGCAGACTCCGGAGGGGATATTTCAGGCCAAGCGCTAAACAAGCCAATCATGGCACAAATCAATCAGGCCCTCGGCCTCACTCAGTCATGAATCAGTAAAACATATTGCGGCATGTAGCCCGATCCCATAAATATCCTTATAAATTAGGCCATCGGTCTCACTCAGTCATGAATCAGTAAAACATGTTGTAACGTGCAACCCGATCCCATAAATATCCTTACAAATCAGGCCCTCGACCTCACTCAGTCATGAATTAGTAAAACATGTTGCGGCATGCAGCCCGATCCCATAAATATCCTCACAAATCAGGCCCTCAGCCTCACTCAGTCATGAATCAGTAAAAAACATTTATATGATGCATCAAAACGGAGTAATAGAGATCGAGTTATGCAGTAAATAAGTATAAACATGACTGAGTATAGATTTCCAATCGAAAATAATGAGAGGATCGCATTAAAAGACCTTTAAGGGTCCAACAACGCAGGCATAAGGCCTAAACATGGCATCCAGCCTGATTTATAGAAATTCTTTCTAAAACAAGTAAGAAACATGTAGTTTCAACAAAATATTCAACTTTACAATTGTTACGGGATAGAACAAGTCACAATGTCCAGCGGTACATGCCCACACGCCCGTCACCTAACATGTGTGTCACCTCAAAATAGTCACATGACACAAAATCCGGGGTTTCATACCCTCAAGACTAGATTTACAATCGTTACTTACCTCAAATCGATAAAATCTCTACTCCGTGATGCTCTTATCCCTCGACTCAGTCTCCAAATGCTTCGAATCCATTCATAATTAGTGCAGTACCATCAATGTATACTAAAGGAATGATTTCCACAAGAAAAACTACCAAATTAAACCACGAACCCTAAATCGGTTCAAACCCGACCCTGGGGCCCACATCTCGAAATCCGATAAAATTTACAAAACATGAAAGCACATTTACTCACGAGTCCATACATACAAAATTTATCAAAATCCAACTACATTCGGTCCCTCAAATACTCAAATCAAACTCTCCAAAATCCCAAGCCCTAACCCCTCATTTTCACTCCTTATTTCCACTAATTAATTGATAAAACAACGGGATTATTAGAGCTCAATCAACTTACCTCAATGAAAAACCTTTGAATCTCCCTGTAAAATCACTCTAAAAGCTCCAATAAAACCGACTTGAAAATGGTGGAAATGAACCAAAATTTGTGAAGGTTTCTATTTATACTTCTGCCCAGGTTTTTCGCACCTGCGGCCTAAAATGCGCACCTGCGGTGCTGCTCCTGCTCCAAACATCCGCAACTGCGGAAATCACTTAAGTCCTCAAAGTCGCACTTGCATCCCAAGTCTCGCACCTGCGAGCCCGCAGATGCAACCAATCCTTCGCATCTGCGACTCTAGTCCTGGCCTTCCATTTCTGTATTTGCAGCTACCCAACCACACCTACGACTTTGCACCTGTGGCTCCCCATCCGCAGGTGTAGAAACACCAGCAACTTCAGAAGTCAGCAACAACAACTATCTCCCAACACCAAGAATCAATCCGTTAACCACCCGAAACACACCCAAGGCCCTCGGGACCACAACCAAACATACCAACAAGTCATATATCAACATACAAACTTAGTCGAACATTCGGAACACTCAAAACAACATCAAAACACCAAATTACCCTCGGATTCAAGCCTAAGAACTTCTAAACTTCCAAATTCTGCAACCGACGCCGAAAGCTATCAAATCACCTCTGAATTACTTGAAATTTTGCACACATCACAATTAATACTACGAACCTACTCCAACTTTTGAAATTCCATTCCGACCCCGATATCAAATTTTCCACTGCCGACCAAAATCGCCAAATTCCCAACTTCGCCAATTCAAGCCTAATTCTACCATGGACCTCCACATCACATTCTGGATGCGTTCCTAAGTCCAAAATCACATAACAAAGCTAACGGAACCATCAAAATTCGAATCCGAGGTTGTTTACACATAAGTCAACATCTGATCAACATTCCCAACTTAAGCCTTTACAAAATAGACTAAATGTCTCAATTTACTCCAAAACCACTCCAGATCCGAACCAACTAACCCGGTAAGTCAAAATACAGTTGAAGAACACAAGAGAAGCAGGAAATGGGGGAATGGGGTTATAACTCTCGAAACGACCAGTCAGATCGTTACATCCTCCCTCTCTTAAACAAATGTTTATCCTTGAACGGCCCACAGTTGTTCCAAAAGTCATCAAATCGCTATATAATCTCACTATGCACATACCTGGGGTGATACCATGTCACCCTATCCCATATAGGTCTGATAACACCACATGAATGAAATTTCTTAATCCAACCTAGCCCATAAGTCTTAGAATCCAATTTCCCTCATCCAGAATTTCTATAAGATCAGAATCTCGCATCCACACACTGTATAGGTCCGAACAAGCTGAAATCATAACACAAGATGTAATGACATGATATACCACATAATTCAAACACTCATAACGACAATTTCTAATCATAGTAGCTGCTCAAAACAACCCAATATCGGCAATAAACCTCTTATCAAATAAAGCCTCGTTCTAACACCTTCATATATTGAGCAATGGTGAAAAAAACACGCAGAAACTCATAACCATTCGCCATATCAATAAGTCATGGAGCTCCCCCTTCTCCGAAAGGAACTATACCAAATTTCTAAGCCGACTTCTGATATTATCCTTCCAACTATGCTGTAACCAATTCTGATAGTATTCATTCTTGGTCCAATGACCTCATCTCACCCAACACGACCACTCTGATGACATGACACATAAGTACAATCCACAGCCATAACCCGTGTAATTCGTGCACCCAATAGCAACATCCCAATTGTACTCAGATCATGAAAAAAATGATTCAAATGAGAGGACTGTCCTGCCAGCTTAACCAGTACCATTACAACACCCTGCTAAGAGCCTAGCACACATCATAGAACCATAATACATGAATCCTACACCAAGGATCATACCTCTACATAACTCTGCTACAATGCGAGACCCCATCCAAATGTCGGTCTGCATTATATACCTCGAGCCACCCTGCTCAAAATTCATAAACATTCAAAATTAGACATTAAGAACCCAAAGTGCATTACCACAACCACGGAGGGCAAATAACGCAATGCCACCATCTGAAAAGAACATAGCTAACACACTATCAATCGCGCAATACCCGAATACTCATCTTGCTCAAATTCCCGCTATAAGCCCTAATAGAACCGCACCATATGTGTATATAACCAACAAATCACAACTCCTCATAACACAAAAGAGTAACTCATAAATCACTCTAGAACACGAATAAGCTCAACAACAATCGAATGGAACATCCCTCAACAATAGCAGTTCAGAGTCAACAAATCTGACGTGGTGCAGAACACACATCCATATTGGGCCTACCAATGAACCCCAAATCAACGCTGGTCACCCACAACAGATAATAACCCTCCGAAAGTCTACAATGACTGAATCACAACACATACTGACCTCTAACTAACCTTGGCTACATTTTTACAGTTCACAACCACGAAACAATCTACTCATAAGAACTCCTAGTCTCCAAATCCATAGAACATTCGAATCACCATCTCTAATCCCGACTCCACCGCCTGAATATCCACACTTCTCCAATTACACGGCCATCCCATGAGGAATACTTCTAAAATTCTTCTGTGCCACAAGGAAAAATTTGAACTCCAGCTATCGATCAAACAAGAGAGTGCCACAATACTAATGAAGTATCCATAACTCAAACACATTGCCCTTTATGAAATGTATACTCTCATCAAGTTATACCAGTTAGTAATATTATTTACCTAGTCATCTCAAACTATCCATGCCGCCTAAGAATTTGTGACCTTTCTTTCAGAACTGAACCGTGACCTTACACATGCAAATCTCAATCTTACAAAACATACTGCATATATCATGCCATCCTATAATGAATATGAGAACTTCATAATCCACTCCGAGTCATAAGCAACTACGTACTCAACTAGCCAAGAACTTTCCATTTGATCCCATCTAGGAGAAAATCATTATACATCACATGCTCCTTACGCCAGTAGAAAAAATACATCTCTAACTGTGGTAGAAACCATAAAGAACTCTCTGAATCCTATTTGCACAAAACCAAACCATCAAGACGAAATCCTTCTAACTCAACCAAGCTATGTAGGTCAGTAAAACCCAAGAGCATTGCCACAAATCACCTGTAGAAACTAATTACCTCATAAGCACCCAAAGAACTAATCATATCCCTTACCATGCCGATCCAACCTACTACCAAGCTATCCTATTTATCCGAGTTCCTTCTGAATTACCTTCAAATTAATACTTCTCCTCACCATAATACCACAATCCTCAACCCAAACTCACCACACGAGACCCCAATCATAAAACCACACCCCCTAAGGCTCATAAGTCGCTGAATACTCTCTTAAATATCCCCAAAAGTACCACATTCAAAATACTTACCCTGAAGAGACTTCCTGCGAATCTAAAACCATTACCTTCCTGATACTAATATGTAGAATCCATAATGATATAAGAATTCCACAAGTCTTGACACCATCCAATGTAAACCTCAGTTTCTAGCCAATTACACATCCTCAAGATCCCCACTTGTTACATATAAATCTTGAATCCATTAGAACTATTCTCGAGAGTCATCCACTCTACTCAGGCCTCAATTAACTGATCAAATGTGCCGAATGACTTGTGTCCCATTAGTACAACAACACCTAAGAAAGTAACCCATCCTTCTAAGCCGCGGAGCGATTTCCTACTCCATACATGTTACATCCCTTACAAACAACAACTAATTCATCCAATGTTTCTCATATACCCATAAATCATAACACAACCCTTATCCAAAATTTCCTTTACTCAAGTCATCCTCGATCTCAACCTTTGTAAGCCATAACTGATTTACCAGTATACCTCAAACTGATACCAATACAACACACATCCGTGCAATCAACTGATTAATAACGGACTCCCCACTTGGCTCAAAGCCATAGATCAAAACACACAATAACTCACGATGCCCATACTCTATTACTGCTATAATGCCATAGTGAGATTCAACTAAATCCTTCATAAGCTCATGAGACACAACCCATCTAATACCTCACGTCATTTGCAAAGCTCGCATTCATCCTCGTAACAATCAAGCCAACTCTCACGAGCGATCCAAACTCAAACTGCAGCACATATAATTCACTAGTAAAAGAGGACTCGTTACAAAACAACATATGGATCACACACCCTCAGGATACCTCGTAGGAGATAACCCACCTACTTCGCCTCAAACAAATATCTCTTTATACCCTTCCACCGTAATAAACATTATGCAATCACTTAATCTTCCTGAGTTTGAACTTATATCATGGCATGAAATCTACTTTACTCCCCAACTAAACAACATGAAAAAATCCTTCAACATACCCATACCCCGGAGATATACTTCAAATCAAGATGGAAATCAAGCACAAATAGTTCTTTCTATACCTCACGCAGACCCTTCTCATCACATTCAAATCGTATTAACATATCTCACAGTAACATCATACTCATCACGTAGCCATCCAGCCATCACTTCTACTAATAGGTACACTATGACATATAAATCCAAAATCACGTGCTCATATAATCAACACCTTAGCACTCGAGCTACAGTCAAAACCCAGCCTCAAGTTCTCCAGGCCGACCCATCATTAACATGCCAAAATAACATATCACACCTCTACCATGGAACTCACAAGCCGTCAATGCATAACTGATATCGAGCGCATGCCATGGAGTGGGGAATAGCCATCGTCTCATGTAAGACAACTAAATGCACCTCGAGGTGCTGCCGAGGAACCGAGGGACCTTCTCGATAATGTGCACATAGGAATGCATAGAAGGAATTCAAGGAGTTACGCTTCAAGGTAAATAAATGTCGCACTATAGGAATTCAAGAATGTGGAATTTCCTAAAGGTTCTGTAGCCTCTCGAAGATAAGTATAGACGTATCCGTACCGATCCGGAAGACTCTACTACACCTGCTCATGACTCATGAGATCTACGTAACCTAGGTTCTGATACCAATTTGTCACGACCCAAAAACTAACCCTGTCGTGATGGACCTTATCGTGGTACTAGGCAAGCCGACACATTATCAAAACAAATTAGTAAAACATGTTGCGGCGTGTAGCCCGATCCCATAAATATCCTCACAAATCAGGCCCTCGACCTCACTCAGTCATGAATAAGTAAAACATACTGCAGCATGCAACTCGATCTGATAAATATCCTCATAAATAAGTCCCTTGACATCACTCAAACATGAAGCAGTAAAATAACACTTATATGATGCATCAAAACGGAGTAATAGAGACTGAGTTATGCAGTAAATAAGTATAAACATCACTACGTATAGATTTCCAATCGAAAACAATGAGAGGATAGCAATAAAAGACTTCTAAGGGTCCAACAATGCTGGTATAAGGCCTAAACATGACATTCCAGCCTGATTTACAGAAATTCATTCTAAAACAAGTAAGAAGCATGTCGTTTCAACAAAATATTCAACTTTACATTTGATAAAGGATGGACCAAGTCACAATCACCAACGGTGCATACCCACACGCCCGTCACCTAACATGTGCGTCACCTCAAAATAGTCACATGACACAACATTCGGGGTTTCATACCCTCAAGACTAGATTTACAATCGTTATTTTCCTCAAACCGATCAAATCTCTACTTTGCGATAATCTTGCCCCTCGACTCAGTCTCCAAATGCTCTGAATATATTCACAATCGGTACAAATACCATCAATGTATTCTAAAGGAATGATTTCCACAAGAAAAACTACCAAATTAGACCAAGATCCTGAAATCAGTTCAAATCCGGCCCCCAGGCCCACATATCTAAATTCGACAAAATTTACAAAACTTCAAAGCCCATTCACCCACGAGTCCATACATACAAAATATATCAAAATCTGACTCCATTTGGTCACTCAAATCCTCAAATCAAACTCTCAAAAATCCCAAGCCCTAACCGCTCATTTTCACCACTAATTAATTGATAAAATAATGGGAAAACACCATAGATAGGAGTATTAGAGCTCAAACAACTTACCTTACGGAAAAACCCTTGAAACTCCCTTCAACATCACTCCAAAAGCTCCAAAAAACCGACTTAAAAATGGTGGAAATGAACCAAAATTCGTGAAGGTTTCTATTTATACTTTTTGCCTAAATTACGCACCAGCGGTTCCGCTTTTGTGACAAAACATCCGCATCTGCGGAAATCACTTATGTCCTCAAAGCCTCACATGCGCCCCAGGTTTCGTACCTGCGGCCTGCAGATGCGACCAATTATGATGACCCGACTAGTCGTCTCATGAGTTACCACTCTATTTCCCCCATTTCTACTTCTTATTACTTTGTCTAATGGTCCTATATGTGATCGGGTTGGTTGGTTCGGGTTCGGAAAGGAATTGGTAAGGTTTGAGACACTTAGTCTTTTTTGAGGAAGCTTAAATTGGAAAAGTCAATCGGATGTTGACTAATGAGTTAGAGGGCTCGGATTTGAGTTTCGATGGTTCGGTTAGCTTCGGGAAGTTGGGACTTAGGAGCGTGATCGGAATGAATTTTGGAGGTTCGGAGTAGATTTAGGCTTGAATTGGCGAAGTTGATATTTTGGCGATTTTCGGTTGGTAGGTGAGATTTTGATATAGGGGTCGGAATAGAATTTCAAGAGTTGCAGTAGTTCCTTTGTGTCATTTGGGATGTGTGTGCAAAATTTCAGGTCATTCGAACGTGGTTTGGTTGGGTTTTTGATCAAATGCGGAATTTAGAAGTTTTTGGAATTCTTAGGCTTGAATCCAATGTAATTTTGGTGTTTTGATGTTTATTTTGGGAGTTCTGAGGGTTGGAACAAGTTTGAACGAGGTTATGGGATATTTTGGAATGTTTGGTTGGGGTTCCGAGGGCCTTAGGTGAGTTTCGGAGGGTTGAACGAACCATTTTAAGTTAAAGAAAAGTTGCAGATTTTGGTTTCAGCTGTTACAGGTATTTCTTCTTCATGTTCACGAGTGAACCCTCGCATTCGCGAATCGTCAGGAACGGAGTTATCAGGATTGGCCTTCACGTTCGTGAGGGGGAGTGCCGCGTTCGCAAAGGGCCGGAATGGGAAGCATCGCGTTTGCGAGAGGCCTGACCGCGTTCGCAATGGTTGGTGAAGCTGAGGCATTGCGTTCGCGATGGTGCGATCGCGTTCGTGAAGGAGAGTTTTGGTCAATGGAATTTTTGTGCTTCGCGAACGCGAGGTTTTGACCGCATTCGCGAAGAAGGATTTCTGATCGCTGGGCAGAATGTTTAAAAGGCCATTTTCGCGAGTTTTGACCTAAGTTCACCATTTTTTACTCGGTTTTGAAGCTTTTCGAGAGAGATTGAAGAGGGAATCAAGGAGGACTTATTGGAGGTAAGAATTTTGGACTTAAAACTCGATTCTAATGTGAAATATACCTAATAAATCATGGAATCTAAGCCTAAAATTGAGAAATTAGGGTTTGAGATTAAGAGACTTTAAAATGAGAATTTGAGAGGTCATTTGGACTCCGATTTCAGTGTTCTTGGTATGTATGGACTCGTGGGAGGATAAGCATTCCAGTGATGTAATTTTTATTGAGTTTGAAGACGTGGTCCCCGGGGGTTAGATTTGGCCAATTTCGAATTTTTGGTATAATTTGATTAGTTTCTCTTGGGCTTCGTTCCCTTAGCATATTTTGATACCGTGATTCTGATTTTGGATACATTTGATGCGAGTGGAGGCCGATTCGAGGGGCAAAGGCGTCACAGAGTAGTATTTTCACCAGTTTGAACCACTGTAAATCTGGAACTGAGGGTACAAAACCTCGGTATTGGACTTGTTTTGATAATTGCGGTGACGCACATGCTAGGTGACGAGCGTGTGGGCATGCATCGGTAGGGATTGTAACTTAGTCCGTCCCGTAGCGACTATTAAGCCACGTATTTGATTTGGAACCTTATGATATTCCATACTTTAGTCATTTATACTGTATTATGGGTTGTATGCCATGTTTGAGGCCTTATGCCGACCTGTTGAGACCCTTAGGAGCATTTTTACTGTTTTTCCTCACTCTACTTGTTGAAAGTATATCCTCAGTCATGTTTTACCTGTTTAAATGTTTAAAAATGGTTTTATCACTCTACTTCTAAATGTGAGGACTGTTTGGACTGAGTTCCCTAATTTCTACTACTGCGCCCGAGAGGCTTGACGTTAATGACTGAGAGAAGTTGAGAACCTAATGGTGAGGACATTTATATATGTATGAGGTATGGATCGGGCATATATATATATATATATTGGATCGGGCTGCGTGCCACATCGATATGATGCTTGGGCTGTCGGAGCCCCTCCGGAGTCTGTACACCCCCAATGAGTGTAGTCAACTATAAACTATGGATCGGGCTACACACTACAGCGGTTACTATGATTTCTATTATTATGAGATATTAATGAGCTTGAGTGTTGAGAGTGAGTATTAAGTGATGAGAGTTGAGTCACGAGTGACTGAGAGGCTGCCCGAGAGGCCATATTTTGAGTGACACTTTGCTCGAGGGGCCTAGTTATGATATTTTCACTGATTTCACTCTTCTTATAAAATAAGCCTCCGTTGAAAAAATTGCTAAGTATATGGTTTCAAGTATTTAAACTGAAATTGATGACTTTACAATGAAATTGGTTTTAAACTGTGAAGTTGATCTATTATCCTGTTGTTCGTTCATTTATATAATATTTAACTACTCGTCACTGCTTTCAGACCTTATTTACTTTAGTTACTTACTGAGTTGGCGTACTCAGGTCACTCCCTGCACCGTGTGTGCAAATCTAGGTGCTCGAGCGGCAGAGTGAGTGTCCTCAGCATTATCAGAGTTTACGGGAGACCGCAAGATAGCTACATGACGTCCGCAGCCCTGCTTTCTTCCTCTATCCTTGTTTTTCCACATTTTATACTTGTTTTGTATCAGAAAATCAGATTTGTATATGCTAGAGGCTCTAGACTTGTGATACCATATGGTTGGGCTGTATTGGTTTAACATTGTATTGATTTCCGCACCCTTTGGCTGTTTTATGCACTTCTTATGGAAAATTGAGGTTTAAAACTTGTGTTAGAAAAATGGTTTTATAAAAGGAATTTGTTGTAGTTAATGGTTACAGTTAGTTTGCCTAGTAATGTGATAGACACCATCACGATCGGGTATTTGGGGTCGTGACAAGTTGGTATTAGAGCCTAGGTTACATAGGTCTCGCGAGTCATGAGTCGATTTAGTAAAGTATCGCGGATTAGTACAGAGACATATGTACTTATCCTCGGGAGGCTGCAGAACCTTTAGGAAAAACTTCATACTCTTGAAATTCTTGTCATGCGAATCTGTTGATCTGAGTACTAAACTTCTATTATTCCATTCTCTCACAGATGGTGAGGACACGTGCTATCGGGCAGGATGAACGACCACCAGTACCACGAGGCTGAGGACGCGGTCGAGGCCATGGTACAGGCAGAGTAGCTAGGACAACACCTGTAAATCCACCAACTGCCCCAGTTCAGGATCGGGTCCCAGATGTGGACCTACAACAACACCAGCTCAGGCACCCACCGTGCCTATTGTGATTCCAGGCCTTTAGGAGGCTTTAGCTCAGATCTTGTCAGTGTGTACCGTTCTGGATCAGGCAGTCTCAGATACTATGGTCGCAACTACTTCTCAGGCTGGGGGAGGCACCCAGACTCCCATTGCTCACACACCTGAGTAGGTTGTGCAGGGACTCTAGACACCGGGGGCACCTCCAGCCCAACCGGTTGCACCAACTTAGGAGTATGTGGTACCAGTTATGCCGGACGACAAGCAACGTCGACTAGAGAGGTTTGGCAGATTTCAGCCTCTGGCTTTCAGCGGGGTAGAGGGTGAGGATGCCCAGGGTTTCTTGGATAAGTGCCAGAGGATGCTTTGTACCGCAGGTATTCTAGAGACTAGTGGTGTAGCTTTTACCACCTTTTAGTTTTCTGGGGCTGCCTTCACTTGGTGGGAGGTGTATGAGAGGCGTAGGCTTATTGGTGCAGCGCCCCTTACCTAGCAACATTTCCCTGTTCTCTTTCTGGAGAAGTATGTACCACAGTCTCGTCGAGAGGAGCTGCGCAGGCAGTTCGAGCAGTTGCGGTAGGAGAGATGACTGTGACACAGTATGAGATGTGGTTCTTTGAGTTAGCTCGTCATGCGATCTGGTTGGTTCTGACAGATAGAGAGAGGATTATGAGGTTTGTTGATGGTCTCACATATCAGCTTCGGATTCTCATGATTAGGGAAAGGGTGACAGGTGCTACTTTCGAGGAGGTTGTTGACATCGCCTATGAGATTGAGTCGGTTCGCCGCCAGGCGCGAGAGGAGAGGGAGGCCAAGAGGCCTCAAGGATCTGGTAGCTTTAGTAGTGCTCCTTCGAGGGGTCAATTCCAGCAGGGCAGAGGCCGTCCATTTAGGCAGGCTCATTCAGCTCGCCCAGGTTATCGTGGGGCATCGTCGGGTCATATTTCTTACACTTCTCATCAGGGCCACTCATCACTTAATGCCCTTCCAACCCAGAGCTTGTCCCATGCTCCATCAGTTCAGGGTTCTTCCATGTCAGGTCCTTCTACTGGTCATTCCGGTGCCAGGGATTCCCTTTAGTCCCCATCTCCAGCACCGGGGAGCTGTTATGAGTGTAGAGAGTTTAGGCATATGAGGAGGTAGTGTCCTCGTCTTCATGATGGTCCGTCTCAACAGAGGGGTCAGCCCTCGACTTCAGCTACAATTACTTCAACACCCTCCCAGCCAACTAGGGGTGGAGGTCAAGCAGCTAGGTGTAGAGGGGGAGGTCGATCAGGTGGTGGTCAGGCTCATTTCTATTCCCTCCCAAGTAGACCAGATGCTGCTGCTTCAGATGCCATGATTTCAGGTATTATTTCAGTCTGCCACAGAGATGCCTCTGTATTATTTGATCCCGGTTCCACCTTTTCTTATGTGTCATCATACTTTGCCCGTTATTTAGATTCGCCCCGTGAGTCTCTCGTTTCACCTTTTCATGTATCTACTCCAGTGGGCGATACTATTGTCATAAACCGTGTGTACTGGTTGTGTGTGGTGACTATTGGGGGTCTAGAGACCCGAGTGGATCTTTTATTATTGTGTATAGTGGATTTCGATATCATTTTGGGCATGGATTGGCTATCTGCGTGTCGTGCTATTCTGGACTATCATGCCAAGACAGTAACATTGGCTATACCAGGTGTGCCACAGATTGAGTGGCGAGGTTTGACTGATTATGTTCCTAGTAGAGTGATATCATTTTGAAGGCCCAACATATGGTTGGGAAGGGATGTCTTAAGTATCTAGCCTTTGTGAGGGATGTCGGTGCAGAGACTCCCAATATTAATTATGTCCTAGTTGTGAGGGATTTTCCCGATGTATTTCCTGCAGACCTGCTGGGCATGCCACCAGACAGGGATATTGATTTTGGTATTGACCTGATACCAGGCACTCAACCCATTTCTATTCCGCCGTATCGTATGGAACCAACGGAGTTGAAAGAGTTAAAGGAGCAGCTTCAGGAACTTCTTGATAAGGAATTTATTCAGCCTAGTGTGTCACCGTGGGGTGCACCAGTTCTATTTGTGATGAAGAAGGATGACACTATGAGTATGTGCATTGATTAAAGGCAATTAAACAAAGTAACAATTACGAACAAGTATCCTTTGCCTCGCATTGATGATTTATTCGACCAGTTTCAAGGAGCAAGAGTGTTCTCCAAGATTGATCTCCGTTCGGGTTATCACTAGTTGAAGATCAAGGACTCGGATATTCTTAAGACGGCTTTCAAGACCCGATATGGTCATTATGAGTTCTTGGTGATGTCTTTTGGGCTGACCAATGCCCCAACAACGTTCATGCATTTGATGAACAGCGTGTTCCGGCCTTATCTCGATTCGTTTGTCATAGTCTTCATTGATGATATTCTGGTGTACTCGCATAGTCAAGAGGAGCACGCGGAGCATTTGAGAGTTGTATTGCAGAGATTGAGGGAGGAGAAACTTTATGCAAAATTCTCCAAGTGTGCGTTTTGGCTCAATTTAGTGGCTTTCTTGGGGCACGTGGTGTCCAACAAGGGTATTCAGGTTGATCCGAAGAAGATAGAGGCAGTTCAGAGTTGGCCCAAACCGTCCTCAGCCATATAGATTCACAACTTTCCTGGTTTGGCAGCTATTATCGCCGGTTTGTTCAGGGATTTTCATTTATCGCATTGCCCTTGACCAAGTTGACTCAGAAGGGCACTTCATTTGTATAGTCGGACAAGTATGAGGAGAGCTTTCAGAAGCTCAAGACAGCTTTGACCACAACTCCAGTGTTAGTTTAGCCATCAGCTTCAGGTTCATATATCGTGTATTGTGATGCTTCGAGAGTTGGTATTGGTTGTGTATTGATGCAGGAGGGTAGAGTTATTGCTTATGCTTCTCATCAGTTGAAGCCCCATGAGAAGAACTACCCCGTTCATGATTTGGAGTTGTTGCCATAGTTCACACGTTGAAGATTTGGAGGCATTACTTGTATTGTGTGTCTTGCAAGGTGTTTACTAATCATCATAGCCTCTAGCACTTGTTCAAACATAAGGATCTCAATTTGAGGCAGTGTAGGTGGTTGGGGTTTCTTAAGGATTATGATATCACTATATTGTACCATCCGGGGAAGGACAATGTGGTGGCTGATGCTTTGAGCCGAAAGGCGGTGAGTATGGGGAGTTTGGCATATATTCTAGTTGGGGAGAGATCTCTTGTAGTTGATGTTCAGGCCTTTGGCCAATCGGTTCATGAGGTTAAATGTTTCGGAGCCCAGTCGGATATTGGCTTGCGTGGTTTCTCGGTCTTCCTTATATGATCGCATCAGAGAGCACTAGTATGATGATCTGCATTTGTTTGTCCTTAAGGACAGAGTTCAGCATGATGATGTCAGAGATGCGACTATAGGTGATGATGGGGTGTTGAGGATGCATGGCCGGATATGCGTGCCCAATGTGAATGGGCTTCGGGAGTTGATTCTAGAGGAGGCCCAAAGCTCGCGGTATTCCATTCATCCAGGTGCCGCGAAGATGTATCAGGATTTGAGGCAACATTATTGGTGGAGAATAATGAAGAAAGACATTGTGGGATTTGTAGCTCGGTGTCTCAATTGTCAGTAGGTGAAATATGAGCATCAGAGACCGGGTGGCTTGCTTCAGCAGATGGATATTCTAGAGTGGAAGTGGGAGAGGATCACTATGGACTTTGTAGTTGGACTTCCACGAACTTTGAGGAAGTTCAATGCTATTTGGGTGATTGTGGATCAGCTGACCAAGTCCGCACACTTCATTCCTGTGTGTACTACCTATTCTTCAGAGCGGTTGACAGAGATCTATATCTGGAAGATTGTTCGTTTGCATGGTGTACCTATTTCTATCATACTGGATAGGGGCACTCAGTTTACCTAGCAGTTTTGGAGGTCTGTGCAGTGAGAGTTGGGTACTCAGGTCGAGTTGAGCACAACTTTTCACCCTCAGACGGACGGGCAGTCCAAGCGCACTATTCAGATATTGGAGGACATGTTTCGTGCTTGTGTCATTGATTTCGGAGGGTCATGGGATCAGTTTCTACTGCTTGAAGAGTTTACTTATAACAACAGCTACCAGTCGAGTATTTAGATAGCTCCGTATGAGGCTTTGTATGGGAGGCGGTGTAGATCTCCAGTTGGTTGGTTTGAGCCCGGTGAGGCTAGGCTATTGGGGAAAGACCTGGTGCAGGATGCTTTAGAAAAGGTGAAGGTAATTCAGGAGAGGCTTCGTACCGCACAGTCGAGGCAAAAGAGTTATGCTGACAGGAAGGTTCGTGATGTGTCCTACATGGTTGGCGAGAAGGTTATGTTGAAGGTTTCGCCCATGAAGGGTGTTATGAGATTTGAGAAGAAAGGTAAATTGAGTCCTCGGTTCATTGGGCCTTTTGAGGTGCTTCAGAGGATTGGGGAGGTGGATTATGAGCTTGCTTTGCCACCCAGCTTGTCGAGTGTGCATTCGGTATTTCATGTTTCTATGCTCCGAAAATATATTGGGGATCCGTCTCATGTTCTGGATTTCAGCATGGTTCAGTTGGATGATGATTTGACCTATAATGTGGATCCAATAGCTATTTTGGGTCGTCAGGTTCGAAAGTTGAGGTCAAAGGATATAGCTTCAGTGAAAGTGCAGTGGAGAGGTCGACCCATGGAGGAGGCTACTTGGAAGACTGAGCGAGAGATGCGGAGCAGATATCCTCACCTTTTTGAGGTTTAGGTATGTTTCTTGACTCATTCAAGGACGAACGTTTGTTTAAGTTGGGGAGGATGTGACGACCCGGCAAGTCGTCTCATGAGTTACCACTCCATTTTATCCATTTTTGCTTCTTATTGCTTTGTCTAATGCTCCTATATGCGATCAGGTTGGTTGGCTCGGGTTCGAAAAGGAATTGGTAAGGTTTGAGACACTTAGTCTCTTTTGAGGAAGTTTAAGTTGGAAAAGTCAACCGAATGTTGACTTATGAGTTACAGGGCTCGGATGTGAGTTCCGATGGTTCGGTTAGCTTCGGGAGGTGATTTAAGACTTAGGAGCGTGATCAGAATGAGTTTTGGAGGTTCAAAGTAGATTTAGACTTGAATTGGCGAAGTTGATATTTTGGCAATTTCTGATTGGTAGGTGAGATTTTGATATAGGGGTCGAAATGGAATTCCGAGAGTTGCAATAGTTCTGTGGTGTCATTTGGGATGTGTGTGCAAAATTTCAGGTCATTCGGACGTGGTTTGGTTGGGTTTTTGATCAAAAGAGAAATTTAGAAGTTTTTGGAATTCTTAGGCTTGAATCCAATGTAATTTTGGTGTTTTGATGTTGTTTTGGGAGTTCCGAGGGTTGGAACAAGTTTGAACGAGATTATGGGATATGTTGGCATATTTGGTTGGGGTTCTGAGGGCCTCGGGTGAGTTTCGGAGGGTTAAACGAATCATTTCAAGTTAAAGAAAAGTTGCAGATTTTGGTTTTAGCTGTTGCAGATATTTTAATCTTTGCGTTCGCGAGTGAACCCTCGTGTTCGCGAAAGGCCGGGAAGGGAGGCATCAGGATTGGCCTTCGCGTTTGTAAGGGGGAGTCCCGCATTCGCGAAGGGCCGGAATGGGAAGCATCGCGTTCGCGAGAGGCCTGACCGCATTCGCGAAGGTTGGTGAAGCTAAGGCATCGCGTTCGCGATGGTGTGATCGCGTTCGCGGTTCGCGAAGGAGAGTTTTGGTCAATAGAATTTTTGTGCTTCGCGAACGCGAGTCTTTGACCGTGTTCGCGAAGAAGGATTTCTGATCGCTGGGCAGAATTTTTAAAAGACCATTTTCGCGAGTTTTGGCCTAAGTCCACCATTTTTGACTAGGTTTTGAAGCTTTTTGAGAAATATTGAAGAGGGAATCAAGGAGGACTTGTTGGAAGTAAGAATTTTGGACTTAAAACTCGATTCTAATGTGAAATCTACCTAATAAATCATGGAATCTAAGCCTAAAATTGAGGAATTAGGGCTTGAGATTAAGAGACTTTAAAATGAGAATTTGAGGGGCCGTTTGGACTCTGATTTCAGTGTTCTTGGTATGTATGGACTCGTGGGAGGATAAGGATTCCGTTGATGTGATTTTTATCGAGTTTCGAGACGTGGGCCCGGGGGTCGGGTTTGGCCAATTTCGAGATTTTTGGTGTAATTTGATTATTTTCACTTGGGCTTTGTTCCCTTAGCATATTTTGACGCTGTGATTCTGATTTTGGATAGATTCGACGCTAGTGGAGGCCAATTCGAGGGGCAAAGGCATCGCGGAGTAGTATTTTCACCGGTTTGAGGTAAGTAACCATTGTAAATCTGGAACTGAGAGTACAAAACCCCGGTATTTGACTTGTTTTGATAAATGTGGTGACGCACATGCTAGGTGACGAGCGTGTGGGTGTGCACCGGTAGGAATTGTGACTTGGTCCGTCCCGTAGAGACTATTAAGCCGCGTATTTGATTTGGAACCTTATGATATTCCGTACTTTAGCCATTTGTACTGTATTATTGGTTGTATGCCATGTTTGGGGCCTTGTGTCGGCCTGTTGAGACCCTTAGGAGCATTTTTACTATTCTTCCTCACTCTACTTGTTGAAAGCATATCCTTAGTCATATTTTTCCTGTTTAAATATTTAAAACTGGTTTTATCACTCTACTTCTAAATGTGAGTACTGTTTGGACTGAGTTCCCTAATTTATACTGTTGTGCCCGAGAGGCTGCGAGGTTAATGACTGAGAGAAGTTGAGAACCTAATGGTAAGGACATTTATATATGTATGAGCTATGGATGGGGCTGCACGCCGCAACAATATTTATATGGATCGGGCTGCACGCCGCAGCGATATAGATCCTTATATGGATCGGGCTGCACGCCGCAACGATATATATTTATATATTGGATCGAGCTGCATGCCGCATCGATATGACGCTTGGGCTGTCGAAGCCCATTCGGAGTCTGTACTCCCCCAGTGAGCATAGTCGACTATAAACTATGGATCGGGCTGCACGCCGCAGCGGTTACTATGATTTCTATTGTTATGAAATATTAATGAGCCTGAGTGCTGAGAATGAGTACTGAGTGATGAGAGTTAAGTCACAGGTGGCTGAGAGGTTTCCGAGAGGCCATATTCTGAGTGACACCTTGCCCGAGGGGCCTAGTTATGATATTTTTACTGATTTCACTCTTCTTTTAAAATAAGCCTCCGTTGGAAAAATTGTTAAGTATATAGTTTCAAGTATTTAAACTGAAATTGATGATTTTACGACGAAATTGGTTTTAAACTGTGAAGTTGATATGTTATCCTGTTGTTCATTCATTTATATAATTTTAACTGCTTGTCACAACTTTCAGACCATATTTACTTTAGTTACTTACTGAGTTGGCGTACTCACGTTACTCCATGCACCGTGTGTGCAGATCTAGGTGCCCGAGCGGCAGAGTGAGGATCCTCAGCATTATCAGAGTTTGCCAGAGACTGCAAGGTAGCTGCATGGCGTCCGCAGCCCTACTTTCTTCATCTATCCTTGTTTTTCCGTATTTTAGACTTATTTTGTATCACACAGTCAGATTTGTATATGTTAGAGGCTCTAGACTTTTGACACTAGATGGTTGGGCTGTGTTGGTTTAACATTGTACTGATTTTCGCACCCTTTGGCTGTTTTATGCACTTCTTATGAAAAATTGAGGTTTTAAACTTGTGTTAGAAAAATGGTTTTATAAAAGGAATTTGTTGTAGTCAATTGTTTGGGTTGGCTTGCCTAGTAATGAGATAGGCGCCATCACGACCGGGTATTTGGGGTTGTGACACCAATCCTCCGTATTTGCGACTCCATTCCTGGCCTTCCATTTCCGCATTCGCGGCAACCCAATCGTACTTGCGACCTCGCACCTGCGACTCCCCATCTGCAGGTGCGGAAACACCAACAACTTTAGAAGTTAGCAGCAACAACTATCTACCAACACCAAGAATCAATCAGTTAACCACCCGAAACACACTCGAGGCCCTCGAGACCTCAACCAAACATCCCAACAAGTCATATATCAATATACAAACTTAGTCGAACCTTCAAAACACTCAAAACAATATCGAAACACCAAATTACCCTCAGATTCAAGCCTAAGAGCTTCTAAACTTCCAAATTTCACAGAAACCTATCAAATCACCTCCGAATAACCTGAAATTTTGCATACACGTCACAAATGATACTACGAACCTACTCTAACTTCCGAAATTTCATTCCGACCCTGATATTAATTTTTCACTGCCGACCAAAATCACCAAATTTCCAACTTTGCTAATTCAAGCTTAATTCTACCACGGACCTCCAAATTACATTCCGGATGCGCTCCTAAGTCCAAAATCACCTAACGGAGCTAACAGAACCATCAAAATTCAAATCTGAGGTCGTTTACACATAAGTCAATATTAGGTCAACATTCCTAACTTAAACTTTCACAAAAGAGACTAAGTGTTTCAATTTACTCCAAATTCACTCCGGATCCGAACCAACTAACTCGGTAAGTCAAAATACAGTTGAAGAACACAAAAGAAGTAGGAAATTAGGGAATGGGGCTATAACTCTCGAAACGACCAGCCGAATCGTTACACTTAAATAAAATGCAAGACTTAGAATTGAAATCGAGATAAACAACAGATAGCTTGGTTCCGGGAGTAAGGCTTCCGAAGACAACAATAAGAGTAATGTTAGACAGAAAATAGAGTATTATTAGCTTGGGAATAGTGTATAGCATGAGTTTATCAGATTTTTCGTGTCTTACAATGGTTATTGAAGCCACTATTTATAGCAATACCTAGGGAACAAGGTCCTAGGATCAAATTCCTTTTAAATGACAATAATAGGGGTCATTGATGAATATTAACAGCATACCATGAATGCCAAAATTCTCTGCAACGGTTGTGTTCTGAGGAATATTCTTCATTAAATGTCATCTGGTGACAAACATTCATTTGCTTCTATTGACTGTTCCTTTCGGGATCTTCCCGGTGCCAACTGAAGTTGTTGTCCTTAGACCTGGTTTCTGCTCGCTTCATCTTCCATCTGCCTCCAGCTCCACGTGTCATGCTATCATACAAACATTTAATATAAACCGATTTTGCCCTATGCAAAATTGCATAGTGTAAGGTTGAACCATAAAGCTTAAATCCTCAATTCGCCCACACTCATATCTGGCAATACTACATAATTGTCCATAGTTCTCCTTTTGCCTGGGAAGAGTGGTAGTTGAGCCTCGATCTCCATCCAATAATTTCATATGCAAAATTTATTGTACGTTGTTTTTTTCAATCACATATCTTCTTGCAAATATAAATGAAGAGATTTAAGTTTCTCGTTCCTAACCATTATTTGGTTTAATGTTGCAGTATCTTGTATGTTAGCCAAGTTGTCTGGAATGTTAAGCAGATACATCTAATTTGTTCTGATAGAAGTCAGCTATTTAGTTGAAGAAAACTTGTACCTTGATTTGTATAAATGTGCATATAAAGTTATTTAGTTTTGCATCTATATAAGTGATCTGTGATTCTTCTCCTATATTTTTATTGTCTTAAGCTGTGCATCCTGCTTTATTTTTGCACATGCAACCTAATCTCCATGGTCATCATCTGAACTTTCTAGGTTTTCTAGATCAATTAGTACGTCTCTTCTCAAAATAGAAAGACTATTGTTGTTTGAATATATTCTGAATATCATGTAATACATGAGGCCTATAATATTTATGTCAAAAGAAACTCACTCCTACTCTTATCTAATCTTTAGTTCCTTCTTTCCTCAACGGCAATTTGAGTATATTGTTGTGTGGGAAATATTATCTTCATAATAACTTGCTTAACATAGACAAGCATCGATTGTGAAAGCTTTCATCGATGATTTTCACATCAGGTCTAATGTCAATTTATTAGCACCTAGCACCTTATGTAAATCTTCGATTTATCTGAAATTTTCTGTTAGGAGTAGATACACAAAAGATCTGAATAAATAGGCTTTTTAGTAACTTTTCCTCTCTTTAACATCTCAAGCTGATATCAAATACTTTCTCTCCTCCAATCGTTAACTCTTTTTCTTACCACAAGAAGATAAGTATTCCCATCCCTTTTCCTTAACATACAAAAAGATGAAAGTAGTTGATCTCTTGAGTGAACTTTACACAAGTACCACAAGGAAATATAAGTATAAAAATACACAATGTTAATATGAAGTACTAAACAACCAATTTGATAGAAGAGCCCTAGACTTCTAGCTAGCCGATGTACATTTCTCCTTCAATCAGGGAAGTCCTAGTCACTTGCCTTCTCTTATGAAAGCTTTGGGAATGCCATTCAGATAAGATTAGTTGGAAATACAAGCTTTGAGCTCAGTTACTATCAACTTTATCTCCTAAACACTACTTAAGTAAGCCAATCTACATTACTTATGGATTAAGAACATTTGCACTTTAGTCGTTTGTAACCAAGTGATCAACGGAGTGGAGATTCGTAAAAATGTGTTGAGGGAAGCCTATACTACGGATTATCATCCAATTGGCTCTTCCTTGTGTTAGGCTAATAGAAGGGAAAATAGTTAAAAGAGAAAAGCAATAAATTACATAAGACAAGACAAGACAAGATTTACGTGATTCGATAATTTTTGCCTACTCCACGGTCACACAAAGAATATCTCTTTATTAATTCAAGAGAAAGAAAAAGTTGAGGGATGATTTATAATTGAGGAAGGAGATGCCTATTTATAGGCAAATATCAGAATATGAACCCAGCTTCTTTTCTTGCATGCGCCGATATCAATTCAAACATTTTTCTTTCCTCACAGTGTGGATTTTGCTTTTGCTAACTTTTGGTGCAACATATATTTCCTTATTTGACTTTTTTTTTCTTTCACTATTTATTTTATAGTTGGGTTTGTTCCTTTCAATTTCCCCCTCAAACCCATATACATCAAGAAAGAAAATTAAAAAAAAATTGCTATTCTCTAGTGGAGCCTTCACATTATTAATCTTGAAGGCTAACTGAGGCGGTGCACAACCTCAGTTTATCAACACCGACAACTTTGGTCAACATGTCTGACGGATTCTTTGATACTGGTATATTCGCTAAAGAATTATTTAAGCTAAAAAATTAGCTACACATGACAATTATCCAGTAAAAGATATTCTTTACCGGCAATAAAAAAATTACCACTAAAAATAACTAATTAAATTTAATTTTTTATTATTTTAACTTTTCCCTCCGCACAAAAAGAGAAAAATCTTTCCCTCCAATTTTTTGGGCCGAGAATTATCGATTCCCTCCAATGAGAAAAGTTTAGGAAAACATATTCCCTTTAATCGAAAGGGATACCATCGCTGTTGTCACGACCCAATTTCTTCTATAGGTCGTGATAACACCTAACGTCGCCGTTGGGCAAGCCAACGGTGAACTAACCATGTGATTGTTCCTTTTTTTAACAATTTAGAAATAGTTGTTTTTTTTTTTATATTATTAGACAAGTAAGAGGTGAGAATTTAAATAAAATAAAGTGTGAACAATTATAAGAAAAAATGTGGCGAAATAAATACTCAAAAGTCATCAAATGTCTGCTAGCATATTTTTCAAAACCTGGTGTTACAAGTGTATGACCTACTAGTAGAATATACAAAACTCTAAACTACTGTCTGAAATAGAGTAGACAGAAAGTAAATACAAAAGAGAGAGAGACTCCAGGTGCTGCAGAACTATCTCATAAAGCAGCTCACCGCTAAGTCTCCGGGTATTAGGGGTGCACGCTGGGACGACTACTAGATGCACCTGCCTCAGATCCTGCACGATTAGTGCATAAGTATAGCGTGAGTACATAAACGATGTGAACTCAGTAATTATCCAGTCTAACTTCGAAGAAGTAGTGACTAGGGGTCGACATCAACACTTACTATGGGCCAACAAATAAAATACAGAAATTCTAAATAAGCACAAATTATGTAAATAATAATAATCACTCAATGACAAGCGGTGAATAAATAATTCTTCAACTAATAGTAAATTCCAAGTCAATCTTTGTAATTAAATATTTATAATCTCTCAAGACATAACATTATATCAAGTATACTTAGGCTCTGGTATTGTCACACACGATTTATGACAAGGTCGTACGACCCGATCCCAATAATAAACTGTGTGCACTGTCGAGGGTCGAACGACACAAACCATTGATGCATCTATTAACCTGTCGTGGCGAACGACCCGCTCCCATGAGAGTAGAGAAGTTTACCTCGCTCGCGAAAGTACTTGTGGCGCGAGTGGACATGGATTTCTCAGAGTTATTATATATATTCCTCAATTCTTCCCAAAAATAAGAAATCTAAATTGGAAAATTTCAACCTTAAAATTCCTAATCTCATCTCTATTTAAAATAATTAATATGCAAAGTCAACATAACAGTACAATCAAAGTATGATGTAAATCTATGACTACCCGAACATCTCATGGAATATAGCTACGCACAGACTCTCGTCACCTAGTGCGTATGTAGCTCCCCACACAAGTAATTCACAACAAAATACACTTAAGGGGATGAGTTTCCTCTTATAAGGTTAGGCAAGAGACTTACCTCGTTCTCAAGCTCACTTCCGATCCATATATACGCTCTAAATTCTCAACTTGATGCCAAACAACCCCGAAACTAGCCAAATATTATATAAATAAATCAATATATACTCAAAAGTTCATAATCTAACTATTGGAGTAATTACCCAACCTAGATTGGAAGATTCCTAAAATTCACCCTTAGGCTCACGTGCCCAAATTTTCCAGAAATTTTCGAAGAATAACATTACTCATAACCTCACGAACTCAAGTATATCATTGGAGGTTTTAAATTTCTTTAAATTTGGTTCAGAGTAGGTTTTTGTATTATCGAGGTCCATTTGGGATTTCGGGCTGGGGAATTGTTCTGTATGGTGATTTAAGATTGGCACGCAAAATTTGGTATCATTATGAGTAGTTTAAGTATGATTTGGCAAGTTCGGAGCAAGTTGGAAGAACTTGAGGTTCATAAGTTGATTCGATTTGGTTTGGGATATGATTCTTAGTTTTGGTGTTATTTTTTGTGTTTCAAGAGGTGGAGCAGGTCCATTTTATAATTTCAAACTAGTCGGTATGTTTGGACTAGGCCTGGGGAACCTCGGTTGCCATTCGGACGATGCGCAAATTCGTTTGGACTTGGAAGAAGTTGCTGAAGCAACAGGGCTTCTGGTTTGTTCGCACCTGCAAAGGATTTCCCGTAGGGGCACATTTGGGCTGAGTCCGCAGGTGCGGACATGGGGACGCAGATGCGCGATAGCAGAATCGGTCAGTGGCCCGCAGGAGCGGACACGGGTCGCATGTGTGCCACGTACGCCGCAAGCGCGGGCTCGCAGAAGCGAGCCATTTTCCGCAGATGCGGATTTGGGCCAGCTGAGGGAGAACCACATTTGTGATGCATTTTCTGTAGATGCGTTTGTTTCTCCGCAGAAGCGAAAATCGCTGGAGGCAGAAGGTTCATTTAAGTTGGGACTTAGGCCATTTTCGGTTCATTTATTTTGCTTCTTAGGCCATTTTGGAGCTTCTTAGAGATGGGTTTTCACCTAGCTATTGAAGGTAAGTAATTTCTACCCAATGTAAGTTAAATACATAGATTATGGGTAGATTTTAATACGTAAAATTGTGAAAATTATTGGTTTAGTTGAAAAACCTAGGTTTTGATAAAAATGAGATTTAACCATGAAAATGATTATGAAATTGATGCGCCAACTTTCAAATTTATGCGTCGAAACGCTCTTGTATCATCCAAGACCTATTCCGAACATACACCCAAGTCCAAAATCATCATACAAACCCATTGGGACTTTCAAATCCCGGTTCCGAGGCTGTTTACTAGAAATGTTGACCCAAGTCAAACTCAACCCTTTAAAGCAAATATTAAGGAACTAAGTGTACCGATTTCAACCCGAATCCTTCTAAATCCCAAACTAACCATCCCCACAAGTAATACAATAGTAAAAATACATATGGGGAGTCTTATTTAGGGGAGCAGAGATCTAAAAAGTAAAATGGCTGGTTGGGTCATTACATTCTTCACCTCTTACACAAATGTTCGTCCTGGAATGAGTCTAGAATCATACCTAGAGTGCCGAATAAGTATGGATATCTACCCTGCATGTCCCCCTCGGTCTCCCAAGTTGCCTCCTCGACTGGTTGACCCCTCCACTGAACTTTTACCACAGAAATCTTCTTGGACCTCAACTAGCAAACCTGCGTGTCAATAATGGCAACTAGCTCCTCCTTATAACCCAGGCTCTCATCTAACTAAACCGTGTTGTAGTCTAACACATGAGACTTGTCGCATGATACCTCTGGAGCATAGACACGTGGAAGACCGGATGAACTCCCGATAGACTAGGAGGCAAAGTAAGCTCATAAGCAACCTCCCAACTCGTCTCAACACCTCAAATGGACCTATAAGCCTTTGGCTTAACTTGCTCTTCTTCCCGAACCTCATGATTCCCTTCATTGACGAGACTTTCAAGAGAACCTTCTCGCTCACCATAAATGATAAATCACGCGCCTTTTGATCCGCGTAACTCTTCTGTCTGGACTATGCTGTGCGAAGTCGCTCTTGAATCAATTTTACCTTTTCCAAGGAATCCTTCACCAAATCGGTACCATATAACTTAGCCTCGCCGGGCTCAAACCATCCGATGGGTGAACGACATCGCGGACCATATAAAGCCTCAAATGGAGCCATCTCGATGCTGGACTGATAACTGCCGTTGTATGCAAACTACATGGTTGTCCATAGTGCTCCTTTTGCTTGGGAAGAGTGGTAGTTTGGTCTCGATCTCCATCCGCTAATTCCATATGCAAAATTTATTGTAGGTTAGTTTTTTCAATCTCATACCTTCTTGCAAATATAAATGGAGAGATTTAAGTTTCCCGTTCCTAACCATTATTTGGTCTAATGTTGCAGTATCCTGTATGTTAGTCAAGTTGTCTGGAATGTTACGAAGATACATCCAATTTGTTATGATAGGAGTCAGCTATTTAGTTGAAGCAAACTTGTATCTTGATTTATTTGAATGAACATATAAATTTATTTAGTTTACATCTATATAAGCGATATGTGATTCTTCTCCTATTTTACTATCTTATGCTATGTATACTGCTTTATTTTTGCACATGCAACTTAATCTCCATGGTCATCATCTGAACTTTCTAGGTTTGGTAGATCATTTAGTAAGTCTCTTCTTCGAACAGAAAGATTATTGTTGTTTGAATATATTATGAATATCATGTAATGCATGAGGCCAATAATATTTATGTCAAGAGAAACTCACTCCTACTCTTTTCTAATCTTTAGTTCCTTCTTTTAGTCCATCAACGGCAATCTGAGTACTTTGTTGTGTGGAGAATATTATCTTCACAATAACCTGCTTAACATAGACAAGCATCGATTGTGAAAGCTGTCATCGATGATTTTCACATCAGGTCTAAGGTTAATTTATTGGCACCTAGCACCTTATATGTAAATCTTGGATTTATCTGAAATTTTCTGTTAGGAGTAGATACACAAAAGAAGTAGATATGTTGTTCATAATTGACAGTAGATCAATACTTTATAAGTTCTTCATATGAATACCTGCCAATTATTTTTTCGTATCGCTTATCAAGTTTATAATTTATGGCCTTGTCAAATAGGATCCCCAGTTATAGCCATGGATTGTTCTTTAAGTGGTTGTATGACCAACTTGGGGTCGAGATGATTTTTTCAATTTAAGCAATTCATTGAACTCCTAAGAGTTGTGCTTTCTCCCCATTTCATTTTTCTAGTTTCGTTCAGGCTTATTGCTTTCTGCGTCTCGTCTTTCTTCTCTTGCCATCCCAAGGAAACAAAAGGAACACATGAAATAAATAGGCTTTTTAGTAACTTTTCCTCTCTTAAATATCTCAAGCTGATATTAAATACTTTCTCTGCTCCAATTTTTAACTCTTTTTCTTACCACAAGAAGATAAGTATTCTCATCCCTTTTCCTTTACATACAAAAAGATGGAAGTAGTTGCACTCTCGAGTGAACTTTACACAAGTACCACAAGGAAATATTAGTATAGAAATACACAATGTACATTTCTCCTTCAATCAGGGTGTTTACCCTAAAATTCGAGTAACAATTAAACTTATATTGTGGTTTTAATGATACGTGATTCAATCCAATGCCAATTGATAAATAAGGAATTAAATAGATAAATTAAAGAATAAAATAATTCAAACCAGTATGCTAGCCAAATTTTGACCTCGACTTGTGGTAGTCTCGAGGTGTGACAATAAGAATAGCAGATGATAAGGCAACTCTAATGAACAGTATAACAAAATAGCAAGAAAGTAATGAGTGTATATATTCTTCTCCGTGAAGAATGATGTTTACAAATGAATGGGGTCCCTCTTTATATAAAGAGGAGTTCTAAACAAGGTACACTTTTAATTATAGTAGGAAATCATATTTGACAACTGATAAATCGTCGAAGATCAATACATTCCGAAATTCCCTCCACGATCTTTGATCCATTGCGGATATCTCTCCCTTTCCGTTACTGAACTATACCAGCATCATTTCGAAGTATGCCCTTTTCTGACCTCGGTTAACCACGTTGACCTCGATCTTGGAAAGAGACTTCGACCCGGGCTCGACGTCCTGGACTTTCGATGTGGTATCTCTTTTTCCATCAAAGAATGAAATCGAGTAGCCCTGATTTCTACCGTATACAGATAGTCCCCTCGTTTCTTAGAGTAAAATGATAAGAAACGACTTGAGCCTCGATTTTCTGGAGACCCTAATAACGATGTCATCCCCATGACATAAGCGGTCGAGGTGACCGAAACATCCCGTCGGTATAGTTCCCCAAACCATTAATGTCTGTCAGTGGGTAGTCGGCCACTAATGCTACCGAACCGTCGCCGTGAACCTATAAATACAGGTTCTTTATTTGAATCAAAAACTTTACTTCCACCTTCACCAAGTTTTCTAAGTCTTTTCCTCTGCCCATCTCTTCTCTTTCACCACCTGTTGAGTCAATTTTGTTAGTACCAAAAATCCAAATTTCACCTCTTTCCGCTTCCTTCTATCTGAATCAGTGGCGAAAACCTCCAAGACTGTTCCACAAAAGGCAAAAGCTTTTTCCTCTTCTTCCCTGTCGGTCGGTGATAAAACGCCAGTGGAATCGCTCCCTCACAAGTATGTTCCCGGCCCTTGTATCTTAAAAATTGACTTCAAAGTCGAGAACCCTCCATCGATCCCTGGCCGATGTGAACACGTGTCGAGATACATTTGCTCGATAAGGGAAAACATCACGAGGCTGTGAAGAGAGATCGTAACTGGGGGCCTGAGGTCGTGGTACAGATCCCCGCTCCCGAAGAGAGTATTACTACTCACTTGGAGGGGGTACCTAAGTGTCTACACTTACCCCTTCACACTGGGTCCCATCAACCCAGTCATTATTGATTTTTGCAAGAGATATCAGGTCACCCTCGATCAGGTTCACCACTCATTCTGGCGTATAGTGATCATACTCTGCTTCTTTTCAAGCAAGGCCAAAGGGCTGGAGTTTACCCTCAACCACCTTATACGGTTGTATCAACCTCGGTTTTTCAAGGCTTGATCAAGCTCCAACGCGGAGCAATGAAGGCCTTTTTTGCGAGCAACGATGAGGACAAAGATTGGGGTTGGATGAGCCGGTTCGTGTGGGTAAGGACCTGCGACCTCATTCTAGAGGAGAAACTGTCATTCCTAGAGAAGTGGAACCCCGATCGTAAATGACGTATTTACCCATTAGTCTTCGTACTTTGTTCTTTGCTTTATGTAATGTCTTTATCTATTTTACAGCGGTTGCTTCGATGCCTCATGTGTTACCCGACCTCGAAGACTGGGTTCAGAAGTTGGCCTCGACTTCCTCCCATGTCGATCGCTACTGGCATGACTTGGCAAGGGCAGATAGGAAGCCAAAAATCATGGTAAGTTTATCCTGTATGCTTTCGACGTCTATTTCTGAAAAGTTTCCTTTTACATATACTTGACTCCCTTTTATGCAGGCCTTGGGGATATTGCTAAATTCAGGCCAGCCTCGCCTGGGGATGAGGTAGAGTCCCCGATTCCGAAGTTGGGGAAGGATAACAAGAGGAAGAGGGTCTCGGAGTCCGTTGAACCCCAACCTAATAAGGCTCCAGTTCAAAGACAAAGGAGAAACCTCATCCCCGTGACCGTAGAATCGATTCACTAGCTGGGGGAAGAGGAGGAAGATGAGGGCGATGACTCAGCACTGGTAGTTCGAGCAAGAAAGCTGGTCGAAGTTGCCAAGCCTTTAGAGCCGGAGACGATTGTCGAGACCATGCCTCGTGATGAGGAGGCTCTGAAGAAAGATTCGGGCAAAACCCCCGAATTGACCGAGGTTGAGATTATCCCTCGGCCATCAACAAGCATGCTGGAGGGCCGGTTTTGAGACCCCTATGCCTGAACAGAGCTCCCCGAGCGATTCGCTCGGGACTATGACAATAGGTCATTCTCCTTCTCTATCGGCCTTTTTTGAGGAAGCTATAAGGGATGCTCGGGCTCTACATATCCCTGACATAGGCGGAGTCCCCAGTGAAGAGGATCCCTTCCGGGATTGTTTTACCGAGGTTTATGATGCCGCTGATCTCAATGATGCATTTACCCTTTTTGAAGAGTCCCAACGCCTTTTATATCGAGTAAGTACTAATCCCCCTTGTTGCAATTTTCTTTTCCTTCTTTAACATAACTTATATATTTCTTTTTACGTAGCCTTTTACCAAGTTTTGGGCTGACCTGAACCAATGCGAGGCCGAGCTCCAAAAGATCTTAGAGCAGATGAATGCTTTGAAGCTCCTTTGTGATCAAAAGAATGAGGAGCTCAGTGACCTTCAAACAGACTTGGCCCAGACTCGTAAGGAAGAGGTCGAGCTAGATGAGAAGGTAACTATCCTTTTGAAAGAGTATGGTCTCAACCCAATTGTGGAGGCTAATACTTTAATATCTCAGTTGTAGCAAAAGCTAGAAAATATCGAGCTGCTCCGAGGGAAAGTCGATCAAATCAAAGCTGACTGTGATCAGTGGAAGGAGAACGTGGACCGCCTTGCTGTGGAGAAAGAGGCTACCTTGGCTAAACTATTATTAGCCGAGGTCCAACTTTGGAGCATTAAAGAGAAAAGCTCAGGCTAGGCCAAAAGGATCGAGGATCTTGAAGCCGAGCTTGCTGAGGCCAAGGCAGAGGTATAGAAGATGAAGATCACGGCTGACAAGTCCATAGTCGTGTATCTGGCCGATGCTGAGGCTGCTCAAATGCAGGTAAGGGAGTCTTTTGATCGAGAGCGATGGAGCAATGACTTGGCGAAGTGCCAATCCTAGAGGGAGACCCTCGAGGAAATCCATGCTCGAGGTTTTGACCTCTCCAAAGAGATAGCTCAAGCTAAGGCGCTTGAAGTTGATGCCAGGTTGCTTATCTCCTCTGATGATGACGATGAAGTCAGCCATATTGGGTCTGATAACAACGAGGGGCCCGAAGAAGAAGTTTCCCCTGAGGGAGAAACCAGACCCGGGCATAGTTAGGATTTTATTTTTCTTGTTCTTTTTTGTAAGACCCCGTCGGTCCCTTGTACATATTTTTCCCATATATATAATGGAATTTTCCCTTTTGAATGCCTTCTCATTTTTTATATACAAACACGTTGATTGCCTTGTAAAACTTTAGCACAATCTTACACTTTGAACGGTGCGTTCGAGATTTTGGTTTTGGGTGGCTTCCTCGAAGTCACCTCAGTTGAGTTTGAATAAGCTTCGAACTTGAAGCATAGGCCCTTTAGGGTTTGTGTCGAATGATGATGTCCCTGAGCCATAGTCAAGTCAATTTTATTTGGGCTTGGAATAGTCGAACCCTTAAGTTCGGATGGAGCGAGAACAAGATCTAGAACTCTAAGTGTCTTGGCCCTTAGGCTCTTTAGATTGGGACAATATGGCCTTTAAAATACGGCTATTATTCCCCTCTTTCGGCTTAAAATACTTAGTAAAAATTTCTTTATACTCTAGCATGTATTTTTACCCATTGGGGTTTTTGAGGGTTTGATGTCGATTGAAACCTCTTTGCTTTTTGTGCCTTATCACGTTTGTGTTAAGATAATTTTATACCTCTTAAGTTTTCTCGAGGGATGATTTTATCGTAGCCCTTTTGATTATTTGCCGAGGGTAGCCTTTTTTAACCGATTTTTTCAAAGAATCCGAGCCGCATTAATTTGGCCGTAGCCTTTGGGCATGCCTCTTGGGCTTATTCCCCCGTAACACTTCGAACTTGTTCGAAGTGCTAGTCCCCGAGAACGATGGCCTTGGCCTATAGTTCGAGGGGTGCCTCTTTGAGGTCTTATGAATTCGAGTTTAGATAGTTCGAATATGTTGATCATCAACGACAATCCCCGAGTGTTCGAGGCATATTTGCGCTTGGCCCTTGAGCCATTTCTTACAAAATCATAAGTATGGAGCTCGTATAGTAGAAAATCTTCTTTGAGACACAAGATGTTTGATATAGAAAGAATGCTTCTTTGAATAATTTATACATGCGTACATGTTTTGCCATCGAGGCTCAACTAATCTATATGGACACAGTTCATTCGACCGTTTGGACCATTATACAATTTCCCTATCGAGACCCTTTGACATGAAGTACTTTCCTCGAAAATATAACATCCGAGGGTGATGCTCCCCCAATATTCGAGGTTGAGTGTAAAGAAGCCTTGGATACTGTTGAATTTTCCTCAAGTAGCACATAATTGTTGCCTCGTTAAAAACCTCACCAGAAAATGGTATAAAAACCGATCTAAGGGAAAAAGAGTGCAACGCGTGCGTCAAAACCTAAGATCCTCATGTTTAAGAGTTTCTCGACGTCTTCGATTGAACACCAGCAATAAGTTAGCATCAAATACAAAGGGAAAGGGGGAAAGTCATACCTTAGCAACAATACGATTTGAGGAGTGATATATTCCAATTGTTTGGCAATTGTTCGCCCTCCATTGTGCCAAGTTTGTAAGATCCCTTTCCGATGACACCGAGGACCCGATATGGTCCTTCCTAATTTGGGCCTAGTTTCCCTTCATTCGGGTCTCGAGTATTGAGGGTGACTTTCCTCAAAACTAAGTCCCTGATTTCGAAATGGCAAAGGTTGGTTCTTCTATTATAATATCTTTGCTCTTGCGCAGCCGTCAAAACGAGTGCAGCTTCTCATTTTTCATCCAATAGTTCGAGGCTAGTATTCATAACCTCGCGATTTGATTCTTCCGTTGCATGTCAAAATCTGGCGCTAGGTTCCCCGATTTCGATCGGAATCAAGGCCTCAGAGTCATATACTAAGGAGAATGAGGTTGCCCTCATACTGGACTTTGATGTTGTTCGACATGCCCAAAGGATTTATGGTAAAATTTCTCTCCACTTCCCCTTAGTGTCGTTCAACCATTTCTTTAAGTTTTGAATGAGTCTTGTTCTTCGATTCAGCCTGTTCGTTCCCACTAGGTTGATACGACGTTGATAATATCCTTTTTATTTTATGGTCCTCGAGGAATTTTGTTACTTTGCTGCCGATAAATTATTTTCCATTATCACACACTATTTCGGCGGGTATCCCAAATCGACATACGATGTGATCCCAGATGAAGTCTATAACCTCTTTATCTCTCACTTTCTCGAATGCCTTTGCTTCAACCCATTTGAGAAATAGTCAGTCATAAATAAAAAGAACTTATCTTTACCTGGGGCCGTTGGCAGAGTGCCGACGATATCCATCCCCCATTTCATGAATGGCCATGGGGATAGGACTAAATGAAGTTGTTCTTCGTGTTGATAGATCATCGATGCAAATCTTTGACATTTATCACATTTTCGAACAAACTCCTTAGTGTCTTTTTCCATGCTATCCTAGTAGTATCCCTCTCTAATGATTTTGTTAATCAGGGATTCAGCGCCGGAGTGGTTCCCATAAGTGCCTTCATGGACCTCTCGTAAAACATAATCAGTGTCTCCTGGTCCTAAACATACTGTCAATGTTCCATCGAATGTCCTTCTGTATAATGTTCCATCTTCAGCCAATGTGAACCGAGTAGCTTTGGTTTGTAGGGCCCTTGACTCTTTAGGTTCCGATGGGAGCTTTTCGTTATTCAAGTATTCAATATATTTATTCCTCCAATCCCAAGTTAAGTTTTTAGAGTTTATCTCGTCATGTCCTTCATTGATAATGGATCTCGAGAGTTGAACGACAATCCTCTAGCTGATCTCGTCATCCTCGACCGATGACCCCAAATTTACAAGAGCATCAACCTCACTGTTTTGTTCTCGAGGTATATCTTGTAAAGTCCATTCCTTGAAACGGTGCAAAGTTACCCGCAACTTGTCCAAATACCTTTGCATTCTATCCTCTCAAACTTCGAAGGTTGTGTTTACTTGGTTCACCACCAGTAAAGAGTCACACTTGGCTTCAAATCAGCCTCACTATTTTGTTCTCGAGGTATATACTATAAAGTCCATTCCTTGAAACGGTGCAAAGTTACCTGCAGCTTGTCCAAATACCTTTGCATTTTATCCTCTCGAACTTCGAAGGTTGTGTTTACTTGGTTCACCACCAGTAAAAGGTCACACTTGGCTTCAATGACTTCTGCTCCCAAGCTTTTAGCTAGCTCGAGACCTGCAATCATGGCCTCGTACTCGGCCTTATTGTTAGTCAACCTAGAAGTTTTGATAGATTGTCTAATAGTGCTACCCGTGGGCGGTTTCAAAATGATGCCTAGCCCGGACCCCTTCACATTCGAAGCACCATCTGTGAAAAGGATCCATACCCCCGATGATGTGCCTAATTTTAACAAGAGTTATTTTTCAACTTTGGGTATGAGGGTTGGCGTGAAATCGGTCACGAAGTCCGCCAAAACTTGAGACTTGACGGTCATTCGAGGTTGATACTTGATATCACACCCACTGAGTTTGATGGCCCATTTGGCCAATCGATCCGATAGTTCGGGCTTATGCAAAATATTACGAAGTGGATAAGTGGTTAACACGCATATGGGGTGACATCGAAAGTATGGTTTAACTTTCTAGAGGCGCTTATCAGTGCAAGTGTCAATTCTCTAAGTGTGGATATCTAGTTTCTGCTTCTCCTATGGTTCGACTTACATAATAAACGGGAAATTACATACCTTTCTCTTCTCGAACTAGGACACCACTTACCGCGATTTTCGGTACTTCCAAGTACAAGTAAAATTTCTCATCTACCTTTGAAGTGTGAAGAAGTGTTGGGCTCGATAGGTATCGCTTTAATTCCTCTAATGCTTGTTGGCATTTCGAGGTCCAGTTGAAATCGTTCTTCTTTTTGAGTAGAGAGAAAAATCTGTGGCTTCGATCCGACAACCTCGAGATGAATTGGTCTAAAGCAGCTATCTGCCCAGTTAGTCTCTGCACGACTTTTACACTGTCCACGATGGTGATGTCTTCAATGGGCTTAATTTTATCGGGGTTGATTTTGATCCCCAGATTTGACACCATAAAGCCCAATAATTTGCATGAACTGACCCGTAAAGCACATTTCTCGGGGTTGAGCTTCATGTTATATTTCCTCAAAATCTTGAACGTTTCCTGCAATGAGCCAAATGGTCCTCTGCGCGCAGGGACTTAACTAGCATGTCATCGATATAAGCTTCCATTGACATACCTATTTGTTCATAGAACATTTTATTTACTAGGTGTTGATAAGTAGCTCCTGCATTTTTTAGCCCAAAGGGCATTACATTATAACAATATGTTCCATACTTGGTGATAAATGAAGTCTTTTCCTGATCTTCCGGGATCATTTGAATTTGATTGCATCCGGAATAGCATCAAGAAAAGTAAGGATCTCGTGGCCAGTCGTGGCGTCGATCATGTGATCGATGTTAGGCAGTGGAAAAGAATCTTTGGGCCATGCCTTGTTTAAATATTTATAATCTAGACACATTCTAAGTTTGTTCCCTTTTTTAGGGACTACGACTACATTGGCTAAACATTCGGGATATTTCACTTCCCGAATGGACCCTATTTTGAGAAGTTTAGTTACCTCGTCCTTTATGAATGCCTGCTTTACCTCGGACTGGGGCCTTCTCTTTTGTTTCACCGGTTTGAACTTAGGGTCAAGGCTTTGCCGATGCATCGTTATCTCCGGTGGGATCCCTATCATATCTAAATTGAATAAGTTTTTTTCTAAGTTCGAGGGTTAATCCCGTTCCCAGGTACACCTTTCGCTCAGGTAGGTACTCGATTAATATAACTTGTTTTAGCTCTTCGACCGTTGATTTGGTGGCGTCAGAACCTTCAGGAACAATTAAAGTTCGAGGAGTTAGAAAATCCTCTTCTTCTTCTTATATCCCCTGCTTTCCTAATTCAGTCGAGGCTGGTGGCTGTGATTGCTATTTGGCTTCCTGTTTACCTTGGATGCTCGACCTTTCCGAGGATGATAATGTTGATATCAACGTTACCTCATCAACCGCAAATATTTCCTTTGCAGCATGCTGCTCCCCGTATACTGTTTTTACACTGTCCGTCATTAGGAATTTCATCATTTAGTGGAGAGTCGAGGGAACTGCCCTCATGTTGTGTATCCAAGGTCTTCCGAGTAGGGCATTGTACTTCATGTCGCCCTCGATCACATGGAACTTGGTATCTTGAATGCTTCCAGCCATGTTCACCGGTAGAATAATCTCTACTTTAGTTGTTTAACTAGACATATTGAAGCCGTTTAAGACTCGAGATATGGGCACAGTTTGATCTTGTAGGCCGAGCTGCTCCACGACCCTTGATCGTATGATATTCGCCGAGCTACCTGGATCCATTAAAATACGCTTAACTTGAACTTCATTTAATAAGATAGAAATTACCAGAGCGTCGTTGTGGTGCTGAGAAATGATTTCTACTTCTTCATCGTTGAATGATGAGGAGCCTTCGGGCACATAATATCGGGTTTGTTTTTCCCTAGTGATTGATACCTTACTGCATTTGAATATGGGTCCCTGTGGAATGTCGACCTCTCCAACGATCACATGAATGACATGTTGGGGTTCCTCTTGTTCATTTTTCCTGTTGGCATCCCTTTATCTGAAATGATTCTTGGCCCGATCGCTGAATCATTGAATAGACAGTCTACCTCATCCCATGATTGCCTGCAATCGTCAGTCCTGTGACCATGCGTGCCATGATACTTGCACATCAAATTTGGGTTTATTTGGGAAGGATCGATCTGTATATGTCTGGGCCACCTAGTATCTTTGATCTTTCTGATTGCCGATACAATGCCCGATGCATCGATACTAAATTTATATTTCGATAACCAAGGTGCCTCTATGGGATCATCATACTTATCAAAACCACTTTTGCTCATAAGTCCCCGAGAATCTGTCCTCGATTACTTCTTCGTTCATTCTGGGCAGAATTGCATCCTGAACCATTGTTTTTTTGATCTGCGGTATATGGTTGATATCATTCTTTGTTCGACCTTGGCTCTCTGTCAATGTCCCTTTGGGCTTTAACTGTCGACCTGTTTGGATGTACTGAATCGAAAGGGGTTCCTAATTGGTCGTCCTCGACCATGATCTTCGATTGATATCGATTGTGCACATCTGCCTAAGTTACAACTGGATACTCGATCAAATTTTGCTTTAACTGACGTGATGCTACCGAACTCTGCTCGTTCAACCCTTGGGTGAAAGATTGAATGGCCCAATTATCGGTGACTGGTGGAAACTCTATCCGTTCCATTTGAAATCGAGAAATGAACTCCCTCAACATTATCCCTTTGTCTTACCTTCAAAAGGTCCGATTTTCTTGTTGTGACCTTTATGGCCCCGACGTGTGCCTTTATGAAAGAATCTGCTAGCATGGAAAATGAGTCGATAGAATTTAGTGGCAGATTGTGATACCAAATCATTGCTCCCTTTGAAATGGTCTCTCTGAACTTTTTCAATAGCATAAATTCGATTTCATCATCTTCTAAATCGTTACCCATAATGGCGCATGTATATGAAGTAGCATGCTTGTTGGGATTGGTGGCCTCATTATATTTGGGTATGTCTGGCATACGAAACTTCTTTGGAATAGGATTCGGAACCGCACTTTGAGGAAACGACTTTTGTACAAAATTCTTTAAATTCATCCCATTCAAGATTGGCGGTGCCCCCGGTATCTGATCAACTTGAGAGTTGTATATCTCCATTTTTTTTATCATTAGCTTCAATTTTCTTCTCTCCTGACTCGATTCTCTGGGTGAGATCCTCGAGCATTTTCATTACTGCAGGATCGGTCCCCGATCCATTATCATTCGACCTATTTGGCACTAGCTCAGTACGACGAGTGATTTCCGGCTCAACCCCACTCAGAGTTCTATGTTGATTTTGAAGCTGAGCAATGGCGGCCTGCTGAGCCTGTAGCATCTCGAATATCACTTGGAGACTAACTCCTCTGTCTCCTCTACCCTGTGTACCTTGGCCATCAGATCGGCCTTCCCTGCGTACATTGTCTTTGGGGTCTACGCCTAGGTCCACATTTAAAGCAACGTGCGAACTGACATCGACTGGATCGACGACTGGTGCCTCCTCAAGATTAACTGGAGGTACCTCGACTCTTGGAGCAATTATATTGTCATTCTCCCCATGTAACCCGAGACCGTTATCACCATGTGCGGGTTTATTTTGTGAGTTTGACATGTTTTAACCTGAAAGCAAAAATACTTGACAAGAACAAGCGTGAAATAATGTGTGTTATTAGAATCAACACTGAACAATCACTATTATCCTTATCCCCACAGTGGGTGCCAAACTATTAACCCTAAAAGTTGAGAAATAATTAAACTTATATTGTGGTTTTAAGAATATGTGATTTAATCCAATGACAATTGATAAACAGGGAATTAAATAGATAAATTAGAGAATAAAATAATTCAAACCAGTATGCTAGCCAAATTTTGACCTCGACTTATGGTAGTCTCGAGGTGTGACAATAAGAATAGCAGATGATAAAGCAACTTTGAAGAGTAGTAAAGCAAAATAGCAAGAAAGTAATGAGTGTATATATTCTTCTCCGTGAACAATGATGCCTACAAATGAATGGGGTCCCTCTTTATATAATAGAGGAGTTCTAAACAAGGTATACTTCTAATTATAGTAGGAAAGCATATTTGACAACTGATAAACACTGAAGATCAATCCATTCTGAAATTTACGCCACGATCTTCGATCCGTTGCGGATATCTCGCCCTTTTTGTTACTGAACTATACTGGCATCATTTCAAATTATGCCCTCTTCTGACCTAGGTTAACCATGTTGAGCTCGATCTTGGAAAGAGACTTCGATCCCGGGCTCCACGTCCTGACCTTTCGTTGTGGTAACTCTTTTTCCATCAAAGGATAAAATCAGATATCTCCAATTTCCGCCGTATACACAGAGAAGTCCTAGTCGCTTGCCTTTTCTTATAAAAGATTTGGAAATGCCACTCAGATAAAATTTGTTGGAAATACAAGTTCTGAGATCAGTTACTATCAACTTTATCTCCTAACCCCTACTTAAGTAAGCCAATCTACATTACTTATGGATTAAGAACGTTTGCCCTTTAGTCATTTGTAACCAAATGATCAATGGAGTGAAGATTCGTAAAATATGTTGAGGGAAGCTAGTACTACGAATTATCATCCAATTTCACCTTCCTTTCCTTATAAAGGGAAGTACCATCTGTTGGAAAGCTTGTCGGGCTAATAGAAGGAAAAAAATATTTAAAAGTGAAAAGCAATAAATTGCAAAAGACAAGACAAGATTTACGTGGTTCGGTAATTTTTGCCTACTCCAAGGCCACACAAATAATAACTATTTATTAATTGAAGAGAAAGAAGAAGTTGAGGGATGATTTATAATTGAGGAAAGAGATGCCTATTTATAGGCAAATATCAAAATATGAACCCTACTTTTTTCTTGCATGCATCGATATCAATTCACATATTTTTCTTGTTTCCTCACACTGTGGATTTTGCTGTTGCTGACTTATGGTGCATCATACATTTCCTTCTTTGCCTTTTTTTTTTCTTTCTTTCACTATTCATTTTACAGCTGGGTTTGTTCCTTCCAATCTCTCCCTCAAATCCATATACATCAAGAAATAAAATTTACAAAAAAGATTTGCTATTCTCTGGTGGCGCCTTCACATTATCAATCTTAAAGGCTAACTAAGGCGGTGTACAAACTCGGTTTTTAAAACACCGACAACTTTGGTCAACATGTCTGACGGGTTCTTTGATCCTGGTATCTTCTGCAGGGAAGAGTTCTTTCACTTATTAACCCTCGGATATGATGATACCTCAACTGGATGTGTTTTGATCTTGCATGAAATACTGGATTCTTGGCAATATGAATTGCATTCTGGCTATCACTGAAAAGCTCACAATTTTGAGCCAGATCATCTCTTTTCCAGCTTCTGAGATTTTCATGTACTATGCTTCTGTGGTAGATAGAGCAATAGTTTTCTGAAGTCTGGATATCCGGGTAACAACAGTACCACCTAAGGTGAACGCATAGCCTGTGGTATTTTTTTGACTATCCAGATCGCCACCTAAGTTTGCATTAGCAAAACCTTGTAAGATAATATTATTCTTTTGAAAACAAAGTTCCATACCTGAGGTGCCTTTGAGATATCGCAATATCCATTTTACACCTTCCCAATGCTCCTTTTCTGGATCTGACATGTATCTACTGACAACTCCAACTGCATGGGCTATGTCAGGTCTAGTGAAAACCATAACATACATAAAACTTCCTACTGATGAAGCATATGGAACTTTGGACATGTACTTTCTTTCTTCATCTGTCTTAGGTGATTGGTCTTTCGACATATTAAGATGGCTTTCGAGTAGAGTGCTTCTGGTCTTTGCACATGATGACTGAATCTGCTAATTACCTTTTGTATATACTTTTATTGAAACAACTTTAAGGTTCCTTCATACCTGCTGCTAATCCTCATCCCAAGCATTTGCTTAGCCGGTCCTAAGCCTTTCATTTCAAACTCATCCGCTAGTTGTTGCTTAACCATGTTGATCCCTTTTATGCTAGATCATGCAATTAGTATATCATCAATGTACAACAATAAAATGATGTAGGATTCATCAAATATTTTGATATAACAACAATGGTCCATCTCACATCGCGTGAAATCATTGTCATGCATGAATCCATCAAATTTCTCGTACCATTGCTTGTTTTAAACCATACAAACTCTTCTTCAACTTACATACAAGATTTTCTTTACCAGAAACTTGAAGACCTTCAGATTGCTTCATGTAGATGTCTTCTTCAAGGTCACCATGCAAGAAAGCAGTTTTAACATCTAGGTGCTCCAAATGCAAATTTTCTGCAGCTATGTTACTTAGCACCAACTTGATAGTAGTTAATTTGACTGCATGAGAGAAAATCTCGGTGTAGTCAATTCCTTTCTTTTGCTGAAATCCTTTTACTACTAATCGTGATTTGTATCTCTTCTTACCATCATGCTCTTCCTTGACTTTGTACACCCACTTGTTCTGCTATGACTTTTTTTCTTTTAGTAACTCTGTAAGTATCTATGTTTTATTTTTTTTGAAGAGAATTAATCTCTTCTTTCATGGCTAGATTCCATTTATCATAGTTTATTACCTGCATTGCTTCAACAAAATACTCTGGTTATCCAGCATCAGTCAGAAGTAAATAGTGGAGAGAGGGGGAGTTAACCTATCTTTAGCATTTGTGACTCTTTTAGATCTCCTTAATCTTGGTTCAAGAGTAACTGATTCCAAATTTGATTCAAGCCCCGACTCCAGATTTGGTTCTGCATATGATTCTATCTCTGGTTGCGGTCCTAGTTCTGATCCAGATTCGACTTCTGGTTCTTCATCTTCAATTTTAGAATCAGTTGTAATCCCTCCAGCCACTTTATTTTCTGATATTTATTCTAACTCAACTCTTTCATATGTCTGTTTGCTGGTGTAGGTTGGTTCTACTCCAAGCTTGTCCTTGTACATCATATTTTCATTAAATATGACATTCTTCTATCTTAGGATCTTTCTGTTCTGATCATCCCAAAATCGATAACAAAAATTATCATCACCATAGCCGATAAAGAAATATGTCTTGGCTTTAGTATCAAGCTTATCTTTATCATTAGAGTTTACATGCACATAAACAACACAACCAAAAAATTTTAAATATGAGAAAGTTACATCCTTTCCTGTCCATATCTCCTAAGGAATTTCAAAATTCAGCAGTACAGAGGGTCCCCTATTTATGAGGTAAGCTTCTGAGTTAACAACCTTGGCCCAAAAATACTTCGGCAATCCAGAATGTATTTTCATACTTCTGGCCCGTTCATTTAGGGTTTTGTTCATCCTCTCAACAACACCTTTTTGTTCCGATGTTACAGGAACTCTCCTAATCATTCTGATCCCATTCTCTGAGCAAAATGTTTTGAACTCTTGATTACCATATTCTCCTCTATTGTCAGACTTCATACATTTTAACTTTATGTTTGTCTGATTTTCAGCTTCAGCTTTCCATCTTTTAAAGGTAGCAAAAACATCAAATTTATTTTTCAGAAAACCCATACCTTTCTCGTGGAATCATCAATGAAGGTGAAATAATAGCGTGAGCCTCCCAAAGAAATTACAGGAGTTGGTCCCCACACATCTGTATGCACTAGTTCAAGATTCTCTTTCTTTGGCGTCCTTCCCACCTTTGAGAAACTAACTCTCTTTTGTTTCCCGTAAATGCAATCTTCGCACAAACCTAATTCAACATGCTTTAGGTTTGGAAACTTTTCTTTGGATGCTAACAATTTCATTCTCTTCTCACTCATATGCTCGAGCCTCTGATGCCACAATGTTGTGTCATGACCATGATCAACTATTGCTATAATATCTCTTTATACTGTAGTTGCATACAGTATTCCCTTCTTGAAGCCTCATGCCACAACCAAATTTCCTTTGGTTATCTTCCATGATCCATTACCGAATATTGTTGTATATCCTTCACTGTCAATTTGACTCATAGATATCAGTTTTTTCTTGAGGCCAGGAACATGTCGGACATTTTGCAATTTCCATAGCGTGCCTAGTGAAGTCTTTATATGAACTTCACCTTTTTCGGCAATGTCCAAAGGTTTGTTGTCTACTAGATAAACCTTCCCAAATTTTCCAGCAATATAATTATACAATAATTCTTTATGTGATGTATAATGAAAGGATGCACCTGAGTCCAGAATCCAAGATTCGGCTGGACTGTCTGCACAACAAATTAGTGCATCACCGACTTGTTCAGTAGTTACATTTGCTGAATTTTTATCCTCTTCTTCTTTGGTTCTCTACACTAACTACTGCAGTGACCCTTTTTATCGCAATTCCAAAAAGTAATATCTTTGCGATTTTTGGATTGCCCTCTTCTCCTTGAATTTGATATGCCACGACCATGACTTTATCATCTTTGGCTGCTTCTCCTCCTGCTTTCGGTATTCATAGAAGATCATGGTGAATCACTTGATTCTCTCCGGTGAATACCTTCGCTTAGAACCAAGTCTATAATATCATCCAATTTGAGTTTGGTAGTTCTCGATGAACTGCTAATTGCAGTTACTGTTGCAGACCAACTCTCCGATACAGATGATCGTAGAATCAATGCCCTGTTCGTCAGCAAATATTATATTAATAGAACTCAACTGAGTTAATATTATATTAAACTTATTGATATGTTCCGTGATAGATCCACCTTCTGTTATCTTCAAGTTAAACAATTGACGCATCAAATAGACTTTATTTGAAGCAGATGGTTTCTCGTACATATTTGATAACACCTTCATCAGACCTGCAGTGGTCTTCTCGTTAATGATATTAAATGCTACATTTCGCATTAGCATCAAACGAATCACACCAAGAGATTGGCGATCTAATAGATCCTAATCCGCTTTGGCCATATTCTCTGGTTTTACCTCGGTCAGAGGTAACTGTAATATTTTCTGGTACAAATAATCCTCTATTTGTATTATCCAGAATCCAAAATCTTTGCCATTGAACTTTTCAATCTTAATCTTTCCCTCTACCGATGCTATTTTTCACAACAAAAACAATTTATGTGGATAGTGGTTGTGAATAGTAACAACGAATACTATTCTGTGTAAGAAAAAATATCCCAACCGTATAAGGTAGACAACAATCACTATTGGTGAATGTACTATCACTATTAATGAATAGTACTTCACTAATGTGAATAGTGTTAGTAATGATGATCAACAATGACACACTATTCTTGTGAATAGTACCTACAACAATACCATATTTTCTATCAAAATTATATTGTTTGTGCTCTATATCAGTTGTTGGACAAGATAAGGCAAGACAAGATTTATGTGGTTTGACAATTTTTTCCTACTCCATGGCCATATAAAGAATATCTCTTTATAAATTGAAGAGAAAGAAGAAGTTGAGAGATGATTTATAATTGAGGAAGGAGATGCCTATTTATAGGCAAATATCATAATATGAACCTTGCTTCTTTTCTTGCATGCACCGATATCAATTCACATATTTTTCTTCTTTCCTCACACTGTGGATTTTGCTGTTGCTGACTTTAGGTGCAACATACATTTCCTTCTTTGCCTTTTTTTACTCTTTCACTATTCATTTTGCGGATGGTTTGTTCCTTTCATGCAACTTTCACGTTCATTCTCCAAATGTCATATTGATAATCTAGAACCAGTATACAGTTTGAATATTGGCGACATAGGTTATTCCCAAATGACTGCTTGACCTCAATATTTCCATGAGTCTAATTCAAAGTCAAACTTGCTGGTTATCAATATGTTTTCCACGTTAATCTTAATTTTCACTTAAAGTTGAAGAAACATATTTAAAGTGTAAATATCTCCACTGTTATAAAAAGAAAAAGAAAAGTGGACAAGGAGATTGTATACGATCAAAATTGGCTTTGCCCTTTTGTATAACTAATCGAGACCGAAACATGATAGGTGGAGGTTCAGCCTCGAGTTATATCGAACCATGATGCAATGTTAGGTTGCTGAGCTCGTGACCCTGATCTTTGGCTTAATGTATGCATATTTTGATGCATATTGCTTCACATTGTGCTCATGTCTAGTAGATTACGGATGTATAATATAATGATTTGTGCTAATTTGTAGTATTTATATGTGTAGGAATCATTCGGATGTGATTTGGGACAAAAATGTGCGAATTGGAGCGAAAATGGGAAGAAAAGGCAAAAGTGCACATTTGAGGGCCACATGTAGCATGGGGCGCTACCTGTGGTGCTCAAAACAGAATGCTAAATAGTTGAGCACCAGGGCTAGCGCCCTACGCTGACCTAGATGATCAAAATGTGAACATGTCCTATTTCGATCGAGACTTGATTATTTCGACCTCAAGACGTCCCCAACTCATATAAAAGTCAACCTAAACCTATTTGAGGAGGAGGGACATTTTTTAGACATCCCCAGCTCATATAAAAGTCATTATAATTATTTTTCGACATTGTGTTTGGATGATGACATGCAAATCGAGTCATCTGAGCCTTTGGAGGAGTCAACAGAAGAGGAACAAGATGCCTATATTCTTGAATTTGTTGTGCCAAAAAGCAAAAATTACATTCCTCATCTAAAGGCCGAGAAGTGTAGAATAAAAATTTTATTGCTTGGACTGGTTATTTTTGTAGCCCTTCCACTGGAGCATAGCTGCAGACTGGATGCCATATTAGGGGTACAATTCATAATTTTGAGGTGGAGGAAAAAGTGATTTACATGGAAAAGACGCGAAGGAGTTCATGCAAAAATGTGATAAGTGCCAAAGACATGCTCCAATGATTCATCAACTCGGGGAGCTCCTGCATTCGGTTTTATCGTCATGGACGTTCATGAAGTAGGGAATGGACATCATCGGCCCTCTTCCATTGGTGCCGGGTAAGGCTCAATTTGTTTTATTATGACTGACTATTTCTTTAAGTGGGTTGAAGTACAGGCATACCAGAAGATCAGGGAGAAGGAAGTCATCGACTTTGTGAGCACATGATTTTTGCCCTAAGTGAAATACTCCCATAAATTAATGAAATAAATTTTTCTCAATTATTTTCAATTTTATAGGATTTTTGTAGCAATTTGTGTTAATTGTTTGCATTTCTGTGCATGTTTATTTTCATTAAAATCATGAAAAATATCAAAAATACCATGCATTGAATTTAGATTTTGTGTTCATATTTTAGGATTAGTTAATTAATTAATTGCTTTATTAAAAAGGCTCATTTTTACAAAAATGGCTCATTTTTACATTCTTAGCTTTTAATTTTGGATTATTAAGTTTTCTTTTTTAATTTAGGATCAACTAATTTAGGTTTTTAATTAATTAAAGAAATAATAGAAAATAAAAAGAAAAGGAAATTAAAAAAGGCTAGTTTTAAATTCAATTGGGTCAAACATTTTAGAACCCCAAATTTTCCCCCAACCCAGCCCAGACCGGGTCGACCCAACCCAACACCCAAGATTCAGACCCTTATTCTTCTTAAAAAACCTAGACGTATACACCTTATGCCCCTAGACCTAAGATCGGTCGGTTTTCATCAAGAGGTACCCCTCATATCGATCTTCTTGAAGCAGCAAGAACCAAAAAAGGACCCCTAGCTAGAACTATCAGCGGACAAGACCAAGAACGCCCTCCCCCATCTTCGTTAATCTTAAGCAGCGGCAAGTCCTAACCGTTGAAGCAGAGAACCAACAATTTTCCCTATTTCCTGTCTGCCGGAAAAGCCTTGCAATTTCAGAGTTTTCATACTTCATGGCCTCTTAAGTTCCAGTCAAAATCAGCGTTCCTTCTCTCGATCCCTCGTTTCCTCCCTTTTTGCAGTTCAATCTCTGGGTGGTCGTGAGCCTCATTTTCTGTTGTTGAAGTTTTCGTTAGTTTGAGTCCATTTTGGAACTCGTTGTGGGATTTGTTTGGAGCCAGTTATTGACGTTTCGAGGTTGCCATCGTTGGTCCTGATCCGGTCAGTTGGTTCAAGCTTCATTTCTTCTATTTGATCATGCAATAAGAATATGGTTTGGTTTGTTTAATGTTTGATTTTATTATTAAATCTAGAACATGATCTGGTTTGAAGGATTCTCTATCTTATAATGCTTGTTTTCAGTGAGTTTGGTTTAAGTGAATCACTGTTTTACTATTAATTGTTTTGTTTTGATTGAAATGAATTGGAGTGTACATGTTAAGTTAATTCTTGAATTCAATATCACATGCTTTGTTGAACCGAAATGGAGGATTTTGCAGTTTGGTTTTTCAACTGATTTTATTAATGGGTAAGTATAAATTTGACTGATACCTAGAGTGTTAGGAAAGTGAATAAAGAGAGATTATTTGGTAAATTGCAATGGATATGATGTATAAATCATTATTTGTGATTTACGCACTTACATCGTCTCTGCTTTCAGTCCTTTCATGTTTGGTTCATATCAGTGCCTCCTAGCTCTGTCAATTCTCTATTGTGGTCAATTGGTTTTCTATTGCTCTTTCTCCGAATCTCTATGTGCGAGTGATTCTGTTATCATTCTCTTCACTCGTGTGTTTGTGTGACAAAGGACAGAGCACGTGCTAAATTTCTGAATTTTGAAATGCCTAGCCCATTGATGATTAAAATTGCTCACATAATTAGGAATTGGGCTGGGTTGAATGCAAGAAATGAAAGGTAAAAAGAATACGAGCATGAAATATCTTTTAGCGAATGTGCTCCATAATCATAGACCTTTCACGCGTAATCTCGAAGTAGTTAGTAAAATAATTCATGAACCTCGCAGCTTGCTTTAAGCGTGACTTAATCTATCATCGTGATTGTGTACGCGTTCGCGTGACATAATTACGATCCTAAAAATAAAACCGGAGTATGCGTTCGCGCAACTTCGACTAAACTTTCTTAACAATAACAAAGCGTTATTAATTGTGGACATGTTCGCGTGACATGATTTTTGACGTGCCAAATAAATGGGTACACGTGCGCGTGACCTGTTTTAAGATAATGTCTTAATTAAAAAAGGTAAATGCACATATGTTCTAAAATGAGTAATTAGACAATTTTATTAAGCCAAGTATGATCAAAGCGACCGTACTAAAACCACGGAACCCGGGAATGCCTAACACCTTCTCCCGGGTTAATAGAATTCTTTACCCAAATTTCTGTGTTCGCAGACCATGATTAAGAGTCAACTTCCTCGTTTTGGGATTTTAAACCGGTGACTTGGGACACCATAAATTATCCCAAGTGGAGACTCTGATTTTTTAAATAAATAATACCGTTTCGATTGTCACTTAAATTGGAAAAAAAACTCCCTTATATCCCTTCCGGGGTAGTAAGAAGGAGGTGTGACAGCTCTAGCGACTCTGCTGCGGATAAGAACTCAGAACTTATAATTTAGGATTCAAGAATTCGAGCTTTTTAATATGATTTTATTTGGCTTTATTTATTATTAATATTACTGTATTTTTGTGAACCTAATGTGCTAATTGATGTTTATTTACGATTTCAATATTGTTTGAATTGTATTAAAATGCCTTCTTACGCCACCCCTCTAAGTCTTCTAAATATGGTGCACACGTTCGCCTGACCCACTTTTTCTATTAGAAGTTACACCAAATAGAACGAGGTTGGGCCAACAATAAGGCCGGGTAGACTTTCATGCTCCCGGTACGTTGCCCCCTCTTTGGCTCGAGTAGTCCGCTCGGGTAAGTCAGGTCAATAACACAACCCCAGATTTAAACTTAGAATAACATAACCACATGCCGGAACCCTAGTAGGCACGTTTGTTTGCATCATGTGCATTTAACTTTGGGGACTCAACACAGGGGTTGGGTTCGTCTAGGACAGGTGTACCCAAAAATAAAAGACCATCCTGATGCATCCTATGTGCTACATGTGGCAATCTTCAAGGGTAAAAGGGTCATTTGGCGGACTAATAATAATTGAGGAAAAATGAAAAAAAAGAAGAAAAAAGAGAGGGTGAAGTGTGAAAATAAAGCAAGTAGGGCCCAGTTATGTTTTCTTTCACATTTTTGTTAAGAAAAAGAAAAGAAAACATGAAAAATTCAAAAAAAAAAGATTTTGCACTTTTTCATCATTTTCCGAAAATCAAAAAAATCAAAAAAAAGGGAAAAGAAAATCCAAAAAGAGTTTACATATTTCCTCATTTTTCAAAAAAAAAAAGACAAAAAAAACATATTTTCTCTAAATTGGTTGTTTTTTAATTGTCGCCCGTATCCAATCTGCCTGAACTACGCATACATGATTCTCGTTTTTCGGGGCGTGATACGTAGGCAATCCACATAGGGTCCGGTCTTCCTAGTGAATCTTAGGCTCTTGGCTTTGCGGGATCTTAGCCAAATTTTGCACTTCTAGCCACCTTTTTGGTCACATAAGCCATTTTGCAAAAATAGCCTCAACCATGTCTTGCATGTGTCTAGTAGGGAATATTATTGTCTCATATAGTGTTGGTTTCAGTTTTCTCATACAGGTGTGGATTTACTTACTGAAGTTTGAGCATGATAGACACCTCGGGACCATCCAGACAGGATCGCTCATTCAGGAGTTGCTTAAGGAGATTTTTCTTTTCATGTTTTGAGTCTTTTTTTCTTTTTACGTCGTCTTTTACCTTCTAGTTTTGTACAGTAATGTTGAGTCTTTCGTTATTGTATTTCCTATTTTGTATCGGAAAAAAATGTGTTATAAATCAAAAATCCAAAAAAGAAGAAAGAAATTTTGTGTTTTTATATTTCTGTTAGAAGTTCTTTTTAGAATACTAATTCTAGGAATAAAAAAAATTAATTTGAGATGGTTTTCCTTTATTGAATTAATATCTAGAACTCAAAATAAAAAATTACTTTTATACTTCCTTTTAGTACATTAGACTAAAAATTCAAAAAAAAAAAAAATTTCTTTTAGTACCTCTTTAAAAAGTTTTCTTTAAGGTATTAATTCCAAAAATTCAAAAAGATTTTCTTTTGAGGTTCTTCTTTGCGAAATTAATGAAAAATGAATAGAAAAAAATTCTTTTATTTTTACTAGAACTTTAGGACATTGTACATAGAAGAAAATAACATATCTTATCTTTTGTTTATCTTTAAAGTTTTTTCCTTAGGTAATCAAAACTGAAATCCAAATGTTTTTTATCTTGTTCATTTCTCTTTACGAAATCTTTCTTCAGAGATATCAAATGAAAATCAAAATATATTTCTTTGGTTTATTTTTTAGATTTCCTTCCTAAAACAAAAAGAAAAAAATACTTTTCTCTTGTTGGGTTTTTTCCTTAATAATTTCTCATAGAGTATCTGTTTCAAAAAAAACAAAAAGAAATATATGCTTGTTTAATATTGAGTTTAGAATAGATTATAGAATATTAAGTCTAAAAAAAGAGCGAGATTTTCTTCTTTTTTCTCATCAGAGTAGTCATTAAGATAAAAAAAAAAGAGAACGTTAGTTTGTTTACTTTATTCCCGATCTTCCCGAACTATGCAAAGATCTGATTCACGCGGCGTCATGATACGTAGGCAACCTACATAGGGTTCAATCGAATCATTTTTTTGATTTTATTAAAATTAAAAGAAAAAGAAAAAAAGGAAATAAACAAAAAGAAAATGTGAAATTATGGGATGTGAGAAATGAGAGGAAAGAAAAGAGTGATGATTAGAAAAAAAAAAGAGGAAGGAAAATGAGCAAGCCAAGAAGTGTTAGAAAAGAAAAGAAAAGAGAAGATTCAAATGGACAAATTGGGATGATGCCAAGTGACCTTGTGACCCTTAAAGTCATTCTTGAACCGTTAATTGTTGCTAGGTTCATTGCACGTAATGTGATATTTTTAGTTGTTAAATGCCCTAGCGCTAACATGATGACTTTATTTTGTTCCTCTTTGTTATCCTCATTATAGCAGAAGAGTGGTTGGTTTGTGGTTCTTAAACTGTTAACCCATCCATACAACACAAGGTCAAAGAGCAAGGTAGTCATGACTAGGAAAGACTTAGACACATGAGTTGTTGACCCGTCAAGGGAGTTTGTGGAGTCGGAGTCTGAATTGAAAGGAGAGGTCTAAATGTTGAAACAGCAGATGTCAGAAATGTATCAGTCTTGGATCAGGAGGCATCCTCCACCTTCATTCCTTGCTAACTACACTGAAAAACCTACAATTATCCTACCACTATCACAAATCCAAATTCTCACCGCTGCTGATATCTCCCCACAACCTTTTCACACTCTACCCGCCAAAACCACCTCATATCCCGCTCCTTTGGCCACTCATGCTCCTGTATCTCCTCATCTAGCTACTTTTCCTCGATCCTCTAACAAGACTGTGTTCAAAGTCCCTGATGCCCAATACTACGCTCCATAACCAACTTTCAAAATCTTAGATCCATACTCTCACGCTCCTCATTTTGAGCCTCCCGGTGAAATTGAAAAGCCTGCTAAGATAGTGGAGCAAGATGAGATATCCAGGAAGGTGAAAATCTTAGAGCAATCTTTAAGAAACATGCAAGGGATAGGGAACCAGATGAGCGTGGCCTACAAAGACTTGTGCTTGTTTCTTGACATCCAACTGCCTGCTGGGTTTAAGATGCCGAAGTTTCATTTATATGACAGACATGGAAATACTGTGGCCCATCTGAGAGGCTACTGTAGTAAAATGAGAGGCGTCGATGGGAAGGACAAATTATTGATGGCGTATTTTAGTCAGAGTCTGAGTGGGGCAGCTCTGGAGTGGTACACCCGCCAAGATGCTAGCAGGTGGTACATATGGGACGATATGGCTCAAGCCTTTGCCAGGCACTTTCAATACAATATAAAATTGTCCTGGATCGCATATCCCTCACCAATATGGAAAAGAAGCCTAATGAAAGCTTTAGGGAATATGAGCTCAGATGGAGATATAAAGCTACTAGATTCAATCCCCCGATGAAAGAAAACGAGATGGTCGAGTACTTTCTTCAAGCTCAAGAGCCAACTTACTTTGGGCATTTGATCTTGGTTGTGGGTAGGCCTTTTAATGATGTGGTAAAAATGGGGGAAATGGTAGAAGATGGGTTGAAGTCTAGCCAGGTCATGAGTTATTCTGCTTTAAAAGCCACAACACAAGCAATTCAGAACGACACAGGAAGCTTGCTGGGTCAGAAAGAACATGATGATTTTGCCATGGTTGTTTCAGAGTAAGGGTCCGCCTCACCAATGTCACCAATATACTCATCCTCAACCCCAATCCCAAACCTATCCCCGAGCTCCATATAATCCACCTCAATATTATCCTCCGAACAATGTTCGGTCATCTGTCCAACAACCGAGTCACCCCTTATGGCGAGCGCCAGCACCGCATAAGGCACTCTTGCCTTCACAACATTTTCGAGCACCCAAAAACCCTAGAAAACAGGGGCATGGAGGGGAACAATGGCAGAGAAATAGTTTCACGCCAATCGGGGAGTCCTACACAAGCTTGTTGAAAAGTTAAAGCATTATGGCCTGATTGAACCACTCCTCGGCTATACTCTAGACCCATATGCAAAAGGTTTTGATCCTACTGTACGATTCATGTACCACTCTAATGTCCAAGGGAATAGCATTGAAGATTGCCGTGCTTTGAAAAGGGAAATAGAAAGAATGATTCAAGAAGGGGTAATTGTGATCAAGGACAGTGACAGGGAGCATGCGAATCCTCTTGGGAACTTGCTGACTAAAGTTAATGATATTGAAGTTGGTAATGGTCTTGGCAATATTGATGTGGAACCCAGTGGCTAAGATGTCGTGCTTGGTAATTGGAAAGACGCTCCATTTTTTGGTTAGACGGGGAGGAGTTTTGGTGGTTTATTTTGTTGTCATTTTTGTTGTCTGGGTTATTTTCAGGGTTGTAATCCGGATATTGTCTTGTGACTCCAACCTTTCTATCTTTTTATTTTGCCTAGTTTGTTTAGTCGTAGTAGCTCGTTTAGTGTTGTCTAGTTTTTTTTCCAGGGTTGTAACCCCAGCTTATTTTACTTGTTTTGTTGTTCAAACCCTTTCACCATCTGTCTAATGCAATTTCCTGTTTTCTATTATTTCTAGTCAGTGTTTGTGTAGTTCTCTTTCCCTTTTATAGTCCTTTTCCTGCTGACTCTAGTGACATGACATGCACGCGTAATTCTCAGCCTGGTCTTAAAAGTTAGTTTAGTGATGAAGCAATGAAATTTTTTTGAAGATGATAAGGACTTTTGAGGGAAATAAGTAAAGGCATTTTGAGATCACCTCAAGCCCGAATTGTGTGAAACTGGGACAGATAGAACATAAAGAAACACTACTGAAATGCATCATGCCGCATCAAGTTGAAGCTAAAGGCAAGTTTGCCCCAAATTGGCAGGGGCAGTTCGTGGTAATGAGAGCGTTGTCCAATGGTGCTTTGTATTTAACAGATGTAAAAGGCAAATGTATGGATATGGCTATCAATTCTGAGGCAGTCAAAAGATATTATGTGTGATTTCTTTGGTTTGTTTAATTGTGTTGTTTGTATCTGGCATGCTTTGAAGATTGGAATGACGAAGACATTTTATTTTTCTATCTAAACACTTTATCCTTTGTTGCCCCCTTTGAGCCTTATTTATTTTCTTTCATATTCCTCTTTTGGAATCAGAAGCAGAGTTTAGAAATATAAATACAGAATAAAAAAAGAGAAAAGAGGAAAAGAGAAGAGAAAAAGATAAAGAAAAAATGGGAAAAGAGTAAAGAAAAGAAAAGAAAAAAAAGAAAAAGAAAAAAGAGAGAAAAGTACAAAAACAAAGCAATTCCTATGTCATGAACTACGTTCGACCTGATTCCTTTTAAAAATACGGAAGCAGCCTCATGGTTCGGTCCCATCAAAATAAAATTTCAAAAGTCCCAAGCAAAGAAACTGGGGCAGAAGTTGTGGTTGTTGTAAGAGATCTGATTCCAAAAGTTGTAATTTTGAGCCCTTTTAAGATATTTTTGAGCCTTTATGATACCCTTTGTTTTTAATCCTATCCAAAAACCTACATTACGATCCAAAGAAAGACCTTCTGATCAATCTTTGAGTAGTGCCAAGTCAAGCGAGTTAGAGGTATGATTCTCATCAGGGGCAACACTTTGTTCTACACAAGGAAAACAGAAAATGAGAGAGTCTTATCAGTGAAAACCTTCACAGGCACCATAAGGCAACGGTAAGTTGAGAGAAAGAACAAAATGAAAGAGGCTTGATGGTGAAAACCCTTCGGGCACTACAAGTCGAATAAGGATCGTGAATCAGATGGGATAGAGCATTGAAGGCCAGTTTCACGACTCAAAGGTACAACAAGAGTTGAACTTTAGACTTGCTTGACAGATTAGGCCACTTAATCCAAAGGTGCATGTCATGGTCATTAGAGTTGGTATCCACATCTCATAAGTTTCTACTTCGTAATTTTCTCGTTAGGTATCATCTCTTTCCATTGTCCCGTACTCTGTTCTTTTTGTTTTGTTTACTTCCTCTTCTTGAGTCTGTTGGTCAGAACAAGTGAGAAATGAATTTAAAATTTGCCACTAGCTTTCCAATTTCACAAAGCAGAGTCTGGCTAGCACATCAAAGCAACATAAGTTATGAAAGAACAGTATGCGCACTGAGTTGGTAACAATCAACGTGCTTTGGGATTCATGTGAAATACAAAGGTTCGGTAAATATCAATTCATGAGCAAAATACAACAGGTAGATGGTATTGAGTTTGAATGAATCTGAGGTATTTTCTGTGATAAGGGTGACAGAGAAAGTGGTTAGTCAATAAGCAAGCAATGTCTTTCATGGTGAAATCAAAGTTATCATGGCAAGTGAAGGAGCAATCGTCCTCAAAGTCAAGGCCACAAACCAACCACCATGTTTAAACTCACAAGTTTTTTTTGTTTGAAACAGGGACGAAAGTTATGTTCATATCAAAGCTTGGAAGCTTGAAATATTCAGGTGTAATACCCCAATTCTGCTTACGCAAAGACTATTGAGAATATCACACATCACCACTAGGAGAAGCACTTCTTACTCTGGGTTTTCAAGTTATATTTTATTATAGGAGACACATTTCCTCCATTGAGATTTTACCATTAGGAGACGCACTTCCTAGTTTGGGTCTTTAAAATTATACTTTTGTTTTAGGAGACGCACTTCCTAAATTGATATTCCACCCCTATGAGACGCACTTCCTAGTTTTGGGCATTTAAATTCATCCTTAGGAGACACACGTCCTAGTTGGAGTCATTGAAGTTTTAAACATTAGGAGACACACTTCCTAGTAGGGGTCTTTCAGATTATACTTTTAGGAGACACACTTCCTAAATTGAGAGTTCATTCATAGGAGACACACTTCCTGATTTGAGTCATTAAAGTTTCACCCATAGGAGACGCACTTCCTAAATTGAGAGTTCATTCGCAGGAGACGCACTTCTTAGTTTGAGTCATTGAAGTTTCACCCCTAGGAGACGCACTTCCTAGTCTGGGTCTTTCAGGATATACTTTTAGGAGACGCACTTCCTAAATTGAGAGTTCATTAATAGGAGACGCACTTCCTAGTTTGAGTCATTGAAGTTTCACCCATAGGAGATGCACTTCCTAAATTGAGAGTTCATTCGTAGGAGACGCACTTCCTAGTTTGAGTCATTGAAGTTTCACCCCTAGGAGACGCACTTCCTAGTCTAGGTCTTTCAGGATACATCTGTAGGAGACACACTTCCTAAATTGAGAGTTCATTCATAGGATCACTTCCTAGTTTGAGTCATTGAAGTTTCACCCATATGAGACACACTTCCTAAATTAAGAGTTCATTCGTAGGAGACGCACTTCCTAGTTTGAGTCATTGAAGTTTCACCTATAGGAGACGCAGTTCCTAGTCTGGGTTTTCAGGTTATATGTTTGTTTTAGGAGACACACTTCCCTTTTGGTTCATTTAAGTTCATTCTTAGGAGACGCACTTCCTAGTTTGAGTTATTTAAGTTCTACCCATTAGGAGACGCACTTCATAGTCAGGATCTTTCAAGTTATATTTTGTTTTAGTAGACACACTTCCTAAATTGAGATTCCTCCCCTAGGAAACGCACTTCCTAGTTTGATTCATTCAAGTATCACCCGTAGGAGACGCATTTTCTGATCTGGGTCATTCGGTTTTTATTTTTAGCAGACGCATTTGCTGGTCAAAGTTTCTTGGTTTTACTCATAGAAGATGCACATCCTAGTCGAGTCTCTAGTTTACTTTCATCATTGCATCAAAGCATAAGTGGTTTACAGTTTTGTTAACAACTCACAAATCTTCCGAGTGCAAACTGGGGTAGAAAATTTTGTTTGTTTTGATTGCAGGCACCCACCTGGAGAACAAGGGAATTCGTTTTGGAATTATTTAAAGTTTCAAGTCAGTAGCAGGTGCCCCACCTGGAGAACAAGGGAAGTCATTTCAGAATTCCATTCGATTTAGAAGTAGCAGAAGCTCGCGGCAAGAATGCAAGTCAACAATCTGAGATGATCAACAGAAGTAATCTCAATCCATGATTAAAAAAAAAGAAAAAAAAGAAAAGAGAAGTGAATCCAAAATGCAGAAGCTGAGACAAGAGGTGGATTGCTCAATACATGACTGAAATCACAAGCACAGTGTGTCCGGTCTTGATCCGAAGAAGAATGAACTAGCACCTGCAGCTAGCAAGCCTCAAGGTTCAAATCTAAAGTCTGCATGAAGAACCAACCAAGACTCAAGATCAAGCTTCAGAAGACTCATAGATAGGAATCTTGTAACTCGTAGCTGATAGGCTTAGTTAGTCTTTTGAATCTTGATTTTTGATGTAATAATAGGACCGCAGACCGGAACCTCGACGGAACGGTACCTCACTCGACTCTCTAACTCATCTCATCCTCATTTTCCCGAACTACACTGACATGATTCTTTTATAGCCAAGGATATGCAGGCAACCTCGGAAGCAGGGTTCAGTCAGATCTTTCAAAAATGCCTCCCACAGAGTATTCAAACGGGCAAAAATCACTCGTATCCGCTCACTTTATCTTTGCCCGAAAAATCTTCGTGTTTCCAAACAAAGAGGGGCAGTTGTGAGCACATAATTTTTGCCCTATGTGAAATACTCCCACAAATTAAAGAAATAAATTTTTCCCAATTATTTTCAATTTTATAGGATTTTTGTAGAAATTTGTGTTAATTGTTTGCATTTCTGTGCATGTTTATTTTTATTAAAATCATGAAAATACCAATAATACCATGTATTGCATTCAGATTTTGTGTTCACATGTTAGGATTAATTAATTAATTAATTATTTTATTAAAAATAAAAATCACAAAAATGGCTCATTTTTACATTCTTAGCTTTTAATTTTGGATTATTAAGTTTTTTCTTTTAATTTAGGATCACCTAATTTTTATAAATATTATGGTTAGATAATTAGCTTAATTTTATAATTTGAATTAATTTAGGAATTTAATTTAGGTTTTTAATTAATTAAAGAAAGAAAAGAAAACAAAAAAAAAGAAAATGGAAAAGGCTGGTTTTAAATTCAATTGGGCCAAACATTTTAAAAGCCCAAATTTTCACCCAACCCAGCCCAGATCGGGTTGACCCGACCCCACACCCAAGACTCGGATCCTTATTCTTCTTAAAAAACCTAGACCTATACACCTTAGGCCCCTAGACCGAAGAGACTGGCCGCTTCGATCAAACCAAGACTCCCCCCTCCCGTTCAGGATTTTCTTCAGACGTTGAACAACAACAACACCCCCCCCCCTATCGATCTTCTTGAAGAAGCAAGAAACAAAAAAGGACCCTTAGCTAGAGCTAACAGCAGACAAGACCAAGAACGCCCTCCCCCATCTTCGTTAATCTTGAGCAGCGGCAGGTCCTAACCATTGAAGCAGAGAATCAACCATTTTTCCATTTCCTGTCCGGCAAGCTCGCTGAAAAAGCCTTGCAATTTCACAGCTTTCATACTTCACGGACTATTAGGTTTCGGTCGAAATCGACGTTCCTTCTCTTGATCCCTCGCTTCCTCCTTTTCTGTAGTTCAATATCTGGGTGGTCGTGAGCCACATTTTCTGCTGTTGAAGTTTTCGTTAGTTTGAGTCCATTTTGGAACTCATTGTGGGATCTGTTTGGAGCCAATTATTGACGTTTCGAGGTTGCCGTCGTTGGTCCTGATCCGGTCAGTTGGTTCAAGCTTCATTTCTTCTATTTGATCATGCAATAAGAATATGGTTTGGTTTGTTTAATGTTTGATTTTATTATTAACTCTAGAACATGATATGGTTTGGCGAATTCTCTATCTCATAATGCTTGTTTTCAGTGAGTTTGGTTTAAATGGATGACCGTTTCACTATTAATTGCTTTGTTGTGGTTGAAATGAATTGGTGTGTACATGTTAAGTTACTTCTTGAATTCAATATCACATGCTCTGTTGAACCGAAATGGAGGATTTTGTAGTTTGGTTTTTCAACTGATTTTATTTATGGGTAAGTATAAATTTGACGGATATCTAGAGTGTTAGGAAGGTGAATAAAGAGAGATTATTTGGTAAATTGCAATGGATATGATGTATAAATCGTTATTTGTGATTTACGCACTTACATCGTCTCTGCTTTCAGCCCTTTCATGTTTGGTTCATATCAATGCCTCCTAGCTCTATCAATTCTCTATTGTAGTCGAATGGTTTTCTATTGCTCTTTCTCCGACTCTCTATGTGCGCTGTGATTCTGTTATCATTCTCTTCACTTATGTGTTTGTGTCACAAAGGACAGAGCACGTGCTAAATTTCTGAATTTGGAAATGCCTAGCCCATTGGTGATTAAAATTGCTCACATATTTAGGAATTGGGCTAGGTCGAATGCGAGAAATGAAAGGTTAAAAGAATACGAGCATGAAATCTCTCTTAGCGAATGTGCTCCATAATCATATACCATTCACGCGTAATCTCGAAGTAGTTAGTAAAATAATTCATGAACCTCGTAGCTTGCTTTAAGCGTGACTTAATCTATCACCGTAATTGTGCACACGTTCACATGACATAATTACGATCCTAAAAACAAAACCGGAGTATGCGTTCGCGCAACTTCGACTAAACTTTCTTAACAATAATAAAGCGTTATTAATTGTGGACACATTCGCGTGACATGATTTTTGACGTGCCAAATAAATGGGTACACGTGCGCGTGACCTGTTTTAAGATAATGTCTTAATTAAAAAAGGTAAATGCACATATGTTCTAAAATGAGTAATTAGACAATTTTATTAAGCCAAGTATGATCAAAGCGACCGTGCTAAAACTACGGAACCCGAGAATGCCTAACACCTTCTCCCGGATTAACAGAATTCCTTTCCCAGATTTCTGTGTTCGCAGACCATGATTAAGAGTCAACTTCCTCGTTTTGGGATTTTAAACCGGTAACTTGGTACACCATAAATTATCCCAAGTGGTGACTCTAGTTTTTTAAATAAATAATCATGTTTCTATTATCACTTAAATTGGAAAAAACTCCCTTATATTCCTTCCGGGGGTAGTAAAAAGGAGGTGTGACAGATTTCATTTGGGACCACATAATATGTCGATTTGGAATACCATCCAAAATTTCATATGACAACGGAAAGCAATTTATCGGCAGCAAGGTGACCAAATTTTTCGAAGGCCATAAGATCAAAAGGATCTTATCAATACCTTATCACCCTAGTGAAAATGGACAAGCCGAATTGACCAACAAAACTATAATCCAAAATCTCAAGAAAAGGTTGACTGACGCCAAGGGTAAATGGAGAGAGATCATACCCGAAGTTTTTTGGGCGTATCACACAACTTCGAAGTCTAGTATCGGGGCCACCCCGTTCTCATTAGTTGTGGCACCAAAGCTTTAATACCGGTCAAAGTTACGGAGCCGAGTATCAGATTTTGATATGCGATAAAGGAATCGAATGACGAGGCCATGAATACAAGCCTGGAGCTATTGGATGAACAACGTTAAGCTACTTTTGTTCGATTGGCCGCCCAAAAGCAACGCATCAAAAGGTATTACAATCGAAGGCCAGCCTTTAATATTTTAATGTCGGGGACTTAGTGCTGAGGAAGCTCACATTAAACATCTGAAATCCAAATGAAGGGAAATTAGGTCTGAACTGGGAAGGGTTGTACCAAATTCTCGAATCACAAGGAAAGGGTCCTATAAGCTCAGAATGATGAACGGAGAACAACTACCAAACAATTGAGACGTAACTCATCTTAAATGATATTACTTCTAAGGTACTACTGATAACTAGGGATTATAGTTCATTTTACACTCCTCTATACTTGAGTTTTGATTAAATATGTATACAAAAATAGTCTCAAAGGCTTACATGTTGTACTTGTTTGAAGGGTTTGGTGAAAAAGGTGACAATTACTCAAAACCAGCTCAAAAAGGAGTGAAACATGCACAAGTACCAAGAACAAGTCCAAGCACAGTTGCAATAGATCCACTGCGGCCACATTCCATTTAGTGCTGTCCGCAGTTAGGAGATTCAGAAAGGTGCAGATTTGGAAACTCAAGCACTGCGGCCGCAAACCATTTTGTGCGGACTGCAGTGGCCTCACCGCGGCCATAATCAAGTTTAAGCGGTCTGCGAAGATGGAGGTCCATAGAGTTAGGAGTTTGAAGATGAAGGCCAATGCGGTCTGTTGTCCTTTTTGTGCGAACCACAGTTGAAGCCACCGCGGCCGCGGTGCATTTTATGCGGCCCGCGGTGGCCAGATTCAAAGATTGATTAATCAAGCCAAAAAGCCTCATTGCGGTCCGCGGTGCATTTTATGCGGACCGTAGTACCTCGTCAGGGGTATTTTTGTCCAGAAAATTTGGTCTAGTATAAATACTTTCTTTTCACATTTTTAGGGTATCTTTTGTAATCTATAGGAGACCAGAGCACGTGAACGGCTATATTACGCTATTTGAGTAATTTGTAGCTAGATTAACACTGAATCTTCTTTATCTTAGTTTGTAATTAAATCATATAGGTTATTCTTCATCTATTTCTCTGTTTTCTTCCATTATTATGAGTAGCTAGGCCCATTAGCTAGGGTTGTGGCTCAACCCCAGTGTGGGTATTTGATGGGTCTTTTGTTTTAAGTCTTAGATGTTTATGGGTAGTTGATATTTGGACTGATTTGTGTTTTGCATGTTGAATTAGTGGTTGCAAACACTAATTTGTGTCTATTTGACTTGGGCTCTTCTTGAGAAAGAGAGCTTGAGTCTAGGAAAATCAGTCCAACAAGGAATTAGGGTGTAATCAAGAGATTGATAGCCTCAATTAAAGGGTTAAACCTAGAGATAGTAATACCTGACTTGAGCCTATATTGCTTGCACAATTTTGACACCCAATTGGTCTTGCGGAAGTCATTTAGGGCAAAGTCACTCAAGCTACCAAGAGGTATATAGTGAGTAATTTCGTGCATTGGCTATATTGCAATCCCCAACATAACTTCTTTGCCTTAGGCTTTAGATCCCGTCGAGTATCCACCTAGAAGAAAGTCACTTCCCTAGTGCCTCTTTAATTATTTAGAAAACCTTACAAGTAATCATTCTTAGTTTAATTTAGCTTATCATTAGCATAAATATTAGAAGTAACAACCGACCAAAAGATGATTGGAAGAATAATTAAGAGCACTACGCATTTCTAGTTTAGATAGGAATCCAATTCCCACTTCTAGCTCCTTGTGGATTCGATCCCGACCATCTCAGGTAAAAGTTGCTTCGATCGCTCTCTCCACTTTTTAGTGGTGTAGGTTTGGCACCGATCAACGACCCTCTATTTTTGGACTAACACTTGTAGGTGATCGACAAGGAGCGGCATGAAGTGTTTAGGTCTGAAAGCACGCATTGTACTCTTTTTCCCTTGAACATTTTTGCCCCAATTGGGTTTTTAGGCAAGGTTTTTAATGAGGCAACAGTGGATCGTGATAACTTAGAGGTGAAGGCCGATCATGAATCGGTATCGAAGTCATACTAATAGTATCTGAGGTTCCTCTACAATTAACCTTGAATACTGGGGGGCATTACCCTCAAATGTCAACTTTTGGCGAGGAAATTACTTCGTAATAGAAGGGTCTTGATAGGTAAGATTTATTGTAAGGGCCAAATGGTCAAATGAACCATTCCCATATAGGTTGCTCGAGCCCCAGCATAAAACATATACGCATGTGTAACTATTTTTCACAGGAATGAAGAGAAGTACTTTCCTTGCAATTATCTTATGTCTTAGAAAAAATTTCCACTTTACAATTTTGTACTCTTAAGGTAACAAGCTCAAGGGACAATTATTACTAGAGTTCGAATGAGCACGCCACACTCTGGGACTCTCGTCCGAAATACAAACTCAAACTATTAATTATCGGGAACATAAGACCTCTCAAGCAACCCCCGAATTTTAAAGACCACGGCTATACCCACTCGGGACTATTATATCAGGAAAGCCCAATTAAAACGGGAAAACAAACCCAATGGGCAGCCCCCGAACTAAATGGCTACGACCAATTTAACACGGTTCGGAGACGTACGAAATCCGTAAAAAAATAGGCCTTCGAAAAAGAAAAAAGAAAATTCTTTCACAATCAGTTCTAAAGGCTACCCTCGGTAGAATCTCAAACTTAAGAAATTTTCGGGAGAAAACTTTGGTAACATCGAACCCCAATAACGCCTTAATCTAGAAAGGCAATAAAGGCAAGGTTTGTTCGAACCCCCAAACACAACCTTATTGTTTCATGCTAAGGCATTTCAACCTTTGCAAATACAAATAATAAAGCAAAGGAAAAAACTTTGAGCCGAAAGGGAAATAAAAGCCTTATATTTATATACAATAATTTTTACAAAGGCCAAATTGGCCTATATAAAATTTACAATGGCCAAAACGACATCAGAAAAAATGCAAAGGAAAAACAAAAAATATAAAGGCCTAAGTGGCATGATCTTCATCAGAGGCATAATCTCTACCCTCGAGATCTTCCCCACCGTCCGACTTACTTAAACTATCTGAGTCTTCCTCGGGAAAGGCCAGCTTTCGAGCCCTAGCTTCCTCTGCTTTGGCGTTCTTGAATGCAGCCTGTATATCGAAACCCTGAGCATGGACATTCTCGAAGGCTTCCCTTTGAGCTTGCCACTTTGCATGATCCACCATGGTTTTGGCCTGCACCTGGATGGCTTGGACGTCGACCTTATATTGGATCGCAGTAGCATTAGCTTTGGTGTTGGCCATGGACACCTCAGATTTGGCTGCCTCGAGCTCACTAGCCAAGTTTGTTAATTGGGACTGAAGCTCCTCGGTTTTCTTGGCTTGCACCGAGGCCTTCTCTCTTGCAGCCCGGAGATGGGACTCAGCTGACTCCAACTCTGCTTGGACAACCTCCTTTTTCGAGGCTAAGATGACCATATTCTTCTTTAACTCTTCAGCCTCGGCTCGTATTGTATCTATTTGTTTCTGAAGATCCCCGATCTGTTCGAGCCTCTACTAAACTTGTAGAATTGGATCGTTAGTCATTATCTCTAATTCATCTTCACTATTGTGAAGCACTCGGAATACTTGTTCAGCCATCTCAGCATGCTTATCTCGAGCCGTCACTAAATCTGCCTGAAGCTTCTCACTGAGAAGCTTGTAGGTGTCACTTCTCTCAATAAGATCCCGAATCTCAACCTCGCGCTCCTCTCGAATTTGAATGAAAAGCCTCGTGATGCAACACCGAAGCCTACAAGCAAGGAAGAAGATGTTAGAATTACCTACAACTCCAAGTTTAAAAGAGATAATGGAATGGCCCTCGAATGTACCCGATTCAGAGCATGTTGGGCGTCGTTGAACAGGCAAGCGGCTCCTACTGCATTTATCCCGGCTTGGTCTTCCTCGGTCACCAACTATCTGAGGTAGCTAGCAATCCCCACGAGGGGAGAGAAGACCCGGGCATCCTCCGGTACGGAAAACACTATATTCTGCCTATGGTCGGGTTAATACTTGGGACAGGGAATCGGTCCACCAGTTTTGAGCTAGATGAAGACCTAGTAGCGCTCGGGGACAGTGCTTTCTTCGGCATTGGTAAGTCACCAAGCCTGGTGATATCTTCCAAAGCATCTAACTCAACCCCATACAAGAAGTCGTGTATATCGACCGCCTCATAAGGACGCTCACAAGAGCGGCCTTCCAACATATTGGTCTTATAGATCGTGGCATCCAAAATATGAGGGGACTGGGAAATATCGATCACACCGAGCTCGTCCCTCGAAACATCTTCTGCCACTAGGGAAGCCTCGCCCCCGGTCTCTCTCTCGACTATCTCAGCCTGGGACGGAGTGGCCTCAACTCTTTCTGGATCGGGAACCTCGGCCGAAGCTCCCTCGTTAACCTCCTACGGTACGGAGGGCTTATGTATCGAAGCACCAGCCCGCACACGGGCTACCAGATTGGATCCTTCTTCTTCTTTTTCGGATTCGTCCCTTAGTTGACGAATTGAGTCCAAAGATAGAGCGATGGTGCTCCCCTTGTGATTACGAGCTTGCCTTTTCTTTGGTTTTTGCTTTTTAGAGTTCGGGGAACTCGGAGCCCCTTTTCTCTTCTTCTCTTTGGCCTGCTTCGGAGCAGGTGGTTGGTGAAGGACTTCTTCTCCATATGGGGGCTTCATTGCCACATCCTTCTTGAGGCCTACAAAGAAAAAAACGAGTAAGCTCGAGAAGTAGCCCAAATGATAACTGTTCTAAGAAAGAATCTTACCATGATTGTGAGCCTCCCATCGACCCTTTGATAATTCCATCCAAGCACGCTTGGAGTATGGTTTCTGCAATACTAGGCTCTCAACCCATTGCTTGAGATCGGAGATTACCTCTAGCGCCTGGACCACAGCTCGAACACCAAAATACTACTCACGGTTCATGTTTCATTTCTTAGAAAACGGCATGTCTTCAATAGGGATTAGGTCCGAAGTCGTTATTCGGAAAAATTGGCCCATCAAACCTCAGTCGCGAGCTTTGTCTATACTCGAGAACGGGGCCTTAACAGCCCGGCGTACAAGCTTGATCAACTTCCTCGATAAAGTCGGAAATTGTAAAGGCGCATAAAGTGATCGAGGGTGAAAGGACATCCCTCAATTTTGCTCATGAAGAATCGGAGCAGGATCACTATTCTCTAGAAGGAAGGATGGATCAGACCGAGGGTCACATCATACCTCTTGTAGAAGGCGATGATGATTGGGTCTAAGGGACCCAACATGAAAGGATAAGTGTAAACACTTAAGAAACCCTCCACATGGGTGGTGATCGACTCCTCGGACAAAGGTAGCACAACATGTTTATCGACCCAGTGGCATTCCTCTTTAACTTTGTCAAGGAGCATCGATTACCGTACATATGTACATCGAGATCGGTTCACATCAACCAGGTACTGAGGAGGTTTTTTCAATCCTAAAATCAGTGACAATAGGATACCCTCCCAAAACAAAATCCTCAAGGGGAGGTTCCACCGTAGCTCCGTCGCCGGCGGGCCGTGAAGAATATGCGGCCTCCTTTTGCTGTACGATTTTAAAAGTTTTTGCCATTCTAAGGTAGAAGATAAGGGAATTAGGATGATATACGGTTTGCTTAAGATTCAAGAGATTTGGGAGCAAGAGTTGAAACACAAAGAGATTTTTTAAGAGAAGCAACAATGAGGGAAATTTTGAGTGGAAAGTTTGAGTGGAAGAAGGTGGTGATACTTATAGATTGCTGGTGGCGGTACTTATAGCTTGCTGGTGGTTCAGAACCGGTGGTGGCCAACCAGTAATTGACAGGCATTTATTGCCTCGGTAACCGAATTGACATGACATTTTAGTATCCACTTATAGCTGACGTCATAGTCAGGCTCGTTGCTTACATCATGCCACATCGGGATTGGAAAATTTCATATCATTTCTCGTCATCTTCTCTTCGAGAAACAAGGGGACTATCTGTATACGGTCAAAATCGACTTTGCCTTTTTGTATGACTAATCGAGACCGGAGCATGATAGGTCGAGGTTCGGTTTTGAGTTATATCGAACCATGATGCAAAGTAAGGTTACCAAGCTAATGGCCCTAAGACCGATAAAGATCAAGATCGACCAAAACTGAGACCGAACAAGATAGAGATTGAAGGAAGCTTACTGATCCAAATAACGAAAAGTCGAAATATCAGCAATTGGACAAGGATCGCGGCATGAATCCTGGCACGTATCAAGAAGAGGCCGATTAATTAGCCAATCATGGTTTCTTACCGCATATAGAATTGTATCTAGAGTAGGACACCTCTACTATATAAAGGGGGTTTGATCATTTGTAAAGACATCATATTCACGCAATATTAAGCAATATACTGTCATTTTCTAGCTTTCATTATTCGGTTATTCTTTTCATAAGCAATTTGAAACATATTTGGTTCAAGGGTGTGACGACCCAAAGGGTCATCACTTGCTTTCAGTTGATTTTTGTGTCTCTGAGGCCTTGAAAACCTCATTAGAGTCACCTCGATTTGAGTGCACAGTTCGAGCACATAGCCGGAAAGCTTAAATATGAAACTCTAACAAAAATGCTAAGTTTTGATATTAAAATGAATAAATTTGACTTCAGTCGACATTTTGGGAAAACGGACCCGGATCCATGATTCGACGGTCTTGGAGGGTCCATAGAAAAATATGGGACTTGGGCGTATGCCCGGAATCGAATTCCGAGGACCCAAGCCCGAGAAATGAATTTTTAAGTGAAATTGTTTTCAGAAACTGTTTAAGAAAATTTAAAATGAAAACTGATTAAAAAGCAATGGTATCAGGCCCGTATTTTAGTTCCGGTGCCTGGTACAGGTCTTATATATGACTTGAGTCATTCCTGTGAAATTTGGTTAAAAACGGATGTCGTTTGACGCGATCCGAACCTTAATTGAGAAATTTGATGTTTAAAAGAGTTTTGAGAAATTTCATTGATCTCGAGGTTTAATTCGATGCTCGTGATGTTATTTTGGTAATTTGATTACACGAATATGTCCGTAGGATGTTTTTGAGGTGATGTGAATACTTGGGTTGGAGTTTCGAGGGCTCGGGTGAGTTTCGAGTAGGTTCCGAGATGCCTTAGGCTTAGAAAGTTAGATGTTACAGGTTCAGAAAGTTGCAGGTCTCTGAACCCTCTAGTGCGGACCGCGAGAAATCGCATGCAACCGTGGAGGGGCCAGCGCGGCCGCGGTCGCCTTTGTACAGTCCGCGGTGGAGGCTGTGCAGCCGCAGTCGGACTTGTGCTGTCCGCATAGGGTGCTGAACTGCAGGTCTTCAGGGAGGCCTGTGCGGCCGCGGTCCATTTGATGCAGTCCACACAGGGGGTCTAAGAGGGGTATATATAAACGGGAATTTCAATAATTTTTCACTTTTCAAAACCCCAAAAACATAAGAGGCGATTTTTCAAACAACCTTTCTTCTCCAAAACGTTGGTAAGTGGTTTCTAACTCATTTTATTCACTCCTTAACATCTTTTAACATGATTTCAACTTCAAAATCAAAGATTTTCATGGGGGAAATTGGGTGTTTTGGGTAGAACCTAAGTTTTTCTAAAATTGGGGATTTGGACCTCAATTTGAGGTCCGATTTCAAAACAAATTAAATATTTGGATTCGTGGGGGAATGGGTAATCGGGTTTTGGTCCGAACATCGGGTTTCGACCACGTGGGTCCGGTGGTGATTTTTGACTATTAAGCAAAACTTTGGAAAACTCATTTTCATGCATTGGGGTTGATTTATTTAGCACTTATTGATGTAATTAAGTAACTTGTGATTAGATTCGAGCGGATTGGTGGTAGAATCGAAGGGTAAAGCTATAATTAAGACTTGAGTGGTGTTCAAGGCATCGAGGTAAGTGTTTGGTCTAACCCTAGCTTGAAGGATTAGGAGATGAGTCATATTTGCTACTTGCTTCTTGTTAAGTACGACGTATATGCATGGTGACGAGTACCTATACGTTGGTGTCGAGAATGACCGTGGGTCTTAAATTGAAAGTTGTTGTGTTCTTAAATGACACTTGGGTGCTTTACTTAATGATCTTCTATGATTGAGCATTTTCAATAATTGAACTGAGTACAAGCTACATTGAGATTGGTTATAGCTGATTCTCCCTTGCTGGGATGACTATTTAAATATTGTTGTTCCCTTGCAGGAAAATTCTTACATTATTGTGTTCCCTTGCCGGGATTCCTTGAAATTGCAAGATATTATGAAATGGGAGCGGGTGGTATGCCTACTACAATATATTATAAAATGGGAACGGGTGGTACGCCTACCACAAGATATTATGAAATGGGAGCGGGTGGTACGCCTACCAAAAGATATTATAAAATGGGATCGGGTGGTATGCCTACCACAAGATATTATGAAATGGGAGCAGGTGACACGCCTACCATAAGATATTTTGAAATGGGAGCGGGTGGTACGCCTACCAAAAGATATTATGAAATGGGAGTGGGTGGTACGCCTACCACAAGATATGAGAAATGGGATCGGGTTGCACGCCTGCAACAAGATGGAAACTGAAAGTGAAAGCTGTATTTACTTCTCTTTATCTGTGTTAGAAGTTATGTTGTTAGCTTCCCTGTTATTTCTTGTTATCTTAATTTGTTAGCTACCCCCGAAGCATGTTCCCCTTCCCCAGCTTTAATTGCTTATTATCTGTTTACTTTTCTGCCATATATTATATAACTACACAGGTTTATCTGGAGTCTGGTCCTAGCCTCGTCACTAGTTCGTCGGGGTTAGGCCAGGCACTTACCAGCACATGGGGTCGGTTGTGCTGATACTACACTCTACACTGTGTGCAGATCCCGGAGTAGCTTTCGGACAGTAGTTGGAGGGTTTCCTTCAGTCCATCCGGAGACCCAAGGTAGACCTGCAGATGTTCGCGGGCCCTGACGTCTCCCTCTATCTCTATTTCAGGTTTCCTTTATCTCTTGCTCAGGAACAGTACTATGTATTTTCTTCAGACTTTGTATGTAGTGACTCTTAGACAGTCTGTGGTACTGTGACACCAGATTTTGGGGTATTGAAGTTTAAAAGTAGTAGTAGACGTAGCTCTAAGCTTTATAAATGTTGACTTCCGCCTATTTCCTAACTTCCGCTTTATTTATATTGTCTCCCTATGTTTGTTTTAAAAGAAGTAATATGAAAAAGGTAGTAGATAATTAAGGGTCGACTTGCGTAGCTCACATTAGTAGGCGCCATCACGACTCCCGAGGGAGGGAATTCTGGGTCGTGACAAGTTGCTATCAGAGTACTAGGTTACATGGGTCTCACAGTTCACAGACAGACTTAGTAGAGTCTGAGGGATCGGTACGGAGACGTCTGTATTTACCCCCAGAGGCTACAAAGTTAGGAAAACTTCACATTTGTTCTTTCTTGTCGTGCACTTCTGTTTCCCCAATATTGATTGAATTTCTACTCCATTCTTTTGCAGATGGCGAGAACACGCGCTTCCTCATCTACCGCTTAGCAGCCTGAGCCCCCAGCAGCAACTTCCACTATCGGTAGAGGTCGAGGCCGTGCTAGAGGCCGAGGTAGGGGTAGAGTTCAGCCCCAAGCAGCAGCACCAGTGGCGGAGCCTCAGGTTTATTTTGAGGAGGAGGTTTCGGCCCCAGCAGTTCCGGTGGGCCCAGCTTAGGTCCTAGAGGGGTTTATTGCTACCCCAGTTCTTCAGGACGCTCTGGTCCGATTGGTGGGCCTCATGGAGAGTGTCACCCGAGCAGGTTTGCTTCCTATAGCACCAGCCACTTCTCAGGCTGGAGGAAGGGCTCAAACTCCTGCTACACGCACTCCAAAGCAGGTAGCTCCCCAGATTCGGACTTCAGCGGTTCAGCCAGTTGGAGCAGTTCACGGGTGCCATAGCTCAGACCGGCGATGGAGCGGCTATGTCCGCCGACGCTTTGTGGAGGCTGGAGAGGTTCACCAAGCTCTTCACTACTACTTTCAGCGGTGCTTCTTCTGAGGATCCCCAGGATTTTCTATATAGCTGTCACGAGGTTCTCAGGAACGTGGGCATTATTGAGACCAATGGGGTCAATTTTGCTACATTCCGCTTGTTTGGATCCGCCAAGACTTGGTGGAGGGATTATTTCTTAGCTAGGCCAGTCGGGTCGCCATCTTTGACTTGGGAGCAGTTTACAGTGTTGTTTCTGGAGAAGTTTCTCCCTGTGACTCAGAGAAAGGCCTATCGGAGGCAGTTTGAGCGCCTCCAGCAGGGTTCTATAACGGTCACCCAGTATGAGACCAGGTTCATCGACTTAGCTCGCCATGCTCTTTTTATACTTCCTACCGAGAGAGAGAGGGTAAGGAGGTTTATCGGCGGTCTTATTCAGCTGATTCGTCTTCAGATGGCCAAGGAGGCCGGGAGTGAGATCACTTTCCAAGAGGCAGCCAATGTGGCCCGCAGAGTTGAGGTGGTTCTATCGTAGGGAGGTGGTCATAGGTCGGATAAGAGGCCCCGTCATTCAGGAAAATTCAGTGGTACCTCCTCTAGAGGTAGAGATTCATATGGTAGAGGCCATCCTCCTAAGCCCTTTCAGTCAGCTCTTCAGGTTTCTCACGATGCTTCCAGTAGTTGTGGTCCTCTGATGCAGTATTCTGACCAGCAGTCCTTCAGTGCACCACCGCTTCAGAGTTTTCAGGGTCGTCAGCCCTAGCCGCCCGAGAGCTTGTTTTACTTGTAGCGACCCAAGGCACATTGCTAGGTATTTCCCTCAAGCTTCGAACAGTTCTCCGCATCAGGGTTCTCGTGCTATGATTCAGGAACCAGATGTTCCACAGACCGCCCAGCTAGCTAGAGGTGGGGGTAGAGGTGCTAGAGGTGGAGTTAGAGGTCCTATAGGTTGAACAAGGTCACAATCAAAAATAAGTATCCACTGCCGAGGATTGACGATTTGTTTGATCAGCTTCAGGGTGCCAAGGTGTTTTCAAAGATTGATTTGAGATCTGGCTACCATCAGTTTAGGATTAGGGCATCCGATGTCCCTAAGACAGCTTTCCGCACTCGGTACGGGAATTATGAGTTCTTGGTCATGTCATTTGGGTTGACAAATGCCCCAGCAGCTTTTATGGATTTGATGAATCGAGTGTTCATGCCTAATTTGGACTCGTTCGTGATAGTCTTCATTGATGATATTTTTATATATTCCCGCAGTTAGGAGGAGCACGAGCAGCATCTCAAAGTGATCCTTCAGACTCTGAAGGATAGTCAGTTATATGCTAAGTTCTCGAAGTGTGAGTTCTGGTTGAGTTCAGTTGCATTCCTGGGTCATGTTGTATTAGCAGAGGGTATTCAGGTTGATTCGAAGAAGATTGAGGCAGTCAAGAACTGGCCTAGACCAGCATCAGCTACAGAGATCCGGAGTTTCTTGGGATTGGCAGGATACTATCATCGGTTCGTGGAGGGGTTCTTATCTATTGCAGCCCCGATGACCAGGTTGACCCAGAAAGGTGCCCAGTTCAGATGGTCGGACAAGTGTGAGGCGAGCTTTCAGAAGCTCAAGACAGCTCTGACTACTGCACTGGTGTTGGTTTTGCCCACAGGTTCAGGGCCTTACACAGTTTATTGCGATGTTTTCCGTATTGGGCTTGGTTTAGTGTTGATGCAGGATGGCAAGGTCATTGCCTATGCTTCGAGGCAGTTGAAGATTCATGAGAAGAACTATCTGGTCCATGATTTAGAGTTAGCAGCCATTGTTCATGTATTGAAGATTTGGAGGCATTATCTGTATGGTGTGGCATGTGAGGTGTTCACTGATCACAAGAGTCTTCAGTATTTGTTCAAGCAAAAGGAGTTGAATTTGAGGCAGAAGAGATGGTTAGAGTTGTTGAAGGATTATGATATCACTATCTTATATCACCCAGGAAAGGCCAATATGGTGGTCGATGCTTTGAGTAGAAAGTCAGCCAGTATGGGTAGTCTTGCTTATATTCCGGTTGGTGAGAGGCTGCTTGCTTTGGATGTTCAGGCTTTGGCCGATCGGTTTGTGAGGTTGGATATTTCTGAGCCTATTCGAGTATTAGCTTGCACTGTCGCTCAATCTTCATTATTGGAGCGTATCCGTGATCGGCAGTTTGATGATCCCCATTTGTGTGTCCTTAGAGACACGGTGCAGTCGTGGAGGTGCCAAGCAGGTTACCTTTGGTGATGATGGAGTTTTGAGATTGCAGGGGCGAGTTTGTGTGCCTAATGTAGATAGGCTTCGAGAGTTGATTTTGGAGGAGGGTCATAGTTCCCGGTACTCTATTCATCCGGGCTCCGCGAAGATGAATCAGGATTTGCGGCAACATTATTGGTGGTGTAGAATGAAGAAGGATATTGTTGCATATGTGACTCGATGTTTGAATTGTCAGCAGGTTAAGTATGAGCATTAGAGGCTTGGTGGATTGTTTCATAGAATTGAGCTTCCCGAGTGGAAGTGGGAGTGGATCACTATGGACTTCGTTACCGGACTTCCGCTAACTTGAAAGAAGTTCGACGCAGTTTGGGTCATTGTTGATAGGCTGACCAAGTCAGCGCATTTCATTCCTCTGGCAGTCTCCTATTCATCCGAGAGGTTAGCTGAGATATATATCCGAGAGATTGTTCGTCTTTATGGCGTACCTGTATTTAACATTTCGGACCGAGGTACGTATTTTACCTCGCGTTTTTGGAGAGCAGTTCAGCGAGAGTTGGGCACTCAGATTGAGCTGAGTACAACATTTCATCCTCAGAAGAACGGGAAGTCCAAGCGAACTATTCAGATTTTGGAAGGTATGCTTTGAGCCTGTGTCATTGACTTTGGAGGCTCGTGGGATCAGTTTTTGCCTTTAGCAGAGTTGCCTACAACAACAGCTACCAGTCGAGTATTCAGATGGCTCCTTATGAGGCTTTGTATGGTAGGCGATGTCGATCTCCGGTTGGATGGTTTGATCCAGGAGAGGCTCGGTTGTTGGGTACGGATCTAGTTCAGGAGGCCTTGGACAAGGTTAGGATCATTCAGGATAGGCTTCGTACGGCTCAGTCCAAGCAAAAGAGTTATGCATACCGCAAGGTTCGAGATGTGGCTTTTATGGTTAGTGAGCGGGTATTGCTCCGAGTGTCACCTATGAAAGGCGTGATGAGATTCGGGAAGAAGGGCAAGCTTAGCCCTAGGTTCATTGGTCCATTTGAATTTCTTGATCTAGTGGGAGAGGTGGCTTATAGACTTGCATTGCCGCCTAGCTTATCAGTCGTGCATCCAGCATTTCATGTGTCCATGCTTCGGAAGTATCACGGCGATCCATCCCACGTGTTAGATTTCAGCACCGCCCAGTTGGACAAGGACTTGTCTTATGAGGAGGAGCCGGTGACTGTTCTAGACTCGCAGGTTCGATAGTTGAGGTGGAAGGGTTTTCCTTCGGTTTGTGTTCAGTGGAGAGGTCAGCCTCCTGAGGCATCGACCTGGGAGTCCGAGTCCGATATGCGTAGCCGTTATCCTCATCTTTTCCCCGACTCAGGTACTTCCTTCTTCTGTCCGTTCGAGGACCAACAGTTGTTTTAGAAGTGGACAATGTGACGACCCAAAGGGTCATCACTTGCTTTCAATTGATTTTTGTGTCTCCGAGGCCTTGAAAACCTCATTAGAGTTGCCTCAATTTGCGTGCGCATTCCGGGCGCGTAGCCGGAAAGCTTAAATATGAAACTCTGTGAAAAATGCTAAGTTTTGATGTTAAAATAAATAAATTTGACTTCGGTCAACATTTTGGGAAAACGGGCCCGTATCCATGATTCAACGGTCCCGGAGGGTCCGTAGGAAAATATGGGACTTGGGCGTATGCCCAGAATCGAATTCTGAGGTCCCAAGCCTGAGAAATAAATTTTTAAGTGAAATTGTTTTCAGGAACTGTATAAGGAAATTTGAAATGAAAACTGATTAGAAAGCAATAGTATCGGGCCCGTATTTTGGTTCCGGTGCCTGGTACAGGTCTTATATATGACTTGAGTCATTCCTGTGAAATTTGGTTAAAACAAAGGTCATTTGACGCGATCCGTACCTTAATTGAGAAATTTGATGTTTAAAAGAGTTTTGAGAAATTTCATTGATCTCGAGGTTTAATTCGATGCTCGTGATGTTATTTTGGTAATTTGATTACACGAATATGTCCGTAGGATGTTTTTGAGGTGGTGTGTATACTTGGGTTGGAGATTCGAGGGCTCGGGTGAGTTTCGAGTAGGTTCCCGGATGCCATAGGCTTAGAAAGGCAGATGTTGCAGGTTCAGAAAGTTGCAGGTCTCTGAACCCTCTAGTGCGGTCCGCGAGAAATTACGTGCGACCGTGGAGGGGCCAGCGCGGCCGCGATCGCCTTTGTGCGGTCCGCGGTGGAGGTTGTGCGGCTGCAATCGGACTTCTGTGGTTCGCATAGGGTGCTGAACTGCAGGTCTTCAGGGAGGCCTGTGCGACCGCGGTCCATTTGATGCGGTCCGCACAGGGGGTCTGAGAGGGGTATAAATAAACGGGAATTTCAGTTATTTTTCACTTTTCAAAACCCCAAAAACATAAGAGGCGATTTTTCAAACAACCTTTCTTCTCCAAAACGTTGGTAAGTGATTTCTAACTCATTTTCTTCACTCCTTAACATTTTTAAACATGATTTCAACTTCAAATCAAAGATTTTCATGGGGGAAATTGGGTGTTTTGGGTAGAACCTAGGTTTTTCTAAAATTGGGAATTTGGACCTCAATTTGAGGTCCGATTTCAAAACAAATTATATATTTGGATTCATGAGGGAATGGGTAATCGGGTTTTGGTCTGAACCTCGGGAGTGGGCCCGGGGGTGATTTTTGACTTTTGGGTAAAACTTTGAAAAACTCATTTTCATGCATTGGGGTTGATTCATTTAGCACTTATTGATGTAATTAAGTAACTTGTGATTAGATTCGAGCGGATTGGTGGTGGAATCGAGGGGTAAAGCTATAATTGAGACTTGAGTGGTGTTCAAGGCATCGAGGTAAGTGTTTGGTCTAACCCTAGCTTGAGGGATTAGGAGATGAGTCATATTTTCTACTTGCTTCTTGTTGAGTATGGCGTATAGGCATGGTCATGAGTATCTATACGTTGGTGTCAAGCATGGTCGTGAGTCTTAAATTGAAAGTTGTTGTGTTCTTAAATGACACTTGGGTGCTTTACTTAATGATCTTCTATGATTGAGCATTTTCAATAATTGAACTGAGTACAAGCTACGTTGAGATTGGTTATAGCTGATTCTCCCTTGCCGGGATGACTATTTCAATATTGTTGTTCCCTTGCCGGGAAAATTCTTACATTATTGTGTTCCCTTGCCGAGAAGTTATTATATTGATTATTTTCCCTTGCTGGGATTCCTTGAAATTGCAAGATATTATGAAATGGGAGCGGGTGGTACGCCTACCACAAGATATTATGAAATGAGAGCGGGTGGTACGTCTACCACAAAATATTATGAAATGGGAGCGGGTGGTACGCCTACCACAAGCTATGAGAAATGGGATCAGGTTGTACGCCTGCAACAAGATGGAAACTGAAAGTGAAAGCTGTCTTTACTTCTCTTTATCTGTGTTAGAAGTTATGTTGTTAGCTTCCCTGTTATTTCTTGTTATCTTGATTTGTCAGCTACCCCCGAAGCATGTTCCCCTTCCCCAGCTTTAATTGCTTATTATTTGTTTACTTTTCCGCCATATATTATATAACTGCACAGGTTTATCTTGAGTCTGGTCCTAGCCTTGTCACTACTTCGCTGGGGTTAGGCCAGGCACTTACCAACACATGGGGTCGGTTGTGCTGATACTACACTCTACACTGTGTGCAGATCCCGGAGCAGCTTTTGGACAGTAGTTGGAGGGCTTCCTTCAGTCCATCCGGAGACCCAAGGTAGACCTGCAGACATTCGCGGGCCCTGGCGTCTCCCTCTATCTCTATTTCATGTTTCCTTTATCTCTTTCTCATGAACAGTACTATGTATTTTCTTCAGACTTTGAATATAGTGACTCTTCGACAGTCTGTGGTACTGTGACACCAGATTTTGGGGTATTGAAGTTTAAAAGTGGTAGTAGACGTAGCTCTAAGCTTTATAAATGTTGACTTCCGCCTATTTCCTAACTTCCGCTTTATTTATATTGTCGCCCTATGTTTGTTTTAAAAGAAGTAATATGAAAAAGGTAGTAGATAGTTAAGGGTTGGCTTGTCTAGCTCACATTAGTAGGCGCCATCACGATTCCCGAGTGTGGGAATTCCGGGTCATGACAAAGGGTGACTGAACTTGAGGGCCAAGGCTGTTCAATTCGTGTGGTTTGCATTATTTCTTTCATCGTCTATATCAATATTAATTTATTCTTCTTAATTTGTACCAAGCTATATCATGTGTCCTTTAAACCGCATATAAATTCAATTGTTATCGAATTTTAGGGTAAACAGAGATAATTACTATTAACATGTGGTCTCTCAAGTATTTGGTGGTATCTTGTGCACTTGGAATTTTTTTATACTATGTTTTTCTGTTTGGAAGTGTTATATGTCAATGCTTGGCTATCTGTATTTGTTGCCATGTTGCATGTCCTGTTTTGCTTCGATATCAAATATTTACTGGTCAGTCTAGGAAAAGTGTTCTATTTCTTCCATATTGAGGAGGCCCGGCAAGACAAAGCTAAGAGAGAAATTAAATACTTTAGGTTCGGAAGGTCTCGTTGATGTAGCTACAAGAGTCTGTTGTGGAAATTAATTAAGAGATTCACAAGGTTTATTGATAAGTTCTTCCAAGCTATCGTTCAATGTTCTTTGTCTAAGATGCGTTTAGCAATTTACAACATGGAGAGGGACTTGTTCATATCTTGAAAGTAGCAAAAACTGTTGTGAAAAGGCTTGTTTATCTCTTCAAATCATTGAGATTATTATTTATGAAAAACTTAAAAGCGGAATTTCGTGATGGTATTCAAGTTCGTAGCTGGTTTCAAGCCGATCTCCTAACTTTTCTTAACTGCAATGAATTGCCTATAGTTGGGCCATTTCTTGATACAGCTTTTACCAATCCGCTTTCTTACCCTTTGTTTATCATGCAGTAGCATATCAAACAGTCTATAGCTTTTCCTTGTTTTCAATTCAAATGCTTTAGAAGAGGAAAAACTTTTTTATAAGAAGGTTACAACTGTGGGCGACTATAATCTATGTGAAAGAACATGCACCTACTTCTTTCACCTGTTGTTCTTTTTGCTGCACGTTGCATTTCCCTGGAGAGATTCTTGACTAGGTTTTAGTTTTCATGAATTGGTAATTTTAAAGTGATAAATTTGATATTTGAGGAGACAGCAATCAGCATAGCATATCCATGATTCTTTCTCTTGAGAACTATAAAAATCTTTCATCTTGTTTCTTAGAAGTTATGGGGTGGAAAAGAGATATTGAGTAGGCGCTTTTTTAAAATGTGTTGTGGTTCTTTAGTGGGGTTTATGAAACTACATGGACAACCTTTGTAATTAGTATCTGAAGTGCGATCAAGTGCTTTTCAAAATAAGGAGATGCTTAAAATGCTATCTTCTATAAGCTTTTCTAATTACCATTGCTATTCCATCTCTCTCATCGTATTTGATAATACTTAAGTTCAAAATCTCGTATCTTAGCTTTGGCTATTTAGGAGAAAACTGAAAAAGAATGTAATCTTGAGTTGCCATAATAATCATCCAGTTAGCTCAAGTGCTATTTAGGAGATGGTAGATCACAGTCCTATCTCCACTTTAACGCTCTGACTGAAAACAGAACAGAAGGAAGGCTATCACCAGACACCAACTATTGCTGGCTGCTTGTATTTGGTTGCTCCGGAAGTAATGAAAATAGAATGGAGTTAATACATTGCAATACATGATAGTTTTGGTTGCTCGGCCTATTGTTGTGCTGTTGTCGATCACACCCTCATGTGACGTAAATTTGCCCCGGGAACATTAGGTTTTGTTGACAATATGAATTGCACAACTTTGCTGGCAAATGGCCAATAATTATTTCGAAAGAATTGATAATAATTCGGACCATTTCACTTGGTGAAGGAAGTTTTTAAAGAGCGGCTTATATATATATAGCATGCCAACACTCCTTCTAAAGTTCCAAGTGGATGTATACCTCTTGTTTTACTCTCAATTATTGCTAAGAAGAGAAAATGCTCAAATTTTTTGTTCTATAAATACGCCCACTTCCCCTCATCCACTCCAAACCCCTTTAAGAAATATTAAATGCATTTAATTATAAAAATAGTTGTGTAAAGCCTAATCATTTTTTGTTTTGCTAGTAATGTAGTCATAATAAAATATTTTGACAATGCATGCAGTAGTTATTTCTTCTTTTGATGAATGATACCTAGTGATAGTATTCTTTTACTGGGAGTGTCATCACTCATTGTGTCTCCAGGTATGTGACAGTAAATTTTTTTCAAGGAACTATTTGAAGTTGAAACCATGAGGCCAAAATTCTGGTGGTGTTGGGGAAATTAAGAAAATGATATAAGAATTTCTTAATCTAGCACGCACTCTTTCTCGTAATCTTTCATTGTACAGCATTTTTTACCAGAGACTTCCATTGTACATCATGTATTTGTTCCTTACCCATTTGTACATGTAGTTTTATGCATCCATATTTGTGCTCATAGATTCATCTTCTTACTTGCCTGGAATATGGATTAACTGATTGCTCATCGATCAACTTTTAGTATCATCTGCCGCAGTTTTACTTCTATTTTGATTTGGCAATTCATTTTGCAGCTAAAAAGAGTTAAAAGAACCAGCAACGTAACGAAAATATTTGAGTTTCCTAGCCTTTGGCCACTATATTGTATATGTGACTGAATGGTTGTTTCTCCGTACGTAATCTTATTTCTTGTTTACGTAATTATGTTCATGAATTATTGAGGAAGAATCCAATAAACCAAATATCAGATTTGTATCAATATTGTATATATGTGTCTTCTATCTAGCAAAACAGACAGACATCATTGGATAGTTTTTGTTTTGTTTTTCACATAACTGTATCATCGATTTGTCTTAGGGCTTTCCTTTTTCTGTCACAAAATCAAAAGGCAGTCAGCACCCTCTTATTGCCTTGTTCCTTTCCTCCATATCTAAGTTTAAGACATCTTAAATTTCTGGGAGAGCTAGGTGTCGAAAACCTCAACCTTGCACGTGGCTTGTCTCCAATTATGCCCAGTAGACCCATGACTTTTGGACTTTGGAGTACCATTTTAGTAAAATTGTGATCCTCATTTATAACACTAAGCTAAACAAGAAAAATCATGCTTTAATATTAAAGACACTTGGTTTATCTAATTATCTGTTTGGTTTATCTTATTATCTGTTAGGTTTATCTTTTGTTTCGTTTTTCTCTGCATGGTTAAGTTCTTTTTGAATGAAGGCAACAATTTCTGGTATACATTTACGTACAGTTCTGCTGATTGGCCAAACTTTACAATAGGCTTCTTTAGCTGCAGAACATAGCCAAATTAAGTTTGGAAAGGTCCATTGCAACAAAAGTGTGAAGGTGAAGCACATGCTTTGCAGGTGATGGTCCCTCATTGATGATAAAATTGCATCAATGGCATAAAACTTTAGTCAAAGTAAATGGAACCCATTGCAGTCACCTTTTACATCAAAAAAGGTCCCTACCACTTTTTCCAAAAATATGATGGTGCTAATTTTCCCACAAGGGAACAAAAGGTCCGTAAACTGTACTTGTCATTACATATACGGCACAATGAAAAAGAGAGCTGCCATTTGTGTGGCCTTCGTAGGATCATGGACGGTGAAAATTATATAAGAGAACTAGTGAAAATTGAAGAATATCTATATCGTGGTGGGATGATTTAACTCCTTTCGTCCTTAACTAAAAGTTTCGAGTTTGCATTTACGGACTTAAGGGATCGTTTGGTAGGGTGCATAAGAATAATACTAAATATGGTGTATTAATAATGTTGGTATTAGTTATGCTTGCATTAGTTATGCTGACATATTTCTTATCCATTGTTTGGTTTGATGTATTAAAGAATTACACAATTTCTTAAAGAATTGCTTGTTTACAAAAATACCCTCAAAACCAGTCCATCACTCTAAAACTTTTTAAAAGAAACATATGTTGAGAAATATTTTTATATGAAAAAGTTTAAAAAAATTATTTGATTTGTCTACCTATATTGTAATATAGAACTAAATATTTATTTATAAAAAAGAAAATATGCTAAGTATTTATTTATTTACTAGAGATATAATTTTATTTCTCACTATTTAAATTATTTTAAACTTGCATTAATATAATAACTAGCATATTTTAATCAAGCATAAATTTTGAAGAACAATTTTGTCTTTAACTAAGCTAATGCATGCATTAAAACCCATTGCATTGCTAATATCATGGTTTTCCATGCATTAGTTATGCATAGGATAATACCAAATAGGATGTATAATTAATGCTTGCATAATTAATGCATAAGTTCAAAATATCTAACAAAACAAGATATTATTGATACACAAAACTAATGCAAGCATTATTTTATCTAATGCATCCTACCAAACGACCCCTAAGTGTCCCTTATTCGCCTATTGAAATCAAATTTGAATAAGTTGGGTCCGTCAATTTCAGATAGTGGCCGTCTAAAGCCCCCCAAAGAGAAAATGCAGGGTGTGATGTGATATTTTGAAATGATAAATTTCTTCAGAAAATGACGTGTAACTAAATTGCTTTATTTGATCATTGAAGGTCTAAACTGCGGCCAACTACAGCTAATGTGAATGGTAACATTATTAAGATAGATTTCACATTAATCTTTGTTTGTCCTTTATCCTAGACCTCATGTGTATTTACATGTCTTATATCTGCTAAATATTAAAATATTGTTCTTGTTAATCTTATCTTTTCACTTTTTAAGTTTTTGGTTGTCATTTTCAAGTTGCGGTTAAAATCATGTCCCAAGCATCTTGAATCGTTAAATTACTGCCGTATGTTTGCTTAGCTTGGGTTTTGATATAACATAGATGAATTGTAACCGAACGAGAGAAAATAATTAATTTAAACGGTTTAGTGGATTAATATTTAGTAATTCTTCTTTTTAAATGTCACTAGAACTATTAGGGGTCGTTTGGTTTGAAGACAAGTTATCCTAAGATTAATTACGATGGAATAAGTTATATTGGTTTATTTCTTGTTGATTGTTTGATATGTTATATTAATTTTAAGATTATCAATTTCATTGCTTTATCTTAAGATAACTTATCCTGGAATTATTATTCAGCCATCTAGCAAGTATAAATTATCTCAGAATTAATAACCAAATAAAAAATAAATTGGTACTAAATTCTTATCCCAAAATTATTTTTGGTTATTTGTGGTACCAAATGACCCCTTATAATTCCCTAATTTAGAAAGAATTACACGAAAATACACTTGACATCACACCATAACAAAAAATGGCCCATGTTTTTAAGTTTTACCCGACCTAGCCCATATTATACATATTTTGAAAGCACTAGCAAATTCAAAATCTATGGAGTTAAATTTTGTTCTCATAACTATTGCTTTCACTCTCTTTTCTTTTCACATCTTCTACATATGTGTCACGACCCGGATTTTCCAACCTCGGGGGTCGTGATGGCGCCTACTAATGGGAGCTAGGCAAGCCAAACCTTAACTACTTGCTACGCTTCCATATTGCTTCATTTTAACAAACACAAGGCGATGACATGATAATAGCGAAAATTTAAATAATTTAGCTGAAGTCAACAATTAAATATCTTAAGGCTACGTCCATTACAACTTTTAGAACCTCAAATGCCCAAAACCTGGTGTCACAGTGTTATAGACTGTCTAAGAGTTACTACATACAAGGTCTGAAGAAATACAATACACTGTTTTTGAACAAAGAAAAAAGAAACAGGAAATAGAGATAGAGGGAGACGCCAGGGCCTGCGGACGCTTGCAGTCTACCTTGGTTCTCCGGGTGGACTGAAGGAAGCACTCCAACTACTGTCCGAAAGCTGCTCCTGAATCTGCACACAGTGCAGAATGTTGTATCAACACAACCGACCCCATGTGCTGGTAAGTGTCTAGCCTAACCTCGGCAAAGTAGTGACGAGGCTAGGACCAGACTACCAAATAAACATGTGTAGTTCATATATATATACAGCGGAAAAGAAATACAGAAATAACCAGTCAATGTGGGAGGGGGAAACATGTTGTGGAGGAGATAATAGTTCCGAATAGAAAGACATCAAGTAAGGAAAGAAACAACATAACTAGAATATTAACAAGGAAGTAGAAATCAATAATTGCACGCATCACCCTTCGTGCTTTTACTATCAGCCTCACCAAAGCAGTTATACAATAAAAATGTACACGACATCACCCTTCGTGCTTTTACTCTCGTCCTCACCAAAACAATCATATAATCAAAATGTGCACGGCATCACCCTTCGTGTTTTTACTCTCTTTCCTCACCATATAATCAGTAGAATCGGCATGGAATGATACGTCGTGCGGCACGACATTATCCTTCGTGTTTTATACTCTTTTCTCACAATAACAAACAATGCATGGCATCACCCTTCGTGCTTTAACACTCTTCCTCACCCAAACAACAATCACAAACAAAGGGGCAAGGGAAATAAACAAAATAATAACAGAAATCCCGGCAAGGGAATACAATTAAATAATTAAATCCCGGCAAGGAAACACAATTAAATAATTAAATCCCGGCAAAGGAACAACATCAATAATCTCAACATCCCGGCAAGGGAGATAATCAACAAAGCAACAAAATCCCGGCAAGGGAACAATTTAATAACTCTTTCTCTTTCTTTCACTTTTATTTCATAACTCACTTTACCATTTGAGCCAATGCTCCAAAGGGTTCAATCATCTCATATACTTTCACAATTAGTAATATAACTTGAGCCAATGCTCCTCGATGTTCAAAGGTCACAATATCCTTCCACAAGCTTTTCACAACAAATAAAAATCATCACCAAGACATGAAAGATACAACGAAATCAAGATATTCACAATTTAAAGACTCACGGTCATGCTAGACACCAACGTATAGATACTCGTCACCATGCCTATACGTCGTACTCAAAAATTACCACATAACAAATAGGACTCAACTCCTAATCCCTCAAACTAAGATTAGACCAAACACTTACCTCGATGCCTCGAACACAACCCAAGTTTCAATTATAGCTTTACCCCTTTTGTTCCACCACCAATTCGCTCGTATCTAGCCACAAGTTACTTAAGTACATCAATAAATGCTAAATGAATCAATTCTAATGCATGAAAATGAGTTTTATAAAGTTCTATCCAAAAAGTCAAAAATCGCCCCCTGAGCCTATGTGGTCAAAACCCGAGGTTCGAACCAAAACCCGATTACCCATTCCCCCACGAGCTTAAATATGTAATTTGTTTTGAAATCGTACCTCAAATTGAGGTCCAAATTCCCTTTTTTTTTAAAAAACTAAGTTCTACCCAACACACCCAATTTTCCCCATGAAAATCATTGATTTGAAGTTGAAAACATGTTAAAAGATGTTAATGATTGAAAAAAAACTAGTTAAAAACGACTTACAATTGATTTGGAGAAGAAATGTTGTTTGAAAAATCACCTCTTATGTTTTTGGGGTTTTAAAAAATAATGAAAAATAACTGAAAAGCTCGTCTATTTATACCCCTCTCAGACCCCCTGTGCGGACCACACAAAGTGGACTGCGGCCGCACAGGCCTTCCTAAAGTACTGCGGTCCAATGCCCTGTGCGGACCGCACGAAATAGACTGCGGCCGCACAGGCCTCCACCGCGCACCGCATGAAACCGACCGCGGACCGCACTGGCCCCCTTCCGCGGTCGCACACATTTTTGTGCGGACCGCACTAGCGGGTTCAGAGACCTGCAACTTTAGGTTTTAAGTCTAAAATATCCCGAACCTATCCAAAACTCACCCGAGCCCTCGGAACTCCAAACCAAGTGTGCATGCTAACTCAAAAACATCATATGGACCTACTCGTGTAATCAAATCATCAAAATAACATAATGAACATCAAATTAAGTCTCGAGATCAATGAAATTTTCTCAAAACTTCTTTAAACATAAATTTTGCGGTTTATGTCCGAATCACATCACATGACATCCGTTTTTCACCAAATTCCACAGAAATGTCTTAAATTATATAAGACCTGTATCGGGCACCGGAACCAAAATACGGGCCCGATATCATCATGTTCTAATCAAATTTCATTTCAAATTTTTTAAACAATTCCAGAAAATAATTTCCTTTAAAAAATCGTTTCTCGGGCTTGGGACCTCGGAATTCGATTCCTGGCAAACGCCCAAGTCCTATATTTTCCTGCGGACCCTCCGAGACCGTCAAGTTACGGATCCGGGTCTGTTTACCCAAAACGTTGATCGAAGTCAAATTAGCTCATTTTATAATCAAAACTTATCATTTTTCACAAATTATCATATTTAAACTTTCCGGCTACGCACCTGGACTGCGCACGTAAATCGAGGTGACTCTAAATGAGGTTTTCAAGGCCTCAGAACACGAAATTTCATTTTAAAACAAGTGATGACCTTTTGATCATCACATTCTCCACCTCTAAAACAACCGTTCGTCCTCGAACGAACAGAAGAAGGAAGTACCTGAGTCGGGGAAAAGATGGGGATAACGGCTCCACATATCGGACTCGAACTCCCAGGTCGATGCCTTAGGAGGCTGACCTCTCTACTGAACATGAATAGAAGGAAGACTCTTCGATCTCAACTGACAAATCTGCTGGTCTAGAATAGTTACCGGGTCCTTCTCATAAGACAAGTCCTTGTCCAACTGGACAATGCTGAAATCTAACAAGTGGGATGGATCGCCATGATATTTTCGGAGCATGGACACATGAAACACTGGATGCACGGCTGTTAAGCTTGGCAGCAATGCAAGTCTATAAGACACTTCTCCCACTCGATCAAGAATCTCAAACGGACCGATGAACCTAGGGCTAAGCTTGCCCTTCTTCCCAAATCTCATCACGCCCTTCATAGGCGACACTCGGAGCAATACCCGCTCTCCAACCATAAAAGCCACATATCAAACCTTGCGGTCTGCATAACCCTTTTGACTGGACTGAGCTGTACGAAGCCTATCCTGAATAATCCTGACCTTGTTCAAAGCCTCCTGAACCAGATCCGTACCCAACAATCGAGCCTCTCCTGGCTCAAACTATCCAACCGGAGATCGACACCGCCTACCATATAAAGCCTCATAAGGAGCCATCTGGATACTCGACTAGTAACTGTTATTGTAGGCAAAATCTGCTAATGGCAAAAACTGATCCCACGAGCCTCCAAAGTTAATGACACAAGCTCAGAGCATATCCTCCAAAATCTAAATAGTCCGCTCGGACTGCCCGTCCGTCTGAGGATGAAATGTTGTACTCAACTCAACCTGGGTACCTAGCTCTCGCTAAACTGCTCTCTAGAAACGCGAGGTAAACTGCGTACCACGGTCCGAAATGATAGATACAGGCACACCATAAAGACGAACAATCTCCCGGATATAGATCTCAGCTAACCTCTCGTATGAATAGTAGACTTCCACAAGAATGAAATGCGCTGACTTGGTCAGCCTATCAACAATGACCCATACTGCGTTGAACTTCCTCCGAGTCTGCGGGAGTCCAACAATGAAATCCATAGTGATCCGCTCCCACTTCCACTCGGGAAGCTCAATCATCTGAAATAAACCACCAGGCCTCTAATGCTAGTACTTAACCTGCTGACAATTCAAACACTGAGCTACATATGCAACGATATCCTTCTTCATTCTCCGCCACCAATAATACTGCCGCAAATCCTGATACATCTTCACGGCACCGGATGAATAGAGTACCGGGAGCTATGGGCCTCCTCTAAAATCAACTCTCGGAGCCCATCCACATTAGGCACACAAACTCGACCCTGCAATCTCAAAACTCCATCATCATCTAAGGTAACCTGCTTGGCACCTCCGCGTTGCACCGTGTCTCTAAGGATACACAAATGAGGATCATCATATTGCCGATCACGGATATGCTCCAATAAAGAAGAACGAGCGACAGTGCAGGCCAATACACGACTAGGCTCAGAAATATCCAACCTCACAAATTGATTGGCCAAAGCCTGAACGTCCAAAGCAAGCGGTCTCTCACCGACAGGAATATAAGCAAAACTGTCCATACTGGCTGACTTCCTACTCAACGCATCGGCCACCACATTGGCCTTTCCCAGATGATACAAGATAGTGATATCATAATCTTTCAACAACTCCAACCACCTCATTTGTCTCAAATTCAACTCTTTTTTCTTGAATAAATACTGAAGACTCTTGTGATCCGTGAACACCTCACATGCCACAACATACAGATAATGCCTCCAAATCTTCAATGCGTGAACAATGGCTGCCAACTCCATGTCATGAATCAGATAGTTCTTCTCATGAATCTTTAACTGCCGCGAAGCATAGGCAATGACCTTGCCATCCTGCATCAACACTGCACTAAGACCAATATGAGATACATCACAGTAAACTGCATAAGGCCCTGAACTTGTGGGCAAAACCAACACCGGTGTCGTAGTTAGAGCTGTCTTAAGCTTTTGAAAGCTTGCCTCACACTCGTCTAACCATCTGAACTGGGCATCCTTCTGGGTCAACCTGGTCATCGGGGCTGCGATAGATGAGAACCCCTCCACGAACCGACGGTAGTAGCCTGCCAATCCCAAAAAACTCCGAATCTCTGTAGCTGATGCTGGTCTAGGCCAGTTCTTGACTGCCTTAATCTTCTTCGGATCAACCTGAATACCCTCTGCTGATACAACATGACCCAGAAATGCAACTGAACTCAACCAGAACTCACACTTCGAGAACTTAGCATAAAACTGACTATCCCTCAAGGTCTGAAGAACCACTCTAAGATGTTGCTCGTGCTTCTCCCCGCTGCGGGGATATTTCAAAATATCATCAATGAAGACTATCATGAATGAGTCCAAATAAGGTCCGAACACTCGGTTCATCAAATCCATAAAAGCTGTTAGGGCATTGGTCAACCCAAATGACATGACCAAGAACTCATAATGCCCGTACCGAGTGCGGAAAGCTGTCTTAGGGACATCGAACAAATCATCGATCATCGGCAATGGATATTTATTCTTGACTGTAACCTTGTTCAACCGCCAGTAATCAATACACATTCTCATCGATCCGTCCTTCTTCTTAACAAACAACACCGACGCACACCAAGGCAAAACACTGGGTCTAATGAAACCCTTCTCGAGCAAATCTTGCAACTGTTCCTTCAACTCTTTCAACTCCAGCGGGGCCATACAATATGGCGGGATAGAAATGGGCTGAGTATCCGGAGCCAAATCAATGCAAAAGTCAATATCCCTATCGGGTGGCATACCCGGAAGGTTCGAAGGGAAAATATCAGGAAACTCTCGAACAATGGGCACAGAATCAATAGAAGGGACCTCCGTACTAGAATCACGTACATATGCCAAATAGGCCAAACACCCCTACTCGACCATACGCCGAGCCTTCACATACGAGATAACATTGCGGGTAGAATAACTAGGAGTTCCTCTCCACTCTAAACGGGGCAAATCCGGTAAGGCTAAGGTCATCATCTTGGCATGACAGTCCAAGATAGCGTGGAAAGGTGATAACCAGTCCATCCCCAATATAACATTGAAATTGACCATGTCTAGAAGCAATAAATCCACACAAGTCTCAAGACCCCCAATCACCATAATACAAGAATAATGGACTCGATCTACCACAATAGAATCACCCACCGGTGTAGACATATAAACAGGAAAACTCAATGAATCACTAGGCATGACCAGATATAGTACAAAATAAGATGACACATACGAGTAGGTAGACCCTGGATCAAATAACACTGAAGCATCTCTATCACAAACCAGAATAGTACCTGTAATGACTGTATCTGAAGCCTCAGCCTCGGGCCTGGCTGGAAGGGCGTAACATCTCTGGGACGGCCTGCAGCTGGATGGCCTCCACCTCTAGCGGCCTGAGCTCCACCTCTAGTACCTCTACCTCCACCTATAGCACCTCTACCCCCACCTCTAACTAGTTGGGTGGGCTGTGGAATACTTGGTGCCTATACCATAGCACGAGGACCCTGATGCTGAGAGCTACTTGGTGATCGAGGGCAAAACCTGGAAATGTGACCCGAATAACCACACATGTAACAAGCCCTCAACTGCTGAGACTGTTGGCCCTGACGACCTGAATGACCACCCCAAAAACTCTGAAGCGGTGGTGCACTGATAGGAGCAGGTGATGCACTGTAGGACTGCTGATCGGGATACTGCATCTGGGGACCACAACCACCTGAAGTACCGTGAGAAACTTGGAGCACTGACTAAAAGGGCCTAGGAGTATGGCCTCTACCATACGAATCTCGACCTCGGGATGAGGTACCACTGAATCAGCCTAAATGATGAGGCCTCTTGTCTGACCCATGACCGCCTCCCTGTGATAGAACCATCTCAACCCTAGAGGCCACAATGGTCGCCTCTTGAAAAGTAATCTCACTCCCAACATCTCTAGCCATCTGAAGACGAATCGGCTGAATAAGACCGTCAATAAACCTCCTCACCCTCTCTCTCTCTCGGTGGGGAGTATGATGAGAGCATGGCAAGCTAAGTTGATGAACCTGGTCTCATACTGGGTAACAGTCATAGAACCCTGATGGAGGCGCTCAAACTGCCTCCAATAGGTCTCTCTCTGAGTAACGGGGAGAAACTTCTTCAGGAATAACACTATAATCTGCTCCCAAGTCAAGGCTAGCAATCCGGCTGGTCTCGCTAAGCAATAATCCCTCCACCAAGTCTTGGCGGATCTAGACAAGCGAAATGTAGCAAAATCGACCCCATTAGTCTCAATAATGCCCATGTTCCTAAGAACCTCGTGGCATCTGTCTAGATAATACTGGGGATCCTCGGTAGATACACCGCTGAAAGTAGAAGTGAAGAGCTTGGTGAACCTATCCAGTCTCCACAAAGCATTGGCGGACATAGCCGCTCCATCACCGGTCTAAGCTACCACACCTGGCTGTACTGCTCCAACTGGCTGAACCACTAGAGTTTAAATCTAAGGAGCTACCTGCTCCGGAGTGCAAAGAATAGGAGTCTGGGCCCTTTCTCCAGCTTGAGAGATGGCTAGTGCTATAGGAAGCAAGCCTGCCCGGGTGACACTCTCCATGAGGCCCATTAATCGGACCAGATCATCCTGAAGAACTAGGGTAGCAATAAACCCCTTTGGGACCTGAGCTGGGCCCATCGGAACTGCTGGAGCCGGAACCTCCTATTCAAAATCAACATGAGGCTCTGTCATTGGGGCTGTTGCTAGGGGCTGAGATCTTCCCCTACCTCAGCCTCTAGCACGGCCTCAGCCTCGGCCTCTACCCCTAGTGGGAACTGCTGCTAGGGGCTCGGGCTGCAGAGCGGAGGATAAGGAAGCGCGTGTTCTCGCCATCTGCGAAAGAACAGAGTAGAGGTTCAATTAGCATTGAGAAACAAAACCGCACGATGAGAAAGAACAAATATGAAGTTTTTTCCTAACTCTGTAGCCTCTGGGGGATAAATACAGACGTCTCTGTACCGATCCCTCAGACTCTACTAAGCTTGTCTGTGAATTGTGAGACTCATGCAACCTAGAGCTCTGATACCAACTTGTCACGACCCGGATTTCCCAACCTCGGGGGTCGTGATAGTGCCTACTAATGGGAGCTAGGCAAGCCAAACCTTAACTACTTGCTATGCTTCCATATTGCTTCATTTTAACAAACACAAGGTGATAACATGGTAACAACGGAACTTTAAATAATTTAGCAGAAGTCAACAATTAAATATCTTAAGTTTACGTCTATTACAACTTTTAAAACCTCAAATACCCAAGACTTGGTGTCACAGTGTGACAGACTATCTAAGATTTCTACATACAAGGTCTGAAGAAATACAATACATTATTTCTGAACAAAGAAAAAGAAACAAAAAATAGAGATAGAGGGAGACGCTAGGGCCTGCGGACGCCTGCAGTCTACCTTGGGTCTCCGGGTGGACTGAAGGAAGAACTCCAACTACTGTCTGAAAGCTGCTCCTGGATCTGCACACAGTGCAGAGTGTAGTATCAACACAACCGACCCCATGTGCTGGTAAGTGTCTAGCCTAACCTCGGCGAAGTAGTGACGAGGCTAGGACCAGACTACCAAATAAACCTGTGCAGTTCATATATATATATATATATATATATACACACACACACATCGGAAAAGAAATACAGAAATAACTAGTCAATGTGGGAGGAGGAAACTTGCTGTGGGGGAGATAATAGTTCCGAATAGAAAGGCTTCAAGTAAGAAAAGAAATAACATAACTAGAATATCAACAAGGAAGCAGAAATCAACAATTGCATGGCATCACCCTTCGTGCTTTTACTCTTAGCCTCACCAAAGCAGTTATATAATAAAAATGTGCACGACATCTTGCACGGCATCACCCTTCATGCTTTTACTCTCTTTCCTCACCATATAATCAATAGAATCGGCACGGAATGGTACGTCGTGCGGCACGGCATCACCCTTCGTGTTTTAGACTCTTTCCTCACAATAACAAACAATACACGACATCACCTTTCGTGTTTTAACACTCTTCCTCACCCAAACAACAATCACAAACAAAGGGGCAAAGGAATAAACAAAATAATAACAGAAATCCCGGCAAGGGAACACAATTAAATAATTAAATCCCGGCAAGGGAACAACATCAATAATCTCAACATCCCGGCAAGGGAGATAATCAACAAAGCAACAATATCCCAGCAAGGGAACAATTTAATAACTATTTCTCTTTCTTTCACTTTTATTTCATAACTCACTTTACCACTTGAGCTAATGTTCCAAAGGGTTCAATCACCTCATATACTTTCACAATTTGTAATATAACTTGAGCCAATGCTCCTCGATGTTCAAAGGTCACAATTTCTTCCACAAGCTTTTTGCAACAAATAGAAATCATCACCAAGGCATGAAAGATACAACGAAATCAAGATATTCATAATTTAAAGACTCACGGTCATGCTAGACACCAACGTATAGATACTCGTCACCATGCCTATACGTCATACTCCACAATTGCCACATAGCAAATAGGACTCAACTCCTAAATCCCTCAAGCTAAGGTTAGACCAAACACTTACCTCGATGCCTCGAACACAACTCAAGTTTCAATTATAGCTTTATCCCTTGGTTCCACCACCAATTCGCTCGTATCTAGCCACAAGTTACTTAAGTATATCAATAAATGCTAAATGAATCAATTCTAATGCATGAAAATGAGTTTTCTAAAGTTTTACCCAAAAAGTCAAAAATTGTCCCCCGGGCCCACGTGGTCAAAACCTGAGGTTCAAACCAAAATCCGATTACCCATTCCCCCACGAGCTCAAATATGTAATTTATTTTGAAATCGGACCTCAAATCGAGGTCCAAATCCCCATTTTTTTTGAAAACCTAGTTTTATCCAACGCACCCAATTTCCCCCATGAAAATCATTTATTTGAAGTTGAAATTGTGTTAAAAGATGTTAATGATTGAAGAAAACTAGTTAAAAACGACTTACAATTGATTTGGAGAATAAAGGTTGTTTGAAAAATTGTCTCTTATGTTTTTTGGGATTTTTTGAAAAGTGCAAAATAACTGAAAATCTCGTCTATTTATACCCCTCTTAGACCCTTGTGCGGACCGCACAAAATGGACTGCGGCCGCACATGCCTTCCTGAAGTACTGCGGTCTAGTGCCTTGTGCGGACCGCACGAAATGGACTGCAGCCGCACAGGCCTCCATCGCGCACCGCATGAAACCGATCGCGGACCGCACTGGCTCCCTTCCGCGGTCGCACACGTTTTTGTGCGGACCACATTGGCGGGTTCAGAGACTTGCAACTTCTGGTTTTAAGTCTAAAACATCCCGAACCTACCCGAAACTCACCCGAGCCCTCGGAACTCCAAACCAAGTGTGTATACTAACTCAAAAAATCATATGGACCTACTCGTGTAATCAAATCATCAAAATAACATCATAAACATCAAATTAAGTCTCGAGATCAATGAAATTTTCTCAAAAACTTCTTTAAACATAAATTTTGCGGTTTAAGTCCGAATCACGTCACATGATATCCGTTTTTCATCAACTTCCATAGAAATATCTTAAATTATATATAAGATCGGTACCGGGTACCGGAACCAAAATACGGGCCTGATACCATCATGTTCTAATCAAATTTCATTTCAAATTTCTTTAAACAATTCCAGAAAACAATTTCCTTTAAAAAAATTCGTTTTTCGGGCTTGGGACCTCGGAATTCGATTCCGGGCATACGCCCAAGTCCCATATTTTCCTAACCCTCCGGGACCTTCAAATCATGGGTCCGAGTACGTTTACCTAAAATATTAACCGAAGTCAAATTAGCTCATTTTATAATCAAAACTTATCGTTTTTCACATATTATCATATTTAAGCTTTTTGGCTACGCGCCTGGACTGCGCACACAAATCAAGGTGACTCTAAATGAGGTTTTCAAGGCCTCAGAACACAGAATTTCGTTTTAAAACAAGTAATGACCCAAAGGTCATCACAATATGCTTCAAGGGGTCATCCGCCATTACTGCTTCTCCCTTGTGTCACCTGGTTGTAATGTAAGAAAATTAAAGAGTAAAAGTCCACCATAGAAGGCTATTCAAAGCTTTGCTTGCGAAAATAGGGTTTTTTGAGTTTGTTAGTTGTTTGGATTGAGTGTTGTTCCAATTGATTGAAAATATCAAAAGGAGTTCAAAATTTCAATTTGAAATGATTTTGAGTAGATTTGAACAAGATTTGAGTTAAATTTCAGAAAAGACGCAAGGAAGAAGACGCAGTCAGTTTTTTATATACATATGTATAATCTTGTATAATAGTGTATATGGGTATATAATCACATCTTATACACTATTATACACTTTTATACGCCTTTATACAAGCGTCTATTGACGAACTTCTTTCATGATTTTTAGTTGCAATTATTGTTCAAAACCAGTCAAATCTCCATTAAATGACTTCAAATTTTATATACAACCTCCTTATACTATTTCTAACAATTCTAAATAACGCCCGCTCCAAATTTCTCACAAAATCAAATTCAGAATCTAAACACGCATATTTAAGCTTGTTAAAAATCTAATTTTCACCATTCAAATGGATTTGGTTTGTTGAACTAATATTTGAGTTATAGTTGCTGATTCGAAAATTAACTTAAAAGCTTGAGCAATCTTTTTTAAAAATTAAATAGTAATTTCGAGAATTTATTGGAATTGGATATTGAATCTTAGCCTATCATTTTTGAGTTAATTAGTTCTAAATTGAAATATGAGTTATAAAATTGAAAAGTAGGGATCTCAATTGTTCCTATGTAAAATTTTACCTATAATTTACTGATGTTTGTTCGAAAGTGTTGCAAATATTTAGACAAAAGAAGAGATAAAGTAGGAATTGAAAACCAGGCACGTTGATGGACATAAAGGTTTAGGTTTGGAGGTAGTACTGAAGCCGTAGGGGGAGGGGTAGGGAGAAAATCATACGGAAAATCTTGGGAGTTTAATGTGGGTTTGTGTTCCTGGGTGGTGGGTCCAAATAAGAGGCTTTAATGGGTTAGGGAAGGACGAAACAAGAAAAAAGAAGAGTTGGCCATGTACTTCTTTTAGGAAACACTTCAGTATGGTAAATGCTTCCTACTTCTTAAAGTATTATGGGGTGACACTTGAGGTGGCCCATATGTGGCGCGAGGGGTGGGGGATAAAGGAGTATGGGGTGGGGGTGTAGTCCTCCGCTTTGTATGATAATGCCGACTTCTTAATCCAACTACTATCACTACTCACGCGATGCGTGAATAAATCATTTTAAATTGCGATGTAGATTATTTGAATCATGTACAAATAATTTTAAAATATAAATCTCTCAGATAAAAATTATATAATATGAAAATTTAATTATAAAACATGATATGAAATTATAGTTCAAATCTTGTAGTGAACAACCAATCTTTTTAATATATATTTGTAACAATCTATTCCCTTTATTTTGGTACTTGTATTTCGTTCCACTGTCGATATTAAAAAATACTAAACATATCATATTGTGATTTATCTTGTTCGAGTACATTAGATCATATTATCTTAACAAAATTCTTATTATAACTTTATTTTTATCTGGAAGTCAAATATATCTTATTCATCACATCACTTTTACATAAATTCTTTTCTTTTTTGTTCTTTTCTTATAATTATTGTATTATTTAATATTTAATCATAATATTTTAATAATTTAAATTTATCAATAATATTTTTAAATATAATTTAATTATTTTATTTTATCTATTTTTAAATTAATTTAAAGTATAAGTATCCTCGCACTACCTCTATTTTTTTATGTACATTCTCTTCCCTACTACAAATGTTAATTAGTTTTTATATTAATATTTTACAAAATAATGTCATATTTTGTTTTAAATTGTAACTTTTAATTAGTCTAAAATATTAATACATAAGTTATTTGATTATCATGTTCTAAATGTATTGAGTTCTCTTATAATTAGTTTGTATTAGATGCAGTTAAATTTTCTTTCTTTTTTAGCTATAAGATATAATTTAATTTTTAATTTTCATTAGTAAGATTACCAATATTAGAAATTTATTTTATATTTTTAAAATTTTATTTAATCATAGAAAAAATTTCTTAATTGTTTGAACACATTTTTTCTAAATATTGTAGTAATATTTTTACTGTCATTTTAGTTCTTCACGTAATATTTTAAAAAACAAAAAAATAATCTCATCTCAAATCAAATAATTCTTATCATTCTATTTTCTAAAATGGGTCGCATTTTTAAAAACTTATGCTATGCATTAAAACTCAAACTAACTGCACTCGATTCAGATATTAATCATAGAAAAATATTTTCTTAATTGTTTGAACATATTATATCTAAATGTTGTAATAATATTTTCACTGTCATTTTATTTCTTTACATAATTTTTTTTTCTTTTTTAGTTTTACGATACAAATTTAATTTTTGTAAAATTAACTATATTAGAAATTTATTTTGTAATTTAAATTATTGTTTTATTTTTCATAAGTAAGACTTCAATTTCATGGTATTATCCATAATTTGAGCATTCACATCATAGTTTTAAGAACATTCTAATCTCAAATTCAAAGTCTTTTCTTTTAATTTCTAATAGTAAATTTCAAATAATTTAACATAATTTTGCTATTTTTTTAATCTAATATATATTCTTATTACATTTTATGTGGCTTTTAGTTAACTTTTAAATTTATTTAATATCATTATAAACTACTTTTCTTTGATAGTATAAGATAAATATATAATTTTTAATTATGAAATAAATATTTATTTTGTTTTAAAAACATTGCTCGAAAATTTTAAATTATTTAAAATTTAATAATATTTTTAAGCATTGTATATTTATTTTATTTTATTTTCTAAACTTATGATTTATAAAAGTCCTTACAATATCTCTAATTTATTTTTATTGGTTAATTTTTTTAGTTTTTGATTTTAACTATTAGACATGAGTTATGTGGACTTATATTATGACTTTTCTTAGTATAATATAAAAAACTTCCTCATCTCAAATTTAAATAAGTTTTACCTTTTTTCCTATGATAAAAAATCTGAATTTTTATTTTTTCTCTATTTATTCTTTATTTTTGATTTTATATTATTCAATACCTAATATTATTACATTGTCATGTGAATTTTTATTAGCCTGTTTGAATTTAGTATCTATTTTTACAACACTCATTCTAATATAATATAGATAAAAATTTAAAAACTTTCTCATCTCAAATTCAAATATTTTTATCATTCTATTTTCTTAATTGGACTATATTTTCAAAAAATTATGTTATACTTTCAAATTTAAACTAACTGAACTTAATTCAAATATAATCATAGAAAAATATTTTCTTAATTGTTCAAACATATTATATCTAAATGTTTTAGTAATATTTACGTATAAAATATTCGTTTGCATGATTTATCAGTATTAATATGAATTTATTATTCTTGCTATTAAAATATCTTTTGTTAATTATTTAGTTTTTCTCTTACCTTATATAATTTGTATACTTTATGTAAGATCTTATTTTGCTGCTTGAAATTATTTAATTTTTAAACTCAATAAATCCTTAATATCTTAAGTAAATTTTAGTTTTATTTTATATTTTAACTTACTCTAAAGTATAAATAGTTATAGGTTATCTCAATTTACTTCTTTATATATTTTTATTTCTTCTATTATAGTTTTTAATTAATTTTTCACCTCCATATTTCTAGCTAATATAGAAAAAAATCTATGAGTAGATTAATATATAAATATAGATATAGATACAAGTATACATATAAATTTAATTATAGATATATAGATTAGATTTGTCTAAGATCTATTTAGATTATGTATAAGATTCATTAAACTACTTCCATTAATTATGTTTCTATATATAATTTTTAGTTATTAATGTTGTCCTAAAATTGTCAAGTGACTTCATTTTAGCTTGTCACTTGGCTTAACCACAATGCATACTACTCTCCTTTTAATATAATATAGATTAAAATATCTTTTGTTAATTATTTAATTTTTCTCTTACCTTATAAATAATTTGTATACTTTATGTAAGATCTTATTTTGCTGCTTGAAATTATTTAATTTTTAAACTCAATAAATCCTTAATATCTTAAGTAAATTTTAGTTTTATTTTATATTTTAACTTACTCCAAAGTATAAATAGTTATAGGTTATCTCAATTTACGTCTTTATATATTTTTATTTTTTCTATTATAGTTTTTAATTAATTTTTCACCTCCATATTTCTAGCTAATATAGAAAAAAATCTATGAGTAGATCAATATATAAATATAAATATAGATATCGATACAAATATACATATAAATTTAATTATAGATATATATATTAGATTTGTCTAAGATCTATTTAGATTATGTATAAGATTCATTAAACTACTTCCATTAATTATGTTTCTATATATAATTTTTAGTTATTAATGTTGTCCTAAAATTGCCAAGTGGCTTCATTTTAGCTTGCCACTTGGCTTAACCATAATGCATAATACTCTCCTTTTAATATAATATAGATGCATACTACTCTCCTTTTAATATAATATAGATAAGATACATACTACTCTCCTTTTAATATAATATAGATTTATATTTTCACTCACTCCAAAGTATATATAGTCATATGTTGTCTCAGTTATGTCTTTTTATATTTTTTATTTTGTTTCTATTATAGCTTTTCAATTTTTTTTCACCTTCATATTTCTAGCTAATATAAGAAAATCTATGTGTGGATCAATATATAAATACAAAATATAGATATAGAAGTAGATACCAATATACATATAAATATAAATATAGATATATAAATTAGATCTGTCTAACATCTATTTAGATTATGTATAAGATTAGTTCAACTACCTCCATTAATTATGTTTTCATTTATAATTTTTAATTGTTAATGTTGTATTAAAATTGCCAAGTAGCTTCATTTTAGCTTGTCACTTGGCTTAACCACAATGCATACTATTCTCCTTTTAATATAATATAGATAACACAAAGAGAATATTTGGATTGACTTTTAAAAAGTATGATAAGAATGAACCTTGGGCCTAACTCAACCTCAAAAGCTAGTTTGTGAGGTGAGGATTGCCCAATACCATATAAAGAGACCAAAATACTCATAACCTACCGATGTGAGACACAACTCAACACCCCCTTTCACGCCCAGGCCTGCAACTGGAGCGTGGACAATATAAATGGGGGCCCAACATTTGTAACAATAAATAGGGATGGGCATAACTCTGGTACCATGATATAATCCATCATTAGAGGGTGGAGGATTGAAGCTGAGATTGAATCGAAGAAGGAAGAAGAAGATGATTCTGGAAATGACCTTCAATTACAGAGCAAAAATGAAGAAGAAAATACAATGGCTTATCATCTTTTATCATTGTACACGTGGGCTATATATAATTATCTTTTAACACTAACTAATTAACTAACTTGCTAATATACACAACTATCACTTAACTGACTTTGTCACCCTTCAAGCCTTCATCTGTACAACTGTCACCAGCTGTCACTTTAATCATCTCAACAAAGTACGTTTTAATTGCTAGAAGTCAAAAATAATAGGTTGATAATACCTAACTTTTGACTTTTGCTTTATTTTTGTAATTTTAATGCCTAAAAATAAGTGTTTTAAGCACTTTTTATAATTGCCAAAAATATATATACCAATTTAGTACATGAAGTAAAGCTTAAAAAACACAATCCTAGACAATAACCTACTTTCAAGCTGCATGGTGACTATAGATTAACACAACTCACACAAATTTTCGGCTTACTATTGTATGAATACATGTAAATCTTAAAAGGAGTCATTTGATTGGAAGATAAGTTATGCTTGAATTAGTTATGCTGAGATTAGTTATATTGAGACTGGTTATGCTAGGATTGGTTATACTATTATTTTTTATTAATTGTTCGGTATGTTGTATTACTCGTGAGATTGTCAATTTTATTGCTTTATTCTGGGATAACTTATCCAGGGATTACTATTCCGTCCTCTGCTAGATATAAATTATCTTTGTGCTATTTTTAATCATGGAATAACTTATCCTAGAATAAGTAAACAAACAAGTGATAAGACGATATTAAATTTTTATCTCAAAATTATTTTTGCTTATCAAACGTACCCAACGACTCCTTAGGGGTCTCTCCTTAGGGGTCGTTTGGTTTGAATACAACTTATGATGGGATAAGTTATGATGGGATTAGTTATGCTAGGATTAGTTATCCTAGTATTACTTTTTATCCATTGTTTTCTATGTTGTATTAAAAATGACAATTGCATAATTTCTAAAAAGAAGGTATAAGTTATCTCTGCACTAATTACCTCACTCTCTACAAGGTATAAGTTATTCCAGTATTAATTTTAATCTCGGGATAATTTATAACAGGTTCGCTAACCAAACAAAGTATTAAAGTGATATTAAAATTTTATACCAATACTATACCTACATAAACCTCATACCAAACGACCTCTTAGTCTATGATAAAAGTAGATGCATATCTAAAAAGAATAGACTTATAGCCTGTTTGGCCAAACTTCTTTTTGGCTAAAAGTGTTTTTTTTTTTTGCCAAAATCACTTTTGGCCAAAAATTGAGGTGTTTGGCCAAGCTTTTGGAAGGAAAAAAGTGTTTTTGAGGAGAAACAGACAAAAGTAGCTTCTCTTCAAAAGCACTTTTTTGAGAAGTACTTTTGAGAAAAATACACTTAAAAACAGTTTTTTAAAGCTTGGCCAAACACTAATTGCTGCTCATAAGTGCTTTTCAAATTAATTAGTTGAACATAAATTGCTTCTCACCAAAAGTACTTTTAAGAAAAGCACTTTTGAAAAAAAGCACTTCTCAAAATAAGCTGATTTTTACAGTTTGACCAAACGGACTATTAGGACAACAGGAAATTATGTTGATGGAATCCAATTTCATGAAACCAGGTGACACAAACAACAATAGTCTCATGAAAGACCAATTAACAGGGTATACTCTTTAACATAGGATTTCCCCAAAGGAATATAATTATGAAGCACCAATTAATATGAGTTCCAGCTGTATCCGAGTACTAAAGGAGATTGGATACCTGTGTAACGTAGGGTTTGAAGTTTGAAGCTTAAGATTTAGAAGGCATATATCAGCAAATTGGAGAAAATAATCCATGCAATTGAAGCAAAAGTTGATGGAATCCAATTTCAAATGTCTTTCTCGAGGGCAATCTGCATAAAGTGTCTTATCTATAGTACTTCCCTTTTGTCCATAAATCATTAGTTAAAGCTAAGCTATTATTATTAATGATAGCTCATTGTAGGTACTACTAAATGTTGTCCTTTGGTTTCTATACTTATTCTAGCTTTAAGTAACAATCCTCTCATTGGATTAACATCTAATCCGTGTGCCCTAATCTATCCCGTCCCCTCCCTCAACTTCTTCTTTTTTTAATAATTAAAAAAGGCAACTATTATAAAGCTCCTGCTATACGTCGGGTCGGAAAAAAGATTGAATCTAATGCTACATGAGATTATTTTTATGACTTGAACTCATAATTTTCAAATCATATGACGACAAATCTTACCGTTGCATCAAGCTCATAAAATCCTTTTCCTTATACCAAAAAAAAAAAAAAGAAATGGCAAAACCACTCTTTAAGTCATTTTCAATCTAAAAAGATGATGTTGATACTTGAAATCAAGTGGATTTGAATATGGAATTGATTCCAAATCGAAATTGATGTTCATGTGAAGTACCTATTGAGTATAAATTGGGAATGGAAATAACCTTTAAACAATCCATATTAGGTACGATCTCTAGTGGTGGGACGATATTTAATTCTCCTTACTAAACTCTACGAGTTAATATTCTTAATTATACCACATAGGATGAGAACTTTTGATTGATGGGACATTTTACAGGCAATTCTTAAATATGTATGTATTCTTAATACAACTTTTACATGGCATCTTTGGCAACGCCAAAGAATTTTAGCTGGAAGATTTTGATTGATCATACTCTAATTAGAAATATAAGAAGTCTTATCAAACAAATTGCATTTTATTGATTTTGACTGTTCTTCTTGATCGATTCGTTATGTTATAAGCACGGACAATATAGATAATATTAGTTAAATATTATTACATTAAATCACCTACAACAATGTGATATATAATGATCACGCTCAACTATGTCTAATAAAGAGGACTAAGCGGGCGTTGCAAATATAATCTGAGTATTTAGCCCAGAGTCGAACCCACAAGGAATTAACCTATAAATTATTCTTGTTAGACTCACTAAATTCTACGTAATCAACTCCCCAAATGTTTTGAATAACAATTGAGGATATTTTTACTAACTATATCTGAATGCAATTAAGTAACTAAAGACTAACTATGATTAAGTTGTAAACAATTAAGAGAATGATCTAAGGTTGTGATTTCCCCTATTGATGGAATCCCTTCCTATTATGTTTCATACAGATTTGCATAATCATCTCTATCGATCATGAGCACTCTTACTACTGTAAATCTCTCCCGAGTAATTATGACAATTTACTAGACGCGCTCTCCCGAGTTACGCTAGCTGGCCTTGATTACAGCTCACTTTAGATCGCACTCAAGGCTTCGTGATCCCTAATCCCGCCTTTAAACCCTCGGTTATTGATCCCTCATATACTTTGGGAGTGGTGATGTTCAACAATTACCTAAATATGCACTCTCTTCCGAGTAATACATATTAAATAGGCACATCTAATTGAGGATCCTATCAATTAACTACAACAAGAACGTAGTTGAACAAATAGAGATGAAACCGGGCAAACTATATTAACACAACACGAAGTTCATTCTTCAATAGGTTCCATCAAAACCCTAGACTAAATATTTAACTACTCATAGTAAAGCAAGATAAAACTACAAAAGTACTCATAATGTGCAATTGAAATAACAAAGAGAAGATTGAAAAATTCTAATGGTTGATTGCTCTTCTCACACTTGTTCTTGCCTCCAATTCAATATAAAAACCTTGATAATCTCCCTTTGGGCGATCTGAACCTCTTATAGATTAAGTGGAATTACCCCCGAACTTCCAAGTTTATCCCTGAATTATATTTTTTCGAACTGGACTAGCGCGGCCGCGCTAATGGGCGCGCTACTGACCGCGCATATGGCATAGTATTCTGTTTCGAACTCCTGGGCTAGCGCGGTTGCGCTAGTCTGGGTCATCATTTCAGCCCTTCTTTCTCCCTTCTTTCAACGTACTCAGCTCCGAGGGGTGTCCCTTGCTTCAATTTAGCTCCAAATACAGTTCTAAGTCCTCATACGCGCAACTCGCTCCTATAAAACACGAAATTCACAATTAGAGCCAATTTATCATCATTTAACTATCCTATAACAGTGAAACATAGTCAAACTGGGGCATAAACAGTCGCCAAATTACATGAATCTAGCCTATTATCATATAACTTTTCATATCAAACATAATTTTAGTAATAACATATATAAGCGCTTAGATTAAACTCTATAGTAAATTAAATAGATTTTTTTTCTTGGTATCAGTGAAAATAGTCTCTTTGTCTTCTTAAAAATAAGAATAAGATCTGTGTATATACTATCCTTCCTGGACCCTAACTGTCCCCACCCGTGTGATTTATACCAGAGAAAAGATGCAAATTCAGTGAGCATATACTAACCTCAATTTCTATCACCATGTGTCCACCACCAAAGCATATAATTAAATCTCCTTCCTTTTTCCATTGTCCCAATAACCACCACAAAAACTTCTCCATTATTATTCCACAAAGCATTGCCATCAGAATCTTTCAAGAAAGGAAAGATATGACCTTTCTGCCTCCATGTTGCCACACCAACGGAGTACACATAATCATTTTCTTTTTCCACCATATAATTGCCATATTCTTAGGATATTTACTTTTTCTTTGAGTATCTTTTCTCTAATCTTCTATGGAATCAGTACTTAAATCTACTGATTCAGTGCACTACAGAAAGGAAAAAGGAAAAAAAAAAATACAAACAAAATGCGGTGATATTCTCTAGGGTTAGTCCTTTTTTCCCCCAGGCCACAGGAAAGCTACCAATCGAAAAAAGTAACTGACAGAACATGTTCTTTGCTCCCCATTGTCTCCCTTCATAACCTAGCTAGATTAGTTTTCTTACCTACTTATTATTTACATGGCCACTTGCTTCGTCTATAAACTAACAGATTTTGTATTCTCTCAGCTCCCGTTTCGCCGTAGATTTAATTTTATTTTTTTTTTAAAAAAATATTATTTCTGAAATACTATCATATTTGGGGGAAAGAAATTCAAAAAATTTCAATTTTCCAAAACTGGTTTAGGATATTTTTTGGGTGAATCTTTTTCTTCCACTCACAAATTTTAACTTTTCTTAAAATAAAATGCATGTCCACACGCAACTTCAACTTTCGAAAATTATTTTTCAACACAACTTCAAAACTCTTTTTTCAAGTTTCAATCAAATATATATTCAAACACTAGCTAAATTACTTTCATTATTAGGTAATTTTTATGTCTTAAATAAAGTACGACGGTTACAAAGTGATGGAACTCGATAATCAAAATAAAGAGAAGTTTAAAAACGTCCAACAAAATGAATGACTTGTGAAACTTGTGATTTGAAATATATCATGACATTTAAGTGGTTATAGAAAAAGACGATGAATCGAAATATAACTGATAAAAATATCTCATTAAGGATATAATAAAAAATTTAAAGTTAAATTATTTTTAAATATAAAAATAAGTATTATTATTTAAACGTGTTAGATTGCTGAATCGAGAAGAAGAATTGAAGAACAAAGATGAACTCAGAGAAAGAGAAAAGAAGCTTCTCGATATTTTTCTCACTCATGACAGTATCTGTACAATGCACGTGTATATATACACCCAACTAATGTGACAGTTGTCAACTAACTAATTATGTCTAACTATAGTTAACTAATAAAAGCCTACTAACTATAATTAACGTTAGTAACTTCACATATAATCTCATTAGCCCCCCTCAAGCTAGGTGACATGAAGATATATGTTCTTCATGCCAAGCTCGGATAACAAATGAGTATGCAGAGGTCTCCCAAGTCCCTTAGTGAGAAGGTCTGCCTGTTGATCAGCAGTGGCAAGATATAGCGTACTAATGAGACCGTTTTGCACCTTTTCCTAGATGAAATGACAATCAATATAAATATGTTTTGTGCGCTCATGAAAGACAAGGTTAGCAACTATCTGAATAGCAGATTTACATCACTGAACATGGGAACATGCAAGGAAATAGTGACCCCTAACTCCTTCAAAAATCCAAGTAACCAAACCAATTCAGCTACTATGGAAGCGAGACTCCTGTATTCAGCTTCTGCAGAGCTCCTAGAAATGGTGGCCTGCTTCTTGGACTTCCAAGAAATCAGGAAAGAACCAAACTTGACCAAATAGCCTGTGACAGACCTCCTAATATTAGGACAAGAGGCCCAATAGCATCACAAAACGCAGTGAGAGTCTCAGAACAATCAACTGACAATAAAACCCCCAGACTAGGGCATGACTTAACATATTTGACCAGCTTGAGTGCAACCTCCCAGTGAGAAGTTTTTGGAGAATTCATGAACTGACTAAGGCAATGGACAACAAAGAAATATCATGTCGAGTGATGGTGAGGTATAATAATCGCCCAAGTATTCTATGATTAGGCCCTAGATCAGCTAAGGCCTTCTCCTCAACAGAACCAACGTGAGTGTCAAATTCAACAGTAGTGAGTTTGACATTCAACTCCATGGATGTGGCAACAGGTTTGGAACTAGAAAGACCTAAATCAGCAATGAGCTCCAAGGCATACTTCCTATGGTGCATGAGGATCCCTTCGGCACTTCTAGAAAATTCAATCCCTAAAAAATACTTGAGTTCTCCTAAATTTTTGATTTTAAAGGAGGATTGTAGCACATCATTGGTGTCTTGAATCAACTGAAAGTCATCATCAGTAATGAGCAAATTGTCAAAATAAACCAAAATCACCACTATCTTCCCTGTCACTTTCTTAATGAAAAGAGAGTAATCGAGATGACTATGGTGAAACCTAGAAGAAACTAGAGCAGTGGTCAATTTAATATTCCACTATCGTGAATCCTACTTGAGTCCATAAAGTGACTTGAGCAGTTTGCAAACTAATGACTTATCAGAAGAACCAGAGAAGCCTTGAGGCACAGTCATGTACACTTCCTCAAAAAGATCATCTCATAAAAATGCATTGTAAATCTCCATCTGATACACAATCCAATGCCTGGATGTTTCTAAGGATAGAACACTTTTGATAGTGACCATCTTAATAACAAGTGAGAAGGTTACTTGACAATCCAACCCTTCTTTCTGATTATAACCCTTGGCAACAAGACAAGTTTTAAACCTCTCCACTTCACCATTGGCCTTATATTTGATCTTGTAAACCCATTTGCAACCTATGACCTTCTTCCTCTTGGGTAAAAGGACCAGAGCCCATGTTTTATTGTCCTCCAAAGCTTGAATTTCTGCCTGCATTGCCTCCACCCACCTCTTATCCTTAGCAACTTTATGGTAGGATTGTGGCTCCTCTGCAGCAGTGAAATTTGAGAGATAACTATGATATTTGGAAGACAACTCCTCATAATTGATAACATCTGATAGAGGGTACTGGAAATAGCTAGCTTTGTTGCCCTTATCTGGTCTAACATAATCCTTGAGCCATATAGGTGGCCTTGAAACTCTGATGGATTTCCTGATATCCTCATGTGTTGGAGAGGAAGCTATAGCAACAGGTATTCCCATGTCACAAGCAAGCTCTGTGGAGGCTGTTTCTTCAAGGTTGGAGGAAATAACATCAAGAACTCCATGCTCAAGTGGTCTAAATGTCACAGGAGAAACAGGTTGAGCAGCAGTAACTAAAGATCCTAGCGTAGACATTTGTTGTACCATTTGCTCTGGTTGGAGACACTGTTGGTAAGAAACATACTATCACCTACATGAGGTGATGAAGCAACATGATCTTCCATAAGAATGTTGTCAGAGTCAATTGAGAGATTTTGGAAAGGAAATGCATCTTCGTGAAAAATTACATCCCTACTGATCAACAATTTAGCAGTTCCCAGATTCAACAATTGATAACCCTTTTGATGAGGAGCATAACCAAGTTAGACAGATTTCACAGCCCTGGGAAGAAACTTGTCTGATCTGGGCAGGTAAGTGGCAAAACACAAACACCCAATGACTCTCATGTGAGATAAAGAAGGTGACTTGTTGTAAAACATCTTAAAAGGTGACTTGTATTCAAGTACAGAAGAAGGAACCCTATTAATTGTATAAATTGTTGTCACCACACAATGTCCCCGATATTGGATTGGTATATGCCCTTAATATTTGATAGCTCTGGATGTTTTCAAAATATGTCGATGCCTAATGTCCACCACTCCATTTTGCTGGGAAGTGTATGGACAAGAGCTTTGATGTATTATCCCATTAGATTGGAATAGCTCCTTACAACTATTGTTAAAAAATTTACTCCCATTGTCGGACCTAACAACTTTAACTGTTTTGTCAAATTGTGTCTTAGCCATAATCAAGAAATTTTTGAGCAAAAAAACAACATCAGATTTAAGTCCCATTAAGAACACCCAAGTACATTTTGTACAATCATCAACCAAAGTAAATAATATTTCATCCTATTGTGAGTAGGAACTCTGTAGGGATCCCAAACATCCATATGAATCAATTGAAAACTATCTATTCTCCTATTGTGACTTATTGGAAATGGCATCCTGGTTTGTCTAGCTAATGGACACACTACACATTTATTTAGTTGAGGACTTGTATAACTCTTTTGACTATCAATTCTCCTAAGTATATGCATAGGCATATGTCCCATTCGTTTGTACCACATAGCTGCATTCTCTGTGTTAACTACTACAAACGAGTGATGAATCTTCTATGTTTGATATCCCCTTGTTGTAGACAAAATGTATAAGACATCTTCCTCCTTATCAATCTCCTTCACCCTCCCAGACAAGAGATCTTGGAAGACAGAGAATGTAGGAAAGAAGCCCACAAAACAATTCAATTCTTTTATCACTTTAGACATAGACAAAAGATTGAACCTAAAGGCTAGTACACAAAGAACATGCTGAAGTAAATCACCTCCACTAAGTTGACTTGTCCCTATATGTGTCATTGAGGCCGAGTCACCTGTAGGCAATTGCTCTGCATTTCCTACTAGTGTTTCATTATGTAACAAATCCTTATTACTAGTCATATAATTTGTAGCCCCTGTATCTATGGTCCACTCAAAGTTTTTGATATTATGAATAGTATTACAAAAGTAGTTATCTGCCATATGTGCACTGGCATAATTTACAATAGTTGTTCTGTTCAACATTTGCAAAATTTGTGCAACTTGTTCCTGAGTAAACATTTGAGTAGGTTCTGTAGGCAGTTGAGTAGGTGTTGCAGGTCTGTACGCAGGCATTCTATTTCCTTCAGTTGAGCTACATTTGCTTTGCATTTGGCCTTGAAATCGGCCGGATAATCAATGATCTGATAACAATTTCCTTTTAAGTGTCTTGTTTTGCCGAAATGATCACATTCCATTAGCTTGTCACAACCTTCCTGGGTATGCCCTTTCTGGTGGCAAAACTCACATTCCAGATTATAAGTCCTCCTTGGTTTATTGCGTGATTGTGTTGTATACATGGTTGTTGGCTCATTGTATCCAGAATTCCCCAGAAAGTTGCTCCCAATCGTTCTCCTACTTTTACATTGAATAACCATTGCATATACTTGATTAATGGTTGGAACATTAGGCCTTAATAGGATCTGGCCTCTAGCTTGCTCAAAACTATCATTCAAACCCATTAGTAATTGCAATAGATATTGAAACTCTAATTGATTAACATACTTTTTGGAAGATGGTGGTAGGAGGATTGAATCATAGTTTGCCCACAAATCCTTACATAGAGGACGATCCCTGCACTGATGTGAAAATCTCCTTAGGCATATAGTAGAGTCTCGACGCATTTACCTTGTCAAACCCTCTCGCAATTCAGCCCAAACCGTTTGTGCATTCGAAGAAAATAGTACACCAGTGTATAATTCCTTGCTCATATTACTCATTAGCCATGAAGTAATAATAGCATTTCTCCCATTGATTCCCCAATTCCACATCAAAATCAACTTTGCATGTGGATCCATCAACGAGACAGAATTTATTTTTCTTAATAATGCGACTTTCATTGCACGACTCCAGATTGTATAATTTTCTATACCTATTAGCAGCAGTCCGACATATATCGATTCCGGTCCATCACATGGATGTAGGTAAAGTGGATGATTGTGGTTGAGGTTCATTGTTCCTCCTCTAGTTGCGACACCAACGTCGCTGTTCACGGTGGTTCCGCCAAGCTCAAAACTTCTTGAATCTTCTCCAATCGCCATTCCTCACGCAAAATTAGGGTTCAGTAAGAATAATTAAAAAATTGAATAAATTCTCTCGATTTTTCTTCAATTCCATGAAAAGTTCCTAGAATCATTCAATCATAGCTCTGAATCAATCAACCACAGCTCTGATATCATGTTAGATTGCTGAATTGAGAAGAAGAATTGAAGAACAGAGATGAACTCAGAGAAAGAGAAAAGAAGCTTCTAGATATTTTTCTCATTCATGACAGAATCTGTACTGCGCACGTGTATATATACAACCAACTAATATGACAGTTGTCAACTAACTAATTATGTCTAACTATAGTTAACTAATAAAAGCCTACTAACTATAGTTAACTTAAGCAACTTCAAATTTAATCTCATTAAAATGCAAGCTAAATAAGAAAGAATATCATATAAAATAAAACATAGGAAAGTAGTAATAGTTAATCAAAGGTAAGTAGCTCATTAGATTCTTTGTCCAAGTTAAAAATAGAACTAAACGAATTAAAGATGCATCACGCTTACGCAAGTGGTAAATCTCTTATATCATCAAACGATAGGTCGAATTTCCTGTCAAGCGAATTTAAATGGGAACACTATTAATCTTTTTGTGATGGGACGGAAGGTAAAAAAGAAAAAAAATATCAAAAATACCATAGAACTGTATCAATTTAGCACAATAAGCGGGATTTAAGTCACATTTCAGGAATAGGGTTGGCAGGGCCTAATTACCAGCCATATGATCGATAGTTCCACCCGCCGTTGCATTGTATGGCTATTAGTTCATGAATTTGTGAGCAACCATTGCTGAGTTAGTTCTATAAGATAATAACTTCTTGCCTAAACTCATGGCCGTCCAATCCTAAATTTTGATGGATTCAACCTCGCTTATTCACGATTTAAATTTTGATGGATTCAACTCTTTAGGTTTTAGCTTAGAACTTATGATACTTTAAAATATTTTAGTGAATTTTTATATATGCGCTTCGTATAAAAAATATTGAATTTAAATAAACTTGTCGCCTCACCTATGATCTAAAGTTTCCATCACCATCCTCTATCTATGAGCCCGTGATGTATATTGCATTCCTGATAATTTTAGCCAAAAAAACGAAAAAGAAAATAAAGAAAAGTGTGTCTTAGACTGGTAAAGAAATTAAAGAAACATTTACAATCGTAAGTGACACGAACTTTGCCAGGTTCGACTAGAGCTCCCTGAAACTTACATGTTCACACACTCTCTCTTGTGTGTGTATTTAGTTATGGACTTTATATAATATTCCTAATTAGTTGCCAAAATTGGTTTACTAGACAAGTTTGATATCAAAAGAGGCGTCTGTATAGGTTTTTATCTGAGAGTTTCACGTATTAGATATCACAGACTAATTTTTTTTAAACGTAATGAAAAAATATAGGATACTAATTTTCTTTTGCATGTGACGCTCGATTGTTCATTAATATTCTTATTCTCTAAGAAAATGTATTCATATAATTCATTTCTTTTTTGCTGTCCCAAGTAGTCATAGTAATTGGTTATACCATTATCAGAGTATTGGGAAGCGTATCAGGCTAATAGAATGGAGAAAAATATATAAAAGAGAAAAATAATAAATTGCACAAAATAAGACAAGACAAGACAAGATTTACGTGGTTCGGCAATTTTTGTCTTCTTCACGACCACACAAAGAATAACTCTTTATTAATTGAAGAAACAAAAAGTTGAGGAATAATATACAATTGAGGAAGGGGGTGCCTATTTATAGGCAGAGCTTCTGTTGAAAGAAGATTTTCAATGAATGTGAATAAAAAGAAGACGATACCGTAAATTGCGCGCCGAATTCTTCTTTCATATTTGCAGCCTGCCAACTTTGACTTGGTGGGGTGAGAGAGGTTGCCGCAAATTTTTTTCACGTTTTCTTTCTTCTCCTTTTCTCTTTGTCTTCTTTTACAGCTTTTGTCTTCTTTCTTTTATTTTACAGCTGGGTTTGTTCCTTTCAATCTTCCCCTCAAACCCATATATATCAAGAAAGCAATTTTTTTTTTAAAAAAGGATTTGCTATTCTCTGGTAGCGCCTTCGCGCTATCAATCTTGAAGGCTAACTGAGGCAGTGCACAACCTCAATTTGTCAACATCGACAACTTTACTCAACATGTCTGACGGGTTCTTTTATCCTGGTATCTTCTGCAGGGAAAGAGTTCCTTCACTAATCAATTTTCGGATATGATGATACCTCAATTGGATGTGCTTTGATCTTGCATGAAATACTGAATTCTTGGCAAGATGAATTGCACTCTGGCTATCGCTGAAAAGCTCATAATTGTCCTGCTCTTTACCTAACTCTTTAAGAAAATTCTTGAGCCAAATCATCTCTTTTCCAGCTTCTAAGATTGCCATGTACTCTGCTTCAGTGGTAGATAGAGCAACACTTTTCTGAAGTCTGGACATCAAGCTAACTGTAGTACCACCCAAGGTGAACACGTAGCCTGTGGTACTTTTTCGACTATCCAGATCGCCGCCTAATTTGCATCAGCAAAATCTAATAAGATAAAATTATTCCTTTTAAAACAAAGTGTCATACCTGAGGTGCATTTGAGAAATCGCAATATCCATTTACATCTTTCCAATGCTCCTTTCCTGGACCTGACATGTATCTACTGACAACTCAATTCCATGGGCTATGTCAGGTCTAGTGCAAACCATAACATATATTAAACTTCCTACTTTTGAAGCATATGGAACTTTGGACATGTACTTCCTTTCTTTATTTGTCTTAGGTGATTGGTTCTTCGACAGATTAAGATGGCTTTTGAGTGGAGTGCTTCTAGTCTTTGCATCATGAAGAATGAACCTACTTAGTAGCTTCTATATGTACTTTTCTTGAGATAATTTTAAGGTTCCTTCAGACATGTTTCTGCTAATCCTCATCCAAAAATTTGCTTAGTTGGTCCTAAGTCTTTCATTTCAAATTCCTCCACCAGTTATTGCTTAACCATGTTGATCTCATTTATGCTAGATCCAGCAATTAGTATATCATCAATCTATAACAGTAAAATGATATAAGATTTATCAAGATTTTTGATATAACAACAATGGTCCATCTCACATCGTGTGAAACCATTGTTATGCATGAATACATCAAATTTCTTGTACCATTGTCAGGGAGCTTGTTTCAAATCATACAAAATCTTCTTCAACTTACACACAAGGTTTTCTTTACCAGAAACTTGAAAACTTTCAGGTTGCTTTATATAGATGTTTTCTTTAAGGTCACAATGTAAGAAACCAGTTTTGACATCTAGCTGCTCTAAAAGTAAATTTTCTGCAACTACGATATTTATCACCACCTGATAGTAGTTAATTGGACTATAAGAGAGAAGATCTCGGTGTAGTCAATTCCTTTCTTCTGCTGAAAACCTTTTACTACAAATCGTGCTTTGTATCTCTTTTTACCATCATGCTTTTTCTTGACTCTATACACCCACTTGTTATGCAATGTCTTTTTTTCCTTTTGATAACTCTATGGTATCCATGTTTTATTCTTTTTGAAAAGAATACATCTCTTCTTTCATGGCTAGCTTCTACTTATCAAAGTTTATCACCTGCATTGCTTCAATAAAATGTGCCGGTTCTCCAACATTAGTTAGAAATAAATAGTGGAGAGAGAGTTAACCTATCTGGAGCATTCGTGACTCTTTTAGATCTCCTTAATGCAGGTTCGAGAGTAATTGATCCCAAATTTGATTCAAGTCCTAACTCCATATTTGGTTCCACATCTCATTCTACCTCTGCTTTCAGTTATGGTTCTAATCCAAATTCAACTTCTGGTTCTTCATCCTCAATTTCAAAATTAGTTGTAATCCCTCTAGCCACTTCATTTTCTGAGATTTCTTCTAACTTAACTGTTTCAGATGTCTGCTTGCTGGTGCTGCTTGGTTCTACTTCAAGCTTGTCTTTGTACATCACATTTTCATTAAATGTGACATTTTTGTATCTTAGGATATTACTATGCTGATCATCCCAAAATCTATAACCAAAATTATCATCACCATAGTTAAAAAAGAAACGTCTCTTGGCTTTAGGATCAAGCTTATCTCTATCATTAGAGTTTACATGCACATAAGCAACACAATCAAAAAAATTTAGATGCGAGATAGTTACCTCCTTTCTTGTCCATACCTCCTCAGAAATTTCAAAATTCAGCGGTACAAAGGGTCTTCTATTTATGAGGTAAGCTAACGTGTTAACAGCCTCGGCCCAAAAATACTTTGGCAATCCAGAATGTATTCTCATACTTCTGGATCATTCATACAGGGGTCTGTTCATCCTCTCAGCAACGCCATTTTGTTCCGGTGTTCCAAGAAATATCTTGATCATTCTAATCCCATTCTCGGTGCAGAATGATTTAAAATCTTGACTATCATACTCTCCTCCATTGTCAGACTTCAGACATTTTAACTTTAGACTTGTATGATTTTCAACTTCATCTTTCTTTCTTTAAAAGGTAACAAACACATCAGATTTATTTTTAAGAAAACAAACCCATACCGTTCTTGTGGAATCATCAATGAAAGTGACATAATAGCGTGAGCCACCGGAAGAAGTCATAGGAGCTAGTCCCCACACATCTGTATGCACTAGTTCCAGGGATATAATAATGTAATAATTCTTTGCATAATGTAGAGTGAAAGGATGCACCTGAGTCCAGAATCCAAGATCCGACTGGACTGTCTGCACAACAAATTAGTGCATCACCGACTTGTTCAACAATTACATTTGCTAAATTTTCTTCCTTCTTCTTCTTTGGTTCTCTCCATTGACTACTGTAGTGATCCTTTTTATCGCAATTCCAACAAGTAATATCCTTGCGATTTTTGGATTGCCCTCTTCTCATTTACTTTGATCTGCCACGATAATGATTTTGTCCTCTTCGATTACTTCTCCCCTTGCTTTCAGTATTAAAAGCAAATCCTGGGGAATCACTTGATTCGCTTTGGCTAATATATTCGCTTAGAACCAAGTCTCTAATATCATTCAATTTGAGTTTGGCACTTCCCGATGAACTGCTAACTGCAGTTATCATTGCAGACCAACTCTCTAGTAGAGATGATAGTAGAATCAACGCCCTGACTTCATCATCAAATATTATATTAACAGAACTCAACTAAGTTAATATTATATTAAATTCATTAATATGTTCCGTGAAAGATCCACCTTCTATAATCTTTAAGTTGAACAATCGACGCGTCAAATAGACTTTATTTGAAGCAGATGACTTCTCGTACATATTTGATAACACATTCATCAGGCCTGCAGTGGTCCTCTCGTTAATGATGTTAAAGGCCACATTTCGTGTTCGCACCAAATGAATCACACCAAGAGCTTGGCGATCTAATAGATCCCAATCCGCTTTGGCCATATTATCTGGTTTTACCTCGGTCAGAGGTAAGTGTAATTTTTCTGGTACAAATAATCTTTTATTTGCATGTTCTAAAATCCAAAATCTTTGCTATTGAACTTTTTAATCTTAAGTTTCCCTTCTTCCGATGCCATTTTTCACAAAAAAAAATGTGAGTAGTGCCTATAAATAGTAACGACGAATACTATTTCGTGTAAGAAAAAAATATCCCAAGCTTATAGGTAGACAACAATCACTATTGGTGAACAATATTATCACTTTAATGAATAGTACTTCACTATTGTGAATAGTGCTAGTAATGATGGTCAATAGTATCACACTATCCTTGTGAATAGTTCTTGCACCAATACCGTACTTTTCTACCAAAATTACATCGTCTGTTCTCTGATTCCAGTTGTTGGAAAGCATTTTAGACTAATAGAAGGGAAAAATATATAAAAGAGAAAAGCAATAAATTGCACAAGACAAGATAAGAAAAGATAAGATTTACATGGTTCGACAATTTTTGCCGACTCCATTGCTACACAAAGAATAGCTCATTATTAATCGAAGAGAAAGAAGAAGGTTAGGGATGATTTACAAATGAGGAATGGGATGCCTATTTATAGGCAGTGTCTGTTGAAAGAAAGTTTTCAACGAATGTGAATACGAAGAAGACGACACCGCAAATGGCGCGCCCGAATTATTCTTTCACATTTGCAGCCTACCAACTTTGACTTGGTGGGGTGAGAGAGGCTGCCGCAAAAAATTTCTACATTTTCTTTCTTCTCTTTTTCTCTTTGTCTTCTTTTACAACATTTGTCTTCTTTCTTTTATTTTACAGCTGGGTTTGTTCCTTTCATAGAGAGCCTAATTGATTATGTCTAAGGAAATATTAAGTATTAGATATACGGGTTCATACATATTATTCGTGAATCATATTGATATATTGAATATAGTGTGTACGGGTAAAATTGGGGGTAATGTCTACCTCGATTCCCCGATGAGAGAACGGAGGGGAGCACCGATCCGCGAGATTATAATCGAGGTTAGATACCCTTAGTATCGATACCTAGGAAGAATGAAGGATGTATCTATCATCAGGTATAGTAAATCAACACGCCCCAAGCTAAGTATAAGTTCTAAGACCTTGGGAGACACGGTGAAAGGTTGTGCATGACGGATAGAGGGTCGTGATACTCGCACTCAACCGGATATCACAGTGTGAATCTCACTCAATGCTGATTATGGATCAGTAATTAATGAGAAAAAAGATTTTTACTCTTTTTAGACTTTTTCTAGGACTGAAACTCTCCTACTATATAAAAGGGGAGTTTGTCTTTAGTTTGAAACATTGTAAGGGGAGTTTGTCTTTAGTCTCACACATTGTAAAACGCAATTCAAGGCAATAAAAGTTTATTCTTACCTTCTAGCTATTGTTAAGAACTTTGCTCACTTGTATTGTTTTTCATTCATGGATGGGTTTGAACCAAGGGTCCAATCGAGGACGAGGTCGCTGTTCATTCGAAGATCAAGCTTGGTCTTAACATTGCGATCAGTTTGATTGTTTATTTTGTATTTAATTCATTTATATGCCATTCTTAATTATCCGTGTAGAATTAAACTACGTATCCTTTAAACCACATATAAATTTAACTGTTACCTAATTTTGGGGTAAACAGTTTGGTGCCCACAGTAGGTCACCATATAATAGTGATGATTTGATATGAATCTCCATAACACACCCTTTTTTACACTTGTTCTTTGAATCATAATTTTAGACCAGCCTAAAAAATGTCAAACTCTCAGTCTACTCACTTGAACGTTGACGTTGAGTCTGGCCATCACGACAAAAATAATAATTTGGTGCCCAACAACAATGTGCTTCGTGCCGATCCCAATGGTGTTCTAGATGTCGACCTAGTCAATGATAACTCGCAGGTCACCATCAACATCAATTTGCCAACTGATCCCGAAAATAGTATTCGCGGGGGACCCCGAACAAAAAATCGAGAAGCACCTGAGCAAAGGTGATGGGGTAACCCTAGGGGTGATTTTTAAAATGTTGCATGCTCAACAAGTGGAAATAGCATAACTGCATAATCAAAGCCACGCCCCCAATAGGGTCGAGCCCAAACAATCTCGGGAAGGCACCCGAAGATATGAATAAATTCCCGAGAGACCGAGTGAAGCCGAGCCCGGGGTAACCCCCGAGGTAATGAAAATGCTCGAAGCATTGACGAAATGAGTGGAGTAAGGTAGAAAAAGATTGAGGCTAATGATAAAAAGGTGGGAACATACAAATTTAGGATCAATCAGATCTCGGGAGCACACCCGATATTAAAGGGACCAGACTCCAAAAAATTTATCTAGAAGCCCTATACTCCGAAAGCGGCACCAAAGCCTATCCCAAAGAGGTTTCATATGCCCGACATTTCCAAATATAATATGACCATGGATCCAAATGAGCATGTGGCTTCCTATACATGCGCAATCAAGGGGAACGATTCGGAAGATGATGATATCGAGTAGGTGTTACTGAAGAAGTTTGGGGAGACTTTGTCTATGGGAGCGATAATATGTTACCACAACATGGCCCCAAATTACATTGACTCATTTGCTATATTTGCAGATGCTTTCGTAAAGGCCCATGCCGAGGCCATCAAGGTCGAAACTAGAAAGTCAGATCTTTTCAAGGTCAAAGAAAGGGATAACGAGATGCGCATGGAGTTCGTGTCAAGATTCCAGATAGAATAGATGGACTTATCACTGATTGCAGATGATTGGGCCGTTTAGGCATTCACTCAGGGACTCAACCCCCGAATTTCCCTGACCTCTCAATAACTAAAAGAAAATTTGGTGGAGTACTCAGCAGTAAGTTGGACTGACGTCCACAACAGGTACCAGTCAAAGATAAGGGTTGAGGACGACCAACTTAGGTCCCTTTCTGGGTCTATTTATACCATCAGGGCCGATGATATATCTAAGAGGGCCCTTGATCAAGAGCCAAGACCTGTCCGAGATCAGTAACCATATAGTACAGACTGAATGGGAAATGGATTCGGGCATTACCCCACAAGGAACGATAAGAAAAGCGATCGAGGGCCCAATGGTCGAGGTCTGATGAGAAAGAATGGGTTTGACAAGCCGCTCAGGAGTAAGGAAGCACCGAGATTATCGGAGTACAACTTCAACGTAGACGTTGCTAGCATTGTGTCAGCCATAAGGCTCATCAAAGTGACCAAGTGACCCCAACCATTGCAGTCCGACCCTACCTAGAGAGATCCTAATTTGATGTGTAAGTATAATAGCACTCATGGTCACAGGACTGAAGATTGCCGATAGTTAAGAGAAGAAGTTGCTCGGTTATTTAACAATGGGCACCTCCGAGAATTCTTGAGTGAGTGAGCCAAAAACCACCTCAGGAGAATGGGCAACAACAAACAGGTCGAACAATAAGAGCCTCAGCACGTGATTAACATGATCATCGGAGGAGTCAATGTTCCCCAAGGACCAATGATAAAACGCACTAAAGTATCTATCATAAGGTAAAACGCATCCGGGATTATGTTTCGGAAGGAGCCATTTCGCTCAGTGGCAAAGATGCTGAGGGCATTGTACAACCTCATAATGATGCACTAGTGATATCCATACTTATCAATAAATCTTGAGTTAAACGTGTGCTTATTGATCTAGGTAGCTCATCCAATATCATCAGATCAAGGGTAGTAGATAAATTGGGATCATAGGACCAAATCGTACCAGCAGTCCGGGCGTTGAATGAATTTAATATGGCATATGAGACCACGAAAGGAGAGATAACTTTGCTAGTAAACACCACCAGGATAATCCAAGAAATGAAGTTCTATGTGATTGAAGGGGACATGAGGTACAACGCTCTATTCGGAAGACCATGGGTCCACAACATGAGAGCGATATCCTAGACCTTGCACCAGGCATTGAAATTTCCCACACCATGGGAGTCAAAAGAGTCTACGGAGAATATCCAGCCACAAAGGAGATGTTTGTTGTCGACAAGGTAATCCTAGTGCCCGCGATTTCAACGTCAAGGAATACTGAACCAACCAAAAAAGAAGAGATCAAATAGCAATCACTAATACCGGCCTCGGCCGAATCGGAGAAATAAGAAGAATAAGGAGCAGTCGAGAAGGACGATTACGGAGTCCCAAGATCATTCACAACTCCTAATGACACTGATGCCACCAGATCAATGGTTGAAGAGATAGAGAAAGTCATATTATTCGAGCATCCACCGGATCTTAAGGTATACCTGGGCATAGGGTTAACCCTCGAGCTCAGGAAAATATTTATTGATTGTCTTAAAGATAAGCTCCATCCAGTTAATCATAAGAGGAGACCACAATCCAAGTTCAAACACGCGTTCATCAAGGTGCGGTATCCAAACTTCTAAAAATAGGATCCATTCGGGAAGTTAAATACCTAGATTGGTTAGCTAACATAGTGACAGTACCTAAAAAGGAAAATAAACTAAGGTTGTGTGTGGATTATAAATACCTAAACAAGGCATGCCCTAAGGATTCTTTCCCTTTGCCTAACATCAATTGAATGATCGACGCGACGGCTGAGCACGAGATACTCAGTTTTCTTGACGCTTATACCGGGTACAACCAAATTCAAATGGGCCCGGACGATCAAGAAAATACTTTTTTTCATAACCGAATTTAGCACCTACCACTATAACGCAATGTCGTTTGGATTAAAGAATGCCGATGCAACTTATCAACGCCTATTAAACCACATGTTCGAAGAACAAATAGAGAAATAAATGGAAGTTTATATTGACGATATATTGGTCAAGTCCTTGTGAGCCGAGGACCATTTGAAACATTTGCAAGAAAACCTTCGACATACTAAGGAAATATAACATGAAGCTAAACCCGGAGAAGTGCGCATTCGGGGTTGGTTCGGGTAAATTCCTGGAGTTCATGGTATCTAATTGGGGGTTAGAGATCAACCCCGACATAATAAAGGCCATACAGGACATCGCCATAATGGACAACGTCAAGGCGGTTCAAAGACTGATCGGGAGTAAAGCCACGTTAGGCCAGTTCATCTCGAGGTCCTCAAACAAGAGCCACCGATTCTTCTCACTATTGAAGAAGAAGAATAATTTTTCCTGGACTCCGGAATGGCAGCAAGCTTTGGAAAAACTCAAACGGTATCTATCTATCCTCCTATGCTACATACTTCAAAGGAAGACAAACAAATATACCTCTATGTGGCGGTTTCCGAGGTAGCGGTAAGTGGTGTCCTAGTCCGAGAGTAACAAGGTACGCAATTTCCTATTTACTATGTCAGTATAACTCTAGGGGATATTGATACCCATTTTTTCCCTTATGTTTTCCAAATATATATATATACATACTTTCAAAATAGTGCACATACATCATCATTTGATTTACAATCATGCACAAGTATTTTTCATAATTTTCTTTAATTTATAAAAGCTTTAAATCAATTTATTTCTGTATTTTATTATATAAATATCCAATAATTATCCTTCATATTATTTTTATGATGATTTAATAATCTAAGTTTTTCATTTATACCAACATAATGTTTAAATATTTTTTAGTGCATTTTTATAATTACATTTATATTTTTAAGACTAAATTGCACAGTTTACAATAATAGCCCATATGTACTTATGATTATATTATTCATGCAACAAATAACCTTTTATATTTTTATAGTATTAAATAATTGTTTTAAATTATTTGTATGCACAAATGATATTTTATTTTATTTTTTATTTTTATAAAGTATTTATTTATTAAAATTGGGTATTTAAAATCTGGCCATAATTCTACAATTAATTTCGGACCTAAGCTACCCAAACATAACCCAATTATCGAAACCCAAATACACCTAGCCCAGTACCCTTACCCACTCAATTAAACCCGACCCAGTCTCGCTCAAATCCCAACCGTTGATAAAAAATGATCAACGGCTCATAAACGACCCCACTTTCCATATATCCCCTTCTCCCTAACCCTAACCCCATTTTTCTAAACCAGTCACCTCTACTCTCCTCCTCTAATGAACCCTAAGCCTGTCTCCTCTTCAAAATCCTCCTAATCCCATTCGTAATGGGATTCTCCTCCCATTTACTTACCTTTTCAACATATTTCCTTTATGTGGTAATTCTTTATGGAATAACTTAGTACTTGCCTAAACATGGCAAGTACGCCACTCTGATTTTGTACTAATCGATCTTTATCTTTTGAATCTGGACTATATTAAGTCTACACACATTATTTTATACCGTGTGAGCCCGATTTGCTCGTATCTCGCTGATTTGTACTTAACCCTAAGGTTAGGGTTTTCAGATCCTCTTTTAATTCAAACTAAAACCGGTTCAAGCCTGGATTTTGAGTATTATCTCGTCATTATTCACCGTATTATGTGAGAATATACCTATTTTGTCGATTTCTTTTACTTACCCTAAATTAGGGTTTCAAATCTTTTTAATCGAACCAAATCTGGTTCGACTCTGTGTTTCTTTTGAATAATTTCCTGTCTATGTTCATTTTATGTAATATGTGATTCTTTGCCTATATTTTCTGCCGTTCTTTTTGTATTTTTACCTAAAATTAGGGTTTCAACTTCTTTCCTTACTGGTTTAAGTGCTTCCCCTTTTAGTGTCTGAATCAATTATTTTCCATATTTATGTTTTAGTTTCTACACTATTTAAACCCCTTACCATTTTTCCTTTAGGACAGATTGAAAAATCATTATAACCTCACTAGATCTAAAACTTTACTCTGTTATTTTTCATTCTATATTGTGGTATTGGCCGGCTGAAAGCCAAGGCCATTAAGTTCTTGGTTTTTACTTCTCATTGACGATTCAGAACATTGTGGCTTATGTTCTTTTCTTGCATTTCTTGTTTAACTGGTGAGCTACTTAAATCTCGCAATTTCATCCTTATGTGTTCTCATCTCTGAATCTCTACCTTAACATGTTCTTGGTTTACTTTTAAGCATCACTCTACTGACTCTTACATATGCTCATTCTTAATACTATTAGTTATAAGACTATCTATGCCTAATTGGGTAATCTGAACTTCTTTAGTGCCTATTTAGTTAGTGTGTTGACTCTTGAATAATTATGAATATGTTAATTCACCCACCCCCGAATCCCTGTAGTAGTCTGTGTTGAGACTTTCAGTGTTGGTCATTATGGCCCTCAACATGCTTATTTGATCCCATATCCCTTTAATATCTACTTGTGATCTCAACATGTTTTGAATTGTTATTTTAAGGTGTTAGGCAAAACTTTTGGCACAAGCTGATCTATTAATTAGATCTCTACAACAATGCTTGAATGCTTATCTATTATTTGTGTGCCTTTCATGTTATCTAGAATCTTTGTAACATGTTTTGGCATATGTGTCTGTGATCTTTCCCCATTGCTAACATGATGCCCTCCCCTTTTTGTGATTATGTGGTTTAGCACAATGTTGCCTATGTACTTAGCATAATTCCCAACTATGTTTCAACCTGTCTAGTGATAATAACCCCAATCAATCCTGCAAACATGTTCTTATCAGTCTCTTTTTAGCATGTGACTGTTTTTGTGCTAAGTGTTAAATCTGTTTCCCTAAGTTTACATTAAACTGGCTTTTAAATTTTGTGATTAGATGAACTATTTGTCTAATATCTTCAATTTGGTCGTATTTGTTTAAATCCCTCAATTCCTGTCCCTCAACTTTGGTGTTTTCTCTTTCACTTCTTGCTTAAGTTTCTTTGAGCCCTATTCTTAGCCGGCTGAAAGCCAAGGCATTTGGGTTCTGTCCTTTAACTTCCCCAGTGTGAGCACTACTCAGGGTCCATTTGAGGTCCTTGTGAACTTTGACACATTAGAACTTGGTCTCTAGTCCCTCCTCTGAATGATCTCTGTCAACTTCCCTAGTATGAGCACAACGCGGGGTCCATGTGAGACTCCTGTGAACTCTGACACACTAGGATTTGGTCTCTAGTCTTCCTTGAACTGTTTCTGATCAATTTCTCTAGTGTGAGCACTGACCTGGATTCTTGAAGCTCTTGGGAACTCTGACACACTAGGGATTTGGGTTATGTATGCTTAGCCTATATATATGGGTGAATCACTCGACAACTGGTTACGTTGTGAACATGGATTTTAGAGCTATTGTGAGTTTGAAAGCCTGGTCTGCCCAGGTGTATTTGGGCCTGTTGTAGGCTCCCTATAGTTTACTCACTTTGTTATTCATTAAATTAATCTCTGGTTTGTAATAATTATTTTGTAATAACAATTCTGGGGTGTTAGTGAAATTGGGAAGGGTTTCTTATTTTTTGCAATAAAAGTTGGATAGAAATTTTACCTATAGGTCCAACAATGTGTTATTATATGTAATATGTTAGAAATATTGCCTATAGGTCCAACAATGTGTTATTATATGTGATGTGTTAGAAACCATGCCTGTAGATATAATGCTTGGTTCTGTTATGTTCTGCTTTGCTAGAAACCATGCATATAGGAAATAGTGTGATCCAATATGTGTGCAAAATGCCTATTTACATATTGTTCTGTTCAAGTTGCAGAGATTATGCCTATAGGATCTAAAACTGGATTTTGTAGAGGTCATGCCTATATGATCTAAAATTGGATCAAATTATAGAATGCACGTTTACAGGCTGAATTTGTTTAATTATCAGTTCTTCCGAGTTCTCAAATATTGTGCTGTTACCCTCACTAGAAAACATACCTATAAGATTCAAACAAATAATTCTGGATCTGTTTCTGTGACCTGCCACTATCTACTATCGCATAAAACACTTAGATACCATGCTAATAGGCTTAATCGTATTATGCTAAAATCAGTTAGCAAAACCTATGTTGGTTCTACTTATCACATTAAGAAACTAATTTTGTACATGACTGTTTGTTCGTTCATTTAATGTCACATAGATATCTTGCCTATACGATTCTGAAATTAATAAAATCTATCAATGTTAACCAATTTGGCGTGCATTTGATATCTAAATGCGGAGGCTAACTTAAGCCTACACATGTTTCTATTTGTAAGTCCTAACTATTTTGTCTGTCGCTTAGTATTTTTCCTTTTTGAGCAACCTATGTTAAGGTCTAGAACCACCCTGAAATAGAGGTCCAAATGCCTCCTGGACCATACGCATGGGGCGGGTAGTGCACGCATAAGGCACGACTTAGAATCAATTATTGCGCATTAGGTAACAACTTAAAGATAGTAATCGGGTAGCAGGAGATGATAGTCTGTGCCCGCTGAATAATACGAGTAACACCCCATGTCGAGGGAGTTACGAAGTATTATTTATGTTGCACGAGATGATCCTTTAGACTAAAAAACTTAGGACCCCCCCCATTTCTATTTAAAATAAATCGTTTATTTCATTTGTCCTAATTGCTTCCTTTCCCTTAGACTAATTCATATAATTGAGTTCAGCCGATACTCACAGTTGTGGATCTCAAAGACTGACTAACACCTTCTATTCGAGGTAATTTTGAACCCTTACCCGATCTTTGGTGATATAAACTGGTCAGACAGAGTTATTTGCAAATAGGTGACCTAACGCACCTTAAAAATCGTTAGATGGAGACTCTCTCTTTTAAAACCCTTCCTTAAAAGAGTTGTCACATGTTGAAACCCGATTTTGCGAGAAAAAGGGGCACGACAGCATGACGACTCTGCTAGGGATATTTTTAGGCTCTTACCATAAATGAACTTGATCTCTATGAATTAGTCTTCTCTGATAAGTGTGGTTTTTTATTTTGCTGTTACTTGGATATCCCGCTCCCATTTTCACTTTTTATTACTACATGCACATCCTCTTCCCTATTTCCCTTTTTATATGAACTCATGTGCAACTCTTGTTTAATTTGATTACAACGTGCGTTTTCCCTTTATCTCCTAATCATGTTTACTTGCTCCAAACTTTTAATTTTGCTATATCATGTCTTTCCCCAATCCTTATCCCTTTATTTTCTTTATTCTCTCATTACACGAACTAACTTCTCCCTTGTTTTTCTTTATTTTATGTCTTTATGTTCCAATACTGCATTTACTGCTTTCAACGTAAAAATATTTGACAACGTGTTATTTTGTCTTTGTATAACTGCATATTCAACATCATATTCCACTTGTGCATATTAATACCATAGAGGCACTTGATGAGTGTCCGCGCTCTTCCTAAAATCACCCTTTAAATTTTGAAAGGCTTATTTACGGTAAAACTAGTCGATCAGCGGTGCAATCGATAGTTCCGTGCCTTTCCCTCTCAAGTTTTCCACTTGAGGGTACTAGTCTAGATTTTCCTAGAAACCCCATTCTAAAATCAACTGTGCATGCATTATGTCTAAACCTAGTATGAGTTAGAACGTTGTCCGCATAATAACTCTCTAAGACAAACCTTGTCCAAAGTCCGTCGGGATTTCCATAATCACAATGGACACAATCACGATCTATGCATAATTTGGAGAAAAACATGCCAATATGTTGATCATTAACGTGAAAATAGCTGAATTTGGAGGGGGCAATGGCTAACTTTATCTGTTTTGCAGAAATGAGGCATGAGGTTCCCAGGTTCGGCATGGTTCGGAATATCCCACCTTTGCTACTGTATTGGTGGGAAAATCTTGCATCGAGAAACAAAACTCACGTGAAAAGAGTTCTTGGGAATTTACCTTCTTTTTTAGACATTTAACCGAACAATATTCAACCGAACAATGTACTGATCGAGATCGCTACTATGTTTTGGGATGATAAGAGGGTTGTTTTCCGTTTCGAAAATATAGAAGTGACTCCCCTTCTAGAGGAAATAGGGGGCTTTGCTGGACTTCCCTAGGATAGCCAAGGTTTATTGGTACTAGAAAATCTTACTTCTTGAGGTTTTCTGAAAATGATGGGTTTTAGAAAGACTGATGAGTTAGTCTACCTGAAGAAATCCTATATACCTTTCGACTTCCTTTATGAACGTTATGGGCACAACAAATCCTACCGCCTTTACCATAATGATTTTGCCATTACTTCATTAGGTTGGACCCACCGTCGGGTTTTTGTGTTCATTGTCTATTTCTGGGGATGCTAATATTCCCAATGCAAGGAGAAAGGATTCATACCCATTTAGCTATGGTTACCAAGACCCTAATGGAAAGAATTGAGGGACATACATACCCTATTATCCCAATGATCGTAGCAGAGATATACCGAGCTTTGGACCGCTGCAAGAATGGGTATAGGCATTTTGAGGGTCGTAATTTACTACTACAAATATGGCTGTTGGAACATCTTCAAAGGGGACAATACCGGTAAGAATTTCCTCGATGATCGTGGAATCACCACATAGCTTTTCACCACCCAAAAATGATGACTTTTATCCCAGGTAGGTTTGCACAACTAGGAAATGCCGTGGGATGGGTACACTTCCTTAGCAATTTGATGGACGATAAGGTCCATTAGATGTTTGAATGGTTCCCTACTAGCTAGTTCATCATCAGGTCAAGATATGTTCCTTATCTAGTGCTAATTGGATTAAGGGTATTTACCCTTATGCTCCTATTAGAGTCATGAGGCAAGATGGGAGGAAACAAGTCATACCCCTAGACTCCAAGATGGTTCACTACAAAGCAGATTTCCAAGGTGATGCTATTCCATTCAAATATGAGTCACAACACATGTGGAATCTAAAGGTCATAGTGGAAAAGGATACCATCGAGCCAGATTGATACCATGCTGGCTGTATGCACTTTTATCCATCATGGTTGGTCGATGGCATAGCTGGAGAAGTCAAGCCAGGGATTGATTTGGGAAATAGGGTCATAGACGACGCTACCGAGGTCCAAGTCAAATATAGGAGGTTACGCAAAAGGATTTTTGAATCTGAGGCCAGACATTTGGAACGGCACAAAGCGGACATGGAATCAATCAATGAATGGAGAGAAATCGCTACTAAATCAATAGAGAGGTTAGAGTATTTAGAGAAAGCATTGATGGAGCTTGAATGAAAGATGAGAACCAGGGTTACAGGCTGTCAAAACATGGATAGAAACGAAGGAGGTATCCTTGCAAGGGCATATCTATTGCTGGACATGCACGACCTGGGGAACTTGATCGATGGAGCAAAGAAGTCCAAGCATGGAGAAGGTCCATCTGGGACCAAATAGATTAGAAATTATGTTTTACTTTCTTTCTAGACTCGTTTTAGGCTTTGGTTGTAATAAGGCACATGCTATTAGTAGCTCTTTATAATTATTGTCGTTTTAGTAGAGATTCAGTTTATTTTTCATATTAATGAAATGACGCTGTTATTGGCATCAATTTTCTCAAAATCTATATGTCACTTAGGCCTACCTCGGGCACGATGAGGTTCCCAAATTAGGACGCAAATTTATAATTCCGCAATGTGTTTAAGTACCGAAAACAACCTTTTAATACTCCTCACTAACTTGTTTACCCTTTGTTTTTATCTTTTTTACTTGTTTATTCCCATCCCCTAAGGTTGGTTCGTGCATACTAGCATCATCAGCATATTATACCAGATCAAGAGGTCCTCGACCTCCTCCTTCTCCAAACGATCCTAAAAGCAAAGTAAAGGCTAGAATGGATGATACAAGCAATATCAAGAAAGACAATGCCATGCATGAAGAGAATGTCGAAACTTTAGATGGTCGAAGCACTCCAGCACCGAATGACTTAGTTTTATGGTTGGAACAGAAGATATTGGAGTTACAAGGGGAACTCGAGCAGGTCCATAACTTGGTAAACCTCTCCCTCACCTTGAACATCCCCGACATCAACCAATAAAAAACAAAAAACCCAGCACCTCCCCAGAATACACCAAACCAGCATCCACAAAATCCTCCCGCACCTCACCAATATGCCACACTGCCTCAAAATCCTAATCCTCCACCAGTACCGACTCCTCCAGAACATCATCAACAACCAATCCAATATCCACAAACCACTACTTATCACACTCCTTAGAACACACCACAACATATCCCTAATCCTCAAAATTCAACCAACGACCACCACTATACCTAAATTCCTGAAGTCTATCAAAGCAACCCCATATACGTAGAAACCTTACCCCACACTCCACAACAAACCCAATACATACCTAAATCTGCTGAGAAGGACCGCTCATCAAGAACATGGCAGAGGAACTTAGAAAGCTTACTAGTCGAGTCCAAGGTGTTGAAGGTGTTAAAGGCATCGAAGGTTTAACTATGAAGATTTATGTATTCAGTGGAACGTAGAACTGCTGGATGGGTACAAACCTCCTAAGTTTGAAATGTTCGACGGAACACGTGATCCAAAGGTACATTTGAGAACATATTGTGACAAGCCCATAGTGGTTGGTAAAGATGAAAGAATCCGCATGAAGTTATTTATGAGGAGCCTCACTAGAGATGCCTTGTCTTGGTATATCAGCCAAAATCCAAATAAGTGGGCTAATTGGGTAAGCATGACATTAGATTTCATGGATCGGTTTAGATTCAATACGGAGAATGCACCAGATGTCTTCTATATACAGAATCTCAAGAAAATGCCAACAAACACTTTTCGCGAGTATGTTACTCGGTGGAGATCGAAAGTTGTGAAAGCGAGGCGGCATTGGAAGAAGAGCAGATGAACAAGTTCTTTGTCTGGACCCAGGATCCACAATAATACAAAAGGTTAATGGTTATCGAGAATCACAAATTCTCCGACATCATCAAATTGGGGGAAAAGATTGAAGAAGGAATCAAAAGCAGAATGGTAACTAATTTTGAGGCGTTGTAGGCTAAAAACAAAGCTTTGCAGTCAGGAGGCATATCCAAGAAGAAAGAAGTAGGAGCCGTGATGGTAGCCCATGGACTAAAATCTCCTTTCACATACCAAACCCCACCACCCACATATCAGCCTTCACCTCCCAGATACCAATAACCCGCCACCACCTACCATACTTATAACGCACAACCTGCATATTACCACTCACCACCACCAGCCCACCAAAACTACCAGAAACCCAAACCAAATTTTGACCGTAGACCACCTAGACAATACACTCCCATCGCTGAACCCATTGATCAGTTTTATGAAAGGTTGAAGGTTGCCGGTTATGTCACCCTCAATCCCATTGTTGCTGTGGAAAGCTCTTCCCAGTGGGTCAATCCGAACAAGACATGTGCCTATCACTCGGGCATGAAGGGACACACTATTGATGAATGTCGCACTTTGAAGGATAAGATCCAAACGTTGATTGACAACAAAGTTATACAAGCAAAAGAGGCTGCACCAAATATCCGCAACAACTAGGGGTGTGCATTCGATTTATCGATTCGATTTTGACTCTTATCGATAATTACTTATCGATCATTGATTTTTACATATGCTTATCGTTATCGTTTCAATAAAGTTTTGATTTTTTCGATTTCGATTTATCGATTTTTGGGGCTTATCGATTCGGTTATCGATTACACCAATAAGAAAATTTGCGGGATTCCACAGAAAGTATATCGCTATAAACACGCCTAACTAATTAAAATAAGACGAACACCGTTTATAACATAAAAATTGTGTCAACAAGCACATGCAACGAAACTAAAGTACGCCAGAATTCACTTTCTCTGCTGGGTTAGCAGTCGTAAAGTTTAGGGATATTTTTGGACCATTTCTGTTATACAAATATTACTATTATATAAATTGAGATAAAAAAGTATATTTTGTATGTGAATCCCTTTTTGATAAGGGTAGGCCGAATTAAGCTTGTAGAAGACTTGTAAATATTTTCCTGCGCACGATTTTTGTATCTAGAAGACATAACTTTTATATAAAAATATTTCTCTCGTAAGAAAGTTAAATTTTTGACGAAAAATATTTTTTTATAAAAAAGCATCTAAACGACATAGTAGTACAAAAGTTCAGAGAAGCAAAAAGACAATGTGGTAAATAAAAAGGTACAACGGGTGAATCAAAGTGAGTTGTCGGTGAATTTGCAAAGACTAGTGACAAAAAGACACTATCAAATCATCAGTTGGGAAGGGACAGGACCCACCCTTTGTAGACAATAGACAAACGCACGTGAAAGTTTGGTTTTTTGTCTCAGCCTTCAATAGTATAAAGCAGATTTATTATATTATCGATTTATCAATAAATCGATAATCGAAGAGGACGAAATCGAAATCGAAATCGATAATTCGATACAGAAAATTTTGAAATAGAAATCAAAATCTATAAATCGATAAATCGATAAACCGATATCGATAAATCGAAAAAAATAATCGATTCAATTTATATATAAACCGATTCAAATGCATACCCCTAGCAACAACCCCCTCCCGGATCATAGGAGCGAGGGGTTAAATGTGATTGAAACTGATGAAAAACGGGATCTGGAAGGATAAATTGGACTCATTCATGAAGGGGATGAAACCACAATACCTATAGCTACTCTCAAACCCATTATAGTACAAATTCAGTCACCAATTGAGGTTGAAATAGCCACGCTAACTTCGTTTGAGGTTAAAACAACAACGCCCTTAGCTGTACCAGCTCCGTTTGAAGTGGAAGTGACCACACCCTTCACTGTGACGGTAGCACCCACACCATCCTTTAATTCCAATGCTATACCATGGGACTATGTTGCAGAGGCGATAAAAAAAGGAAAAGGGAAAATGGAAGAAACAGGTGTCGCACAAGGCATGACTAGGACCGGTAGGGTTTACACACCTAAGCATTTGGGAGGCACAAGTAAAGAAGCCGCTCCTAAGCAGCCTATTATTGAAAAAGGCCGGATGATCTTTGGAGGAAGGTGCAAGCAAGAGAATATTCTGTGGTTGATCATCTGAACAAAACCCCTGCTCAAATATCTATTCTATCACTACTACAGAATTTTGAGACGCATAGGAATGTGTTAACGAAAGTGTTGAATGAAGCTTACATGCCCAACAATATCACCAGTGGAGAGATGACCAACATGGTAGGGCAAGTACTGGAAAGCCACAAGATCACTTTTCATGAACACGAGTTGCCACCAGAAGGGTTGAGTCATAATAGGGCACTGCACATCACAATACAATTTGAAGATAAATTCATCGTCAGGGTCCTGATAGATGGGGGTTCAAGTCTCAACATCTATCCATTAACCACTTTGAAAAGGTTAGGTAAGGATTTCCATGAGATACGAGCAGGGAGTATGAATGTGAAACCATTTGATGGATCTCAAAGGTCCACAATTGGAGAAATCAACATTTGTTTGCAGATGAGCTCGACTTGGTTTGATGTTGAATTTCAAGTATTGGACATATCCGCCACATACAATCTACTGTTGGGATGACCTTGGATATATGCTGCTGGAGCCGTAGCTTCTACGCTACACCATGCCATGAAGTTTGAATGGAATCATTAGGAAGTGATATTTCATGGAGATAGAAGTAATCCCATTTACACCAATTAAACCGTTCCTGTTGTCGAGAATAGAAGGAAGTTAGGTGTAAGACATACCATCGCATCGAGCGCGTCAATGCAATCGAGAAAGACAAGTGGTGGAGTAACAAGATTGAAAGCCTAATGTTATGGACATGGTATGAACCTAGTAAAGGTCTCGGCAAGAATCTCTAGGGTATCAATAAGCCAATACAACCAAAATGTTATGGCACAACCTTTGGACTTGGATACCAGTATACCTGGCAGGAGTACGATGATTGGTCGCCGCTATGGCGTGGTCCTTATTACCCTCTTGAACACCCAATACAGCATCTACATCAAACATCTCAACAAGTTGATATGATATGGGGGTCTGAAGAAGACGAGGCTTTAGCTAGCCTAAGGAATCTGTTTCTAGATGATAAATACATGGACTGCAATGTAATAGTTGAGGAGGAGGATGAGGAGGAAGACCTTACAATCCACATCATGGGAAAGGGAGCTGTTCTCAAGAATTGGACTGCTGCACCATCCCGGGCCCGTCGAATTTCTGGGTAGCCTGTCAATTAGCATGATCTATTTTTAAAAGCAATTTTAAGCATTTAACATTTTCAGTATTTTATTTAGATGCATTTTGTTTTAAAATGATTGCTCGAGGTATCGGGCCGTACTTGTTCTCAAGATTTATCTACTGCATTGCTATTTTTAGTATTTATTATTATCTTTTATATTTTTCTCTACAACATTATTATTACTTATCTTGATGAACCGACGACCCTGACATGCAATGAGACAACACAACATAAGGATAGTGATTCAAAGGAAGAAGATATAATACCTGAGGAAATTGTCAGAGAAGTTGAGAATTTTGAGAATAAGCCTAAGTCCAACCTGGACGAAACTGAGATAGTCAACTTGGGAGCTTCCGAAATATCCAAAGAAACCCACATAAGTATCCACTTGTCACCTTCAGAAAAAGAAGAATACACATGTTTCCTGAAGGAGTATGAGGACATTTTCGCATGGTCTTATGATGATATGACTAGTTTGAGCACATCTATAGTGGTCATAAACTACTTACCGATCCGATGTGTCCGCCTGTAAAACAGAAGCTCAAAAGGTTCAAGCCTGATACGAGTCTGAAAATCAAATAAAAAGTCACCAAACAAGTCAAAGCTAAGGTTCTCAGAGTGATTGGATACCCTAATTGGTTGGACAACATCGTGCCAGTTCCGAAAAAGCAAAGTTCTCACCCAATTAGCAAGGTTCCTACATGGTTCACAGGGTACTAACAGGAGGAGCACTCATACTTGTAGAAATGAAGGGAGAAGTTTGGCCAAAGCCATTCGGACCTAGTCAAGAGATACTATATTTAAATTTCTTCATTTGATATGACTGAACTACGCTTGACCTGATTCCCGTTTAAGAGGGGATACGTAGGCAGCCCTGTGATTCAGTTACATCTCAATAAAATTTTCATTTTTCCCCAAAACCAAAAACTGGGGCAGAATTTTAAGGAGGACCCTCAAAATTCCGGAGCATGTCCAGCCGAAGTCATCATATGCAAGACAGTCAGAGAATCGGTTAAGTAACTGGGGCAAAATTTTGAGAAGGATTATCAAAATTCCAGAGCAAATCCAACAAACTTTGTCACATGCAGAACAGCCGAATAATCGCTTACTAAACTGGTGCAGAATTTTGAGGAGGACCCTCAAAATTCTAATGCAAAAAATTTGCAATGTCTCTAAAGTATCGCAGTCATTGGTTCATTTAATTTACTCGATATCATAAACAACTATGTTTTAAAATAACTATGTTTATCAAATGCATGTATACTTTTTGAAAACTTTATTTCTATGGCAGCCAGATGTTACCCAGGGTAACTCGAACATGATCTCCAAAGCAAAGCAATGCAAAACAATCAGGCAAAGGCATGAACAAACCTTCCCCGCAAAACTCACAATTTTTCTTTGGATGCAGGCACAATGAACATGACGGGAGCATTCGCAAGTATACACGTACCAAAATCACTATCTTCATAATGGCAAGGCTGCCACACGCAAATATGTCTCCATATAGAAAATACTCTACAGCTACTTATTATTTATTCACTGCATGAGGCTAAGCCCTATTTCCTAAATTGCATAAGGCTAAACACTGTCTTCCATTGTATGAGACTAAGCATTGTCTCCTCTTCTTGGAAGAGGCTAAGCCCTACCTCCCTAATTGTATAAGGCTAAGAACTGCCTTCTATTGCATGAGACTAAGCATTGTCTCCTCTTCTTGCATGAGGCTAAGCCTTGCCTCCCTAATTTCATAAGGCTAAGCTCTACCTTTCCTTGCATGAGACTAAGCATCATCTCCCATTTTGCACGAGGCTAAGCATTTCCTCACTAATTGCATAAGGATAAGCTCTGCCTTTCCTTGCATGAGACTAAGCATCATCTCCCATTTTGCATGAGGCTAAACATTGTCTCTCCTTGCATAACCACAAATGTTGCGTTGTTCAAAACCTTGCATTATTCTCTTCTCTCGGGGCTAAGCTCTGCCCCTGACCTTACATAGGACTAAGCTCTATCTTGTTTCATCCCAAGAATTATATCTTTTCATCTCATGGGCTAAAGCATAGACAAATTTTCAAAGGCGTCATAGTCCGAAGGCATCATCCTTATAGCCAAAAGACACCATGTCATGGCCTGAGGATCTCTCAATATTGCACATCATTATTAAAAGGCGTCATGATTCAGAGGAACCATTCTCATGGCCCTAGAACATCATTTTATGGTCTGCGAATCCCTTATCTCATGATTCATGGCCCAAGACATCATGGTCTAAGGACATCATCCTCACTGTCTGACGATGACTTGGGACACCAAATAAACTATTCCAAGTGTCGACGCTTAAATTTAAATAAAATAGTCTCATTTCGATTTATGCCATTTTAATTGGAAAAACTCTCTTATATACCCTTCCGGGTAGAAAAAAAGAGGTGTGACATAACCGTCCTTCAAACGGGAGCAATCTTCGCTCCGGATCTCGCTCACATCATTCACACCCTGCCGTTATTTCAAACGTAACTGTCTCCCATCAATTACTCGTTTTTACTCTATGACCGTTCAGATACTTCCCTATGATACATCCATAACATCTCAAATTCACATTCGTGACTTCGCATAAATTCATCTGATACTATCCTACTGAAAAGAACCCTTTCCGAAACATACGACCATTCCTATAACAATTCCATTAGTTTCATTCACCGTTGGGTCCAAAACTGCACATGACCCGATTCCTGTAAAACCAGGGACATGTAGGCAGCTCAGAGACCAGGGTACGACCTATATTTTTCAAAATACCCCATTCCGTCCAAATCGGTCATTATTTATTTACCCGACAACTCTTTCATCCTTCCCAAGTAAAGATGGGCAGTTGTTGAAACCCAATTGTTTTCTCATATTTTCCAAATATATATATATTCAAAATAGTGCACATGCATCATCATTTAATTTAAAAGCATGCACAATATTTTTCATAATTTTCCATAATTTTTAAAAGCATTAAATCAATTTATTTATGCATTTTATTATATAAATATCCAATAATTTCATATAATTTTTATGTTGATTTAATCATCTAAATTTATCATTTACACCAACATATTGTTTAAATATTTTTAGTGCATTTTTATAATTACATTTGCATTTTAAGGCTAAATTGCACATTTTTGCAATAATAACCCATATGTACTTATGATTATATTATTTTTAAAAAATAACATTTTATATTTTTATATTGTTAGATTATTGTTTTAAATCATTTTTATGCATAAATGATATTTTTATTATTTATTTATTATTTTTATAAATTATTTATTTCTTAAAATTGGGTATTTAAAATCTGGCCCTAATTCTACGATTAATTTCGGACCTAAGCTACCCAAACATAACCCAATTACCCAAGCCCAATACACCTAGCCTAGTACCCTTGCCCTCAATTAAACTCGACCCAGTCTCACTCAAATCCTAGCGGTTGATCAAAAATGATCAACGACTCATAAACGACCCCTCACTTTCCATATATCCCCTTCTCCCAAACCCTAACCCCATTTTTCTTAACCCACCGCCTCTACTCTCATCCTCTGATAAACCCTAAGCCTGCCGCCTCTTCAAAATCCCCCTAATCCCGTTCCTAATGGTATTTTCCTCACATTTACTTACCTTTTCAGCATATTTCCTTTATTTGGTGATTCTTTATGGAATAATTTAATACTTGCCTAAACATGGAAAGTACCCCACCCTGATTCTGTCCTAATCAATCTTTACCTTTTGAATCTGGACGATATCAAGTCCACACACGTTATTTTGTACCGTGTGAGCCCGATTTGCTCGTATCTCGTTGATTCGTACTTAACCCTAAGGTTAGGGTTTTCAGATCCTCTTTTGATTCGAACCAAAACTGGTTCAAGCCTGGATTTGAGTATTATCTCGTCATTATTCACCCTATTATGGGAGAACTGCCTATTTTTGTCGATTTATTTTACTTATCCTAAATTAGGGTTTCAGATCTTTTTAATCGAACCAAATCTGATTCGACTCTGTGTTTTTTTAAATAATTTCATGTCTATGTTCATTTTATGTAATATGTGATTATTTGTGCCATGACCCAAACCGATGGGCCGCGACGGGCACCCGATATCTTACCTAACCGAGTACCAATATAACATATCTTTTTATGTCATACTATCATAAAGAACTGAGCTAGAAGGCTATCGTGAGTTAAGTAGAATACAACATGTGATACCAATTTATACATAAGACACACAGGCCTATAAGACCAAAATAACCACTCGTATACTGAACATAGGCTGACAAGGCCATACAATATTTAACGTACATGACATCTGTCTACAAGCCTCTAAGAATACATAATTTTCATAAAGGTCAGGACAGAGTCTTACCATACCAAATAGTACACGGCTAAATCATACTAACCAAACAAGTAACTCCGAAGAAAATGGAGCGCACCAACATCTTCCGCTGAGCTGATAGCCTACTTGGAGGGCTCTCGACCTGTCTATCAGGACCTGCGAGCATGAAACGTAGCATCCCCGAGCAAAAGGGATGTCAGTACGAATAATGTACCGACTACGTAAGGCACATAAATAAGTACATGGAAGAAATATAGAGTAAATAACTCAACCTGTAAGTCTGGAAAACTTTGTAAATCATGAAATACTTATAGTGTCATGCATATACGTATGAATGTCATAACGTGCATAAGTACATATTTCATAACATCATCAGCCTCTGAGGGCATCTCATCATATCATCTAGGCCATTAGGGGCAAAATCATCAACGTATACCAGCTGATCAAGTGGTAGTGCGTATATAACGTCGTAACGTTTTCCCATATCCCATATACATATATACACATATATAACGCCATCTGGTCATGTGTAAATGTACATGAATGCAATGCATGAGAATTACGTTAATAAAATCTTTCGGAATTTCATAAGACTATTATGTCTTTGAGTAATATCATAAAGTAAACTTTTTCAACTTACGTATTTTTCTAAGACCCATGAATAGAGAATAAAATAATAGGACACATGGGAATTCAAGAATGTAGGCATTTCTAATACTTCTATGAATAGAGTCATTCGTGAAAGTTGTGCATTTGCTCGTTTCGTTTGTATTGTATGGATCATGCCAAAAGAAAGAAGGGATAGCCTTAACATACCTGAGTCGATTCTCTTGAAAAATATTACACTGTAATCCGTTAATATTGTAAAATCTCACATTAATTTGAAAGCTGGGGTGCAACTTATATGTTATATAATATGTATTTGGATATTAGAATATTTGAACGTGATTTCTATGTAAGAAAATCTTGATGGACTATTAACTTTGAAACATAATTATCCTAAAATTTCATGGACTCTTTCAGAAGAAGTATAGTACATGAATTATAATTTTTGGAGATTGTTATCTTTAGTTTAGGTGGGTCCTTCATTGGAAGATTGGTGTCACCTTAGGTGTGACACCTTTCCCATTTTCACGCCACCTATTAGTAATGACTTATGAGTCATTTTAAATTAAAGGAGAGGCTGCCATCTCATACTTGTTAAATACTTATCCAATATATCCCCAATTAATTAGCTAATTTCCCGGTATCCGATAATTAACCAATTACCCGCATAATTAAGAATTATCTCAAATTACTTAAAATTCTATTCATTTTTAATTCCCTATATATATATATATATATATATATATATATATATATATATATATATATATATATATATATATCATACTATCATGGGCATATGGTACCTTGTATTGTATTAGTCCATAACTTATGAGTCATTTTAAATTAAAGGAGGGGCTGCCATCTCATACTTGTTAAATACTTATCCAATATATCCCCAATTAATTAGGTAATTTTTCGGTATCCGGTAATTAACCAATTACCCGTATAATTAAGAATTATCTCAAATTACTTAAAATTCTATTATTTTTAATTCCCTTATATATATATATAGAGAGAGAGAGAGAGATAGAGAGAGAGAGAGATCATACTATCATGGTCATATGGTACCTTGTATAGTATTAGTCCATAAATTTTGGGTATTAACGCTCGGCCCGTATATTATCCCAACATGCCAAACTTGGACGAAAATTCATTTTCTTTTACTTGATTCCCCTCTCATATTTACGAATTTCTCATCACTTGTGAAATAGCATAATCCTTATAATCTCCGAATAATCCTTTCCTTGGACGGATGTCAATTACCTTACGACAAATTCAACGTACAATACTACAGGGTGCAATATCATCGTAATTTAATACTGTGAAGCGTAACATTATCGTAATAAAATACTGCAAGGCATAACATCATCGTAATATAATACTGCTAGATATAACATCATCATTATATAATAATGCGGGACGTAATATTGTGGGGTGTATCATCCTTTGGAACATTCGTCCTCGAATGTTGGCTGATGCTCTTATCACTTTCATAACTTATAGCTCTTGTGAATACCTTAATACTCTCCTTGCCATTTAGATAGTTGTTCTATGAATAAATCCAAAGTCTAGGGTACTCCCCCCTTTAGGCCTCTTTCTCACACCACGACTTGTGGCCTGAATCCTTCCAATCTCGTAATAGTTGCTACCTTCTTTCATGTAGCCTGTACGATTCTAGCCTTGTAAGTACGCCCATGCGATCCTCTCTCCTTTTTCCTCCAGCTTTTAGCCAATCTTTAGTCCTCACTTTGTGAACATATACAGAGCTTGGTGAGATGTCCCTCTGAGCATCTATAAGTATACTGAAGTTCTTTGCTTGATACTTTCTCGAATTTATGAATATTGCTATATCTTATTTCATAGACTCGATTATCCATTCGTATGACTTTACTGCATCTAAGTAGGTTAGTGTACCATCTCTCTTACTTCGATTTGTCGTCACTAAGGTCTGCAACCAAACTCCAGGTTACTTTCGCTGCTTATCCTATATGCGTAAGGCAAAGTCCTTTAATCCTTCCTCATTACTGTTCATCTTAAGAAAGAGGACCTAATCTCAACTCATACTTTTTGACTTTGTCCATCCATTATGATTCGCCTCAATATTGATCTATAATATACCATTGATAACTTGACACTTTTTACGTAATACCTTGTCACTAGGGCTTACGTTGCATCGACAAATATTTAAGTGATTTCCATAATTGTATTTCATAGCATCCGAATGTGATTCACCCTACGTGGGTATTTTAATCCTGTGCAACTCATGAAATCCCCCTCTTTTTTTTTTCCTTTTTGTTTTCAAATCATTAATCAATCGAAGGCCCAAATGTCATCCTTTACTTATCATAATTACACCCTCATTCCATTTACAGGGCAACATTCCATTTCTTCTAAATGTTATTAGTCTTAGATTCCTTTGAGTTCATTCAGGCTATACTGAACTCTCTATAACTTAGATAAACCATTAGCTCTCTTGTTTTCATGGACATAATCCCGAGGACTTATCCATTCTCGTCACCTTTTATTTTGCCTTTCCTTATCCTTACTTATGTCTTCTTAAAACTTTGTCGCTCTACCATACTTTAGCTTGTGACCTATACATATTCATTTATACTACTCGCAACTTTCCATTACTTGCTTGCACCATAGATTTTCTTATGTTTTTCTGGAACGTCAAACGAGACATCACATCGTCTTTAACTCTTCTCTACTCTCTTAACTAGACCTCTCGGTACTTAGAAAGCATAGGCTGGAAGATATGCCACTAACGATGCCGCTATCATTCCCGATTATTGAATCCTCGTGCTTCTAGCCTTCTATCCGAAGTATGGACTATTCACAACCTTCTGCATTTGAGTATCTCGTACGTTGTTCACCTTTACCTTACTTACTTAAAATCTCGGATCATATATTCTTTATTTTTCATAACCTCCCCTCCACATAGGTATGATTCACACCACAACTTGAAGCTCTATTATAATACTTGCACCTTTGGTGCATATACAATCCGGTGGGTGCTTCGTACTGACTTTTTATGAGGTTGGTACTATTCTGACTGGCTTCATCTTAGAGCCATTATAGAATATATTTTTTGTACTATCTGTCTTGTACCCATGATATTAAGAGTGATCCTTCAATATTCTCAATCATGAGGTCTATAATTTTCTAGGTCCAATAATCAGACTCCTGATTTACTTCATTGATGTATCTCGTTATTTTCTTATTCCTTCTGATAAGTCTTTAGGTTAAGTTATCTTCCAATCTGCGGCTCATGGTATTAGTTATTTCTTTAGCCTTTCATGACGCTCTGGAATACCCATGATACAATCCTATAACAACCAAATCCTTTGTCTCTGACCTGGGCTCAATTCTTTTTTTTAAACTTATACGGAAGTCTTCTACGGCTAATTATTAATTGAATAATTCCTTTTCTTCCATTCCAGCTTTCTTCAAATGTAAGCAATTGCTTTTTTGGTCTTTTTGCCCCCTTTTGCGTGCATACTTAGCTTATCTGAGTTCTCACGCATGCCAAAGTTTTTGTGAAACTCATATGATCTTGAATATTACTTTTAATTTTACTTCCCGTTCATTAGCCACGGTAGGTACCACTTTCCTTTAGAGTGCTTACAATGTTGTTGTGAGACTATTGTTATAAGACCATTTCCTCTTTAGGTCACTAAATTTAGGTTGAAGCCTTCTTCTTTATTTTCCTTAGCTTAGTCTTTCATTGTAGTACTTAGGGAGGATCCTTTGACTCTTGTAAAGCTGTGAGCTTATTACATTGTATATTCGACGGACCTTCTGATGTTCTTCCTTGCCTATACTTATCCGTAGTTACTTATCTCTATGCCCTTGTGCTTGTGTGGTTGCTTTTGAACTGACATTTTGACTGTCTTCCTAGTGACACTCTCTTTTATCCCCGTAACACTCATACAGTACCTTTAACTACCGTGACTCCTATTTGAATATATCTCAAGTATTATAATGACATTACTATGAGGCTGAATTCTCCATGCCAAGGTTTACTACATTTATCTTGCATGATCTGCTGATTTGTCTGTAACTTCTTGTGTAGTCATGACTAGGCTCTTCCTGAATCAACTACTAACTACTCGTTGGCCAATTCTCATATCCATATTCTGCGTAATCTTTCTTGGGTTATATCTTTTGTCTTAACTTACCTCACGTACTAGCTCTTTATCTATCAACAACATCCCAGACGGGAACCCTTACTTCCTTTTCTTGACGTTGTGCTTACATAATGTTCTGGAATCATAGCATATTTGAAACATTTGATCATCTCATCCCTTTCTCATTTTTATCGTATTCTTCCTTTATCATTCCATAGTTACTAGAACTACTTAATTCTGGCTTAATGCCACATCATTCCATATTCCCCCTTTTAGGGGAGTACTAAGAGTTGGAGCTACGACGATATGCCTATAAATGTTCCACCTCTTCATTTTTGGCATCCTTTCACATCATCGATGACCCTTACTCTCCTTGCGGTAATCCTTCAATACTAAGGATAATGAAATTCCTTACTCGCGAGGTGACAATTACTATAACTGGCACATACAGTCTCTTAAGCTTAATTTTACTCACATTTCTTACTTTAGGGAAGCGTCTTCTTGAATGACCATTCTCTGAATTTCTCATGAATCTTCTTCTATTGTCCATTCTATTATTGCCGGTACGAAATCTAAAATTCTTATGATGTCGACCATTATCAAATTATTAAATCCCTAATTCTTGTTTACTTTATCTTGTTCACTAGCTCATACTGATCTCTATTATTCTGGGGTCTATCTTTTCCTATTGGTAATCACGTTAGAGTCACGAACTTACTTCTTGAAATGAGGATATGACTTTATGGCCTATACTCTTTCGTTGTTTTTAGGCCTATCACCTCTCATCTCTTCCTTTACCTGACTATGGTCCCGGTAATACTGTTATCTTTTTGATCTACCGTTGTCATCCATGTATCACATCTTACTCATAATTCTTCCTTTTCACTCTTCTCATTATTTTGCAAATATTTCTGCCCATCCCTTTCTTGTGAAAACTTAAGCAAGGCATTCTTTTGCCTTTTGCTTCATCCATCGACTCTTCAGGTTGCTCAATGTCCTTGCTCTACTAGGGACGAGAGTCACACTAAGGTAATATGTATCCCTTCCAGGCTTTCAGTGCTTATCTTCTGAAGTTTTTTTGATCATGCTAGCATTCACATCTAAGTGTAATATTCTACAGTGCACCATCTGGGTGTCTCACAAGAAGATCTATTAGCACGTTTGTAATACCCTTCGAAAATGTCAACTAACATAAACAATCCATTTACCATTTTGGGAAACTCTAACCCCAGCTGGATCCTGATGTTCCTTCCTTTTCTTAAACTACACCTGTTAGCCCACATAGGGCATAACTGAGATGGGTACGGCCAATTGTATATACCTATGTTACTTTTGAATATAACTCAAAAATCTTATATTCCTCTGCCTGGATTATAAACACTGTTAACCTTCATTAATTGGGCGCCTTGTACTCTTCTTCATCTTACTTTTTTTGCTTGTTGAAACTTGCATTTATCTTCTGAATCTCTCATTATCTTTCACCATTAAGGTGGATAGGTATTCTTGCCTCAAGATCCTTACCAAGAGGCTTACACCTTTTAGTACGCACGTGATCTGCTGAAGACCTCATATTTACTTATCATAAACATGATGCAAAGTCGAGTTCCTCTGACTCAACTCTCCCATAGCTATATATCTTACCACCTGTCTTTCTGGATGTAGGCATCGTCGTATTATGAATAAGGTAGAGTTTAGGAAATTGAGTTCTTACAACTGAGCTCTACCACACGATCTTGAGTAAGAAGAAAGAGTGGCAGTCCTAAATGCCTTGTAGCCTCCTGCTTATAAGTGTGGTGCACGACACACCCATAAACAAGACTCTACTAGACACACCTTGTAGACTCCCTAGGACAAAATTACTCTGATACCACTTTTGTCACGACCCAAACCAATCGGTCGCGATGGGCACCCGATACCTTACCCAACCGAGTACCAACATAATGTATCTTTTAAGTAATACTATCATAGATAACTGAGATGGAAGGCTGCCAAGAGTTAAGTAAAATACAACATGTGATACCAATTTATACATAAGACATACGGGCCTATAAGGCCAAAATAACCACTCGTATACTGAACATAGGCCGACAAGGCCATACAATCTTTTACGTACATGAAATCTATCTACAAGCCTCTAAGAATACATAATTTTTATAAAGATCGGGACAGAGTCCCACCATACCAAACAGTACACGTCTAGATCATACTAACCAAACAAGCAACTCCGAATCAAATGGAGCGCACCAACATCTTTTGCTGAGCTGATGGCTTACTTGGAGGGCTCTCGACCTATCTATCGGGACCTGTGGGCGTGAAATGCAGCATCCCCAAGCAAAAGGGATGTGAGTACTAATAATGTTACGAGTATGTAAGGCACATAAATAAGTACGTGGGAGAAATATAGAGTAAATAACTCAACCTGTAAGTCTGGAAAACTTTGTACATAATGAAATACTTATAGTGTCATGCATATGCATATGAATTACATGTCGTGCATAGTTACATGTTTTATAACTTCATCAGCCTTTGAGAGCAACCCATCATATCATCTCGGTCACTGTGGGCAAAATCATCAATGTATACCAGATGATCAGGTGGTGGTGCGTATATAACACCATAACCTTTTCCCATATCCCATATATATATAATATACATATATACGCGTATATGACGCCATTTGGTCATAGGTCAATGCACATGAATGCAATACATGAGAAGTACGTTAATAAAATCTTTCAGAATGTCATAAGACTATTATGTCTTTGAGTAATATCATGAAGTAAACTTTTTCAACTTGCGTATTTTTCTGAGACCCATAAATAGAGGATAAAATAATAGGAAACATGGGAATTCAAGAACGTAGGCATTTCTAATACTTCTATGAATAGAGTCATTTGTGGAAGTTGTGCATTTGCTCGTTTCGTTTGTATCGTATGGATCATGCCAAAAAAAGAAGGGATAGACTTAACATACCTGAGTCGATTCTCTTGGAAAAATTACACCGTACTCCGTTAATATTGCAAAATCTCACATTAATTTGAAAGCTTGGGTGCATCTTATATGTTATATAATATGCATTTGCATATAAGAATGTTTGAACGTGATTTTAATGTAAAAACATCTTGCTGGAATAGTAAGTTTGAAACATAATTTTCCTAAAATTTCATGGACACTTTCAGAAGAAGTGTAGTTAATAAATTCTAATTTTTGGAGATTGTTATCTTTAGTTTAGGTGGGTCCCTCATTGGAAGATTGGTGTCACCTTAGGTGTGACACCTTTCCCTTTTTCATGCCACCTATTAGTAATGACTTATGAGTCATTTTAAATTAAAGGAGGGGGTTCCATCTCATACTTGTTAAATACTTATCCAATATATCCCCAATTAATTAGGTAATCTCCAGGTACCCGGTACCTTGTATGGCACTAGTCCATAAATATCGGGTATTAATGCTTGGCCCGTATATTATCCCAACATGCCAAACTTGGATGAAAATATATTTTCTTTGACCTGCTTCCTCTCTCATCTTTACGAATTTACTCATCACTTGTGACATAGCATAATCCTTATAATCTCTGAATAATCTTTTCCTTGGACTGATGTCAATTACCTTACGACTAATTCAACGTACAATACTACAGAGTGTAACATTGTCGTAATTTAATACTGCGAAGCGTAACATCATCGCAATGTAATACTGCAAGGCGTAACATCATCGTAATATAATACTGCTGGATGTAACATCATCGTAATACAATATTGCAGGATGTAACATTATCGTAATATAATACTGCGGGACGTAATATCGACGTAATATTGCGGGGTGTAACACTTTGCCTGTATTTTATGCCGATTTTGTGTATTTTTACCTAAAATTAGGGTTTCAACTTCTTTCCTTATTGATTTTAGTGCTTTCCCTTTTGGTGTCTAAATCAACTATTTTCCATATTTATGTTTTAGTTTCTGCACTATTTAAACCCCTCCCCATTTTCCCTTTAGGACAGACTGGAAAATCATTATAACCTCGCTAGATCTAAAATTTTACTCTATTATTTTTCATTCTATACTATGGTCTTGGCCGGATGAATGCCAAGGCCATTAAGTTCTGAGTTTTTACTTCTCATTGACGATTCAGAACACTATGACTTCTGTTCTTTTCTTGCATTTCTCGTTTAACTGGTGAGCTACTTAACTCTCGCAATTTCATCCTTATGTGTTCTCATCTCTGAATCTCTGGCTTATCATGTTCCTGCTTTACTTTTAAGCATCACTCTGCTGACTCTTGCATCTACTCATTCTTAATGTTACTAGTTCTAAGACTATATATGCCTAATTGGGTCATCTGAACTTCTTTAGAGCCTATTAAGTTAGTGTGTTGACTCTGGATGCTTATGAACATGTTTATTCACCCACCCCCTGAATCTCTATAGTAGCTTGTGTTGAGACTTTTAGTGTTGGTCATTATGGCCCTCAACATGCTTATTTGATCCCATATCCCTTTAATATCTGCTTGTGATCTCAGCATGTTTTGAATTGTTACTTTAGGGTGTTAGGCTAAACTTTTGGCACAAGTTGAATCATATTCTGTTAATTAGACCTCTATAACAATGCTTGAATGCTTATCTATTATTTGTGTGCCTTTCATGCTATCCAAAATCTTTGTAACATATTTTGGCATAGGTGTCTGTGATCTTGCCCCATTGCTACCATGATGTCGTCCCCTTTCTATGATTATATGGTTTAGCATAATGTTGCCTATATACTTAGCATAATTCCCAACAATGTTTCAACCTGTCTAGTGATAATAACCCCAATCAATCATGCAAACATGTTCTTATCAGTCTCTTTTTAGCATGTGACTGTTTCTGTGCTAAGTGTTGAATCTGTTTCCCTAAGTTTACATTAAACTGGCTTTTAAATTTTATGACTGCCTAATATCTTCAATTTGGTTGTGTTTGTTTAAATCCCTCAATTCCTGTCCCTCAACTTTGGTCTTTTCTTTTTCACTTCTTGATTAAGTTTCTTTGAGTCTTATTCTTAGTCGGCTGAATGCCAAGGCTATTTGGGTTCTGTCCTTTGACCTCCCTAGTGTGAGCATTGCTCGAGGTCCACTTGAGGCCCTTGTGAACTCTGCCACACTAGAACTTGGTCTCTAGTCCCTCATCTGAATGATCTTTATTAACTTCCCTAGTGTGAGCACTGCTCAGGGTCCATGTGAGACCCTTGTGAACTCTAACACACTAGGATTTGGTCCCTAGTCTTCCTTGAATTGTTTCTGATCAATTTCTCTAGTGTAAGCACTACCCTGGATTCTTGAAGCCCTTGGGAACTCTGACATACTAGGGATCTGAATTCTGTATGCTTAGCCTTGTTATATGGGCGAATCACTCAACAACTGGGTATGTTGTGAACATGGATTTTGGAGCTATTGTGAGTTTGAAGGCCTGGCCTGATCAGGTGTATTTGGGCCTACTGTAGGCTCCATATATTTACTCACATTGTAATTCATTACATTAATCTTTGGTCTGTAATAATTTTGTAATAACAATTCTTGGGTGTTAGTGAAATTGGTAAGGTGTCACAACCCCAGTTTGCCCTCCGCGAACCATCGTGACGGCATCTAGTCTCTACGATTAGGTAAGCCTAATTTGCGGAAGAAAACCAAAATTTGCGAAAGTAAAACAATTTAAAATAGAAATAAAGTAGTAACAGTGTTTAAATGTGCCGCTTGGCTTACACCATGTTTAACTCTCAATACCAATACATAAATCCAAGACCCGAAAACCCATGAATCACAGACAAAGATCAATACTACATAGCTCTAACTCCGGAATGTCTAATAAGAATAGAAAAATACATAAGGGCTAAATACTAAAAGAAGAAATAGAAAGGAACTTCTCGGTCTACGGATGCGGCAGATGTACCTCGAAGTCTCTAGAGCAGTCGCCTCCTCAAGGATGATAGGCCTGAGTAGCGGTACCTGGATCTGCACATGAAAAACAAGCGTAAAAGGGGCATGAGTACACCACAACGATACTCAGTAAGTTCCAAGCCTAACCTCGGTTGGGTAATGACGAGGAAGGTCGGGGCCATACTGAGATTGGATAAATATAAAGATGACAGGATAAGATAAGCAGTACAATTGAGAATCTACAGTAAGAATCTATACCGGATAATAAGAGTACAATAACGAAAACAGAGATGAAGGCAAACCACAAGGAAGTACTACTAATAACAAGGTTGATAACGGGGGATCTCTGGGTATCTCGAGGATCTCTTGGTATCCTCTATGTATACAAGGGATCTCTTGGTATCCTCAATATATGCTAGGGATCTCTTGGTATCCCGAGGATCTCTTGGTATCCTCAATATATGCTAGGGATCTCTTGGTATCCTAAGGATATCTTGGTATCCTCAATATACGTGTCAGGGATCTCTTGGTATCCCGCACCTCAGTCCAGATCATAAATATGTATAGGGATCTCCCGGGATGCCGTCCCGTAGTCCCAAATTAAAAACACACAGAAGCAACACAAGAATACTCAATTAAATGCTAATTTCGTACCAAGTAAACAGTTAATTCTAGCCTAACATGCTTCACATAATGCAATTAAAGTAGTTGAAGCAAATAGGCAATTAAGTCAACAAAACATGCTTTTCTAAACTACAACAGGCTAAATTCGCAAGTAGAATAAAATAGGAAAAAGGAACTCAATTGAAATACTTAAAGTAAAACCAGATTTTCAACAATTAGCTAAAGTACGCACTCGTCACCTCATGTACAAGGCCTTTCAATTATCAAATATATCATATCCTAAGGGGAAGGTCCCCCACACAAGGTTAGACAAGCCACTTACCTCGAACCGGCTCAAAATCAACCTGAAACCACGCTCTTGCCACGAGTACTCGACTCCAAATGGCCTGAATCTATTCAATTCAATTGAATAATGTAAATAACACTTCAAGTAACTTATTCTACAATTAAATTCTAAGCTAATAAGCGAAATTACGAAAAATGACAAAAATGCCCCTCGGGCCCATGTCTCGGAATCGGGTAAAATTTGAATTTTCAGAATCCTCACGCTCTCACGAGTTCATACATACCAAAATTATCCAAATCTAAGATCAAATTCCCAATCAAAAGTCGAATTCAAAATCTAAGAACTTTCTTCCAACATTTCCCCAATTCTCATCTCCAATAAGAAATTAAATGATGAAACTAACTATAGATTGATGGAATATAACTACAAAGGGTTAAAGAATTGTTACCCAATGATCTTCTCTTCAATTTCCTCTCAAAATCTCCCCCTCCCGAGCGCCAAATCGTATTTCCAACTTTTGAAACTAAACCCTCGAAATTTCATATTTCTGCCCAGCTGTTTCCGCATCTGCAGTCCCGCTTTTGCAGACCAAAGGTCGCATCTGCGACTTCTCACTTAAGGAGGACTTTCCACACCTGCGACTAAATTAGTGCAGATGTGGTGTTGCTTCTACGGTTATCTGACCGTATCTACGGACTTTGGCCTCTTCCTCACTTCCGCTTCTGTGACTGCTGAGCCGCTTCTACGGTGCCGCACCTGTGAAACCTAAACCGCAGGTGCGATTATGACAGAACCAGCAGCTGAAGCTGCAACTTAAATTCCAAAATCTTTTCGTCAATCATCTGAAATCATCCTGAGGCCCCGGGACCTCAACCAAACCTGCCAACCAATCCTAAAATATCATTCAAACTTGTTCCAACCTTCGGAATGCTCAAAATAACATCAAAACAAGTATTTTTAATCGGATTCAAGCTTAAGAATTCCAAAAACTCTAAAAATATGCTTTCGATCAAAACTTATATCAAACCTCGTCTGAATGACCCGAAATTTTGCACACACGTCACATTCAACACTACAGAGCTACTCCAACTTCTGGAATTCCATTCTGACCTTCGGAACAAAATCTCACTATCGAACCGAAAACTTCAAAAATTCAACTTTCGGCATTTCAAGGCTAAATTATCTACGGACCTCCAAAATACAATCCGAATACGCCCCTAAGCCCGAAATCACCCAACAAAGCTAACGGAACCATTGGATTTCCATTCTGAGGTCGTCTTCACACTGTTCCAACTATGGCCAACTTTCCAACACTTAAGCTCTCATTTAGGGACCAAGTGTTCCAAAACTCTCCGAAACTCAAAACCGAACGTCCCGACAAATCAAAATAGCAGAAATAACTCGGGGAAAGAAGTTACTAGGGGATCGGGGTGTTAATTCTTAAGACAGTCGGCCGGGTCGTCATAGAAGGGTTTCTTATTTTTTGCAATAAAAGTTGGGTATGCCTATAGGTCTAAAATTGTGCTATTATATGTAATGTGTTAGAAATCATGCCTGTAGGTCTAATAGTGTGCTATTATATGTGATGTATTAGAAACTATGCCTATAGACTTAATGCTTGGTTCTGTTACGTTCTGCTTTGCTAGAAACCATGCCTATAGGAAATTGTATGATCCAATATGTGTGCAAAATGCCTGTTTACATACTGTTCTATTCAAGTTATAGAGATTATGCCTATAGGATCTAAACTGGATCAAATTGTAGAGATCATGTCTATAGGATCTAAAACTGGACCAAATTGTAGAATGCGCGTTTACAGGCCTGAATTTGTTTAATTATAAGTTCTACTGAGTTTCCAAATACTGTGATGTTACCCTTACTAGAAAACATCCCTATAGGATTCAAAAAAATAATTCTGGATCTATTTCTGTGGCTTGCCACTTTCTACTATCGCATAAAACACCTAGATACCATATAATAAGCTTAATCGTATTATGCTAAAATCAGTAGGCAAACCTATGTAGGTTCTACTTATCGCATTAAGAAACTGATTTTTGTACTTGACTGTTTGTTCGTTCACTCAATATCACATAGATATCCTACCTATAGGATTCTGAAATTAATAAAATCTGTCAATGTTAACCAATTTGGCGTGCATTTGATGTCTAAATGTGGAGGCTAACTTTAGCCTATACTTGTTTCTATTTGAAAGACCTAACTGTTTTGTCTATCGCTTAGTTTTTCCCCCTTTTGAGCAACCTAAGTTAAGGTCTAGAACCACACTGAAATAGAGGTCCAAATGCCTCCTGGACCATAGGCATGAGACATGTAGTTCACGCATAAGGCACGGTTTAGAATCAACTAGTGCGCTTTAGGTAAAAACTTAAAGATAGTAATCGGGTAGCAGGAGATGATAGTCTGTGCCCACTGAATAATACGAGTAACACCCTATGTCGAGGGAGTTATGAAGTATTATTTATGTTGCACGGGGTGATCCATTAGGTTAAAAACCTTAGGACCCCACCCTCCATTTCTATTTAAAATAAATCATTTATTTTATTTGTCAAAATTGCTTCCTTTCCCTTAGACTAATTCATATAATTGAGTTCAGCCGGGACCCACAGTTGTGGAACACGAAGAGTGCCTAACACCTTCTTTTCAAGGTAATTTCGAGCCCTTACCCGATCTTTTGTGATGTAAATTGGTCAGAAAGAGTTGTTTGCAAATAGGTGCCCTAATGTACCTTAAAAATCGTTAGTGGCGACTCTCTCTTTTAAAACCCTTCCTTAAAAGAGTTATCATGTGTCGAAACCTGATTTCACGAGAAAAAGAGGCGTGACAGGCGATGCCGAATCGAGGTTCCCTCACCTGGAAAAGTTAGCAATCGATTTGCTAAGCACTTCAGAAATCCAAAACCGTACTTTCAATGGCATCATATATGTATCGTAACCTCTTACCTGCTGAGGAATATCATGCATAAGCCCAAGCTCTCGGCCAAGTTGTCCAAATGGGCCGTGGAGATTAGCAGGTACGATATCGAGTATCGACCACAAATTGCCATAAAATCTCAAATTTTGGCAGACTCCGCGGCCGATTTTACACCAGCCTTAATACCAATGTCGAAAAAGAATTACTGCTCACCTCGGGGGCTAATTCGGGAATCTGGACCTTGTTCACGGATGGTGCCTCCAACACAAAGGGGTCCAAGCTCGGTATCGTGTTAAAACCACCTACAGGAAGTGTAATTAGGCAGTCTAGAATGAGGCCATAATTGCAGGTCTAGAACTGGCTAAGAGCCTTGGGGAAAAAACGATAAAAGCCAAATGCGACTCCCTGCTCATTGTAAATCAAGTCAACAAAACTCTTAAAGTAAAAGAAGAACGGATGCAGAAGTACTTGGACAAATTATAGGTGACCCTCCACCAATTCAATGAATGGACTTTGCAGCGTGTACCTCGAGATCAAAACAGTGAGGTCGATGCACTGGCCAACTTGGGATCGGCTGTTTACTCCGATGAATTCAGCTTGGAAGCAGTAGTACAACTGATGAACTTGGTGGTAGAAGAAGGTCATACTGAAGTAAACTCGACAAGTTTGTCTTAGGATTGGAGAAAAAATACATAAAATACTTGAAAACGGGAAAATTACCTTCGAATCCTAAGGAATCGAGAGTTGTGCACACTAAGGCTGCCAAATTTTTCCTAGTCGAAGGGGCATTGTTCAGGAGATCCGTCTTCGACCCACTAGACAGATGCTTAGGTCCGAGGGAGACCGAGTATACCACGAGAGATGTTCACGAAGACGCTTGCAAAAACCATTTGTGGGAAGAATCCTTGGTTTGAAAGCTAATCTGAGTTGGCTACTACTAGAACAAAATGGATAAGGATGCGAAAGACTTCGTGCGAAAATGCGACGAGTATCAAAGACACACCCCGATGATTTATCAACCGGATGATGCTCCATACAGTCCTATCGCCATGGCCGTTTATGAAATGGGGAATGGACATTGTCGGTCCCTTGCCATGGACACCCGTGTAAGTTTCAGTTCATACTATTCATGACCGATTACTTTTCCAAATGGGACGAGGCTCAGGCGTTCGAGAAGGTTTGGGAGAAAGAAGTTATCGACTTCATCTGGGATCACATAATATGTCAATTTGGATACAAGTTAAGATCGTTTGTGACAACAAAAATAATTCGTCGGCAGCAAGGTAAGTGTTTCAAGGACAACAAAATCAAGAATATATTATCAATGCCTTACCACCCTAGTGGGAACAACAGGCAAGATGAATTGACGAACACAACTATACTCCAAAACCTAAAAATAGGTTGATCGGTTCTAAAGGAAAGTTGAAGGAAATCTTGCCCGAAGTCATGTGGGCATATCGTACGACTTCGAATTCAAGTACCGGAGTGACCCCTTTTTCTCTGGTCTGCAGAGAAGAAGACTTAATACCAGTCGAAGTAGGGGAACCGAGTATCGAACGGAGAGGCAATGACCACGAGCATGGAATTGTTGGACGAAGCAACGAGTAGGGAGGTATTATAATCGAAGATCCAACCTCCAACATTTTCAAGTCGAGGACTTGGTATTGAGAAAAGTAATACTATACACCAGGAACCCAAATGAAGGGAAACTAGGTCAAAATTCGGAAGGACCATATCGAGTCATTAGAATAACTGGCAAAGGCTTGTATAAACTCGAATCGGGAAACGATGTACAACTATTGAACAACTGGAATGTGGCACACTTAAAGAGGTACTACTACTAAGGTAAGAGCTTAATTTCGTTTTAATTTAGTTACATTACGGACTAACTTATGCAGGTACTTGGCCAGGGACGAATATGACTATTAGGTCTGAAAGCACGTATTGTACTATTTTCGCTTTGAACTGATTTTGTCCCGAAGTGGTTTTTCGGCAAGGTTTTTAATGAGGCAACAATAATATGTGCCACCTTAGTTTTGAAGACCGACCGTAAACTAGAGTTGATGATAATTTGCAACAAATCAACAATATCCGAGCCCTCACGATGTTGGCCTCAAATATTGGGGGCCATCACCCTAGGTTAGGATTCTTAGAAAAGGAAAATTTTATATGTCAAAAGTCAAGTCCTTGTAATTAGGATTCATTTGTAAGGCTCAAATGGTCATGCGAACCATGCCCACATAGTCCACTCTAGCCACGACACAAGTTTTATGCGTCAACGATTATATACCTTACATATTAAACAATGACAGAAATCTCTATTTCCTTTACCCTTTATTACTCTGCATTTTACTACTTCAATCCTGGATCCTAAAGCCCACGGGCTACCCCTACTCGGGGACTGTCAGCCTATAAAAATTTGGACAACTTGAGCTACCTAATCCTGAAGGACCCAAGCCTATTGTATAGTGCCCGAATACAAAAGGCTATGGACACCCTAAAAATGGATCGGAGATGTCCAAAGTCCGTACTCAGAAAGTAAGGCCCTTACGAAAAATCAAAACCTATTAAAATGTTACTGTTATGACCCAAACTGATGGGCCGCGATAGTTGCCCGAATCCTACATGTCGAACATCCTTAACATGCGTTTAAGATATAAAAATGGATCATATATGTGAGGGAAATCGATCCAAAAGACACATGTACATATACATGCGGAATACAATGGGCGAGCCGGCAAGGGTGCTATAGACAACTATACACCCAAAACTGGAAGCCGACAAGGCCACATACTATCCAACTAGACGTATTGTCTACATACCTCTAATAGAAATATAACTGTACAAAGACGGGACTAAGCCACGTCATACCTATATATATATATATATACACAAGAACATCATACCAAAATCAAAAGCAACTCCAGATCAAGTGGAGCACGCCAACTCTCGTTGATCAAGGATTCTAAGAAGGGGGACCGTCGGCTTGCCTACCTGCAACTACGGGCATGAAACACAGGCCCCGGGAAATAGAGCATCAGTACAAATAATGTACTGAGTATGCAAGGCATGAAAATCAGTACATAAAAGACATATATGAAACATGGAATGTAGAAATTCATGTGTAAGTCTAAATAACTTTGTAAATTCTGGAACATTTATAATGTCGTGCACGTGTATATAAATGTTATTCCATGCATACGTATAGGTGTACATAAAATCATCAAGCCTCTGAGGGCATCCCATCATATCGTCTCGGCCACTGTGGGCAACATCATCAACATACACCAATTGATCTGGCGGTGGTGCATATATAACACCGTAACCTTTTTCTCGTATCCCATATAAATATAATATACATATATACGCATATATAACGCATCTGATCATGGATCAATGTACATGTATAAATGCACGAAATGAATAAGAAATAAGTCAATAAAATTTTCTCGGAATGCCATAAAACTTAATATGCCTTTCGGATAAACTTTATTAAATACGTATTTTTCTGAGACCCATGAACAGACGATAGAGTAATAAGACTTTTGGGAGAATAAGAATATACACATCTTTAGCATTTCTACGAATAGAGTAATTTATTAAAGTTGTGCATTTGCTCGTTTCGTTTGTGTCGTATAGATCATGCCAAAAAGAAAGAAGGGATAGCCTTAACATACTTGGAGTAGGGAAAAATCTATATGATATTCTTGGAAAAGGTTGCACCGTACTCCTTTAGAACCGCAAAATTTTTACGTTGTTAAGCTTCTAATAATTCTCGTTAGATTTTGGTTGAAAGATGTTTTGTTGAAAGCTTTGCAAAAATGGATAACGTTCTGGTTGTGTCTTTGTATTCAAGACATGAGAAAACGAAGTTTATTGAAAGCTTTGTGAAAATGGCTAACGATAGTTTGCCATTAGTTTGCCACCTAATGCCTTGAGAATAAATGTGAAATGTCTACAGTCTTGAAACTTATGAGAATGTTAATGTCTTGAAAATGAATGTGCAATACTTTTACATTAGTTTGCCACCTAAGCTCATATGACTACTTAGTCATATGTATTAATGGTGGCTTACTGCCACGTGGGGGTGGGGGTGTGGGTGGGGGTGGGGTAGGGAAAGTTAATCTTTATCTACTTATTAGGTAATTAGGTAATATTCCATTACTCGGTAATTAACCAATTACCTACATAACTAAGAATTGTCTCACATTACTTAAAATTCTACTCATTTTAATACACTTTATACACCATACTACCATGATCATATGGTACTAGTCCATAAATATCGGGTATTATCGCTCAACCCGTATTTTATCCCAAATCGGCAACCTTCATCAATGAAACTCATTTTCTTTAATTTGTGTACCATTTACCCTTCATGCACTTACTTATCGCTTGTTATAAATAGCATAAATACGTTAATCTCAAGATAATCTCATCCCCGAGTCTGCATCGATTAACTGAAGACGAAACTTTAACGTACAAAAATGTGAGATGTAACATCCTTCCCCCCTTAGAAACATTCTTCCTCGATTGTTTATCTCCCCGGGATCTATATAACTTTGGCAGAGTTGCCTTTGTAACAATACTACTATGAATGCTTCCTATAGAAACTCAATAATTCAATGTCATATAGGACCACAATCATCAATAACGACAATGGCCTCACACGACCAATGACAATACCTAACACAAGAATCCGTACGCGTACCTTAAGGTTGTGATGTCTCAATCAGACCCTTCTCTGGATGAGGAAATAAGTAGGGATATCTAGACATCATGTCTTCCTCGGCCTCTCAAGTCATTTCTTCCACATTGTTGTTTCTCTAAAGTACTTTCACCGAAGCTACATCTTTAGTTCTTAATATACGAACCTGTCTATCTAGTATAGCAATGGGAGTTTCTTCATATGATAGATGCTCTATGATTTGAACGTCATCAACTGACACGATTCTAGAAGGATCTCCAATACATTTACGGATCATAGACACATGAAAGACTGGATGTCAGAAGGCAAGTCCAACTCATATGCTACCTGGCCTACCTTGTGTATGACCCTATATGGTCCAATGTATCGAGGGCTAAGTTTTCCCTTCCTACCGAACCTCATGACACCTTTCATCGGTTATACCTTTAGGAATACCCAGTCATCAACCTGAAACTCCAAGTCTCACCGTCGATTATCTGCATAGGACTTCTGACGGCTTTGATCTGCTAATAGTCTTTCATGTATAAGCTTAATTTTCTCGATTGCCTATTGTACCAATTCTGGTCCTACTAACGTAGTTTTCCAAACATCGAACCACCCTATGGGGGACCTACACTTTCGTCCATAAAGAACTTCATTTGGATCCATCTGAATACTGGAAAGGTAGCTATTATTATACGGGAACTCAATAAGTGACAGATGATTATCCCAGCTACCCCTGAAGTCTATCACACAAGCTCGTAACATATCCTCAAGTGTCTGAATAGTACGCTCAGCTTGTCCGTCTGTCTGGGGACGAAATGTTGTACTAAAACTTACCTGAGTCCCAATTCCTTTTTGGAAGGACCTCCAGAAGTTAGCTGTAAATTGAGCTCCTCTATCCGAGATAATAGATATAAGGACACCATGCAATCATACTATCTCCTTAATATAAAGCCTTGCATAATCCTCTACGGAATATGTAGTCCTAACGGGCAGAAATTGGGCTGACTTTGTAAGCTTATCAACAATCACCCAAACCTAATCGAACTTAGGCTGGGTACAAGGTAAGACTACGATGAAATCCATATTGATTACTTCCCATTTCCAAGTCAGAATCTCCATAGCCTGTAATAATCCACCTGGTTTTTGGTGCTCAATCTTAACCTACTGACAGTTAGGACACTGAGCAACAAACTCCGCTATATCCTTTTTCATTCCGTCCCACCAATACACTTTCCTAATATCATGATACATCTTTGTCGCTCTTGGATGGATAGAATAACGAGAATAATGAGTTTCTCCCATAACTTGCCGACGCAGACCTATAACATTAAGGACACATAATTGTCCTCAAAGTCTGAGGACCCCATCTTCTATAATTGCAAACGGTGTCTTCTCCTTCTGAGGGGTGGTATCCCTATAATAAACTAATACATGATCCTCGTACTGGCGTTCCTTTACTTCAGTTACTAAAGAGGATGTTGTCGTATCCTGAATAGTAATTCTAATATCACATGAATCCAGTAACTGAACTCCAAGACTAGCTAGCTGATAAACCTCATGGGATATTCCCTTCTTTTCTGGCTGTAAATATGACAAGCTACCCATAGATCTACGGCTGAGGGCATTGGCTACTACGTTCTCCTTCCCCGGATGGTATAAAATATCAATATCATAGTCCTTAAGTAACTCCAACCATCTTCTTTGACATAAATTCAATTCCTTTTGCTTGAAGACATACTAGAGGCTCTTATGATCCGTATAGATATCAACATGAATGCCATACAAGTGGTGCCTCCACATCTTTAGTGCATGAATCACCGCGGCTAACTCTATATCGTAGGTTGGGTAGTTCTTCTCGTGGTTTCTTAGTTGTCTAGAAGCATAAGCTACAACCTTACCATACTGCATCAGCACACAACCCAATCCAACGCCTGAAGCGTTACAATAGATAACATAGCCATCGGTCTATTCTGGGAGCGTTAGAACTGGTGTTGAAGTTAATATGTCGTTTAATTCCTTGAAATTCCATTCGCAAGCATCAGTCCATTGAAAATTTTCTCCCTTCTGAGTCAACTTTATTAAAGGTGCTGAAATGGAAGAAAATCCCTTTACAAATCTCCTATAATAGCCTGTCAAACCGACAAAGTTACAAACCTCCGTTAGTATTGTAGGTCTAGGCCAAGTCTTTACTACCTCAATCTTTTGTGTATCCACCCGGATGGCTTCACCCGAAATGATATGCCCAAGGAAAGCTACATATTCAACCAAAATTCACATTTAGAGAATTTTGCATACAACTTCCCTTTTCGTAGAAATCTGAGCACAGTACGCATCTGGATGCTCAACCTCTGAATGAGAATACACCAGTATATCATTGATAAATACAATTACAAACAGATCTAAAAAGGGCCCAAACACATGGTTCATTAAATCCATGAATACTGCTGGGGCATTGGTCAAATCAAACGACATAACATGAAACTCAAAATGATCATAGCTAGTCCTAAATATTGTTTTCGGAATATCTTCCTCCTTAACCTTTACCTGATGGTACCCAGACCTCAAGTCTATCTTTGAAAAATACTCGGCACCTTGCTACTGATCAAATAAATCATCAATCCTCGGGAGCGGGTACTTATTCTTGATCGTCACCTTATTCAACTACTATAATCAATACACATCCATAAGGAACCATCTTTCTTCCTAAAAATAACACAGGTGCTCCCCATGGTGATGTACTAGGTCTGATAGTGCCTTTTTAAAGCAAGTCCTTTAGTTGTTCCTTCAACTCTTTCAGCTATGTGGGGGCCATTCTATAGGGAGGAATAGATATTGGATGAGTATCATGTAGTAGGTCGATAGCAATTTCTCGCTCTGGCGGGAGACCTAGAAGCTCACCGGGAAAAATATCGGGAAACTCATTAACCACAGGATGGACTGAATGGTTGATGACTCTACTTCCACACCCTAAACCCGAACTAAGTGATAAATACAACCCTTTCTGATCATCTTCCTTGCTACTCAATTTCTCGCTCTAGCGGGAGACCTAGAAGCTCGCCGGGAAAAATATCGGGAAACTCATTAACCACAGGATGGACTCAATGGTTGATGACTCTACTTCCACACCCTAAACCCGAACTAAGTGATAAATACAACCCTTTCTGATCATCTTCCTTGACTTGGGATAGGAAATAAATCTACCTCTCGGTGACACCGTATTACCTTTCCACTCCAAAATAGGCTCCCATGGAAATTGAAATCGGACTATCTTTGATCTACAATCAACGTTGGCATGACAAGAATCCAACCAATCCATACCCATTATAACATCAAATTCTACCATATCTAACTCGATTAGGTCCGCTACGTTAGATCAACTATGAAATACTATTATACAACCCTTATATACTTGCTTAGCTATCACTGAGTCCCCAACAAGTGTAGACACCTCAAAGGGTTTAACCAATTCAGTTTTTATTCCAAACTTACTAGCAACCAACAGAGTAACATATGATAAGGTGGAACCTAGGTCAATCAATGCATATACATCAAATGAGGAGACCGATAATATACCTGTAACAACATCAGGGGATGACTCTTGATCATGTTGTCCTGCCAACGCATAAATGCGGTTCTAAGGACCGCTCAAGCTAGATGTTCTACCTACACCTCTACCACGACTCATTGGTGCTTGTGAACCAGTTATAAATCCCGCTTGCTGAGCTATGCTTACTTCACCTCTCGTTAGACAATCCCTCATAACGTAACCCAGATAACCACAAGTATAACAAACACCCAATCCCATACGGCACTGCCCGGCATGCTGCTTACCATAATGAGTACATCGTGGCAAAGGAGACCTCATCTGGCTTGACTCACCCCTATACTGAGAACCTAAGGCCAAGGAATTCTGACCAGGCCCTGAATATGTGGAACGATCAAATCTCTTACCGCCAAACTAGGGGTGAGCTAGCCGTTGGCTGGGCTGGATACCTCGGGTACTGTTGCCTCTAACCACCTCGAAACTCACACGAAGAACCCGAAGACCTCTCACTCTTATTTTGGGACCTATCATGCTCACGATCGGCCCTATGTTTCTTCTTACACTCCTCTACACCCTGGGCATATGCCTGAATATGAGAAATATCTATGTCTGGCTGAAGTGAGACCGATATACAATTGTTAAGCAAGTGCGGCTCTAATCCTATCACGAATCGGTGAACCCGATCCTCCATCTTAGATATAATAGTGGGAGCATACCTAGCCAACGAATCAAACTGAAGACTGTACTCCCATACACTCATGTTACCCTACCGAAGGGTCAAGAACCTATCAACTCTAGACCGTCTAAGCTTTGGTGGCAGATAATTATGAAGAAAAGCTTTTGTAAAATCTTGCTATACAGCTAGAGGGGCATCCTCACCTCTAGACAATTCCCAAGACTCGTACCAATTAACTGCAACATCTCGGAGTCTATAGGAAGTTAGCTCAACTAACTCAGTCGTAGTGGCCTTCATTACCCTTAACGTCCTCTGCATTCTATCAATAAATACTTGAGGGTCTTTATTTGGGTTTGCTCTAGTGAAAACCAGAGGGTCCAAATTAATGAAATCATGAACTCTTGCACTGACGGACCTATCTACATAACCAATAACTACTTCCTAATGTCGATCCTGCACGGCTACTAATTGACTTAATAGTTGAATAGTATCTCTCATCACCTGACCCGGTGTATCTGGTTGAGGTGTTGAACGTACAAGGGCGGGCGTTGCAGCTAGTGCCCCTCGGAATTCTTCTAGAAAGGGCGGGGTATGTGAAGTATAAGATATAATCTCACTATGAGACTCTCCTCGAGCCCTGGTAACTCATGGCGGTCGACTAGTAGTTTCACCATCCATGGACATTCCCTTCTGGGCGGCTGTAGTTTTCGGAGGCATCACTAAAAACGTAACATATTGTTAGGAACATGAATTCTTATATCGTACCATGTGAGATAAAAAGATAAGATAACATCTTATATGTCCTGTAGCCTCCTATCTATAAGTGTGGTGCACAACACACCCATAAACAAGACTACTAGACATGGTTTGTAAACAACCCTAGGACATAGCTGCTCTGATACCACTATTGTCACGATCCAAACCGATTGCCCGAATCCTACATGTCGAACATCCTTAAGCATGCGTTTAAGATATAAACTTGAATAACATACGTGAGGGAAATCTATCCAAAAGACATATGAACATACTATATACTAAAAACTGAAAGCCGACAAGGCAACATACTATCCAACTATACATAACTGTCTACATACCTTTAATAGAAATACAATTGTACAAATACGGGACTGAGCCATGTCATACCCATATATATATATATATACACATTCTAAGAAGGGGGACCGTCGGCTTGCCTACCTACACCTGCGGGCATGAAACACACGCCCCGGGAAATAGGGCGTCAGTATGAATAATGTACTGAGTATGTAAGGCATGAAAATTAGTACATAAAAGACATAGATGAAACATGGAATAAAGAAATTCATCTGTAAGTCTGAATAACTTTGTAAATTTTGGAATATTTATAATGTCATGCACGTGCATATAAATGTCATTCCATGCATAGGTGTAGGTGTATATAACATCATCAAGCCTCTGAGGGCATTCCATCATATCGTCTCGGTCACTCTGGGCAACATCATCAACATATACCAACTGATCAGTTGGTGGTGCGTATATAACACCGTAACCTTTTTCCTATATCCCGTCTAAATATAATATACATATATACACGTATAAAAATCCATTAGGTCATGGGTCAATGTACATGTATAAATGCATGATATGCATAAGAAATACGATAAAAAGATTTTCTCTGAATGCCATAAAACTCAATATGCCTTTCAGATAAACTTTATTAAATACGTCTTTTTCTAAGACCCATGAAACGACGATAGAGTAATAAGACTTATGGGAGAATAAGAATATACACATCTCTAGCATTTTTACGGATAGAATAATTTATGAAAGTTGTGCATTTGCTCGTTTCGTTTGTGTCGAATAGATCATGCCAAAAAGAAAGAAGGTACGGCCTTAACATACCTGGAGTAGGGAAAATTTCGTATGATATTCTTGGAAAAGGTTGCACTGTACTCCTTTAGAACCGCAAAATTTTTACATTGTTAAGCTTCTAATAATTCTCGTTAGATTTTGGTTGAAAGTCGTTTTGTTGAAAGCTTTGTGAAAATGGCTAACGTTCTAGTTGTGTCTTTGTATTCCAGACATGAGAAAATAAAGTTTGTTGAAAGCTTTGTGAAAATGGCTAACGTTAGTTTGCCATTAGTTTGCCACCTAATGTCTTGAGAATGAATGTGAAATGTCTAATGTTTTAAAACTTATCATAATGCTAATGTCTTGAGAATGAATGTGTAATACTTTTACATTAGTTTGCCACCTGAGCTCATATGACTACTTAGTCATATGTATCAATGGTGGCTTACTGCCACGTGGGGGTGAGGGTGGGAAAAGTTAATCTTTATATACTTATTAGGTAATGTCCAGTTATCCGGTAAGTAACTAATTACCCGCATAATAAAATTATCTCATATTACTTAAAATTGTACTCATTTTTAATACACTTTATACATCATACTACCATGGTCATATGGTACCTTGTATGGTACTAGTCCATAAATATTGGGTATTATCGCTCGACCCATATTTTATCCCAAATCGGCAACCTTCAATGAAACTCATTTTATTTAATTTGTGTACCCTTTATCCTTCATGGAACTTACTTATCGCTTGCTATAAATAGTATAAATACGTTAACCTCAAGATAATCTTATCCCTGAGTCTACGTCGATTAACTGAAGACGAAACTTTAACGTACAAAAACGCGAGATGTGACAGTTACCCTCGGCAAAAACATCATCTTAGACACTTAAGCACCTTAAAGGCCTTTGGTTTTATCGAATATTCAAAATGGGACCCCATTCGAGACTCTAGAGAATGGATGTTCTAGACTACATTTTATTTTATGCTACGGCATTCAAAATGATATGCAAATAGAAAATTGCAAATAGATGCGGGAAAGTAAAGATATGGTGTTGCCAAAAGGGGAAAATTTTATATATTACAAAAAACATTTACAAAGGCACAATAATACGGCCTCAAAATAAACAAAAAAGAAAATACACAATGAAAAACTAACAAAGAACTAAGGCATTTATGCCTGGTCTTCACGAGGGCTCGACTCGTCACTAGAACCGTCAGAACCCTTAAAACCCTTAAAGCCTTTGGGACCCTCAGGCTCATAGTGTTGCTTTTCCCCGGCCTCAAGTCTCTTGGCTTATTCAATCTCGGCAGACATGTCAAAACCTCGGGAATGGACCTCCTCGAGGGTCTCTCTCCTGGATAGCCTCTTTACGTACTCGGTCTTCTTCTTTAAGCGAGCCTCGACTATCTCCATATCATCCTTATACTAGGACAGCATTTCCTCTGCATCAGAGGAATTAATAGAAGATACCTCCAACTTGGACAATAGCGCGGCATATTCTTGGCCAAGGCATCCTGTTACGTGACGGATGAATTCATCTGTGCCTGAAGTTCATCGTTTAGCTAAGACAACTTGTCATACTTATTCTTTTCCATATGGAAGTAGTCCTTGATCAATACCAGCTCCACTTTTGCAGCCTTTTATTCTAAAGCAAACAGGTCCATCCTGCCCGTCCACTCCTTGGTCGTGGCTTTAGCCTCATCTATCTCAGCCCAAAACTAGTCGATCAGTTTTACCTTCTCTTGGCCATGCGAAGTTCCGTTGTTAGCCACCACGAGTAGCTTCTCATTTTAAACCTCAAAGATCTTTACTTTTGTATCAAGGTAAATGTGCTCCCGCTTCATGGACAAGGCCTCTTTTAAGCCTTTTACAGCTCGGCTCGGAGAATTAGGAGGTCCTTGAGGGCATTGTCTTGTTGCTCACTAAAATCCATGTACATGTCCTTATTTTGGACTTGCTCTTTGAGCTCGAACTGGAGTTGGTTGATCTCCAAGCGGGACCGAAGGAAGCTTTCATGGTGAAGCACTAATGCTTGAAGAATAATGAAGTCATTAGAACATGTCTAAATGCAAGCAAGATTGAGTACGAAGGGTAGGCGCCATACACGATTTAGTGCCTGTTGTGCCTCATTGAAGAGGCTCGACGTGCCTACTTTATTCATCTTTACTTGGTCTTCCTCGGTCACCTGACAATGAAGGTAGCTGGCTACGCCCACCTGAGTGAATAAAGCTCGAGTGTCCGTTGGGATAGTAAGAACGATCGTTCTCTTGTGGTTGGGGTCAACACTTGGGGCAAGGAGGTGCTTCATTAGTTTCGGACTTGAGCTCAGTTCGCCCGCTCCCGATGGCGCATTCTTTTTTTTTGACCTCCTAGTGACCAAGCCCGAAAAAGTCCTCCAACGCGGCCATGTCCATACCATTGAAGAACGTGTTGAGGGCATCATCTGGGACCGGTACCGTCTCGTTTGATTTCTCTTTACCTGCTTGAGCCTCTTCAAGAATGGACATTGTATAGGACGGTGTCCCTGATGACGCCCACAACACACCTCAATAAGAGATATGATACGGTTGTATGCAATAATAATTACACAACTAAGAGTTGAGGTCGAATCCACTAAGAGTTATGCGGGGTGTTAGGAGTATATAATCAAAGAAATCAAATGGGTTATCTAAGATTGCACTTCCACATAAAAGTTTTGTTTTCTACTTCTACTGTTACTCTAATGAATGCAATATAAAGGAAATAGCTTAGAGATAAATGTTTTTTTGAGTTTTTTTTTCAAATAAATTAAAGGCTAGGGTTGTAACCATAACCTAGGTGTTTGCTAATAGGATAAAGATGTTAATGCTTGTTTTGTTGATTGGGGCGTATTATAGCTCTCAACTCTACATTACCCATTCAATACCTCTCGGTCAGAGAGTGATTTTGTCCAATTTGGCTTTCTCAAGTCCAAATGGGTATCAAACAAATCAGTTGATATGAGCTCAAGTCGGGTTCTTACTCTCTCTAGTTTGAACCCTTTAATTAGGCTAATCAATCTCTCAACTAACCTAATTCCTTGTTAGCTAAGTTATCCTAGACTAGGCACTTCTTTCTCAAGTAGAGCCTAAGTTAAATAGGAATGAGTCAATGTTTGCAACCATTAATTCTAAAATTGAAGCATCAACTAAGCTATATAATCAACATTCAATCATAAATAAGAACTAAATTAAAATACCGAGAAGGTTTATACACTAGGGTTGGGTCACAACCCTTATAAAAGTCTAGCTACTCATAATGGAAATTGCAGAAAATAAAGAAAAAAGCTAATTAAACTCATAATGGAAGATTAAAATGAAGAAATCTAATATTAAAATACTCAAATAAGCTAAAACTTCCTAAAATAGTAAAAATAAATGGCTACAACAGCTTTGGATGTTCAAACTTGACCTAAATTTGTGAAACTCATCTATTTAGGTAGGACCAAAATTACGGACAAAAATGCCCCTCAGGAGGTTCTGCGGTCGCACAAGTCCATGTGCGATCCTCAAATTTCTTTAGTTGGCAAGAAGGTGAGTTTCGCGGCTGCACATTTCTGGACTGCGACCGCGAGGCAATTTCTGCGGCCGCACAATTTTTGTTCAGTCCGCACTTCACAAAGGCTTTAGGATTTGGATTTCTGCCCATTCTCTGAACTTGAAAATATTTGTCGTTGCAAGACCAGTTCTGCGGCAGCACAATCCATATGCCCTGCACATTGCTGAAACTCCTGATGGGCTCATTAGCTTGGGTTACGGCCGCAGATGGAATTCTGTGGTCCACAATTTTTTCTGCAGATAGACGAGGTCAAGTTTTTTCTTCTGCGCCTTTGGGGCAGAATTTTTTCTTCTGCGCCTTTTATTCCCTTGTGCTTCGGAACACTCCTTTTTGAGTGGGATTTCATCATGGGAGACCAAACTTCCAGCATTCCTGCAATTTACACAATTTCATTAGTTTTGGGAACACAATTCAATACTTTCGGACTAAAACAAAAGCAAAAAGGTTTTAATAAGCAGTCAAAATCCCCTTATCAACTCCTCCAAACTTAAGTCTTTGCTTGTTATCAAGCAAATAAATTTGTTCCCACCACCAAAAGTTAAGGGTCATTTCAGCGAGTCAAAGGTGATCCATTTACACATCAGTTAGGACCAACAATTACCCACACTACTCATGCATTATCAACAAGGAGACAAGTTAAGCATTCATGCACATATAGTTCTACTGTGACATTTGAGCTTCAATAATTGACTTTACTCATAAAGGATTCTTTCTCTATCATGTAGGCCATGGTGGACACCAAACTCTTCCTCCTCTACTTTCCATTTTCCAAGCTCACTCAAGAAATTTAGCAATCAATCCAAAGATTCATGAAGGATTCACTCATCTCTCATAAGAGAATGTCACAAATACGACCTCAAGTACCATAGGCTTGCCCCTCATGTAGATCGCCACTAATGTAAGGTCACTCGGTTTGAAATCAGGTAGGACTTCTTTTGGGATGTAATGAAGGGTTTTCTGTTAGGGTAGGATACCATATGGGTAAGTGGTTATAGCTTTCCTTAAGCACTCCTTTGTTCATTTATCAACTCACACTTTCCAATTCTTAGAGGCACTGTCTTCTCATTAAGAGACTAGAGAGAGTTAACATCACTCTTTCTTGTTCATTTTATTCATTTTCTCCCTTTTTAATTTCTTAATGCTTTGGATAATTACCTCTATTTGGATTTATTCAACCCTTCCACTTATTCACTTTTTGCATTTTTTTTTGTTCTTTTCTTTTCTTTCCTTCTCTTCTCATAGAAATCAGTTCTTTCTCTTTTTATGCCTTGATACCTTTTTCAAGTTCCTCATCTCTCCCCCAAACATACGTTTTAGGCCATCTATTTTACAAGAGTGTTAAGGAAAGCTCGGGTGCCAAGAGAGGGTCACGACAAAACGGGTAAAGGCTTGTAATATTGTTATCAAATAAGAAAGGCTAGAGGCTCAAAGGGGTTGAGTAGGGATAACGACATTGGTTGGCAATAGAAGAACTCAAACGGGCCAGGGAGAGCCTACAACTACTTCTCAAACCAAGAAAAACTTAGGATTTTGCCTTGAAACACATTCGGGGCAAGTACTAGACCCTTCACACAGACACTTGGACTAGCAACAATTCATCTCACTCCTCACGCAACTAGATTGTAAAAGAGGATAGAGTCGAGGGCCCACAATGACCACATTTAAGTTTAAAGATCAATATGGTCCAATTAAACCACCCGATGATTGCCAAAGTCAACACAAGAGTCACAAAGTCACTAACTTGAGCTATTTTTTTTGGAAACCTTGTCTCTAACCATAAGCACGTAGTTAAGTGTGTTGTTGCAAATTGAAGCATGGTTGACTCTTTGAGCGTGACTTATTTAGGTCTTTTTATTCATTACTACTAATATTATTTCCTAAACACAAAAATGGAGTCATTCTCTTAAGAAGGTTATCGCGCCATCCATCATTGGGATGAGTCATCTGGTTCGCACAACAACTACCTTGGAAAGAACCATGGAGTTAAGAAACCAAAGGCTTATTATCTACTAAAACATAAGAAGAAGCTACTAAATCAAACAATAACTAATAAGGAAACAAAAATAAAGAAGCTAATAAGCAAAAGCTACTGAAGATAGAGTGAGTATACATAATGAGAGAGAGAGAGAGGGATAGAGAGAATATATATACATAATAAAAAAAGAGAGAATATTATCAAGTTATTACAGGCCAATTGTCTGAGAATGTATCAAATGTAACAAAAAAACTCCACCCCCCCCTCCAGAATAAAGATAAGCATTGTCCTTAATGCTTGCAAAATAAGAGTAGAAGAGGGAAAAGAGTGAAGAAAACTCCCTATATCTCCTTGGACATCTCTATGTCCCCAGCAATGTCATCGCTCTCTAGCTCAGCCAACTGGATCTCATCATCCTTGACTCTAGGTATGGCCGGGTTGGCGAACATCTGACGCACTTTCTCAGCAGTATCTGCAGGATGGTATGGCTCCTCAGACTTCCTAGTTGGAGCTACCTGTGCAGATGGGGCTGAAGGATATGGTGCCGACTGGTGCGGGTCAAGTAACATGTCAAATGGAATGTCTCCGGCTGTAGCAATTATGTTCACCTTTTTCTGGAGCTTATCCACTGACTGCTTGCTGGCCTGGGACTTCCTTATCTTTTTTACTTCCTCTCCTAACTCTTCGATCATTGACCCATATTGTACCAAGGTGTTCATGATTGTGTTCTGGTTATCCAGAAGATTCTTCAATGTCTCCTCAATGGTTGAGGGAAGTTAGGTGCCTGAGCAGTTGGCTACACTGCAATAGTACTGGACAAGTCAAACAGCTTTTCAGTAGTTGTCTGCATCTAATTGTTGAGACTTACCAATGTATGGGACACTTGCAGTGTAGAGAGTGGGACAGTAGGTGAAGGCACTGGCTTCAAAGCCGAGGTGGGAGTTGTAGCAGGAACTGCAAAATAGGGGTTGTAGATGATGGTGGAGGCATGGATGCGACATTGGAGGAAGGCTCGGCCGAAGTGGGTGGAACATCAACTTTCTTAGCAACTACCATAGTTGGCTCATCAGACTAGCCTATGGTGGTAGAAGTATGACCTTTCTTTTCAGGTTGTTCGCATCCATCAGTGAGTACCAAGAGAAAGGCTTCTTCGGTCTCACCTTTTGTATCATAATCCCTCGGCTCTACCCATGCATTAGTGAGATATTCTATAATAGTGTTGGGAGATGGGTAGGATGAGTCATATTGTCGAGCAATCACTGAGATGTTGGCTGACATCATGGAACCCACATTGATAGGTTACCCAGCCATAATAGAAGCAACCAAAATTGCCTGAGGGATCGGATGATGAGTCTCATTTTGGCTTGGGTCTAGTCTGCTGCACACAAATGTCTGCCACCCATTTGTCTCAAAGCTCAAGGACTTTCGATGGATAGGAAACTCAGTGTTAATCCATGGTAGTGGTGGCCCTGGTGCTGCTATAATCTCCGCTAACCAAGGTCGGGCTACATCTCCCAGTGCATACTTCTCCAAATATTCCTTCGGCTCAACAACTTTGAAGCCCGAGTTTGTGTTGAGTGTATGTTGGTCAAATCTCACTTTGAGGTTACACACTTTGGTTACTTTTGTCCCCTTTTTGATATGCGCCACATTGGGTTAGAATTCACGGACAAGTTACTCTTTGGAATCCACTACACTCTGAGTGAACCACATCCACCCCTTGCTTTCCCTGAACTATCTCAACACTGATGGGTTGTACCTCTCCAAGTGTTTCAATGAAAATTGTCGCTCAAGGGTTAGTGACCTCGTTGTCCACCTTGTACAAAAGCTAGTAAAGGCAGCCAGGCTAACAAAATGGTCCTTCCAAGCATCTTTCTTTTTCGATCTTTCAAGACCGGAAACCGTAGAATCTCCCCCTCTGCCATAATCGGGGATATCCTGAGCTTGTGTATTCTGTTCCTCATGGACAGGTGTATCCGATACCTCAGAAGCCTGACTAGCACTTTTCGATCCCTCGAAAGTGCTATGAGGTGAGGACGATTCTTCCCTGAGTTGGAATCACCCTTTATACTTTGACTATACGGTCGACTACTCGTGAACAGAGGCTGAGTTGCCCTCTTATGCTTTCCTAGATGGGACATATGAACTCGCCTTGGAGAGGTCTGCACCTCTCCCTCTCCCGATTGTTGTCTTCTTTCTAATTTCCTTTTGTTGGCCAAGAGGTAAGGCTCTCTTTCCTCGTCCCTGAGAAGGTTCATCCCTCCCTTTAGAATTGATGCCTCATCCCCTAGATCGAACCAGTGTCTGTATCAAGCAAAGGCGATTGTTAATAGCAATTCAATGTACAAACATACACAGGAGATATGCAAGTAAGGCATAAACCAGAAGATACAATAAGGGTACTAAGTCAAAGCATGCTTGTAGGGAACAGGGTCTGTGGTCTGCATAATTTTTCTTGCGGCAGACCAAGCTTTGTGGACCGTACATTGTTTATGTGCGGTCGCAAAAGTCAAGTGCGGTCCGCACAATTTCACTTGCACCCGCACCTCTGAGACCCACAAATTCCAACTCTCTGATGATAGAGAATTGGGTGATGTGCGGCTGCAACATGTTTTCTGCAGTCCGCACAATTAGACCTGCGGTTGCACATTAGAGTCAAAATGTATGGACTCTCTGATGACTGTAAATGGGCTATTTTGCAACCGTGATGAGAATTCTACGGTCCACACATTTTAATTCATGGCCACAGAATAAGTTATTCACTAAGCTTCCCCAAATTTCACATATTCAGACCACACAAATTCAAGTGCAGGCACAGAATTTAAAAATTACGTACAGATCAGTTATTTTAGTCTAGGTTTTTCAAATTCGTGCATACTTTGACATGGAAACGTCATAGAAACATGAAAATATCTTAGCCCAGTCCCCATGGAGCATGTATTAGTTAATCCCTTACAAATTTACCCCCACGTAGATACACAATTGAATTCTAATGATAAATGGCCTAAAAATAACTAAACTGCTACAAATTAAACTAAAATGAAAATATTAACAAGGAATTTGAAGCATACAAGATAAATGAGCATAAAGAGTGAGTGATCAAAGTTGTTGGGAGTGTATACAGATGAAATCACCAAGAAGTTTTAGCAGAGGAACATTTTTTATGCTCAGAGAGTGAAAAAACGTAACAAATACCTTTGTTCCTCTATTTATATGACTTGGTTAGATAAGGGAAAGAAGGACGAGTGCGGCCGCAGATTTCCTATGCGGTCACAGATTTCCCTTGAGGCCGCACATCGACCTCTTCTCTGACATGCTCAAACTTCAGAGAGTTTATATTTTCCACCTCTCATTTGTGCGGTCCGCAAGATAATTGTGCGTATGCATTGATTTTTTGCTACAACACCCATAATCGTGCGGTCCACACAAATCTACTACGGTCTGCAATTCTTACAACAATTAGCCCGATTTTTTTCCACAATTCCTGTAAATCATACTCAGTCCTGTAGCACACTTCAAATCAAGTTAGAACAAAAGTAACACCTAACTACCAAAGAAAAAGGAAAAGAAACATGGGTTGCCTCCTAAGATGCGTTTGATTTAATGTCACGGCACGACGCAGAATACAATCAATTGAAATGAATGACCGCCACGACATGGCTATCTCCAAATTTTTACAAGTAGTGCTTCACCCTGTGACCATTGACTCAGAATACTTCATTATTTTTGTTCTTCAAGTCCAATGCACCAAAAGGTGTCACACCCACAATTTCAAAAGGACCATTCCATTTATACTTTAGCTTCCCGGGAAATATCCTCAACCTTGAGTTAAACAACAATATAAGATCCCCCACCTTGAACTCTTTGTTCCAAATTTATTTGTCATGAAGATATTTCACCATTTCTTTGTACAAGGACGAACTTGCATAAGCATGGTACCGTAACTCATCTAATTCATTCAAATGTGCAACCCTCAAGTTACCGGCTACATCCCAATCAAGATTCAACTTCTTTAGAGCCCACATGGCCTTGTGCTCAAGTCCACTGGAAGGTGACAAGCTTTCCCGAATGCCAACCAGTATAGTGACATTCCAATATATGTTTTGTAAGTTGTCCGGTAAGCCCATAATGTATCATCAAGTTTCTTGGACCAATCCGTCCGATTAGCATTTATTATTTTGGATAAAATACTCTTTATCTCCCGGTTGAAGATTTCCAGTTGACCGCTAGCTTGTGGCTGATAAGGAGTCGTGACTTTGTGAGTAACATCATACTTACTAAGTAAAGTGTGGAAAGCCTTGTTGTGAAAATGTGATCCCTCATCACTTATAATAGCCCGTGGAGTACTAAACCTTATGAAATATTCTTCTACAAAAACGCCACCACACTTCTCACCTTGTTGTTGGGTGGAGCCATGGCCTCAACCCATTTGGACACATAATTCACCGCGACCAAGATGTAGGTTTTTCCACAAGAAATCTCAAAAGGACCTATGAAGTCAATACCCCACGCATCAAAAATATCAATCTCCAAAATGATAGTGAGAGGCATTTCATTTTTTTTTGAGATTCTACCGGCCTGTTGACATTCATCACATCTTTTCACTAACTCATTTGCATCCTTGTAAAGAGTGGGCCAATAGAAACCACAACTAAGCAGTTTGGTTACCTTTCTCGCTCCACCATGATGACCACCATATGGCGACGAATGACAAGCCCCAAGAATTTCACCTTGCTCTTCTTCCGGTACACATCTTCTAATCACCCCATCCATACAAATCCGGAAGAGGTATGGTCCATCCCAATAATAATCTTGACAATCCCGTTTGATATTTTTCCTTTGGTTTGAAGAGAACTCATCCAGAATGATCCCCCTAGCAAGAAAATTTGCTAGATCCACGAACCATGGAACCTCTTTCATTGAAATAGCCAAGAGTTGCTCATTAGGGAAAGAATCACTAATTTCAAGTCCATCATGCGGCCTCCCCTCCTCCAAACGAGACAAGTGGTTGCCACTTGGTTTTCACTACCTTTTCTATCTTGGATGTCAATATCAAACTCTTGCAACAAAAGCACCAATCTCATCAACCGAGCTTTAGAGTCCTTCTTGCTCATAACGAAGCATCGCATGATCTGTGTAGACAATGACTTTTGCACCTATCAAGTACGGGCGGAACTTCTCAATTGCAAACACAATGGCAAGGAGCTATTTCTCCGTTACGGTATAGTTCACTTGGGAACTATTCATGATCTTACTAGCATAGTAGACCGGATGAAAAATCTTGTTGATGCATTGCCCCAAAACAGCCTCAACCGCTATGTCACTTGCACCGTACATGAGTTCAAAAGGGACACTCCAATTTGGAGCGGTGATGAAGTGAGTAGTTGTGAACTTGAACTTTAACAATTCAAAAGCTCTCATGCAATCATCATTGAAGTTAAACTTAGCATCCTTCTCAAGAAGCTTGCACAACGCGTTCACCACCTTAGAGAAATCTTTTATGAAATGCCACTAAAACTCCGCGTGGCCTAAGAAACTCCGCACACTCTTCACCGAAGTTGGAGGTGGAAGTTTAGAAATCACCTCAATCTTTGCCTTGTCAATTTCAATTCCATTCTTTGAGATTTTGTGGCCAAGTACAATGTCCTCCTCGACCATGAAATGAAATTTTTCCCAATTTAGCACCAAATTTGTTTCTTCACATATTGCCAACAATTTATCCAAATTTGCAAAACAATCATCAAAAGTATCTCCAACCACCGAGAAGTCATCCATGAAAACTTCAAGGTAGTCCTCCATCATATCTGTGAAAATAGCCATTATACACCTTTGAAAAGTCATCGGTGCATTGAACAAACCAAATTCCACCCACTTCAAAGGAAAATTACCACATGGACATGTAAAGGTTGTTTTCTCTTGATCTTCCAGAGCAATAAAATTTTTGTTGTAGCCAGAATACACATCAAGAAAGCAATAGAAAGCACGACCGGCCTATCTATCAAGCATTTGCACTAAGAAAGGAAGTGGAAATTGATCCTTCCTTGTGACTTTGTTGAGCTTGCGATAGTCCATACACATTTTCCAATCGGTCACCATTCTTGTAAGAATCAACTTATTATTTTCATTAGTGACCACCGTCATGCCCCTCTTCTTTGGGACACATTGAACCGGAGAGGTCCACTAACTATTGGAGATGGAATAGACAACCCCGACATCCAACCACTTGATAATCTCCTCTTTGACAATTTTTTGCATAGCCTTATTGAGTCTCATTTGATGTTCAATAGATGGTTTGGCGCCATCCTCCAAGTTGATCTTATGCATGCAAAATGCAGCGCTTATCTCCCGAATATCCGTCAAGGTCCACCCAATAGCCTTCTTCCTCTTTTGTTGAACCGACAAAGTGGAATCTACCTGCACGTTAGTCAAACAAGAGGAAAGAATAACTAGTAAAGTAGAACAAGGACTAAGAAATTCATACTGAAGATATGGAGGCAATGGATTCAACTCCAAGGTAGGAGGCTCTTCAATAGAAGGCTTTGTAGGAGGAGCTGTCCTATTTTTAAGATCCAAGGACAATTTCCAAGGTGCATAGTTATACGACCCCATTCCTTGCAAAGAGTTCACATATTCCATGAAGCCATTCATCTAGTCATCATCAAAGTTGAGCAAGACGACCTCCAACATATCACCAACATTGATCATAGCACTTGTTTCATCAACAATAAAATTGGTCACCAAGTCCACAAACGAGGACACCTCATTGCTATTTGGTTGCCGCATAAACTTAGACACATGGAAAACCACTTTTTCATCACCAACACGAAAGGTAAGTTCTCCAGATTTAACATAACAAAGAGTCTTCCCCGTATCAAGGAAAGGTCTCCCAAGAATAATCGGCACCTCATAATCAACTTCACAATCTAAAATGACAAAATCTGCCAGAAGAATGAATTTATCAACACGAACCAAGACATCTTCAATCACTCCCAAATGTCTCTTCATAGTATGATCGGCCATTTGCAGTCCCATAGAGATGGGTCTTGGTTTCCCAATTCCCAACGTCTTGAAAATCGAATAGGGCATCAAATTAATACTTGCCCCACGATCACAAAGAGCTTTAGCAAACTCGACACTTCTAATTGTACAAGGAATTGTGAAAGTACCGGGATCCTCCAACTTAGGAGCCATTAATTGCACAATTTCACTCACTTGATGAGTGACTTTGATGGTGTTAAAGTTCATTGACCACTTCTTTGTCACATGATCCTTCATAAACTTTGCATAGCCAGGTATTTGCTCAAAATCTTCAACTAATGGTACATTGATTGAGAGACTCTTCATCATTTAAATGAACTTTTTTAATTGATTCTCACCATATTGCTTGGCAAGTATTTGAGAGTATGAAGGTGGAGTCTTAGGCAATGGTGACTTAGCCTTTTGCACTACTGGCGCCGGTATGTCAATAATTTGATCCCTAGATGAGTTCACCTCCTCTTAAGTCTCTTTCACACTACTATCAATATCAATTTGAACTTTATCATTTGATTGCACCACATTATTCGAGATCTCTGCTTCTTGTACCACTTGCTCATCATCTACAAGTTGCCTTTGACTTAAGGTGGGGGCATTCCCACCTCTTCCACTTCTTGTAATAACGGCTATGGCATGCCCCATGTTGTTTTTACCCTTTGGGTTTACTGCCGTGTCACTTGGTAGTGACCCTTTAGGACAAAAATTTAGAGTTTGAAAGATTTGCCACATTTGATCTTCTAGGTTGCGGATTGATGTGTTGTATAAGGCAAGTTGGGCATCCGAAACGGTATTCTTTTCCATCATTTACTTGAACATATTCTAAATACGCCCCATCTCATTGTTGGAAGAACTTGGACAATGGGAATGATAAAGAGGTTGCTCAATTGTTGATACATCGGGGACCTTTGAAAACCCGACCCCGATTAACTTGATTATTGTTCCATCCGCTTTGATTGTTACCCCCCAATTTTCTTGATTGTTGTTGTTATGCCAATTCCCTTGATTGTTGCCACCACTCCAATTACCTTGATTGTTAGAATTTCAATTGCCTTGATTGTTTTAAGGCTGCCATTGTTGTTGGTTCGGGCCTTGGAAGTTGTTTCTTTGCCCTTGAAAGTTGTTCACATATTTCACCTCATCTTCTTATTCATTATAAAAATTATCTTGATCAAAACCACTATCCTCTTGCACATAATTCTCCACTCAATTTTGCACTTATGGACCCTTGGTCATTCTCTTGTTTAACATCATGTTCACCCCTTCCAAGGAATTGACTTGCTTAGAATTTTGCACTTGATGAAGTTGAGCCTTTGAAAGTTGATTGATGGTGGTAGTCAATTCGGCAATGGCTTGCCCATAGTCATGCAACTCTTTGTGAAGTTGGATTATGTTTGGATCACCTTGCAAAACATTTGTCCAAGATTTCCACGCCGATGATGTTTCTGCCATTTCATCCAAAATCTCACACGCCTTCGCATAAGGCGTAGTAACAAAGTTCTCACTGGCAAGTTGATTCACTACACATTGGTTGGTTGTGTTAATCCCACGATATAAGGTTTGTTGAATCATGTTTTCCATCATATCATTGTTGGCACATTCCTTGACCATTGTTATATATTGCTCCCATATCTCGTGTAGTGGTTCATTTGGCTCTTTCTTGAATGATAAAATATCATCTTGAAGTGTAGCCATATGCCCGAGAGAAAAGAACTTAGCAATAAATTTCTCCGTCAAATCATCCCAAGTCCGAATGGAATCATTCGGTAATTGTTCCAATTAATCTAAACCTTTCCCCCATAGAGAGAAGGGAAAAAGCCTTAGCCTCAACGCATCTTCGGAGACATTTGTTTGTTTTCTCCTACAACAAGTATCCACAAACCCCTTAAAATGTTTATACGCATTTTGACTTGGAGCACTGGTGAAGAAAACCTGTTGCTCAAGCAAAGTAAGCATCACATTGGTGATTTGAAATTTGCCTGCCCTAATACAGGGAGGGACTATTGCACTAGCATATCCTTCATTGGGTAACACCCGGTGTGGAGCCTCTCTTGGTGGAGGTGGGGGTGGAGCGGGGACATTGTCATGACGCACTCGACCTCTTTTATTGGCTTGAGGTTCAAGAGGAACCTCATCAACTTGCCCATCGTCGACGTCCACATCCCCCAAAGGCATATTTTCGAGTTCATTTTTTGCTGCCATAATTGTACCTAAAATTGTTTCACACAAGTTAGTAACAACGGAAGGAAAAGAAGATAGACCAAAAACAAACCCAAATATATAGCTAACACCGTTTTAACTCCCTGACAACAGTGCCAAAAATTAATGACGCCCACAACAAACCTTAATAAGAGATATGATACGGTTGTATGTAATAATAATTACCCAACTAAGAGTTGGGGTCGAATTCATTGGGAGTTATGAGGGGTGTTCGGAGTATATATTCAAAGTAAGCAAATGGGTTATCTAAGATTGCACTTCCACAGCAAAGTTTTGTTTTCTACTTCTATTGTTACTCTAATAGATATCATAACTTAGGTGTTTGCCTAATGGGATAAAGATGTTAATGCTTGTTATTTTTATTATGGTGTATTATAGCTCTCAACTCTACATTACCCACTCAATACCTCTCGGTTAGAGAGTGATTTTGCCCAATTTGGCTTTCTCAAGTCCAAATGGGTATCAAACAAAATAGTTGATATGAGCTCAAGTTGGGTTCTTACTATCTCTAGTTTGAACCCTTTAATTAGGCTAATCAATCTCTCAATTAACCCAATTCCTTGTTAGCTAAGTTATCCTAGACTAGGCCCCTCTTTCTCAAGTAGAGAATAAGTCAAATAGGCATGAATCAATATTTGCAACCATTAATTCTAAAATTAAAGCATGAACTAAGCTAAATAGTGAACACTCAATCATAAACAAGCACTTAATAAAATACCCATAAGGTTACACACTAGGGATGGTCACAATCCTAGTAAAAATCAATCTACTCATAATGGAAACTATAGAAAATAAAGAAGAAAAGCTAATTAGACTCATAATGGAAGATTAAAATGATGAAACCTAATGTTAAAATACTCAAATAAGCTAAAACTTCCTAAAATAGTAAAGAAACGGCTACAACAGCTTTGGATGTTCAAACATGACCTAAATTTCTGAAACTCGTCTATTTATAGAGGGCCAAAAATTGCGTACAAAAATGCTCCTTGGGAGGTTCTGCGGCCGCAAAATTCCATGTGCGGACCGCAGATTTCTTTAGCTGGCAGGAAGGTTAGTTTTGCTACCGCACATTTCTCGACTGCGGCTGCGAGGCAACTTCTGTGGCCGCACAATTCTTGTGCGGTCCGCACTTCACAAAGGCTTCAGGATTTGGACTTCTGTGCATTCTCTAAACTTAAAAATATTTTTCATTGCAAGACCACTTCTGCAACCGCACAATTCATGTGCGGTCCACACAATGCTGAAACTCCTGAAGGGCTCTTTGGCTTGGGATGCGACTGTAGATGGAATTTTGCGGACCGCATATCTTTGCTTATGCGCCCTTTATTGCTTTTTACTTCGGAACACTTCTTTATAAGTCGGATTTCATCATGGGAGAACAAACTTCCAGCATTCCTACAATTTACACAATTTTATTAGTTACGGGAACACCATTCAATACTTTCGAACTAAAACAAAAGCAAAAAGGTATTAATAAGCAGTAAAAATCCTCACTTATCAGTCCCCACGATGTCAATTGTCGTGCCCCCTTTTTCCCTCATGGGAGTTCGGGTTTCGACATTTATGGGGGGAATAACTCGTTTCCCTTTTGGAAATTTGGGTATTTGGAGAGTCGCCATCTAACGGATTATGGTGTATTCGGGCACCTAAAGTGACTAACGCATGTAACTAGTATGAATTACCAGAGATTAGGGTAAGGGCTTGAAATAACCTTGAGGGGAAGGTGTTCGGCACCCTTCGCGGTCCATAACGGTGTGTCCCGACCGAACTTAAACTATGTGAATTAGTCATTTTAACAAATAAACAATTTTAACACATACTCGCAAGTAAGGCATGTTTTGACATTCTAAGTACAAGTATGATTCAAGTAAAGAAAACAAGGGAAAAGGTTTGATCAATTTGTACATATGTAAAGAAAAGTAAATTCATTTAAACAACGAGAGTTAGGAAAGAAGGGTCCTAGGTTGGTTAGCCTACAGGATCATACCCACACAATGCCCGGTAATCACTCCTCAATGATGGGCTACACCTAACATTAGCGCGTAGTCATCATATCCTTACTACCCAATTCCCTCCCCTTGGTCATAGCCTAAAGCGTTCTAGCAACCTTGAAAGATATCCTATGCGTGCACTACATGTCCCTTCCCCATGGCCTTGGAGGTATTTATGGCCTCTAATTAGGTAGTTCTAGACCATCCTAAGGTACTTAAAGGAGAAAATCTAGGCGTCAACCAAAAACAATTAGGACTGCATTTAAAGAGGGAATAATTAAAGGCTCACATTTTACCTCCACAAACAGAACAAGTGCACGTCTCAAACAACAGTTTTCAGATATTTAAGAGGAATTCTAGAACATGATATCTAGATGAGTAGAGAATATGCAATATTAAGTTGGACCAAAGTGTCAAAGACCTATTCAGCTTGCCCACTGCTTTTAGACATGTTGAATATGAGCGGTCACAGATAACAGAACATAGTTTTACAGTTGCAGGATTTTTAAGCGCCCTATAGGCTTGCCTAGGCGTATAATAGTGATATCCTATGAGCATGGTATCTAATCATTAATCAGGAGTGCAATAAATCAGTAAACAGTTTTAAACGGGTAATTTGGATCCTATAGGCATGCTTTCTAGTAATATTATTTAACGCAGTATAAAGAAACGAGTAGATTATTAAACTGATTTAGAATCTACAAACATGAATTAAAGTTAAACTGATTTTAGGTCTAACTAAATTGGTTTTAGATCTTATATGCATGATTTCTAATTGAAAATAAGGTGAAGCAAGCAGAATTTATCTGACCAAAGCGAAATCCCTATAGGCTTGATTTCTACTAAAACTGATTTTTAATCCTATAAGAATGATTTCTAAGGAGATGAATTTGAATACATGTTGTAATGGAAACTGAACTTCAATTACTTTACGCCTTATAGGCATGACATCTAATTATATGAAATGGAGCAGGTAGAATTCATTTCAACCAAGAAATCATATAGGTAGATTGTCTAACACAGCACATGTAAATCAAATAAATCCTATAGGCATGTTATCTACCCAACTTTACCCACAATATACAACTACCCTCCCTTTTCACTACTCATCCCAATATTTGTTTACAATTAATTATTACAGACCAAGAATTGAATAAATTACATAAATACAAATATATATTGATCTATAGGGAGCCTGAAGTTAGCCCAAAATAGTTTCCCAAGCCTCCAGTAGTCTTAAATGCCCAAAGTTCCATAGCCAATTTTATGTCTAGGTGTGTCAAAGTTCCCTAAGGACCTCAAGGATCCCGGGAAGTGCTCACACCTAGACCTTTCTCAAATAATAATTGATTTATGTGCAGTGTGGAAGTGCCAGCCCTGATATGTTAGAGTTCAGAGAGATCTCAAGGGTCTCTAAGCAGTACACATATCAGAGGGGTGGGACTTAATAATCTAGGAGTAAGTGAGCATAATGGTTTGAAAGAGTTTAATAGACAGTATAAAGAAAGTTCTTAGGAGTGAAAAGAATTTCTAAAAAGCAGTACTGATTTAGGGATAAAACAGTTTGAGGAAACTATGAAAAACAATCTGCAATCAGAACACAAGTCATAGAACAAACAGGCTTCAGGAAGTACTTTGGCAAACAGCTTTCACACAAGGAAAAAGGGGTTGGGAATACAGAGAATATTTCTTAATGGAGCACATAAACAATAGGATGCATAGAGTTCTTAAGGGGTTCTGCAAAACTACTAGGTTAGATAGAATGCAGGTCATACAGCAAAGATCACAGCAGAAACATGTTGAGGACATCTAAACAACACAGCTAGAGTCACTCTAGAGGGATTAAATAACTTAGCAGGAGTGAGGCAGAACAGGCAAGGACTTAAACGGGCATGTCAGGCAAGTATTAACAAGTGAAGGCATGCTAATTATACAAAAGCAGAGTTTAGGCATGCTAGATAAACAGTAGTCAGTCAAACAGGCTTAGTTACATATGTAGACATGTTAAACAAGATAGCAACAAGCAAGTAAAGTGGAAACATGCTAATCACAGATTTGAATAGGCAGTATTTGGCATGCTGGGTAAGCAGTAAACAGAAGTAAGAATGGACTCAGGCCATATGAACTAAGGCAGTAAATAAACACATAGGTTTAGATTCTTAAAATTAATGAGAAACATACCTAGTTAAAGAAAGAAAACAAAAGATGTGAGAAAGGTATTGTGATATTTCCAGCCTTGGCTTGCAGCCGGCTAGAATAACCGAGATCACAAGTAGTAGAGAGAGCCATTTTAGAGTGTAAAGGTCATAGTTTCTGAACTATTGTTCGTGTTTTGAAGTGAAAATAGGTAAGGTCTGATATAGTAATCAAGAGTTAAACAAAATAAGGTAAAGGATCAATTATATAGCAATTAGGGAAATTCACAGAATCAGTCACACACGTGAAATTAGTAAAGTCTTCCCCTTAATCAAGGGATAATCACTCAACGGTAAAAGCATGACAGATATTTAAGGAAGGAAATCAAGTAAGACTTGGGTACAGAGTATGTAATTAGGGGCAAATGAACAGGAGTTCAATTAAGGAAACAATTAGTAAGAATCAGCAAGTAACATCGTTAATTCAAATAAGGCAAGAGAAAACTAATTAAGGAAAGAAGTTCAATCAAACTAGAAAGAGTTCAAATCAAACCAAAAATAAGAACTTCAGAATAGTCAAGGGTTTAATTAAAAGAGAAAATCACGTAAAGAGTCATCTAATATCGCGTCCTTAGCCCGCATTGATCAATATCAATAAGAATAGCAGTCGTATAGGTATAGACAATTCAAATAAGCAAGAAAGGAATAGTCAGAATTCAATACATAGGTTTTAACGAAGCAAATTGGTAAATCAAGAATCCAAATCAATTACTGATTTAAGGAGAAAAGTATAGGTTTACTATGAATAGGCAAAAAATGAACATAGACACATATAATCAGTATAAAAGTCAAACCAAGAACATTAATAGAGGCACATTAGGATAAAAAATTAAAAGACATCGAATTAGGCTAAAGAAGGATCACAGAAACCAAAGTATAGGACAAAGTCAGTACACAAGTAACTCAAAAACCAAACAAGTGTTGAAAAATTAGGGGTTTTAGCATAAACGAGTTGGGGTTGGGGTTAAAGCAAACCTTACAAAATCGGTTAAAACACATAAGAAACAGAATATTAAACACTCAAAATTCTGAAACATTTTTGGAAAAGAAATTTTCGGGAAACCCTAGTTTAGAAAAACTGGAAAACCATTCGAAAATCAGAAGGTCTTTGTAAAAATCAGAAGGTTCTTGTAAAACTCATATGAAATAAGTTCGATCTATCTCAGATCTTGCACAGATTTGAGAAGTTCAAAGGACAAATTAGGGTTTTGAGGAGAACAATCACAGAGATGAAGAAGTTGGTTTAGAAATCCATAGATCATAGGAAGATTTACTCGAAATCGAACCGGAACAGCCTAAAACAGGCAGGCAAAGACCAAAGGCATAAGCAGTCTAACCCTGGTCCCTTGAAGACCCCAGAGACGATGAAACCATCGTAGGAGAGGCCATTAGAGGCCTGGGGTGGTGAGCAACCACCATGAATGGCCATAGATGAGTGACAGCGAGGGTGGATTAGGGTTAGATTTTGAGAGCATTTTGAGAGAAGAGGGGATCAGATGTCGGCGTGAAAGGAGAGGGAAATAAGAGGTTTTGGGGGGTCATTAGGTTTAATTTCTGAAAGGGGAGATATGGACCGTTGATCAAAATGATCAACGACCAGGATTTGGCAAGAGGTGGGTCGGGTGAATGCTAGGTTTGGGCTGGGTAGCTTTTAGGCCCGATTGGGATTGGGGGGTTAAAATTGGGCTAATTAAATAGGTTGGGTCCAAAATGAAAAGGGGATGTTTGTTAAATACGTAATTAATTGCTAAAATAATTTGTAAAAATAGTTAATAAATTATAAAAATGATTTTCATGCATGGAAATATTTTAAAGTAATTACGTAATATTTGAAAAATATAAAAGTCTATTTTTCGGTAAAAATAATGTAATAATGCATGCATAGGCTATAAATGCAAAGTAATTACAATTGCATTCTAAAAATACATATGTGGCTATTTGTGCAATAATTGAAACTTAATACGAATGCAAATGATAAAATTAAGCCACAAAAATTATTAAAACTATTTTGTGATGCAAAATGATGGGATAAATTAATTAAAAATATTTTAAATGCAGAAATTGTATGAAAAATACTAATTGTTGCCAAGGCATAGTTTTGAAAATATTATAGAAAAAATTGGGTATCAACATCAATAACCACCAGCTACCTCCTTAGGGACCTGAGCGTCTTCTTGGGAGGTTGCGGCCTCCATCTCCCCCTCTCGTTCCAGAGCTAGAGGGGGATCGACCTCGTGGTCACCTTCCTCGACTACCGCCTGCTCCCCCTCATTGAGGGTCGAATCGTGGGCAATAAACTCAAGGTCGTCTTCCTCGGGATAATCCCTGAGCCGGTAGAGGGAATTAGAGTTCGATACCCTAGACTTGGAGCGATTTTTGCTTGTTTGGACACGGGTGGTCACCCTCTTCTTCTTTACCTCGGCGTCTGGGGAGCTCGAAAACTTCATCATCTTCTTTTTCTCCTCCTTTGCGGTAGCCCCGAGCTGTCCCGAAGTGAAGGGTTCGGCAAGCGAGGATGGATTTTCATCCTCATCCAACGACCTAAGTTCGGTGGTCTTGGGCAAACCTATAGGAAGAAAGAATACTTATCGATGTATAAGCCAAGAGTATGAAGGTACTCATTGGGAGAGAGCCTCACCACGGGAATGAGCCTCCATTTGTCCTTAGAGAGCTTGCGCCAAGCGCGCTCGATGTATGGCATCTATTTGCAGATCCCCTCGATCCACTCCTTAAAGTGGGGGACTGCATTGGGAACTTGGGAAATCGCTGCACAACGACAAACACAAGCAGTTAGCAAAAGAGTAAAATGGAATGCCAGATACTCGAGAAGGAAAAGGCTTGCGGGAGGCGTTTCACTTCTCTGGGTGTTGATACCCAATTTTTTCCTCAAATATTTTAAATATACATATATACTTTCAAATAGTGCACATGCATTATCATTTGTTTACAAGCATGCACAAGTATTTTTCATAATTTTTCTATAATTTTAAGGGTTTTAAATCAACTTATTTTTTGCATTTTTATTGTATAAATATCTAATAATTTTCTTTCATATTATTTTTATGATGATTAAATCATTTAAATTTATAATTTATGTCAACATAGTGTTTAAATATTTTTAGTGCATTTTGCATAATTGCTTTGTATTTTTTGGCTAAATTGCACATCTTTGCAATAATAGACTATTTTAGTATATAATTACATTACTTATGCAGGAAATGATCTTTTATATTTTTAAAATGTTAAATAACCATTTTAGTGCACAAGGGATATTTTTGTGTTTATTTATTATTTTTACAAAAATTTTACTAAATAAATTGGGTATTTAAATAACAGCCCATTTTTAGGATTATTTCGGACCAATCCCCAGCCCAATTACCTAAAATATACTAGCCCAACACCCCCAACCCAAATCAAACAACCCCTAATCCAATACCCAACCGGTAACCCATTTTATACCCGACCCAAAACCTTTCTTTCAATCTTGGTCGTTGATCTTTCAATATCAATAGCCCCCATTCACCTCTCGCCCCTTTTAATTAAAACCTACCCTAACCCTAACTCCACATTCCCTCCAAGCCACCGACCTCACACTCTCTCCTCTCCTCCTCTTCTAAAACCCTAGCATCGTCACCCCTAATCTCTTTCGATTCCAACCAGATATGGAATCAATAGGGGATTTCCTTACCTTATTGATCATCTCTCGCTATTGGCTACTCGTTTATGGCATAACATAATTTCCTGCCTAACATGGCAAGCTGATTTCCCTCATTCTGAGCCAAATCTGGTTCGAATCATCACTCCTTTTTCATCTATATTCATTCTTCGTCTCTTTATGGTATGAATCTCTGAGATTCTGTTCGATTCTTCATTTACCCTAAAATTAAGGCTCAGATCTTTTCAGATCTGCTATAGCCTTTCCTTTTTGTTAAGTACTTCTCTTTAATGTTTCTGTATACCTATCTATGTGCATTTTTATGATTTTCGTTGATGTTTCTGACTAGTTTTACTTGCCCTCAAATTAAGGCTCAGATCTTTTCAGATCTGTTATGGTTCCTTATTTTGTTAAATATTTCATTAGTACTTTTGTATATTTACCTGTGTGCATTTTATTTGATTTTCCTCTGATTATTTCTGACTAATTTTACTTACCCTAAAAGTTATGGCTTCCGATCTCTGTTTCATTTTCTTTATTGATTATGTCTATCTGTTTGTGACTCTTGCCATTAATTGCTTCACTTACCCTAAACCTAAGAGTCCTTGATTCCCTAGATCTTTTTGATTCCCTAAATTACTGTGACTACATGTTTTACGCGTCTTTGTACTGTTACTTCTGGCTTACCTTAAATAATGTTCTGAGTTTCCTTTCCTTAATTAGTTGATTGATTACTTCCATGTTTATGTGCTCTAGTCTAATGCTATTTAAACTCCTCCCTTTTCCCTTCGGACAAGACTTAGAACTCGAGTATTTCTCACTACTAAAACTATATACTATACTGTTATTCTATTCTGCTTTGATTCCTGGCCGGCTAGAAGCCAAGGCCAAAAATCTTCTATTATTTGCTGATGTTGATGATCATTGCTGCATCACTAAATTTCTTTCTGTTTCATCTGAACTAGTAAGTTATTGAAACTTCCCTAATTTGTCACTTGTTCAATATGCTGTTGTTATTAGACTCATTGCTCTATGTGTTTTAGACATGTTTAAACTCAGTGAATTAATAGATGAAACCTATTTAATTGTGGGTAACTTAAAACTGCTATTTGGTATTAATTATGTTTTGACACTGATTCACCATGTAGACTCATTAATTTGTTGTTAAGTCTGTTGTCATGTTATTTACTTGATCCTGCACTCACCATGTTGTATCCTCTTTGTTAATGTTTATTTATAACTAATGTGCATATTGACTCATAATTGATCTCACATGACTTATCCTAATCTGAATTCCTTGTTGCCTTTGTGAAGCATGTTTAGAAGTTGGTCTTCGTCAGCTTGTTTCAAACTTGTTAGTTTCAAGTATGTTTAGTTTCAAAGTGTTTGTCTCTACTTTTGTGTGTGATTCTATCCCTAAGTGTACTTCCAAATCCTGCCTTGCACTCTTCTAAATTCTAATTCTTTGCTGGCTGTAATCTAAAGTAATCTAAGTACTTTTCCTTGACTTTCCTGGTGTGAGCACTGCTCATGGTCCTTATGAGACCCTTGTGAACTCTGACACACCAGAATGTGGTCCATAGTTTTTCTTGAATTGGTTCTGATATTTATACTCTAGTGTAAGCACTGACCGGGGTTCGTGAAGCACTTGGGAACTCTAACACACTAGAGAATTGGGTTTGGTATGCGTATCTTTGAAACAAAGGTGAATCAGTCATTGGGGTCACTATGAACACTGGCTTTTTGGAGTTATTGTGGATTGAAGGTCCTGGCCTATCAAGATATTTCTGGGCCTGCTGCAAGGCTTCCTATAGTCTATACACTTTATAATTTAGTCGTTTGATTCTGGTCTGTAGTAATTATTTGTAATGACAATTGGGGGTTATAATAAAATTGGGATATGGGCTTATTTGATATTCTGTATAAAATGGGTAGATAACATACCTATAGATTTTTCTGCTATTATATGTTAGATAACATGCCCATGGGTTTTACTTTACGCTCGAAAATTGTATTTTTAAAACTTGTCTAAATATTTGCGTATGCTATCGCATGTTAGATAACCTACCTATAGGGATTTCATTCTAGCTCAAATAAGTTCTGTGAGTATACTGTCTATTCTGCTTCATATGATTAGATACCATACCTATAAGAAATGCAACTTATAGCATACTCTGAATTGTTCCTTTAGAAATCACGTCTATAGGTTTTTAGTTAATTGTCAACACTCGCTAAGTTAATATGTGTATCTTTAAGAATTAATAAGTAGTTTCAATTACCAAAAGTAGAATGCATGCCTATAAGAATAATTATCACTTGTGCCAAATATTAAAACTGGATTCAACATGGTGTCTTGCTAAGTACCACTAGAAAGCATGCTTATAGGAGTAACTAAATCTGAATATTTCTGTTGTCAGCTGTCGAGAAAATCATATAGATAACCTGCCTATAGGTTTAAACGCTTATAATTGAAACCAATAGGCAATTATAGAATCACCTAGAAATTACTTTCATAATTTGTCAGCATGTTTAAAATCCAGAATCGCATAGAACTCATGTCTATGGGATCCAATATCCTTAACTGTTAAAACGGTCAACATGCTAATCTGTTTGCTTACATTTGCTGCTTAATGTGTGGAGGCTAAAATGAGCCTTTAACTGTTCTTGTATGAAAGTCCAACTTGTTTTTGTATGTCACCTAGTTTTGCAATTTTGAGCAACCTAAGTTGAGTCTAAAACCATCCAAAATAGAGGTCCCAATGCCTCCAGGACCATAGGTAAGGGACGGGTAGTGCACGCATATGATACGAGTTAGAATTGATTATATCACTTTAGGTAAATAATTTTAAAATAATAATCGGGTAGCAAGAGATAATAGTCTGTGCCTGCTGAATAATATGAGTAACACCCTATCTTGTGGGAGTTACGAAGTATTATTTATGTTGCACGGGGTGATCTTTTAGGCCCCATTCCTATTAAATAATTCCCTCGCTTCTTTATTAGACTAATTCACATAATTGAGTTCAGCCGGGACCCACAGTTATGGTCCTCGAAGAGTGCCTAACACCTTCTCTTTGAGGTAATTTTAGACCTTACTCGATCTTTGGTGACGTAGACTAATCAAACAGAGTTATCTGCAAATAAGTGCCCTAACGCACATTAATCTGTTAGGTGGAGACTCTCTCTTTTAAAACCCTTCCTTAAAAGAGTTGTCAACATCGAAACCCGATTTCACAAGAAAAAGGGGCGTGACATCGGGAACGATAGAAATTTGGAGGGATGAGGTCTTCTATTTTCACCCGAACAAACCTCCCCTGCCAGCCTTGATCTTGGTCATCATCGATGCTCAAGAACAAAGCATTGCTTGCTCAGCGGACGAGCTTGATCAATCCCCCTCAGAAGATCGGGGACAATATAGACGAAGCAAATTGTCGAGGGTGAACCGAGGTGCTTTGTTATTGTTCACGAAATGTCGGAAGAGGATTACAATCTTCCAAAAGGATGGGTGAATCTGCCCAAGGAAGACCTCGTACCTTTTGCAGAAGTCGAGAACAACGGGGTCCACCGGGGCGAGCATGAAGGGGTAAGTGTAAACACTTAAGTACTCCTCTACGTGAGTGGTAATGTCATTGATAGGAACGGGGACATCCACCTCATTGTCCTCCCAGTTACAGTATACCCGGACTGTAGGTAGTGTTTCCGCAGCAACGGAGCATATGTACCTCCATTCTCCCTAGCCTCGGTCATGTTGGCTGGAGGCCTTCTCAATGTGGAAGTCATTCCTAATAGAGCAGCCCTCGGGTACAAAGCTCTTTAAGGGGGCTCCTGGGCCACCTCAAGAACGGTCACCTCGGCATCTGTGGTTGGGTTGGAAGATGAAGGAGCGGTTTGCTGAGGCATGTATTTGGAAGTTTTTTCCATCGGGATCTAGGAAAGATGAAGGTTTGATAAAACAATATGAAGTTTTGAAGAAAAAATACGAAGGTTTGAAGAAAATATATGAAGATTTGAAAGTGGGATGAAGATATAAAGGTCTGGGTTGAAAATTCAAAGATAATGTATGAAAGTTGTGGATGAAGATATGAAGGTCTAAGGAGCAATGTATGAAGATTTGAAGGAGTTAAAGGCAAGTAGAGAATTCGAGGGTAAGTCTTAAGAGTTATGGAATCGAAAAGTAGAGAAGTAAAAATTTGTGGGAGCTTTTATAGAGGAAGGACAATCATTGCATGACGTTTCACATTCGAGGACAGTCAGTCGGTGGCTGGCACAAGTCTAAGTCAGAACGACACAATTGATGGGATATTTTGTTGACCTGTCACCTCGGTTGTAACGTATGAAGGAAGGAATCGAGGTCCATCTATCGCTTCCCATTATTTCGGTAAAACTATTCTTCAAAAAAAGAGGGGACTATCTGCGTCTACCCCGATTCCTCGATGAGAGAATGAAGGGAGATCATGGATCCGCAAAATTGTAATCAAGGTTAGAGACCCTTCGTATCAAAACCTAGGAAGAGTGAACGATGCATCCCTCATCAGGTATGGTAAAGTAATGCGCCCCAGGCTAAGTATAAGTTCTAAGACTTCAGGAGACACGGTGACCGATGTTGTAATGTATGAAGGAAGGAATCGGGGCCCATCTACCTCTTCCCGTCATTTCGGTAAAACTATTCTTCAAAAAAAGAGGGGACTATCTGTGTCTTCCCCGATTCCTCAATGAGAGAATCGAGGGAGAGCACGGATCTGCAAGATTGTAATCAAAGTTAAAGACCCTTCGTATCAAAACCTAGGAAGAGTGAACGATGCATCCCTCATCAGGTATGGTAAAGCAATGTGCCCCGGGCTAAGTATAAGTTCTAAGACTTCGGGAGACACGGTGACCGATTTTGCATGATGGATAGAGAGTCGTGATGCTCACCCTCAACCGGATATCATGGCGCAAATCTCGCACAATGTTGATTATGGATTAGTAATTACCGAGAAAGAAGATTTTTACCTTTTTATACTTTTACTAGGAGTAAAACTCTCCTACTATATAAAGGGAAAGTTTTTCTTTAGTCTCACACATTGTAACACGTAATTCAAGGTAATTTTAATTTTACTATCTAGCAATTGTTAAGAACTTTTCTCACTTGTACTATTTTTCATTCACGACTAGGCTCGAACAGAGGGTCCAATCGAGGATGAGGTCGCTGTTCAATCCAAGATTAAGCTTGGTCATAACATTACGATTGAATTTATCGTTTATTTCGTCTTTAATTCATTTATCTGCTATTCTTAATTATTCATGTTGAATTAACCATGTATCCTTTAAACCACATACAAATTTAATTGTTACCTAATTTTAGGGCAAACATGTAGGGCAAGTTAATTAAGGTCGGGAACTAAAGCTTTGTTGCCTTGTTGTTTTGATCTTAGAATTAACACAAAGAAAAGTCTTGTTAGCTTAAACTTTGTTGTTTGTTCATAATACAATGATTTTGTATCTCCGTGTGTGCTACAAGTATCTATATAGCATTGGGATTCAAATCAATCCTACATGTCCGGTGTGCAACTCCATGAAGAAAACCATTGATCATATCTTCTTTCAGTTCCTCAAGGAAACATCCTTCTAGAATACTATCTGCACATTTGCTAATGACTAGTCCATGCACCTTCAGTTCACTCCTAGAACCTGGAATACCACTTGGAACAAGCTAAAAGCCGAAGACATTAAAGATCTTTTTGAATGGCACTTCCCACTGCCCTTCTGCTTTTAGAATATTTGGTTAACTAGGAGCAATAACCTCTTCAATAAGAGGAATGATCATGTCCAAGCAAAGTTGGTGATTGCTTAGGCTACTAAATATCACCTGCTAGCTAGGACTAAGCCTCAAAGGCAATGGACAATAATCAGTGTTAAATGGGAATCACCTGCTAGAGGATTCTTCAAAGTTAACACTGATGGTTCCTCCATTAGTAACCCTAGGGTAGGACGATCAGGGTAAATTATTAGGAACGACTCCGGAAACTGGGTTTTAGGCTATATGAGAGGTTATCCATCTATAACCAAATATCTAGTTGATTTACTAGCAATGCAAGAACGGCTTAAGATGGCAAAGGAGCATAATATAACCCCTCTTATAATCAATACTGACTCAAAAGAGATCATTAGAATGTTGGAAATTTGTTATATCCCTTATAACAACTTTGTTTTTGAATGCAGGTCATTGATGACCCCGTCGGGGAACCCAGCAATCAACCATAGCTTCAGAGAGCAGAACACGGTGGCGGACCTACTAGCTAAGGAGGGAGAAAGGAAGACACTGTTCAACACCACTAGGATTATGGAAGTTCCTTCGGTGTTTGTCAATGAAGCACTCTGGGCAAACATCCTAGGAACTACTTTTGTTAGAAAAACTCTAGTCTATAATATAACAAATATTGTCTCAAACAATACTATCCAACTGGACAGCTCCAATGTGGCGCTACCCATGTAATTACCTTTGTTAATTAAGTATCTGGTTAACTAAAAAAACTTTGTGTGTGCTCAGAATATATGCAAGAATTATAAATTTTTAAGGCAAGTATAATATATATGAAAGAATTATAAAAATTTAACAAATACGATATTAAATTATGAACTTGGAGTTTTAAAAATGAATGAGTTTAATGGCAAAATCTTAACATATTGAACATATCAATTCAAAATTATGAGAGGGTAATGAATATATTTTGTAATAGCTCGTTTTGGAAAGCATGAGAAACATGGCGAAAATATTGTTGCATATATCTAACGCATTAAATGGAATTTACTTTGTACACAGAAAATACAGCTCTTTATATTTTATCTTTTTTATACGTCCCAAACTACTCCCTAGACGTGATTGACACCTAGCTAATACCATCTGCCAAGCGAACCCCTTTCACAAACATTTAACCATTTACATAAACACTGGAGAAAAATTAAGTGCATGCTAAAGGTATTATTAATAGTTAAAGACGAAATAATTATTACCCAATACCTTAGACAATTGATAAAAGAACTAGTAACTACTCAAATAATTAAACTCTAGCTCAAATCTCACACTAGCATCCGATTCTTCACAATATGTATATGTTCAATACTTTTATGAGATGATATCACTACAAAGCTAATTTTGATGATACCTTTTTGTGGCTCAATATCTGTAAAGAATTAGAAAAATATGGAGACATCTATTGTTGTATTTCCTATCTCAATCTGTACAGTAGCTCACGTATATATGCAACCTAGAAAGAATCTAAGAAATATCTAATTGTTACATGTGTCCCTATTATATTTGTGTATTGATAACTAACTACGGGATAAATACAAAAATATACGTATAGCAAATAAAATTATTTCTAGAACATTCTGTTAACGCGCGTCCTTCCCATGCTCCGTGACAACGGCGGTACCCCGAAACAAAGGGGCCAGTCTTCGTCGTGCCAGGGTATCCTGATCCGGATGCCACGAGCTGGGCTCTAGTCAGAGCCAAATTAGGTCTAAGGTTCTGTGAGTGCAAACAATCAAAAAACAGGCTCAATAGTTGTTTTCCCAATCCAATATCCTCAATACTCTCAGTAGGTCCTTATCTTTCAATCTTCAGACAAAGATGAAAACATTCTCAATTAAAACAAAAGCTTCTTTCTAGGTCACAGCCTGCTCGACGATTTGTGAACCATTTTCGGCAATATTTTCTCCGTCAACACTGTCCCTCAAGTTGGAGGCCAATTTTCGGACTCCCAACTTGGATAACAAAGAATGATGAAGAGGTCCGACGAGGGCTTTTGTAAAGAGATTTGCCAATTGGGAAGAAGATGGAACAAACAAAAGCGGAATCAAACTATCAAGCAGTTTCTCAAGAACGAAATGGAAATCGGGCTCTTTATGTTTCGTTCGTTTGTGAAAGATAGGTTTTTTAGCAATATGGATCACTGCTTGACTATCATAGTGGAGAGGAACAGGCAAAATCGGAGTGACAGTCAGAACTTGAAGGAGACGAACCACCCAAGTTATTTCTGCAACAGGACGTCGCATTGATCTATATTCTACTTCTGTCGAGGATAAAGCAACAATCGGCTGCTTTTTCGACTTTCGAGAAATTGGACTTCCACCAAGACTCAAGAAGAAACCACTCACTGACCGCTGTGTCTCAGAACATGAAGCCCAATCGGAATTGCAATAGGCCAATATCTGAAAAGACGGCGTAGAGGATAAGAACAATCCAAGACCAGATCTCCATTCAAATAGCATAGGGTGTGCATAGCTTCCCGGAAGTGACCTGTACAGGGTGATTGCATATATTAACTAAGAGTTTGGACTGCGAAGCATAGGTCCGGTTGAGTGTTTTTTAAAAAATTCAACTTTCCTAAAAGTCTTCTATACATGAGAGGGTCTAGATGAGGTGTTCCACGAAAAGAGGAAAGTTTGAAATTGGGATCCAATAGAGTGGAAACAGGTCGTAAACCTGTACAATTGAATTCAGAAAGCATCTCCATAGCAAATTTTCTTTGTGTAACAACCAATACACCATTTTCACGCACCAATTCCATACCAAGAAAGTAATTCCCAAATCCTTTATTTTAAATTCAGGGTCAAGGAATTGTTTCAACTCACTAATTTCGTTCGTGTTGTTTCCAGTCATCGGTATGTCGTCAACATAAATTGCAAGAATAGTTACCAGATTGCCATTTATTTTGAAGAAAAGAGAATAGTCATTGAGGGAATAAATAAAACCCATGGTGGCCAAAGCAGATGATAGCCTGGCGTACCACTGTCTCGGGGCCTATTTAAGGCCATACAATGATTTGCGGAGCCTGCAAACATGAGAAGATGAAGGTGCAGACATACCGAGAGGGAAGCACATGTTTACCTCTTCATTCAAGTCATCATGAAGGAATGCGTTATTCATATCAAGCTGGTATAATTCCCAACCTTTCTTTACCTGAATAGCTAGGATGCACCGAATTGTAGTCATTTTTATAACTGGGGAAAATGTCTCTGTGTAGTCAATCCCTTCTCTATCCCCTCGAATGACCAAGCGTGCATTTAAACTTTCCAAGGAACCATCGGACTTCAATTTCACTTTATAGACCCATTTACAAGGGAATGGCTTCTTTCCTGCTGGGAGTTCCACAATATCCCATGTCTTGTTAGATGCTAATGCGTCAAATTCTTAGGTCATTGCATCCTGCCAACCAGGGTGTGGTGATGCTTATAGATAGGAGGTAGGCTCAGTGATTTGACAAATGAAAGAATTGAGTGCTTGGTTGTGTTGAGTCAAGCCAGAAAAAGAGGAATGATGAAGAAAACAAACAAGAGGGTTAGGAGAAATAACAGAAAAAGCAGTATCACAAATATAATCAGAAAAATACTTAGGTGGATTGTGGTCCCGTTGAGATCTGCGCAGCAGTTGCCCTGGTGCAGAGGATAACACTTCAGTAGAGGGGAAGGGTGATACAGCTGATGTACCCGTAGAACGGTTAGACACAGGGGAAGAACAAGGAGAACGTGTTTGATTGGGTGTTAATGTAGAAGTAGAGTTAGGACATTGTGTAATGATTCTAGAAGGAAAAATAGCTTCCGTAGATTGTGGGAGACATGCTGGAAAAAGTTTGGTCATAGGAATAGAATAAGAGAAAGGAAAATTGTTTTCTATAAACCTGACATTTTCAGAGACAAACACCTGATTAATCTGCAAATTGAGTATTTTACACCTTTTTTTCCCAAAAGGATATCCCCAAAACACCCCAGGAATAGCTCTAGGATCTAGCTTATCCCTATTTCTAATAAGAGTAGAACTAAAATACATACACCCAAAAGCTTTAATAAAATTGTACTCAGGTGTATGACCAAAGAGAGACTGTTTTTCAACACTGTAGAAGGGTATCTGTTAATTAAATGAGTAGCAGTAAGTAAACACTCCCCCCAATATTTCATAGGTACATGCGACTGAAACACAAGGGCTCTACAAGTTTCCAACAAATGTCTATGCTTACGCTCAATCACACCATTCTATTGAGGACTTTTCACACAAGAGGTTTGATGAATTATGCCTTTGGAATAGAAGAAATCCTTAGGAAGTTGTCCTTATCCTTAGGGGTGTCAATAGATATTCGAAAACCGACTAAACTAACGAATCGTACCGCACCGAACCGATTTTTAGGTTTCTTTTTAAGAAACAATAGATTTTTATATAAATCTATAACTGCACCGATAATTAGGTAGGTTTTTTATTTTATAAAAATAAATCGAAAAAATATCGAATAAATTTTACATATGGAAAATATATTTATTTGATGCATTAAATTTTCTTTGGGCCTTGGAATTATGAAAACTATTACAAGCCAACAAGTAATTAAACTCAAAATACTAATTCCTAAAACATATTATGCTACTTCTACTTAAACTAACTTATTTCAAGTATCTTTATTAGCAAGACACAAAGTATTCTAGCGATTATAAGTAGCAAACTACAATGTATTGAATAAGTTTCCTTTCATATAATCTAGATTTATCTTTTTGAATATTTTATCTTCTATGGACTTTATTCTTGAGCCTCATCTTGGTATATCTTTCAATTCGTATGATTTATATTTTCTTTGATTTTGTTTGATTTATTTTACGTTGTTGTAGAATAGTTGATGGATCTATACTCTAGCTATCTTTTTTTTAATTCATCACCCTTTAAACAACAAAAATGTCTAGAGAGTTTTGCTAAATTCTATAAAAGAACGTATGTTATTGCATTCTACTTCTACTAGTGAATTTTACATGATATTTAAAAAAATACCGAAAATTAACTGAATCGTACCGATACCGAAGAGAAACCGACATGATTGGGACGGTTTGGAAAAGTCTAATTTTGGTTATACATAATAGAATAACTGAAAAACTGGTATGGTACAAATTTTATAAAATAACCATTCGAACCGAACCATTGACACCTCTTCTTATCCTAGCTCATAGGTATTGTCCGACCTTATAACTTTTACTTTGGTTGAAAATTGCTTTTTAACAGAAGTAAAAAAAGATTATATGGCAGGGAAAGTATTTGATTTAATGGAAAGTAAAAATATCCATGTACTTCTTGAGAAAGCATCAACAATACTGAGAAAATATTTTTCTCCTTTATATGTGGGTATGTTATATGGTCCCCATGTGTCTATATATTTAGTTCAAAATTTTCAAGAATTCACTTGCTGAGAAAGACTAAGATCAGACTGCTTATCCACAACCCGTGGAGTTTTGGGATCAAGTTGGTTGTCTCCTAATGTTAATGGAAGTTAAGACTAGAAAATAATTTTGAAAAATGAGGATCTTCTTAGAGAAGATGCTCTGATACCATGTAAAGAATTAGAAAGATATGGAGAAACTTTCGTTTGTATTTCCTTTCTCAATTTGTACAACAGCTCACGTATATATACAACATAGAAAGAATCTAAGAAATAACTAACTGTTACAGGTGTCCTTATTCTATTTGTGTATTGATAATTAACTACTGAATAAATACAAAAATATATGTACGACAAATAAAATTATTTCTAGAACATTCTGTCAGCTGGGCTCTAGTCAGAGCCAAATTAGGTCCAAGGTTCTATGAGCCCAAACAATAAAAAAAAACATGTCCAATAGTTGTTTGCCCCATCCAATATCCTCAATACTCTCAGTATGTCCTTATCTTTCAATCTTCATATAGAGATGATAACATTCTTAATCAGAAGAAAAGCTTTTTTCTAGTTCACAACCTGCTCGACGTTTTGTGAACCATTCTTGGCAATATTTTCTCCATCAACAATATTTTCTAATATGCCCAAATTATGATATTACTATATAAAGATTTTATCCATTATAAATTGGTCTACATAACAACATAGTAGTATTATTTAATAAAAAATTCTAGAAAAATAATGATTTTATCCATTATAAATTAGTCTACATAACAACTACTATTATTTAATAAAAAAATTTGTAAAAGTAAAATTTTAACAAAAAATATACTTCCTCCGATCCTCAATAAGTGATCAATTTATTTTTTTATTAAATATCCAATGCGGAAGGATAGCCCAAAAAGATAGACAACACATCTCACCTATGTGACGACAGTAAGAAGTGCGAAGTTTTTCCTTTTTCTTTTGTTAGAAGTACGAAGTTGACCATAATTTATTTTGTGAGGACTACGCTATAGTATAGACTACTATAGTATACTACTACTGTTTTACCACTTTGCTACTCTCGAGGTCTTGTAGTGCACTTTCATTCACTCGCTTCTAAAGCACGTTTGCCTCACCCTTTCACTCAACTACTACATCACCCACATATTCTTTTGCGAATAGATCGGCACTACTTTAAAAGTTTTGGACCTAATTGTCAGAAAGAATACTTGGGGATTTATTTTATACTTTCTTCTTTGATCTTTCGGTAGATTTTTTGTTTCGTATTTTCCATTTCATATACTCTCTCCGTTTCAATTTAGATGAGATAGTTTGATTCGACAAAAAGTTTAAGAAAAAAAAAGACTTTTGAAACTTGTGATCTTAAAATTTTAGGGCAAAAATTTTGTGAGGCCATGATATTTGTGTGGTATATAAAAGTTTTTCATTAAGGGTAAAATAAATAGTTTAAAGTTGAATTATTTCCAAATTTAGAAATGTGTCATTTATTTTGGAACAGACTAAAAAAAAGTACTTCATTGTATATAGGTAAAACCGGGCTCGTGATACACTCCGGTTCCAGACGTAATAAGCCAAGCCCGAGACATGATGGCAAGGGGCCAAAAATCAAGGCGAAGTTCTCATCGAGTCGGAGTCCAGGGGCATAACGCCTATCCTCGAGAATATCGGGGTCATGGTTCGGGACCGGTCCTAACTTTGAATAACTTTGAAGGACGTTGTCAAGTAATCAAGCACGGCCAACAGAAGGCCGTGATATCCGTCATCAGCCGAGTATCACGGCGGAGATCTCGGCATGTATCGATAGGAACCGACAATCAGTTAATTAGATGATTTTTACCTTTTATAAGAATTGTACCAAAGTGAGACTCTCCTACTATATAAAGAGTGTCTGATGATTCATAATACACGTTGTATCACGCATTCCAAGGTAATATATTATTATTTTTCTCTGTTATTAGCTCTCTTCTTGTTCATTAGTGTTGGCTACAGTGAGCCCGGATCGAGGGTGAACATCTCACTAAAGCTGAAACTATCCGCGTGGTTTGAATTTATTTTTATCTTTACTTGTTCAATCTAATTCAATTTATTGCTTTGTGTCAAATTAATCCGCATATCCTTAAAATCACTTACAAATCCAATTGTTATCCGATTTTGAGGGTAAACACTCATCTAATTTGAAACGGAGAAGTAACTATTAATGGGTAATTTTTGGAAGCAAGTATAGCTTTCGAAGAGAGAGATGAATAACGAGTAATTATCATGGAGATTTAAGTTATATATAGTGTAATTTTTTTTAAAAAAAAAAATCAATTAATCTTGATATGTACTTGTAAGTAAATTATCATTTTATTACATTTCCAGCATAATTATTAAAAAGTATATTCGTAATTACCTAATAAATAACACAATTGTGTAAGTAATTTTTAACCCACTGTCAGTAGCAATTGACTTAAAGATCTTATCATAAAAGTTTGGCTTTGTGAATGCAACACCCTCTCTTGGTGTTAAAAAAAAAAAAAAAGGAATCACACAGTAAAAAGTAATGTTATATATAGTAGTCATATACTCCCTCTCAGGGGCAGAACTACGTACTAAATTTAGGTGCTTCAGCACCCATTAAACTTTACACAACATAGATATAGTCATATAAGAAATTTAAGGCATCTGATATAAAAGGAAAAGAAAACACCTACCAACAAAAAAATTAAGTAGTTACTACACATCAAGAAAAATTAAGCACCCACGAACATAAAATTCTGGATCCGCCACTGCCTCTGTCTCAAATTATCTGTCGTGACTTCTAAAAATAATTGTCTCAAATTATTCGTCATTTTATAAGTTTAATACACAATTAATTATTTTTTCTCATTTTACCCTTAGTAATAATTGTTCTAGCAGATGGAGATAATACATAAATAGAATAACTATTCAATGAAGATAGAGAATATATTAAAATACTAGTTAGGAATAACTGGTCTTCGTTGGCACTTGCAAGGAATCCAAGATTTATCCCCTTGGTGCATACTAGTTGGCACTTGAATGCTGCACTTGAAGTAACCGAAAACCAGTAGATTTTAAAGTTTCTGCTGTGCAGATTGAAGGTCTTGGTGCTTTGGATAATGCAGCTGCTACAAGGGTTGAGGCAGTGATTAAAGATGTTGAAAAGGCAGAAGGTGTTATATCTACTGGTGAGGTTTTAAAATCTGGTGCACAAGAATGTGGTGATGCTTTGGATAATACAGCTACTACAGGTGCAAAGGCAGTGAATAAAGAGGATATGTGCCCTCAAAATCCTGCAAATGTTCAGGTCAATGTTGGGGTACAAACAACTTTTTTGAATGCTGCAACTAATAATTTGGAAGGACATGAACATGCTTCAACTTCCTCCAATGAAGATGGACTTAATAAGAACACAACTGGGAATGATTGGACTGTGGTAAGGGAAGCTTTTACCAAGTAGAACACACCTACAGGTGCGAAGACACAGCAACAAAAGACGAGGGGTTCAGGTGATCGACGAAATGCTCTACAAACTGTCGCCAGTCCAAACACATTTGAAATCCTAGCAAATGAGGAGGGTGTTGATATAAACTCATCAACTCTAAATGATCCTAAATTGTTGCAACAAATAATTTCAGCTACTACCTGTGACAACCACAAGCGAGGCAGTGTGTTTTCTTCTAAGGAATTGAGTGTTCGATGTAATGCTTCGGAGAACAATTTAGTTGGAATTTCAAGCCTAAACTAAAACCCCACAAACAATTAACAGAAAACACAAATGAAATAGACAAAATAAAGGTCCAAAAAAGTACTTAAATATCTACAAATCTAAAGGAAAAAACTTGCCATCAATAAAAAGTCTTATCTTAAAGAACCCACAAACAATTAATCACAAGAAAACCAACGAAATATACTTACTCAGAACCCAAATTAGACTATTCAACCCAAGAAAAAAAAGCACAAAGTAAGCAGATAAATAAAGGTCCAAAATAGTACATATCAATAAATCTACAGTTACCCAGAAGCCAAATTAGTGTAAACGAAAACCCAAATTAACGAAGCATACCCAAAAATTAAACAAAATAAAATTACTTCTTTTTAGCCCAAGAATCTGAAATTATAAAAAGTTCAAAGCTTTGAGTATAAAAGAAAGATTGTACAGAGATACCCAGATATTGTACACAATAAAAGATTATTTTTTCATCTCCATTAGTAAGAAACTAGAAAAATTGAATCTTAAAGTATAAGAGCAAAACTAAAAATTGAAAAAAATAGAAAAGTTTTGAGCAAAGAAATACTTACCAATAGAGAAAGGGATGGAGATTTGCAATATATGGGTGAGAGTAATTTGAAGACACATGCAACCGAGAATTGAAAGGAATGAATTAGGTTAAGGAGGCAATTAAGGTGAAGCTGCAGTGAGAGAAAAAAATGGGGAATGGACAATGATATTGTACTGGGGGAGGGGGAATATTTTCATTAATTCTAATATTTGGGGGGAAATTTTGAGTGAAATTTTATATAAGAAAATTTTAGACTTTTGCCTATAGGTTCCTAACTGAACGTCTTTAGCCTTATTAGAATTGGGGGAAATATTTTATAAAGTGCAATTTTGGTGGGAAATTTTTTGGGAAATATTTTATAAAGAATTTTTAGGGTAAGCTTGTAAAGTGTTGTATTTAATATGATAATATAACAACTCTTTAAAAACGTTTTAGATTTAGGCAACACTTAAAAAATGTTGTCTTTATATTTAAAAGAAACGCTTTATAAGTGTTACCTTAAAAGCTGTGACCGAAGACTATACTCAAAGGTCACGCCTAAAAAGTGTTCCTACAGATACATTTGACAACACTTTTTAAGCGTTGCCTAAATTAGTGTGGCTGTAGGCATAAAATGTTGCAGTGTTCGGACAGAACTTTAAATACAATTAAAATCGAAAAAAAAAAAATATTGCACAGCTGATTAAGCTCATATATATGGTGCTTTGCATGAGTTATTCTGTCGGTCGTTATTTAACAATTAATTGTGTTGGAAAACATTTCAAGTGTATATATTGTTTCCATTGATGGTTTTCTTGTATGGACAGTCATTTGATTTATTAGCGGATAAGGTAAGAAATCTTGCATATAATTACTAATGATCAGAAAAGGATATTCATTGATTTGATGGGTTAGATAAGGATTACACCTATTACACCGAACAAGAGAATGATATTTTACAAGTTGCATTTATATACTCTCATGTACCACATTAAAAAGATAAATCAAAGTATTGGATTCAACCCGCCCATAATAGATATTGTTTGTTTTGGACATCTTATATATTTCGAATCTTCTCACTAAATAATGTGTTACTTTATTCGCACATCGAACACAAATAATATAATTAGTTCTAATGACTAAGTTAATCACATTAATTACTTCAGGAAACCAAACAAGTAAATGTTGCTCTTCATGTGGCAATTAAAGTATTTTAAAAGCCCTCGTCCATGTTATTGCTTCTAAATGCGTCCTTTTAAATATATTTCTGTTTATTAGTAAGATACTTCTTTATAAATGATGTAACTTGGCCGTGAGATAATCGGGTTATTGCAACTCACACACAAGCTACTTACTACAGCTTCTCATCAATCAATCAATATATATATATATATTATAAAAATATTTTTAATTGAAGTTTTGGCTATTGAAACTTTTTCTTATTATAAAAACGGACAAGGTCCGAAAGCAATAAATTTTAAGTAGATTTTTTGTCTTCGGATACTGAATCGCATACTTCCTTTTAATAAAAAGTAGTAATTAATAAACTAATAATTATCAAGTAATTGTCATCGAGATAAAATAATCATTCATGTTATAATTAATCATCACGTGTTCGATATTTTTGTTTCGATTAAGCAGTTAAATTTGTTAATACTTATGCCGTTAATTAATAGATATTGACAATTGACATTATCCTCTACCATAAAATAGTACTCCTAGTAGATGGAATTACCAAAACTGGACAAGAAATTTGGATGACCACTTTGTGCGTATTATTAAGGGTAATAAACGATAGTTATTGTTGAAGAAATTCAACCCAAAAAAAGAAAAAGTGAAAATATAACTCCCGTCAGAAATTTCTTCCTTTCTGGCATGAATTGTTTCTCACGCTCCTTGAAAGAGTTGAAACAAAAGGAGTAAACCAAACCCTTATTTTCTGAAAAGCTACCAGACAGAAAATGACAAAATACATGAAAGAAATGTTAAAAATTGGATAAACTATTAAGATGAAAAAAGGAGAAAAAACATTAACCAAATGAAAGAGAATTTGTCACAGTACTAACTTGATGAATAATTGTAAATTAACTGTAAAATTAATTAGTATATTTTTTTTTTAACTCAACCAAACCTCTGTAATTCTAGTTTAAGGCATAGGACATAAAGGTAATTTTAGGCATAGGGAGTTTTAAGGATCACATCGTCTATCCCTTTAACTGAAAACGACTGCAAGCAACCTGTGGTCTACCTGTATATATGTATCCCTCTCACATTAATAATTTCATATTAATCTTTTCTTCTGAATATCCAATAAATCAAATAACAAAATAAAGTACTCCATTATTTTATATAACCATGTCTCTCTCTATATAAATGAGATATGACGCGCAAACACCGACTCAAAACGTTTTGTTCTGGTTTTTTAGGCTTTTAGTTGTTTCTCTGCAGTTGCTCTTTTGTCTCCAAAACACAGAAAAAATACTAAAAGTTGATAAAGAACAGAGAGAAAATGGTGGATCTTAAGAAAGTTTGCTCCATGTGCGGCGACGTCGGCTTCCCGGAAAAGCTCTTCCGCTGCTGCAAGTGCCACCACCGCTACCAGCACTCGTATGCTCCGCCACCCCTCCCTACACACACACACACACACTCATACATCATGTCGATGATGATTTTCTTAATTAGAATTGCTTTACCCATCGTTGAAATTAATTTTTTTTAGTTTAGATTTTTGTTTTTCTTTCTTGGCATTAACTTTCTTGGGAAACTTTAGTCCACAGATTGGTTTGCTTTTATAGTCTTTTTGACTGATTTTCTGTCCGTATTCTCTTTGTTTTGCCTTTTTCTTGTTTGTGGCAAACCAAACATGACATTAGTCCACCGCCACCATGCGCTATTTGAGGGAACACACATATATCCTACCCAGACTTTCAATACTTCATAATTCGGAAATTTTAGTTTGTGATCATATAACGATGATTAGGCCTTGTTATATTAATTACTTCACCTTTATGTTAGATACTATATTGTTATTTAGAAATCTTCTTGTCTTCTCAGAAATTTAGTCGTACCTTCTATTTTTTACTTTTATTTTGTATGATAATAGTATGAGATCATGAGTCATAATTATTGATGTTAGTATGTCATGATTAGTACTTAATTGTGATATTCCGTGTACTTGCAAATACTGTTTTTTTTTTTTAAATATTTGTTTTAATGTATGTGTAAATATCATACAGGTATTGTAGCAACTTCTACAGTGAATTATCAGAGCCAGTTCAGGTATGTGACTGGTGTCAAAGTGAGGGAAGAAGCAGCTCGAGGCGTGGAAATTCGTCTAAGAAATCAGCGGCGGGTAGTAATTCAGGAGTAGGCATAAGCAGCAGATCAGAATATCCAGGTGATAAAATTAAACAACAGCATGATCATAGGGAAGAAGGAACTCATGATCAAAAGCCAAAGAATAATCACGGCGGAGCACCGTCTCCTCGTACGTCCACTCGCAGGTACAAGCTTCTTAAGGATGTCATGTGTTGAAGAAATTCACTAAAGGAAAGAGAGAAGCTTAATTCTCAGGTGGTTAATCATGTTAATATTATGGATAATTGTATGTTTTTTTTTTATTTTAGTTTACTCTTTTGACCGGTAAGAGTTTTCTGCCCTATATGTCCTAGCTGAATAAGTTTGTTAAAACACAATGGAGCTCTATATACAAATTAGTAGTAGATGATAATCATGCGATAATATGGGTTTTTCCATATGCCTTCTCTTATAAGTATATTATATCTTTCTTGTCTTTTTCTTTTGCGTAATATCTTTTCTTGATACTTAATTAATTCCCTATCTTCATTATAAGGAAGTTCATGCAAGAAATATATATTACCACTTTTGTTTTTCCAACGGAAGAGATTAATCTTAGTGACTCCGGATTTAGAATCTAAACTATGTGTATATCATTTAATGCGATTTTACTTTTCTTAATTTTACATGTATATACAAAGTTCGAGTAGAAAATAGTAAGTTTAACCAAGTCCACAAAAACCTAACCGTCACAGTAGGGATTAATACTTTCTTGATATAGTAGGGTTTCTGTGGTAGGGGCTGGACATTTTGTCTATGTCAATTCACAACTTATTTGGGTTAGGGAGTAGAGGGTATAGGCTTAGGGGTGGGGCTAAAGTAGCACTTCCACTTGTGCACTCTATTGCTTGCATAGTTGAGTCTCTTAAGAGGAAAGGAAGGGGAAAAAAGTTGAGTCTCTTAAGGAGAATTGAATGCGCCTTTAATTCCTTATTGCATAAGAATTCATAGTACTTAAAGCTGGTAACTTTTTCCAGGTTCATTGAAGGTATTTATTGAGACCTCTCTTCCCCTTCTCTTTATTATTTATTGGAAATAAACTTAGGAAAAGTAGTAATATTTTAAAAAGTCAATGAACTTGGTAAATTGTACTTCCGCCGATACACAATAAGTGACTATATTTTTTTTTTTTAACTTTTGGTTCAAAATAAATATTCATTTACATAATCAAAAAGAAATTAATTTTATTTTTTCAAAATTTGCCCTTATTTACATATTTCAATGTGTCAAGATAACAATTAATTTAGTCAATACATTTTTTTTCTCGAGGAGTCTTGTGGATGTGTCAAAGATAAAATGAGTATTATACTACATTGTAATCCAGTGGAATTGCTTTGGGAATTTAAGAAGATTGGTATGAATTAAAGTGACGTTTATCTCCTAGCTAATCAAGATTATCTGCTAATTAAGTTTCGCTCTCGAATAAGTACATAGGTGATAAAGCTTTGTCAACTGTTCATCTTTTGTCTTTTTCTGTTGTGTCAGCAAAAAGCTCCCTCGAAGTGAAAGATTGAAGTGTTAGTCAAGCCATGGGACATTACTTCCAACGAACAAATTAAAATCACTCCCAAACTTCTTAATTTTCCTTTTTTTTTCTTCTCATTTTTCTTGTAATGTGGTGTTTGATGAGTCAAATTGAAAGTGCATAATCCGATCGTGCTGCCTATGGAGTAATTACCTCCTACCAATATAACTATTTAGTTCTCTGCCTATCAAATTTTAAGTGCATGATTAAATTATCTCGTATTTTTTGTCTCTATATGGTTGTTCCACACTTCTTTCTTCTTGCTATCCACCATCTCTTGGGTTATTTCTTTAAAGTCTCCGGATCCCCTCCTTGAGTCTTCCCAGTTAAAACGGTTAGATTTTATTTAAATTTATTATTGTATTATTCTTTTATATATGTACACACACATGTTGTAGCTTTAACTTAAAATTACAAGTCCTAAGAGTGAGCAAGACTCACGTTTTTAACCTATTTTCATGGTAAGAAAGGTACGTAACTCAATAGATCACCTATAGATATAAAAGAAGGTTTATATGTTTATATATATATATATGATAAGATAGTACTAGTAGTTGTGTGTGTCCAAGTGCATGTCTTTTCACTTTTCTTGATTTGTAAACTATCGAAATAAGAAGCCACATGGTGGGCTTGCTTGGCTTCACAAATCACAACTTTTAGTTTGAAAGCAACAGTTTCAAGATGAAGTAGAATCAACACTGATTAGAATGCAATATTCTAGTTGCTTCTTCCGTTGGTATCATATTCTTAATTATTATTTAAACAAGAAAACGTACTCTTTACTTATACAAGTAACAGTAAACGAAAGTATTCTGATTTAGCTTTTTTTCCGATGTGCAGATTCTTTTCCCATCGATCCATGCAATGTTGTTTACTAACGTGGTATCTTTGCTCTTTTTAAGCAATGGCTTTTCGTTTGTTCCATTTAGTTTGGCTAATACGTGGCTTTTTGTACGTTTTCTCGATTTTTCTTTTCTTGAAGAGAAACCTAATATGCAAAAGTTTGAATAGTTTAATCAATGTTACATTAAGTACATCGATGTTGACAAACAGGCGTGATTAGGCGGAATAGGGTTGTACACATTCGAATTGCGAGAATGGGGTTATACACATGCAGTAATGTCCATGCATGAGATCTATCTTTTCAGCAACGGTAAAGTTACGTTGTTCTGAGCCGCGGAATCAATTACTAATGCGTGCATCAAGATAGGCTGTGTAAACGTGGAATGCTTCGTGTAATAGACTACCTTTTTTAATGTCCCGGGCTTGTAATTAAAAGGAATACATTTCCAAGACCAAACTGCTCGAAATTGAAAATATGAGCCTCCAACTTTAAAATCTTAAGCAATGAAGCATTTCATGACCTTTTCTGGATGCTCTTATTATATCTCAATGTGAGAGCCGATAGGTACTATACATTTCTAAGATCCTCTTACATGTCACATGTTTATCTGAGCTCGAAAAATATATAGGATTTCTTAAAGCTTTTCACTTTAATATTTTTATCCGTAAGTACTATATAGGTAGAAGTGGCTTGATTGAATATAATGAATCGATCAGAGAAAAAAAGGAATGTAAATTCGGAGTGACTTGACCGACTGAGTTAGAGAGAAAGAAACCGACGTGATAGAATACATATAGAAACAATACACGTACAATCTTTGTGCTATTCCTAGTAAAATAGCACAAAGAATATGAAATTGGCCAAAAATGACTTTTTATAATAGAGCTTTAATGGAGTAATAGTACTACTTTTTTGTAGTTTTCCCTAGTCATTTATACAAAAAGTAACTTTCACAGTTCAACTGACTCTTTTATCATTTTAGTATCATCAACTCAATAAACAGGTCCCCACTCTTCTAACTACATGGCTTATATTAACCCCAATGAAAAGTGTTTTTAACTCTTTATCCATAATACTGTGTGGTGGAAAGCTGTGGATGGTGATATACGACGAAAAAATCTCAGTTTTGAGTTATTCGGGTAGGTAGTGTAAGAAAAATCTACACAATTAACATATAGAGTAATTATAAAAAGAAATTGTAATAAATATTTGTTAGGATCATATGATAAAAATATGTAACTTACTATCACAAATTCAAATTCAAGAAATGTGCAAAAATTCTATATTCTATCAAATATAACTTTTAATTTTATGCTAGGTTCTTGGTACTTATATGTAACAATCCAACTCACCAGTGATGTTGTTGTATTGGGAAAATCGAGTTTCCATATTAAAGTGATTGGAAGATGACGTGTCATGACACGAAGGCTGGTCAAAGAGTGATGATTGGCAAAGAGACACTAGTTGCAATAGATACGAGCAGAAGGTATAAGTAGAGGCACGAGCAGTTATTCAAAAGACTCAACGCTCGTACCTATTTATACTCAAAAGTCAAGGAGAATGAATTTGACAACATAAGAGAGTACAAATACAGTATTTAATAAGCAGTAAATACTAAAAACGTTATAGAATCTATATTAAATTACAATGATTATGTAACGTAACATTTAATGCCTTTAATCGTCTATAGTGGCCTAATTATAACAAAGGCAAAACGTTTATCTTTAAGATAACTATAAAAAGGAGAGAATGAAACATTTATAAAGACACAAAAGATCATCTGAATATACTGGTTTATTTTGTTTTCTTTTGTCTTTCTTATTGTTAGCAAAATTACTTTTCTTTATTCAGTTTTGATTATCAGTAACCCGTGTTCTTCTAAATTAAAGTTTTGACTGAAATTCCACTTTTTGGTTAAACAAATGTCCGCTTTAATTCCATGCCCGCACAGTTTTAAAATACGTTATTAGGGTCCAAGGCATGTTTACTTATATATCAATATCTCTCGTGCTTTATCGATGAGAGATTGGCCTAGGGTGTCACATACACTCCTTAAGGACTCATCATATTTGCTGAGGTTTACCCCACCACCGTTAGGGTCATACACAAAGTGACTTTCATACCATATATAATAGCCCGATTCAATAATGATATTGTCCACTTTAATCTAGGCCCCACAATTTTAAAATATGTCACTAGCTAAAATCTAAAGCACGATTATTTATATAATATAGTAATAGCATCTCTTCCCTATTTTATGGGGTGAAATTCGCCTAAAATATCACATTATGACATCAATCAACTTTTGGTATCACACTTGGAGTACAGTGCCCAAAATGTCAACTTTGCAGATATTTGTATTCTGGCGAGATTAAAAAGGGAAGAAGATATTTGTCCCGTGTTTACGGCATCATGAGAGCAATTGTTGAGGCTTGAGGGCAACAATGATAGTGACCCCCATTCACTTTTATTGGAGCTTTTTAATTCAATCTTTATTTAATTATTTTAAAAAATCTAGTATTGGTTACAATTACGGCGACGCAATATTCGATGATAACTACGTTTCCCTTGTTTATTTAATTTAAAGTGGGATTTGTAGTTAAGATTCTAAGCATGAGTTTTGAGTTATCTTCATCTTCTTGTCTCGGGAGATGAGAGATCTGCCTATGCACTACAATCAGTCAATCACTACGCAGACATGATAATGTATTCATATTTGCATCAAACAAAGTAAATATATTTTCCATAATTAAGTTAATATTTACTCTCCCTTTAATTTGATAGTTATGCATAAATTATTTGTTTGCTGTAAGTATTTGTGCCTGTTTTTTTCCTTCATATTTTTATATATCCTTATTAAATTAATGTAATTTGATTAAATATGATTGCAAATAAAAAAAATTGAGTTCATCCCGTCATCCTTTTATAGAATTATCTCGTTGAGCTAACCTAAGAGTTCCTTGTGATTTCACGAAACCTTCCACTGTAAGATAGGAATATATAATTGGGAAAATGACGTTATATAGTCACTCTCAAAATTATAATTAAAAAAATATTTTTTTAAATTTTATATACGTTTTCTGCTATTGAATATAATTAATTTTTGGTGCGAGCTAAAAGTGAAAATATTAGCTTTTTGTAGACTAAACTGAATATGTTCAAACAATTTAGAAGAGTTTTGTTGGAGTGGGCTAGTCATATTGAAGGACTGGATTGGCCTCCTATTGAGGGCCGGTTTAGAAGATACAAGTTCCCAAATGTGAGATGTGACCCTCGTAAAAATTACGCGGAGTAGCCACTTTTGAAAGTGGTATTTATATTTTATCCAGTATGTTTAATGCTGAGCAAAAATAGTCACTAATCTATTAAAATTAATATGAAAAGACAGTGTTACCCTTTCTTCTATCTCTTTTTCTTCCCAAACCCTCTATCAAAATTTCAAAACCCTTTCTCCCGATCAAACTTTCCCAAACTCCTCTCCTCTGATTACCAAGAGAACGATAGGCACCTCACATTAACATACTACTTGCAAGATAAAATGGCAAAATTGAATTTTTCACAATCTGTGGACTGGAAATTCGATATAGTTATATCATAAATAATTTGTCCTACAAAAAAATTAAAGATAGCTAGCCTCTTTCCCGTGAACATTTTATTCGCATTTATAGGTTCAACAAAATCAATCTATCTAAATCAGGCAGATTTCAACTTGGCAGATGTGCACGCCAGATGTGAGAGGGTTCTGTGTCCGACGAATAGTAAGAAAATCCCCAAGAATCCAAGCGTTCTCAGTGTGTGGAACAGATTCCACTGCAAGCAGATAGGCAAACAAATATGTTGAATTAGCACGCAAGACTATGTCTTTGTTCAAAAGTTAAGGATACTTGGTCCTGAACTTAGAATTACAAGTTCAAAAGTTAAGGACACTTGGTCCTGAACTTAGACTAACAAGTTCAAAAGTTAAGAACAATAGGTCCTGAACTTAGGCTAAGAAGCCCAAAAGTTAAGACAATAGGTCCTAAACTTAGACTAACAAGCTCAAAAGTTAAGGACAATAGGTCCTGAACTTAGACTATTAAGCTCAAAAGTTAAGGAAACTTGGTCCTGAACTTACAGTTACAAGTTCAAAAGTTAAGGACACTTGGTCTTGAACTTAGACTTACAAGTTGAAAAGTTAAGGACAAGTAGTCCTTAACTTAGAGTTACAAGCACAAAACTTAAGGATAAGTAGTCCTGAACTTCGAGTTCCAAGTTCAAAAGTTAAGGACATGTAGTCCTGAACTTAGAGTTGTAAGTTCAAAAGTTAAGGACATTTAGTCCTGAAGTCCTGAAATTAGAGTTGCAAGTTCAAAAGTTAAAGTTTATTAAACAGTGGCTAAAGACTAAAGACATTTTAAACAGTGGCTTAAAAAAAATACATGTGTTATTAGAGGCTAACCGTGCACTTCCCCGTGACCTTCCTTCCCCTTAGAGGGTCAATATTGAGGGCCGGGTTCGGACTTTTTCTTAATAAATAATCATAAGTATATATAACTATCTACTGTTGACATCATGATCGCAGATATATCACTGATTTGGATTTTTTATTTCTTTCCATTTTTATTCAAAGGAGTATTGGGTTGTTTAGGTGGCTAGCATTAGCAAGTGAGATAACACGGGCTCGTATTCAGATTATCCATCAGATAGTCTTGTAAAAATAGCACGGTATAACTAGTTTTCGGACTGTTCATTTAAAAATAGCCAGCGTTTACTAAGTCAATAAAAAATAGCCACCATTTTGCTGCAACAGAGACCGGTCCAGCATAATATACTGGAGTTCGGTTCATCTGTGTATGAACTCCAGCATATTATATTGGACCGGTATACTTTGCTGGTTCCAGTATAATATACTGGAGACTGGAGCACCGGTGCTCCAAACTCCAGTATATTATGCTGGACCGATATACTTGCTGGAACTCCAGTATATTATGCTGGAGTTCTAGTGTACTTATGCTGGAACTCCATCATATTATGTTGGAGTTCCAGCATACTTATCCTGGAACTCTAATATAATATGCTAGAGTTCAAGTATACTTATACTGGAACTCCAGCATAATATACTAACGCATTTTTCGGGTTTTGAACAGTGTTTTCGCTCAGATTTATCTTTACATGAAAAGTGGCTAAATTTCGATTACTTTTGAAACTGAGCTATTTTTGAATGACCAGTTGTAAATCTGGCTATTTTTGAATTTCATCCATCAGATAGTCTTGCGACGGATCCATATTGTTTAGGCCGAACTCATAAGCGACCTCTTAAAGTTGGCATTATTTTTTCATTTTAACATCTTATCTTAATCATGTTCCATTTGAACATTCTAACCACATTTCATATGCATCACTTAAACACAAAAAACTACAAGAAATGACACAATTTGAGAAACACATTACATGTTTTTATACCTGATATACGTTTAATACTACAACAACAACAACAACAAAATAGTCATGCTAAAATGTTGGTAATAAAATTTGAAAAGGACATGAAGATGAATCCCAAATACTAGCAACCTCAATGCGCAGAGAAAAAAAGTTACGTAATTGATAGGGGTTGGAATTGTTAAATTTCGTCGAATGTTCGGAAGAGAGGGCTTAGCTTGGTTTTCAAGAAAAGCATGAAAGTAACATCTTTAGAGAAGCTTCTTCTTCATTTCTGATGCAACACAAAAAACGTGATAACTATTACTCATATTGATAATTGGTCCAAGGATGATTGATTGAATTTCCATTGTCAAGAAACTATACCAATTACCACTTCCCTTGTACTAACTATATGAATGTGGATGAAATACTGCCAGTATATGATATTATGAATTAATTAATGACACATGACCAAAATTAATGAAGGAAAATTAAATGCCTCAGAATTGGAGAAAGGAAAAAGGGAATATGAGTAATAGTTATCCGGTTTTTTGTGGACTTGAGAGTTGGGAAGACTGATCCTGATCTTAGAGAACATAAGAGTTAGTTCACTCAATGCATCGGTGATCAGCTAAAGTTGTGGACAGGGATAATATTATTATTTGCTTTTTGTTTATTACTATTTTGAAGATCATTTAACTTGAAAGGTTCTTGGAGTAAAGTCATTCCAAGGTTGATTATATTTCATTACAACAGTTAATTTGACAAACATTAAGAAAATACACGTGAGAATTCACCAAATATATTGAACAAATTTACTTTTACGTGGAAACATTAAGAATACCGTATAATTTTAATATATAGAAGGATTCAACAATAGAATTTTCGTGGATATTTTTAATAGTAATTAAAATCCAAGTTAGCTATATAATGTCGAAGAATTTTTCATGCTCTATGCAGCCTTCTTAATTATATTAGATTCTAGTGATGGATGTAGAATATAAGTTGTAGTTAAGTTGAATCCAATAATTTTAGCGTAATCTTTATATATACATGTTAAAATATTTAAATATTAATACTATATTTTAAATTTAACAGACAAAATATTGATCAATGGGTTTAGTGACATCTCTAATTCAAATTTTAGATCTGTCCTCTTATACACAACTAACATAAACTCCTTTGAATCATGTCTCACTGACAAGAAAGTGCCAAACAATTGATACGTAGAATAGTCAAGGACAACAGTTGGTCCAATTATTAGTATTCTACTTAATGACAATAAAACACCCAAATAAAAGTAAAGATATCATTTATTAGGAAAACAATAAAGAAAGGGAAAATAGAGAATGAAAGAAGACCATGAAATACTAGATATTTATGTGTTATTTGATCATTAAAAATCCTTTTATAGGGGACCCTCAACGCATAAAAGCTTGATAAAAAATACTTTCATGCACGGAACAGCTTCACTATTATAAACCATTTTTAATTGTCTTTTAATTTGCTTATTTACCAATTTTTATACGTGGTAAAATGTTGTGTTGTAGTAAACACGTTATTCCAAGTCGAACAACCTCTGAATATGCTGTTAAACCTATAAAATATCATAGAAATATTAAACCTCTGAATATGTTGTGTCGTAGTATTTCTATGCGTTTTTCCATAGAAAGAAATACCAGACAAAAGAAAAATATAATGATGCAAATTTTGAAAAATGGGAATTCACCTGCCTGCACTTCTATTTCAAGCTGCCATGCATGTCCAACCCTTATAGCAAAAATAGAAACTTCTATTTTCTCGTGAAAACGTTTGAATGTAATTTGTCTTACCCCTCATCCTATTCAACTAGTATCAATTAAGAAACTGTTGGGATTAGGCCGAAATACGAAGTGAGGGGAAATGTGGGAAACTTAAATTCTTTGATAATTCAAGATTAATCAGTGTCTAAGTACATGCATATGATAATAAGATTAATAAGTCTTCTCTATACTATATTAACTTGATTAACGAAATCAAAGTTTAGTCAGTGTGATATGAAGGTGGAATAAACTAGTTAGCAAATATATATATAGATATATATCATTCATAAATTTCATATCTAAACTTCCTTTTTTTGGTGGGGTGGGGGTGGGGGTGGGGGTGGTGGGTGGAGGGGGAAGTATGTAATTTTGTAGATGCATGGTAGTACTAGATTGTTGTGGCCATTAAAGCAAGCTTGAAATTATGAGAAGTTCAAAAGAAAATAGATTAATTTGCGGTCACCCAATTGAGAAGAAGAGTGAGCTTGTTGATGTTGAGGAAGTTGGTATTGTTGCAGCTGCAGCTAGTAGTGGCAAAGCCAGAATTATCCCTAAGGGGAGTCAAAATATAAATAAGTAAGCATATGAAAAAGTTAAGGGGAGTCAAAACATAATATATATATATATACATAAAAATAAAATATTTAACCTATTTACGCGGTATAATTTTCCGACGAATGAGTGTCAATTGACTCCCCTTGCCAACGAGTGGCTCCGCCACTGGCAGCTAGCTGATATGCTCTTTGCCTAAAACAATCCATTGAATTACTTGGTGGTGATATGGCCACTGTCACTGTTGATGAATGTGCTCCTGATTCAGCTGGAGACTCTTCCCCAAAAGATAAAACAAAATTTATTCAAAAATAAAACCAAGAAAACGCCAATATTCAATTTCCTATCATGAACAAAAAGGGAACCACTATACAGAAGATAACAAGAGTTTAAGTTTTATGCGTTCTAGTATAAAAAAATATTTACATAGTTAGGACACTTATAAGGTAGTTATAAGTCATATCTTTATTATTTGTATTAATTGGCTGGAAATCTAGTAAAATTAATGTGTTGTAACTAATATGCTATCACAAGTTAATTAAATTACACTATAAAAAAATCTTTACTTGTGAGGATTTATCATGAATTGACTGTAGTTTTATGCTGGCTATCTTCCTAATGCGATCCTCCTGGCCTCTTTGCGTTATCAATATATATTACTCCTCTGTTTCAATTTATATAAATTTATTTGACTGAACACGAAGTTTAAGAAGAAAAAAAAAAGAAGATTTTTTATGTGAAATAAGACACATATATTTTGTGTGACTATAAATCAATGTATAAAGTCAAATTGTTTCCAAATATGAAAAACCGTCCTTTTTTTTGACACACACTAAGGAGCCTGTTTGGACATAATAAATTTTTTCTTTTTGTCCAAAAATTTTCACTTTTTTTCGAAATTAGCGTTTGTTCATAAAATATTCAATTTTCATTTGAAGATGCATTTTGAAAATTTTCGTAAATTTGAAAAATTCCAAAAAGCTGTTTTTCAAAATTTTCACTCAAATCACTTACAAAACATCAAAAATAACCCAAAATTCTATTCATGTCCAAACACAACTCTAAATTTCAAATAAATTTCACCATTTTTTGAAGTTTTACAATTCTTATGTCCAAACGCCAACTAAAAAGAAAAATAGGTTAACATAAATTGAATATTTAAATCCCAAAAAGCCGTAGGAGATGAAAGTTACTTGAATTAAGCTTGTCGGATAATGAATTCAGGGCGCTGCCAAGTTGAGGCTGTTTCTTGTTGATTACTTGCTGATTCTTCCTCCTTCTCCGGTTGTGATCTGCCAATCTTTTCCGGCAACTTCTTTTACCATTATCGAATTTTGACAGATCATGGAACCTGCGCAGCTTTTTTATCAGAATAATTATGAAATAATGGTACTAATTATATTGAATTTAAGAAGAAATTTAAAAAAAAAACTTTTCTCTGTGTTGATTAAAGCTGATGATTCTTTCTTTTAATGCTTAAACCAAAACGGAAAATGCTGTCTTTACTATAAGAAGCAAAAATAGGACAGTATGTAACATGTCATAACGGGGTAGCAAAACTAATTGAGGAACATAATTTTACGGACATAATTGCCCTCTGGATATATCTCCCATGTACGTACGACTTTTCAACTCCTCAAACCCCAATCATTAGCTCTTTAACATACCAAAGGGCATTTCCGTCATCTACTTTCCCATCTCCGTGGAAGTTGGAACGACGCATTCTCATTGTTACAGTCGTACAATACAAGATTATTGTAATGTGGAAAAGGAAAAACACATGGAAAGGCAAAAACAGTCCAAGGTTTCTAATTATATCTGTGTTTTTTTTAAGCATAAAAAGAATAAAGTTAATTAGCACTCTAATATTATTCTAACTTCAGTTCATCACATAATTATCATAAAATATTGTGATTTAATGCATAAAGATTTTTTTTCCCAACGTAATATAACCTGCTGCATTGTTGGCAGAAGCGCTGAGTCACACCGGCGGCAATAACGGTGGCAGCTTTTGAGTGAAACTCACACACTTTATGTCGTCGGTGGTAGTGCTTTGCATGAGTGAGATCAGCGTTGCAGCCGTCAGCTTGGCACTTCGGCGAACCGGCCTCCACCGCCCTAGTCCGTCGGAAAAGTCGGTTCACGAAATCGTCTTCCGACGATGCAAAATAAGTTCTTCCGCCCAAATTCAACCCAATCCTACTAGTATTAGTGAAATCAATACCACCCATAAACTGGAGTTCGCTTTTTGGTAAAACCGTATTGAACCCGGTCGAACCGGTAGGTTGTAGAGAAAGCATGGATGTATGATGTGTTTGAGAGTAGGGAACATCATAAGTGTGTGGGTTGTACAAGGAGCTAAAATGGTTGTTATTTGGAGTTGTTTGAAATTGGGGAAATTGATGATTTTGTATTTGTTGTTGTTGTTGTTGGTCGAGGTGGTTTCTTATAGGTGAAAAATGGGCAAGAGGGTTGACAAAAGGGTCAAAAAATTGATCGTTTTGGTCAGTTTCTTGGGTGGTTTCCTCGCCGCCAGTTTCCCATTCATAGTCCAGCATAATTTCTCCTAACTGTTCACTGCCAATAAGCTGTGTATAAATAAAGAAAAAAAGATAAGGAAATTGGAAATTATAACATCTCTATATATCTGAAAATTGAAAAAAAAAAAAAAGTTGGGAATTTTTGAAGTGAGGGTGGAGTGGGGAGGAAATCTGCAGGGAAGATTTTGTGGAGTGAAAAGGCTGCAGCTAAAGACTTTACTGTTTAGCATTCAGTGAAGAGAGTTTTAGTAGGTGTGCTTTATAGGTCTATGTAGGTAATAGCAATAAATAGAAAAAAGAACATTTTTTTTCCATCTTTTTGAGTTCTCAACAAAAGAATAAATAAAGTTTGTGTGTTGAGTTTTAGAATGCCTTTAAGAGACATGTCGGTTTATTGGAGACTTGTTGCTTTTCTTGCTGAATGAATTTAACTTAGATAGAAATTCAAGTTTTTTTTTTAAATATATAACATTTTGATTATATATATATATATATATATATATATATATATATATATATATATATATATTAAAGATGTTCTCGTAGACTACCACGTGTTGTCGGTACAACTTCAATAAAGGCATGTCCGACGTCTAAGCGAACTCTTAAGAAGTGATCGAAGGGCATGGCCGATAATGCTATTGAAGATCAAAGTCGAAGAGTCAACAAAGATCGAGAACGAAGAGTCAACGAAGATTAGAGTCGAGGTCGAGCACTCACCGTAAATAGAGTAAATAACAACTAGTTTTATGATAAGACATCAAAGGAGAATATTCTAGTGAATATTCTTTGTACCTGTATTATTAAGGTATTCTAGGTATATGTTCCTTATAAATAGAAAGAGACACAAGAATCGGGGAGAGAAGATGTTCACTTGTAAGAAAACACACTGACTTTATAGAGAGAATCTGACGTTATTGCAAGCACACGAGAAATACATTTTTACTAAGATTCTTGCATGACTTTTCCGCTTGATCCAAGAACTACTTGAATATTCGAAGGCTTATCAATCATTCATCATTGTCAGAAGGAATATCCACAAATCTCACCCCTTTTCGGGTGACTCGCATGTTCTTATTTACTTAAATGACATTCATTTTGCTATTTATTATTATTATTATTATTATGAGGTTTTGGCATGGTATAACAACATACTCATATAATTGGCAGAAAATAGCTCTAGTTATAGATATTGGCATCAAATAGCCAATAAATGTATATCACAATAATAATATGTATATCACAACTCTCTTTTTTCTTCTTTGTCTATACCAACATGTATATTAAAATTTATTTTCATTCTTTGTATATAAATAATATTATTCTTTTTATATCAATAATATAAATTATATATATAGTTATTGCTGCCTTTATATCAATGTATATCACAATAAAAATATTGTATTATTTGAATATCACAGTGTATAGCACATCGGACATATGTATATCAAAATAGATATCATAAGTTTATTTTTCTTCTTTGTGTACATCAAAAATTAATTTTCTTTGTATACTAAAATATTATTTACTCCCACAATTATATTTATTATTTTTATATTTTAGAACTTTCTTAAACATGCTATATCAAAAATTTATTTTCCGTTTTTTATCAATAATTAATAATTATATTATTTGTATATCACAGTGTATAACATAATAATAATGTGTATATCAAAACAATTATTAAAATTTTATTTTCCTTCTTTGTATAACACATTTCAGATTGAAAATTCAAGTTCAAAATGACTCCACATGTGTATCCCCTATTGTAACCCGTGTATATCTCTATGTACATCAATGATATCTCATGTATATTATGTGTATCTGTGTATATCCATGAAAATTTGTGTTATATATACGATATATAATGTGATATACACGGACATCCATAAAATTGTGTTGTATACCGATATACAAAGTGATATACACAGACGTCCTTAAAAACTTGTGTCTGATATACACTGATGTACCCGATATACAAAGTGATATACATATTTCACAGTTGGATTTTTAGGTATGATTTTTTGCTCGAAACTAGTCTAAATCACTTTTAATCTTGCTCAAATTTTGTGTATAGCCTCGTTTAGGTATTTTCAACTAATTTCAATCACACTCACTCATTCAATCCAACCAAAAAAAGGAAGAGAGAATAAAAACAAAGTTGAAATATATTTGTTCTCTCTTAGTTTTTGTTAATCTTGCTCAAATTTTGTATATAGCCTCGTTTAGGTATTTTCAACCAATTTCAATCACACCCACTCATTCAGCCCAACCAAAAAAAAAGAGAGAAGAAAAACAAAGTTGAAATATTTTTTTTCTCTTAGTTTTTGTTTCTGATTTTCTCTGATGTGAGATCAACCTTACCTTTTCATCCCACTGATTTTTTTTTTTTTTTTTTGCATAATTTGCAAGAATTTTTGCTAAACTATGAGAGCGAAAGAGAAGAGATAGAAGAAGAAATACAAGGAGAGAAAGGGATAGGGAAGCTAAGTGTGTAGTTTTTTTAGAGAGAATATGAAAGAGAGTAGTTTTTTTTAGGATTTGGCTATATTATGCCAATTGTTTGGGCTATCTTTTCCAAAACTAATATAAGGCTAAAAAATTGCAAATCCCTATTATGGGTTGATATAGGATGCCATTTTTTCTTATTATTTAACGCTACCTACCACCTTTTGGGTCATTGAATATTGTTAGCCTTGTCTACATTTACTGCCATTCGGTCAAATATACACCTTATCTACCACAAAATCGGATATCTTGTCTATTGGGATATTAATATTAGCTAAGATTGACTCTACTTTATTTGAATCTAATTGGTTGAACCCGGATCTAAATTTTGGGTCGAACATATATATAGATATCAAGCCTTTTTTGTTTATGTTGAACTCTTTAACTCCAATTTTTCATAATTTTTACTCATTTTATTGGTCGTTAGGCCGCAATATTTCATACATAAGTGAGATTTTCTTAAGGAGAAAAACTAGGTAGTGTTTGATTGTTGGGATAATGGGGTAGTAAGCAAAGGGTTGGAGGAATAAGAAACTCTCTGTTGTTGAAGAAAATAAAATATCTTCAGGCTGAGGTGCGGATATCTCGCTTTATTTAAGGAGATTCAAGCCCACTGCAACAAAGTCTTCACTGGTCCAGCAGTAATCCTCTTGACTTGTCTCCCCAGGATACAACAGCCCGATCACGTTGTATGACTCGAACAAACTCTAGACAAGTTGTTGAGTCCAAAACTCCACCAAGATGAACACCTTCCTTCAATAAAAGTAAAAACTCTCTTCTTCTTTTTCACAACTTTAACCTCACTTTATTAAAACACTCCACAATTATTTTTCATAACACATTAGGGAAGAAAGACTCCTATTTATAGGTGTAGGAATTCTTCCTTGAATTAAATTGGAAGAAAGTGGGATAATAAGTTATGAAATCATGGAGAACATGAGATAATTAGTGTGTAATTAGTGATAGAACATGGGAGAAGAGTTACAGCCATTTTCTACATCATGGAATAGTGGGAGTTATGGGAGTTATGACCATTTTCTATATCATGGAGTAGTAAAAGTTATGGCATTTTTTATTTTAATATTAAAATGCTAAAATATTAACACTCTCCCTACTGTGCC